>NW_027223771.1:11337152-12537152 GCF_028538775.1 Myotis yumanensis | reverse complement strand
GCACAGCCCCGGGCCCCATGGTGACCAGCAGCCAGGATTCTCAGGCAATGGTCCAGAGAACAGTATGGGAGGTGCAGTTGCCGTAAGTGTGGCAGGTAGGGAACCTGGGCTGAGCTGCACAATAACCCACAGGGGATGATGACATCTCTGGGACTAAAGCCAAGAAGCTGACAGAAGCTTTGAGCTAGGACATGCCCCTGTGATCTCTGCAACTTCCAGTCAGGGGTTTTAGGCTGGGACATTTCACATTCAGATGGTTGAGAATCCCAGATTACTCTCAGGTTGCAAGGCTGGGAGCAGCAGTGGCACCTGGGCAGGTGGGTGGGTGTGGGCAGGCAAAAGCCCAGGGCAGTGGCCTGGGAGAATTGGTGCTGGCCAGGTGTGTGGCTCTGAGGCCCAGCAGGAGAGTGGAGAGGCTCCATCAAGTCCCCACCTGGGACCGAAAGCCCCAGTGAGAGTCCAAGAGCCCCAGTGCGGGCTCCTTCCCTGTGCACAGCTGGGCCCCTGTCATTCCAGTACAGGTTGCATGTTCTCCCTGGACCTGGATGAGTGGTGGCTGCTGCACTGACAGGAGGCAGCTGGGGACAGAGTTCCAGCCAGACCCCAGCAGGGCTCCATGTCTATTCAGCCAGGCAGTGAGGGGTCGTGCTTCTCCAGAGCTTGTGTCTCAAGCCAGGGGACAAGACCGATCTGTAGTCCCAAGAAAGTTAACTACCTGGTCAAACAGGATGTAGATGTGTTTGGAAGGGAGGGGTTGTGTTAAGGGGGTGGAGTGAAGGGACTGGGCAAGGATAGAGCTTATTCCAGACTCTTATAATGTGTGTCTAGGAGGGAAGTCACCTCATGAGCTCATATAGAACTTGGTGTTCATTCAGCAGTGACTTGAGTAAAAGACTGATTATTAAATTTTGGTTCGGAGGGGGGTTGGTTTGGTTTCAGAAGAAATAAGAGGGAAAGACAATTGTCAGTTTTACTTGGAGCCCAGTACTGGCCTGACTGGGTCTTGGCTGGTAGGGCTTGTCCTTCTCAGGCTGAGTTTGGAACTGTTCTGAGAGAGATGGCAGCACTTCTACCACCTGTGAGCTGAGGCTGGCATCCTTGCTGCCTAACAGGCTGGCTGTCCAACGGGCTTAGTGGCAGGAATGATTCACACACAGCTCCCTTCCTCACTGGAGAGAATAGGTGACTTGTGGCTCTCAATCCTTGCGCTAATCTAATGTCAGCATTGAGCAGACCCTACATGAAAGTATTTCAGCTTCACAAACCATTGGTGTGAGTGAAATCACACCTATTATGTTTTTAACTTTTAAGGAAGAAGATATAGTCAGATTTTAATTTGATATTTTCAACAGTTGATTTTTACCCAAAGAAAATTAATTGACTTCACCTGATGTTTTCATACCTGGAAAGTTACATATTGAATTTTAATAAATGTGACATATAATGCTCAACACATCTGTATTTACTGAGCCTTTTCAAACAACCTTTTCATACCAACATGAAGAATATGCAATTGATGTTTTAAAAAGATAATGCTAAATTTACTATTTTGAGTTACTGGACAGTTACTAAGAAATGTTTAATAGTATCTACCAAACTGTTATAGGATAAGTTTTATAGAGATTGTATAGTTTTAAAATGAGTATTATAAGAGAAACCAAGATGGCAGCATAGGTAAACACCGGAGTTTGCTGCCTCACAAAACCACTTCAAAAATACAACTAAAAGACGGAACGGACATCACCCAGAACCACAGGAAGGCTGGCTGAGAGGAAATTCTACAACTAGAAGGAAAGAGAAAAGCATACCAAGACTCAGAGGAGGTGCGGTGCGGAAGTGAAATACTAAGGTACAGAGGCGCATGCAGAGCGTGCTGGCAGCTGAGGGCGCGGTTTTCTTTTTCAATTGGAAGGTAGTCTCAGGCTCTGAGCTCCAGTTCCGGGCGAGTCTCTGGGGACCTAGACTCATATGGTAGAGGCGGGACTGTCTGGCATTGGTTGGAACTCTAGGGCAGCTTTATCTCGGAGGTACTTGCAGCAATTGCTGGGACACTGAGAAGCGGGGCCTCTGAAGGCAGGACTGAGAGCAGCCATAACTGCTTGCTTCACGCGCCCTGTTGATCCCCTGGGACCTGCCCCGCCCAAGTCTTGCACAGAGGCATTTGCTGGATATCCTCAGGCAGAGGCTAGATTAACACCTCCCTAGAGCTCTAGGACAGAAGTTCACCCACTGCAGACACAGTTGATTCTCATGGCCAATTGACCTGAAGGCCAATCCCTCCCAGTGTTACTTACAACAATCAAGGCTTAACTACAAGACTATGCACAAAGACCACAAGGGGGAGCACCAAGAGTGTCCTCCTCAGCTAATTGGGGAGGCTGAACCACTGGGCCCCAGAGACACTTAGCACAGAAAACCACTTTATCAACACAAGGAAGCATAAAAAATGCGGGAACAAAGGAACAGGACACAAATGACAGAAATGGAGGAAAGCAAACTGCTGGATATAGAGTTCAAAACCACACTTTTAAGGTTTTTCAAGTATTTTCTAGAAACCGCCGATAAATGTAGTGAGATCCTCAAGAAATCTAGTGAGACCCTTGATGTTGTGATAAAGGACCAACTAGAAATTAAGCATGCACTGACTGAAATAAAGAATATTATACAGACTCAAAACAGGAGACCAGAGGAGCGCAAGAATCAAGTCAAAGATTTGAAATGGGAAGAAGCAAAAAACACCCAACCAGAAAAGCAAAATGAAAAAACAATCCAAAAATACGAAGATAGTGTAAGGAGCCTCTGGGACAGCTTCAAGCATACCAACATCCAAATTATAAGGGTGCCAGAAGAAGAGAGAGAGCAAGATATTGAAAACCTATTTGAAGAAATAATGACAGAAAACTTCCCCTACCTGGTGAAAGAAATAGACTTCCAAGTCCAGGAAGCGCAGAGAACCCCAAACAAAAGGAATCCAAAGAGGACCACACCAAGACACATCATAATTAAAATGCCAAGAGCAAAAGACAAAGAGAGAATCTTAAAAGCAGCAAGAGAAAAAAAAGTCAGTTACCTACAAGGGAATACCCATACGACTGTCAGCTGATTTCTCAACAGAAACCATGCAGGCCAGATGAGAGTGCCAAGAAATATCCAAAGTGATGAATGCCAAGAACCTACAACCAAGATTACTTTATCCAGCAAAGCTATCATTCAGAAGTGAAAGTCAGATAAAGAGCTTCACAGAGAAGGAAAAGCTAAAGGAGTTCATCACCACCAAACCAGTATTATATGAAATGCTGAAAGGTATCCTTTAAGAAGAGGAAGAAGAAGAAAAAGGTAAAGATACAAATTATGAACAACAAATACACATCTATCAACAAGTGAATCTAAGAATCAAGTGAATAAATAATCTGATGAACAGAATGAACTGGTGATTATAATAGAAACAGGAGCATAGAAAGGGAATGGACTGACTATTCTTGGGGTTGGGGAAGGGGTGTGGGGGATGCGGGAAGAGACTGGACAAAAATCGCGCACCTATGAATGAGGACAGTGGGTGGGGAGTGAGGGCGGAGGGTGGGGTGGGAACTGAGTGGAGGGGAGTTATGGGAGGAAAAAAGAGGAACAAGTGTAATAATCTGAACAATAAAGATTTAATAATAAAAAAATAAAAATAAAATGAGTATTATAAAAAAGTGCTTACAATTTTGTGAACTGTTGCTAACAGAAAGGTTAATCCAAGGACAAGTTTATTATTGCTGAGATATTTAGGAAGATTGTAGAAATCTGAACCTAGAGTTATTTTTTTAAGAGTTTGTGGAAACCTTAATTAAGTGGTCTAATTTTACCCTCATTCTATAGATGTAGCTAGGAGTCCCAGAAAGTTGAAGTGAAATCCCTAAGACCACAAAGCTAATTAGTAGCAGAGATCAAATGAGAACCCAGGGCCAATGCTCCTTCTACTTTTCCTGGCGGCCTCTGTAGAGCCAGTTGAGGTTAGAACCATAGAGCTGTGACTTAGGAGATCTTAATCCTTTAAAAATATCTACACTAATAAAAGAGAAACATGGTAATTGGTGTACGACCGCTACCCTTTTCATTGGCTAATCAGTGAGTATATGCAAATTAACTGTCAGTCAAGATGGCGGCCGGCAGCCAGGCAGCTGGAAGCGAACATGAGGCTTGCTTGCTTCAGTGACTGCAGACTCCAACGTTCCCCGCCTGACTTGCCGGCCTCTGAGATGGCAGTTTGGAACATTCTAACAAATATACAGAAGCTAAACAAAACCCCGGGATCTCAGAGCTGGAGTTATACATTGTTTCAATTATAGAACGCAAACAAACCAGCAGAAGCCTCAGAGCTAGAGCCAGAGTTAAAGCTGGCCCAGAATAAAAAAAAAAAGGAGCGGTTGGGAGCTTCAGTCAACCCACCAGCCTGAAAACAGCCCTCAGCCCCTCAGACTGGCCAGGCACCCCAGTGGGGACCCCCACCCTGATCCACGACACCCTTCAGGGCAAACCAGCCAGCCCCCAGGCCTCTATTCTATATAGTAAAAGGGTAATATGCCTCCCAGCACCGGGATCAGCCAAGCCGCGAGGCCTCCTGGCACTGGATCAGCGTGACAGGGGGCAACGCCCAAACCCCCTGATTGCCCTGCGGCTCTGTGTGTGACAGGGTGTGTCGCCCCAACCCTCCCCCCCCTACCCCCGCCACAGGCCCTGCTCTGTGTGTGACAGGGTAGAGCCATAACCTCCCCATCAGCCCTGCCCTGAGTGTGACAGTGGCAGAGCCCAAACCCCCTGATCTGCCCTGCTCTGTGTGTGACAAGGGGCGGTGCCCTAACTCCCCTATCGACCCTACTCTGTGCGTGACAGGGGGGAGCTCCCCAACCCCCTGATGGGCCCTGCTCTGTGCATGACAGGGGGCAGCGCCCCAACCCCCTGATTGGCCCTGCTCTGTGCGTGACAGGGGGTGGTGCCCCAACCCCCCAATCGGCCCTGCTCTGAGCCTGACCAGGGGCTGCACCTAGGGATTGGGCCTGCCCTCTGCCACCCAGGAGCAGGCCTAAGCCAGCAGGTCATTATCTCCCAAGGGGTCCCAGACTGCGAGAGGGCACAGGCCCGGCTGAGGGACCCCCCCCCCCAGTGCACAAATTTTTGTGCACCGGGCCTCTAGTTTTCTGTATAAATACGCTCCTCTTATGAGTCTTGATAGTATTATTTAATCACTAGAGGCCCGATGCAGGAATTTATGACAGTGAAAGGAAATTAATTTGAAGAAATATTTTAATATCGCTATTCACCCTTTCTTATAATAGAAGTGTCAACCAAATTCACGATCAACAATTACAGAATGAAACACATGGGTACGACTGGCACACTGAGAGCTTTATATATGTTGATAAACTTGCTTTCTGATTAGGTAAACTTTTTCCAGCCCAGTGAAGCACCCCAATTTTTCTTTCAGGATATTGTCAGAAAAACAGCAGTAAATACCAATACGAAGCAGATTATTATTGTAGATCATGCAGGGAGAATAAAGGGTGAAATATTTAAGTATAGCACTGTTTGACTATACTCTGTGAAGTGACAAAACCTGAAGTCATGTTCAAGTTTTACCGTTTATTACTTCTTTTCAGTTGAGTCAATTTTCAAACATTCTAAATCTCCATTTACTAGCGAATGAAAACAAAACAGGAGTCTACTGAGTCTCCTCTCTACCTATCCCAGGACTTCTGTGAGGATCAAATGAGATGAGGCACATGAAAACACTTCAAAGACATTTGGTTAAAGTGTAAAATGTTTGCACCTGGCTATAAAGCAAGTGGGATGAAGATAATCCAAGGAGGCTCGTTGCTAGGGAGAGGAAGCCTGGCATCGCTATGTAACATCATTACCCGGTGCCCACAACCAGCATTTCCATGCTGGGCTGTGGGCTTTGCACCATGGGGTTGTGGCTCGGCCTGTGTCCCACTTGGGAAAAGCTGAATGTTGCTTTTGGACCCCAGGAGCGCAGTGCCCTTTCTCTGTAAATGGTCGGTTCAGGTCACAGCAGCTCCAGTATTGAACATCTGCCCCTGGTGGTCAGTGCTCATCATAGTGACTGGTCGGATGGTCGAATCCTTAGGACATTAGCCTTTTATATATATAGATTTTGCAATAAGAATGGCAAAAACCATTTTAAAAGAAAATTTACTGTGGCTCATGTCTAAAGTTTATCAAATCTGAACTTTGACTGTAGATATCAGCCTTCCAATGAGGAATTCTTCAAATACAGCCTGAGCTGTGGACTCTGAGGCATCCTGCCTAGGAGCCTCTCTTCAGGGTTCCTGAACCGCTCCATCCCCTGCCCCACCCCAAGCTCCTGCCCCATCATTTTACCAATCAGACCCAGCACCTCCCAAGCCCAGTGTTCTCATTCATAAGCTGTTAGTGTGCAAGAATGCATTTTAAAGGATATTTCACACCCAAAGCACTTTTTAAGTTTCTCAAAGATAAGTAGATGATCACAGAACATGGAAGCAAAATGCATTTTACACCAAAAAAAGACTTACTTAAATGTTTTTTTAGAAGATTATTTTTCTCCTTATCAAAATAAAATGGGCAAAGGACCTAAATAGACACTTTTCTAAAGAGGACATTCAGAAAGCCAAGAGACATATGAAAACATGGTCAAAGTCACTAATTACCAGAGAGATGCAAATCAAAACAACAATGAGGAATCATCTCCAACCTGTCAGAATGGCTATCATCAACAAATTAACAAATGACAAGTACTGGAGAGGATGCGGAGAAAAGAGAACCCTCGTGCAGTGCTGGTATGAATGCAGACTGGTGCAGCCACTATGGAAGACAGTATGGAGTTTCCTCAAAAAGTTAAAAATGGAACTCCCATTAGACCCAGTGATTCCACTTCTAGGAATATATCCCAAGAAACCAGAAACACCAATCAGAAAGGATATATGCAGCTCTATGTTCACAGCAGCACAATTTACTATAGCTAAGATCTGGAAACAGCCTAAGTGCCCATCAGCAGATGAATGGATTAGAAAACCGTGGTACATCTACACAATGGAATACTATGCTGCTGTAAAAAAGAAGGAATTCTTACCATTTGCAACAGCATGGATGGAACTGGAGAGCATTATGCTAAGTGAAATAAGCCAGTAAATGAAAGAAAAATACCACATGATTTCACTCATTTATGGATAATAAAGACCAATATAAACTGATGAACAAAAGTAGATATAAGGCAGGGCACCATCGAACAGACTGTCAAACTACAGCAGAAAGGCTAGGAAGGGTTGCGGGGGTGGGGACGGGAAGGCGAGGTAAAGATCAACCGAAGAACTTGTATGCATGCAGATAAGCATAATCAATGGACACAAGACACTGGTTAGGTGGGTAGAGGAGGCTGGGCGAATTTTTAGGGGCGGGAAAGGAGACATATGTAATACTCTTTGTAATGTTTTAAGCAATAAAAAAATAAAATTATAAAAAATAATATAGGATCATTAGTAGAAATTTAAAAAAGAATAGTATGAATTAAATGAAATCACTTCTTCCCCTGACCGGTTTGGCTCAGTGGATAGAGTGTCAGCCTGAGGACTGAAGGGTCCCAGGTTCAATTCCAGTCAGGGGCATGTACCTTGGTTGCAGGCACATCCCCAGTAGGGGGTGTGCAGGAGGCAGCTGATCCATATTCCTCTCTCATCGATGTTTCTGACTCTCTATCCCTCTCCCCTCCTCTCTGTAAAAAAAAAATCAATAAAATATGTTTTTTTAAAAAAGAATAAAAAGAAATCACTTCTTTCTACTATCCAAGGTTAACCACTGGCAACAATTCAAAGTATTGTCTTTTGTCTTTCCTACATTTATATATCCAGATAAATTTTTGAAGTGACACTATTGATTTATTTTTTTTAATATCTGTTGTAGAAAAAAAAAAAAAAAACAAGATGGCGGCATAGGTAAACACCGGAAATTGCTGTCTCCAACAACAATTTCAAAAATACAACTAAAAGACTGAACGGTCATCATCCAGAACCACAGGAAGGCTGGCTGAGTAGAAATTCTACAACTAGAAGGAAAGAGAAGAGCACACAGACTCAGAGGAGCTACGAAAGTAAAGTACAGAGGTACGCGGAAAGAGGCAGGCACCTGAGGATGCGGCTGTCTTTTTGAATCGGGAGGGAGTCAAAAGCTCCCGACTGCTCTGAACTCCGGTTCTGGGAACTCTCTGGGGTCCCAGGGCTCATACGGGGAGAAACTGGATGGTCTGGCAGCAGGCAGAACTCAGAACTTGAGGACGGCTTTCCCTCAGAGGTGCTGGCAGCAATTACCAGGACACTGAGACGTGCAGCCCCTTAGGGCAGGGCTGAGAATCAGCCATAGCTGCTTACTCCACCCTGTTGATTCCGAGACCCCACCCCATCCAGGCTGCTGCAAAGGCTTTTGCATATGAATGCCCGGGTCCTTGGCAACCTGAAAATTACCTAACAAATTGCAGCTGGGCCAGACAGACCCAGAACTTCCAAGAGAAGGCCCAAGGCCCCACAGCAGCTTGCATTGCTTCACAGCTGGGCCTCATCTGGGCAAGACCCCCCAAAAAAGGAAGGGGAATCTGCATATCTCTTCGTAGCTCCTGCTGGGTAACCTCAGGAAGAGGCTTAATTAACACCTCCTTAGATCCAAGAGCCAGTGTACCAGTGGTCAGAGAGGGACCATCCAGATTACAACTCCTCAGATTCATAAGGACCACACTCAGGGGGAAGACTCAGTGAGCACCAAAGCCCCACTGAAGCAAGTCTTGCCCCAGAAGGGTGTCTTCAGCACAGAAGTTCTCCCACTGCAGACACAGCTGATTCTCACTGCCAATTGGCCTGGAGGTCAATTCCTCCCAGTGACACCTAAAACAATCAAGGCATAACTACAACAAGACTGTGCACAAAGCCCACGATGGGGTGCACCAAGAGTGTCCACCTCAGGTACTGGGGAGGCTGAGCCACTGGGCCCTGTAGGACACCTAGCACACAAAACTACTCTACCAACACAGGGAAGCAGTCAGAATGTGAAGACAAAGAAACAGGTCACAAATGACAGAAATGGAAGACAGAAAACGACTGGATATAGAGTTCAAAACCACGTTTCTAAGATTTTTCAAGAATTTTATGGAAACCGCCAATAAATGTAGTAAGATCCTCAAGCAATCTAGTGAGACCCTCGATGTTGTGATAAAGGACCAACTAGAAATTAAGCATACACTGACTGAAATAAAGAATATTATACAGACTCCCAACAGCAGACCAGAGGATTGCAAGAATCAAGTCAAAGATTTGAAATACAAAGAAGCATAAAACACCCAACCGGGGAAGCAAAATGAAAAAAGAATCCAAAAATACGAAGATAGTGTAAGGAGCCTCTGGGATAACTTCAAGCGTACCAACATCAGAATTATAGGGGTACCAGAAGATGAGAGAGAGCAAGATATTGAAAACCTATTTGAAGAAATAATGACAGGAAACTTCCCCTTCTTGGTGAAAGAAATAGACTTACAAGTCCTAGAAGCGCAGAGAACCCCAAAGAAAAGGAATCCAAAGAGGACCACACCAAGACACATCATAATTAAAATGCCAAGAGCAAAAGACAAAGAGAGAATCTTAAAAGCAGCAAGAGAAAAAAAAGTCAGTTACCTACAAGGGAATACCCATACGACTGTCAGCTGATTTCTCAACAGAAACCATGCAGGCCAGATGAGAGTGGCAAGAAATATTCAAAGTGATGAATAGCAAGAACCTACAACCAAGATTACTTTATCCAGAAAAGCTATCATTCAGAATTGACGGTCAGATAAAGAGCTTCACACACTCTGTGGAGCAGGAGGTCAGCTAAGAGGACGACACTCTAAAGAGGAAGGAAAAGGGAAGGAGACAGAAGCATCAACGATGAGGGAAAATGATTAATCGGCTGCCTCCTGCACACCCGATACTGGGCATCGAACCAGTAACCCGGGCATGTGCCCTGAATGGGAATTGAACTGTGACCTCTTTGTTCATATTAGCCACACCGGCTGGGCCAAAAATATATTTTAAATGTGTGACACAATAAATTTTACTTAAAAATACAATATTGGCAAAAAGTATTAAAATTAATAATATTTTCGAGAGAAACCAAGATGGCAGCATAGGTTAACACCAGAGTTTTCTGCCTTGAACAACCACTTCAAAAATACAACTAAAAGAAGGAACGGACATCATCCAGAACCACAGGAAGGCTGGCTGAGTGGAAGTTCTACAACTAGGAGGAACCAAGAATCAGAGGAGGCGCAGTGCTGAAGTAAAATACTAAGGTGCGGAGTGTGCATGGCCCGGGCTGGTGGCTGAGGGTGGACTTGTCTGTTTCAATCCGGAGGGAGCCTCAGACTCTGAGCTCCAGATCCGGGTGAGTCTCTAGGGACCCAGACTCAAACGGGAGAAGCGGGACTGTCTGGCTTTGGTCCCTCCGAGGTTTGCAGCAATTGCTGAGACAGAGAGGCAGAGCCCCCTGGGTACTGACTGAGAGCAGCCATAACTGCTCCCTCCTCCGCCCTGTTGATCCTGTGGGACCCGCCCTGCCCAAGCCCTGCAAAGAGCCATTTGCCGGATAGCCTCAGGCAAAGGCTAGATTAGCACCTCCCTAGAGGACAGAAGTTCTCCCACTGCAGACACAGCTGATTCTCACAGCCAGTTGGCCTGGAGGTCAAGTAGTAATTACGTACAACAATCAAGGCTTGACTACAACAAGACTGCTCACAGAGACCAGAGGGGGTGCACCAAGAGTGTCTACCTCAGGTAATTGCGACACTTAACATGGAAAGCCACTCTATTGACACAGCGAAGCATAAAAAAAGCCGAGACAAAAAAACAGGCCACAAAGGACAGAACGGGAGGAAAGCAGGCTACTGGATATAGAATTCAAAACCACAATTTTGAGGTCTCTCAAGAGGCTTCTAGAGTCTGTCGATAAACTTGATGAGATGTACAGGAAATCTAATGAGACCCTCGATGGTGTGATAAAGGACCAACTAGAAAGTAAGCATACACTGACTGAAATAAAGAATATTATACAGACTCCCAACAGCAGACCAGAGGAGTGCAAGAATCAAGTTAAAGATTTGAAATGCGAGGAAGCAAAAAGCACCCAACCGGAAAAGCAAAATGAAAAAAGAATCCGAAAGTGCGAAGATAGTGTAAGGAGCCTCTGGGACAGCTACAAGCGTACCAACATCAGAATTATAGGGGTGCCAGAAGATGAGAGAGAGCAAGATATTGAAAACCTATTTGAAAAAATAATGACAGAAAACTTCCCCTACTTGGTGAAAGAAATAGACTTAGAAGTCCAGGAAGCTCGGAGAACCCCAAACAAAAGGAACCCAAAGAGGACCACACCAAGACACATCATAATTAAAATGCCAAGAGCAAAAGACAGAGAATCTTAAAAGCGGCAAGAGAAAGAAACTCAGTTACCTAGGAGGGAATACCCATACGACTGTCAGCTGATTTCTCAACAGAAACTTTGCAGGCCAGAAGGGAGTGGCAAGAAATATTCAAAGTGATGAATACCAAGAACGTACAACCAAGATTACTTTATCCAGCAAAGCTATCATTGAGAATTGAAGGCCAGATAAAGAGCTTCACAGATAAGGAAAAGCTAAAGGAGTTCATCACCACCAAACCAGTATTATATGAAATGCTGAAAGGTACCCTTTAAGAAGAGGAAGAAGAAGAAAAAGGTAAAGATACAAATTATGAACAACAAATACACATCTATCAACAAGTGAATCTAAAAATCAAGTGAATAAATAATCTGATGAACAGAATGAACTGGTGTTTATAATAGAATCAGGGACATAGAAAGGGAATGGACTGACTATGCTTGGGGGGGAAAGGGGTGTGGGAGATGCGGGAAGAGACTGGACAAAAATCATGCACCTATGGATGAGGACAGTGGGTGGGGAGTGAGGGCGGAGGGTGGGGTGGGAACTGGGAGGAGGGGAGTTATGGGGGGGAAAGAGGAACAAATGTAATAATCTGAACAATAAAGATTTAATTATCAAAAAAAAGAGCTTCACAGATAAGAAAAAGCTAAAGGAGTTCATCACCACCAAACCAGCATTATATGAAATGCTGAAAGGTATTCTTTAAGAAGAGGAAGGAGAAAAAGGAACTCTTATCATTTTCCACAGCATGGATGGAACTAGAGAGTATTATGCTAAGTGAAATAAGCCAGACAGAGAAGGATAAATACTACATGATCTCACTCATTCCTGGAATATAATGAACAACATAAACTGATGAACAAGGACTGATCCAGAGACGGAGAGGCATTGATTGGACTGTCGGGCCTTGGAGGGAAGGTAGGGGAGGGTGGGGGTGAGGGGGAAAGATCAACCAAAGGACTTACATGCAAGCATATAGGTCTAACCAATGGACACGGACAATGGGGAGCTGAGGGCATGAGCTGAGGGGGGGGGGTTAGGGGGGTAACGTGGGTATAAGGACACATATGTAGTATCTTAATCAATAAAATATATATTAATAATAATTAAAAAAAAAAATAAAAATATATATGTTGTATTGACTTCAGAGAGGAAGGGAGAGGGAGAGAGAGATATTAACATCAATGATGAGATAGAATCATTCATCATCTGCATCCTACATGCCCCCTACTGGGAATGGAGCCCACAACCAGGGCATGAGCCCTGAGGGGGACTCCATGCATGACTTCCTGGTTCATAGATCAATGCTCAACCACTGAGCACACCTTTCGGGCAAGATGATATTATTTATTACATGTGTATCCTGATTTGTTTTCATTTATGGTGTATGCATTTCACTATATCTATAATCACTATCCCCCCCATTTATTAAGGTAGTGTTTATTTCTCCCAGCTTTATTGAGAAATAATTGATATACACCACTGTAAAAGTTTAAGGCAGACATCACAATGGTTTGATTTGCATACATTGTGAAATGATTACCACATTGGGTTCAGATAACATCCATCGAAGATGTGACAAACAAAAATTGAAATCTCTAATGCAATTTGAGGTGTTTTTTTTTCTTCAAAGTCAAACCTACAATTGTTACTATTGCAAAAAAGAGCTTGTACTTGGAACTAAGTGCAGGATGTGGTGTGTCTGCAGGCTG
Organism: Myotis yumanensis; assembly: GCF_028538775.1. Lineage (NCBI taxonomy): Eukaryota > Metazoa > Chordata > Mammalia > Chiroptera > Vespertilionidae > Myotis > Myotis yumanensis. Next base: position 12,523,964 of record NW_027223771.1, on the reverse strand, counting down.
GGACACTTGACCCTTGTGCCTGTTCACATGCAGTTCCTTTCTCCCTCCAGAGTTCACATGAGGCTGGGGATGGATGTGCTGCCCCTACTGGACAAGCTCCCCAGTCCGACTTCCCACCACTGAGTGGCAGAGGTAAGAGCCCACTGTGTAAGGCTGTGGGGCCTATAAAGTTCGGACCTCACTTTTGTCTCGGCGGGTCTGGTGGTGACCTAAGCATCAGCGTGCGCAGAGCCTATGCTGGCCTCTGGGGTGTGCTCTGTGCGGGTCCAGCTCACGCATGGCTCCTCTCCCCCTGAATCTCAGCCACCTTCCCAGTTCTTCTGCTAGAAGCTCTGGTTCTCTCAGAACCTTAGACTCTTCTCCCCCCATGAGCTGTGTGGAAGCTTCATATTACAGGATGGCTTTCAGGGAAAACTGGCAAGAGAAAAAGAAGAAAAAACTAAGCAGGATTCCCCCCAATACTTTGGAGTCCAGGGCCCCATTTTCCCAGGTTCTCGTCATAGATGGGCTTTTCCTCAGCATTTGAGGGGCTTATACACAGGCCATGGCTTCAGAGCCCAGTCAAGAGAGAAGGGGGAAGGGTCCAGTGTAGCCCCCACTCTGACTCTGACAGGCCCCTGGTCCAGGCCTCTCTGAGTCATTCCCGTCCTGCTCACAGAGCAGGGCTAAGACTCACTGCCTTCAAGACAAATCAGCTCACCACCATGCCGGTCACTTGTCAAGTTCTCACTTCTCTCCCCACTCAGCCCACTGCTGCTCTCTCTGGAGTCCGCAGTTACTATTCTCTCTGAGACTGTGGTTGTCACCACTGGGTGGACAGCTGGCCATTGACCTGCTCCATCTCGGTGGCTCCAGAATGATGTGTTTTCTTCTTTTGAGAAGAAGAATAAAGAGCAAGAATATGGGTCTGGACAGCAGGTAGCCTTTCTGTAGAAAAGCATGGACAGTGAGTTATTTCACTCTTAGTACTTTGAAATGCTATGTGGATTGGCATGAGGTACTTTTATTTTATTATTCTTTCTGGATGTTCTTCCTGGAGGTGACTGAGTTGGCCGGCTGCACAGGTACAGGAACAAGAGGGTGAGTGTGCTGTCCTATGTGCCCAGTAGCATGGAGTTTGTGCTGTTCTGCATTTCTGAGCCTCTCTCACCATGTGAGTGAGGTCTGGCCAGAGGCAAGTTCAGCCATGAGTGGCTGCTCCCAGGCCTTCAAGACACCGCTCGTCTGTGCTCATTGCCAGCTGAATCCGCAAGCCAGGGGAGCCCTGGAGCCCTGAGTCACTGTGTGGAGAGGATGAGCTTTGGTGGCCCCCTGGCCCACATCATGGACCAAAAAGAGCAAGATTTTATGGGGTACAGACAATGAAAAGGCCTTCATGGCAGCCCTACATCATTACCCTAATGATACAGGTTTTGATGGACAATTAGAAACTCCCTACTTGACCACAGAGTAAAGAATCAAACCTTTAGTGAGTGACACTCTGTCTCTCATCTTCGTTTAACCCCTTCAAAATGGGATGTGTTGGTTTCACTCACCAGCATTACTTCTTCCATCTCGCAATCAGGTTGACAGGAAAATTGGAGCCATCTCTGGAAGGAGAGAGCATATGAAGACAGGGTATTATTTTTACCTTAATTTTAAGCACCACTCTGTCGAGTACAAAGAGAAAAATTATTTATTTTCCTGACTTTTAGCAGAGCATAGGTGTCTTTTCTGCAGTTGAGATCTGTAGATGATTAAAAGGCACGTGCTTCCAATGACAGTGCTGCCTTTCTTGATCCTTGTCCTTGGGTGGCGTCACTCCTGGGCCCTGGGCCCAGGTCACAAACAAGACACCGAGAAGTGAATCTGCTCTGTCGACAAGACCCTGGTCCAGCGTTCCTGAAATGGCACCATAGGCCCATCCTTGTCACTTGGTGAATGTGGTTTAATGAAGCAGGGGGTCACTGTGGGAGGATTGCGCTGCCCATGTTGTGTTTTGTGAGATGCTTAAAAGGTTTGAAGCTCCTTTAAGAAACCAGGTGGTACAGTGAAGGAGCTGCTCCCCCTAGTGATTGCCTTAGAAACGGCTGAGACACAGCAGCTGTACTAAAGGCTGTGGAAGCTCCGTGATGGGAGGAAAACGTAGCTGTGTAGGTCACTGGTCTGGATGGTGGCCCTCAATCCCACTGACCACCAGTTCCTGTGGGTAATTCCTTATACTCAGCCCTGACCCCAACTGGACCTGCAGGACCAGATTCTGTGGGGCAAAACAACCAAATCTGGGTCGCCCCTTTTATTTTTTAACCTTTAAAAAATATAATTGTAGATTCACATTATTTGTAAGAGATAATGCAGAGGTGGCCCATGGAATCTGACCTGTTTTCCCTCAATAATATCTTATAAAAATCTCACAACCAGGATATTGACAGTGGCCCAACCACCCATGTAGGGCGAATAGACAACAGCTCTACCCGATTCTCCTGCACCCAGGAGAGTGCCTTCTATTTTTTGTATACTTTTATCACAGTAATTTATACACAATGTAATTTACCATTTTAACTATTTCAGAGCGCTGTCCAATGGTGGTAAGTACATTCATATTGTTGTGCTGCCCTCACCATCATCATCTCCATCACTGTTCTCATCTTCTCCAACTGAAGCTCTGTCCCCACTAAACAACAACTCTGCATCCACTCCCCCAATAATGATACCCTCCATCTTACCTCTGTCTCTATGACTCTGATGGCTCTAGGGATGTCATGTGAGTGACATTTGTCCTTTTGTGATTGGCTTATTTCATTGAGCCACTCAGGGTCCATCCAGGTTGTAGCATGTGTCACAATGGCCTATTTTTCTAAATTGAATATATTGGGGTGAGATTGGTAATGAAATCATGTAGCTTTCAGGTACACAGTTCTATAGTACATCATCTGAATGTTGAATTATGTCTCACCGCCCTCCCCCCCACCCACCCCCCCGCTCCCAGGTCAGGTCTCCTTCCATCACAATTTATCCTTTCTAAACCCTCTTCTACCCACACCCCTCTCACTCTGATAATCACCAAAATGCTGTCTGTGTCTATAAGTCTTTTCTTTGCTTAATCCCTTCACCTTATTCCCCTAGTTTCCCAACCTCCCTCCCCTCTGACAGTTGTCAGTCAGTTTTCTGTATCTATGAGCCTGTGTCTATTTTGATTGTAGTTTATTTTGTTCATTAGATTCCACATATAAGTGAAACCATAAGGAACTTGTAATTCTCTGACTGGCTTACTTCACTTCACTTAGCATAATACTCACCAGCTCCGTCCACGCTGTTGTAAAAGGTAAGATTTCCTTCATTTTCTTTCTCTGTGTGTGGGTGAGTAGTATTCTGTTGTGTTAATGTACCACAGCTTCTTCTCCACTCATCTGCTGCTGGGCCCTTGGGCTGCTGTGAAATCTTCACTATTGTAAATAATGCGGCAGTGAACGTAGCATTGCATATATCCTTTCCAATCAGTGTTTCAGGTTTCTGCAGATATATTCTCAGAAGTGGAAATGTTAGGTCTATTTTTAATTTTTGAGGGAACTTCATACTGCTTTTCACAGTGGTTGCACCAATCTGCATTCTTCCCAAGAGTACACGAGAGTTCCCTTTTCTCCACATATTCACCAGCACTTGATGTTTATTGATTTATTGATGATGGCCATCCTGACAGATGTGAGGTCATGCCTCACTGTGATTTTAATTTCTATTTCTGTGATGATTAGTGATGCTCAGCATATTTTATTTGTGTAATACTCATGTGCAGATCCTCGTCGGAAAAGTGTCTATTTAGGTTCTTTGCTCATTTTTAAATTGGATTGTTTAATTTTTTCTGATATTGAGTTTTGAAGTTCTTCATGAATTTGGTATATTTAGCCCTTATCACATGTATCCTTGGCAAATATGTTCCCCCATTCTGAGGGGTGTCTTTCCATTTTGTTGATGATTTCCTTTGCTGTGCAACAATATTATAAAGTGATGTAGTCCCATTTGTTAAGTTTTTCTATGAAAATTTATAGCCTTTACTTTCTTCTAGAATTTGTACATTTTCAAATCTCATTTTAAGTCTTTAGTGCATTCTGAGTTTATTCTTCAATGTGGTGTAAGAAGGTAATCTGCATTCATTTATTTTTCTACATTTCTAATTTTCCCAACAGCATTTATTGAGTAATCTATCCTACAACATTGTATGTTCTTGTGTCCTTCGTCAAATATTAATTGACCATAAATTTATGGGTTTATTTCTGGGCTTTTTTATTTCCCAGAAGGCACAGGTCACCTGCACAAGGATGACACAGTGATTTCCCTAACCCTAGTCTCCCCTCAGACAGCCCATCTCCCGCCACCAGCAGCCCAAGTCCCAACACCGCCCTCCCCCCAAGACCTAGTCCCGCCCGTCTCCCTCCCCCCCCAGCCCAGTCCCGCCCTTCTCCATCCCCCCCAGCCCGGTCTCGCCCTTCTCCCTCCCCCCGCAGCCCTGTCCCGCCCGTCTCCCTCACCCCCGAGCCCCGTCCCGCCCTTCTCCCTCCCCCCCCAGCCCAGTCCCGCCCGTCTCCCTCCCCCCCCAGCCCGGTCCTGCCGGTCTCCCTCCCCCCCCAACCCTGTCCGCCCGTCTCCCTCCCCCCCCAACCCAGTCCCGCCCTTCTCCCTCCCCCCCCATCCCTGTCCCGCCCTTCTCCCTCCCCCCCCAACCCTGTCCGCCCATCTCCCTCCCCCCGCAGCCCGGTCCCGCCCTTCTCCCTCCCCCCCCAGCCCGGTCCCGCCCGTCTCCCTCCCCCCCCAGCCCGGTACCCGCCCGTCTCCCTCCCCCCCCAACCCTGTCCGCCCGTCTCCCTCCCCCCCCAACCCAGTCCCGCCCTTCTCCCTCCCCCCCCATCCCTGTCCCGCCCTTCTCCCTCCCCCCCCAACCCTGTCCGCCCGTCACCCTCCCCCCCCAGCCCAGTCCCGCCCGTCTCCCTCCCCCCCCAGCCCAGTCCCGCCCGTCTCCCTCCCCCCCCAGCCCGGTCCCGCCCGTCTCCCTCCCCCCCCAAACCTGTCCGCCCGTCTCCCTCCCCCCCCATCCCAATCCCGCCCGTCTCCCTCCCCCCCCAGCCCGGTCCCGCCCGTCTCCCTCCCCCCCCAGCCCGGTCCCGCCCTTCTCCCTCCCCCCCCAGCCCGGTCCCGCCCGTCTCCCTCCCCCCCCAGCCCGGTCCCGCCCGTCTCCCTCCCCCCCTAGCCCGGTCCCGCCCATCTCCCTCCCCCCCCAGCCCTGTCCGCCCGTCTCCCTCCCCCCCCCAACCCAGTCCCGCCCTTCTCCCTCCCCCCCCATCCCTGTCCCGCCCTTCTCCCTCCCCCCCAACCCTGTCCGCCCGTCTCCCTCCCCCCCCAGCCCAATCCCGCCCGTCTCCCTCCCCCCCCAGCCCGGTCCCGCCCGTCTCGCGCCCCCCCCAGCCCGGTCCCCGCCCTTCTCCCTCCCCCCCCAGCCCGGTCCCGCCCGTCTCCCTCCCCCCCCAGCCCGGTCCCGCCCTTCTCCCTCCCCCCCCAGCCCAGTCCCGCCCTTCTCCCTCCCCACCAGCCCGGTCCCGCCGGTCTCCCCTCCCCCCCCCAGCCCATTCCCGCCCATCTCCCTCCCCCCCCAGCCCCGTCCCGCCCTTCTCCCTCCCCCCACAGCCCAGTCCCGCCCTTCTCCCTCCCCCCCCCAGCCCGGTCCCGCCCGTCTCCCTCCCCCCCCAGCTCAGGCCCGCCCGTCTCCCTCCCCCCCCCAGCCCAATCCCGCCCGTCTCCCTCCCCCCCCCAGCCCGGTCCCGCCCTTCTCCCTCCCCCCCCAGCCCGGTCCCGCCCTTCTCCCTCCCCCCCCAGCCCAGTCCCGCCCGTCTCCCTCCCCCCCCAGCCCAGTCCCGCCCGTCTCCCTCCCCCCCCAGCCCAGTCCCGCCCATCTCCGTCCCCCGCAGCGCGAGTCCCGCCGAACTGCCGCGCCCCAACCCCGAAGTGGCGCCCATCTCCCTCCCACCCAGCCCGGTCCCGCCCGTCTCCCTCCCCCCCCAGCCCGGTCCCGCCCTTCTCCCTCCCCCCCCAGCCCGGTCCCGCCCGTCTCCCTTCCCCCCCAGCCCGGTCCCGCCCGTCTCCCTCCCCCCCCCAGCCCGGTCCCGCCCATCTCCCTCCCCCCCCAGCCCTGTCCGGCCCGTCTCCCTCCCCCCCCAACCCAGTCCCGCCCTTCTCCCTCCCCCCCCATCCCCTGTCCCGCCCTTCTCCCTCCCCCCCAACCCTGTCCGCCCGTCTCCCTCCCCCCCCAGCCCAATCCCGCCCGTCTCCCTCCCCCCCCCAGCCCGGTCCCGCCCTTCTCCCTCCCCCCCCAGCCCGGTCCCGGCCCGTCTCCCTCCCCCCCCAGCCCGGTCCCGCCCTTCTCCCTCCCCCCCCAGCCCAGTCCCGCCCTTCTCCCTCCCCACCAGCCCGGTCCCGCCGGTCTCCCTCCCCCCCCAGCCCATTCCCGCCCATCTCCCTCCCCCCCCAGCCCCGTCCCGCCCTTCTCCCTCCCCCCCCAGCCCAGTCCCGCCCTTCTCCCTCCCCCCCAGCCCGGTCCCGCCCGTCTCCCTCCCCCCCCAGCTCAGGCCCGCCCGTCTCCCTCCCCCCCCAGCCCAATCCCGCCCGTCTCCCTCCCCCCCCCAGCCCGGTCCCCGCCCTTCTCCCTCCCCCCCCAGCCCGGTCCCCGCCCTTCTCCCTCCCCCCCCAGCCCAGTCCCGCCCGTCTCCCTCCCCCCCCCAGCCCAGTCCCGCCCGTCTCCCTCCCCCCCCAGCCCAGTCCCGCCCATCTCCGTCCCCCGCAGCGCGAGTCCCGCCGAAACTGCCGCGCCCCAACCACCGAAGTGGCGCCCATCTCCCTCCCACCCAGCCCAGGCCCGCCCGTCTCCCTCCCCCCCCAGCCCGGTCCCGCCCGTCTCCCTCCCCCCCCAGCCCGGTCCCCGCCCTTCTCCCTCCCCCCCCAGCCCGGTCCCGCCCGTCTCCCTTCCCCCCCAGCCCGGTCCCGCCCGTCTCCCTCCCCCCCCCAGCCCGGTCCCGCCCTTCTCCCTCCCCCCCCAGCCCAGGCCCGCCCGTCTCCCTCCCCCCCCGCCCGGTCCCCGCCCTTCTACTTCCCCCCCCAGCCCGGTCCCGCCCGTCTCCCTCCCCCCCCAGCCCAGTCCCGCCCATCTCCGTACCCCCGCAGCTCAAGTCCCGCCGAACTGCCGCGCCCCAACCCCGAAGTGGCGCCCATCTCCCTCCCCCCCCAGCCCCGTCCCGCCCTTCTCCCTCCCCCCCCCAGCCCGGTCCCGCCCGTCTCCCTCCCCCCCCAGCCCGGTCCTGCCCATCTCCCTCACCCCCAAAGCTGTCCCGCCCGTCTCCCCTCCCCCCCCCAGCCCAGTCCCGCCCATCCCTGCCCCCGCAGCGCAGTCCCGCCAAACTGCCGCGCCCCAACCCCGAAGTGGCGCCCTTCTCCCTCCCCCCCCAGCCCAGGCCCGCCCGTCTACCTCCTCCCCCAGCCCAGTCCCGCCCTTCTCCCTCCCCCCCCAGCCCGGTCCCGCCCTTCTTCCTCCCCCCCCAGCCCAGGCCCGCCCTTCTCCCTCCCCCCCCAGCCCGGTCCCGCCCCGTCTCCCCTCCCCCCCCAGCCCAGGCCCGCCCTTCTCCCTCCCCCCCCAGCCCGGTCCCGCCCGTCTCCCTCCCCCCCCAGCCGGTCCCGCCCTTCTTCCTCCCCCCCCCCAGCCCAGGCCCGCCCTTCTTCCTCCCCCCCCAGCCCGGTCCCCGCCCGTCTCCCTCCCCCCCAGCCCAATCCCGCCCGTCTCCCTCCCCCCCCAGCCCGGTCCCGCCCGTCTCCCTCCCCCCGCAGCCCTGTCCCGCCCGTCTCCCTCCCCCCCCAGCCCGGTCCCGCCCTTCTTCCTCCCCCCCCAGCCCAAGCCCGCCCTTCTCCCTCCCCCCCCAGCCCGGTCCCCGCCCGTCTCCCTCCCCCCCAGCCCAGTCCCGCCCATTTCCGTCCCCCGCAGTGCGAGTCCTGCCGAACTGCCACCGCCCCAACCCCGAAATGGCGCCCATCTCCCTCCCACCCAGTCCAGTCCCGCCCTTCTCCCTCCCCACCCAGCCCGGTCCCGCCCATCTCCCTCCCCCACCAGCCCGGTCTCGCCCTTCTCCCTCCCCCCCAGCCCGGTCCCGCCCGTCTCCCGCCCCCCCCAGCCCAGTCCCGCCCTTCTCCCTCCCCCCCAGCCCGGGTCCCCGCCCTTCTCCCTCCCCCCCCAGCCCGGTCCCGCCCATCTCCCTCCCCCCCCAGCCCGGTCTCGCCCTTCTCCCTCCCCCCCAGCCCGGTCCCGCCCTTCTCCATCCCCCCCAGCCCTGTCCCGCCCGTCTCCCTCCCCCCCCAGCCCGGTCCCGCCCGTCTCCCGCCCCCCCCCCCAGCCCGGTCCCGCCCTTCTCCCTCCCCCCCAGCCCGGTCCCCGGCCCGTCTCCCTCCCCCCCCAGCCCGGTCCCGCCCATCTCCCTCCCCCCCCTGCCCGGTCCCGCCCATCTCCGTCCCCCCCCAGCCCGGTCCCGCCCTTCTCCCTTCCCCCCAGCCTGAGTCCTGCCCATCTCCTGCCCACCCAGCCAGGCCATCCTGTCTCTCACCCCCCCAGCCCTAGTCCCGCCCCCAGCCCAGGAAATATGGAATGCTTCAGGAATGTGTGTGTCACCCTTGGGCAGGGGCCATGCCAATCTCGTCTGTATCATTCCAACTTTAGTATATGTGCTGTTGCCGAGTCGAAGACTGGGCTTTTTATTTGTTCCGTACGATATTTCTTACTATTGCCTTGTAGTATATTTTGATATCAGGTAGCATGATTCCTCCAACTTTGTTCTTCTTTCTCATGATTACTGTGGCTATTGGTTTGGTTTTCTTTTATTTGTTTTTGTTGTGTGTGTGTGTGTATGTGTGTGTGTGTGTGTGTGTGTTTGTAATTTGTTTATGTGTTGGGGTTTTTTTTGTACATCCATATAAATATTTCTGATATTTGTAGTCGCTCTCTGAAGTACGTCATTGGACATTTCAATGTTGTTAATTCTTCCTATCTTAGAACATCATTTATGCTTTGACATATTTGTATCTTCTTCAACATCTTCCTTCCATCCTTCCTTTCTTTCATTTTCTTTCTTCTTTCTCTGTTTTCCTTTCTTACTTCTTTCTTCTTACTTCTTACTTCTTTCTTTCTTTCTTTTCTTCTTTCTTTCTTCCTGCCTTCTTTTTTCTTTCTTTCTTTCTGCATGATATTTATTATGTTGACGTGTATTCATTCCATTCACCCTTTGCTGAGAGTTGTTACAATGAATAGGTGCTGTGTTTTGTTGACTGCTCTTTCTGCATCTATTGTTATAACCATGTGATTTTTATTCTTTATTTTGTTTATGCTGTATCATGTTGTTTATGAGCAGATACTGTACCAAAGTTGCATCCCTGGAATAAATCCCACTTCATCATGGTTGTGTCATCTTTTGAATATATTACTGGATCCAGTTTGCCAATATTTTGTTGAGGATTTTAGCATCTACATTCATCAGGGATATTGGCCTATCCTTTTCTTTCTTTGTAAAGTCTTATTCTGATTTGGGAATTAGGATAATGCTGGACTCATAAAATGAGCTTGGGAGTCTTCCCTTGCCTTGAGTGTTTTGGAGGAGTTTGAAGAGAACAGGTACTAGTTCTTCTCTGACTGTTTGATGAAATGCACTGTGAAACTATCCAGTCCATCACCTGCGTTGGTTGAGAAGTTATTTTTTCTTTTAATCCTCACCAAGGATATATTTTCCAATGAATTTTTTTTTTTTTTTTTTTTTTTTTTTTTAGAGAAGCGGGAGTAAGGGAGGGAAGGGCTGAGGGAGGGGAAATAGAAAGAGAGAGAGACATCAATGTGAGACACACACATCAAATGGTTGTCTCACACACACCCCCCTCAACAGAGGTCTGGGGTGAATCTGAAATCCAGGTATGTGCCCTTGACTGGGAATTATTCCCATGATGCTTTGGTGCATGGACCATAGCTCTAACCACTGACTCACAATCGCTGGTGCTTCATTGATCTCTTGTTTGTTTTTTACTGTTTTGTTTATTTCTCCTCTGATATTTATTATTTCCTTTATTCTTCTTACTTTGTGGTATCTTTGTTTTTCTTTTGCACTAGTTTCTCTAAGTGTAAAGTTAGATGATGTATTTCAGATTTTTCTTGTTTCTGGAGGTAGGCCTGTAATGTTATGAATTTCCCTCTTAGGATTGCTTATGCTGTGCTCCATAGAGTTAAGATTGTTGTGCTCTCATTTCCATGTGTTTTAAGGTATTATTTCACTATTTCCTTGATCTCATTGTTAACCACTCATTGTGTAGTAACATGTTAATTAGCCTCCAAGACTTTCTGTGTTTTACAGTTTTTTCTTTCTTTTAAATCCTATAATTACTAATTTTTATTGTGGTCAAATAAATATGAGATTTAGAGTTTTAACCACAGTTAAGTATACATGAAGTATATTGACAGCAATTCTCACCACCATGTATCTCCCGATTTATATATATTTTGCTTTTCATTGATTTTATTTCTCTGTTAATAAATTTATCGGGGCAGGGTGGTTTTAGGTGTGTACAATTCAGTAATAGATCACTTGTAGATCAGTTTTTTTCTATTTGACTTCTAGTTATATCCAGTGATGATCAGAAAAGTTTCCTGATATGATTTCAATCTTCTTAAATTTACTGAGACTGTTTTTGTGCCCTAACATGTAGTCTATCTGGATAATGTGGAACGTCCACTTAAAAAGAATGTATATTCTATTGCTTCAGGGTGAAATGCTCTGAAGATACCAATTAAATCCATTTGATCTAGTGTGCTATTTAAGGCCACTCTTTCCTTCTTCATTTTCTGTGTGGAAGATCCAGCCATTGATGCCAAGGGGGTGTGAAAATCCCCTACTATGACTCTCTTATTGTTGACCTCTCCATTTATGTACATCAGGATTTAGGTTACACATTTACTTGCTCTTATGTTGTGGAAACACATGTTTGCAAGGGTTAAATCCTCTTGTTGGATTGCTCTCTTTATCATTATGTGGTAGCCTTCCTTATCGATCAATATAGCCTTTGTTGTTGTTGTTGTTGTTTTTAAACATTTTCCATTGGTTTCTCACAGAGAGGAGGGGAGAAGGCCAGAGAGTTAGAAACATCAGATCAGTTGCCTTCTGCACAGCCCCTACTGGGGATGTGCCTGCAACCAAGGTACATGCCCTTGACGGGAATCGAACCCGGGATCCTTCAGTCTGCAGGCCGACGTTCTATCCACTGAGCCAAACCAGTTAGGGCTATAGTCTTTGTTTTAAAGTCTATTTTGTCTGCTATAGGTATTACCTCCCCAGCTTTTTTTTTTCTATTTGTATTTGCATGAAATATATTTTGCCATCTCCTTGCTTTTTGTCTGTATATCTTTCATTCTGAGGTAGGTCTCTTGTTGACTGCATATATATGGTTATTGTCTGCTTATCGATTCAGCTGCCATGTCTTTTAATTGCAGCAGTTAAGCCACTTACATTTAAAGTGATTATTCATAGATATGTTTTATTCTTTTAACTCTGATTCCCTTTGATTCCTTCTTGATAGTTCTTATACTAATGGTTTGGTGGTAATACACCTCTTTTTCTGTTTCTTGTCGGGAAGCTCTTTATTTCTCCATCAATTTTAAATGATAGCCTTGCTGAGTAGAGTAGTCTTGGTTGAAAGTCCTAGGCTTTTCATTACTTTGAATATTTTGTGCCAATCCCTACTGGCATGGTATGTTTCTGTAGAGAAATAAGCCGACAATCTTATGGGACCTCCCTTTTAGGTAACTGACCATCTTTATCTTGTTGCTTTTAAAATGTCCTGTCTTTTATCTTTGTCCTTTTAATTATGATGTGTCCTGGTGGCGGGCCTTTTGGGTTCATCTTCTTTGGGACTCTGGGCTTCCTGGACTTGTGTGTCTCTTCCTTCACCAGGTTAGGGAAGTGTTCTGTCATTATTTCTTTTAATAGGCTGTAGTCCCTGAATCTCTCTTTTCTCCTTGTACTCCTATAAGGTGGATGTTGTTCATGTTTCCTATTGTCCCAAAAGTCTCTTAAACAGTCCTCATTTTTAAAGTTTTCTTTTTGATGCTTTTGTCTTCTCTGACCTGGTCTTCCAAATCACTAATTTGATTCTCTGCTTCATTCAACTATTTATTTTCTGTAGTGTATTCTTCATTTCAGAGATTGTACTCTTTATTTCTGACGGGATCTTTTATATGGCTTAAATGTTCTTTGTCATGCCTACTGCCAGTTTTCAAGTCCCACTGATTTCATCCACTCTTTGCCGAACTTCTATTAACATCCTTACAACCACGTTTTTTAAACATGCTGTATCTGGAATATTGCTTGCCTTCACTTTGTTTAGCATTTTTTCTGGGTGTGTCTCCTGTTCTTAAATTTGGGGCATATTTCTTTGCATTTTGGCTGCCTCTGTGTGTTTGTTTCTTTGTATTAAAATCCAGGTCTTGGTAGTGTGGCTTTGTGTAGTAGATGTCCTGTGGAACCCAGTGGCAAGGGCTTCTTGATCACCTGAGTTGAGTGCTCCAGGGATGTGCCCTGTGTGTGATGTGAACCTTCCTGTGGTAGTTGATTCATGATGGCTATTGGCTCATGCATGTGTTGAGTCGATGCTCAGGCTAGTTGGCTGGGACCATAGTTACCCTGCCTACAGTGTAGTGTATGAGCTGCTGACAGGTGTTGACCAGGTGGAGCGCAATTCATCTCAGCAGGTTATGGTGCCTGCCTAGATCTCTCTTTGGATATGCCTCTTGTAAGGCTAATTGTATCCTGCTCTGATGTGCTCTGAAGCTGGCCACTGGGCTTGTTGGTCCTGGGGCTTCCTGGGAGGGACTCTGGTGCTGAACAATGTCAGATGCTTTATGTGACTGGCGCAGGGCAATCTATTTGGATCTACAAAGCAATTCACAATTTGTGACAGCCTCTGCTGAGGCTGAGTGAGCACCGGAAGGTCCAAGCAGAGCACCAAAGCTGGCTTTTACTAGCATTGAGCCTGGGGACAGGTCAGCAAAAGTCCCAGAGCACACCACATTCTGCCTCTCTGTCTGCCTCCATCTGCTGGGTACCTGTGAGTCTCAGTTAATGAAAGAGTCTCTGGAAGCACTCAAGTTACATAAGGTAGGTTCTCAGGGAGTCCCCAGGTAGAGGTGAGTGGTGTTCACCAGATTAATGCAGGTTCAAGCTCAGTATCAGTGTTGGGTGTGAGGCCACTCAGCAAATTCCCCATTGTATACCAGGTCCAGCTGCCACCCACTGGGTCCTCACACATCTTTGAGCAGTGTACAGAAGACACAGACCTAGCATTGTTTGTAGGAGGGGAATGAAAAAGTCAAAAGAGGCTCCTTCCCAGGATGAAGATGTCTGGGATCTGTAGTCTGAGATCAGCCGTGTGAGCTGAAGGGCTTTGCAGAGGGTCTGTGCATTCTCAGAGGCCAGAGAACTGCTTCCTGTGGTGGATGATTCATGGGTCCCCTGGGATGCCACAGGGGAGCAAGAGCATGGCAGATCATGCAGGTGTGATGTCCTCCTCAAGTAGTGAAAAGTAGAGTCCCCTCATGGGTGGCTGATTTCAGCAGATTCATCCCTCCATTTCTATCCTAAGAGAACTGGAGCTCTCTCCAGACTTCTGACCACATGCACGCTCATGGGCTTCCTGAGCAGCACTATCCCTGCCTTCTTTCTTCACGGCTGGATGAGCCAGGCTGGCTGGAGTGTAGGGAAGGGAGGATAGAGGTCCGTTTGGTGGGTTGAAATGCTGTTAGAACCTTTAAGGCTTAAATTTATTTTTCCTGTGTCTGCTCCCACACAACAACTGAGCAGCCAAAGTGCTGCTTAGCTCACTCTCAAGGAAGCACAATACTGCCTTGCACCAGTGTCACGTGTCACCAGAGCAGTGAAGGGAGCAACTGGAGGAAGAAGACAAGGCGTTCCTCTCCCAGCGGTGTAACACCCTCACAGGCATGATTCTGTCTGGAGAGCTGACCCCTGCTGGAGCGCTTAAGGCTTTTAGGCACAGAGTGAAATGATCTGATTTATATTTTTTAAAGATCACTCTGATTTTCATTTTTATTTGTATTAAAAATTGTTTTACTAATTTATTTTTTTCAATTAGGGATGACATTCAATATTAGTTTCAAGTGTACAAAATAGTGGTTAGACATTTATATAACATATAAAGTCATCTCCTGATAAGCTTAGCATAGGATATCTTTGAAAAGGGTATTAATCCTATTCATGCGGGGTCCACCCTCATAACCTAAGCAACCTCAAAAGACCCACCTTTTCTTTATTTTTAATCAACCTTATTTGGGTGACATTCATTAATAAAATTGCATCGGTCAGGCGTGCAATTCTATAATGCATTATCAGTATATTGTATTGTGTGTTCACTGCCTCCAAGTCAAGTCTCCTTCCATCATCATTTATCCTCCTTATGCCCTCTTCTCCCTCCCCCACCAGTCACCCACCAACCCTACGCCCCACTCCCCACATGCCACCCCCACCTGCCACCATAAACTCCACTCCCCTAGCCCCCACCTGCCACCTCATACCCCACACCCCACACACCCAGCCCCCATTTGCCTCACCATACCCCACACCCACTGCCCCAACCTGCCACCCCGACCCCCCACCCACCAGCTGCCATCCCCCACCACTATCCCTCACCCCTACCTCCCACTCTTACTCCCCAATACTACCCCCGACCCACCACCCTACATCCCACACCCCACACCACCCACCCTCACCTCCTACCCCCCACCCCCCACTCCCCACCTCCCTTCCCTGTTTGTGATTTGACATTTGAAATGATATTTGAGATGTGTCTTGAGAGCAAGGGTAGGATGTAGACAGATGAAGAAGATGAGAATGTGCTTCAGGTACAGAGAGTGAACTGTCAGCCTGGAAACAGGAGAGACGAACACTGGAGAGACCAGAGCATATGCCCCTCAGGTGCCTGTGAGTGAGGGGTCGGGGCAGGGAAACAGAAGACCCTCCATGGAGGGAAAGGCAGAGGGATAAGGGCACCAACCACAGCGTGGTCAGAGCAGGGGAGACGGCGGCCCCTCCATGAGAAGGCAGGGCAGCGGGGGTAGGGGACCATGGGAGGGGCCGATGGACAGGTAGGACAGGGAATGCTGGGAAGGGGCAGGGCTGGGGAACAAGGTCCCCACCCTGGGGAAACAGGGGACTCTCCAAGGAGGGTCTGTTTCCCCTGTTACCTATCTCTACTCCCATGTCCCCCCTTCCCTGGCCCCTCCATGGATGGTGCCCTCACCCCACTATCCTGCTCAGACTATGTGGGGTCCTTTGTCCTCCCTGCTCTGCTACTTCCATGGAGGATGCCCTCTCCCCGCTGCCCTGCCATCTATTTAAGGACATGTGCCAAAATCCTTGCTGTCTCAAAGTAGGGTTCCCTATCCCCCCAGTCTCTCCCCTCCATGAAGGATTCTCTGTTCCCTCTCCTGTATGACCTGTCCCTCCATGTAGGTTTCTGTCTCCTCCCTGCCCTTCTCCCTCAAACCGGGGTTCCCTTTCCCCACTGCTTGCCCCATACAAGTGAGGTTCTCTGTCCCCCTGCCCTGCCCCCTCCATGGAGGGTGCCTTCTCCTCCCTGCCACTCCCACTCAACGTGGGGTTCTCTACTCCCCTGCCATGCCCGTCCATGGAGGGTACCTTCTCCTCCATGCCCCTCCCCCTATAGTTGGGATCCCTGTTCCCCAGCCCTGCTCCAAAAAGGATAGATCTGTCTCCTCCCTGCCCTGCTCTCTCAAAGTGAGGTTTCCCTTTCTCCTGCCCTCCCCCGGCATGGGGTTCCCTGTCCAATTACCCTGCTCCCTCCCCATAGAGGGTTCCTGGTCTCCCCTCTCCTCCCTGCCCTGCCCCTCTTTAATTGGGGTTTCCTTTACTCCTGCCCTCCCCACTGCACGGAGGGGTTTCTGTACCCACTATTCCGTCTCTCCCTCCAAGTGGAGTTCCCTGTCCCCCAGCTCTAACTCCTTTCTGAAGGGTTCCCTGTCCAAACTGTCCTGTCCCCCTGCCTGTAGGTTCTCTGTCCCCTTGCACTTTCCCCTCCCAGGAGGGTTCCATGTCCCCATGCTCTGCCCCTCCATGAAGGTTTTTCTGTCTGCTGCCCTCCACCCTGTATGGAGAGTCCCTTCTATTCCATGTCCTACTTCATCCATGGAGGGTCCCCTTTTCTCCCTGGCCTGTCCCCTCCATGAAAGTTTCCCTCTTCCCCTGCCCTCCACCCTTTATATAGAGTCCCTTCTCCTCCCTGCCTTGTCCTCTCCAAGGAGGGTCCCCTCTCCTTCCTGCCCTGTCCCCTCCATGGAGTGTTCCCTCTCCTTCCTGCCCTGTCCCCTCCATGGAGTGTTCCCTCTCCTTCCTGCCCTGTCCCCTCCATGGAGGGTCCCTTCTCCTTCCTGCCCTCTCACCTCCATGGATGGTTCCCTCTCCTTCCTGCCCTGTCCCCTCCATGGATAGTTCCCTCTCCTTCCTACACTGTCCCCTCCATGGAGGGTTCTCTGTCCCCACCTCGCCCTGCCGCCTCTATGGAGGGTTCCCTGCCCCACCTGTCCTCTAGCCTCCATAGAGTGTTCCCTATCCCCACTGTTCTGCCCCCTCCCTGGAGGGTACCCTCTACTCCCTGCCCAATCCCCTCAAATGAGTGTCCCCACTTTTTCTTACCTCACTCCTCCATGGAGAGTCCCCTCTCCTCCCTGACCGGCCAATTCATGGAAGGTCCTGTGTTCCCCATCCCCACTTCCCTGCCCCATCAATGGAGAGTTCCCTGTTCCCCACACCCCCTGCACTTCCCTCTCCATATAGAGTACCCATTCCCACTAACCTTCCCTTCCATGGAGGGTCCCATCTCCTCCGTGCCCTTCTTTACCATGGAGGTCCCTTCTCCTCCCTGCTCTTCCTCTCCATGGAGGGATCCTTCTCCTCCCTCAACTGTCCCCTTTATTGAGGGTCCCTTCTCCTCCCTGCCCTGCCCCCTCCATGGAGGGTCCTCTCTTTTCCCTGACCCGTCCCATCCATAGAGGGTCTCCTCTCCTCGCTGCTGTCCCCTCCATAAGGGGTTCCCATCCTTCTACAGTCCCCTCTCCATGGAGGGTCCCTTCTCCTCCCTGACCCATGCCCTCCATGGAGGGTCCCCTCTTCTCCCGGCCCTGTCCCCTTCATGGAGAGTCCCCTCTCCTATCAGCCTTGTCCTCTCCATGGAGTTCCCCTCTACTGCCTACCTGTCCCTCCATGTAGGGTCCCAACTCCTCCCTGCCCTTCCCCTCCATGGAGGGTCCCCTCTCCTCTCTGCCTGTCCCTCCATGGAGGGTTCCCATCCTTCTACAGTCCCCTCTCCATGGAGGGTCCCTTCTCCTCCCTGCCCTTCCTATCCATGGAGGGATCCTTCCCCTCCTTGACCCATCCCCTCCATGGAGGATCCCCTCTCCTCCTACCCTGTGCCCCCATGGAGGGTTTCCTTCCCCTTACAGTCCCCCCTCCATGGAGGGTCCCCTTTCCTCCGTGACCCATGCCCTCCATGGAGGGTCCCCTCTGCTTCCGGCCCTGTCCCCTCAATGGAGGGTCCCCTCTCCTCCCTGCCCTGCCCCCTCCATGGAGGGGTAATTGCCTCCCCTTCCCTGCCCTGCACTCTGTATGGAAGGTCCCCTTTCCCCTGCCCTGTCCCCTCCATGCAGGGTCTTCTGTTTCCCTGCCCTGTCCCATCACTCACAGGCTCTGCGAGGCATGTGCTCCGGTCCCCAGTGTTCATCTGTCCTGCCTCGAGGCTGTGTCCACTGTCTTCACCTGAAGTACATCTCACCATCTTCTGCCCAAATCCTCCCGGACTCTCAGGACACATGTCAAATATCATTTCAAATGTCAAATCACCGAGTGATCTTTAAAAAATATAAATCAGATCCCCCTATTCTGGTGCCTAAAAGCCTTCATGCTGTGGCAGTAATTTCAGCCCACACTAGGGCCTTGTATGTGCCCCCTGCCTTCTGCTGTTCCCATTCAGCCTGGCTCTCCTTGCCTGGGGCACTGTATCTCCTTTGGGGGTGGCTTCCCCAGGTCTCCATGGGGCTAGGTCTGTCTCAACAGCCATGTTTGAGTTTAAATATATTGGGGACCCCTTCCCTGAGCCTGCTTGGGAGTCACCCTACTGGGGAGCCCCCATCCAGACCTAAGGGGTACACCTGGCATTAGGTCACAGTACTAACAGAGGTCAGAAAAGTAAGACAGGTCATAGAGGTAACCTAGCAACCCTGCCAGGTCAGCCATGTGGGCCAACCTCTCCAGCTTTCTTGTGTTCTTGTTGTTGAAAATCAGTGAATAAACATTATTGACACCAACACACCCCAGGCCTCTACAGAAAGCACAGGAGGTGTGGCTCACGCCCAGGTCCTGGCCCTCCATAACCAGGTGTTCTTGACAGTGAAAACTGGGTGGGAGGGTGGGTCAGAGAAGCCAGGGAGGGACTCCACTTGAGTTGCTGGCTTTGAGGCTGGAGGAAGGGATCAAAGGCCACCATGTTTAGGAGCCCCCAGGAAGCTGGGAGTGCCATTGGCAGGGACACAGAAGGGAACTGTCCCATAAGGAATGGGTTCTGGCACCTCCCCTTGAGCAGCCCCTGCCCCCTGGAGGCCTCCTGGGAGCAGGGCAACCCAATGAACCGCCTCGGGTTTCTGACCCACAGCACCTGGGATCACACACTTTGTCCTGTGAACCACTGCGTTTAAGGTCATTGGTCAGGGCACCAACAGAAATCCTTTGTGTCCCTGTGGCTCCCTAGTCATGTAAGCTCAGTCTGTTTTCTTCATGGCTCTTCCTGTCTTCTGAAATAAAGTGTTGGCTTGGTTCTTGTTCACCTGTCTGTCTCTCAGTCCCTCTCAGCGCCTGAAAGGTGACCTGTGAAGGCCCCGCCCCTGAGACCCAGGTAGACAGCACACACTTGCTGAGTGAATTCCTGCGCAAGGAGCTCTTTTCTGATTTCATATATTTTATATTTGTAATAAACCTGATTCATTAACAGGTACATACATATGATATCTTAATCCACTTTAGGACATCCCACATGAATTCAGAAAGTTTTAAAATATCTTATTATTAATTTTTTTTTGTCAAAACCTGTGTCTCAATTTTTTATTCAGAAATGCAGGAGCTGCTTTGTGAACTGCCTCGGGGAGGAGAGGGTTCTGACTGCAGACCAGGTTCACCCCAGGGTGTTGCTCCTGTCCCTGGTCCTTCACAGGCCAGCCCTTTGGCCTCGGGTGGCCTGTTGACCCATGATTCGCATTTACACCTCATCTCCTGTTCACCAGCCTGGTGTTGCTTCCTGCGTTGGGCACAGGGTGCAATATACAGATCCTGTAACATAGAAACCCACACCTGAAACCTATATGTTCATGTTGACCAATGTCACCCCAATGGATTTAATAAATAAAAATATCTTTTTAAAAAACACACATTACTTGTTTTGCAGATTGAAACTGGTTCAGGGAGATGAAATGACTGGTCTGAGCTTCCCCGATATTCCCACTGCCCATGGTTCTGAACTCAGCACTTTCTTGTCTTTCTCCCATTAGACTTCAAAGGTCCTGCCTCTTAAAAATCCAAAGAAGCTAAAAAACACGGCAGGGAGCTTCAAACCTCCTTTTGAATACAAACTTTAAATCAGCAGAGTGGAGCATCTTCTCTATCAGTGTTTCTTTGCTTCTTTGTTCATTCATTTGCCAAATGTTTATTTTACAGACATTTCTAGAACTGACTTTCTCAGTAAGTGCCTAGGCCTGTGCTAGGACCAAAGTGTCCCCAGTGCTGAGTGGCAATTCAGCAATTACTTTTGAAGGTTTCTTTTTAAGAAATATATACAAATTCGGAAGTTTACTTTTATCACTAGATACTAGGAAGTGTTCTCTCCTCCCAAGAACCTTTATGCTATTTTCACAAGATCCCTGGTCAGTATCTGGTGAAAGGAAGCTCAGCTTATTTCTCAGAAATACAATAGCTGAAATCACAGCACTATGTTTATAATAAGAAATGTCCTTTGCACATTGTAGTGAGGAAGAAAAACATTTAAGAAGAAAAACGTTTGAGAAGAAATGCCAGATATAGTTACAGTTTTGTATGAATAAGGATAAGTAAGGATCAAAGTGGCAAATGTACTCAGTATGTTAAATGTGCAGAGGAAACATATCTTATTCATTTATTTCTAAATGAACTTTCTCTTGAGTTCCCCACCAGAGGATAGAGGGGAGAGGAGCAAAAGAAAATATTTAGCCCAGGAGTCTTTAAAATGGCGACCAGCAGGAAGGTAGGGAGGGAGAGAGTGTGAGAGTGCAAGGAAGTGATAGAGGCGTGTGTGGACATGTGTGGTGAGTGTGTATGAGCTAGGGACAGTTAGACTCTGCAGGTCTTCTAAGGGGCTGCTAAACCCGGCAGTCTTAGGCGGCGGAGTCCCGCTCCTGGCGCAGACACTCCTGGGCAGCCAGCAAAGGCACAGCGACCACGCCATCTTGGGAAACAGAGCTGCTTGAGACTAGGATCCTGGCCTCAGCACCACCCAGTCTGATCTCAGAAGGATACCAGGACCCTGCAGCTACTGGGGACAGAGACCTGCGACCACAGCTACAGACCTTCGGACACCAAAAGTTCAGAAATCCCTGCGGCAGATCCGTGAGTACCAGAGCCCATCCCCCCTTCCCCCAGGCTCGTGGGCAGCGCCAGAGTAACTAAATGATAGACCTACCCCTTGCCGGGGCCTCAGCGCTGCAGGATCTTTGGCCTGGAAGTGCGCAAGCACCTTGGAACTGATCCTACGTGCACTGCGGGCTTCAGAGCCCTGGGCTGGGAGCAAAAGCGCGCACAGCACCAGGAACTAATCCTGCGCGCACTGCTGGCTTTGGAGCCCTGGGCTGGGAGCATAAGGGCGCACACCACCAGGAACTGACCCTACGCGCACTGGGCTTTGGAGCCCTGGGCTGGGAGCAAAAGTGCGCACAGCACCAGGAACTAATCCTGCGCTCACTGCTGGCATTGGAGCCCTGGGCTGGGAGCAATCACGCGAATGGGAGTTTGTCCGCCTAGCACAGGCCCAGGGACCCTGTTTCTCAGGGCAGGAGGCAGCACCAAGCACCACTGACTTGACTGTGTTTCTTATCACCTGCGCCTGAGATCCTGATTTCCTGTGCATTCATACTAAGAGCCAGTGAATCCAATTCCTGGTGCAAGGGCACACAGGGACCCTGATTCTCAAGGTGAGGTCGCACGAAGCAACAGAGACTCTGATACTGGGCTCTTGGGGAACTCTGACTCCTGGCGCAAGCTAGGGGGCTCTGCTCTGGTTTTCAACACGCTCCAGGGGGGCCTCTATTTCAGCACAGTGCAGGCAGGGTCCCTAATTCTAAGGGCACGTGCGAGGCCACATTGAGTGTCGGCAACACTGACACAGAGCGAGCCTGGTTCCCACCAACCAACAACAACCACACATCTTAGTGTCAGAGCTCTTCAGTGACACTAGGGTGGTGGGAGCCTCCCACTGCACACGGCCCAGGCCCACGCAACTCGACCTTTGAACCATCAGGAGATAATCAGAGTGAAGAGACAACACAACACCCAGAGGAAAGACAATGAGGAATCACCAAGAAAGGAAATTAATGAAGTTGAAGCGTGCAACATGACAGAAAAAGAATTCAGAATAATGGTTGTACAATTCATTCACTGGATGGATGAGAAAATCAACAACCTATGCAAGAATCAGGAAGAAATGAAAAGTGATATAGCTACAATCAAAAACACCATGGAAAGTTTCAACAGCAGACTAGAAGAAGCAGAAGACCGAATTAGTGAGTTAGAAGATAAGGCAGAGAAACAAGCTCAATCTGAACAGCAACTGGAGAAAAAAATTAAAGAACAGGAGGAGAGCCTAAGGGAGCTTCGGGACAACATGAAACGAAGTAACATACGCATAATAGGGCTGCAAGAAGGACAAGAAGAGCAGCAAGGATTAGAAAATCTATTTGAAGAAATAATGACAGAAACCTTCCCTGATATGGGGAAGAAAAAAGTTACACAAGTACAGAGAGTCCCAGGCAAGATGAACCCCAAAAGACCAACACCAAGACACGTCATAATAACGATGGCAAATGTACAAGACAAAGAGAGAATCTTAAAGGCTGCAAGAGAGAAACAGAGAGTTACCTACAAAGGATCCCCCATCAGATTATCAAACGATTTCTCAACAGAAACACATCAGGCCAGAAAAGAATGGACAGAAATTTACAAAGTGATGCAAAGCAAAGGACTGAATCCAAGAATACTCTATCCAGCAAGGCTATCATTCAAAATTGAAGGGGAAATAAGAAGCTTCACAGACAAAAAAAGCTAAGGGAGTTCATCACCACCAAGCCAGCAATGCAAGAAATGCTAAAGGGACTGGTGTAAAAAGAAGAAATAAAAAGCCCAGAAAGAAAGCAGCCACAAAAAAATAGAATGGCTACAAACATGTATCTTTCAATAATAACTTTAAATGTAAATGGACTAAATGGTCCAATCAAAAGACATCGAGTGGCTGAATGGATAAAAAAACATGACCCATACATTTGCTGTCTACAAGAGACCCACCTCATTAGAAGGGACTCACACAGACTGAAAGTGAAGTGATGGAAAAATATCTTTCAGGCAAATGGAAATGAAAAAAAAGCTGGGGTAGCAATACTTATATCCGACAAAATAGACCTCAAAGTGAAGGCCATAACAAGAGACAAGGAAGGCCACTTCATAATACTAAAGGGATCAATACAACAAGAGGATATAACCCTGATAAACATATATGCACCCAATGCAGGAGCACCCACATACATAAGAAAACTCCTGGAAGAAATCAGGGGAGAGATCGACAACAATACAATCATAGTAGGGGACTTTAATACACCACTGACATCACTGGATAAATCCGCTAGACAAAAACTCAGCAAAGAAACAGCAATCCTAAATGACTCACTAGATCACATGGACTTAATTGACATCTTAAGAACACTTCACCCCAAAGCCATGGAATATACATTCCTCTCAGGTGCTCATGGGACATATTCAAAAATAGACCACATATTGGGTCACAAGCAAAGTCTCCACAAATTCAAGAAGATGGAAATCATAAAAAGCATCTTCTCAGACCACGATGGCATAATGTTAGAAATAAACTGCAATAAAAACAACCCAAAATATTCAAACACTTGGAAGCTGAATAGCATGTTATTAAATATTGATTGGGTTACCAATGACATCAAAGAAGAAATTAAAAACATCCTGGACACTAATGACAATGAAAACACAACAATCCAAAACCTCTGGGACACAATGAAAGCAGTCCTGAGAGGGAAGTTTATAGCTCTACAGGCCTATCTCAAAAAACAAGAAAAAATGGTAGTTAATCACCTAACTCTACAACTCAAAGAATTAGAAAGAGAGCAACAAGAAAACCCCAGAGTGAGCAGAAGGAAGGAGATAATAAAGATTAGAGCAGAAATCAATGAAATAGAGACCAAAAAAACAATACAGAAAATCAATGAAACCAAGAGCTGGTTCTTGGAAAGGATAAACAAGATTGACAAACCCCTAGCCAGGCTCACCAAGAAGCAAAGAGAGAGGTCCCAAATAAAACAAATCAGAAATGATAGAGGCGAAATAACAACAGACCCCACAGAAATACAAATGATTGTTAACCAATACTACGGGCAACTCTACTCCAACAAACTAGACAACCTGGAGGAAATGGACAAATTCCTAGAAAAATACAACATTCCAAAACTCAATCAGGAAGAATCTAAAAATCTCAATAGGCCAATAACTATGGAAGAAATTGAAGCAGTTATCAGAAAGCTTCCAACAAACAAAAGCCCAGGACCAGACGGCTTCTCAGGGGAGTTTTACCAAACTTTCAAGGAAGAACTAAAACCTATCCTCCTCAGATTACTACAAAAAGTTCAAGAGGATGGAACACTTCCAAACACATTCTATGAAGCTAGCATCACCCTAATACCAAAACCAGGTAAAGACAACACAATGAAAGAGAATTACAGGCCAATATCCCTCATGAACATAGATGCCAAAATCCTCAACAAAATCTTAGCAAATCGGATCCCGCAGTACATCAGAAGGATCATACACCATGACCAAGTAGGATTTATCCCAGGGATGCAAGGATGGTACAACATCCGTAAATCAATAAACGTAAAACATCACATAAACAAATTGAAAGAAAAAAACCACATGGTCATATCAATTGATGCAGAAAAAGCATTCGACAAAATCCAACACCCATTTTTGATAAAAACTCTCAGCAAAGTGGGAATAGAAGGATCATACCTCAACATAATAAAAGCCATATATGACAGGCCCACAGCCAACATCATACTCAATGGTCAAAAACTAACACCATTTCCCCTAAGAACAGGAACAAGACAGGGATGCCCACTCTCACCACTCCTGCTCAACATAGTCCTGGAAGTATTAGCCATTGCAATTAGACAAGAAGAAGAAATAAAAGGCATCCAAATTGGAAAAGAGGAAGTAAAACTGTCCTTATTTGCAGACGACATGATATTATACATACAAAACCCTAGAGACTCCATCAAAAAACTACTAGACTTAATACATGAATTTGGCAATGTAGCAGGATACAAAATTAACCCCAAGAAATCCGAGGCATTTCTATAAACCAATAGTGAACTTTCAGAAAGAGAGATTATAAAAACAATCCCATTTACCATCGCACCAAAAAAATTAAGATACCTAGGAATAAACTTAACTAAAGAGGTAAAAGACCTCTACTCAGAAAACTACAGGATGTTGAAAAAAGAGATAGAGGAAGACATAAACAGATGGAAGAACATACCATGTTCATGGATTGGTAGAATCAACATCATTAAAATGTCCATACTACCCAAAGCAATCTATACATTCAACGCACTTCCCATTAAAATACCAATGGCCTTCTTCAAAGATCTAGAACGAACTGTCCAAAAATTCATCTGGAATAAAAAAAGACCCCGAATAGCTGCAGCGATCCTGAGAAAAAACAAAGTAGGTGGGATCTCAATGCCAGATATCAAGCTGTATTACAAAGCCACTGTTCTCAAAACTGCTTGGTACTGGCACAAGAACAGACATATAGATCAGTGGAATAGAATAGAGAGTCCAGAAATTAGCCCGAACCAATATGCTCAATTAATTTTTGACAAAGGAGGCATGAACATACAATGGAGCCAAGATAGTCTCTTCAATAAATGGTGTTGGGAAAATTGGACAGATATATGCAAGAAAATGAAACTAGACCACCAACTTACACCATACACAAGAATAAACTCAAAATGGATAAAGGACTTAAATGTACGACAGGAAACCATAAAAATTCTAGAAGAATACAAAGGAAACAAAATCTCAGACATATGCCAAAGCAATTTCTTCACTGATACAGCTCCTAGGGCAGTTGAAACTAAAGAGAAAATGAACAAATGGGACTACATCAAAATAAAAAGCTTCTGCACAGCAAAAGAAACCATCAACAAAACAACAACAAAACCCACTGCGTGGGAAAACATATTTGCCAACGTCATATCTGATAAGGGCTTAATCTCCAAAATTTATAGGGAACTCATACAACTTAACAAAAAGAAGATAAACAATCCAATCAAAAAATGGGCAAAGGATCTAAATAGACACCTTTCAAAAGAGGACATTCAGAAAGCCAAGAGACATATGAAAACATGCTCAAAGTCACTAATCATCCGAGAGATGCGAATCAAAACAACAATGAGGTACCATCTCACACCTGTCAGAATGGCCATCATCAACAAATCAACAAACGACAAGTGCTGGAGAGGATGTGGAGAAAAAGGAACACTTGTGCACTGCTGGTGGGAATGCAGACTGGTGCAGCCACTATGGAAGACAGTATGGAGTTTCCGCAAAAAATTGGAAATGGAACTCCCATTTGACCCTGTGATCCCACTTCTAGGAATATATCCCAAGAAACCAGAAACACCAATCAGAAAGGATATATGCACCCCTATGTTCATAGCAGCACAATTCACCATAGCTAAGATCTGGAAACAGCCTAAGTGCCCATCAGTAGATGAATGGATTAGAAAACTGTGGTACATCTACACGATGGAATACTATGCTGCTGTTAAAAAGAAGGAACTCTTACCATTTACAACAGCATGGATGGAACTGGAGAGCATTATGCTAAGTGAAACAAGCCAGTCAATGAAGGAAAAATGCCACGTGATCTCACCCATTCATGGATAATAAAGACCATTACAAACTTTTGAACAATAATAGATACAGACGCAGAGCTGCCTCAAACTGATTGTCAAACTGCAGTGGGAAGGCCAGGGAGGGTTGGGGGACAGGAGGGAGGGGAGTAAGAGATCAATCGAAGGACTTGTATGCATCCTTATAAGCATAACTAATGGACATAAGACACTGGGGGGTAAGGGAGGGCAGGGGTTTGTCAAGGGCCGGGGGGGGGGGGTGGGGGGGAGGGAAGGACACTTATGTAATACCCTTTGTAATACTTTTAGCGAAAAATTAAAAAAAATAAATAAATAAAATAAAATACAAAAAAAAAAGAAAGAAAATATTTAGCCCAATTTAATATCTGAGTTCCGCCTCATGAACTGAATCCTGTCTATAAATGAGCCCAGTGCCTTTTCCATTGGTGTTATATGGGACTGGAGGCGGAGCTATTTTGTTGTTATGGCAACAGGGGCAGAGTCTTTGTATCTCCTATGGTCTCTCGGGGAGTAGGTAGCCTGGGTCCATGCCTGGGGTCTACTCCAAGTTTACCTCTGGGGTTCTACTCACCCAGAGAGAGTGAGGACATGCAGCATCCTTCCTGGGGGCTCCCAGTCTGCCCCGCTAATCTCAGGGGAGCAGTCTTCAGCCCTCCAATAGTAACCCCAGTGTCTGCGTGTCCCCCTCTCCCCTCTGAGAGTCCTGGCTGCAGAGGAGGGAATTAGAGGCATCTGCAGTTCTCTGTCCTCAGTCTCTTTATTTGTTCCCACAGTTACCAGAGCTCAGAAGGCGTTGCTGCTACTTCCTATCCATGCAGACCTTCCCTGATGGAAAATTCAACAACATTGAAAAACAGGGCACCTAAAGACTTTTCAAGAGTATGTAAGTGTATACAAATTATTTGAGAAAATTAGTTTTCAAATTCTCCATTTCTTTTAGGTGCTCTTTTCAAATTTGATCTGCCTGAGGAGTCATCTGTGATTTTGTTTTCCATCTCACCTTTCATAGTCTCTCCTCTCATTTTAGTAAAGAAAACCATGCATTTCCCACCTCCTCCCAGAAATCTTACCATTGTTCCTGGGTGTGACACTCTCCAGCCCTCTGGACTATGACTGCATGCCAACTAATCGCCATGGCATGAAGCCAACCCTATCTGAGAAGGAATTCTTAGGGTAATCTGAAGGCAGCAGGGAAAACAAAAGCCCAGACTGCAGAGGAAGTCGGAGCCTCTGACACTTCCAGCTACACAAATGTTAAACACAGCCTGACACCTGGCCAGACAGTGTAAAATCTCTCAGTACTCAAAATGGTTGATAACAGGGAAAAATGGATTATTTTGTTAAATAAACATCTGCATAATAAGAACTAAAAAAACCTAGCTTTCTCCCATAAGTCAGGCACGTTACATGTATTGTTCTAATCCCACAATGGTCCCCATGTGCCTCCCATTTTAGAAAGCAGAGAACTGAAGACAGGAGGCCAGAATTGGTGGGGCTCCAAATCCAGCCAAGTCGGCTCCCCCACAACAAGCTGCCTCCTGTGTCCAGGAGTTTCCTCGTCCTCCCTGATGGAGAGTCGGAGCTTCCGTTCCTAAGACACATACTGGTGCTTTCATGAATTTCAACCAATTTCCAAAAGCACCAGTGGGAAAAGAATGTTTACGGTTAAGGACTAGCAATAGGGACACAGAAGAGACTCTCATTCAGAACAATTCGAGCATAGAAAACGTTTGACAGATCTGCTTCCCAATAAATGAATAAATGCTACACTGGGCTCAACGTTTAGACAGGTGTAGCTACAGAGAGAATCCAGAGACCACTCAGCTGCTCTGTAGACTTGGGAGCATCCTACGAATGACACTTGCCTTGACAACTGCCTTAGTGACGAGAATTATGCAGATGCTTGAGCAGATATACAAAACTTTATATAAATCGAAAAAAAATTTAGTTGTTTTTTTTTTTAAGTGAATTACTGAATCTTCTGAAACTTATTTTGGCTTTTGCAAGAGTTCAAAAAATTCTACATTCTTTTTATAGTTTCTTCTTCTATTGATTTTTTTTCTCCGTGATATTGGAAAAAGATAAAAAATAAAGGCATGTTGAAAGAAGAACATAAAATGCTCCATAATTTCACATCCCTCAGCTACCAGATAATAGTATGATCTTTTTCCTTTGTTTCATATATATATATATATATATATATATATATATACATATACACAGTATAAAATTGCCAAATTTGGAATTATATTTTCAAATGTGTATATATATGTATTTATAAAAATATATGTATACATACTTTTTGCTTCCTCTTGTTCTTAAAATTATACCATAAACCTTCCCCCACATTCTAATAAAAGACTATTTTAATAGCTTTGTATTATTCCAGCATATGTTTAAATCACAATTCAGATAACCAAAATTCTATCACTGGACATTTCAGTTTTTTCCACTTGTTCAGCGTTATGAATAATAGGAAGAATCAGCACTTTCTAAAACTTTCTTCGTTTTTTAAATTAAAGAAAACTAATTTTAAAATTACTAGAAAATCCTGTGAGAATAGAACTGTTCTATTTTGCACTGCTCAGCAGAGTAGCCAGTAGCCACATGTGGCTATTGAGCTCTTGATAGGTGGTTAGTGTAACTTAGGAGCGTGATTTCTCCTTTTACTTCATTCTAAATTAGCCACATGTGGGCAATGACTACCTTATTGGTCAAAGCAGAACTTGAGAGCGCCGAATCCTAACCACTAGACCACCAGGAACTGTGGCACATATGATGAACAACATAAACTGATGAACAAAAACAGATCCAGAGACAGAGAAACATCTATCTGACCATCAAACCTCAAAGGGAAGGTAGGGGAGGGTGGGGGTAAGAGGGAGACATCAACCAAAGGACTTATTTGCATGCATGTAGGCCTCACCAATGGACAAAGACAACAGGGGGGTGAGGGAATGAGTGGGGAGGATGGGGAGGGAAATGTGGGGATAAGGACACATATGTAATAACTTAATCAATAAAGAAATTTTAGAAAGACACACAAACAAACAACAAAGCAGAACTTGAAACTTGGGAGCTCAGTGCACTGCTTTGAGAATTTGCTTGTATGCAGGAATACCTCCATCTTGCGGTCTTTTAGAATATTGCCTCTGAAATATTGGGAACTAAGGTGTATTCGCAAGTATAAGCAAGTATTTTTTTCTTGTAACTTCAGAATGTTCATAAACCATAAGAGTCATCTGGTAGATTATATAAATTATCTGCAAGTTTAAAGACTGGCGTGGCTAAAAGACAGTCAGCACACAGGGCAAATGAATTGCAGGGGACAGTAAATATTTAGAAAAACACTAAGAATAGAGTCACTCTTTTGATTGGGACACAGGGAGGATTTTAAACAGAGGGACCTTGGTATCTTCCAAGTCCAACAATATTACTATTTGCAGATAAGGCTCTGTATGGTTATTCCTAGAAATTAGTACAATTGGGAAATGATCACTTTTAGGCATTGAGGATATCTTTTTCCAAGAATGGCAAAATGTGAAGAGTTCCTGGAAGTTGGTTCATCCTTGAAATACCCTTGAAACATATTTTATTGGAGATTTATCCCTAAAGCACACTGCTTTGGGGCATGTTAACCAAATATCCAGGATGCTACTTTAGTCCTTTGGGCTCATCCTGAGCTTAGCAGAAGACATGGGAAAAGGGCAATACAGTGAGGCCAATGTACTTTGTGAAACAAGGCAGGACGGCCAAACCTCAAAATCCCTGAAACAAATAAGGTAAATTATCAAGCATTGGAGAGCTAATCCCATAGCTAGTTACTGGAATTTATTTAGCCATATGTAAGTAATGAGCAGCAACTATCTTGTGATCTGTAATTATTGGGGACAATAACGTTTTTATAAGGAAGCTCAGTTTTTATTTGGTTTCAATGTCTCACATTGGCCTTGAAACAGTTCCCTGTTGCATTAGAAGAACTAATATATCTATTGTGTATTCTATAAAAGCTATTGGCTGTTATTTATTTTTCTTTTAGGATAAGCTAGTCATAAATTAGTATGGTGGGCATGCTGGGGCTGTGGTCTCTTCTCCGCATCCCACACGGAGGGGGAGACTTGAACCGGTTCGAGCAAGTTAGGAGGCTCTTTCGGGTTTAAAGAATAATGAAAGACAGACATAGAATAGATGAAAAGCTTGGGCTGGGTGTGGTGTCTGCCCTCTGACTCCAGGGACAGAGGGAGAGAGTCTGCCCTCTGAAGGGACAGGCACAGAGAGACCCAGCTCTGAAAGCTGTTTATTACAGACTCGAATTACAGGAAGTTACATCACATCTGGCTGGGCCTGTGACATCATGAGATCCATCCCCTTAACACTGGGTGGGAGAGTCAGACTGAGTGACATCCAATCTTTTGACTGGTCCCGCCCTCGGGGCATGGCTCTGACCTCGCCCTGAGTCCCAGCTGATGTCAATTAAGCCAAGTGTATTCTAACAGCCCTTAACAAATTAGTGATTCTCTGATAAATAATCAGAACCCAATGATTACCATCAATTTTATTTATTTTTTGGTGGTATCTGAAGATTTGATCTGCATTTACACTATTCACATTTCTCTTGTCAACAAATAAAAATAAATACTTCCATAGCCATGTTGCCTTCCTTTTTTATGATAAGTTATATTTATGGTACAGAAAACATTTAATAGATGTAGAATAAACAGTGTAGAATAAACAGTGATCATATCTTGCCCTCTTTCTTTCTATCTTCATTTTTTAAGAAATAAGGAAACAGTAGGGCTTGGTAGCTCAGTTGTTTGGAGCATCGTCCCATACACCAAAAAGTTTCAGGTTCGATTCCCACTCAGGGCACATACCTAGGTTGCTGTTCAATCCCCAGTCATGGCACATACAGAAGGCAGCGTTCAATGATTCTCTCTCACATAGATGTTTCTCTCTCTCCCTCTGCCCCTCTCTCTCTTTCTCTCCCTCTAAAATCAATAAACATATCGTCAGGTGAGTATTAAAAGAAAAGAAAAAACATAATACAATAATAAAGAAATAATACAATACAGTAATAGTCTATATCATTTTCAGTTCAATTTCTCTCTTTATATTTACATTATAAATTTTCTAATCATTTTTCTAATTTAGGTATTTAATCATTTATTACATATACTAGAGGCCCGATACATGAAATTCAGCAAGAGTAGGCCTTCCTTCCCCCAGCTGCCAGCACCAGCTTCCCTCTGGGACCCGGGAACCAGGCTTTCCTCTCCCCGCTCCCGCCCCCAGCCCCAGCCACGGTCAGGCACCCGGACCCGGGCATCCCTTGCAGCACTGGTTTTGTCCGGAAGGTCTTCCAGAAGGATGTTTGCTCTAATTAGCATATTATGCTCTATTATTATAGGTATATATCAATCAACCATATGTAGTATTAGTTCATCTTTCTGGATTTATATACAGGTATATTTTATGTAACATTCTGGAACTTTTTTGTTTTTATATTATCATAAATTTTAAAATCTATCTACTTTGAGACAAAGAGTTCTTTATTGATTTTAACTGCCCTGTAATATTTACTCATATAAGTATTTCAGAACTATGTATGTATTCCTTCTCTGGTGACTATTTACCATGTTTTGTTTATTATTGTTTAATTTTTTTTTTTTTTTACTTCAGAGAGGAAGGGAGATAGAGAGAAACATCAATGATGAGAGAGAATCATTGATCGACTGCCTCCTGCACACCTCACACTGGGGATTGAGCCTGCAACCCAGGCACATGACGAGGTTTCAGAGCAGACCGTGACTTCCTAGTTCATTGGTTGATGCTCAACAACTGAGCAACACTAGCTAGCCATATTTTGTTGATTTTAAAATGTGTAATATGCGACATTTAAAATCATCTGAAATCCAAATACAGAGCTAATAATAACACACATGGCCTTCATGTACTCTGTGTAGGACAAGCGTCCACAAACTTCCTGTGTAAAGGGTTTGGTAGTAAATGGTTTGGGTTCTGTAGACAATACCACCTTGGTCATAACTACTCAAGTCTGCCATTGTAACCCGCAAGTAGCCAAAGACAATGTGTAAATGAATGTACATGTCTGTCTTCCAGTGAAACGGTAATTATGGACACCAAAATGTTAATTTCATGTTTATGCATCAAAAATATTCTTTTCATTGTTTTCTAACTTTTAAAAAGTGAATAAAAATGATTCTTATCTCATGTGACATATAGAAACAGGCAACAGTCCAGATTTCACCCACTGAATATAACTTCCTGACACCTGGTATACAGATAATATAATGACATACCCTCCTTTATAACATCTAGAAAAAGTATTTCCTTCTTTAATATAAGACATTGAATAAAATAAGTCAAAAATTAAAAGCTCAGATATTCTACATGATGATGAGCAAACCAGTGACATAATGAAAAATTCTGGCTCTCGACACTGACTTGGTCAGAATGCAGAAATGTCCTGTGTTGAAGTTATTCTGCAGGGACAGACTGTCAGTAAGCAATGCTGGGTGGATGAACTAACCCCACTACTGAGCACAGGAGGATGGCAGCAAGGAGCCCAGGGTGGCCTCCTGGTACTGCGCAGAGGCGCCACCAGGGGGCGCAGCAGCGGCAGACGCGCCTGGCAGGCCAGCCTGGCAGATCTGGACACAGGCGCCCACGTGGGTGAGGGGGACAAGCTGGACCGCGAGTCACAGGACACACTGGGCTTCTTGGCTCGCTCTGCTGCCTCGTGCGGGTCCGCCAGGGTCCCGCGGGCGGAGGAGCCGTTGGAGGCCGAACGCAGCTGGTGTGGATGGAGCCCCCGCCGCCAGACCAAGTGCATCTGCCTGGAGTCCAGGCCACCATCCTGCAGGCGCTCCTCGCCAGCCTGTGGGCTGAGTCCACTTGCTCATTTAAGGAAGGAGCTGGAGCTGAAGCTGGTGAGGGGCAGTGCTGGACCAGACCACCTTCCTCAATGTCACCAAGGTGAGTGCCCTCCTGCTCATCTGCCCAGACCCTCCTGCCTAAAAGCCCTGTCGAACCCCGCCCCCCGCCCCCTTCCTCTGCGCAACTGAGTGCCTGTTCCAGTCTATCTGGCACCTCCCCGGGGCCGGACTTGGAGTGTCCCACGTGGTAGTGGTTGTTGTGGGCATGAAAGGCTGATTCCAAGGGTGAACTTGGGCTTGCCACGTATTTAAAACACTTGGCGGATTGGGGTTCCCTGAGACTGGTTCTGTAGGGGCAGCCAAGGAGTCACTTTCCCAAAGGGTGGGACTTGGAGAGCCCCTGGGTCCTGGGAGAAAGCAGGAGAGTGGAGAGGCCCCATCAAAGTCGCCACCTGGGAAAAAGAGCCCCAGTGGGAGACCAAGAGCCCCAGTGTGGCAGTGTGGGCTCCTTCCCTGTGCTTGGCTGGTCCCCTGTCATTCTGGTGCAGGTTGCATGTGCTCCCTGGACCTGGAGGAGTGGTGGCTGCTGAGCTGACAGGAGGCAGCTGGGGACAGAGTTTCAGCCAGACCCCAGCAGGGCCCCCTGTCTATTAAGCCAGGCAGTGAGGGGTCCTGCTTCTCCAGGGCTTGTGTCTCAAGCCAGGAGAAAAGACGGATCTGTAGTTCCCAGAAAGTTTTAACTACCTGATCCAACAGGGTGTGTGTTTTGTGTGTGTGTGTGTGTGTGTGTGTGTGTGTGAGTGTGTTGGGGGTGAGGGTGTGAGCGGGTGAGGTTGGAGAGGAGAGCTGAGGGAAGGGAATGGGCAGGGGCAGAGCTTATTCCAGACTTGGGAATATGTGTCTTGGAGGGTAGTCACCACGTGAGCCCATATACAACTTGGTGTTTATTCAACAGTGGCTTCAGTGCAAGGATGATAATTAAATTTGGTTGGTTGGTTGGTTGGTTGGTTGGGAGGTTGTTTGGTTTGGTCTCAGAAGAAATAAGAGGTAGAGACAATCATCTGTCTTTACTAGAGCCCAGCACTGGCCTGACTGGGTCTTGGCTGGTAGGGCTTGTCCTTCTCAGGCAGAGTTTGGAACTGTTCTGAGAGAGATGGCAGCACTTCTTGAAAGGGCGTGGGCTATGGCCTCCATCTTGCCCGTATCCTCCATGTTGGGGCAGCAGCCATGTGCTACCTTCTTCCCAGAAGCCCAGGCCTCTGCTGGCCACACCCGGGATTTTAAACTAACCAATGACAATCAAGGGACGTGCGCACCATAGAGATGACCACATCCTGTGTAACAAGACCCGACTTGCGCCTGACCAATCGGCAGGGCCCACAGTCAGCTCCCCTTCCCTCACTCCACCCCCTATTCAAACCCTGTTTTTCCCAGGCGGTTTCACTCTGCTTCCGGTTGCTGCGTCGGCCAGGGGAGGGAGTCAGGCTAGCTAGCTCAATAAAGGACCTTCTGCTTTTGCATCGGACTGGCTGGCTCCTGGTGTGGTCTTTTGGGGATCTTGAGATCTGGGCATAACACTTCTCCCACCTGAGAGCTGAGGCTGGCATCCTGGCTGCCTCGCAGGCTGTCTGCCCAACGGGCTCAGTGGCAGGAATGATTCACACACAGCTCCCTTCCTCACTGGACACAATAGGTGACTTGTGGCTCTCAGTCCTTGCACTAAGCTAATGTCAGGATGGGGCAGACCCTACATGGAAGTATTTCAGCTTCACAAGCCATTTGAGTGAGTTAAATAACATCATGTTTTCTAACTTTTAAGGCAGAAGATAAAGCCACATTTTAATTTGATGTTTACAAGAGTTCATTTTCACCCCCCGCAAAATTGGCTTCAGCTGAAGTTTTTAATACCTGGGAAGGTACTTGTTGAAATTTAATAAAAGTGACATACAGTGCTCAACACATCTGTATTTTCTGAGCCTTTTCACACCAATACAAAGAACATGCAATTGACGCTTTAAAAAGATAAAGCTAAATTTACTAGTTTGGGTTATAGGACACTTACTAAGAAATGTTGAATAGTAACTATCAAAATGTTATAGGATAAGTTTTATAGAGATTGTATATTTTTGAAATGAGTAGTATTATAAAAATGTGTTTACATTTTTGTGAAGTTTTGTACCACAAAGTTTAAAACAAGGGAAAGTTTATTATTGCTGAGATATTTAGGAAGATTGTAGAAATCTGAACCTACAATTATTTTTAAGAGTTTGTAGAAACCTTATTGAAAAGGTCTAATTTTACCCTCATTCTATAGATGTAGCCAGGAGTCCCAGAAAGTTGAAGTGAAATCCCTAAGAACACAAAGCTAATTAGTAGCAGAGATCAAATGAGAACCCAGGGCCAATGCTCCTTCTACTTTTCCTGTCGGCCTCTGTAGAGCCAGTTGAGGTTAGAACCATAGAGCTGTGACTTAGGAGATCTTAATCCTTTAAAACTCTTTTCTGTATAAATATGCTCCTCTTATGAGTCTTGATAGTATTATTTAATTACTAGACGCTGGTTGCATGAATTAATGCACATTGAAAGGAAATTAGAAATATTTTAAGATCACTAGTTGCCCTTTGTCTATAATAGGAGTGTATACCAAATTCATGATCAACAATGACAGATGGAAACACATGCAACTGGCGCCAGTGATATATATATATATATAAACTGTTTACTGAGACCTGCTTTCTGATTTAGCTAAACGTTTTCCAGCCTAGTGAAGTGCCCCAAATTTTTTTTAGAATATTGACTGGAAAACAGCAGTGAACACCACTATGAAAGCAGATTATTATTGTGGATCATGCAGGGAGAACAAAGGGAGAAATATTTAACTATAGCACTGTTTGACTATATTTTCTGTGCAGTGAGGAAACCTGAAGTCATGTGCAAGTTCTACCATTTCTTGCTTTTTTTTTCAGTCGGGTCAATTTTTAGACATTCTAAATCTCCATTTTCTGGCTAATGAAATGAAAAGAGGATTCTACCGAGTCTCCTCTCTACCTATTCCAGGACTTCTGTGAGGATCAAATGAGATGAGGCACAAGAAAACACTTCAAAAACATTTGGCTAAAGTGTAAAATGTTTGCACCTGGCTGTAAAGCAAGTGGGATGAAGAAACTCCAAGGAGGCTAGTCGCTAGGGAGAGGAAGCCTGGCATCGCTATGTGACATCATTACCCGGTGCCCACAGCCACCATTTCCCTGCTGGGCTGGACTGTGGGCTTAGTGCCATGGGGTGGTGGCGGGGGCCTGTGTCCCACTTGGGGAAAGTGGAGTGTTGCTTGTAGACTCGGGGAGCGCAGTGCCGTTTCTCCATAAATGGCCAGTTCACATCACAGCAGCTCCAGTATTGAACGTCTGCCCCTGGTGCGGTCAGTGCTCATCATAGCGAGTGGTCAGATGGTGGAATCCTTAGCACATTAGCCTTTTATATATATAGATTTTGCCATTAGAACGTCAAAAACCGTTTTAAAAAAATTTACTGTGGCTCATGTCTGAAGTTTATCAAATCTGAACCTTGACTGTAGATGTCAGCCTTCCAAAGAGGAATTCTTCAAATACAGCCTGAGCTGTGGACCCTGAGCCATCCTGCCTAGGAGCCTCTCTTCAGGGTCCCTGACCCGCCCCATCCCCTAGCGCGCCTCCAA
Organism: Myotis yumanensis; assembly: GCF_028538775.1. NCBI lineage: Eukaryota > Metazoa > Chordata > Mammalia > Chiroptera > Vespertilionidae > Myotis > Myotis yumanensis. The sequence continues at coordinate 12,487,000 of NW_027223771.1, read as the reverse complement.
CCCCTGCCCCATTATTTTTCCCAAGCAGACGCAGCATCTCCAAAGCCCAGTGTCTCATTCAGGAGCTGTTGGAGTGCAAGAATACATTTTTTTCCTTTTTCATTTTTTCTTTTTTGTGCCTCCCGGAAACCGCTGCCACGGCCTGGACGCGTCCTCACCCCACAACACCCTTCATCGGGACCCGGGACCGGTCGCTGCCCGGCGGGAAGGGCTGCGGGCGTCCGTCCATCACCCGGAGCCCGGCCTGGGTACCGCGGCCCGGGGGCGGCCCCGCCCGGCCCGGAGGGAGAGCTCCCGCCCGCCCGGCGCCCTTACCTTCGAGTCGGGGTCCGCGGGGAGGGCGTCGCTGGTGGTGGCCAAGGCTTCGGGCTCCGGACGGAGCAGGCCGACCTGCGCGGGCAGCAGCGCCGCGGGGTCCTGCGCGTCCTCGGCCTCCCGGGTGTCCAGGGACACAATATGCGTTTTGTTACTGGCGATGCTCGCTGCGCAGCCCATGCTGGCGGCGGCCGCTCTCCGCTCAGCAAACGGTCAGCAAACGGCCCGCCCGGCGCCCGCGGCCACCGCCAGCGCCGTGTCCTCGCCGCCCGGGCGCGCGGGCGGGTGGATGGCGGGAGCGCGGGGCTCAGGTCAGGAAGCGCGGCCGCCGCTTTGATCCCGGGGCGGCGGCGCGGAGGGGGCGCTGGGGCGGGGGCGCCGCGGACGCCCCGCCGAACATGCCCGCCCCGGGCGCCCGGCCGCCCTCCCATCGCCCGCTCGCCGGCCGCGCTGCGGGGAAACGCCGGGGAGGAGGTTCGCGCTCTCCCCGCCGGGAGCCCCGCGGCGCCCGACACGTCGCGGCTCCGACCCCCGAAAGAAGCGCCCCGGCGGCCTGGCCGCGCCCGCCCTGAGGCCGGGGACTGAGGGGAGCCCGTGGGGCGGCCGCCGGCTGAGAGGCAGGGAGCGCGGATCCAGGCGGCCCGGCCCGCGCCCTGGAGAACCATAGACCAAGAATGCATTTTAAAGGTATTTCACAACCCAAAGCACATTTGAAGTTTCTCAAAGTTAAGTGGATGGTCACTGAACATGGATGCAAAATGCATTTTACACCCAAAAAAAGTTACTGAATTGTTTTTTAGAAGATTTTTTCTCATTATCAAAATATATAGGATTATTAGTAGAAATTTAAAAAGAATAGTATAAAGTAAAAGAAATCACTTCTTTCCACTATCCAAGGTTAACCACTGGCAACAATTCAAAGGATTTCCTTTTGTCTTTCGTACATTTATATATTCAGATACCTTTTTGAGGTGATACTATTAATTGATTTATATTAATATATGTTGTATTGGCTTCAGAGACGAAAGTAGAGGGTGAGAGAGGTAGTAACATGAATGATAAGAATCATTCATCAGCTGCATCCTACATGCCCCCTACTGGGGATGGAGCCCACAACCAGGGCATGTACCCTGACAGGGACTCCATGCATGACCTCCTGGTTCATAGATCAATGCTCAACCACTGAGCACGCCTCCAAGACAAGATGATACTATTTGTTATGTGTGTATTCTGACTTGTTTTCTCTTAGTTATGGTGTATTCACTCCACTGCATCTATAACCACTTTTTTCCCATTTATTAAGGCACTGTTTATTTTTCCCAGCTTTATTGAGAAATAATCAATATACACCACTGTATAAGTTTCAGGCAGACAGAACGATGGTTTGATTGACCTACATTGTGACATGATTACCACAATGGGTTCAGCTAACATCTATTGAAGATGTGACAAACCAAAATTGAAATTTCTAATGTATTGTGAGTTATTTTTTCTTCAAAGTCAAACCTACAATTGTTACTATTGCCAAAAAGAGCTTGTACTTTGCACTCAAGTGCAGGGTGTGGTGGGTCTGCAGGCTGGGGCTCTACTGCCCTGGCCTCTTGCACTTGACCCTTGTGCCTGTTCACATGCAGTTCCTTTCTCCCCCCAGGCTTCACATGACACTGGGGATGGATGTGCTGCCCCTACCGGACAAGCTTCCCAGTCTGTCTTCCCACCACTGAGTGGCAGAGCACAGAGCCCACTGTGTAAGGCTGTGGGGCCTATAAAGTTCAGACCTCACTTGTGTCTCGGCAGGTCTGGGAGTGACCTCAGCATCAGTGTGCGCAGAGATAGTGATGGAAGGCAATGGCAATTCTCGGATGACCATCCTGGAGCCAGAGAGGAGGGAGCCTGATTCTGGGTTGCATGACCTGAGAACTGCCTTCTCATAATCCAGGACACCTCGGCAGATATAGGAGAGCCGGTTTTGGCCCGATTCCCTGAAGGCCAGGCTGAGGGACCTCACCTGCCAGAGGGAGCCCACTCACTCTGCAGACACCCTTGAAGCCAAGGCGCTGCCCCAGGTGCGGCCTACTGGGAGAGGGATTGGGGGAGGTTGGCACTAGGGTGTGAGGGACCCGTCTCAGCCAGTCCCACCCCACTGGTCATTTTCTAATTAATTTCCTTTCAATGTGCACAGTCCATGCACCCAGTCTCTAGTAAAATATAATGATGTACTACTGAAATATCTTATGTCCATGTTCAATGCCATCATTTTGGCAGTTTGAACGTGGTGATGATGAGTATCTACACCAGGGAAACTTTCAACTACTACGAACCTAGACTTCATTTAATGCATCATGAAATGCTTAGACTTAAAGCACACTGGCGGAGAAAGTTAACAATGCAGATTAAATTTATAAGTGTATGGTACAAGTGGGCTATAAATCGTACATAGGGTAAAAACTGAGAAAAACTATTTTGTTTATAGAATTCAAAAACCAAGAATTCCATATAGCCAAGAAGTCAGTCGAGTCACTGAAGAATGAGGGAAACTCAAACATATGTCGTAGAGGCTGCACTGCTCTTCTATTGGTTAGAATAGAATAATAAATTAACTTTAAAAGTAAACAAAAATCCTGAGCAGACATTTTAACAAAGAAGATAAAGACAGCGAAAGAAATGCATGAAGAAATGATCACCAGCAAACATTTTTACGGAAATGGAGTTAAAACAAAAGTGAGTTAACAGTACACTCATAAGTGATTGACCATTTTAGGTCACAGTTCCATATGTTGAAATGTACCACATTCACTGACACTGGAACAGTTCGATAAGTACGACATACACCTGTAGAAAGAATGGAATACAATAGTCCAAACTGTTTTATTTACAAAACAACAAAAGCAGAAATAACTGAAATCATAGGCAGCTCAATAGTTAAAGTGATTATCCATAGAATACAATATTTTCTAGAAATAAAAAATTCACTATTTATATAAATGTTTGTGTTGAATCTCAAACTATCTGTGTAGCATGAAGGAAGCCAGTGTTTGTTAAAGAGAATTCAACTTATAGTGCCAATAAAATTATGAACAATATGAACTACTCTATTGTAAAGGAAGGTAAATCAATGTCTGCATGGAGGGTTGGGGAAGCAGAAATATTACAAAATGACTGGAGGTAAATACAGAGTGTGGCAAAAGTAGGTTTAGAGATGTTGGTATTGAAAATAATACACTAGTGAATAACAACACAAATATAAAAACACCTTTAAAAGAAGATCATAAACCAGAGCAGAGGAGAGCACGGACATTGCCGGTTAGTGAATAAGAAACCCCCCAAATGTATCAAAGCACAATGTGAGTTCCACTATGTCCCTGAAAGAGGGAGCACTTCCTAGCTGAGAAGGGGTGCTCTGAAGGAATCCTGGGTCAGGTCCATTTTCTAGTCATAGAGAAATGAATGAAGATACTGCCAAATTCCCTCAAGCAGAAGTGAGAACACAGAATACATTCCCCTGAGCACCCAGGGACTGTGACCGATGCACACTCCTCAGGTGAGCCAGGTGTTAGAGGTGAAATCTCTTCAGCGATAAACACTCACAGTGACATCATTTGGGTCGTAGGTCTAGGCATGTTAGCAAGTACAATGCAGCTCCTTCAAGTTTCACTTGTACCTCAAATTTATGAGGAATCTAGCAGCGTGTATGTTCCCATAAAAGGGGTTTACATTCATGGGAATGGTCCTATAGAGCCCCGTAAGTGTTCTTATAAGTGAGAAAAACAAAACATTCCCTGCACATTTAAGGCTTTTTTCCAGTGTGAACTCTGAGGTGTGTAGTGAGGTGAGACCTTTGACTGAAGTACTTGCCACATTCACTACACTCATATGGCTTTTCTCCAGTGTGAACTCTGTGGTGTCTAGTGAGGTTAGCTCTTCGACTGAAATGCTTCCCACATTCAATACAATCATATGGCTTTTCTCCAGTGTGAACTCTGTGGTGTTCAGTGAGGGAAGCCCTTTCACTGAAATGCTTCCCACATTCACTACACTCATATGGCTTTTCTCCAGTGTGAACTCTGTGGTGTATAGTGAGGTCAGACCTTTTACTAAAGGACTTCCCACATTCACTACACTCATATGGCTTTTCTCCAGTGTGAACTCTGTGGTGTTCAGTGAGGGAAGCCCTTTCACTGAAATGCTTCCCACATTCCCTACACTCATATGGCTTTTCTCCAGTGTGAACTCTGTAGTGTAGAGTGAGGGAAGACCTTTGACTAAAGGACTTCCCACATTCACTACACTCATATGGCTTTTCTCCAGTGTGAACTCTGTGGTGCATAGTGAGGTGAGACCTTTTCCTGAAGGACTTCCCACAGTCACTACACTCATAATGCTTTTCTCTAATGTGAACTCTGTTGTGTTTAATGAGAGCAGTGCTTTCACTGAAGACCTTCCCACAATCAGTACACTCATAGGGCTTTTCTTCAGTGTAAACTCTCCCATGTTGAGGGTGGTTAAATATTCGTCTACACACTTCCCCACATTTATTATCCTCATCAATCATATCTCCAGAGCAGAGACCTCTCTGATAAGCAACTTTCTGTTTCTGGCTGGCAGCTGTTTCACATTCTACCCACTGGTGACGCCTTTTTCCACTGAGAAATTCCTGTGAAATCTCATTGTTACTGTGTGGCTCCTCAGTGTTAAGAGTGGCCTGGTGCTGGAGAAGCCCTGAGATGGCTGGGGAGTCTTCACCAACCTCCATATTGGCTTCAGGCACTCCAGATAAGTAGAAGCAGCAACTTGTCATGAGCAAGGCACTCTCCATATCTTCTTTCCAGGGCTTCTCTCCACTGGCATCCTTCTGTTGCTGGTGACGGTTTGCACTGAAACACAAGTCTCTCACACACGCATCACTTAAGAACACATTCTTCTCAAGGTGAACCACTTGTAACTCACTCAGGTGCAAAATATCTTTTAACACTGAGAAGCACGGCTTACACAGATGGGTCCTCTGGGTGGCTGCAGCTGTCCTGGAAGCCCTGACCTGAGAATCTCCTACAGATACACTGTGTTCAGAATAGGCCTCCACATCATCTATTTTATGCCAAGGACCTGAAAACAGAGAAATGATGAGAAATGAATGTTGACTTTGGTGATAGGAGGAAGTCCCATTATAAACGTGGGTTGCTCATACTACATTGGTTTCATGCAACTGGCTGAAAATAAAAGACCTGAAAGATGGATTAATAAGAGGCCCCTGTGTCAGGGGATAGAGCGTTGGCCTGCGGACTGAAAGATCCCAGGTTCGATTCTAGTCAAGGGCATGTACCTGGGTTGGTCACACTCCCAGTTGGAGGTGTGCAGGAAGCAGCTGATTGATGTTTCTCTCACATAAATGTTTCTAACTCTCTATCCCTCTCCCTTCCTCTCTGTAAAAAATCAATAAAATATATATTTAAAAAAAAATAAGAGGCCACTGTGAAGTACTTGACCACTGAAGATCACAAAACAAAGGAGACTTCAAGAGAAATAGAGCAAAAACATGGCAAGCACCACATGGAAGAGAAGCGGACTGTCCAGCTCATCCTGCTGCCAGCAGCATTCAGTACATCTCCTCTGGTGGTGACATGGGTAAGCTGTGCAGAAGGTTGGTTACATCTCATTCCAAGTAAAACTCAATAAACAAGCAGCTGGTATTTTCGGGGTATTTAAGCATGTCCACTGAGTGGCCAGATTATTATGACCGGCCAGATTATCATGACCACCCCATCAGTACAATGAAATGAATTAGTTATGCAAATAATAATAATAAAACTTTGAGAGTATCTGCTTAGGAAGTTTTCAATATTCAGTATTTTGGAAGCGTCAATGAAGTACTGATGGGGTGGTCATAATAATCTGGCCACTCAGTATATGTGCTCCTTATAACACTTGCACAGGTCCATGTTGTAGTATACTGCAGAAAGAGATGTGCAGAGAAATACGTGATGTAAAAAGGACACAAAGGCGAAGATAGCCAAAGCTAAGAATTCATTAATGGAATGAGAAGCCAGCAAAGGGTCAAGTATGGAAAGGGAAATGTATAAATGAGGGGTGGCCATTAGAACCGGCACCAAAAACCACTGGACAGGAGCAGGTTCCTGGTACAATCTGAACACCATCCTTATGTCATACCTCCCCCCGGTTGACACTCATCCTCTGAGATTATCCCGTACATTCACCCTGGAGAAACCCAGGGTTCTCCCTGCACCTCCTTCTCTAGAAATATCTACAAACTAAATATTCTGAGAATCAATGAAAGACAACAGAGTTGAGTCGCCATCACTTGCCCAAATCATTCGGTTTGCAATAATATTCACAGAAGGTAATATTACAAACAACAATGGAAGGAGGGTCTTACAAGAACAGTCTCTGGTTCATGTACGTAAAGAAGATACCTGGCACAGGCATTCACCAAGGTCCTTATCTACAGGAAAGGTGCAGAAGTGGAAGCCATGGATCTGGATATAGTCACCCTTCCTGGGCGAGGAAGAGCAGGAGGGACCCATTAAGCTGTCTGTAAGACTGCTGACACCCTGACACTTCCTGCAGTTTCTGAGGCAACTGGTGTTAGGGAGGCTTATGGAGTCTATTGCTCAGGCCTCTCTGCAGGGCTCAGCACTGGCAGCCACAGCCCATTTCACAAGACAGTGGGGGAAATGAGCAGAGCCTATGGTCTTGCTTTGAGAGAGAGAGTGCTATGTCTGGAGAATAAATAAAGAGTGGGCATCACTTCAGGACACTAGGAGAGTTGAAGGTCTTACCTACGAATGATACAAATGTAAACACTTCCAGCATCACATCACAGTACAGACGTCTCTGAGCATCATCAAGGATCTCCCACTCCTCCTGAGAGAAGGCAATGGCCACGTCCTCAAAGTTCATTACCTGTCATAATGGAGACAGTACAGCCCATGATAAGATTCTCTCTTGAGCTACCAAGTTTATCACACTTCCCACCCTGCACATCCATCTGCTTCCCACCCTGCACATCCATCTGCTTCCTCTACTCCCCACATCAGAGAACCAGGAGCTGTTCTTGTAAGGCCTTGGTCCCATCAAAGTCAATCTCTCCTTATATTCCTATTGATGCTGTATCTCCCACAACAATAAAGGCAGATGAGCAGTTAGAACATACCTGTGCTCTGAGCCTCAAATGTGAGTCACACTGCCCCTTTTCAATAACAGTGGGTGTAACGTAGGGTAGGAAGAGATGTTGTACATAAAGGGAGTGTGAGTGACTTGACACTGGTCTTGTCAGGCAATACCCATGTTGTCCTCCTATTGTCCCTCTAAGACACCAAAATGGTAATGCCCATTACACTTCCGACTCCAATCCCAGTTTGCTGAGGCCATCACTTTGCATTACCTGCTGCCCATAGTTCTTGGATCCACACTTGTGTCACAGCTTCATTCCCAGAGGCACATCTTTACTAGTGACATGAATAAGCCATCACAAGGACAGGTTGTTTTCTAACCAGCTTCTTTTCTAAAATTCTCGTTCACCACCTCTGTAATGTATTTCTCTCTCAACCTTCTCTGTTCTCCCTTCCCCATGCTGGTGGAGATTTTCAAGTGCAGGTGACACTGATGTGTGCTATCCCATTCCTATTGCTCACTGGGTCAGCCCTCAACTAGAAATGACAAGTGGGCACATATATGTCACCTAAGCTCTGCACCTGGCATGTAGCACCACATCAGCCCATCTTGTTAGAAATTATCCTAAAATTTCCCATATCATATCATGAAGACACCATCAGAAATGGACTCCCTTTTCATTCACTCATCTGTCAGTGTTAGTGCTGAGGCCATTGTTTTGTACTACCTGCTGCACACAGTTCTTTGAAAAACACTTCTCTCACACAGCTTCGTTCCCAGAGGCACAAATACAAAGGTAACACAAATTTGCCGTAGCGAAGACGGGTTGTTTCCTAATTACCTTATTTTCCAAAATTACAGATTACCACCTCCATCACCCATTTCTCTTTGACCCTGCTCCCTTACCCAGGCTCGTGGAGATTTTCAAGCCCAGAGAACACTGATGAATACTATCTTATTTGTAACCATCAGTATGTCACCCCCCACAACAAAAGGCAGGTAGGTACATACATGACTTCTTGCAGATAGCCCCAAACACCCCTCTTTTCAGGCAATTACCCTAAAATTACCCTTGTTTTATCATCCAGACTCCATCAGAAATGGACTCTCCCTTCATTCACTCTTATGTCAATGTCAGGGTGCTCTGGCTATGAAGTCACATTCCCTCTCCAAGTGCACATCACTCTGTCTTCCACACCTCTCTCACACCTGCACTCCTACAGTCCCGGCCTCCATAGTCATCTGCTCACCCTCTTACTTACTACTCAGCATGTGTGGTCCAGAGAATGCTTGCTAAATTCAAACAGGATCAAGTACTGCCCCACATTCATAGAGGCAGCCTTGAGTCCTGCTATGAAGGCTTCTCTCCATGACTATTTTTTCCTGCAATCTAAACTATGAAGACCAACAGTCAGATTTCAGATACCCAGAGCCCATCTCCCGTGGTGCTGCACTTGATGTCCCTTCACCAGTCACAGACAACATCTCTCCACTTAATTGTTATTCAGTCCCAGCTGCGCTAGCCCTCTACACATGCTTAGTGAGTCTCACAGATGACCATTCAAGCCACTAAGCTAATCCACAAGACTGACTGTTATTCCACCAGCCAGGTCACATTGAGGGACACAACAATAGCCTGGAGAGGGTTTAGAGAAATAAATATGTACCAACCCAATCTCATCTTGTTTGAATTACTCTTTGGCCTCCAATTAATTTCAGGTCCACTCATCTTTTAAAGGCCTTGCCCACTGCAAAACCATTCTCTCTCCCCTACACTCTACACGACACCTCTGTCACTATGCTGTGTTGTAACGCCCACCTCCCACAAACAGTGGATCCAGCAAGAAAGCTAGCACTCAGGCTCACACTGTCCCTTCTGAGCTACTACTATCATTACCAACCTGACCATGATTCCCTTCCCTGTGTTAAAGTGATCTACAGTCCTGGCTGCTGTCTGAGACGGTTGAGCATAGTCACATGCACTGGTGAGGTCACAAGCCTGGGTTGTGGGCTAGAGCCACAGTAGGGGTTGTGCAGGCAGCAACTGATCCTTCTTTCTTGCTCATCACTGTTTCTCTGTCTCTCTACCTCTCCCTTCCTTTCTACATCTAATATATATATGAACCATACCTGTCAGTTCCTGAATCAGCTTACTCTTCACTCCCAGTCTTGGCATATTCTGGAACCTATGCCCTGAAGGACCGCCCACTCATTACACTGGTTGCCAGAAACAAAGTCCACTTCATAAAGCCCTCGTGGTGGACTTAGGATTCTGGGCTTAGTGTCTGTTCAAAGTATCCAGGTCCCAGGGCTACAAGAGCAGCTTGGCTAGGCCAAGGACTCCACTCTATCAGAGGCCACAAGTGTGTCAGACCCTGAAACAAGTTCCACAAACCCGTACACCTAATCGATTCTGCATTTGCAGCAATTTGTGGAAAGAAAATGGTCTGTGAGAGCCTGGCAAAAACCAGGCTCTATGGGCTCAGGCTGCTCAGTGCCCTCGTCCAGCCCAGAGGCCAGGTGCCCTCCAGATGCCTGAATTATCTCAGGGCTCAGTGCTCACTCTGGCCAGTTCCTTTATCATTCACAGGACTTCCCCTCCCTGTCCACAGCGCTGTCCTCTGTCCTCCAGTCTGTCCTTCCTCTGAGCAATGTTAGGAAAAGTTAGAATCCTACCTCAGAAAATGTCCCTCTATTTTCACAACCATCTATGGCCCCAGCGTTCTGAGAATGAAATTAAAACTCCTCGTGCAAAACCTCACCTCATCTTCTCTGTTGCCTTTAGACCCCAAAGAGGCAAGGGGTCTCCTACGCCTACAGGCTCAGCCCCACCCCCGTGTCCTTAGAAGGTGGCATTGCAGCCTGTGGCCCTTTCCCATCACACCCTGTGTCATCCACGATCGACTCACTGTTCTGGATGCGGCTTCCTGGGCTGCAGTAACTGAGAGGCTCCAGTCCCCAAGGCTGGAGGGTTAAGTGGGGTGAGGCTGCGGGAAGGCTGTAAGCAGAGGAGTCCGGGAGGCACGGAGGCCCCAATCCCCGCCTGTTGATGCTCAACAAATCTCAGACACACCCTGCACAGCAAGGACGCTGCCTCCTAGGCCTCCTCTTACTCACGACCAGTGGGCTGAAGCCTCTGAGTCCTTGAAGAAACTAAAGAGGTCAAAATGCCCGCCAGGAGGAAGAAGGCGGAAGTCCCGCCCTAACCGGATGCACCGACACCAAAGTGCCGTTTAGCTCCGCCCACGTGTACGCCTTACTATCTGGGTAATGTAGTTTTCTCACACCAAATGTGCCTCTTAGCTCTGCCCACGTGCACGCATTCCTTCCTGGGTAATGTAGTTTTCTCCAAGTTCAAGGGGCGGGCTAGCATCCCAGCCAATGACATTGGTGAATAGAGGTGATGTGGTTCAGCAAGTGGCCCTGGAAAGGACAAGGTGGGACCAGAGACCTGGTTAACAGGAACAGACTGGAAGATCTCCCAGGAGATGGGTGCGGGAGGACTGGGAGAGATCCCCCTAGGAATATATGCACAACCGTAACCGGTTTGGCGCAGTGGATGGGGCATCGGCCTGAGGACTGAAGGGTCCCAGGTTCCATTCCGGTCAAGGGCGTGTACCGTGGTTGCGGGCACATCTCCAGTGGGGAGTGAGCAGGAGGCAGCTGATCTATATTTCAATCTCATGGATGTTTTTAACTCTCTATCTCTCTCTCTTCCTCTCTGTGAAAAATCAATAAAATATATTTACCAAAAAAAAGAATATATGCACAGAGGAAAATGGGAGACATCTGTAATACTATCAACGATAATAAATGCATTAAAATTTTTTTTGGTTTTGAGGTTTTTGCTTATTTTATTATTAAAAAATACAGAATCCAAAGTTGATTGTGACGGGAGGGGGGAGGCCCTGTCACCAGCTCCAGGCGTGGCAACACCACCACCCAAGCCAAAACCTACAAAAGTCCCCCCCCCACACCCCACCCCCTGCCAGCTGGAATGCCTGGTAGTCTCCAAGCAGCTGTGCACCATATGTATTTATATATAATATCTATAAAACACAGACCAGGAAAGGTGGGTAGAAACATGAAATCTGTATGAATGTGCTGTTTACTTCATTAAAGTGTCTTTGGGAGGGTGGTTGATTTTTGGCAGGCCCACCCCCCATCTTGTAGTGTCCTGTTTTCTTTTTTCTTATAGACATTCTTAGTCACGGAGTAGAGTAAGAGGGCTCTGACAGACGAACAAGCTTATTGCAAAGTGTGGCTTCTACTCTAAAAAGTCCACCCACCCACCCCCCCCCCCCCCACCAAAATAAAAGATGCCCCTGAAGATGTGAGAAAAGAAGAAACTGTCCAGTTTGTCGTCAGGAATGCAGTAAAAATAAACCACAGTATATACTTCCTGGCCCTATTTACAGAAATGTAAGGTCTTCTTGGGCTCAGGGGTGATGGAGAGAGGCTGTGGAGCACAGTGGGGAGCTGTAATTCGGAATGGCTGGAACTCCAGGGGCCTCTGGTGAAACAGCGTGGGTTTCCACTCTGGGAGACAATCACCATGCATGCGGAGAGTGGGACTGAGGGGATGAGAATTTGAGGTGGGTGCAGAGTCCTGGGCCAGAATCCAGGGGTCTCACCTTTACCCTTCTGCCTCATGCGGGCCTGTCCTGGGGCATCTGGGGGGTCTGCAGTGGTCTCCAGCCAGGACCCAACAAATGGAGCAACCAGACTAGGGGTCACCCATCCCTATCCCCCAGGGGGCCAAGGACCTCCCCCGAAACTAATGTGTTTCCTTTCAAAGTCACTGGCAACAGCAAGGAATAAATTAAATTAAAAATTCAAGCCTTTCTGATCCAACCATGAAAAATAAACAAATAAAAACCCCAACATCACTGATAGTTTCTCAGGATCTCCAGTGCCCCTGAGGAGATGGTCTGCTCAGGGGCTGTACTGACACCCTGCCCCTCAGGCATCAGGGGCTGTTGGCTGTCCCCGTCACTGGGGCTGGTTCTGGAGCGGGCAGAAACCCCCTGTAGGTGGGGGCAGCACCAGTGGAGGGAGAGCCAGGCGCCTCTATTTGGTCTTGGATTCGGTCGTCCAGGTGGGGCCGGCATCATGTGGGCCAGAACTAGGAGCCCAAAAGGGTCCAGAGTACCGGGACAGTGCTGAGGAAGAGCTGACAGCTGCCCAGGCTACTGCACGAATTATTGCTGGTGAAGATGGCTCAGGGGCCTCACACAGGGTCTCGTTGCTTGGCCGCACATAAACCTTTAGCCGAAGGCAGGGCCGGTCACCAGCATTGGTGGTGTGGCAGAGATGTAGTAATACTCGTGGCCCGGGCGGAACTCGAAGCCCAGCGAGAAGGGCGTGAAGAGCTGGAACTTCTCGGAGAACTTGAGCGGCCCCCGGGCTCTGCGGGCAAGTTGCACTCCCAGCGCTTGAAGCCGCGCTGCTGGTGGTCGCAGGAGGCGTGGCCCTCGCCTTGACCGTGTACAGCACATAGTGCTCCATGCGCTCAGCTGGAGGCAGCGGCACCCGTAGCGCGGGCAGTAGATGTCCAGGTAGTCACTGATGCTCACCTCCACCGTGCAGCCCCCACGGTCGTCCCCCGAACCCGCGTGGAACCTGGGGTTGCTGCGGTTCCAGTAGACTGTGAAGTGGTCTGAGTTGGCTCTGGAGGCGTCCTCGGGGTGGCAGCAGGAACAGCAGAAGTAAGCACAGGCAGCAGGGGGCGCCATGGCCAGGTCCAGCCACCACCTGCCAGCCGTATCTCCTCCTCTGCTGCCACCGCCACCGCTGCAACCACCGAGCCATTTTTTTAAAAAAAATTTAAATACTAGTAATATAGCCCAGCTGGTGTGACTCAATGCTTGAGCATTGACCTATGATCCATGAGGTCACCGTTTTACTCCTGGACAGGGAACACACACGGGTTGTAGGTTCAATTCTCAGTTGGCTGGGGTTGGGGACGTGCAGGAGACAGCTAAGAGGCCACAGGTCTCAGTGTCCCAGTAATCACTGCAAGCCCCTCTGAGAGAAAGCTGCCCTTGAGTTCCAACCGATGCCAGACAGTCCAGTTTCTCCCCATATGAGTCTGGGTTCCCAGAGACTCTCCTGGAACTGGAGTTCAGAGCAGTCAGAAGCTTGTGTCTCCCTCCCAATTTCAAAAGACAACTGTATCCTCAGTTGCTAGCCCTTTCAGCGGGCACCTCCGTACCTCTGACCTTTACTTCCACACCTCCTCTGAGTCTCAGTGTGCTTTTCTCTTTCCTTCTAGTTGTGGAATTTCCACTCAGCCAGCTTTCCCGTGGTTCTGGATGATGTCCGTTTTGTCTTTTAGTTGTATTTTTGAAGTAGTTGTGCGAGGCAGCAATTTCCACTGTTTACCTATGCCGCCATCCTGGTTTCTCTCATGAGCTACTACTTTCATCCATCAGGCTACTCCTATTACGAGACTTAACAAAATTCATCACTGAGAACAAAGATTCATAAGCGTATTTGGATGAAAACATGGAGAGTAACGCTGTTGCAAAGTTTTTTAAACAGAAAAACTTTTCTGGAATGGCATTCCAAGTCCTCAATAGTTTGTTTTTGACATTATTGAAATTGCTCTTCCCCTCTTTCGTCAATCCATGTCTATGGTCTTTAAGATAACTTGTTATGTAAAATTATTTATTTATCTAAGATGCACCTACAATGAATTTATCTGAAAAATAAAAAAGTCGATATTAAGAAAAAAATTGTAAATAGATTATAAGAGAGCGTTTCGTGTGCCAGCAAGTTACTGGCGTGCCATGTTTGGCACGCATGCCAGGGGTTGCCCACCCCTGACTTAGGTGAATTAGGGTGTTGTGGACCAGCAAGTGACTCCTGGGAAGGGACTAGATGGGACCAGAGGCCTGGCTAACTGGAGTCCACTAACGGATCTCTGAGGGGAAGGAGTGGAGAGAAATGCAAGAGATCCACCAAAGAATATACACAGAGGGGGAAATGGGAGACATTGATAATATGTCAACAATAAAAAAATATGTATTTTGGTAAATTTTAAAATAATGCAGCCCAGCTGGTGGAGCTCAGTGGTTGAGCTTCAACCTAGAATCAGGAGGTCATGGTTCCTTTTATTTTATTCCTATTTTTTAAATAATTTATTGTGTAAAGTATTACATATAGTATTACATATAACTCCTTTTTCCCCCATGGAGTTCTGCCCAGCCACCCCCACGCCTCAGCACATGCCCTTATCCACTAGTGCCTGTGTCCATTGAGTAGGCTTATATGAATGCATATAAGTCCTTTGGTTGATCCCTTATCACCTCCTTCCCCTGACTTCCTTCTGAAGTTTGACAGTCTGTTGGAGGCTGGTGTTGGGATTATAAAGATGATTTCCTGAGACAAATGTATTGTAAATGCCTAAGGCATTATCTCACATAGTATTTCATCTATTGTATATCCTGCCCCATTACAGTGTCCTCCAGCCAGTTTTTGAAATTCTGTGGAAGCTTACCATCATCACTGTTTCCTTGTACATTTCTGTCTTTGTCATTTTGCCCTGGAGAACTATCCTTGTGGTGAGTAAACTAAAGCAATTTACAAATGCACTTTTACTCATAAATAAGCAAACATGTTCAAGCCCCTGGATTTTTTATGTGCTTTCAGGACTGTGAATTTCCCTCTGGCAATGATTTTTCTGAAGAGGCTGCCCATAAGCTCTTCTGAGGACAGCCTGGGGCTGGAGGCAAACTCTGAGGCCTCCTGAGGAGAAGGTCAAGTCCTGCCACAGCTCCCACATGCCAGCCAGGATCCCCCTTTCTAATTTCAGTTGTCCAAAGCAGCCACAGTGACCTGCCTTCATCTCCCAAATTGGGGGAACACCAGCACAGCCCATGGGGCCCCTGGGCTGTGCTGGTGTTCACATGTGTGTGGACTGACTGGTTAATAAACACATATACTGACATTATAGTGAGATTAAAATGGGGATTGAGAGATGCACACACACCAGTTCTTTTGCTCCATTACTTTCATACCTTCAGTAGTTGATTCCTGTAATTGCCCCGACCGGTGATGAGGCATCTCCCAAATGGAAGCCCTAAATCCAGCAGGCTTTCCAACTGGACTCTGCCACCCCTTCCTGGATTGTCTCAGGGAGGCCCCACTGACCACCACCGGCTTCACCTTATGCCTGAGCTCCTGTCGCCTGTCATAGCTGTCCTGTTCACCGTCTGTGGGCTGTCCTCCACTAGGACTCCAGCTCCTAAGGGAAGGGGACTCTGTATCTCCAGAGTCTGGAACAGTTGGGGTCAAAGTGTCCATGCCCCCGGTCCTTACATGTTTCAGCTGTGCCCGCCCTTGGCTGCTGCCTCTATATCCAGTCTGATTCCAATTCTCATTCCTAGAGCCTTCCCTCAGCCCAACCACTCAAGGACCCTGCCCCTCTACAGCCCTGTCCCAGACCCCAACCTTTCTGCTCCTTCACCCACACACCCCAGCAGCACACTATGCCCAGAGTTCAGGGTCCATCAACTCACTTCATGAGCATGTCTCACCTTCAGTGGGAACATCACAGGCACAGCCAGGAAAGGGTGTAGAGGGGTGGGCTGTGCAGGCAGTAGAGCAGTCTCAGTGCAGCAGGGTGGATGCTTACCCATGAAGGAAAGATCAGGGACACGTTCTCTCTCTGGATTGATAAATATCTGGAACCTCCTTAGTGGCTAAACTTCAAGACACTGGTAACCCAGGACCACCTGGCTCAGCAATCTGCACCCCTCCTGCTGGGCAGATAGGGAATCAGCCTCTGCAGAGACAGCTCCTCTCCCTCCCTGGGCAGGGAAATGGCTGGAGCACTTCATTACAGTGGACTAGGTTAGCCCTTCTGGGTCACAAGTTTTCTTGTAGCACATGCTGATCCCAGGTCATGACATCCCAGGAATACCTGCAACAGAGCTTGTTCCATTTCCCACTAATCATGGCCCCAAAGAACAGAGCAGCCACCAGCCTGGACTAGGACTAGGGAGGGACTGAGAGCCACATACTCGGCCCAGCACTAACTCTCCCTGGCAACTGCCCTGGGTTATTCCTGCCCACACACACCCACCAGCCCAGCTACCACTACTGCTCCCAGCCTTGACACCTGAAAGGTTCCGGACTTCTCAACCATCTGATTGTGAAATAACCCAGTCTCAGCACTTGACTGGAGGTGCAGAAACCACAAGTGGCATGTCCTAGACCCATGGTCGGCAAACCGCGGCTTGTGAGCCAAATGCGGCTCTTTGGCCCCTTGCATAAAATACCTGTGCGGGCGTGCACATACAGTGTGATCGAAACTTCAAGGCCCATGCGCAGAAGTCGGTATTTTGTGGAAGAGCCGGTATTTTGTGGAAGAGCCACACTGAAGGTGCCAAAGAGCCTCATGTGGCTCGCAAGCCTGGGTTTGCTGAGGGCAGTTTGCCCACCACTGTCTTAGACCAAAGCTTTTTACAGCTTGTTTTTAGTCCCAGGGATGCCATCATCCCCTGTGGGTGATTGTGCAGCTCAGCCCAGGATCCCCACCTGCCACACTTACAGCAACAGCACCTCGCATACTGTTCTCTGGACCATTGCCTGCTCTACCCTCATGTGAACCCTGGCTGCTGGTCACTATGGGGCCCCTGGGCTGTGCTGGTGTTCACATGTGTGTGGACTGACTGGGTGAATAAACACATATATTGATTTTAGAGTGAGAGGAAAATAGGGATAGAGACACACACAGTTCTTTTGTTCCATTACTTTCATACCTTCAGCGGTTGATTCTTGTAATTGCCCGACCTCTGATAGAACTTGTAACCTTGGCATATCATTGAGATGATTCTCCAACCCACTGAGCTATTTGGCCATAGCAAGACATATGTAGCAATTTATGTATATTACCCAATAATGTGTGAATAGATAGATACAAAAACCATCACGATGACAGAGAGTGGTGGAAGGCAAGCTAGGATTCATGGGGTTTCATTAGTGTCTTTTACATGGGTATATTTCAGGTAAACGATTTCTAAGGCAGACTGCATTTCTGCATCTGTTTTGTTATATGCCGAGAATGAGGCACTGATAAGGGCAGGAGGAACTTGGTTTCAGCCATGCAGGAATGCATGGAAACAACAAAGGCATATGCTTAAAAATATATTCATTAAATCAGATATACTTACATCAAACTTTAAGAAAGTATTAGAAGTTGACAGTTCCCAATAATTCTATTTTACTTTGAGAGTTCTTGAGCATATTTGTCGCTACTGTATCAGTATGTTGCAAGTAAAATATAATGATGTGCTACTGATATATCTTAACATGTCTATGTTCAATGCCATCATTTTAGCAGTTTGCAACTGACAATGATGAGAGTATTTACAACAGGAAAATTAACAAAGATTATAAACCTACTCTTCACTTAATGTATCATTCAATGCTTAAACTTAAAAAAGTGGTACCGGAGAATGTAAACAATGTAGAAAAAAATGTATAAGTATATGCTACAAGTTTGCTTAAATTGAACATAAAATAAAAATGAAGAAAAACAAGTTTCCTTCCAGTATTCAAAACCTGTGGTTCCATATAGCAAAGAAGTCACTTGACTCATTGAGGAATGAGTGAAATTCAAACATCTGTCTTAGATTCTACACAGTCCACCTTCAGGTTAAAATAATGAATTTATTTAAACAATTTGAAAGAGATTAGAAGCTGACTTTATTAACAAAGGAGATAAAGACAGTGTAAATAAATGTGTGAAAAACTGTTCACCATCAAAAATTCTTAGGTAAATTGAATTAAAACAAAAGTGAGTTAACACTAGTCTCAATTTTGGGTTCTCTTTCAAAAGATTAACCATTGCGTGTGCTGGCAGAGTTGCATAAAAACTGGATTTATTTTATACTGTGGTTTTGTGGAAGGCAAAAACAATGACCATTTTGAGTCACATTTCCACATACATTAAGGTGTGAAACATTCACCTACACAACTACAGTTTGATAAGTAAAACATATACATAAATAAAAATAACTGAACAATAATATTCCCAGAAGATTTATTTATGATACCTGAAACCTTGAAATAACCATCATCATAGACATATCAAAGGCAAAGTCAGTATCCATAGAACACAATTCTACTCACCAATCAAAAAGTAACTATTCACATAAGGATTAGTGTTGAATCTCAAAATAACTGTGTTGCATGAAGAAAACTACTATTTGGTAAACAACACACCTTATAGTGCCTATAAAATTATGAAAAATATGAACTAATCTATTGTATAGGAAGGACTATCAATGACTGCATTGAGGGCTGAGGAAAACAGAGAGATTATAAAAGGCAGGAGGTATCAAAAATAGGTTTAGATTTTATGGTATGAACAAATATAATTAGTAAATAATAATACAAGAATATACTCAGCCCTGGCCAATATGGCTCAGTTGACTGGGCGTGGTCCCACTCACTGAAAGGTCGCTGGTTCCATTCCAGGTCAGGGCACATGACCATCTTCATCACCTGTAGGTGGCAGGGAAGAGGCAAGAGAACATCCTGTCTCCCTCTCCCTTTTCCTTTCCCCTCCCTAAAACAAACAAACAAACAATAAAACTAATTATTCAAATATTTCTTGAAAATATATTTTATTGATTTTTTACAGAGAGGAGGGGAGAGGGATAGAGAGTTAGAAACATTGATATGCTGCCTCCTGCACAACCCCTACTGGGGATATTCCCGCAACCAAGGTACATGCCCTTGACTGGAATTGAACCTGGGACCCTTCAGTCCGCAGGTCGACGCTCTATCCACTGAGTCAAACCGGTCAGGGCTATTTAAATATTTTTTAAAAGAATCTCTGTTTAGTATTCTTAGAACTGTTAAATCAATTTTTGCCTCACCTGGTATATTGGTGACAGATAATTATATTTCATGTGTAACAGCTTCATAGTTTTATCCTTATGTCAAAGCTCACCAAGTAGTACACATTAGAAAAGTGCACTTTGTTGCGTGTCAATTCTCATTTCCTGGGCAGAACAGCCTTGTCTCAGTGGCAGCAAACACTGGCCAGCAGTGAAGACCATAGCCATCAGAATCAACAGGAATTCTGACTGGTTACAAAAGACACATTTTTAGACTGATTACAGGATTATCCTTTCCCTAGCTTTTAGGTCTTGACTGATGAGCAAATTTTGAGCTGAACAACCCAGAAGGGCCAGGGGAATAAAGAAAACCTGTTAGATTATTTTTTTCTGCCAATGACGTCAGCCACAGGAAACAGGTATGGAGGTCCTGAGAACTGTACACAAAGGTCACATAAGCCACAGTGCTGGAAGCCGGTCCATCCTTGCTGCTTGACACAGTCCTTGCAGGGAAGAAAAATCTGCACAGCCTATGTTTCAAAGGACTTGGCGTATATGGCATACTCTTCCTAATGTTTGCTCACCTTCTTTTCGCTATGTGTTTTAACCAATGTCACCTCTCTGAGAAAGGTTGTTTCCCCAGGCAGGGATTTTTCCCTGAAGTTAAGGAGGGGATAAAACCCCTTAACTAAGTGCCAGGCGGGTAGTTAATCACTTTAACTACAAACAATCATGCTTTAGCTACATAATCTTTACTCCCTGGAATGGAGATAAGAAACTCTCTGACCTTTGGAATAGAAATTGATAGGATTAAAATCAACTGGTATAAATAAAGATGTAACAAGACAATAAAAGACAGAACCTGGCTGGAGAACCTAGACAGAACTTGGCTGGAGATCCTGGCTAGGCTGCTGATCAACTGAATGCTGTCTCCGTGTCATTCCTTCTTCTCCAACTCCGTCCACACCTTTGGGGACCCCTGGACCTGTTGGGGTTTGACCCCAACACCACAGACCTTTGATCATTTGTGGAAAATGTTCAGAAGAGGCACTTTTCATCTAAGTCACTGTAGTCTTTCCCATTCACTAGGAATACAGTGTTTCTGTCCTAATGTTGGTTCCATCTAAACATCAGAGTCTTACAACAAATGACACCAGCATATGAAATTTCATACATCATGGCACATGGCACCTTTACAGTATGTGGGGAGGATTTCCCCTAACATTGCTGAGAATTAGGTAATATATACTGTGATGGAGAATATAATTCACATTGTTCACGGAAAGATAGCGAAGGCCTTCTCTTCATGGAAAACATTGACCTCACCAATAAAAGAGGCACCAGACTGCAAATTAGAACCAGAAAGTACTGCAGTCTTTATTTTAAGACCTTGGGCATCAATACAAAATAAGCCAACATTTGACAAAGAAATATTCTGTTATCATGCTGTGCCTTCCAAAGCACAGAAAGTTTAGGAGCCACTCTATTTGTTTACCCTACATGCTGACAGATCACAAGTTTTTCCATTTATCTCAGGGTGTGAATAGAACCAACAAAACTAATGGTACAAAAGAAAAAACACCTTTACAAAAAGATCATAAACCAGAGCAAAGGACAGCAAGAGGTTTGCAAGTTAGTGAATTGGAATCTGAAACAATTCATCACATGATGTGAGAAACACAATGTCCCTGACAGAGGTAGCACTTCTTGGCTAAAATACTCCCTGCTCATTTAAAGCTTTTCTCCTGTGTGAACTCTATGGTGTTTAATGAGGTTAGAGCTATCACGGAAGTACTTCCCACAATCACTACACTCCTAAGGCTTTTCTCCAATGTGAACTCTGTGGTGCTGAATTAGGGTAACTTTTTTTCTAAAGAACATTCCACAATCAGTACACTGATATGGCTTTTCTCCCATATGAATACTATGGTGTTGAGTACTGGTGAGGCTTGTCACTCAAAGAGAATACTTTCACACATGAATCCCCAAAGAATGCTGCTTCTAACTAAGTCAGGTGCAGGGTATATTTTACCACTGAGAAAAAACACTTACACAGAAGGGCTTTCTGGCTTGCTGGAGCTGTGTTAGAAGTCCTGACCTGTGACTGTCCTTCCACAGATACACTCTACACAGAAGTTGCCACCTTATCTTCCATTTTCTGACAAAAACCTAAAAACACAGAATGATAAGGAAATGAATGTTGACTGTGGTCCCATGGGGATGATCTGATTCAAACATGTATTCTACAAAATACACTGTGTCCATGCAATTGTCTGAAAGTAAGCAGTGTACAGGAAAGATTAATAAGAGGTTCCAGTGTCCCAGGTCCAAGGACTAGAAGAGATGTAAGACAGTCCCAGGACACCACTATTTCAGAAGTCATAATATCAGGATTGAAGAGTGGTTAGGGGCACTCAGGCAGGAAGGCAAGCATTTAAGGGCATCAGGCAGGCAGGAAGAGGGTTTAGGGGCGATCAGGCAGGCAGGCAGGCAAGCAGTTAGGAGCCAGCAGTCCTGGATTGCAATAGGGATGCCCAACTGCCAGTTTAGGCCCAATTGGACCTTACTGGCAGTTGGACATCCCCGGAGGGGTCCTGGATTGTGAAAGGGTGCAGGCCGGGCTGAGGGACCTGCTCCCTCCCCACTGCCCTGTACACAAATTTCGTAAACTGGGCCTCTAGTAAAATATAATGATTTGCTACTGAAATATATCCTTGTTCAGTGCCATCATTTTGGCAGTTTAAAACTAACCACAATGAGGGTATTTATATGATGGAAATTAACAAAGACTATGAACTTAGAATTCACTTAATGTATTTTTGAATGCTTAGACTTATAGAAGAATGGTGGAGAATGTTAACCATGCATATAAAACCTGTAAGTATAAGGTACACGTGGGCTTAAATTGTACATAGAATAAAAATTGAGAAAATCAGTTTTCCTTACGGTATTAAAAACCTATAGTTTCATACAGGAAAGAAGTCAGTTGAGTTATAGAGGAATGAGTGAAATTCAAATATATATCTCAGACTGTGAAGTGTCCTCATATAGGTTAAAATAATAAGTTATTTTAAAAAAGGCAAAAATCCTGAGCCAACATTTTAACAAAGGAGATAAAGACAATATAAAAAAATGTTCACCATCAAAAATTCTTATGGAATAGAATTAAAACGAAAGCAATTTCACATATAGGCAATTCCAGGCCTACCATTTAAAAGGATT
Source organism: Myotis yumanensis (assembly GCF_028538775.1). Classification (NCBI taxonomy): domain Eukaryota; kingdom Metazoa; phylum Chordata; class Mammalia; order Chiroptera; family Vespertilionidae; genus Myotis; species Myotis yumanensis. The sequence goes on along the minus strand of NW_027223771.1, from coordinate 12,464,483 downwards.
AACCACCAAATGTGATGGCAGGGTTGAAAAAAACTGGAATTTTTATATACTGTGCCTGGGTGGGAAGGCAAAGTGCATGACCATTTTAGATCACAGTTCTGCAGACATTAAAATGTGAAATATTAACCTAGATTGCAAATGTTTGACTAGTAAAAGATCTATTAAATAACTGAACACAAATATTCCAAACAGATTTATTTATAATACCCCAAATCTGGAAATAACCAATTTTACAGAGAGATCAATATATAAAGTTGTTATCAATAGAACACAATACTCAGCAATAAAACAAATTCAATATTCACATAATAAATTTGTATTGGATCTCAAAATATCTGTGGCATTAAGGAAAGCAGTATTTGTAAAAAAAAGTATACACCTTATAGTGCACAAAAAAATTATAAAAAAATATGAACTAATCTAAAGATGGAAAATGAATGATTGCATGGAAGACTGGGAAAGTCAGAAAGAGAGATTATAAAAGGGAGGGAGGAAAATGTAGAGTGTGGGAAATGTAGGATTAGAGTTGTTGGTATGAAAAATAAATAATACGTAAATATAGCAGAATAAACTCTGCTTTAACCATGTACCTCATCTGGGTGGGTGTCATCCAGTGCACTGAAACGTCAACTTCAGTGTTGTTATTCTGAGTAAGAAAAAGGAAACATTCCCTAATCATTTAAGGCTTTTCTCCACTGTGAAGTCTCAGCTGTCTTATAAGGTTACATTTTTGGGTAAATGATTTCCCACAATCTGTACACTCATAAGGCTTTTTTCCAGTGTGAATTGTGATGTTGAATGAGGGTGGAACTCTTACGGAATCGCTTCCCACAATCTGTACATTCATATGGCTTTTCTCCAGTGTGAACTTGCTGGTGCTTATTGACATCAGACCTATATCTGAAAGGTTCTCTACAATCACTACACACATAAGGCTTTTCTCCAGTGTGAATTCTCTGATGGCGAATGAGGGTAGAACTCTCATGGAAGGACTTTTCACAACCTGTACACTCATATGGCTTTTCTCCAGTGTGAACTCGCTGTTGTTGATTGACATAAGACTTATATCTGAAAGACTTCCCACATTCACTACATTTATAAGGCTTTTCTCCAGTGTGACTTCTCTGATGTTGAATGAGGGTGGAACTGTTACTGAAGGACTTCCCACAGTCTGTACACTCATATGGCTTTTCTCCAGTGTGAACTCTCTTATGTATAATGAGGTTAAAGTTTCATCTGAAAACTTTCCTACATGTGTCACACTCATAAACCAGTTCTCCAGAACAGACATCCTGAGATTCAACAACTTTCTGTTTCTGTCTGGCAGCTATTTCACATTCAGCCCACTGGTGATGACATTTTTCACTGAGATATTCTTGTGAAACCTCACTGCCACAGTGTGGTTCTTTAGTGTTCTGAGAAGCCTGGGGCTGGAGAAGCTCTGAGGGAGCTTGGATATCTTTCCCAACCTCCTTGCTCTTCGAAGGCACCTCTGAGAAGTAGAAGCTGCACCTGGTCACAAACGAGGGCCTGTCCATAGCTTCTTTGCAGGATGTCTCTCCACTGACATCCTTCTGTTGATGGTGAGGGTTTTCACTGAAACAGAAGTCTCTCACACATGCCTCACTGAAGAAGCATTTGTGCTCAAAGTATTCCACTTGTGGCTGAGTCAGGTGCAAAATATCTTTTAACACTGAGAAACACCGCTTACAGGAATACGACTTCTGGGTTGCTGGAGCTGTCTTAGAAGCCCTGACACGTGACTCTCCTTGAACAGAAACACTCTGATCAGAATCGGCCTCCTCATTATCCATTTTATGCCAACAACCTGAAAACAGAAAAAAGGTGAGGAAATGAATGAAGACTGCAGGAACAGGGGAAAGTTCCATTACAAAGTAGGTGGCCTATGACAGCTGGGCTCCATGCAATTTTCAGAAAAGAAGACATGTGCAGGAAGCATTAATAAGAGGCTTCTGTGGGGAGAATCGAAGATGGCGGCATAGGTAAACACCGGAGACTGCTGCCGCAAAAAACCACTTCAAAAATACAACTAAAAGACGGAACGGACATCAACCAGAACCACAGTAAGGCTGGCTGAGGAGAGACTCTTCAACTAGAAGGAAAAACAACAGCATTACGAGGCTCAGAGGAGGCGCAGTGTGGAAAATTTAAAGGTACGGTGGTGCGGTGGTGCGCACATAAAGCGGGCTGGTGGCTGAGGGCGCGGTTGTCGTTTTCAATCAGGAGGGAGTCTCAGACTCTGGGCTACAGATCCGGGCGAGTCTCTAGGAACCCAGACTCAAACGGGAGAAGCGGGACTGTCTGGCTACGGTCCCTCCGAGTTTTGCAGCGGTTGCTGGGACAGAGAGGCAGAGCCCCTGGGGACGGACTGAGAGCAGCCATAGCTGCTCCCTCCCCCCAAGCCCTGCGCAGAGCCTTTTGCCAATCGCCTCAGGCAAAGGCTAGATTAGCACCTCCCCAGAGGACAGAAGTTTTCCACACAGCTGATTCCCACAGCCAGTCGGCCTGGTGGTCAAATCCCTCTAGTATTAACTACAACAATTAAGGCTTAACTAGAACAAGACTGCGCACAAAGACCACAAGGGGGTGCACCAAGAAAGCATAAAAGATGCGGAGACAAAAAAACATGACAGAAATGGAGGATATAGAGCTAAAAATCGCAATTTTGAGGGCTTGCAATAAACTTGAGCAGAGCCTCACGAAAACTAATGAGACCCTCGATGCTACGATAAAGAAATTAGAAAGTAAGCATACACGGACTGAAATAAAGAATATTATACCCAATAGCAGACCAGAGGAGCACAAGAATCAAGCCAAAGATTTGAAATTTGAAGAAGGAAAAAACACCCAACTGGAAAAGCAAAATGAAAAAAGAATCTGAAAGTGTGAAGATAGTGTAAGGACCCTCTGGGACAGCTTCAAGCAGACTAATATCAGAATTATAGGAGTGCCAGAAGATGAGAGACAGCAAGATATTGAAAACCTATTTGAAGAAATAATGGCAGAAAACTTCCCCCACCTGGTGAAAGAAATGGACTTACAGGTCCAAGAAGCGCAGAGAACCCCAAACAAAAGGAATCCAAAGAGGACCACACCAAGACACATCATCATTAAAATGCCAAGAGCAAAGGCATTGAGCAAACTTTGACAAAGAGAGAATCTTAAAAGCAGCAAGAGAAAGAGACTCAATTACCTACAAGGGAATACCCATACGACTGTCAGCTGATTTCTCAACAGAAACTTTGCAGGCCAGAAGGGAATGGCAAGAAATATTCAAAGTGCTGAATACCAAGAACCTACAACCAAGATTACTTTATCCAGCAAAGCTATCATTCAGAATTGAAGGTCAGATAAAGAGCTTCACAGATAAGGAAAAGCTAAAGGAGTTCATCACCACTAAACCAGTATTATACGAAATACTGAAAGGTATCCTTTAAGAAGAGGAAGAAGAAGAAAAAGGTAAAGATACAAATTATGAACAACAAACATGCATCTATCAAGAAGTAAATCTATGAATCAAGTGAATAAATAATCTGATGTACAGAATGAACTGGTGATTATAATGAATCAGGGACATAGAAAGGGAATGGACTGACTGTTCTTGGTGGGGAAAGGGGAATGGGAGATGCGGGAAGAGACTGGACAAAAATCGTGCACCTATGGATGAGGACAGTTGGTGGGGAGTGAGGGCGGAGGGTGGGGCGGGAACTGGAAGGAGGGGAGTTATGGGGGGGGGGAAATAGGAACAAATGTAATCTGAACAATAAAAATTTAATTAAAAAAAAATAAGAGGCTTCTGTGAAGTTCTGGGCCTCTGCAGATCATAAAAGAAGGAAGACTACCCGGGGAATATGACACAAAGATGAAAAGCACCACATGGGAGAGAGGTAAAAATTCCAGCCCTTTCTTAGGCTAACAGTGTTCAGTAGGGCTTGTCTGCAGGTGACATAGACAAACTGTGCAGAATTTTGCTTATGTCTTATTTAAAGAAAAATTCAATAAATGAGTAGCTGGTGTTTGAAACCTACTTAAGCATATGTGTGCACTTCATAACACATGTGTAAGTCTGTGTTAAAGAATACTGCAGAGGCAGCAATCCAGAGGAACGGGTGATGTAAAAATGCCACAATGTTAACATAGCACAAAGCCAGGAAGTCACAGGTGAAGTGACATGTCAGATAGAGTAAAGTAGGTAAAAGATAAGGTAGGAATGTGATGTAGCCAGTGGCACTTGCATCTGAACACTGATGGGAAAGAGCTGGTTCCTGGTATGAAGGAGGGTCTTACAAGAATAGCCCATGGTTCATGCAAATAAAGACCATAGTCTGGCACAGACAGTCACCCAGGAGTTTAGCTATAGGAAAGGAGCAGAGGTAGAAGCCATGGATCCAAATACAGTCACCTTCCCAGGAAGAGAAACAGCAGGTGGGATCCATTAAGCTGTCTGTAAGACCCCTGACTTCCAGATATTTCCTGCACTTCCTGAGGCAAATGTTGTCAGAGAAGTTTGTGGAGTCTATTGCTCAGGGCTCTCTACAGTGCTCAGCACTGGCAGCCATAGCACATTTGAAAAGACAGTGAGGAATATTTGCAGAACCCATGATCTGGCTGTGAGAGATAGAGTGATATGCCTGGAGAATAAAGTAAGAGAGAACATCACCTCAGGACACAAGGAGAGATGTGAAGGTCTTACCTACAGATGCTACAAGTGCAAACATTTCCAGCATCACATCACAGTACAGATGTCTCTGAACCTCATCAAGAAGCCTCCACTCCTCCTGAGAGAAGGCAATGACCACGTCCTCAAAGTTCATATCCTGTCATAGTGGGGACAGTACAGACCATGATCAGATTCTCTCCTAATATTCCATGTCTGTCAAACTCTTACCCCACCACATCCATCTGCTCCCTCTACTCCTCACATCAGAGAAGATAGCAGGCCTTGGTCCCATCAAAGTCAAACTCTCCTTACATTCCTTCTGATGCTGTGTCTTCCCACAACAATAAAGACAGTTGAGCAGATAGAAGATACCCGTACTCTGGGTCTCAATGTGAGTCACATTGCCCCTACTCGATAACAGTGGATGTCACGTGTTAGGGTAATGAGAGCTGTTGCACATACAGGGAGTGTGAGTGATTTGTCACTGGTCTTTTTAAGTAATATGCTTTTTTTCTCTCAATTTTCCCTCCAGGACACCAAAAAACATGGTGTCACACTTCAGCCTTCTGAGTCCAAACCCAGATTGCTGAGGCCATTACATTTCACTACATCATTTTTTTCCCACAGAATTCTTTGAACCACACTCCTCTCATGCAGCTTCATTCCAAGAGGCACAACTTCACTTGCTCTGCATACTCCCTACTGGGGATGTTCCTTGCTCTTTTCACACAAATATGCTGTGAAAACGACAGGTTGTTTCCTAATTAGCTTGCATTGTTCTAAAATGTTAAAATGTATTGTTCTGCAAATGTTCAACTGTGAAATGTCCTCATATAAGGTAAAATTTGGACTGAGGCCCTCAGTGCTTCCAGATTTTTCTGCTGGAAGTGACAGCTTCATTCCCAGGGCCTCAGTCCAAATGTTTACTACATGTGCCAGTCCCTGGATTCAATGCTTCACATGCATTATTATTTCAAGGTAAATAATAAAAGAGATGATTCTCCTATGAACGTAACACTTCCTACTACGAATTTCTCCATCTGAGTTTATGGTGCTTTCATACATTCAGGTGCTAATCCAAACCAATTAGCTTGTTTTTCAAAATTCTAATTGATTATCTCTATAATGTATTTCCCTCTTACCGTCTCCCTTCCTCATGCCAGTGGAGATTTTCTTTTTTTTTAAAGAATATATTTTATTGATTTTTTTTACAGAGAGGAAGGGAGAGGGACAGAGAGTTAGAAACATCGATGAGTGAGAAACATTGATCAGTTGCCTCCTGCACACCTCCTACTGGGGATGTGCCCGCAACCAAGGTACATGCCCTTGACCGGAATCGAACCTGGGACTCGAGTTCGCAGGCCAATGTTCTATCCACTGAGTCAAACCGGTTAGGGTGCCAGTGGAGATTTTCAAGCATAGGTGACACTGATGTCTGCTATCTCATTCCTATTGATCAGTGAGTCAGCCCTCAACAAGAAATGGCAGTTAAGCATATATAGTTTAAGCTCTTCATCTGGCATGTCAAACCACAACAAATGTTCTTTTTAGGAATTACCCTAAAATTCCCCATATATCATTCAGTCCCCACCAGAAATGGACTCACCCTTCTTTCATTCTTATGTTAATGTCAGGGCCCTGCAGCCTTGAATTCACGTACCCACTCCAAGTGCACACCATTTTTTTCGACCACACTTGTCTCACACCAGCACTCCCACAGCCTAAGCACCCATGTCATCTCCTTGGCCTCATACACATTATTGAGTATGTGTGACCCAGAGAATGCCTAGAAAATTAAAACTGAGTGATGTACTACCTGTAAATCATAGTCCACAACCATAGAGGAAGGGTTGTGTCCTGCTATGAAGGCCTCTGTCCCTGCTTGATTTTTTTCCTTCAACCTCACCTAACGTGAACCACAGGAGATCTCAGATATTCAGAGCTCACCTTCACTGTTACTGCACTTGATGTCTCTTCACCAGTCACAACCTTTCATCACTTATGGCCCTCTAACCATGCCCAGTGAGTCTCTGAGAGGATCACTCATGCCCCTAAGCCAGTGGTCGGCAAACTCATTAGTCAACAGAGCCTAATATCAATGGTACAATGATTGAAATTTCTTTTGAGAGCCAATTTTTTTAAACTTAAACTATATAGGTAGGTACATTGTTATTAACTTAATTAGGGTACTCCTAGGCTTAGGAAGAGCCACACTCAAGAGGCCAAAAAGCCACATGTGGCTCTCAAGCCATGGCCCTAAGCAATCCCACCAAACTGACTGCAGCAACTCAGCCACAGCAATGGTAATCAGAAACCCCAGTAAGTGTTTAGAAAAAAAACACCAACCACAGTCTCATCTTACTTACAATATTCTTTGGCATCCAATTCAAAACAAACAAACAGAAAATGGTGATCTACACCTCCTATCTGGTCTATACATTTTCCACTACATTTAAGGAAGTATTCCTATTGAACTGCTCATCAGAATTCTAGACGCTCTTGAACTGCTCTCTGAAATACCCTAACAGGTCAGAAAATAAAAGTTTTTGTATCTCCTATGAACATAACACTTCCTACTACGAATTTCTCCATCTGAGTTTATGGTGCTTTCATACATTCAGGTGCTAAATCCAAGCCTTAATGTCAACTCTGACTATTACCTCTCTGTCTCTCTCAACCCCAACATTAGAAAATCCAGGTGGCCACACCTAAATCACCGATCCGGAATGCCACTGCTCCTTCCATCTCCACAGCCACCATCATGAGCCAATTACCATCACACTCACCCAGTCTATCACAGCTGCTTCCTTCCTAGTCTTTCTATCTCCTACCTCACAGGCATATTGTTCATCATGCTGTAGCCACAAGGAGTCTAATGAGATCTGGGTCAGAGGGAAAAAATGGCGGAGGCTTAGACGGACGTGTTGGTGCTTTGTCCCGGAGCAGATAAGGGCGAGCAGCTGAAACGGGTAACAATCAGCCCAATCAAGCTAAGGAGGCTCAGCTGAGAGACAGTTTGCAGTCAGGAAAGACAGAGAACTCCTAAAAAATGGGGATGGTTAGAGATTGAGGCTGAAACCTCCTCCTGGGCGCCAGCGCAGCGGCGAGACCGCGCCATCTTGTGTAGCTGTTATCCGCATCCAGAGATTGGCTACTAACCCGGAGGCAACGACTCCAAAGCAGCGCGACTGCAAGAGCCCAGAGGAGACCTGCATCCCTCCACGGAAAGCAGATTCAAGCAACAGCGGCCTCCTGATCACCACACGCTCTGCCTGGGGAACAGTTGCTGTGTGTTAAGCCTCCCTCCACCAGCCAGAAGAGCCACCACAGCTGTGAACAGCACCCACCAGAGGCTCTGCTATCAACAGAGGAGCCGCTGCTACCACAACCGCCCAAGGAGCAACCACAACCTGAGGAGCCACTGCTACCCAGGGAGCAGCCACTGAACGACTCAACAACTAGTCATGTCAGTGAGATCAAACATGGGTAGACAAAGAAACCCCCAAAGGAAAGAAAAGGAGGACTCGCCAGAAAAGCAGCTAAGTGAGACAGAGATATGCAACATGACGGAAAAAGAATTCAGAATAAGGTTCCTAGAGTACATGCACCGGATGTTCAAGAAGCAAGAAGAAACAGATGAAAAAATCAACTACTTATGCAAGAAGCTAGAAGAAACAGATGAAAAAATCAACAACTTAAGTAAGTCCCAAGAAGAAATGAAGAGCGACATAGCTGCAATAAAAAACACCATTGAAAGTATCAACAGTAGACTGGGAGAAGCGGAGGACCGAATTAGTGAGTTAGAAGACAAGGAAGCAAAACACACTCAAACTGTACTGCAAATGGAGAAAAAAATTAAAAGACAGGAGGAGAGCCTAAGGGAGCTTTGGGACAACATGAAACGAAACAACATACGAATAATAGGGGTGCCAGAACAACAGAAAGATGAACATGGATTAGAAAACCTATTCGAAGAAATAATATCAGAAAACTTCCCTGAGGTGGGGAAGAAAAAAGTCACACAAGCCCAGAGAGTCCCAAACAAGGTGAACCCGCAAAGACCCACACCAAGACACATCATAATTACCATGGCAAATGTTCAGGATAAAGAGAGAATCTTACAGGCTGCAAGAGAGAGACGGAAAGTAACATACAAGGGATCTCCCATTAGATTATCAAATGATTTCTCAACAGAAACACATCAGGCCAGAAAAGAATGGACGGAAATCTACAAAGTGATGCAAAGCAAAGGACTGAATCCAAGAATACTCTATCCAGCAAGGCTATCATTCAAAATTGAAGGGGAAATAAGAAGCTTCACAGAGATCTCGGTCAGATCACCTGCCACCACTGTTGCAAATCTGCCATGCTCCCATCACCTGTAGAGCAGACTCCAAAGTTGTCACAAAGCTCCTCTAGACCTGATTTTCTCCCATTTTTAATAATTCCCTCTTTTTATTTATTTTACTTTATTTTTTAAAGACTTTTTTATATTTTATTGATTTTTTACTGGGAGGAAGGGAGAGAGATAGAGAGTTAGCAACATCAATGAGAGAAACATCGATCAGCTGCCTCCTGCACAGTCCCTACTGGGGATGTGCCTGCAACCAAGGTAGATGCCCTTGACCGGAATCAAACCTGGGACTCTTCAGTCCGCAGGCTGATGCTCTATCCACTTAGCCAACCTGGTTAGGGCTACTTCCCTCTTTTTAAAAAGAGGATGCCTGCCAGTCCCTGAACTGGTCTAGTCTTTCCTCCATGTGTTCACACATTATGGGAGGACCTCCCACATCTCATTCCTCTAATTGCCAAAATCAGGGAGCACTTCATACAACCCTAGACCTGGACTTAGGATCTGGGCTTAGTGTTTGTTCAAGCTTCCCTGGCCCAAAGGCTGGGGGAGTGGCAGCAGAGTCCCAGGACTCCACTATCTCAGAGGCCACAAGAGTGTGAGGCCCTGAAATAAGCTCCACAAACCAGTACCCCTAAGCCAGTGGTCGGCAAACCGCGGCTTGCGAGCCACATGTTGCTCTTCGGCCCCTTGAGTGTGGCTCTTCCACAAAACACCACATGCGGGCGCACATGTACAGTGCGATTGAAACTTTGTGGCCCATGCACAGAAGTCGGTATTTTGTGGAAGAGCCACATTCAAGGGGCCAAAAAGCCACATGTGGCTCGCGAGCTGCAGTTTGACGACCACTGCCCTAAGTGATGTTGCATTTGTAGGAATTTGTGGAAAGTAAAGGTCTGTTGAGAGCCTTGCAAACACTGCCAGGATCCATGGGCTCTGGCCACTCAGTACCTTTCCCTGGGCCCAGAGCCAGATGACCTGGAGATGACCACATTACATCAGGGCCTCAGTCCTAAAGGCACACGCTTGCCTAGTTTGCTATCTTTCAAAGGACTTCTCATTCCTGCCCCCTACTGGTATCTTTTCCCTTCTAGTTTCTTGTTCCCCTGAGCAGGTGGGAAATTTAGAACCCTACTACAGATAATGTCCCTCTTTTATTCTCTGCCATCGATGGCCCTAGGTTCCTGAGAATGAAACTAAAACTTCTCACGCAATATTTCGCCTTGTTTACTTTGTTGCCTTTAGATACAAAACAAGCCCAGCATTCCTGAATTCTTTCATCTCAGCCACACCAACCAAAACCATACAGGGTGGCACTGCAGCCTGTCACTCTCTTTCTTCCATTACACCATGTATCACACACATCACTGTTCTGGATGCTGTGACCTTGGCTTCAGGACCTGACAGGCACCCAAGGATGGAGGGTAAATGGAATGAGGCTGAATAGAACTCTGCAAGCAAAACAGAGTCAGGGAGGCACATAGGCCTCAATACTGGCCATTTCTGCTCACCAAGCTACAGACAAACCACTGCACAAGGTGAACACTGCCTCTGATGCCTCATCCTCTTGTGATCCAGCGCTGGAACCTATGAATATGTTAACAGAACAAAGAGTTCAAAATGCCCACCTTGAGAAAGAAGTTGAAAGTAATACACAAGCCAATCACCATGAGTAAATACACCTGTGCTGGGCTTTCATTGGCTAAATACAGCCATCATTGGGCGCATTGCCCTTTGGGTAACTTCATTTTTCTGGCCCAACAGGTGGCATTAGGATCCCAGTCACTGACTGATCATTACAAACATTGGTATTGGGGTACTCAAGTGCCCTGGGGAAATGCCAACTTTAGGGTTTGGTGGCTGGTCCCAGGTTTCTGGGAAGTGTTTTCTGCAACTGATCTCTTATTTCGAGATATTATTTCAGATTCCATGAGCATTTCAGAATGCTCCCTGAGGTGAAAATCATTATTTCAATTATTTCTGAAGACCAGAAATCTGGATGGATATATTGTTTTTAAGTTTTTATTTGATTTTTAGTATAGATAGTAAAGGGAAAGGAAAAGAGAGAAACACTGATTTGTGCCTGCTGCATGGCCCCTTCCACCTACTGGGAATCCACCAAGAAAGCTTGGCTTGTGCCTCCATAGCAATCAAACTGGTAACCTTTCTGTTCCTGGGACTACGCTCAAAAAAAGACCCACTCCAGTCGTCACATGTTTTTAGTTTTATTTAAAAAAAATCACAGTATTAAGATAAATATACATAATCCTATCATATTTGTTTAAAAACAAAATTTGAAAACATACATAGGTGAACAAGTTGACATTTCCTAGATTGTCTACAAGTTTATAGTCAGTACACATTGTGAAGCTATGGAGTTAAGAGTTATTGAATGTTTACTACATGTGCCAGGGCCTGGATTCAATGCTTCACATGCATTATTATTTTAAGGTAAATCAACTGCTTGTAGAGTTAATAAAAGGCAGGGCTGGAAGTCAACCCCCTGAATCTCCAACAGAGCTCTGGATTCTAATGTTAGGCTCTGCTGCCTCCTAGAGAGTAGAGTTGGTAATGCATAACCATTAGGATGGGCTAGGTATTGTTGTGGATAACAAACAGCCCCAAAGCTTTGGTAGATTATATTAAAGAAGGTATCTTTCTTGGTCACACTACATGTCCTCCCCGGTTCTCCTGGGACTGGTATAAAAGGAATCCATCATGTAGATGCCTCCTACATATATCAGAGATGGACAGCAACAGTGGCACTTTCAGTGCTTCTAGATTTTTCTGCTAGAAGTGACAGTCATTGCAAATTTAATATCATAGCCATTGAAACGACATAGCAATTGAAATGTCATAGCCATTGTGATGTCATAGCCACTTTGATGTTATAGCCATTGTAATGTCATAGCCATTGTGATGGCATAGCCATTGTGATGTTATAGCAATTGTAACGTCAGAGCCATTGTAACGGCATAGCAACTGTGATGGCATAGCCATTGTAGCTAGATAGCCATTGTGATGTCATAGCCATTGTAACATCATAGCCACTATAATGTCTTAGCCATTGTGATGTCATAGCCATTGTGACACCACAGCAACTATAACATCATATATATTGTAATGTCATAGCCAGAGTAGTTTCATAGACATTGTAATGTCATTGCTGTTTACTTTATGGCCATCATGACGTCATAGCCACTGTGACATCATAGCCACTATAATGTCATAGTCTTTGTAACATCATACTTACTATAATGTCACAGCCATTGTAAAATAATAGCCTTTATGATGTCATAGCTATTGTAATATCATAGCCCTTGTGACATCATAGTCATTGTGAAGTCATATCAATTGTGACTTCATAGCAATTGTGATGGCATAGGCAATATAACATCATGCCCATTGTAGTCAAAGCTATTGTAGTATCATAGATACTGTAATGTCATAGCCACTCTAGTGTCATAACCACTGCGCCTTCATAGCAATTGTGACATCATAGTCATTGTAACCTCAGAGCCACTTTAATTTCACAGCCATTCAAACTTCATAGCCACTAAAATGTCACAGCCATTGTAACATCATAGGCAGCATAATGTCAGACATATTTAAGTCATTGCAAATTTAATGTCATAGCCACTGAGACATCATAGCTATTGAAACATAATAGCCATTGTGATGTTATAGCCATTTTGATGTCACAGCCATTCTAATGTCATAGCCATTGTGATGGCATAGCAATTGAGATGTCATATCCATTGTGACATCAGAACCATTGCAACGTCATAGCTACTGTGATGGCATAGCCATTGTAACTTCATAGCCATTGTTACATCATAGCCATTGTGACGTCTTAGCAATTGTGATGTCATGGCAATTGTAACATCATAGCTCTTGTGACATCATAGTCTTTGAGAAGTCATATCAATTGTGACTTCATAGCAATTGTGATGTCATAGCCATTGAGATGACATAGCCATTGTGTCGTCATAGCCACTATAATATCATATGCATTGTATAGTCGTAGCTATTGTAATATCATAGCAATTGTAATGTCATAGCCATTGTAATATCATATCCATAGGAATGTCACAGCAACTCTAGTGTCATGACCATGGTGACTTCATAGCCATTGTGACATCATAGCAATTGTAAACTCATAGCCACTTTAATGTCACAGCCATTGAAAAGTCATAGCAACTATAATGCTACAGGCATTGTATCGTCATAGCCACAATAATGTTATAGACATTGTACTGTCATTGCTTTTGTGATGTCATAGCCATCGTGAAATCATTGCCATTGTGCCAACATAGCCACGATAATGTCACAGCCATTGTAACATCATAGGCACCATAATGACACAGACAGAGTTAAGTCATTGCAAATTTAACATAATAGCCATTTTGATGTCATAGCCATTTCAATGTCATAGACATTGTGATGGCATAGACATTGTGATGTCATAGCCATGGTAACATCAGAGCACTGTAACGTCATATCCTCCTTGTTGGCATAGAAATTGTAACTAGATAGCAATTGTGATCTCAGAGCCATTGTAACATCATAGCCACTATAATATCATAGCCATTGTGATGTCATAGCCATTGTGATGTCATAGCCATTGTAATGTCATAGCCGTTGCGCTGGCATAGCCATTGTGACATCACAGTGAGTATAACATCAAATATATTGAAATGTGATAGCCACTGTAGTTTCATAGACATTGTAATGTCATTGTTGTTTACGTTATGGCCATCATGACGTCATAGACATTGAGACGTCATAGCCACTATAATGTCACAGCCATTGTAACATGATAGGCACAATAAAGTCATAGAAATAGTAAAGTCATTGCCACTGTATTGTCATAGCCATTGGGTTGTCATAGCCATTGTAACATCATAGCCATTGCGAAGTCATAGCCATTTTAAAATCATACACATTGTACCATCATAGCCATTTTAACCTTAAAGCAACTTTAATGGCCCAGCCATTGAAAGGTTGTAGACATTGTAAAGTTATAGCCTTTGTAATATCATAGCCATTGTGTCGGCTTAGCCATTGTCATCATAGCCATCCTCACGTCATAGCCATGCTAACATCAGAGCCATTGTAACATCATAGCCACTGTGACATCATACCCACTATAATGTCATAGCCTTTGTAACATCATAGTCACGATAATGTCACAGCTATCGTAATGTCATAGCTATTGTGACGTCGTGGGTATTGTAACATCATAGAAATTGTGTCCTCGTAGCCATTGTGACATCATAGCCGCTGTAACATCATAGCCCTTGTGATATCATAGTCAATGTGAAGTCATATCAATTGTAACTTCATAGTAATTGTGATGTCATTGCCATCATGACGTTACAGCCATTGTGACGTCATAGCCACTATAATGTCAAAGCCATTGTAATATCTTAGGCATTATAATGTAATAGACATAGTAAAGTCATACCCACTGTATTGTCACAGCCATTGTGAGGTCGTAGCAATTGTGACGTCATAGCAATTGTAACATCATAGCCCTTGTGATATCATAGTCATTGTGAAGTCTTATCAATTGTGACTTCATAGCAATTGTGGTGTCATAGCCACTATAACATCATATCTATTGTAATGTCACAGCTATTGTAATATCATAGCTACTGTAATGTCATAGCCAATGAAACATCGTATCCATAGTAATGGCCTAGCCACTCTAGTGTCATAACAATTGTGCCTTCATACCCATTGTAACATCATAGCCACTTTAATGTGACAGCCATTGAGTCGTCATAGCTTCTATAATGCCACAGGTATTGTACCATGATAGCCACAAAGTTATAGACATTATAAAGTCATTGCCTTTGTGACATTATAGCCACCGTGAAATCATAGCTATTGTGACGTCATAACGACTAAAATGTTACAGCCATTGTAACATCATACGGAACATAATGCAAAGACATAGTTAGGTCATTGCAAATGTAATGTCATAGCCATTGTGAAGTCATAGCCATTGAAACGTCATAGCCATTGTGATATCATAGCCATTTTGATGTCGTAGCCATTGTTAAGTCATAGCCATTGTGATGGCATATCCATTGTGATGTCATAGCCATCGTAACATCAGAACAATTGAAACATCAAAGCCACTGTGATGGCATAGCCATTGTAACTTCGTAGCCTTTGTGATATCATAGCCATTGAGACGTCATAGCAATTGTAACATCATAGCCCTTGTGGTATCATAGTTATTGTGAAGTCATATCAATTGTGACTTCATAGCCATTGTAATGTTATAGCCATAATGGCATAGACATTGTGACATCATAGCCACAATAACATCTATTGTAGAGTCATAGCTATTGTAATTTCTTAGCTATTGTAATGTCTTAGCCAGTGTAACCGCATCCATAGTAATGAAATAGCAACTCTAGTGTCATACCATTATGCCTTCATAGCCATTGTGACATCATAGCCATTGTAACCTCAGAGCCACTTTAATATCACAGCCAATGAAACGTCACAGCTACTATAATGCCACAGGGATTGTACTGTCAGAGCCACAATAATGTGATAGACATTGTAATGTCATTGCCTTTATGATATCATATCCATCATAAAATCGTATCCATTGTGAGGACATAACCACTATAATGTCACAGCCATTGTAAAATCATTGGCACCATAATGACATAGACATAGTTAGGTCACTGCAAATGTAATGTCATAGACATTTTGATATCATAGCCATTGAAACGTCATAGCCATTGTGATGTCATAGCCATTGTGATATCATAGCCATTGTAATGTCATAGTCACTGTGATGGCATAGCTATTGTGACATCACAGTGAGTATAACATCACATATATTGTAATGTCATAGCCACTGTAGTTTCATAGACATTGTAACGTCATTGCCGTTGACTTCATAGCCACCATGACGTCATACATATTGTGATATAATAGCCACAATAATGTCACAGCCATTGTAACATGATAGGCACTATAATGTCATATACATAGTAAAGTCATTGCCACTGTCTTGTCATAGCTATTGTGATGTCATAGCCATTGTAACATCATAGCCCTTGTGGTATCATAGTCATTGTGAAGTCATATCAATAGGGACTTCATAGCAATTGTGATGTCATGGCCATTCTAATGTTATAGCCATAATAGCATAGCCATTGTGACATCATAGCCACTATAACATCATATCCCTTTTAAAGTCATAGCTATTGTAAACTCATAGCTATTGTAATGTCATAGCCATTATAACATCACATCCATAGTAATGGCATGGCAACTCTAGTGTCATACTATTGTGCCTTCATAGCCATTGTAACCTCACAGCCACTTTGTCACAGCCAATGAAAAGTCAGAGCTACTAGAATGCCACAGGCATTGTTCCATCATAGCTACAATAATGTGGTAGACATTGTAACATCATTGCCTTTCTGACATCACATCCATCGCAAAATCGTCGCCATTGTGAGCTCAGAACCACTATAATGTCATAGCCATTGTAACATCATTGGCACCATAATGACATAGACATAGTTAAGTCACTGTAAATTTAAAGTTATAGCCATTTTACATCATAGCCATTCAAACGTCATAGCCATTGTGATGTCATAGCATTTTGATCTCATAGACATTGTAACATCATAGCCATTATAATGTCTTTAGCCATTGCTATGTCATAGCAATTGTGATTTCATAGCCATTGTAATGTCATAGCCATTGTGATGGCATAGCCATTGTGAAATCACAGCAACTATATTATCATATATATTATACCATAGCCACTTTAGTTTCATAGACATTGAAACGCCATTTCCATTGACATCATTGCCATCATGACGTCATACACATTGTGACATCATAGCCACTATAATGTCACAGCCATTGTAATACCATAGGCACTATAATGTCATCGATATAGTAGAGTCATTGCCACTGTAATGTCATAGCCATTGCGACGTTGTAGCAATTGTGACATAGCAATTGTAACATCATAGCCCTTGTGATATCATAGTAATTGTGAAGTCATATCAAGTGTGACTTCATAGCAATTGTGATGTCATGGCCATTATAAGGTCATAGCCATAGTGATGACTTAGCCATTGAGACGTCATACCCACTTTAATATCACAGCCATTGAAAAGTCATAGCTACTACAATGCCACAGGAATTGCATCGTCATAGCCACGATAATGTCACAGCCATTGTAACGTCACAGGCACCATAATGACACAGACATAGTTAAGTCATTGCAAATTTACACATCATAGCAATTTTGATGTCATAGCCATTGCAATGTCAGAGACATTGTGATGTCATAGCCATTGTAACGTCAGAGTGATTATAACGTCATTGCCACTCTGATGGCATAGCCATTGTAACCAGATAGCAACTGTGATCTCATAGCCACTGGAACGTCAGAGCCACTATAATGTTATAGAAATTGTGATGTCATAGCCATTGTAATGTCATAGCCATTGTGATGGCATAGCCATTGTGACATCACAGCGACTATAACATCACATGTATTGTAATGTCATAGCCACTGTAGTTTCATAGACATTGTAACATCATTTGCATTGACGTCATTGCCATCGTGAGGTCATATACATTGTGACGTCATAGCCACTATAATGTCACAGCCATTGTAACATGATAGGCACTATAATGTCATAGAGATTGTGATGTCATAGCCACTATAATGTCACAGCCATTGTAACATGATAGGCACTATAATGTCATAGAGATAGTAAAGTCATTGGCACTGTCTTGCAATAGCCATTGTGACATCATAGCCATTGTGACATCATAGCCCTTGTGATATCATAGTCATTGTGAAGTCATATCAATTGTGACTTCATAGCAGTTTTGATGTCAAAGCCATTGAAATGTTATAGCCATAATAGCATAGCCATTGTGACATTATAACAATTATCACATCACATCTATTTTAAATTCATATATATTGTAATATCATAGCTATTGTAATGTAGTCATTGTAACATCTCATCCATCGTAATGAAATAGCAACTCTAGTGTCATAACCATTGTGCTTTCATAGTCATTGTGACATCATAGTCATTGTAACCTCATAGCCACTTTAATTTCACATCCATTGAAATGTCATAGCCATTGTGATGGCATAGCAATTGAGATGTCATATCCATTGTGACATCAGAACCATTGTAACGTCATAGCTACTGTGATGGCATAGCCATTGTAACTTCATAGCCATTGTTACATCATACCCATTGTGACGTCTTAGCAATTGTGATGTCATAGAAATTGTAACATCATAGCCATTGTGACATCATAGTCTTTGTGAAGTCATATCAATTGTGACTTCATAGCAATTGTGATGTCATAGCCATTGAGATGACATAGCCATTGTGTTGTCATAGCCACTATAATATCATATGCATTGTATAGTCATAGCTATTGTAATATCATAGCAATTGTAATGTCATAGCCATTGTAACGTCATATCAATAGGAATGTCACAACAACTCTAGTGTCATGATCATTGTGCCTTCATAGACATGTGACATCATAGCCATTGTAACCTCATAGCCATTGTAACCTCATAGCCACTTTAATGTCACAGTCATTGAAAAGTCAAAGCAACTATAATGCCACGGGCATTGTATCATCATAGCCACAATAATGTTATAGACATTGTAATGTCATTGCGTTTGTGATGTCATAGCCATCGTGAAATCATTGTCATTGTGCCAATATACCCATGATAAGTTCACAGCCATTGTGACATCATAGGACCATAATGACAGAGAGAGTTAAGTCATTGCACATTTAACGTCATAGCCATTTTGATGTCATAGCCATTTAAATGTTATAGCCATTGTGATGGCTTAGATATTGTGATGTCATAGCCATG
Source organism: Myotis yumanensis (assembly GCF_028538775.1). Taxonomy (NCBI): domain Eukaryota; kingdom Metazoa; phylum Chordata; class Mammalia; order Chiroptera; family Vespertilionidae; genus Myotis; species Myotis yumanensis. The sequence continues at coordinate 12,445,535 of NW_027223771.1, read as the reverse complement.
GTAACATCAGAGCCATTGTAACGTCATATCCACCTTGTTGGCATAGAAATTATAACTAGATAGCAATTGTAGTCTCAGAGCCATTGTAATATCATAGCCACTATAATGTCATAGCCACTATAATGTCTTAGCCATTGTGCTGGCATAGCCATTGTGACATCACAGCGACTATAACATAATATATATTGAAATGTCATAGCCACTGTAGTTTCATAGACATTGTAACGTCATTGTTGTTTACTTTATGGCCATCATGACGTCATAGACATTGTGAAGTCATAGCCACTATAATGTCACAGCCATTGTAACATGATAGGCACTATAATGTCATAGACATAGTAATGTCACTGCCGCTGTATTATCATAGCCATTGTGATATCATGGCTATTGTCATCATAGCCATCCTCACGTTATAGCCATCCTAACATCAGAGCCATTGTAACATCATAGCCACTGTGACATCATACCCACTAAATTGTCACAGCCATCGTAATATCATAGCCATTGTGACGTCGTAGGTATTGTAACATCATGGCCCTTGTGAGATCATAGTGATTGTGAAGTCATATCAATTGTGACTTCATAGCAATTGTGATGTCATGGTCACTATAATCTTATAGCCATAGTGATGGCATAGCCATTGTGACATCATAGCCACTGTAACATCATATCCATTGTTTAGTCAAAGGAATTGTAACATCATAGCTCTTGAAAGGTCATAGCCATTGTAACAGTGCATCCATAGTAATGGCCTTGCCATTCTAGTGTCATAACCATTGTGCATTCATAGGCATTGTGACATCATAACCATTGTAACATCATAGCCACCATAATGTCATAGACATTGTGATGTCATAGCCATTGAGATGTCATAGCCATTGTAATTTCATAGCCATTGTGATGAGATAGCCATTGTGACATCTCAGCGACTATAAAACCATATATATTTTAATGTCATAGCCACTGTATTTTCATACACATGGTAAAGTCAATGCCATTTACATCACTGCCATTGTGAAGTCATAGACATTTTGATGTCATAACCACTATAATGTCAAAGTCATTGTAACATGTTAGGCACTATAATGTCATAGAAAGAGTAAAGCCATTGTAAGGTCCTAGTCACGATAGTGTCACAGCCATGGAACCGTCATATCCATTGTAACATTATAGTCCTTTTAACGTCATATTGGTTTTGAAGTCATAGCTATTGAAGTGTTATAGCCACTCTAGTGTAATAACCATTGTGAAGTCATAGCCATTGTTACGTCATAGGCATTGTGACGTCATAGCCATTGTAACCTCATAGCCACTTGAATGTCATAGCCATTGAAACGTCGTAACCTTTGTGATGACTTATACATTGTAAAGTCATAGCATTTGTAATATGCTAACCATTGTGTCGGCATAGTCATTGCCATCATAGCCATCGTCATGGCCATTATAACATCAGAGCCATAGTAACGTTATAGCTACTGTGATGTCATAAACACTATGATGTCATAGCCTATGTAAAGTCAGTCACAATAATGTCACTGACATTTTAACGTCATAGCCATTGTGTCCCCGTAGCCATTGTGACATCATAGCCACTGTAACATCATAGCCCTTGTGATATCATAGTCATTGTGAAGTCATATCAATTGTGACTTCATAGCAATTGTGATGTCATTGCCATCATGACGTTACAACCATTGTGACGTCATAGCCACTATAATGTCACAGCCATTGTAATATCTTAGGCATTATAATGTAATAGACATAGTAAAGTCATACCCACTGTATTGTCACAGCCATTGTGAGGTCGTCGCAATTGTGACATCATAGCAATTGTAACATCATAGCCCTTGTGATATCATAGTCATTGTGAAATCTTATCAATTGTGACTTCATAGCAATTGTGATGTCATAGCCACTATAACATCATATCTATTGTAAAGTCATAGCTATTGTAATATCAAAACTACTGTAATGCCATAGCCATTGAAACATCATATCCCTAGTAATGGCCTATCCACTCTAGTGTCACAACCATTGTCTTCATACCTGTTGTGACATCATAGCCATTGTAACCTCATAGCCACTTTAATGTCACAGCCATTGAGACGTCATAGCTACTATAATTCCACAGGTATTGTACCGTCACAGCCACAATGTTATATACATTGTAACGTCATTGCCTTTGTGATATCATAGCCATCGTGAAATCATAGCCATTGTGACGTCATTAGCACTAAAATGTCACAGCCATTGTAACATCATAGAGAATATAATGCAGAGACATAGTTAAGTCATTGCAAATGTAATGTCATAGCCATTGTGATGTCATAGCCATTGTAATGTCATCGCCATTGTGATGGCGTGTCCATTGTGATGTCATAGCCATCGTAACCTCAGAACAATTGTAACGTCATAGACACTCTGATGGCATAGCCACTGTAACTTCGTAGACTTTGTGATGTCATAGCCATTGTGACGTCATATTTGTTGTAACATCATAGCCCTTGTGGTATCATAGTCATTGTGGAGTCATATCAATTGTGACTTCAAACCAATTGTGATGTCATAGCCATTGTAATGTTATAGCCATAATGGCATAGACATTTTGACATCATAGCCACTGTAACATCTATTGTAGAGTCATAGCTATTGTACTATCTTAGATATTGTAATGTCTTAGCCAGTGTAACATCGCATCCATAGTAATGAAATAGCAACTCTAGTGTCATACCATTGTGCCTTCATAGCCATTGTGACATCATAGCCATTGTAATCTCACAGCCACTTTAATGTCCCAGCCAATGAAATGTCATAGCAACTATAATGTCACAGCCATTGTAGAATCATTGGCACCATAATGACATAGACATAGTAGGTCACTGCAAATGTAATGTCATATACATTTTGAAGTCATAGCCATTCAAATGTCATAGCCATTGTGATAACATAGCCATTGTAATGTCATAGCCATTGTGATGGCATAGCCATTGTGACATCACAGTGAGTATAACATCACATACATTGTAAAGTCATAGCCATCATGACGTCATAGATATTGTGACATCATAGCCCCTATAATGTCACAGCCATTGTAACATGATAGGCACTATAATGTCATACACATAGTAAAATCATTGCCGCTGTCTTGTCATAGCCATTGTGATGTGATAGCCATTGTGACGTCGTAGCACTTGTGAAGTCGTAGTCATTGTGACATCATAGCCCTTGTGGTATCATAGTCATTGTGAAATCATATCAATTGTGACTTCATAGCAATTGTGATGTCATAGCCATTGTAATGTTATAGCCATGTTAGCATAGCCATTGTGACATCATAGACACTATAACATCATATTGCTTTTGAAGTCATAGCTATTGTAAAGTTATATCAATTATAATGTCATAGCCATAGTAATGGCTATGCAACTCTAGTGTCATAACCATTGTGCCTTCATACCTATTGTGACATCATAGCCATTGTAACCTCACAGGCATTGTACTGTCATAGCTACAATAAGGTGATAGGCATTGTAACGTCATTGCCTTTCAGACATCATATCCATAGAAAAATTGTAGCCATTGTGAGATCATAACCACTATAATGTCCCAGCCATTGTAACGTCACAGGCACCATTATGACACAGACATAGTTAAGTCATTGCAAATTTAACATCATAGCCATTTGGATGTCATAGCCATTGTAATGTCATAGGCATTGTGATGGCTTAGCCATTGTGACATCACAGCGGCTATAGCATCATATATATTGTAATGTAATAGCCACTGAGGTTTCATAGAAATTGTTAGGTCATTGCCGTTGACTTCATAACCATCGTGACATCATAGACATTGTGATGTCATAGCCACTATAATGTCAGAGCTATTGTAACATGATAGGCACTATAATGTCATAGAGATAGTAAAGACATTGCCACTGTCTTGTCATAGCCATTGCAACGTCATAGCCATTGTAACATCATAGCCATTGTGAAGTCATAGCCATTTTAAAGTAATATCCATTGTTACATCATAGCTTTTGAAATGTCATAGCCTTTGTAAGATCCTAGTCACGATAATGTCACTGCCATGGAAACGTCATATCCATTGTGCCATCATAGTTCTTTTAACGTCATATTCGTTTTGATGTCATAGCTATTGAAATGTTATAGCCACTCTAGTGTAGTAATCATTGTGACGTCATAGACATTGTTATGCCATAGGCATTGTGACGTCATAGCCATTGTAACCTCATAGCCACTTGAATGTCATAGCCATTGAAACGTCGTAACCTTTGTAATGACTTATACATTGTAAAGTTATAGCATTTGCAATATCCTAGCCATTGTGTCGGCATAGTCATTGTCATCATAGCCATCGTCAAGTCATGGCCATCATAACATCAGAGCCATAGTAACGTCATAGCTACTGTGACGTCATAATCACTATAATGTCATAGCCTATGTAAAGTCAGAGTCACAATAATGTCACACATTTTAACATCATAGCCATTGTGTCCTCGCAGCCATTGTGACATCATAGCCACTGTAACATCATAGCCCTTGTGATATCATAGTCATTGTGAAGTCATATCAACTGTGACTTCATAGCAATTGTGATGTCATTGCCATCATGACGTTACAGCCATTGTGACATCATAGACATTGTAACCTCACAGCCACTTTGTACCGTCATAGATACAATAAGGTGATAGGCATTGGAATGTCATTGCATTTGTGATATATCCACCGTAAAATCGTAGCCATTGTGAGATCATTACCACTATAATATCACAGCCTTTGTAACATCATTGGCACCATAATGACGTAGACATAGTTAAGTCACTGCAAATTTAAAGTCATAGGCATTTTGACATCATAGGTATTCACACATCATGGCCATTGTGGTGTCATAGCCATTTTGATGTCATAGACATTGTAACGTCATAGCCATTATAATGTCGTAGCCATTGCAATGTCATAGCCATTGTGATTTCATAGCAATTGTAATGTCATAGCCATTGTGATGGCATTGCCATTGTGACATCACTGCGACTGTATTATCATATATATTATAACATCAAAGCCACTGTACTTTCATAGACATTGAAACATCATTTCCATTGACGTCATTGCCATCGTGACGTCAAAGACGTTGTGACCTCAGAGCCACTATAATGTCACAGCCATTGTAACACCATAGGCACTATAAGGTCATCAATATAGTAGAGTCATTGCCACTGTATGGTCATCGCCATTGTGACGTCATAGCAACTGCAACATCATAGACATTTTGAACTTATAGCCATTTTCAAGACATATCCACTGTAACGTCATAGCCATTTTATCGCCATTGCGATTGTGATGACATAGCAGTTGAAATGTCATAGACACTGTAGTGTAATAACCATTGTGACATCATTGCCATTGTAATGTCATAGGCATTGTGCCATCTTAGCCACTGTAGGCTCATAGCCAGTGTAATCTCACAGCCATTGAAACATCGTAGCGTTTGTGAGGTCATAGACATAGTAAAGTAATAATATTTGTAAGTTCAAGGCCATTGTGTCTGCATAGACATTTTCAATATAACCATCATCACATCATAGCCATCATAACATCAGAGCCATTGTAACATCATAGCCACTGTGATGTCCTACCCACTATAATGTCATAGCTTTTATAACGTCATAGTCACAATAATGTCCAAGGCATTGTAACGTCATAGCCATTGTGACGTCGTAGCAATTGTGACATAGCAATTGTAACATCATACCCATTGTGACATCATAGCCATTGAAACCTCATAGCCACTTTAATGTCATAGCCAATGACACATCATAGCTACTACAATTCCACAGGTATTGTACCATCATAGGCAAAATGTTATAGACATGGTAACGTCATTGCCTTTGTGACATCATAGCCATCGTGAAATCATAGCCACTGTGACGTCATCAGCACTAAAATGTCAGAGCCATTGTAACATCATAGGGAAGATAATGCAAAGACATAGGTAAGTTATTGCAAATGTAATGTCATAGCCATTGTGACGTCATAGCCACTGTGATGTCATAGCCATTTTGATGTCATAACCATTGTGATGGCGTATCCATTGTGATGTCATAGCCATCGTAACCTCAGAACAATTGTAACGTCATAGCCACTGTGATGGCATAGCCATTGTAACTTCGTAGACTTTGTGATGTCATAGCCATTGTGACGTCATAGCAGTTGTAACATCATAGCCCTAGTGGTTTCATAGTCATTGTGAAGTCATATCAATTGTGACTTCATACCAATTGTGATGCCATAGCCATTGTAATGTTATAGCCACAATGGCATAGACATTTTCACATCATAGCCACTATAAAAACTATTGTAGAGTCATAGCTATTGTAATACCTTAGATATTGTAATGTCTTAGACAGTGTAACATCGCATCCATAGTAATGGCATAGCAACTCTAGTGTCATACCATTGTGCCTTCATAGCCATTGTGACATCATAGCCATTGTAATCTCACAGCCACTTTAATGTCACAGCCAATGAAATCACAGCTACTATAATGCCACAGGCATTGTACCGTCATAGCCACAATAAGGTGATAGGCATTGTAACGTCATTTCCTTTGTGACATCATATCCATCATAAAATCGTACCCATTGTGAGATCATAACCACTATAATGTCACAGCCTTTGTAACATCATTGGCACCATAATGAGATAGCCATAGTTAAGTCACTGCAAATTTAAAGTCATAGGCATTTTGACATCATAGGTATTCACACATCATGGCCATTGTGGTGTCATAGCCATTTTGATGTCATAGACATTGTAACGTCATAGCCATTATAATGTCGTAGCCATTGCAATGTCATAGCCATTGTGATTTCATAGCAATTGTAATGTCATAGCCATTGTGATGGCATTGCCATTGTGACATCACTGCGACTGTATTATCATATATATTATAATATCATAGCCACTGTACTTTGATAGACATTGAAACATCATTTCCATTGACGTCATTGCCATCGTGACGTCAAAGACGTTGTGACCTCAGAGCCACTATAATGTCACAGCCATTGTAATACCATAGGCACTATAAGGTCATCAATATAGTAGAGTCATTGCCACTGTATGGTCATCGCCATTGTGACGTCATAGCAACTGCAACATCATAGACATTTTGAACTTATAGCCATTTTCAAGACATATCCACTGTAACGTCATAGCCATTTTATCGCCATTGCGATTGTGATGACATAGCAGTTGAAATGTCATAGACACTGTAGTGTAATAACCATTGTGAAATCATTGCCATTGTAGTGTCATAGGCATTGTGCCATCTTAGCCACTGTAGGCTCATAGCCAGTGTAATCTCACAGCCATTGAAACATCGTAGCGTTTGTGAGGTCATAGACATAGTAAAGTAATAATATTTGTAAGTTCAAGGCCATTGTGTCTGCATAGACATTTTCAATATAACCATCATCACATCATAGCCATCATAACATCAGAGCCATTGTAACATCATAGCCACTGTGATGTCCTACCCACTATAATGTCATAGCTTTTATAACGTCATAGTCACAATAATGTCCAAGGCATTGTAACGTCATAGCCATTGTGACGTCGTAGCAATTGTGACATAGCAATTGTAACATCATACCCATTGTGACATCATAGCCTTTGAAACCTCATAGCCACTTTAATGTCATAGCCAATGACACATCATAGCTACTATAATTCCACAGGTATTGTACCATCATAGGCAAAATGTTATAGACATGTTAACGTCATTGCCTTTGTGACATCATAGCCATCGTGAAATCATAGCCACTGTGACGTCATCAGCACTAAAATGTCAGAGCCATAGTAACATCATAGGGAAGATAATGCAAAGACATAGGTAAGTTATTGCAAATGTAATGTCATAGCCATTGTGACGTCATAGCCACTGTGATGTCATAGCCATTTTGATGTCATAACCATTGTGATGGCGTATCCATTGTGATGTCATAGCCATCGTAACCTCAGAACAATTGTAACGTCATAGCCACTGTGATGGCATAGCCATTGTAACTTCGTAGACTTTGTGATGTCATAGCCATTGTGACGTCATAGCAGTTGTAACATCATAGCCCTAGTGGTTTCATAGTCATTGTGAAGTCATATCAATTGTGACTTCATACCAATTGTGATGCCATAGCCATTGTAATGTTATAGCCACAATGGCATAGACATTTTCACATCATAGCCACTATAAAAACTATTGTAGAGTCATAGCTATTGTAATAACTTAGATATTGTAATGTCTTAGACAGTGTAACATCGCATCCATAGTAATGGCATAGCAACTCTAGTGTCATACCATTGTGCCTTCATAGCCATTGTGACATCATAGCCATTGTAATCTCACAGCCACTTTAATGTCACAGCCAATGAAATGTCACAGCTACTATAATGCCACAGGCATTGTACCGTCATAGCCACAATAAGGTGATAGGCATTGTAACGTCATTTCCTTTGTGACATCATATCCATCATAAAATCGTACCCATTGTGAGATCATAACCACTATAATGTCACAGCCTTTGTAACATCATTGGCACCATAATGAGATAGCCATAGTTAAGTCACTGCAAATTTAAAGTCATAGGCATTTTGACATCATAGGTATTCACACATCATGGCCATTGTGGTGTCATAGCCATTTTGATGTCATAGACATTGTAACGTCATAGCCATTATAATGTCGTAGCCATTGCAATGTCATAGCCATTGTGATTTCATAGCAATTGTAATGTCATAGCCATTGTGATGGCATTGCCATTGTGACATCACTGCGACTGTATTATCATATATATTATAATATCATAGCCACTGTACTTTGATAGACATTGAAACATCATTTCCATTGACGTCATTGCCATCGTGACGTCAAAGACGTTGTGACCTCAGAGCCACTATAATGTCACAGCCATTGTAACACCATAGGCACTATAAGGTCATCAATATAGTAGAGTCATTGCCACTGTATTGTCATCGCCATTGTGACGTCATAGCAACTGCAACATCATAGACATTTTGAACTTATAGCCATTTTCAAGACATATCCACTGTAACGTCATAGCCATTTTATCGCCATTGCGATTGTGATGACATAGCAGTTGAAATGTCATAGACACTGTAGTGTAATAACCATTGTGACATCATTGCCATTGTAATGTCATAGGCATTGTGCCATCTTAGCCACTGTAGGCTCATAGCCAGTGTAATCTCACAGCCATTGAAACATCGTAGCGTTTGTGAGGTCATAGACATAGTGAAGTAATAATATTTGTAAGTTCAAGGCCATTGTGTCTGCATAGACATTTTCAATATAACCATCATCACATCATAGCCATCATAACATCAGAGCCATTGTAACATCATAGCCACTGTGACGTCCTACCCACTATAATGTCATAGCTTTTATAACGTCATAGTCACAATAATGTCCAAGGCATTGTAACGTCATAGCCATTGTGACGTCGTAGCAATTGTGACATAGCAATTGTAACATCATACCCATTGTGACATCATAGCCTTTGAAACCTCATAGCCACTTTAATGTCATAGCCAATGACACATCATAGCTACTATAATTCCACAGGTATTTTACCATCATAGGCAAAATGTTATAGACATGGTAACGTCATTGCCTTTGTGACATCATAGCCATCGTGAAATCATAGCCACTGTGACGTCATCAGCACTAAAATGTCAGAGCCATTGTAACATCATAGGGAAGATAATGCAAAGACATAGGTAAGTTATTGCAAATGTAATGTCATAGCCATTGTGACGTCATAGCCACTGTGATGTCATAGCCATTTTGATGTCATAACCATTGTGATGGCGTATCCATTGTGATGTCATAGCCATCGTAACCTCAGAACAATTGTAACGTCATAGCCACTGTGATGGCATAGCCATTGTAACTTCGTAGACTTTGTGATGTCATAGCCATTGTGACGTCATAGCAGTTGTAACATCATAGCCCTAGTGGTTTCATAGTCATTGTGAAGTCATATCAATTGTGACTTCATACCAATTGTGATGCCATAGCCATTGTAATGTTATAGCCACAATGGCATAGACATTTTCACATCATAGCCACTATAAAAACTATTGTAGAGTCATAGCTATTGTAATAACTTAGATATTGTAATGTCTTAGACAGTGTAACATCGCATCCATAGTAATGGCATAGCAACTCTAGTGTCATACCATTGTGCCTTCATAGCCATTGTGACATCATAGCCATTGTAATCTCACAGCCACTTTAATGTCACAGCCAATGAAATGTCACAGCTACTATAATGCCACAGGCATTGTACCGTCATAGCCACAATAAGGTGATAGGCATTGTAACGTCATTTCCTTTGTGACATCATATCCATCATAAAATCATACCCATTGTGAGATCATAACCACTATAATGTCACAGCCTTTGTAACATCATTGGCACCATAATGAGATAGCCATAGTTAAGTCACTGCAAATTTAAAGTCATAGGCATTTTGACATCATAGGTATTCACACATCATGGCCATTGTGGTGTCATAGCCATTTTGATGTCATAGACATTGTAACGTCATAGCCATTATAATGTCGTAGCCATTGCAATGTCATAGCCATTGTGATTTCATAGCAATTGTAATGTCATAGCCATTGTGATGGCATTGCCATTGTGACATCACTGCGACTGTATTATCATATATATTATAACATCAAAGCCACTGTACTTTCATAGACATTGAAACATCATTTCCATTGACGTCATTGCCATCGTGACGTCAAAGACGTTGTGACCTCAGAGCCACTATAATGTCACAGCCATTGTAATACCATAGCAATTGTGATGTCATAGCCACTATAACATCATATCTATTGTAAAGTCATAGCTATTGTAATATCAAAATTATTGTAATGTCATAGCCATTGAAACATCATATCCATAATAATGGCCTAGCCACTCTAGTATCATAACTATTATGCCTTCATACCCATTGTGACATCATAGCCATTGTAACCTCATAGCCACTTTAATGTCACAGCAATTGAGACGTCATAGCTACTATAATTCCACAGATATTGTATCGTCATAGCCACAATGTTATATACATTGTAACGTCATTGCCTTTGTGACATCATAGCCATCATGAAATCAGCCATTATGACGTCATAAGCACCAAAATGTCACAGCCATTGTAACATCATAGGGAACATAATGTAAAGACATAGTTAAGTCATTGCAAATGTAATGTCATAGCAATTGTGACGTCATAGCCATTGTGATGTCATAGCCCTTGTGGTTTCATAGTCATTGTGAAGTCATATCAATTGTGACTTCATACGAATTGTGATTTCATAGCCATTGTAATGTTATAGCCATAATGCCATAGACATTTTGACATCATAGCCACTATAAAAACTATTGTAGAGTCATAGCTATTGTAATATCTTAGATATTGTAATGTCTTAGACAGTGTAACATCGCATCCATAGTAATGAAATAGCAACTCTAGTGTCATACCATTGTGCCTTCATAGCCATTGTGACATCATAGCCATTGTAATCTCACAGCCACTTTAATGTCACAGCCAATGAAATGTCACAGCTACTATAATGCCACAGGCATTGTACCGTCATAGCCACAATAAGGTGATAGGCATTGTAACGTCATTTCCTTTGTGACATCATATCCATCATAAAATCGTACCCATTGTGAGATCATAACCACTATAATGTCACAGCCTTTGTAACATCATTGGCACCATAATGAGATAGCCATAGTTAAGTCACTGCAAATTTAATGTCATAGGCATTTTGACATCATAGGTATTCACACATCATGGCCATTGTGGTGTCATAGCCATTATAATGTCGTAGCCATTGCAATGTCATAGCCATTATGATTTCATAGCAATTGTAATGTCATAGCCATTGTGATGGCATTGCCATTGTGACATCACTGCGACTGTATTATCATATATATTATAATATCATAGCCACTGTACTTTGATAGACATTGAAACATCATTTCCATGGACGTCATTGCCATCGTGACGTCAAAGACGTTGTGACCTCAGAGCCACTATAATGTCACAGCCATTGTAATACCATAGGCACTATAACGTCATCAATATAGTAGAGTCATTGCCACTGTATTGTCATCGCCATGGTGACGTCATAGCAACTGTAACATCATAGACATTGTGAACTTATAGCCATTTTCAAGACATATCCACTGTAACGTCATAGTCATTTTATCGTCATTGCGATTGTGATGACATAGCAGTTGAAATGTCATAGCCACAGTAGTGTAATAACCATTGTGAAATCATTGCCATTGTAATGTCATAGGCATTGTGCCATGTTGGCCACTGTAACCTTATAGCCACTTTAATCTCACAGCCATTGAAACGTCGTAGCATTTGTAAGGTCATATATATGGTAAAGTAATAATATTTGTAATATCATAGCCATTGTGTCGGCATAGACATTTTCAATATAACCATCATCACATCATAGTCATCATAACATCATAGCCACTGTAACATCATAGCCCTTGTGATATCATAGTCATTGTGAAGTCATCAATTTTGACTTCATAGAAATTGTGATGTCATAGCCATTGTAATGTTATAGCCATAATGGCATAGACATTTTGACATCGTAGGCACAACATCTATTGTAGAGTCATAGCTCTTGTAATATCTTAGATATTGTAATGTCTTAGCCAGTGTAACATCGCATCCACAGTAATGAAATAGCAACTCTAGTGTCATACCATTGTGCCTTCATTGGCATTGTGACATCATAGCCATTGTAATCTCACAGCCACGTTAAAGTCATAGCCAATGAAATGTCACAGCTACTATAATGCCACAGGCACTGTACCATCATAGCCACAATAAGGTGATAGACATTGTAACATCATTTCCTTTGTGACATCATATCCATCATAAAATCGTAGCCATTGTGAGGTCATAGCAACTATAATGTCACAGCCATTGTAAAATCATTGGCACCCTAATGACATAGACATAGTTAGGTCAGTGCAAATGTAATGTCATAAATATTTTGACGTCATAGCCATTCAAATGTCATAGCCATTGTGATGTCATAGCCATTGTGATGGCATAGCCACTGTGACATGACAGTGAGTATCACATCACATATATTGTAATGTCATAACCACTGTATTTTCATAGACATTGTAACGACATTGCGGTTGACTTCATAGCCATCATGACGTCATAGATATTGTGACGTCATAGCCCCTATAATATCAGAGCCATTGTTACATGATAGGCACTATAATGTCATAGATATAGTAAAGTCATTGCCACTGTCTTGTCATAGCCGTTGTGATGTCATAGCCATTGTGACGTCGTAGCCCTTGTGACGTCGTAGCCATTGTAACATCATAGCCCTTGTGGGATCATAGTCATTGTGAAGTCATATCAATTGTGACTTCATAGCAACTGTAAGGTCATAGCCATTGTAATGTTATAGCCATGATAGCATAGCCATTGTGACATCATAGCCACTATAACATCACATCACTTTTAAAGTCATAGCTCTTGTAAAGTCATAGCTATTGTAATGTCATAGCCATTATAACATCGCATCAATAGTAATGGCATAGCAACTCTAGTGTCTTAACCATTGTGCCTTCATACCCATTGTGACATCATAGCCATTGTAACCGCACCGCCAGTTTAATGTCACAGCCAAAGAAATGTCACAGCTACTATAATGCCACAGGAATGGTACCGTCATAGCTACAATAAGGTGATAGGCATTGTAACGTCATTGCCTTTCTGACATCATATCCATTGTAAAATCGTAGCCATTGTGAGATCATAAGCACTATAATGTCACAGCCATTGCAATATCATTGGCACCATAATGACATAGACATAGTTAAGTCACTGCAAATTTAAAGTCATAGACATTTTGACATCATAGACATTCAAACATCATGGCCATTGTGATGTCATAGCCATTTTGATGTCATAGACATTGTAACGTCATAGCCATTATAATGTCGTAGCCATTGCAATGTCATAGCCATTGTGATTTCATAGCAATTGTAATGTCATAGCCATTGCGATGGCATAGCCATTGTGACATCACTGCGACTGTATTATCATATATATTATAATATCATAGACACTTTACATTCATAGACATTGAAACATCATTTCCATGGACGTCATTGCCATCATGATGTCATAGACGTGACGTCATAGCCACTATAATGTCACAGCCATTGTGAAACCATAGGCACTATAATGTCATCGATGTACGAGAGTCATTGCCACAGTATAGTCATAGCCGTTGTGATGTCATAGCCATTGTGATGTCGTAACCATTGTAACATCATAGCCTTTGTGGTATCATAGTCATTGTGAAGTCATATCAATTGTGATTTCATAGCAATTGTGATGTCATAGCCATTGTAATGTTATAGCCATAATAGCATAGCCATCGTGACATCATAGCCACTATAACATCATATCTCGTTTAAAGTCATAGCTCGTGTAAAGCCATAGCTATTGTAATGTCATAGCCATTATAACATCGCATCCATAGTAATGGCATAGCAACTCTAGTGTCATAAACATTATGCCTTCATACCCATTGTGACATCATAGCCATTGTAACCTCACAGCCACTTTAATGTCACAGCCAACGAAATGTCACAGCTACTATAATGCCACAGGCATTGTATCGTCATAGCTACAAGAAGGTGATAGGCATTGTAACGTCATTGCCTTTCTGACATCATATCCATCGTAAAAATCATAGCCATTATGAGATCATAACCACTATAATGTCACAGCCATTGTAACATCATTGGCACCATAATGACATAGACATAGTTAAGTCACTGCAAATTTAAAGTCATAGGCATTTTGACATCATAGACATTCAAACATCATGGCCATTGTGATGTCATAGACATTTTAAAGGCATATCCATTGTTACATCATAGCCTTCGAAAGCTATGTCATAGCCCTTGTAAGATCCTAGTCACGATAATGTCACTGCCATGGAAAGGTCATATCCATTGCACCATCATAGTTCTTTTAACATCATATTCGTTTTGATGTCATAGCTATTGAAATGCTATAGCCACTCTAGTGTAATAACCATTGTGACGTCATAGCCATTGTCATGTCATAGGCATTGTGACGTCATAGCCATTGTAACCTCATAGCCACTTGAATGTCATAGCCATTGAAACGTCGTAACCTTTGTAATGACTTATACATTGTAAAGTTATAGCCTTTGTAATATCCTAGCCATTGTGTCAGCATAGTCATTGTCATCATAGCCATCGTCAAGTCATGGCCATCATAACATCAGAGCCATAGTAACGTCAGAGCTACTGTGACGTCATAATCACTATGATGTCATAGCCTATGTAAAGTCAGAGTCACAATAATGTCACAGACATTTTAACGTCATAGCCATTGTGTCCTCGTAGCCATTGTGACATCATAGCCACTGTAACATCATAGCCCTTGTGATATCATAGTCATTGTGAAGTCATATCAATTGTGACTTCATAGTAATTGTGATGTCATTGCCATCATGATGTTACACCCATTGTGACGTCATAGCCACTATAATGTCAAAGCCATTGTAGTATCTTAGGCATTATAATGTAATAGACATAGTAAAGTCAAACCCACTGTATTGTCACAGCCATTGTGAGGTCGTTTCAATTGTGACATCATAGCAATTGTAACATCATAGCCCTTGTGATATCATAGTCATTGTGAAGCCTTATCAATTGTGACTTCATAGCAATTGTGATGTCATAGCCACTATAATATCATATCCATTGTAGAGTCATAGCTATTGTAACATCATAGCTACTGTAATGTCATAGCCATTGAAACATCATATCCGTAGTAATGGCCTAGCCACGCTAGTGTCATAACCATTGTGCCTTCATACCCATTGTGACATCATAGCCATTGTAAACTCATAGCCACTTTAATGTCACACCCATTTTAACATCATAAGGAACATAATGCAGACATAGTTAAGTCATTGCAAATGTAATGTCATAGCCATTGTGACGTCATAGCCATTGTGATGTTATAGCCATTTTGATGTCATAGGCATTGTGATGGCATATCCATTGTGATGTCATAGCCATCGTAACCTCAGAACAATTGTAACATCATAGCCACTGTGAAGGCATAGCCATTGTAACTTCGTAGACTTTGTGATGTCATAGCCATTGTGACGTCATAGCAGTTGTAACATCATAGGCCTTGTGGTATCATAGTCATTGTGAAGTCATATCAATTGTGACTTCATACCAATTGTGATGTCTTAGCCATTGGAATGTTATAGCCATAATGGCATAGACATTTTGACATCATAGCCACTATAACATCATATCCATTGTTAAGTCATAGCTATTGTAATATCATAGCTATTGTAATGTTTAGCCATTGTAACATCGCATCCATAGTAATGAAATAGCAACTCTAGTGTTATACCATTGTGCCTTCATAGCCATTGTGACATCATAGCCATTGTAACCTCACAGCCACTTAAATGTCACAGCCAATGAAACGTCCCAGCTTCTATGCCACAGGCATTGTACCGTCATAGCCACAATGAGACATTGTAACGTCATTTCCTTTGTGACATCATATCCATCATAAAATCGTAGCCATTGTGAGGACATAACCACTATAATGTCACAGCCATTGCAAAATCCTTGGCACCATAATGACATAGACATAGTCAGGTCACAAAATGTAATGTCATAGACATTTTGACATCATCGCCATTCAAACGTCATAGCCATTGTGATGTCATAGCCATTGTAACGTCATAGCCATTATAATGTCGTAGCCATTGTGATGGCATAGCCATTTTGACATCACAGTGAGTATAACATCACATATATTGTAATGTCATAGCCCCTGTAGTTTCATAGACATTGTAATGTCATTGCCGTTGACTTCATAACCATCATGACGTCATAGACATTGTGATGCCATAGACACTATAATGTCACAGCCATTGTAACATGATAGGCATTATAATGTCATAGAGATAGTAAAGTCATTGCCACTGTCTTATAATAGCCATTGTGACGTCATAGCCCTTGGGATATCATAGTCATTGTGATGTCATATCAATTGTAACTTCATAGCAGTTGTGATGTCAAATCCATTGTAATGTTATTGCCATAATCGCATAGCCATTGTGACATCATAGCCACAATAACATCTTATCTATTGTAAAGTCATAGCTATTGTAATATAACTATTTTAATGTCATAGCCATTGTAACATCGCCTCCATCGTAATGAAAAAGCAACTCTAGTGTCATAACCATTGTGCCTTCATAGCCATTGTAACCTCACAGCCACTTTAATATCACAGCCAATGAAAAGTCACAACTACTATAATGCCACAGGCATTGTAGCGTCATAGCCATAATAATGTGCTAGACATTGTAACTTCATTGTCTTTGTGACATCTTTTGCATCATAAAATCGTAGCAACTGTGAGGTCATAGCCATTTTAACTTCACATCCATTGTGACATCATAGCCATTTTAACGTCATATCCATTGTGACATCATAGCCATTGAACTCTAATAGCCTTTGTAACGTCATGGTCATGATAATGTCAGCCATTGTAACGACATATCCATTGTGACATCATAGTCCTTTTAATGTCATAATCGTGATGTCATATCTATTGAAATGTCAAACGCACTGCTGTGTAATAACCATTATGACGTCATAGCCATTGTTATGTCATAGGCATTGTAATCTCATAGCCATTGTATCCTAAAATCCACTTTAATGTCACAGCCATTGAAATGTAGTAACCTTTGTAATGTCATATCCTTTGTAAAGTCATAGCATTTTTAATATCCTATCCATTGTGTCGGCATAGTAATTGTCATCATAGCCATCATGTTGTCATGGCCATCATAACATCAGTGCCATTGTAAAGTCATAGTCACTCTGATGTCATACCCACTATAATGTTATAGCGTTTGTAAAGTCATAGTCAGGGTAATGTCACAGCCATTGTAACTCATAACCATTGTGACGTCGTAGCCCTTGTGAAGTTATAGCTATTGTACCATCATAGCCCATGTGACATCATAGTCATTGTGAAGTCATATCAATTGTGACTTCATAGCAATTGTGATGTCATAGCCCTTGTGATGGCCTAGCCATTATGAAGTCATAGCCACTATACCATCATATCCATTGTAAAGGCATAGCTATTTTAGTATCATAGCTGTTGTAATGTCATAGCCATTGTAACATTGTATCTATTGTAATGGCATAGCCACTCGTGTCATAACCATCGTGCCTTCTTAGCCATTGTGACATCATAGCCATTGTAACATCATAGACACTTCAATGTGACAGCCATTTAACCTTCATAGCCACAATAATGTTATAGACATTGTAACATCATTGCCTTTGTGACGTCATAGCCATCGTAAAATCATAGCCATTGTGACAACATAGCCACTATAATGTCACAGCCATTGCAACATCATAGGCAGCATATGACATAGACATAGTTAAGTCATTGCAAATTTAATGTAATAGCCATTGTGACATCATAGCCATTGAAACATCATGACCACTGAAACGTCATAGCCATTGTGATGGCATAACCCTTGCGATGTCATAGCCATAGTAACGTCACAGCCATTGTAATGTCATAGAAACTCTGATGGCATAACCATTGTAACTAGATAGCCATTGTGATGTCATAGCCATTGTAACCTCTTAGCCACTATAATTTCATAGCCATTTTGATGTCATAGCCATTGTAATGTCATAGACTATAATGTCATAGGCATTTTGATGTCATGACCATTGTAATGTCATTACCATTGTGATGGCATACCATTGTGACATCACAGCGATTATAACATCATATATATTGTAATGTCATAGCCACTGTAGTTTCATAGACATTGCAATGTCATTGCCATTGACCTCATAGCCATCGTGACGTCATAGCCATTGTGACATCATAGCCACTATAATGTCACTTTTATTTTCACATCATAGGCACTATAATGTGATAGACATAATAAAGTCATTGCCATTGTATTGTCATAGTCATAGTGACGTCTTAGCATCTATATCATAGCCATTGAGAAGTAATAGCCATTTTAATGTCATATCCATTGTAACATCAAAGCTATTTAATGTCATAGCCATTGTGACGACATAGCTATTGAAATTTCATTGTCCCTGTAGTGTAATAAGCATTGTGACGTCATAGCCATTGTAATGTCATAGGCATTGTGCTGTCATAGTCATTGTAACCTCATAGCCACTTTAATGTCACAGCCATTGAAACGCCGTACCTTCTATCATGTCATAGACATTGTAAAGTCATAGCATTTGTAATTTCATAGCCACTGTGTCGGCATACCATTTTCATCATAGCCATCATCACATCATAGCCATCATTACCAGAGCCATTGTGAGGTCTTAGCCATTGTAACATTGCCACTATAATGTCATAGCCTTTGTAACATCATCGTCACGATAATGTCACAGCCATTGAATCGTCATTACCATGGTGACGTCGTAGCCATTTTGACGTTGCAGCCATTGTGATGTCATAGCCATTCTAATGTCATAGCTAATGTGATGGCATCACCATTGTGATGTCATAGCCACTATAACCTCATATCAATTGTAAAGTCATAGCATTGTAATATCAAACCTTTTGTAATGTTGTAGCCATTGTAACATTATATCCATAGTAATGTCATAGCCATTCTAATGTCATAACCATTGTGCCTTCATAGCCATTGTGACATCATAGCCATTGTAACCTCATAGCCACTTTCATGTCACAGCCATGGAAACGTCATAGCTACCATCATGCCACAGGCATTGTACCGTCATAGCCACAATAATGTTATAGACGTTGTAACGTCATTGCCTTTGTGATGTCATAGCCGTCGTGAAATCATAGCCATTGTGATGTTATAGCTACTATAATGTCAGAGCCAGTGTAAAGTTATTGGAACCATAATGATATAGACGTAGTTAAGTCATTGCAAATTTAACATGATAGCCATTGTGACGTCACAGTCATTGTGAAGTCATCTCATTTGTGACATCATAGCAATTGTGATGTCATAGCCATTGTAATGTTATAGCCATTGTGAAGGTATAGCGATTGTGACGTCATAGCCACTATAACATAATATCCATTGTTAAGTCATAGCTATTGTAATATCATAGGTATTGTAATGTCATAGCCATTTTAATATAGAATCCATAGCAATGGCATAGCCACTCTAGTGTCATAACCTTTGTGACTTCATAGACATTGTGACATCATAGCCATTGTATCCTCATAGCCACTTTAATGTCAAGCCATTGAAACATTGTAGCTATTATGCCACAGGCATTGTATTGTTATAGCCACAATAATGTTATAGACATAGTAACGTAATTGCCTTTGTGACATCATAGCCATCATAAAATTGTAGCAGATGTGACTACATAGCCACTATAATGTCACAGCCATTGTAAAATTATAGGCACCATTTGACAAAGACATAGTTAAGTCACTGCAAATTTAATGGCATAGCCATTGTGACATCATAGCCATTGCAACGTCATAGCCATTGAAATGTCATAGCCATTGTGATGTCATAGTCATTTTGATGTTATAGCCATTGTAATGTCATAACCATTGTGATAGCATAGCCATCGTGATCTCATAGCCATCGTGATGTCATAGCCATCGTAACGTCAGAACCATTGTAACGTCATAGCCACTCTGATGGCATAGCCATTGTCACTAGATAGCGATTGTGATGTCATAGCCATAGTAACCTCTTAGCCACTATAATGTCATAGCCATTGTGATGTCATAGCCATTGTAATGTCATAACTATTGTTATGGCATAGCCATTGTGACATCACAGTGACTATAGCATCATCTATATTGTAATGTCATAGCCACTGTAGTTTCATAGACATTGAAATGTCATTGCCTTTGATGTCATCGCCATTGTGACATCATAGCAATTGTGACGTCACAGCAACTATAATGTCAGTTTTTACATCAAGGCACTATAATGTCATAGACATAATAAAATCATTGCCACTCTATTGTCATAGTCATAGTGATGTCATAGCAACTATAACATCATAGCCAATTTGCAGTCATAGTCATTTTAAAGTCATATCGATTGTAATATCAAAGCTATTTTAATGTCACAGCCATTGTGATGACATAGCCACCATAATGTCACAGCCATTGCAGTATCATAGGCACCATAATGACATAGACATAGTTAAGTCATTGCAAATTTAATGTCATAGCCATTGTGACATCATAGTCATTGTGAAATATCAATTGTGACTTCATAGCATTTGTGATGTCATAGCCATTGTAATGTTACAGCCATTTTGATGGCACAGCTATTGTGACATCATAGCCACTATAACATCATATCCATTGTAAAGTCATAGCTATTGTAATATCATAGCTATTGTAATGTCATAGCCATTGAAAAATAGTAGCCATTGTAATGTTATAGCCATTGTGAAGGTATAGCGACATTACAATGTCATTGCAACTGTAGTTTCATAGATATTGCAACGTAACTGCCTTGACATCATAGCCATCATGACGTCATAGCCATTGTAACATCATAGCCACTATAATGTAACAGTTATTTTCACACCTTAGGCACTATAATGTCATAGACATAATAAAGTCATTGCCACAGTATTTTCATAGTCATAGACACGTCATAGAAACTATAACATCATAGCCATTGTGAAGTTATAGCAATTTTAAAGTCATAGCTATTTTAAAGTCATATCCGTTGTAACATCAAAGCTATTTTAATATCATAGCCATTGTGAAGACATAGCCATTAAAATGTCATAGCCACCATAGTGTAATAAGCATTGTGACATCATAGCCATTGTGATGTCATAGCCATTTTAAAGTCATAGCCATTGAGATAGCATAGCCATTGTCACATCACAGCAACTATCACATCATATATATTGTAATGTCATAGCCACTGTAGTTTCATAGACAATGTAACATCATTGACTGACGACATGATAGTCATTCTTAAGTCATATCAATTGTGACTTCATAGCAATTGTGATGCCATAGCCACTGTAATGTCATAGGCATTGTGATGGCATGGCCATTGTGACGTCATTGCCACTATAACATCATATCCATTGTAAAGTCATAGCTATTGTTATATCATAGCTATTGTAATGTCATAGCCATTGTAACATTGTATCCATATTAATGTCATAGCCACTCTAGTGTCATAAACATTGTGCTTTCATAGCCATTGTGACATCATAGCCATTGTAACCTCATAGCCACTTTAATGTCACAGCCATTGAAACGCCATAGCTATTGTAATGCCAAAGGCATTTTACCGTCATAGCCACAGTAATGTTATAGACATAATAAGGTCATTGCCTTTATGACATCATAGCCATCGTGAAATCATAGCCATTGTGACGTCATACCCACTATAATGTCATAGCCTTTGTAATGTCATAGTCCCGATAATGTCACAGCCATTGTAACATCATAGCCATTGTGATGTTGTAGCCATTGTGACGTCATAGCCATTGAAATGTCATAGCCACTGTAGTGTAATAACCATTGGGATGTCATAGCCATTGTTATGTCATAGGCATTGTGCCATCATAGCTATTGTAACCTCATAACCACTTTAATGTCATAGCCATTGAAACGTCATAGCCTCTGTAATGTCATAGACATTGTAAAGTCATAGCAATTGTAATATCATACACATTGTGTCAGCATAGCCATTTCATCATAGCCATCGTCACGTCATAGCCATCATAACATCAAAGCCATTGTAACGTCATAGCCACTGTGACATCATACCCACTATAATGTCATAGACTTTGTAATATCATAGTCACGATAATGTCACAGCCATTGTAACGTCATAGGCATTGTTACGTCGTAGCCATTTTGACATCATAGTCATTGTAGCATCATAGCCCTTGACATTATAGTCATTGTGAAGTCATATCAATTGTGACTTCCTAGCAATTGTAATGTCATAGCCATTGTGATGGCATAGCCATTGTGATGGCATAGTTATTGTGACGTCATATCCACTATAACATCATATCCATTGTAAAGTCATAGCTATTGTAATGTCATATTGATTGTAACATCGTATCCATAGTAATGTCATAGTCATTGTGACGTCATAGCCATTGTGATACCATAGCCATTGTAATGGCATAGCCATTATGATGTCATAGCCAACATAACGTCAAAGCCATTGTTACGTCATAGCCACTGTGATGGCATAGCCATTGTAACTAGATAGCCATTGTCATATCATAGCAATTGTAATGTCATAGCCACTATAATGTCATAGCCATTGTAATGTCATAGCTATTTTGATGGCATAGCCATTGTGACATCACAGCGACTACAATATCATATATATTGTGATGTCATAGCCACTGTAGTTTGATGGACATTGTAACGTCATTGCCGTTGATGGAGGAAGCCATGCTCCCCGCCTCTTGCGGCCCGGCTCTGAGCCCGAAAGCAACAATGTTCAATTATAAAAGCTAAATAAAACCCAGATACCTGCTTTCAGCAGGCCGTGGCCACGGATCTGGAGCCAACTCTCATCTCCAGTGACAGCAACAAAGCTTCAATTATTGAAGGTAAGCAAATCCCAGAAAAAAAAAAGTAACGATAAAAAAGGAGAGGCTGGTAGTTTGAGTTGCCGGCCATCTTGAAAACGGCCCTCAGCCCCTCACCCAGACTGGCCAGGCACCCCAGTGGGGACCCCCACCCCGAAGGGGGTGTGACACGCTGCAAACAGCCATCAGCTCCTCACCCAGGCTGGCCAGGCACCCAAGTGGGAACCCACCCTGATCCGGGACATCCTTCAAGGCAAACCAGCCGGCCCCCTCCCATGCACCAGGCCTCTATCCTATATAATAAAAGGGTAATATGAAAATTGACCCTAACAGCAAAAAGACTGGGAATGATTGGTCACTATGACACACACTGACCACCAGGGGGCAGACACTCAATGCAGGAGCTGCCCTCTGGTTGTCAGTGCGCTCCCACATGGAGGAGCTCTGCTCAGCCACAAGCCAGGCTGATGGCTGCCAGTACAGTGGTGGTGGTTGGAGCCTCTCCTGCCTCCTCAGCAGCGCTAAGGATGTCTGACTGCAGGTTAGGTCTGCTCCCTGCTGGCAAGTGGTCACCCCCTTAAGGTTGCTGGGCTTCCAGAGGGATGTATGATTGCCATCTTAGGCCATATACCTCGGGGAGCAGGCCTAAGCCAGCAGGTGGTCATCCCCCGAGGGGTCCCAGACTGCGAGAGGGCACAGGCCTGGATGAGGGACCCCCCCACCCAGTGCACAAATTTTTGTGCACCGGGACTCTAGTCAGTTTATAATGGTCTTAATTATCCATAAATGAGTGAAATCATTTGGTATGTTTCTTTCATTGACTGGCTTATTTCACTAAGCATAATGCTCTCCAGTTCCATCCATGCTGTCACAAATGGTAAGAATTCATTCTTTTTTACAGCAGCGTAGTATTCCATCGTGTAGATGTACCACAGTTTTCTAATCCATTCATCTGCTGATGGGTACTTAAGCTGTTTGCAGATCTTAGCTATGGTGAATTGTGCTGCTATGAGCATAGGGGTGCATATATCCTTTCTGATTGGTGTTTCTGGTGTCTTGGGATATATTCCTAGCAGTGGGATCACTGGGTCAAACGGGAGTTCCATTTTTAACTTTTTGAGGAAACTCAATACTGTCTTCCAGAGTGGCTGCACCAGTCTGCATTCCCACCAGCAGTGCACGAGTGTTCCTTTTTCTCCACATCCTCTCCAGCACTTATCATTTGTTGATTTGTTGATGATAGCCATTCTGACAGGTGTGAGATGCTACCTCATTGTTGTTTTGATTTGCATCTCTCGGATGATTAGTGACTTTGAGCAAGTTTTCATATGTCTCTTGGCTTTCTGAATGTCCTCTTTTGAAAAGTGTCTATTTAGGTCCGTTGCCCATTTTTTTTTGGATTGTTTAATTCCCTTTTGTTAAGTTGTATGAGTTCCCTATAAACTTTGGAGATTAGGCCCTTATCAGATATAACATTGGCAAATATGTTCTTCCATGCAGTGGGCTTTCTTGTTGTTTTGTTGATTGTTTCTTTTGCTGTGCAGAAGCTTTTTATTTTGATGTAGTCCCATTTGTTCAATTTCTTTTTAGTTTCCAATGCCCTAGGAGCTGTATCAGTGAAGAAATTGTTCGGCATATGTCTGAGATTTTGTTGCCTTTGGATTCCTCAAGTATTTTTATAGTTTCCCGTCTTACATTTAAGTCCTTTATCCATTTTGAGTTTATTTTTGTGTATGGCGTAATTGGTGATCTAGTTTCATTTTTTTGCATGTATCTGTCCAATTTTCCCAACGCCATTTATTGAAGAGTCTGTCTTGACTACAATGTATGTTCTTGTATCCTTTGTCAAATATTAATTGAGCATATTGGTTCGGGTCGATTTCTTGGCTCTCTAAACTATTCCATTGATTTTATGTCTGTTCTTGTGCCAGTACAAGGCTGTTTTGAGAACAGTGGCTTTGTAATACAGCTTGATATCTGGTATTGAGATCACACCTACTTTGTTCTTCTTTCTCAGGATTGCTGAAGCTATTCGGGGTTTTCTTTTATTCCAGATGAATTTTTGCAGAGTTCGTTCTAGTTCTGTGAAATATGCCGTAGTTATTTTCATGGGAAGTGCGTTGAATTTATAGGTTGTTTTGAGGAGTATGGACATTTTAATGATGTTGATTCTACCAATCCAAGAACATGGTATGTTATTCCATCTGTTTATGTCTTCCTCTATCTCTTTTTTCAACGTCCTATAGTTTTCTGAGTAAAGGTCTTTTACCTCCTTAGTTAAGTTTATTCCTAGGTATCTTAATTTTTTTTGGTGCGATGGTAAATGGGATTTCTCATTTAGTGTCTCTTTCTGTAAGTTCACTATTGGTGTATAGAAATGCCATAGATTTCATGGTGTAATTTTGTATCCTGCTACATTGCCAAATTCATTTATTAAGTCTAATAGTTTTTTTATGGAGTTTTTAGGGTTTTTTATGTATAATATCATGTCATCTGAGAATAAGGAGAGTTTTACTTCTTCTTTTACAATTTGGATGCCTTTTATTTTTTCTTCTTGTCTAATTGCAATGCCTAATACTTCCAGTACTATATCGAACAGGAGTGGTGACAGTGGGCATCCCTGTCTTGTTCCTGTTCTTAGGGGGAAATGGTGTTAGTTTTTGTCCATTGAGTATGATGTCGGCTGTGGGTTTGTCATATATGGTTTTATTATGTTGAGGTATGATCCTTCTATTCCCACCTTGCTGGGAGTTTTTATCAAAAATGGGTGTTGGATTTTGTCAAAGGCTTTTCTTGCGTCAATTTACATGACTGTGTGTTTTTTTTTCTTTCAATTTGTTTATGTGATGTATCACATTTATTGATTTGCAGATATTGAAACATCCTTGCATTACTGGGATAAATCCTACTTGGACATGGTGTATGATCTTTCTGATGTACTGCTGGATCCGATTTGCTAAGAATTTGTTGAGGATTTTGGCATCTATGTTCATGAGAAATATTGGCCTGTAATTCTCTTTCATTGTGTTGTCTTTACCTGGTTTTGGTATTAGGGTGATGCTGCCTTCATAGAATGAGCTTGGAAGTGTTCCTTCCTCTTGGATTTTTTGTAGTAGTCTGAGGAGGATAGGTTTTAATTTTTCCTTGAATGTTTGGTAAAACTCCCCTATGAAGCCATCTGGTCCTGGGCTTTTGTTTGCTGGAAGCTTTTTGATGACTGCTTCAATTTCTTCCATAGTTATTGGCCTGTTGAAATTTTTAGATTCTTCCTGATTGAGTTTTGGAACGTTGTATTTTTTTTCTAGGAATATGTCCATTTCCTCCAGGTTGTCTAATTTGTTGGAGTAGACTTGTCCATGGTATTGTTTAACAATCATTTGTATTTCTGTGGGATCTGTTGTTATTTCGCCTCTATCATTTCTGATTTGGATTATTTGGGTCCTCTCTCTTTGCTTCTTGGTGAGCCTGGCTAGAGGTTCATCAATCTTGTTTATCCTTTTGAAGAACCGGCTCTTGGTTTCAATGATTTTCTGTATTGTTTTTTTGGTCTCTATATCATTTATTTCTGCACTAATCTTTATTATCTCCTTCCTTCTGCTTACTCTAGGCTTTTCTTATTGCTCTCTTTCTAATTCTTTGAGTTGTAGAGTTAGATGATTTACTATCATTTTTTCTTGTGTTTTTTTGAGATGGGCCTGTAGAGCTATAAACTTCCCTCTCAGCACTGCTTTCATTGTGTCCCATAGGTTTTGGATTGTTGTGTTTTCATTGTCATTAGTTTCCAGGATGTTTTTAATTTCTTCTTTGATCTCATTGGTAACCCAATCAATATTTAATAACATGCTATTCAGCTGCAAAGTGTTTGAGTATTTTGGGTTGTTTTTATTGTAGTTTATTTCTAATATTATGCCCTCGTGATCTGAGAAGATGCTTGGTATGATTTCAATCTTCTTGAATTTGGGGAGACTTTGTTTTTGACCTAATATGTGGTCTATTTTTGAATATGTCCCATCAGCACTTGAGAAGAATGTATATTCCATGGCTTTGGGGTGAAGTGTTCTGAAGATGTCAATTAAGTCCATGTGATCTAGTGAGTCATTTAGGGTTGCTGTTTCTTTGCTGATTGTTTGTCTAGAGGGTTTTTCCAGTGATGTCAGTAGTGTATTAAAGTCCCTTACTGTAGGAGCTCCAGTGGCGCAATCGGTTAGCGCACAGTACTTATACATCATAAAGTTCCCTACTATGATTGTATTGTTGTCAATCTCTCCTTTGATATCTTCCAGGAGTTTTTTTTATGTATGTGGGTGCTCCTGCATTGGGTGCGTATATGTTTATCAGGGTTATATCTTTTTGTTGTATTGATCCCTTTAGTATTATGAAGTGGCCTTACTTATCTCTTGTTATGGCCTTCACTTTGAGGTCTATTTTGTCAGATATAAGTATTGCTACCCAGCTTTTTTTCATTTCCATTTGCCTGAAAGATATTTTTCCATCCTTTCACTTTCAGTCTGTGTGAGTCCCTTCTTCTGAGGTGAGTCTCTTGTAGACAGCAAATGTATGGGTCATGTTTTTTTACCATTCAGCCACACGATGTCTTTTGGTTGGAGCATTTAGTCCATTTATGTTTAAAGTTATTATTGAAAGGTCCTTGTTTGTAGCCATTTCTTTATTTGTGTGCCTGTTTTCTTTCTGAGCTTTTTATTTCTTCTTTTTACACAAGTCGCTTTAGCATTTCTTCCATTGGCGGCTTGGTGGTGATAAACTCCCTTAGCCTTTTTTTTGTGTGTGTGTGAAGATTCTTATTTCCCCTTCAATTTTGAATGATACCCTTGTTGGATAGAGTATTCTTGGATTCAGTCCTTTGTTTTGCATCTCTTTGTAAATTTCAATCCATTCTTTTCCAGCCTAATGTGTTTTTGTTGAGAAATCATTTAATAATCTAATGGGAGATCCCTTGTATGTAACTTTCCATCTCTCTCTTGCAACCTTTAAGATTCTCTCTTCGTCCTGAACATTTGCCATGGTAATTATGATGTGTCTTGGTGTGGGTCTTTTTGGATTCACCTTGTTTGGGATTCTCTGTGCTTGTATGATTTTTTTCTTCCCCACCTCTGGGAAGTTTTCTGGTATTATTTCTTCAAATAGTTTTTCTAACCCTTGTTCCCCTTTCTGTTGTTCTGGCACCCCTATTATTCGTATGTTGTTTCGTTTCTGTTGTCACAAAGCTCCCTTAGGCTCTCCTCCTGTCTTTTAATTTTTTTCTCCAATTGTTGTTCAGTTTGGGTGTGTTCTGTTTTCCTGTCTTCTAATTCGCTAATTCGGTCCTCCGCTTCTCCTAGTCTACTGTTGAAACTTTCAATTGTGTTTTTTATTGCAGCTATTTCAGTCTTCATTTCTTCTTGCTTCTTGTATAAATTGTTGATTTTTTTCCTCCATCCGGTTTATGCACTCCAGGACCCTTAATCTGAATTCTTTTTCTGTCATGTTGCATGCCTCTGTATCACTTAGCTGCTTTTCTGGTAAGGCCTCCTTTTCTTTCCTTTGGGGGTTTCTTTGTCTACCCATGTTTGATTGTACCGCCATATCTAGATGTTGAGTCATTCAGTAGCTGCTCCTTGGGTGGCAGTGGCTCCTCGGGCTGGGGTTGCTCCTCGTGCAGTTGTTGTAGCAGCTGCTCCTCAGTTGGTAGCAGCTCCTGTGGTGGGTGCTGTTCACCACTGTGGTTGCTCCTCTGGCTGGTGGGGGGAGGCTTCACACACAGCTTTTGTTCCTCAGACAGAGGGTGTGGTCATCAGGAGGCTGCTGTTCCTTGGATGGGGGCGGGCTACCCAAGCAGCTGCTACTCCTTCGAATTGTTACTTTTAATCTCTTAAGTGGCCTCAGGGCATGGTGTTTTCCCATAGAGTATGTCAGCTGTCTTCCCCCCAGGTAAGTTATATGTCTATCCCCCAGGCAAGGCAGATGTCTATTTGGCTGTGTGAGGGAATGACTGAGCCGAGGAGACTTGGGGTGTCTGCCTTCTGAGCTCTGTCCCCCGAGTCCCCTGTGCTGGATTCTGCTCTCACAGGTCCAGTCCACTTCATCCTCCCTCTACCAAGGTACAAGGTGGGTTGCTCCACAGGGAATGTTTGTGCATTGGCCCTTTAAGAGGGTGCCTGAACTTTCAGCTGCCACTCCCTGGCAGACAGCACCACACTGCTTTTCACAGCTTGATGTTATGTGGATACCTTCCTCAGTTTGTTGCTCTCTGCTGGGGAGCCAAGCTCTGGGATTAGATCCCAGAATTCTCAGTGGCACCTCCCCTCCCTCCACCAGCGGCTGAGATATCTCTCTGGTACTTCAGTTCCCCTCTGTGGGTCATGTCTCTTCCCCTCCTACCTGTCTCTATGACGGCTCCACTTTCAGTCTTTGGGTATCTGCTTTCTCTCCTGTGAGTTTTCCATTGATTATTCGGGAAGCCTTCTCATATTTCAGTTGTAATTCCAGCTTGTTCCTGGGAGCATGACCATGCAGCATCCTCCTACTCTGCTGCCATTTTTAATCTCCTTCATGGTTCTTTATAGAATCTGCCTCATCTTTCCTCCGAGCTGCCTCTCTCCACCAGCCTGCCCTCTGCTCACCTGGCCCCAGGCCGGCTCTCTGACTCTGAGGTTTAAATAGAACCAGCACTAGGACATAAACACTGTAGTCATAGTGAGTGGGAAAGATTGCATTAGATGAAAAGTGCCTCTTATGAATGTATTCCACATATGATCAATGGTTTCTGGCTTTGTGATCTTTGCATACAGTAATTCTCAGGACTTCCAAAATGTTCCTGTGGCTGAAGTCATGGGCAGAAAAAATAAACTCACAGAGTTTTGGATTCCCCTGGATCATTCACCTAAAGGTTTCCTGATCAGGCAAAATCTCAAAGCTAGAGGAAGGATAATCCTGTACTCACTCTAAGGATGTATCTTTTGTAACCATTCAACATCCTCATTGATTCTGATGTCAATAGTCTTCATGCTTGCAATATTTGCTGCCAATGAGGCAAGGCTGGTCTTACCAGGAAATTAGGAGAGAGATAGTAGGGCCCATATAGTGTTGCTATTTTACTTTTCTAGCAAGACAGAGATATCTAGGTCTTCATTTGAAAGCACTTTTTTAGTGCTTTATTTAGATATATTTATAACTGACATGCAACAAAATGCACTTTTCTAATGTGTACTATTTGTTGAGCTTGGACAAATGGATCAAACTTTAAAACCATCATATGTGAAATAAATTTATCTCTCACCCATATACAGGTTAGGGCAAAAGCAGAGTTACAGAAGTGAGTATATAAAACAAAGAGCTTACTCTCTATTTTAAATAAATATTTTATATATTTAAAATATATTTATCGACTTTCTAAAAAGAAAGGAAGGGAGAGAGAAAGAGAGAGAGAGAGAGAGAGAGAGAGAGAGAGAGAGAGAGAAATGATGACATGAGAAACATCAAATAGCTGCCTCTTGTCTGCCACATACAGGGCATCCAGGTAGGCACATGCCCTGACCTGGACTGGAACCAGTGACCTCAAGGCAAGGAATGGTGCCCAACCAACTGAAGTACAATGGCCAGGGAAAAGTGTATATTTGTATTATTATTTATTTATTATTGAATTAATTTCCATACAACTCTAAAGCTAATTACCACACCCTATATTTACCTCCTGCCCTTTATAATCTGTCTCCTGCCTTCCCCATCCCTAAATGCATTCATTGATTGCCTTCCTTTACAAGATTTGTTCATATTTTCCATAATATTGTAAGCACTACAAGGTGTCTATTCTTTAACAAATATTGGTCTCTTTCTTGCTACACAGTTATTTTGAGATTGAACACTAATGCTTATGTGAAATGCTATTTTTTATTGCTGAGTAATATTTTGCTCTGTCTATAAAAAATTTATCTATTGATCTGTCTATGATTTTTGTTATTTCCAGGTTTAGGGTATTATAAAGAAATTATCTGGAAATGTTGTGTTCAGTTCTTTATATAAATGTATGTTTTACTTATCTAATTGTTATGGTGTAGATGAGTGTTTTGCTTTTGAAGACATGCAAAACTGTGATCTAAAATAGTCATTCCCTTTGTCTTCCCAGTTACACACAATAATGAAAATTCTAGTGTTTTTTTTTTATCCCTATAAACATATGCAATGTTTAATATGTTTAAACTGTAGGCCAAAAAATCAGTTTAGTGTTAACTTGTTTTAAATCCATTTCCATAAGAAATTTTTAAGGTGAGCATTTCTTTATGCATTTATTTACACTGTCTTTATCTATTTTGTTGAAAGTTTTGGTCAGAAACTTTTGCAATTTTTAAAATGAATTTAGGATTTAACCAATAGGAGGACAATTCAGCGTTAAGAAATCTGTATTCACTACACTATTCCTTAAAGACTCAAATGATTTCATTGGCAATTGGAACTATATGTTTTCAATACTGGAAGCAAAATTGTTTTTCTCAACTTTTATCTTATGCACAATTTAATGCCCACTTGCATGATACACTTTTAAGTTAAATCTACGTTGCTATCATTCTCCACCATTTTTTTCAAGTCAAAGCATTCTATAGTAAATTAAGTGATGTTAAGTTGTGTACTATTTGTCAATTTTCCTGGTGGTAAATACTCTCATCATGATAAGTTTCAAAATGGGAAAATGTTGGCACTGAACATGGGCCTGCTAGGATATTTCACTAGCACATCATTATATTTTATTTCCAACATGCTGATGCAGTAGGTACAAATATACTCAGGAACATTCATGATAAAATAGTAAATTAATGGGAAGTGCAACTTTTAATCATTTTTTAAAACTTTGATGCAAGTGGAATTGATTTAAAATATACATTCAAAAATATATTTTTATTGATTTCAGTGAGGAAGGGAGGGGGAAAAGAGAGAGAGAAATATGAATGATGAGAGAGAATCACTGATAGGCTGCTTCCCCCAGGCACCACAATATGAATCCAGCCCACCACCTGAGCATTTGTCCTAACCAGGAATTGAACAGTGACGTGTAGTGTCATAGGTAAACACTCAACCACTGAAGCACACTTGTCCAGCTCTCCTAAGATTTTCAGGGATCCCAGTCAACCTGTAACCAGGGTTGCAATGAGCAGTGGCAGCTCATCCTGGCCTAGCCCCCTGAATCTGCAGTCACGGCCTTCTTTACAGTGAATGCCCAGTGAGTTAACACCAGTTAACTCACTTTTCTAGAGAGTTAAAGGAGCCTGGTTTAATCTCTCTGCTGTTCCCTATTCTATCATAAGGCCTATATTTTTTTTCATTATCTCCAGCTCCAATTAATGTACTCTCAAAATCTTCTGAACTCGTGTTGTGAAATATTTTCTAACATGAAGTAATGAACTTAAACACGACAGACCAAGCTGAGGCAGATCCACTCCAGGGTGCTTCCTGTTCTTGAGCACAGTTATGCCTGGGACATCCTCTATAAAGATCAACTAGGCATGCTTTTGCTTAGAAGACTTGGGAGAAAACGTGATGGTCCTCATTCACATTGGTGTTGTTGAGTCAAATCAATTATAACACGATTCTTTTTTTATTGATTTTTTTAGAGAGAGTGGGAGATGGAGAAACATCTATGATGAGAGAAGAGTCATTGATCAGCTCTCTCCTGCATGGCCCCTACAAGGATGGAGCTCCCCAACCTAGGCATGTGCCCTGACCTGGACCAACCAAAGAAACCTTGATTCATGGGTCCATGCCCAACCACTGAGCGATGCCATGTGACAAACTATTGTTTTTTATTGTTGACTCTGTTACAAATAGACCTAATTTTCCCACCCGCATCACCCTTTGCCTCCCAATACCCTGCCCCCACCATGTCTAGACACTCAGCACATTATTGCCTATGACCATAGACTATGCATAGATGGATATATTTTTTAAAATATATTTTTATTGATTTTTGGAGAGAGGAAGAGGGGGGAGAGATAAATACATCAATGATGAGAGAGAATCACTAATTAGCTGCCTGCTGTATGTCCCCACCCCCACCCAACTGAGAATTGAAGTTAAAATCCATGTTTGTTCCCTAATCTGGAATAGTACCATGATCTCATGGATCAGTGGTCAACGTTCACCCATTGAACGATATCACGTGGGCTATATTATTTTTCAAAAAAAATTTTAATATGTATTTTTGATCAGTGCTAGTATTACAGATGTCTCCCATTGTTTGCTTGTGAATATATTCTTTGGGGGATCTCTCCCAGTTCTCCCCACACACCACACAGCTCTTCTGGGAGATCTGCCAGTCTGTTCCTGTTACCAGACTCTGGCCCCATGTTGTCCTTCCCCAGGGCCACTTGCTGAACAACATCACCTTTATTCACCAATGTCATTGGCTGAGATGCTAGTCCTCCCCTTGGTGTTGAGAAAACTACATTACCCAGAAAGCACTGCGCCCCCCCATGGGCGGAGCTAAAGGGCAATTTTGGATTCCGCGCATTTGGTTAGGGCGGGACTTCCGCTTTCCTCCTCCCGGTGGGCAATTTGACCCATTCAGTTTCTTCATGGGCTCACAGGCTTCAGCCCACTGCTAGTGAGTAGGAGGAGGCCTAGGAGGGAAAGTCCTTGCTGTGCAGGGTGTGTCTGCGGCTGGTTGAGCACCAACAGGCTGGGAGTGGGGCTTCCGTGCTTCCCAGGCACTTCTCGGCTCACAGTATTCAGTCAGCCTGACCCCATTTAACCCCCAGCCTTGGGGACCGGCGCCTCTCTGGTCCTGCCGCCCAGGTTGCAGCGTTCAGAAGAGTAAGTCACTCGGGGGTGACACGTGGTTGATGGGGGAAGAGGGTGAAAGGCTGCAGTGCCACCTTGTAAGGACACGGTGGTGGGGCTGAGCCTGGAGGATTAGAAAAACCCGGGACTCCTTTGGGTCCAAAGGCAACAAAGAGATGAGGTGTGGTTTTGCACGAGGAGTTTTACTTTCATTCTCAGGAAGCTGGGAGCATAGATGGTTGTGAAAAAAAAGAGGACATTGTCTGAGGCCGGATACTAACTTTTCCTAACGTTGCTCAGAGGAAGGACAGACTGGAAGACAGAGGACAGCAGCTGTGGACAGGAAGGGGAAGTCCTGTAAATGATAAGGTAACTGGCAGAGTGAGCCCTGAGGACTGAGTCCTGAGATAATACAGGCATCTGGGGGGCACCTGGCCTCTGGGCTGGGCAAGGGCACTGAGCAGCCTAAGCCTATAGATCCCAGCAGTGTTTGCCAGGCTCTCAACCGACCATTTTCATTCCACAAATTCCTGCAAATGCAGAATGAATTAGGTGTACCTGACGGTGAAGATTATTTCAGAGCCTCACACACTTGTGGCCTCTGAGAGAATGGTGTCCTGGGACTGTCAGCCGCTCTTGTATCCCTTGGACCTGGGTACTTTGAACAGATACTAAGCCCAGAATCCTAAGACCATGACTCGGGCTTCATGAAGTGGACCTTGTTTCTGCAACCAGTGTAAGAGTGGGAGGTCTCATAGATCAAAGGTTCCAGAATGTACAAAGGCTTGTAGTGAAGAGTGAGCAGAATCAGGAACTGGCAGGTATATTTTTGGGGAAAGAAAAGAAACATATATATATATATATATATGTATATATATATATATATATGTTGATTTTAGATGTAGGAGAGAGAGGGAGAGAGACAGAGAAACAGTGATGAGTCACAAACAAGGATTGGTTGCTTCCTACACAACCCCTACTCTGGATCCAGCCCACAACCCAGGCATGTGACCTCACCAGTGCATGGGTCTATGCTCAACCAACTGAGACACATCAGCCAGGACTGTGGATCACTTTAATACAGGGAATCATGGTCAGGTTGGTCATGGTAGTATTAGCTCAGAAGGGACATTTTGAGCCTGGGGACTGGCTTTTCTGCTGGGGCCACTGTTTGTGGGAGGTGGGTGTCACAACTAAGCGTAGGGACAGAAATTGTCATATAGAGTTTGGGGAGTGATAATCGTTTTTGCAGTGGCCAGGGCCTTTAAAAGATGAGTGGACTTGAGATTAATTGGAGGCTGAAGAGTAATTCAAACAAGACGAGACAGGGGTTGGTACATATTTATTTCTCTGAACACTCACCAGGATTTTGTTGTGACTCTTGATGTGGCCTGGCTGTGGGGAGTTGCAGTCAGGCTTGTGGATTAGCTCAGAGGCTTGAGTGGTCCTCTGTGAGACTCACTGGGCATAGTGTAGAGGGCCATCGGGGCTAGGACTTGAGTGAAGGTTAAGTAGATGTTGTCTGTGAGTAGTGAAGTGACATCAAGTGCGGCTCCAGGGGAGGTGGGCTTTGGATATCTCAGACCAGACTGTGGTTATTCAGAGGTTAGATTGAAGGAAAAATCAGTCATGGAGAGAGGCCTTCATAGCAGGACTCAAGCCTGCCTTTATGAGGTGGACGATCAGAATCTGGGCAGTACTTGATCCTGTTTGAATTTGGCAAACATTGTCTGGACCACACATGCTGAGTAATAAGTAAGAGAATGAGGAAATGACTATGGGGGCTGTGACGTAGGAGTGCAGGTGTGAGAGAGGTATGATAGAAAGTGGGATGTGCACTTGAGGAGGGAGTGTGACGGCATGGTCAGAGCACCCTGACACTGACATAAGAATGAATGAAGAGCCCTAGCTGTTTTGGCTCAATGGATAGAGCGTCGGTCTGGGGACTGAAGGGTCCCAGGTTTGATTCCGGCCAAGGGCACATGCCTGGGTTGCGGCTTGATCCCCAGTAAGGGGCGTGCAGGAGGCGGGCAATCAATGATTCTCTCTTATCATTGATAATTCTATCTCTCTTTCTCTCTTCCTCTCTAAAGTCAATAAAACATATTAACAACAAAAAACAAGAATGAATGAAAGGAGAGTTCATTTCTGCTGGAGTCTGGATGATAAAATAAGGGTAATTTTTGGGTAATTGCCTGAAAAGGGAGGTGTTTTGATGCTACCTGCCAGGGCTTAGATGACATTTATGTACCCATGTGCCTTTTGTTGCTGGGGGTGACACACTGATTGTTAGGAATGAGATAGCATACATCAGTGGTACCCAGTCTCGAAAATCTCCACAGGCGTGGGTAAGGGAAAAGGCTAAGAGAGAAATGGATTATGGAGCTGGTAACCTATAATTTTGGAAAATAAGATAATTAGGAAACAACCGGTCCTCACCATGGCAAATTTGTGTTACCTTTGAAGTTGTGCCTCTGGGAATGAAGCTGTTTGAGAGAGGTATTGTTTGAAGAAGTATGTGCAGCAGGTAGTACAAAGCTATGGCCTCAGCACCCTGGTATCTGGTTGTAGGGTTGAAGTGTGGTGTCATGTTCTTGGTATGTTTGAGGAACAATCTGAGCGACTACAAAGGTATTGCCTGACAGGACCATATCAAATCATTCACACTCCATTTCTGGCCAACATCTCTTCCTACCCTATGCACTTGACACCCACTCTACTGTCAAGAGGAAGTGTGGCGTACGTGTGAATCCCAGAGCTCAGTTATTTTCTATCTGCTCAACTGCCTTTATTGTGGGAAGACAAAATATCAGTAGAAATATAAGATGACAGTGACTTTCATGTGATGAAGACCTGGTATCTTCTCTGGTGTGTGCAGTGGAGGGAGCAGATTGATGTGGAGGGTGGGACTATGAGAGATTTGGAATCTTAGGACTGAATCTGATCCCGGGCTGTACTGTCCCCATTATGAGAGTATATCAACTTTGAGGATGTGGCCATTGCCTTCTCTCAGGAGGAATGGGGGCTCCTTGATGAGCCTCAGAGACTTCTCTATTGCAATGTGATGCTGGAAGTTTTTGCACTTGTGTCATCTGCAGGAAAGACCTTCACATTCTCCCTATGTCCTGAGGTGATGTCCACTATTTATTGCTCTGATGTAGCTTTCGCTCTTCTACAGCGAGACCATGGGCTCTGCTCATTTCCCCCACTGTCATGTCAAATGTGCTGTGGCTGCCATGGGTGAGGTTTGTGGAAAGCCCTGAGCGAAGGACTCCACAAACATTGCCTCAAACGGTGCAGGATGTGTCTGGGAGTCAGGAATCTTACAGACAACTCAATGCGTCCCATCTGCTATTCCTCTCCCTAGCAGGAGATCCATGGCTTCCATTTCTACCTCCTTCCTCTAGCCAAAGGTCCTTGGTGACTGCCTGTGCCAGGTTATGGTCTTTACTTACATGAACCTTGAACTGTTCTTACAAGATCACACTTCAGTTGTTTGTAAAATTATCTTCTGTAAATACGATTGCAAGCCAAATTGCCCTAGGCCAGTGCTGGCTGCCTATCTCTGTCATCTTTCATTAATACTTGGAATATTTCTGTTGTACATATTTGTAGAGAAGAGTGTGCAGGATGAGCCTTGATTTTTTTACAGGATGAACATGCAGGATAGTCTCAGAAGAGGCCCTGCCCAGTTGAGTTGCAACTATGGTCTAGATATGATGTAAGGGTGGTCTTTAGATGATACCAAGCACCTGTTCATTGCCATCAGTGTTTAGGTGCAAGTACCATGGGCAACAGCACATTTCTACCTTTTCTTTGCCTTACTTGACACTGTGCTAACTTGTCATTTCACCTGTGACTTCCTGGCCTTTGACTACCTTCAACTGTGTGTCCTTTTTGGGGTTTCTGGCTCGTCACTGTTTCTCTGTCTCTCTCCCTCTCTCTACCACCTCACCTGTTCCTCTGCATTACTCCATCTTCAGTATTCTAACATCGACCTGTATATGTGTTATGAGATGCACATATAAGCTTAAATAGTTTTTGAAAACCAGCTACTAATTTATTGAATACTAGAGGCTCCGTGCCTGAAATTTGTGCATGGGTAGGGTCCCTATGCCTGGCTGGCGATCAGGGCCAATCAGATTCCCTGCCTCCCCACTTCCACCATCCCTTGCCACAGACACACTGCCACCTCATGGTTCCCCCTGCCTCCTCACTTCCTCCTTCCCTAGAATTCTCCCTCCCTCAACTCCCTGCTGCTGCTGCTGCCATTGATCACCCACCATGGTCCACACCGCCCCCTGTTGGTCAGTGCTCGTCATGGCAAGTGATGGTTCTCGTAGAACTCCTGAGGGGACACTATATATATATATATATATATATATATATATATATATATATGAATTTATAAATTTATGTAAATAAATTTATATATTTATATAAATAAAAATATATATAATTTCTTGGAATGAGACATAACTATATTTCAGCACAGCTTTCCATGTCACCAGCACACAGACCATGCTGAACACTCTTAGGAGAAGAATCAGATGATGATACTGCTTTTCTTCCACATGCTGCTTGCCGCGTGTATGATATTTTGTTTGAGGTCTTCCTTGTTTTGTGATCTTCAGTAGCCCAGACCTTCATCGCAGTATCTTATAATCCTTCCTACAGATCTTTTATTGTCAATCAATTGAACAGAACCAACGTGTTAAGTGCCACACACTTTTGTAAAGGAACTTCCACCTGTCACCACAATCACCATTCAGTTCCTCACCATTTATTTTATTTTCACGTTGTTGCCATAAAACAGATGAGGAAGCCAATTCTGAGCAGAGTGTGTATGTTCCAGGAGAGTCACAGGCCTGGACTTTTAAGAGAGCTCCTGCAACCCAGAAGACCCATCTTTTTCTCAGTCTTAAAAGATATTTTGCACCTGGTTGAGTTACAAGCAGCATACTTTGAGCCGAAAGCCTTCATTAGTGATACGCTTGTGAGAATCTTCTGTTTCAGTGCGAACCCACACCAGCAATAGAGAGATGCCAGTTGACAGAAGCCCTAGAAAGAAGATATGGACAGGGCCTCATTTGTGTCCCAGTGCAGCTTTTACTTAATATGAGTGCCTTCAACCACTACAGATGTTGGGAACGACTTGCCAGCCAATCAGGCATTCTCCAGCACCAGGACACTTTTATTTTATTTTATTTTTTAAATATATTTTTATTGATTTTTTACAGAGAGGAAGGGAGTGGGATAGAGAGTTAGAAACATCGATTAGCTGCCTGCTGCACACCTCCCACTGGGGTTGTGCCCATAACCAAGGTACATGCCCTTGACCAGAATCGAACCTGGGACCTTTCAGTCCGCAGGCCGACGCTCTATCCACTGAGCCAAACCGGTCAGGGCTAGGCCACTTTGAACACTGGGGAGCCACACAGTGGTACTGACATTTCAGAGGAATTTCTCAGTGGAAGAGGTCATGACGAGTGGGGTGAATGTGAAAAAGCTGCCAGCCACAACCAGAAAGTTGTTCAACATCAGGTTGTCTGCTCCAGAGAAGTGATTTATAAGTGTAAAAAATATGGGAAAGCTTTTAGATAAACCTTTAACCCCATTCATCATAGAAGAGTTTACACTGTAGAAAAGCCATACAAGTGTAGTGATGGTGGGATGTCCATCATCCTGAGGTCCAATCTCATTCAACAGCACAAAGGCCACACTGGAGAAAAGCTATATGAGTGTCGTGATTGCAGGAAGCCCTTTAATCAAAGAAGTATCATCACTCCACACCAGAGGGTTCACACTGGTGAAAAACCTTATGAGGGAAATCTTATGTGGGAAATCTTTTACTCACAATATTCACCTCCTTACCCACAGGAGAGTTCACACTGGAGAAAAGCCCTAAGAGTGTAGTGATTATGGAAAGTCCTTTAGGCTACACGGGAACTTCACTCAATATACCAGAGTTTACAGTGCTGCAAAACCTTATAGGAGTAGTGAATGTGATTATTTACCTGCAATAGTCACCTCTTTATCCATAAGAGAGTTCACACTGGTAAAAAGCTATGTGTGTGTTCTGGTTATGGGAAGTTTGTAATCTTTATTAATATCCCCGGTGTAAATACTCATCGTTAGGCGGTTCAAATGGCCAAAATGATGGCTCTGAACATGGACATGATAAGATATTTCAGTAGCACCTCATTATATTTTGTTTCCAATATGCTGATACAGTGTGTTCAAATATGTTCAAAAATTTTCACAATAAAACAGTAAAATTATTGGGAAGCATCAAGTTTAAACCTTTTTTTAAAGATTGATTTCAGTAGAATTGATTTAAAATGGACATAAAAAAATACACTTTTGGTGTTTCCCTGCATGCCTGCATTGCTGATACCAAGTTCCTCCTGCCCTTATCAGTTCTTCATTCTCGGCCTATAAAATAATTGATGCAATAATTCAGTCTGACATTGAAATAGCTTACTTTATGTTCTTGTAAAATAGACACTTATGAAATCCCATGAATCCTAATCTAGCCTTCCACCACTATCAGTCATCAGGATGGTTTCTGTATCTACCTATTCTCAGGTACATTATTGGGTAATTTTACTTAAAATGTCACATATGTCTGATCGAGGGCAAACAGCTAAGTGGGTCAGCGAATAATTTCAATAATGGAAGGTTGCAAGTTCCAACGCTGGTCACATCAATTACAAGAGTTACTCAAAGAATGTCTAAAATTAATGGAACAAAGAAATAGATCTCTCTCTTTCTCTCTACACAGACAGTCCTCGGGTTACTTCGTACTGGACATATGTTGTTTCATGGTTACGTGACCTTCTGCAATTTATTGATATAAAAAAAGTTCCGTCATTTCAATGTAAGGCGTTTGCAAGAAGTTCATTCGGGAACTAGTTGGCCGGTGGAGCGGATGAATAAGTCCTCACGCGGCGCTATAGGAGGAAGACGCTGTCCTTCAGTCGCCATTTATAAGCCATTTTGGATTGTGCTTCATTTGCTCTCTTTGTGTTGTTATTTTGAACACTTTTTGCCCTTCCTTATGGCTCCTAAGCGAAAGGCAGATTCTTCTGATGGCAGTGCTACGAAAAGAAGGAAAACCACAATGGAAGTGAAAGTAGATGTAATAAGACGCTCAGAAAAGGGCGAAACACCAAGAAACATTGGCCAGTTGCTTGGCCTCAGTCCTACGACTGTCTCGACGATCATCCGCGATAAAAAGCGTGCACTTGACCATGTGAAAGGATCTGCTCCTATGAAATCAACTGTGATTACAGAGCAGCGCAGTGGTCTCATGATTGAGATGGAAAGATTGTTAGTGCTTTGGCTGGATGACCAGCATCAACGGCGTATCCCAGTTAGCCTGATGCTGATTCAGGAGCAGGCTAAAAGATTGTTTGAGGCCTTGAAAAAAGAAAAGGGGGAAGGGAGTGAAAGTGAAGAGTTTGTGGCTAGTAAAGGCTGGTTGATGCGTTTTCAGGCTCCTGGTAATTTGCATAATCTTAAGGTGCCAGGGGAAGCTGCTAGTGGTGATGCGAAAGCAGCAGGTGATTTTCCTAGTGCGTTGGCTGAGATAATTAGGGAGGGAGGTTACTGTGATAAACAGGTGTTTAATGTGGACAAGACAGGCTTGTTCTGGATGCCTATGCCTACACGTACGCACATTGCCAAGGAGGAGAAGACAGCATCAGGCCATCAAGCCAGCAAGGAGAGACTGACTTTGCTACTTGGGGCTAATGCTGCTGGTGACTTCAAGCTGAAGCCCTTGGTGTGTCTGGCCGAGAATCCAAGGGCACCCAATGGCATATGGAAGGGTCAACTACCTGTCATCTGGAAATCTAACAAGAAGGCCTGGGTGACACTTGGCGTATTTGAGGACTGGTTCACCAACCATTTTGTGCCAGAAGTGAAGGACTACTGTGCTTCCAGGGGGCTTCCCTTTAAGGTGTTGCTAGTGCTGGGCAGTGCCCCTGGTCACCCTGCTGATCTGAATGACTTTCATCCAAATGTCAAGGTGGTTTACCTTCCACCTAGCACCACCTCCCTTTTACAGCCTATGGACCAAGGTGTCATTGCTTTTTTCAAGGCCTACTACCTCCGAAGGACATTTGCTATGGCTTTTAGGGCAACTGAGGATAAAGAGTTGACTCTCAATGACTTTTGGAAATCTTACAATGTTCTTGCTGCTGTAAAGAACATTTCTGATTCTTGGGATGAAGTTAAGCAATCGAACCTGAATGGTGTTTGGAAAAAATTGTGTCCCCAGTTTGTGAATGATTTCCATGGCTTTGAGGATTCAGTTGAGGTTGTCATCCAGAATGTTGTTGAGTTGAGTAAGCAGCTTGATTTGGAGGTGGAGGCTGAGGATGTCACAGAGCTGCTGGCATCTCATGGAGAGGAGCTATCTACAACGGACCTCATTCAACTGAAACAGCAGCTAATTGAAGAGGAAGACACACCAACCCCAGAGCCCAAGAGATTTACAAGCAAGGAACTGGCAGGGGCCTTTGCCATGATAGAGGATGCCTTG
Organism: Myotis yumanensis; assembly: GCF_028538775.1. Lineage (NCBI taxonomy): Eukaryota > Metazoa > Chordata > Mammalia > Chiroptera > Vespertilionidae > Myotis > Myotis yumanensis. Next base: position 12,402,433 of record NW_027223771.1, on the reverse strand, counting down.
GCAAGGTTTGAGGCTCAGGACCCCAACATTGACAGGTACACTAAGGTTGCCAGAGGGGTCATGGATAGCCTGCAGTGTTACAAGGAAATTTGGGAGGACAAGAAGAAGGCATCCTTCCAGACAAGCCTTGAACATTATTTTAAGAAGGTAGAGAGGCCTGCAACAGATCCTGTACCCTCTGCCTCATATGCCTCTCCAGACTCACCTGACCCAGTATCTCCAGCACCTTTTGCAGGTCCTGCCTCTACAGCCTCAGCTGACCCAGTATCTCTAGCACCTTCTGCAGGTTCTGCATCTCCAGACTCACCTGACACAGTATCTCCAGCACCTTCTGCAGGTTCTGCCTCTCAAACCTCCTCCTCCCAGCAGCCCAGTGTAAGCCTGTCTCTCCCTCCTTTACAACGTCCAGTGTGCAAGCCAACAACAGTAATAAAGGTAAGGATAAGACCATATTTACCCTTGTGTGTACATATGTTCTTTATGTTTTTTATTATTTACTTACCACAAGTAAAGGTCAGGAATTGTTATCTTTCTTTTAATTTTTTTTTAATATTTCACTTCATTACTGCTTTGTATGTGTGCCATGTGAGTGACATAGGTGCTTATGTAGGTGGGTTCTGACTTATGGCGAAAATTGCATTATGTCACGCCGTAGAACCAGATATATGTGTGTGTGTGTGTGTGTGTGTGTATATATATATATATATATATATATATATATATATATATAGATTACAACAGTTAATCAAATAATGTATAAAATTAATGGGACAAAAATCGATCTCTATATATATATGTGTGTGTGTGTGCAAATATATATATATATATATATATACACACACACACACACACACATACACATACACATACACATACATACATACATACTAGTAGCCCGGTGCACAAAATTTGTGCACTTGGGTGGGGGGTCCCTCAGTTATTAAACATTTTAGGGCACAACACTGACCACATTGGTGGTGGTGGTGGTCTTGTCAGAATGTGTTCTATTATGCAGATGAAAATCTATTTAAACAGATTTGATGTAGATATTTTCAAAGATGGAAGAATTGTCCCTGTCAACTATTTTAGTTGATTCATATCTTCAGTAATTGTCATCATTGCAAAGTTTTCAGTCCCCATATGGATTGCTGGATATAATAGGTCATGCACTGTCCCTGTCCTTGGTAGCCTTTGTTACCTTAAGGACTCTAGTTTTCCATTTATATGTTTAAGTACCAATCTTACCGGCTTAAAAATGTAAGCTTTTAACACTGCTCTCTCTGTTCTGTATCCTTCCAATGAAAAGTGGAGTTGGGTTGCAGCACAGGAGAGAAATTCAAAGGGGAATATTGAAGTAATGACTACAGTAGGAGAAGAGGGAACTTTTTTCCCTGGCCACAGGCGCTGGCGCCCTGGACCACAGGGCTAGCAGCTTCTCCGGTTGGTGCAGCCTGGGACCTCTGGCCGGTAGCTTATCCATCTCCTGGGCTGCATCCAGCCCCAGGTGCTGGCGCCTGGACCAAAGGTGGGTGGCTTCTACTTCTGGGGGCTTCTTTGTCTTCTTCTGTGCTTCCAGGGAGGGCAGTCAGTTATGTGTCATGCAAAAATAGGCATCACCAATCGCAGAAGCCGGGTGCGGGGCAGGGAAGCCACTGCCGGGATGCTGGCAGCAGCTGCTTCCCTGCCCACGCACCTGAGTTCTGTGATAGCCCCTGCACCCGGCTTCTGTGGTCACCGATCGCAGAAGCCGGGTGCGGGGCAGGGAAGTCGTGGCCGGGGACGCTGGCAGAGGCTGCTTCCGTGACCCCTAGCACCCGGCTTCTGTGGTCACCGATCGCAGAAGCCATGTGTGGGACAGGGAAGCCGTGGCCCGGGGGACACTGGTGGCGTCCACTTCCCTGACCCGCACCCGGCTTCTGCAATCGCCCCTGCACAAGGCTTCTGTGGTCACCGATCGCAGAAGCCGGATGCGGGGCAGGGAAGCTGCAGCCGGGGGATGCTGGTGGCGGCCGCTTCCCTGACCCGCACCCAGCTTCTGCGATCGCCCCTGCACCCGGCTTCTGTGGTCACCGATTGCAGAAGCCGGGTGCGGAGCAGGGAAGCCATGGCCGGGGACGCTGGCGGTGGCCGCTTCCCTGACCCCCAGCACCCGGCTTCTGCGGTCGCAGTCGCTGTCTGTGTCTGCTTCCCAGCCCCACTACCCAGGCTTCTCTGATCACCCGCTGGTGGCAGGGCAAAGGTGGCCTCCAGGGCCGACCTTTGCCCTGCTCCCTGGCTCTTGCCTGTGCCTGGGTTTCTGATCGCTGTCTTCCATCCTTCCCCTTTCGCTTCCCATCATTGCGAGTATGCAAATTAACTGTCATCTTTGTTCGCAATTAACCGCCATCTTAGTTGGCAGTTAATTTGCATATCGCCCTGATTAGCCAATGGGAAGTGTGTCGGAGCTACGGTTAATTACCATGTTTGTCTATTATTAGATAGGACATATATATCCCTATTTCTCTTTCTCTCTAAAATCAATATCTCTGTTTTAATCACTTAGTAAATCCACAGACATATGAACACCAGCACAGCCTAGGGACCTGTGATGACAAGCAGCCAAGGTTCTCTTGAGGGCAGAGCATACAGTGACCCAGAGAACAGTATGGGAGGTGCCATCTATGTCAGTGTGTACGAGCTGAGCTGCATAATCACCCACAGAGGATGATGACATCAGTGTGGTCACTGGGACTAAAAGCAAAGCGGCCAGGCACTAACATTGACAGACGAGTGAATGAAAAGGGAGTCCATTTCTTTTTTTTTAATTTCTTTATTGATTAAGGTATAATATATGTGTCCTTATCTCCCTATTACCCCCCCTACCCCACCACACACTGATGCTCTCACCCGCCTGTTGTCGATTTCCATTGGTTAGGCTTATATGCATGCATACAAGTCCTTTGGTTGATCTCTCCTCCTTACCCCCACCCTCCCCTACCTTCCCTCTGAGGTTTGACAGTATGATCGATGCTTTTCTGTATCTGGATCTGTTTTTGTTCATCAGTTTATGTTGTTCATTATATTCTATAAATGAGTGAGATCATGTGATATCTATCTTTCTCTGACTGGCTTATTTCATTTAGCATAATGCTCTCCAGTTCTATCCATGCTGTTGCAAATGGTAAGAATTCCTTCATTATTATCACAGTTTAGTATTCCATTGTGTAGATACCACAGTTTTTTAATCCATTCATCTACTGATGGGCACTTAGGCTGTTTCCAAATCTTAGCTATGGTGAATTGTGCCACTATGAACATAGGGGTGCATATATCCTTTCTGATTGGTGTTTCTAGCTTCTTGGGATATATTCCTAGAAGTGGGATCACTGGGTCAAATGGGAGTTCCATTTATAGTTTTTTTGAGAAAACTCCATACTGTTCTCCACAGTGGCTGCAGCAGTCTGCATTCCCACCAACAGGGCATGAGGGTTCCTTTTTCTCCGCATCCTCGACAACACTATTGTTTGTTGATTTGTTGATGATAGCCATTTTGACAGGTGTGAGATGGTACTGCATTGTCGTTTTGATTTGCATCTCTCTGGTAATTAGTGACTTTGAGCATGTTTTCATATGTCTCGTGTCCTTCCTTTTGTCTTCTTTCGGAAAGTATCTATTTAGGTCCATTGCCCATTTTTTTTATTGGATTGTTTATGTTCTTTTTGTTAAGTTATATGAGTTCCCTGTAAATGTTGGAGATTAAAGCCTTATTGGTGATAACATTGGCAAATATGTTCTCCTATGCAGTGGGCTTTCTTGTTGTTTTTTGGATGTTTTCCTTTGCTGTGCAAAAGCTTTTTATTTTGATGTAGTCCCGTTTGTTTATTTTCTCTTTAGTTTCCATTGTCCTAGGACAATGATGGCGAACCTTTTGAGCTCAGCATGTCAGCATTTTGAAAAACCCTAACTTATCTCTGGTGCCATGTCACATATAGAAAATTTTGGATATTTGCAACCATAGTAAAACAAAGTTTCATATTTTTGATATTCATTTTATATATTTAAATGTCATTTAACAAAGAAAAATCAACCCAAAAAAATGAGTTCGCGTGTCACCTTTGACACGCATGTCATAGGTTCGCCATCACTTCCTTGGGAGCAGTCTCAGTGAATACATTCCTTTGGCATATGTCTTAGATTTTGCTGCCTGTGGATTCCTCTAGTATTTTTATGGTTTCCCATCTTATGTTTAAATCCTTTATCCATTTTGACTTTATTTTTGTGTATGGTGTAAGATGGTGGTCTAGTTTCATTTTTTTGCATGTATCTGTCCAATTTTCCCAACATCATTTATTGAAGAGGCTGTCTTGATTCCATTGTATGTTCATGCCTCCTTTGTCGAATATTAATTGGGCATAGTGGTTTGGGTCAATTTCTGGATTCTCTATTCTATTCCATTGATCTATATGTCTGTTCTTGAGCCAGTACCAGGCTGTTTTGAGAACAATGGCTTTGTAATACAGCTTGATATCTGGTATTGAGATCCCACCTACTTTGTTCTTCTTTCTCAGGATTGCTACAGCTATTCGAGGTCTTTTTTTTTATTCCAGATGAATTTTTGGAAAGTTCGGTCTACGTCTGTTAAACATGCCATTGGTATTTTAATGGGGATTGCATTGAATCTATAGATTGTTTTGGGTAGTATGGACATTTTGATGATGTTGATTCTACCAATCCATGATCAAGGTATGTTCTTCCATCTTTTCATGTCTTCCTCTATCTGTTTTTTCAGTGTCCTGTAGTTTTCCGCATATAGGTCTTTTACCTCCTTAGTAAAGTTTGTTCCTAGATATCTTAATTTTTTTGGTGCAATGGGAAATGGGATTGCTTTTTTAGTCTCTCTGTAAGTTCACTATTGGTGTATAGAAATGCCATAGATTTCTTGGTGTTAATTTTGTATCCTGCTACATTGCCAAATTTATTTATTAAGTCTAATAATTTTTTGATGGAGTCTTTAGGGTTTTCTTTGTACAGTATCATGTCATCTGCAAAAAAGGACAGTTTTACTTCTTCTTTTTCTTCTTGTCTGATTGCAATGGCTAATACTTCCAGTAGTAGGTCAAACAGGAGTGGTGAGAGTGGGCATCCCCATCTTGTTTCTGTTCTTAGGGGAAATGGTTTTAGATTTGTCCATTGAGTATGATGTTGGCTGTGGGTTTGTCATATATGGCTTTTATTATGTTGAGGTATGATCCTTCTATTCCCACCTTGATGCGAGTTTTTATCAAGAAAGGGTGTTGGATTTTATCAAATGCTTTTTCTGCTTCAGTTGATATGACTGCGATTTTTATCTCTCAATTTGTTTATGTGATGTATCACGTTTATTGATTTGCAGATATTGTAACATCCTTGCATCCCTGGGATAAATCCTACTTGATCATGGTGTATAATCTTTCTGATGTACTGCTGGATCTGACTTGCTAGAATTTTGTTGAGTATTTTTGAATCATTGTTCATGAAGGATATTGGCCTATACTTCTCTTTCATTGTGTTGTCTTTATCTGGTTTTGGTATTAGGGTGATGCTGGCTTCATAGAATGAGCTTGGAAGTGTTCCTTCCTCTTGAAATTTTTGGAAGAGTCTGAGGAGGATAGGTTTTAGTTCTTCCTTGAATGTTTGGTAAAACTCCCCTGTGAAGCCGTCTGGCCCGGGCTTTTGTTTGCTGGGAGCTTTTTAATGACTGCTTCAATTTCTTCCATAGTTATCAATCTATTGAGATTTTTAGAGTCTTCTTGATTGAATTTTGGAAGGTTGTATTTTTCTAGGAATATGTCCATTTCCTCCATGTTGTCTAGTTTGTTGGAATAGAGTTGTTCATAGTATTTTTAACAATCCTTTGTATTTCTGTGGAGTCTGTGGTTATTTCACCTCTTTCATTTCTGATTTTATTTATTTGGATCCTCTCTCTTTGCTTCTTGGTGAGCCTAGCTAGAGGTTCATCGATGTTGTTTATCCTTTCAAAGAACCAGATCTTGGTTTTATTGATCTTTTGTATTTTTTTTTTTTTTTTGGTCTCTATGTCATTTATTTCGGCTCTGATCTTTATTATCTCCTTCCTTCTGCTCACTCTGGGCTTTTCTTGTTGCTCTCTTTCTAATTCTCTGAGATGTTGAGTTAGATGATTTACTACCATTTTTTATTGTTTTTTGAGGTAGGCCTGTAAAGCTATAAACGTCCCTCTGAGGACTGCTTTCATTGTGTCCCATAGATTTTGGATTGTTGTGTTTTTATTGTCATTATTTTGCAGGATGTTTTTAATTTCTTCTTTGATCTCATTTGTAACCCAATCATTGTTTAATAGCATGCTTTTCAGGTTCCAAGTGTTTGAGTTTTTTGGATTGTTTTTATTGTATTTATTTCCAATATTATGCCATTGTGGTCTGAGAAGATGCTTGGTATGATTTCAATCTTCTTGAATTTGGAGAGACTGTGCTTGTGACCCAATATGTGGTCTATTTTTGAAAATGTCCCATGTGCACTTGAGAAAAATGTATATTCCATGGCTTCGGGGTGAAATGTTCTGAAGATGTCAATTAAGTCCATCTGATCTAGTGAGTCATTTAGGATTGCTATTGCTTTGCTGAATTTCTTGTCTAGAGCTGTGGTTCTCAACCTGTGGGCCACGACCCCTTTTTCCATCAAACGACCCTTTCACAGGGTTTGCCTAAGACCATCTTGCATATCAGATATTTATATTACGATTCATAACATTAGCAACATTACAGTTATGAAGTAGCAATGAAAATAGTTTTATGGTTGGGTCACAACATGAGGAACTGTATTTAAAGGGCCAGAAGGTTGAGAAACACTGGTCTAGAGGATTTATCCAGTGATGTCAGTGGTGTATTAAAGTCCCCTACTATGATTGTATTGTTGTCTATCTCTCCCTTGATATCTTCCAGGATTTTGTTTTTTTTTTAATGTATTTAGGTGCTCTTCCGTTGGGTGCATATATGTTTATCAGGGTTATATCCTCTTGTTGTATCAATCCGTTTAGTATTATGAAGTGGCCTTCTTATCTCTTGTTATGGCCTTCACTTTGAGGTCTATTTTAAGTATTGCTACCCCAGCTTTTTTTTTTTTTTCATTTCCATTTGCCTGTAAGATATTTTTTCAATCCTTCAGTTTCAGACTATGTGAGTCCCTTGTTCTGAGGTGGATCTCTCTCTCTCTCTCTCTCTTTTTTTTTTAATATATTTTATTGATTTTTTTACAGAGAGGAAAGGAGAGGGATAGAGAGTCAGAAACATCGATGAGAGAGAAACATTGATCAGCTGCCTCCTGTACACCACCCACTGGGGACGCTCCTGCAACCAAGGGAACCGAACCCGGGACCTTTCAGTCCGCAGGCCGACTCTCTATCCACTGAGCCAAACCGGTTTCAGCTGGATCTCTTGTAGACAACATATATATGGTCATGTTTTTTTTAAAATATATTTTATTGATTTTTTACAGAGAGGAAGGGAGAGAGATAGAGAGTTAGAAACATCGATGAGAGAAACATCGATCAGCCACCTCCTGCACATCTCCCACTGGGGATGTGCCCGCAACCCAGGTACATGCCCTTGACCAGAATCGAACCTGGGACCCTTCAGTCCGCAGGCCGACGCTCTATCCACTAAGCCAAACCAGTTTCAGCTGGTCATGTTTTTTTATCCATTTAGCCACTCAATGTATTTTGATTGAAGCATTTAATCCGTTTGCATTTAAAATTATTATTGAAAGGTACTTGTTTGTAGCCATTTTTATTTTTGTGTGCCTGTTGTTCCTGCTTACCTTTTTATTTCTTCTTTTTGCAGCATTCCCTTTAGCAGTTGTTGCATTGCTGGCTTGGTACTGATAAAGTCCCTTAGCCTTTTTTTTGTCTGTGAAGCTCCTGATTTCCCCTTTAATTTTGATTGATAGTCTTGCTGGATAGAGTATTCTTGGATTCAGTCCTTTGCTTTCCATCACTTTGTATACCTCCTTCCATTCCCTTCTAGCTTGATGTGTTTCTGTTGAGAAATCTTTTGATAACTGATGGGGGATCCTTTGTAGGTAACTCTCTGTCTCTCCCTTACAGCCTTTAAGAGTCTCTCTTTGTCACTAACATTTGCCATTGTGATTATGACTTGTCTTGGTGGGGGTCTTTCGGGATTCATCTTACTTGGGACTCGCTGTACTTGTGTAACTTTTTTCTTCCCCATATCAGGGAAGGTTTCTGTCATTATTTCTTCAAAGAGATTTTCTAATCCTTGCTGCTCTTCTTGTCCTTCTGGAAGCCCTATTATATGTATGCTACTTCGTTTTGTGTTGTCCCAAAGCTCCCTTAGGCTGTCCTCCTGCTTTTTAATCTTTTCTCCAGTTGCTGTTCAGATTGGGCTTGTTTCTGTACTTTTTTGTAACTCAGTAATTCGGTCCTCTGCTTCTTCTAGTCTACTGTTGCAACCTTCCATGGTGTTTTTGATTGTAGCTATATCACTTTTCATTTCTTCCTGATTTTTGCATAGGTTATTGATTTTCTCATCCATCAGGTGAATGAACTCTATGACCATTACTCTGAATTCTTTTTTTCTTTTTTTTTGTCATGTTGCATGCTTCTGTTTCACTTATTTCCTTTCTTGGTGATCTCTCTTTTTCTTTCCTCTGGGGATTGTTTCATTGTCTCTTCATTATATCACCAGAAGGTTCAAATGTCAAGTAACGGGCCATGTGTAGTTGGAGCCATGTGTAGTGGAAGCTTTGCACCCCGCAAGTGTCACTGAAGAGCTCTGACACCAAGATGTGTGGCTACCTTGGGTTGGGGAGCCACGCTCACCCAGGATCACATTCACAGGCACTTAATGTGGCCTCATGTGCGCACCTAGAATTAGGTACCCTGCCTGTGCCATCCTGAAACAGATCCCAATGGCATGTGCCAAAAATCAAAGTCTCCTGGTGCGTGGTAGGAGTCAGAGACCCCCTGTGTCTGCACCGAGAATTGAGTATCAGAGTCTCTGTTGCTTGGTGTGGTCTCGAGCCGAGAATCAGGGTTTCTGTTTAGGCATGTGCCATGTATTGGAGTTACTGGCTCTTAGTGTGAATGCACTGGGAGTCAGGGATCCCAAGTGTGTGCAGTGAGAAACAGATTCAAGTCACTGGTGCTGCCTCTTGCATGGAAAATCAGGGTCCCCGGTGTTATGCCCAGATTGCAAGGTTCCCAAGAGCCCACCAGGGAGCCAGCCAGTCCGATGCAAAAGCAATGAGTCCTTTATTTCAAGCGAGCTTGAGCTCCCTTACCCTCCTTACTGACGCAGCAGCAGGTGGCAGAGAGGGAGTGGCCTGATAGAACCAGGAGTTTTATAGAGGGTTGGAATAGGGGCAGGAGAGGAGACTGTGGGCCCCGCCGATTGGCTAGGTTTGAGTTGGTGTCCCATTACACAGGATGTGGTCATAGTGATGGCGTGCACTTCCCTTGATTATCATTGGTTAGTCCAGAGAAATCCTGGGTGTGGCTTCTTCCGGGAAGAAGCCTTTGCTGAGCACATGGCCCTGTCCAAAATGGAGGTCCCTTAATGGACGGGGAGCCGGCCACTCGGCTCCAATGCAAGGCCTGCTGCCGCAGGCGTTGCCAGAAAGCGGGCCGATCCCCCACCACCGGGCGCCCACCACCCGGCCTGGCCTTTGGGTCACCCGGTAGCTCAGCAGGAAAGTGACGCAGACGCCGACGAGGGCGGCCTGGTCCGTCTGGGCGTCCGCTGGCCCTCGCCTATCCTGTCGGGCGCTGCCTCGGCTTTTGCTGCCCGTCCCTCTCTCGCAGCTCCTCTCGGTGGCCTGTCGGGCCCAGCGCAGTGCGCTGGCAGTGGTGGAGGTGGAGCGGAGCCTCCGAGCCTCGGAGCCCCAGCCCGGCGGCTACGAGCTGTGTCCGAGCCACGCGCCCCGCTGGCGGGCGTCCTCGCTGGCCTCCATGCCACCCCCGGAGGCCGCGCATCGCAGGCAGCGTGGCGTCCGGAGCCACCTTCTGCCCGCGCTCCTGCTCCGCCCGGCACTGCGGGGCGGGAGGAGGTGCGCCTGACCCCGAGTGACCCGAGGCATCGGCGGCTGAGATGTGGTCTCCACTGTGACCGGCGGCTCCGGGGCGCCCTTCGCGCCAGGAGGCACGATGATGCGGCCCCCAGTGCCAAGGCACCTCAGGGGCCGGGGAGGGGGGCCTTCGGCCAGTCGTCCTCCCTGCCGGAAGCCTGCGGGCCTCGGGGAACTGACTGTCCGAGCCACGTGCCTCGCCAGCCCTTTCACCTGGTCTGCTTGGGGGACTGAGTTGCACAATCGCACTGTGTCAGCAGAATGACCACTCCTGCCCAAAAGCCTTCCTGTGTGCTTTCCCTGAATCAAAGTCAGGTGGCACTGCCCCCCAGTGTGGGCCTGGGATTTGGTCATGTGAGTGTGCACTGCAAGAAACAAACTCCCCGTGTAGGTCACCCAGGCTCACATTCAGCACTACCTCCCTCTGTGGGCACCGGGTCTGGTTGCCAGAAACAGACTTCCGGAGTTCACGCCCCCAGGCTCAGATTCAGCTCTGCCTCCCTGTGTGGGTGTGGGATCTGGTTGCGGAAAACAAACTCCCAGAGTTTGCGCCCCCAGGCTCAGATTCAGCTCTGCCTCCCTGGTTGGGTGCAGGGTCTCCTGTGGGAAACAAGGTCCCTGAGTTCATGCCCCCAGGCTCAGATTCAGCGCTGTCTCCCTGCGCGGGTGTGGGATCTGGTTGCGGAAAACAAACTCCCCAAGATTGTGCAACCAAGGCTCAAATTCAGCACAGCCTACCTGCTGGGGTGCAGGGTCTGGTCACAGAAAACAACTTTCCCGAATCTGCGCCCCTAGGCTCAAATTCAGTGCAGCCTCCCTGTTTGGGCGTGGATTCTGGTCACGGGAAACAAACTTCCCGTGTCCACACACCCAGGCCCAAATTCAGGTAGGGCTGCCACTGTTGTGTATGGGCAAGAGGCCTGTTTGAGCAGAGAGCTTCTGTCAGTTCCTATGCCACTGCCGTGGGGGTGGCCGGGAGGGGGTTTGGCTCTGTAACTCACAGGAATCTGCGTCATGGGTTCCTGGGGTCTTGGTGTCCGTGGGTCTGCAGCTGTGTTCACAGATCTTTTTCCCGAGTGGCTTTAGTCTCCTGGTTTGCAACTGAGACCAGATTGGGTAATAGTGAGGCTAGGATTCAGCGCTGTCTCCCTGCGTGGGTGTGGGATCTGGTTACGGAAAACAAACTCCCCAAGATCACGCACCAAGGCTCAAATTCAGCACAGCCTACCTGCAGGGGCGCACGGTCTGGTTGCAGAAAACAAATTTCCCGAATCTGCTCCCCTAGGCTCAAATTCAGCGCAGCCTCCCTGTTTGGGCACGGATTCTGGTCACGGGAAACTAACTTCCTGTGTCCACACACCCAGGCACAAATTCAGGTAGAGCTGCCGCTGCTGTGTGTGGGCAAGAGGCCTGTTTGAGCAGAGAGGGACTGGCAGTTCCTATGCCTCTGCTGTCGGGATGGTGGAGAGGGGGATTGGCTCTGTAACACACAGGAATCTGCGGCCTCGATGCCTGGGGTCTTGGTGTCCGTGGGCCTGCAGCTGTGGTCGCAGATCTTTTACCTGAGTGGCTGTAGGCTCCTTGTTTGCCACTGAGACCAGATTGGGTAATAGCGAGGCTAGGATCCTAGTCTCAAGCAGTTCTGTTCTTCAAGATGGTGCAGCCTCTGTGCCGGGTGTGTCCTCCCAGAGTGTTTGTGGTGGCAGCAGGTTTTGCCATCTAAGAGAGCACAGTTAGGCAGCCCCTTGAAAGACCTGTAGGATCTAGCTGTCCCTAGCTCTCACTCACACACACCACACACGTCCACACACTCCTCTATCGCTCCCTCACTCTCTCACAAACCCTCCCTACCTTCTTGCTGGTCGCCATCTTTTTTGGGGGGAGTCCATTTCTGATGGTGTCTTTATGATACGATATGGGGAATTTTAGGATAATTCCTAACAATATGGGTTGCTGTGGTGCTACATGCCAGGTCCAGAGCTTAGGTGCCATATATGTGCCCACCTGCCATTTCTTATTGAGGGATGACCCAGTGAACAATAAGAACGAGATAGAAGACATCAGTGTCACTTGCACTTGAAAATTTCCACCAGGATGGGGAAAGGAGAAGAGAGAAGGGTGAGAGAGAAATATATTACAGAGGTGGTGAACTAGAGTTTTAAGAAAGAAGCTAATTAGAAAACACCCTGTCCTTGTCATGGCTTATTTGTGTTACCAGTGAAGTTGTGCCTTTGAGAATGAAGCTGTGAGACAAGTGTGGATCAAAGAACTATGGGCAGCAGGTAATGCAAAGTGATGGCCTCAGCAAACTGGGATTGGAGTCAGAAGTGTAATGGGCATTACCATGTTGTTTGGTGTCTTGGAGGCACTATTTGGAGAACAACATGGGTATTGCCTGACAACACCAGTTTCAAATCCATCACATTCCCATTATGTGCAGCATCTCTTCCTCCCCTGTGTGCCTAACACCCACTGTTATTAAAAGGGGGCAGTGTGACTCACATTTGAGGATCAGAAGGCAGGTATCTTGTATCTGTTCATCTGCCTTTATTGTTGTGAGAAGACACAGCATCAGTATAAGGAGAGATTGACTTTAATGGGACCAAGGCCTGCTATCTTCTCTGATGTGGGGAGTAGGGAGCATATGGATGTGCAGGGTGGGGAGTATGGCAAACTTGGAATCTCAAGAGAGAATCTTATCATGGGATGTACTGTCTCCATTATGACAGGATATGAACTTTGAGGACGTGGCCATTGCCTTCTCTCAGGAGGAGTGGGGGCTCCTTGATGATGCTCAGAGACTTCTGTACTGTGATGTGCTGCTGGAAGTATTTGCACTTGTATCATTCATAGGTAAGACCTTCACATCTCTCCTAGTGTCCTGAGGTGATGCCCACTCTTTATTTATTCTCCACACTTAGAACTCTCTCTCTCTCTCTCTCAAAACCAGACCATGGGCTCTGCTCATTTCCCCCACTGTCTTGTCGAATGGGCTGTGGCTGCCAGTGCTGAGCTCTCAGAGAGCCCTGAGTAATAGACTCCATAAGCCTCCCTAACACCAGTTGCCTCATAAACTGCAGGAAGTGTGTGGGTGTCAGCAGTCTTACAGACAGCTTAATGGGTCCCTCCTGCTCTTCCTCTCCCAGGAAGGGTGACTATATCCAGATCCATGGCTTCCACTTCTGCACCTTTCCTATAAATAAGGACCTTGATGAATGCCTGGGCCAGGTATCGTCTTTACATACATGCACCAGAGACTGTTCTTGTAAGACCCTCCTTCAATTGTTGTTTGTAATATTACCTTCTGTGAATATTATTGCAAACCGAATGCTATGGGCAAGTGATGGCTGCTCATCTCTGTTGTCTTTCATTGATACTTGGAATATTTAGTTTGTACGTATTTCTAGAGAAGGAGGAGCAGGGAGAACCTCAGTTTTTTCCAGAGTGAACGTACAGGACGGTCCTAGAGGATGCCTGGTCTGGCTGAGTGGCAACTGTGGGGAGGTATGACATAAGGATGGTGTTCAGATTGTACCAGGAACCTGCTCCTGTCTAATGGTGTTTGGTGCAGGTTCCAGTGGCCACACCTCATTGATACCTTTCCTTTTCCACACTTGATACTTTGCTAACTTGTCATTTCATCAATGACTTCTTAGTTTGGCCGTCTCCTCCTTTGTGTCATTTTTACATCACCTATTCCTCTGCACACCTCTTTCTGCAGTATTCTACAACATGGATCTATGGAAGTGTTATGAGGATCACATACATGCTTAAACACCCCTCATACACCAGCTACTTATGTATTGAATTTTACTTGGAAAGTGATGTAACCAACCTTCTGCACATCTTGCCAATGTCACCAGCAGAGAAGATCTACTGAATGCTGTTAGCAGCAGAATGAGCTGAACAGTCCACTTATCTTTCATGTGGTGCTCGCCATGTTTTTCCTCTATTTCTGTTGAAATCTCCACTGTTTTGTGATCTTCAGTGGTCAAGTACTTCACAGGGGCCTCTTATTAAGCCATCCTATAGGTCTTTTATTTTCAGCCAATTGCATGAAACCAATGTAGTATGTGTAACACACTTTTATCATGGGACTTCCCCCTGTCACCAGAGTCAACATTCATTTCTCATCATTTCTCTGTTTTCAGGTCATTGGCATAAAATGGATGATGTGGAGGCCTATTCTGAACACAGTGTATCTGTAGGAGAGTCTCAGCTCAGGGCTTCCAGGACAGCTGCAGCCACCCAGAGGACCCATCTGTGTAAGCCGTGCTTCTCAGTGTTAAAAGATATTTTGCACCTGAGTGAGTTACAAGTGGTTCACTTTGAGAAGAATGTGTTCTTAAGTGATGCGTGTGTGAGAGACTGGTGTTTCAGTGCAAACCCTCACCAGCAACAGAAGGATGCCAGTGGAGAGAAACCCTGGAAAGAAGATATGGAGAGTGCCTGTCTTGTGACAGGTTGCTGTTTCTACTTATCTGGGGTGCCTGAAGCCAATACGGAGGTTGGTGAAGACTCCCCAACCATCTCAGGGTTTCTCCAGCACCAGGCCACTCTTAACACTGAGGAGCCACACAGTAACAATGAGATTTCACAGGAATTTCTCAGTGGAAAAAGATATCACCAGTGGGTTGAATGTGAAACAGCTGTCAGCCAGAAACAGAAAGTTGCTTATGAGAAAGGTCTCTGCTCTGGAAATATGATTGATGAGTATAATAAATGTGGGGAAGTGTGTAGACAAACCTTCAACCACCTTCAACACAGGAGAGTTCACACTACAGAAAAGCCCTACGAGTGTATTGATTGTGGGAAGGTCTTCAGTGAAAACACTGCTCTCATTAAACACAACAGAGTTCACACTGGAGAAAAGCCATATGAGTGTAGTGAATGTGGGAAGTCCTTTAGTCAAAGGTGTTACCTCACTGTACACCACAAAGTTCACACTGGAGAAAAGCTATATGAGTGTAGTGAATGTGGGAAGTCCTTCAGGGAAAGGTCTAACTTCACCAGACACCTCAGAGTTCACACTGGGGAAAAGCCATATGAGTGTAGTGAATGTGGGAATCATTTTAGTCAAAGGTCTGATTTCACTAGACACTACAGAGTTCACACTGGAGAAAAGCCATATGAGTGTAGTGAATGTGGGAAGCATTTCAGTCGAAGGTCTGACCTCACTATACACCACAGAGTTCACACTGGAGAAAAGCCATATAAGTGTAGTGAATGTGGGAAGCATTTCAGTGAAAGGGCTGCCCTCACTATACACCACAGAGTTCACACTGGAGAAAAGACATATGAGTGTAGTGAATGTGGGAAACATTTCAGTAGAAGGGCTGCCCTCACTAGACACCACAGAGTTCACACTGGAGAAAAGCCATATGAGTGTAGTGAATGTGGGAAGCATTTCAGTGAAAGGGATTCCCTCACTAAACACCACAGAGTTCACACTGGAGAAGAGCCATATGAGTGGAGTGAATGTGGCAAGTCCTTCAGTCAAAGGTCTACCCTCACTAAACACCACAGAGTTCATACTGGAGAAAAGTCATAAATGTGCAGGGAATGTTTTATTTTTCTCACTTATTATAAGAACCCTTAAGGGGCTCTATGGGACCCTTTATATGAATGTAAATCCCTTTTATGGGAACGTACACCCTGCTAGATTCCTCATAAATTCGCGGTTCAAGTGAGACTTGAAGGAGCTGCAGTGTACTTGCTCACATGCCCAGACCTTTCCCAAATGATGGCATCGTCTGTTTTTTGCTGAAGAGATTTCACCTCTAACACCTGGCTCACCTGAGGAGTGTACATTGGTCATCATCCCTGGCTGCTCAGGGGACTGTATTCTGTGTTCTCGCTTCTGCTTGAAGTAATTATGGTTCCTCCAAGCTCTTGGCAGTGTCTTCATTCATTTCTCTATGACTAGAAAATGGACCTGACCCAGGATTCATCCAGAGCACTCCTTTTCAGCTAAGAAGTGCTACCTCTTTCAGGATCATAGTGGTACTCACATTATGCTTTGATAAATTTGGGGGGATTCTTAGTCACCAACCCGCAAACCCCTTGCTCTCCTGTGCTCTGGTTTATGATCTTTTTTAAAAGGTGTTGTTACATTTGTACCTTTAATTTTGGTTTTATTCATGGCCACAGATGATTTGCAAACACAAATGTGATCTGTTAGCATGCAGAGATGAATAGATGCTGTGTTTATCCCAAAATTTATGTGGTTTGGAAGGGAAAGCATAATGGCAAGAAATCACTTTTTTCCAATATTGGCTTATTATTTACTGGAGCTCATGGCCTTGAAATAAAGAACACATGACTGTGCATTTAATCTGCAGCCTAGTGCCTCGATTATTGGTGAGGGCAAAGGTCACTCTGAAGGTCACTCTGCTTCTGTGACCAATATGAATCATGTTCTGTGTTCACAGTATGTATTGCATAAGCTTCAGCAATGTTTAGAGAGCCTGCTCTCCATGTACTGCAAAGGAGCCATGTGCTAGGAAGTATGGAATTTCATAGGCTGGTGTCATTTGTTGTAAGACTCTGAGGTGGAACCACAATTAGGACAGAAACACTGTTTCAATAGTGAGTGGGAAAGCCTGCAGTAAATTAAATGATAGGTGCCTCTTCTGAACATAAAGCCACCAAGGTCTAGGGTCTGTGGTTTGTGTGACCTTTATGTTCAGACAGTCTCAGGACCTCCAGAACTGTTTCGTGTAGCTGACGTCATTGGCCCATAAAATAACCTAATGCTATTATGTATTCCCTGGCCCCATCTAGAGTGTTTACATAAGGTAGTTGCTCAACAGGCAAGAAGTCAAAGCTAGAGGAAGAATAATCCTGCAATCTGTCCCAGGATGTATCTTTTGTAAGCAGTCAGCATACCTGTTGAATTTCATGGCAATAGTTTTTTTTTTTTAATATATACTTTTATGATTTTGGAGAGAAAGAGAGAGAGAGCAAAATATCAATGATGAGAGACAATCATTGATCACTTGCCTCCTGCACGCCCTGCTCTGGGGATCAAGCCGACAGACAACCTGGGTATGTGACTCGACCAGGAATTGAACCTTGACTTCTTGGTTCATAAGTCGATGCTCGACCACTGGGCCACACCGGCTGGGCTGATGGCAATTGTCTTCACTGCTTGCCAATATTTGCTGTCACTGAGGCTGGGCTGGTCCTCCCAAGAAATGAGGAGAGGGATGGTCCTGTGTATATAGGGTTGCTGTCTTAATTTTCTAACACAGGGATATCTAGAATTTACATGAAACCACCTTTCAAGACTTTACTTAGGTATATGTGTAACTGATGAGCAAGGGAATGCAGTTTTCTAATGTGTAGTATTTGGTGAGGTTGAACATGCAGATAAAGCTGAGAAACCATCACAGGTAAAACAGGCTTCTCTGTTACCCACATCCATGTTGGGGAAAAAGTAGGCTTACTGTTGTGAGTATGCCAAACACACAGTTAATTCTCTTTTTCAAGTAACTATTTTATGTATTTTAAAATGTATTTTCTATTAAATTTTGAAGGGAAGGGAGAGGGAGAGAACAGCAATCATCTGCCTCCCGTGTGACCAATTATTGGGGATTCAGGAAGGCATGTGCCCTGACCTGGAAGCAAACGACTGGCTTTCAGTGCACATGATCACAGCCAACAACATGAGGCACAAAAGGCCATGCAGAGTTTATATTTGTGTTGTTATTTATTAATCATTGTATTATTTCCATACCAACAACTCTAAACCTACTTTTGCCACACCCTGTATTTACCTCCAGTCCTTTTGTCAGCTTTCTGCCTCCCGGCCCTCCATGCATGTACCTTCCTGTACAGTAGAGTAGTTTACATTTTTCATAATTGTATTGGCACTATAAGGTGCATTCTCTTTAACAAACACTGGCTTCCTTCATGCTGCACAGATATTTTGAGATTCAACAGTATTGTTTATGTAAATAATTAATTTTTTATTTCTAGGAAATAATGTATTCTGTGGATAACCACTTTAACTACTGAGCTGTCTATGGTTTCAGTTATTTGTGCGTTTGGGGTTTTATAAATAAAACACCTGGGCCCTAACCGGTTTGGCTCAGTGGGTAGAGCGTCGGCCTGTGCAAGAGGCAGCTGGTCAAGGTTTCTCATCGATGTTTCTAACACTATCCCTCTACTTTCCTCTCTGTGAAAAATCAATAAAATATACTAAAAACAAAAGTTAAAATATAAATAAAAATAAAACGCTGGGAATGTTGTATTTCGTTCTTTCTACAGGTGTATGTCTTAGGGATCAAACTGTTCCAGTGTCAGTGAATGTGTTACATTTTAACATGTGGAGAACTGTGATCTAAAATGGTCAATCACTTGGCCTTCCCACCCACCCACAGTAATGAAAATTCCATTTTTCTGCAACCCTGCCAGCACATGTGAAGGTTAATCTTTTTAAATATTAGCCCCATCAATGAGTGTACTGTTAACTTGCTTTTGTTTTAATTCCATTTCCGTAAAAATGTTTGATGGCAATCATTTCTTCATGCATTTCTTTACACTGTCTTTATCTCCTTTGTTTAAATGTCTGCTCAGGGTTTTTGTTTACTTTTAAAGTTAATTTATGAATCTAACCAATAGGAGGACAGTGCAGCCTCTAAGACATATGTTTGAGTTTCACTCATTCCTCAGTGACTCCACTGACTTCTTTGCCGTGTGGAATTCTTGGTTTGGAATTCTATATACAAAATATTTTTTTCTCAATTTTTATTTTACATATGATTTATATTCCACTTGTGCCTTACACTTATAAGTTTAATCTGCATTGTTCACATTCTCTACTGGTGGTCTTTAAGTCTAAGCATTTAACAATACATGAAGTAAAGTCTAGGTTGTAGTATTTTACAAATTTGCTGGTATAAATACTCTCATCAACACCATAGTTTGGCATGTCAAACTGCCAGAATGATGCCATTGAGCATGGACATAAGATATTTCAGTATACCTCATTATAGTTTATTTTCAGCATACTGAGACAGTAGCAATGAATATACTCCAGAACATTCATGAGTTATTGGAAAGTGACAAGTTTTAAACATTTTTAAAAGTTTGATATAAGTATAATTGACTTAAAACAAATTTAAACTAAATAAATATATACTTAAAACATGTTTTTATTAGAGGAAGGGAAAGAGATTGAGAATCATCAGTGTACAGCTCCTAGGGCACTTGAAACTAAAGAGAAAATGAACAAATGGGACTACATCAAAATAAAAAGCTTTTGCACAGCAAAAGAAACCATCAACAAAACAACAAGAAAACCCACTGTGTGGGAAAACATATTTGCCAACGTCATATCTGATAAGGGCCTAATCTCCAAAATTTATAGGGAACTCATACAACTTAACAAAAAGAAGATAAACAATCCAATCAAAAAATGGGCAAAGGATCTAAATAGACACCTTTCAAAAGAGGACATTCAGAAAGCCAAGAGACATATGAAAACATGCTCAAAGTCACTAATCATCCGAGAGATGCAAATCAAAACAACAATGCGGTACCTTCTCACACCTGTCAGAATGGCTATCATCAACAAATCAACAAACGACAAGTGCTGGAGAGGATGTGGAGAAAAAGGAACACTTGTGCACCGCTGGTGGGAATGCAGACTGGTGCAGCCACTATGGAAGACAGTATGGAGTTTCCTCAAAAAGCTGGAAATGGAACTCCCATTTGACCCTGTGATCCCACTTCTAGGAATATATCCCAAGAAACCAGAAACACCAATCAGAAAGGATATGTGCACCCCTATGTTCATAGCAGCACAATTCACCATAGCTAAGATCTGGAAACAGCCTAAGTGCCCATCAGTAGATGAATGGATTAGAAAACTGTGGTATATCTACACGATGGAATACTATGCTGCTGTAAAAACGAAGGAACTCTTACCATTTGCAACAGCATGGATGGAACTGGAGAGCATTATGCTTAGTGATATAAGCCAGTCAATGAAGGAAAAATACCACATGATCTCACTCATTCATGGATAATAAAGACCATTACAAACTTTTGAGCAATAATAGATACAGAGGCAGAGCTGCCTCAAACTGATTGTCAAACTGCAGCGGGAAGGCCAGAGAGGGTTGGGGGGCAGAAGGGAGGAGAGTAAGAGATCAACCGAAGGACTTGTATGCATACATATAAGCATAACTAATGGACATAAGACACTGGGGGGTAAGGGAGGGCAGGGACTGGCGGGGGGTGGGGGAAGGACACATATGTAATACCCTTTGTAATACTTATTATAATATTTTTAAAAAAAAAAGAATAAAAAAAAAGAAATTAAGAAAAAAAAAGAGAATCATCAGTGATGTGAGAGAATCATTGATCAGCTGCCTCCTGAAGACCTACACTGGGTATCATGCCTGCAACCTGGATATTTGCACTGACAGTAATCCAACTGTAACTTCCTGGTTCATAGCTTGATCCTGAACCACTGAGGAACACCAGCCAGATAAAACACATTTCTTAACATGCACTTTTATGTTTCCATACATGTCTGCATCTCTGAAACCAAATCCTCCTCCCCTTTTCAGTGCTTCCTAATTGGCACATGAAATTACTGATGCAAGGACATAATCTACCTTTGTAACAGCTTATTTCAAATATATCCATATAAAGAGAACGCAAGACATACTGAATTTTAGTCACTATCTCTCCTCACAGCGGTTATAGTATCTACCTATTCATAGATACATTAGTTATTTTACTTAAAACCCCTGGTAAGTATTTCCCTGGCCAGATAGTTCAGTTGACTCAATAATGCCAAGGTTGCAGATTCCATCCTCAAGGACAATGCAAGAATCAAACAATGAATATAAAATTAGTGGAACAACAAATGGATGTCTCTCCCTATTCTATCTCTCCCTAATCAATATATTTGTGGGTTTTCCCCCCGCCAAATGAGTCAACTAATGTGAACACCATCACAGACCAGGAACCCTGTGGTGAACCAACCATAAGGGTTCTCATGAGGGCAGAGCACACAGTGAGGGAGAGAACAGGAGGGGAGAGGCCCTGCTGTCAGTGTGGAGGGTGGGGAACTGGGGCTGAGCTGCACAGACAACCACAAGTAATTATGACATCTGTGCTTTCTGAGACTAACCCCTAGGGGGCTGGGGAAAGCTCAGCCTGGACATGGGCCTTGTGGTCTCAGCACCATCCAGCCAGGGGTTGAGACTGGGGCTATTTTGGATTCAGGTAGTGGAAGAGCCCAGATCCTTCCCAGGTGTTCCAGAGCAGTTCCTGATACTTGAGGCCCTCAAATCAGCTCACCTACCTCTGAGCGGCGCACACACTCACCTGAGCTCCACAGGCATTGTTAGAATCTCTCTGCTTTTGCATTTCTAGGTAATTTTCCACTTCAATTTTATTAAAAATTCTACTGCGCGACCAGTCCTGGGTGTAGCACGGATTCTCCAGGAAACGGTGCTGTGTTTTTTCAATGGTGAGACCATTTTGCAATCTAAGTATTTCCAGAAGGAGAGGCTTGGTCTGAACATGATACCACATTGGGGGGATGCATTACAGGTGGTCTCCACCCTCCACAAGTTTGGCCTGTGCAAAGCAGACCCTTGCACCCGAGGTGATGGAGCCTGGGCTCTGAGAGACAATGCACTGTGGGATGTGAGGTTGAGGGGGCAGGGAGTTTGGGTGTTGGGACAGGATTGGTGATAGGATTTCCTGCCAGCGTATGGGGGTGTGTCCATTGTCTGTGTATCCTGTGGCACTGTCTGGGTGGCCGCAATTATTTGTGTGTGTGTGCGTGTGTGTGTGTGTGTGTGTTCCCCATGTCTACAGTGTGGGTCTGTGTAAACCTGTACATAAGCCCAGCACCTGAGTGCCCAGCAGAGGCTGGGAGTGTTCTGTACCTGTGTGTTTCTGTGCTTGGGTTATCTGTATGTTTCTCTCTGAGTCTGTGCACCCCCACAATGGGCAAGTGCATAGGCAATCTTCGGTGAGGCGTTGTAGAGGCACCTTCCTCTGCATCAATATGTTCCTCTTCCCCACCCCCAGGTGAGCCCCTTCTTCTCTTCCAGGCATCTGGTTTCCCTATGGAGGTCTCATCTAAGTCTCAAGGATGGATTAAGCATGATGTCAGTTCAGAGAATTCCAGCCTATGGGAAGATGGGGAATTGAAGAAGACTCTGATTGCAGACAGGAGATATAGAGTGTGGATTGGGATCATTTGGTAAGGACAATAGTCTCTGTGAAGGAGGTGGAGGATCCAGGATTTTTGTGAAGGAATATGAGGATGAGTTCATGTGGGGGGAAGCTGAGGGGGAAGACTTCTGGGCTCCTAAGTCCCCACTGATAATGAGGAACTGGACATCCCAGGAGAGGGGTGTCCCTTGATATGTCAAAGCTAGGCTGACAACTAATACAGGAAGCTGCCTGGGCTCCATGAAGCGTCACTCCTGGACTTCTGGGCTCTGGTCATTAACTGGGTGTGCATGGCCCACCCAACACTGGGGCCAGGAGGGAGAATTAGGACCAGTGTGTAGAACCATCCAGGGACCATGTAGCACACATTCATACACAGAACAAATGGAAAGCACAGGATCACCATTGATGTTAACGTCAGCTTTTTTTCACCATCATCCTCACTGGGAGCTCTTACCAGGGCAATGCACAAGATAAGGAAACTTGGAAGCAGGTACTGACTGATGTTAATTGAAAAAAAACAATAGGTGTGTTGGGATGCTCACAGTCCTGTACCCTTCCCAGTAAACACTCAACATGTGGGTCTTCACCTTGACCATAGTGCTGGAATCCAGGCAGCCAGGGATTTACCCAAAGTCACACTCAGAATTGGTGTTGAGGTTACTGCCCTTGAGATCTTACCAAACTCCTTTTTTGGAAGTTCACCCCTTTGAATCTTGAAAGTGATGGTTTTGGGGCAGCTTGGGGAGAAAATCCATCTCAATGAGGAGAAAGCGGACTATCCTGACTCATTACTACTGTCATTTCCTACCTGTCCCACTATTCTCTTTTGCCCTTGCACAGCCCAAGAGGTTGGCACCATATGTTCACCTTAATGAGGCCCATCAAGTATACCTGGTTCTGCAGCCAACCCCCTGAGGTTGGCTGCAGCTCTGTGATGTGCTTTGACCAATGAAATGTGTTGGGAGTGAAGCCTGTCACCACTAACACAAGACTCTGGAAACACTGAGACTGGCCACCCTCTCTGTCCATCTCTGATAATGTCAACAGGTACCTACATGGTGGATCCTCCTTTATCCCGGTCCCTGGAGAACCAGGGTATACATATGGTATGAACAAGAAAGATACCTTCTTTATGCTAAGCTACTAAAGCTTTGGGACTGTAACATCTAGCCAATCCTAATGGTTATGAAGTACCAACTCTACTCTCTAGGAGGCATTGATGTTAATGTCAGCCTAACTTTAAAGTCTGTTGTTATAGACACATGATTTTTACTTCTAGTCCTGTCTTTTATTTACTCTACAATCAGGCAATCTACATTGAGTCTCTGAACCTGGATTTCCTCACTAGAAATAGACTTTTAAACCATCTCAGGTTGACACATCACCTGGTTGCCTCCTGTACGCATCCTAACCAGTACCTGTGAGGAGCTCTGTAATGGAGGTACATACACTTGACCGGAATCAACCCACAACCCTTTAGTCCTAGGGCCGTCACTCTATCCACTGAGCCAAACGAGGGAAGGCTCACATGTACACTTTTTAAACATGCCCTTTTGATGTTTCCACTCATGCCTGTATTCCTGAAACCAAGTTCCTTCTGCCCTCCTCAGTGCTTCTTTCTTGGCAAATAAAATATCTGATGCATGGACACATTCTGCCTTTGAAATAACTTATTTGAAATATATCCGTATGAGGAAAACACTTATGAAAGCCCATAAATCCTATTCTAGCCTTCCAACATTATCTACCATGATGGTTGTTCTTGTTTCTATTTATCCATACGTACATTAGTGGGTTACTTAACATAAAATCCCCAATATGTCGGGCTGTGCCCAGATAGTTCAGTTGGTCAGAGAATCATCTCAATAACACCAAGATTACAGCTTCCATCTCCAGTCAGGGCACATGAAAGAAAATTTTTGACCCAGGAAGGCCAAATCTAATCTACTGTAGGAAATTACAGGAACAAAAAAAATTAGTAAATCTCTCTGTCTCCCTGTTTCTCTCTCTCAAATCAATATACATGTTTCATTCACCTAGTCAGTCCACACACATGTGAACACCAGCACAGGTCTGGGACTCCATGGTGACCTGCAGCCAGGGTCCTCGTGAGGGTCATGCATGCAATGATCCAGAGAACAGTGTGGGAGGTGCCCTTGCTGTCAGGGTGGACGGTGGGAACCTGAGCTTCATAATCCTCCCCAGGGGATGATGACATCTGTGCTCCCTGAGCTGAAACCTAAGGAGCCGGGAGTAGATCTGAGTCTTGGCATGCCTCTTGTGGTCTCTGCACCTTCAGCCAGGGGTTGAGACTGGGCTGTTTCAGAATTCAGGTAGTAGAAGAGCTCATATTCCTCTCAGGTGTCAAGGCTGGGAGCAGCCATGCCAGCTGGGAAGGTGTGTGTGGGCAGGAAAAAGCCCTGGACAGTTTCCAGGGAGAGTTGGTGCTGGGCCATATGAGTGGCACTGAGGCCTCCTCTAGTCCCAGTTCAGTCTGGTGTCCTCTCTGTTCCTTGGGGCCATGGTTAGTGGGAAACGGAACATAAGTTACCAGGGTAGTCATGACCTGGGATCAGCATGTCCTTCAAGAAAACTTGTGACCCAGAAGGGCTAACCTAGTCCACAGTAATGAGGTGCTCCAGCCATTGCCCTGCCCAGGGAGGGAGAGGAGCTGTCTCTGCAGAGGCTGATTCCCTATCTGCCCAGCAGGAGGGAGAGCAGGCTGCTGAGCCAGGTGGTCCTGGGTTACCAGTGTCTTGAAGTTTAGCCACTAAGGAGGTTCCAGATATTTATCAATCCAGAGAGAGAAAGTATCCCTGATCTTTCCTTCATGGGTAAGCATCCACCCTGCTGCACTGAGACTGCTCTATTGTCTGCACAGACCACCCTCTACACCCTTTCCTGGCTGTGCCTGTGATGTTCCCACTGAAGGTGAGACATGCTCCTGAAGTGAGTTGATGGACCCTGAACACTGGGCATAGTGTGCTGCTGGGGTGTGTGAGTGAATGAGCAGAAAGGTTGGGGTCTGGGACAGGGCGGGGGGGCAGGGTCCTTGAGAAGGTGGACTGAGGGAAGGCTCTAGGAATGAGAATTGTAATCAGACTGGATGTAGAGGCAGCACCCAAGGGCGGGTACATCTGAGACCTGTAAGGACCGGGGGCATGGACACTGTTGACCCAACTGTCCGAGACTCCGGAGATACAGAGTCCCCTTCCCTTAGGAGCTGGAGTTCTAGTGGAGGACAGCCCACAGAGAGTGAACAGGACAGCTGTGACAGGCGATAGGAGCCCAGGCATAAGATGAAGCTGGTGGTGGTCAGTGGGGGCCTCCCTGAGACAATCCGGGAAGGGGTGGCAGAGTCCAGTTGGAAGGCCTGCTGGGAGCATGCCCCCTCCCCCCATTTGGGAGATGAAGGGAGGTCACTGGGGCTGATTTGGAAACTGAAATTAGAAAGGGGGTCCTGGGGCATGTGGGCGCTGTGGCAGGATTGACCTTCTCCTCAGGAGGCATCAGAGTTTGCCTCCAGGCCCAGGCTGCCTTCAGAAGGGCTGATGGGCATCCCCTTCAGAAAAATCATTGCCAGAGGGAAATTTGACTTTGCCTATTGGTCTGTCTATGACTATGGTTATTTCCAGGTTTGGAGTATTATAAGTAAGTCTTCTGGGAATATTTGTGTTCAGTTATCTCTATTTATGTATATGTTTTACTTCTCAAACTGTTCTTGTGTGGGTGAATATTAAACACATTAAGATATGCAGAAATGTGACCCAAAATGGTCATTGTTTTTGCCTTCCACAAAACCACAGTATAAAATAAATCCAGTTTTATGCAACTCTGCCAGCACACGCAATGGTTAATCTTTTTAAAGTGCACCCAGAATTGAGTCTAGTGTTAACTCACTTTTGTTTTAATTCTATTTACCTAAGAATTTTTTATGGTGAACAGTTTTTCACACATTATTTACACTGTCTTTACCTTCTTTGTTTAAAAAGTCAGCTTGTAATCTCTTTCAAATTGTTTAAATAAATTCATTATTTTAATTTGAAAGAGGACTGTGTAGCATCTAAGAATATGTTTGAATTTCACTCATTCCTCAATGACTCAAGTGACTTCTTTGCCATATGGAACCACAGATTTTGAATACTGGAAGGAAACTTGTTTTTATTCATTTTTTTATCCTATGTTCAATTTAAGGAAACTTGTAGCATATACTTATACATTTAATCTTCATTGTTCACATTCTCCAGTACCCTTTCTTTACATTTAAGCATTGAATAATACATTAAGTGAAGTCTGGGTTTATAATATTTGTTAATTTTCCTGGTGTAAATACTCTCATCATTGTCCGTAGCAAATTGCTAAATTTATGGCACTGAACATAGACATGTTAAGATATATCAATAGCACATCATTATATTTTATTTGCAACATGCTGATACAGTAGCAACAAATACGCTCCAGAACTTTGATAATAAAATAGAATTATTGGGAACTGTCAATTTTTAAAACTTTCTTAAAGTTTGATGTAAGAATATTTGATTTAAAGTACATATATTTTAAAGCATATGCCTTTGGTGTTTCCATGCATTCCTGCATTGCTGAAACCAAGATCCTCCTGCCCTTATCAGTGCTTCATTTTTGGCACATAGAACTGATGCAAAAATGCAGCCTGCCTTAGAAATAGCTTACCTGAAATTTGTCCATATAAACGACACTTATGGAACCCCATGAATCCTATCTTGCCTTCCACCACTCTGTCATCATGATGGTTTTTGTATGTATCTATTCATACATGATTGGGTATTTTATCTAAATTACTGCGTAGGTCTTGCCATGGCCAAATAGCTCAGTGGGTCAGAGAATCATCTCAATACGCCAAGGTTGCAAGTTCCATCACCGGTCGGGGCAATTACAAGAATCAACCGCTGAAGGTATGAAAGTAACAGAACAAAAGAACTGTGTGTGTCTGTCTCTCTATCCCTATTTTCCTCTCACTCTAAAATCAATATATGTGTTTATTCACCAGTCAGTCCACCTGTGTCAACACCAGCACAGCCCAGGGCCCCATGGTGACCAGCAGCCAGGATTCTCAGGCAATGGTCCAGAGAACAGTATGGGAGGTGCAGTTGCCGTAAGTGTGGCAGGTAGGGAACCTGGGCTGAGCTGCACAATAACCCACAGGGGATGATGACATCTCTGGGACTAAAGCCAAGAAGCTGACAGAAGCTTTGAGCTAGGACATGCCCCTGTGATCTCTGCAACTTCTAGTCAGGGGTTTTAGGCTGGGACATTTCACATTCAGATGGTTGAGAATCCCAGATTACTCTCAGGTTGCAAGGCTGGGAGCAGCAGTGGCACCTGGGCAGGTGGGTGGGTGTGGGCAGGCAAAAGCCCAGGGCAGTGGCCTGGGAGAATTGGTGCTGGCCAGGTGTGTGGCTCTGAGGCCCAGCAGGAGAGTGGAGAGGCTCCATCAAGTCCCCACCTGGGACCGAAAGCCCCAGTGAGAGTCCAAGAGCCCTAGTGCGGGCTCCTTCCCTGTGCACAGCTGGGCCCCTGTCATTCCAGTACAGGTTTCATGTTCTCCCTGGACCTGGATGAGTGGTGGCTGCTGCGCTGACAGGAGGCAGCTGGGGACAGAGTTCCAGCCAGACCCCAGCAGGGCTCCATGTCTATTCAGCCAGGCAGTGAGGGGTCGTGCTTCTCCAGAGCTTGTGTCTCAAGACAGGGGACAAGACCGATCTGTAGTCCCAAGAAAGTTAACTACCTGGTCAAACAGGATGTAGATGTGTTTGGAAGGGAGGGGTTGTGTTAAGGGGGTGGAGTGAAGGGACTGGGCAAGGATAGAGCTTATTCCAGACTCTTATAATGTGTGTCTAGGAGGGAAGTCACCTCATGAGCTCATATACAACTTGGTGTTCATTCAGCAGTGACTTGAGTGAAAGAGTGATTATTAAATTTTGGTTCGGAGGGGGGTTGGTTTGGTTTCAGAAGAAATAAGAGGGAAAGACAATTGTCAGTTTTACTTGGAGCCCAGTACTGGCCTGACTGGGTCTTGGCTGGTAGGGCTTGTCCTTCTCAGGCTGAGTTTGGAACTGTTCTGAGAGAGATGGCAGCACTTCTACCACCTGTGAGCTGAGGCTGGCATCCTTGCTGCCTAACAGGCTGGCTGTCCAACGGGCTTAGTGGCAGGAATGATTCACACACAGCTCCCTTCCTCACTGGAGAGAATAGGTGACTTGTGGCTCTCAATCCTTGCGCTAATCTAATGTCAGCATTGAGCAGACCCTACATGAAAGTATTTCAGCTTCACAAACCATTGGTGTGAGTTAAATCACACCTATTATGTTTTTAACTTTTAAGGAAGAAGATATAGTCAGATTTTAATTTGATATTTTCAACAGTTGATTTTTACCCAAAGAAAATTAATTGACTTCACCTGATGTTTTCATACCTGGAAAGTTACATATTGAATTTTAATAAATGTGACATATAATGCTCAACACATCTGTATTTACTGAGCCTTTTCAAACAACCTTTTCATACCAACATGAAGAATATGCAATTGATGTTTTAAAAAGATAATGCTAAATTTACTATTTTGAGTTACTGGACAGTTACTAAGAAATGTTTAATAGTATCTACCAAACTGTTATAGGATAAGTTTTATAGAGATTGTATAGTTTTAAAATGAGTATTATAAGAGAAACCAAGATGGCAGCATAGGTAAACACCGGAGTTTGCTGCCTCACAAAACCACTTCAAAAATACAACTAAAAGACGGAACGGACATCACCCAGAACCACAGGAAGGCTGGCTGAGAGGAAATTCTACAACTAGAAGGAAAGAGAAAAGCATACCAAGACTCAGAGGAGGTGCGGTGCGGAA
Organism: Myotis yumanensis; assembly: GCF_028538775.1. Classification (NCBI taxonomy): domain Eukaryota; kingdom Metazoa; phylum Chordata; class Mammalia; order Chiroptera; family Vespertilionidae; genus Myotis; species Myotis yumanensis. Next base: position 12,373,261 of record NW_027223771.1, on the reverse strand, counting down.
GTGAAATACTAAGGTACAGAGGCGCATGCAGAGCGTGCTGGCAGCTGAGGGCGCGGTTTTCTTTTTCAATTGGAAGGTAGTCTCAGGCTCTGAGCTCCAGTTCCGGGTGAGTCTCTGGGGACCTAGACTCATATGGTAGAGGCGGGACTGTCTGGCATTGGTTGGAACTCTAGGGCAGCTTTATCTCGGAGGTACTTGCAGCAATTGCTGGGACACTGAGAAGCGGGGCTTCTGAAGGCAGGACTGAGAGCAGCCATAACTGCTTGCTTCACGCGCCCTGTTGATCCCCTGGGACCTGCCCCGCCCAAGTCTTGCACAGAGGCATTTGCTGGATAGCCTCAGGCAGAGGCTAGATTAACACCTCCCTAGAGCTCTAGGACAGAAGTTCACCCACTGCAGACACAGTTGATTCTCATGGCCAATTGACCTGAAGGCCAATCCCTCCCAGTGTTACTTACAACAATCAAGGCTTAACTACAAGACTATGCACAAAGACCACAAGGGGGAGCACCAAGAGTGTCCTCCTCAGCTAATTGGGGAGGCTGAACCACTGGGCCCCAGAGACACTTAGCACAGAAAACCACTTTATCAACACAAGGAAGCATAAAAAATGCGGGGACAAAGGAACAGGACACAAATGACAGAAATGGAGGAAAGCAAACTGCTGGATATAGAGTTCAAAACCACACTTTTAAGGTTTTTCAAGTATTTTCTAGAAACCGCCGATAAATGTAGTGAGATCCTCAAGAAATCTAGTGAGACCCTTGATGTTGTGATAAAGGACCAACTAGAAATTAAGCATGCACTGACTGAAATAAAGAATATTATACAGACTCAAAACAGGAGACCAGAGGAGCGCAAGAATCAAGTCAAAGATTTGAAATGGGAAGAAGCAAAAAACACCCAACCAGAAAAGCAAAATGAAAAAACAATCCAAAAATACGAAGATAGTGTAAGGAGCCTCTGGGACAGCTTCAAGCATACCAACATCCAAATTATAAGGGTGCCAGAAGAAGAGAGAGAGCAAGATATTGAAAACCTATTTGAAGAAATAATGACAGAAAACTTCCCCTACCTGGTGAAAGAAATAGACTTCCAAGTCCAGGAAGCGCAGAGAACCCCAAACAAAAGGAATCCAAAGAGGACCACACCAAGACACATCATAATTAAAATGCCAAGAGCAAAAGACAAAGGGAGAATCTTAAAAGCAGCAAGAGAAAAAAAAGTCAGTTACCTACAAGGGAATACCCATACGACTGTCAGCTGATTTCTCAACAGAAACCATGCAGGCCAGATGAGAGTGCCAAGAAATATCCAAAGTGATGAATGCCAAGAACCTACAACCAAGATTACTTTATCCAGCAAAGCTATCATTCAGAAGTGAAAGTCAGATAAAGAGCTTCACAGATAAGAAAAAGCTAAAGGAGTTCATCACCACCAAACCAGTATTATATGAAATGCTGAAAGGTATCCTTTAAGAAGAGGAAGAAGAAGAAAAAGGTAAAGATACAAATTATGAACAACAAATACACATCTATCAACAAGTGAATCTAAGAATCAAGTGAATAAATAATCTGATGAACAGAATGAACTGGTGATTATAATAGAAACAGGAGCATAGAAAGGGAATGGACTGACTATTCTTGGGGTTGGGGAAGGGGTGTGGGGGATGCGGGAAGAGACTGGACAAAAATCGCGCACCTATGAATGAGGACAGTGGGTGGGGAGTGAGGGCGGAGGGTGGGGTGGGAACTGAGTGGAGGGGAGTTATGGGAGGAAAAAAGAGGAACAAGTGTAATAATCTGAACAATAAAGATTTAATAATAAAAAAATAAAAATAAAATGAGTATTATAAAAAAGTGCTTACAATTTTGTGAACTGTTGCTAACAGAAAGGTTAATCCAAGGACAAGTTTATTATTGCTGAGATATTTAGGAAGATTGTAGAAATCTGAACCTAGAGTTATTTTTTTAAGAGTTGGTGGAAACCTTAATTAAGTGGTCTAATTTTACCCTCATTCTATAGATGTAGCTAGGAGTCCCAGAAAGTTGAAGTGAAATCCCTAAGACCACAAAGCTAATTAGTAGCAGAGATCAAATGAGAACCCAGGGCCAATGCTCCTTCTACTTTTCCTGGCGGCCTCTGTAGAGCCAGTTGAAGTTAGAACCATAGAGCTGTGACTTAGGAGATCTTAATCCTTTAAAAATATCTACACTAATAAAAGAGAAACATGGTAATTGGTGTACGACCGCTACCCTTTTCATTGGCTAATCAGTGAGTATATGCAAATTAACTGTCAGTCAAGATGGCGGCCGGCAGCCAGGCAGCTGGAAGCGAACATGAGGCTTGCTTGCTTCAGTGACTGCAGACTCCAACGTTCCCCGCCTGACTTGCCGGCCTCTGAGATGGCAGTTTGGAACATTCTAACAAATATACAGAAGCTAAACAAAACCCCGGGATCTCAGAGCTGGAGTTATACATTGTTTCAATTATAGAACGCAAACAAACCAGCAGAAGCCTCAGAGCTAGAGCCAGAGTTAAAGCTGGCCCAGAATAAAAAAAAAAAAGGAGCGGTTGGGAGCTTCAGTCAACCCACCAGCCTGAAAACAGCCCTCAGCCCCTCAGACTGGCCAGGCACCCCAGTGGGGACCCCCACCCTGATCCACGACACCCTTCAGGGCAAACCAGCCAGCCCCCAGGCCTCTATTCTATATAGTAAAAGGGTAATATGCCTCCCAGCACCGGGATCAGCCAAGCCGCGAGGCCTCCTGGCACTGGATCAGCGTGACAGGGGGCAACGCCCAAACCCCCTGATTGCCCTGCAGCTCTGTGTGTGACAGGGTGTGTCGCCCCAACCCTCCCCCCCCTACCCCCGCCACAGGCCCTGCTCTGTGTGTGACAGGGTAGAGCCATAACCTCCCCATCAGCCCTGCCCTGAGTGTGACAGTGGCAGAGCCCCAACCCCCTGATCTGCCCTGCTCTGTGTGTGACAAGGGGCGGTGCCCTAACTCCCCTATCGACCCTACTCTGTGCGTGACAGGGGGGAGCTCCCCAACCCCCTGATGGGCCCTGCTCTGTGCATGACAGGGGGCAGCGCCCCAACCCCCTGATTGGCCCTGCTCTGTGCGTGACAGGGGGTGGTGCCCCAACCCCCCAATCGGCCCTGCTCTGAGCCTGACCAGGGGCTGCACCTAGGGATTGGGCCTGCCCTCTGCCACCCAGGAGCAGGCCTAAGCCAGCAGGTCATTATCTCCCAAGGGGTCCCAGACTGCGAGAGGGCACAGGCCCGGCTGAGGGACCCCCCCCCCCAGTGCACAAATTTTTGTGCACCAGGCCTCTAGTTTTCTGTATAAATACGCTCCTCTTATGAGTCTTGATAGTATTATTTAATCACTAGAGGCCCGATGCAGGAATTTATGACATTGAAAGGAAATTAATTTGAAGAAATATTTTAATATCGCTATTCACCCTTTCTTATAATAGAAGTGTCAACCAAATTCACGATCAACAATTACAGAATGAAACACATGGGTACGACTGGCACACTGAGAGCTTTATATATGTTGATAAACTTGCTTTCTGATTAGGTAAACTTTTTCCAGCCCAGTGAAGCACCCCAATTTTTCTTTCAGGATATTGTCAGAAAAACAGCAGTAAATACCAATACGAAGCAGATTATTATTGTAGATCATGCAGGGAGAATAAAGGGTGAAATATTTAACTATAGCACTGTTTGACTATACTCTGTGAAGTGAGAAAACCTGCAGTCATGTTCAAGTTTTACCGTTTATTACTTCTTTTCAGTTGAGTCAATTTTCAAACATTCTAAATCTCCATTTACTAGCGAATGAAAACAAAACAGGAGTCTACTGAGTCTCCTCTCTACCTATCCCAGGACTTCTGTGAGGATCAAATGAGATGAGGCACATGAAAACACTTCAAAGACATTTGGTTAAAGTGTAAAATGTTTGCACCTGGCTATAAAGCAAGTGGGATGAAGATAATCCAAGGAGGCTCGTTGCTAGGGAGAGGAAGCCTGGCATCGCTATGTAACATCATTACCCGGTGCCCACAACCAGCATTTCCCTGCTGGGCTGTGGGCTTTGCACCATGGGGTTGTGGCTCGGCCTGTGTCCCACTTGGGAAAAGCTGAATGTTGCTTTTGGACCCCAGGAGCGCAGTGCCCTTTCTCTGTAAATGGTCGGTTCAGGTCACAGCAGCTCCAGTATTGAACATCTGCCCCTGGTGGTCAGTGCTCATCATAGTGACTGGTCGGATGGTCGAATCCTTAGGACATTAGCCTTTTATATATATAGATTTTGCAATAAGAATGGCAAAAACCATTTTAAAAGAAAATTTACTGTGGCTCATGTCTAAAGTTTATCAAATCTGAACTTTGACTGTAGATATCAGCCTTCCAATGAGGAATTCTTCAAATACAGCCTGAGCTGTGGACTCTGAGGCATCCTGCCTAGGAGCCTCTCTTCAGGGTTCCTGAACCGCTCCATCCCCTGCCCCACCCCAAGCTCCTGCCCCATCATTTTACCAATCAGACCCAGCACCTCCCAAGCCCAGTGTTCTCATTCATAAGCTGTTAGTGTGCAAGAATGCATTTTAAAGGATATTTCACACCCAAAGCACTTTTTAAGTTTCTCAAAGATAAGTAGATGATCACAGAACATGGAAGCAAAATGCATTTTACACCAAAAAAAGACTTACTTAAATGTTTTTTTAGAAGATTATTTTTCTCCTTATCAAAATAAAATGGGCAAAGGACCTAAATAGACACTTTTCTAAAGAGGACATTCAGAAAGCCAAGAGACATATGAAAACATGGTCAAAGTCACTAATTACCAGAGAGATGCAAATCAAAACAACAATGAGGAATCATCTCCAACCTGTCAGAATGGCTATCATCAACAAATTAACAAATGACAAGTACTGGAGAGGATGCGGAGAAAAGAGAACCCTCGTGCAGTGCTGGTATGAATGCAGACTGGTGCAGCCACTATGGAAGACAGTATGGAGTTTCCTCAAAAAGTTAAAAATGGAACTCCCATTAGACCCAGTGATTCCACTTCTAGGAATATATCCCAAGAAACCAGAAACACCAATCAGAAAGGATATATGCATCTCTATGTTCACAGCAGCACAATTTACTATAGCTAAGATCTGGAAACAGCCTAAGTGCCCATCAGCAGATGAATGGATTAGAAAACCGTGGTACATCTACACAATGGAATACTATGCTGCTGTAAAAAAGAAGGAATTCTTACCATTTGCAACAGCATGGATGGAACTGGAGAGCATTATGCTAAGTGAAATAAGCCAGTCAATGAAAGAAAAATACCACATGATTTCACTCATTTATGGATAATAAAGACCAATATAAACTGATGAACAAAAGTAGATATAAGGCAGGGCACCATCGAACAGACTGTCAAACTACAGCAGAAAGGCTAGGAAGGGTTGCGGGGGTGGGGACGGGAAGGCGAGGTAAAGATCAACCGAAGAACTTGTATGCATGCAGATAAGCATAATCAATGGACACAAGACACTGGTTAGGTGGGTAGAGGAGGCTGGGCGAATTTTTAGGGGCGGGAAAGGAGACATATGTAATACTCTTTGTAATGTTTTAAGCAATAAAAAAATAAAATTATAAAAAATAATATAGGATCATTAGTAGAAATTTAAAAAAGAATAGTATGAATTAAAAGAAATCACTTCTTCCCCTGACCGGTTTGGCTCAGTGGATAGAGTGTCAGCCTGAGGACTGAAGGGTCCCAGGTTCAATTCCAGTCAGGGGCATGTACGTTGGTTGCAGGCACATCCCCAGTAGGGGGTGTGCAGGAGGCAGCTGATCCATATTCCTCTCTCATCGATGTTTCTGACTCTCTATCCCTCTCCCCTCCTCTCTGTAAAAAAAAAATCAATAAAATATGTTTTTTTAAAAAAGAATAAAAAGAAATCACTTCTTTCTACTATCCAAGGTTAACCACTGGCAACAATTCAAAGTATTGTCTTTTGTCTTTCCTACATTTATATATCCAGATAAATTTTTGAAGTGACACTATTGATTTATTTTTTTTAATATCTGTTGTAGAAAAAAAAAAAAAAAAACCAAGATGGCGGCATAGGTAAACACCGGAAATTGCTGTCTCCAACAACAATTTCAAAAATACAACTAAAAGACAGAACGGTCATCATCCAGAACCACAGGAAGGCTGGCTGAGTAGAAATTCTACAACTAGAAGGAAAGAGAAGAGCACACAGACTCAGAGGAGCTACGAAAGTAAAGTACAGAGGTACGCGGAAAGAGGCAGGCACCTGAGGATGCGGCTGTCTTTTTGAATCGGGAGGGAGTCAAAAGCTCCCGACTGCTCTGAACTCCGGTTCCGGGAACTCTCTGGGGTCCCAGGGCTCATACGGGGAGAAACTGGATGGTCTGGCAGCAGGCAGAACTCAGAACTTGAGGACGGCTTTCCCTCAGAGGTGCTGGCAGCAATTACCAGGACACTGAGACGTGCAGCCCCTTAGGGCAGGGCTGAGAATCAGCCATAGCTGCTTACTCCACCCTGTTGATTCCGAGACCCCACCCCATCCAGGCTGCTGCAAAGGCTTTTGCATATGAATGCCCGGGTCCTTGGCAACCTGAAAATTACCTAACAAATTGCAGCTGGGCCAGACAGACCCAGAACTTCCAAGAGAAGGCCCAAGGCCCCACAGCAGCTTGCATTGCTTCACAGCTGGGCCTCATCTGGGCAAGACCCCCCAAAAAAGGAAGGGGAATCTGCATATCTCTTCGTAGCTCCTGCTGGGTAACCTCAGGAAGAGGCTTAATTAACACCTCCTTAGATCCAAGAGCCAGTGTACCCAGTGGTCAGAGAGGGACCATCCAGATTACAACTCCTCAGATTCATAAGGACCACACTCAGGGGGCAGACTCAGTGAGCACCAAAGCCCCACTGAAGCAAGTCTTGCCCCAGAAGGGTGTCTTCAGCACAGAAGTTCTCCCACTGCAGACACAGCTGATTCTCACTGCCAATTGGCCTGGAGGTCAATTCCTCCCAGTGACACCTAAAACAATCAAGGCATAACTACAACAAGACTGTGCACAAAGCCCACGATGGGGTGCACCAAGAGTGTCCACCTCAGGTACTGGGGAGGCTGAGCCACTGGGCCCTGTAGGACACCTAGCACACAAAACTACTCTACCAACACAGGGAAGCAGTCAGAATGTGAAGACAAAGAAACAGGTCACAAATGACAGAAATGGAAGACAGAAAACGACTGGATATAGAGTTCAAAACCACGTTTCTAAGATTTTTCAAGAATTTTATGGAAACCGCCAATAAATGTAGTAAGATCCTCAAGCAATCTAGTGAGACCCTCGATGTTGTGATAAAGGACCAACTAGAAATTAAGCATACACTGACTGAAATAAAGAATATTATACAGACTCCCAACAGCACACCAGAGGATTGCAAGAATCAAGTCAAAGATTTGAAATACAAAGAAGCATAAAACACCCAACCGGGGAAGCAAAATGAAAAAAGAATCCAAAAATACGAAGATAGTGTAAGGAGCCTCTGGGATAACTTCAAGCGTACCAACATCAGAATTATAGGGGTACCAGAAGATGAGAGAGAGCAAGATATTGAAAACCTATTTGAAGAAATAATGACAGGAAACTTCCCCTTCTTGGTGAAAGAAATAGACTTACAAGTCCTAGAAGCGCAGAGAACCCCAAACAAAAGGAATCCAAAGAGGACCACACCAAGACACATCATAATTAAAATGCCAAGAGCAAAAGACAAAGAGAGAATCTTAAAAGCAGCAAGAGAAAAAAAAGTCAGTTACCTACAAGGGAATACCCATACGACTGTCAGCTGATTTCTCAACAGAAACCATGCAGGCCAGATGAGAGTGGCAAGAAATATTCAAAGTGATGAATAGCAAGAACCTACAACCAAGATTACTTTATCCAGAAAAGCTATCATTCAGAATTGACGGTCAGATAAAGAGCTTCACACACACTGTGGAGCAGGAGGTCAGCTAAGAGGACGACACTCTAAAGAGGAAGGAAAAGGGAAGGAGACAGAAGCATCAACGATGAGGGAAAATGATTAATCGGCTGCCTCCTGCACACCCGATACTGGGCATCGAACCAGTAACCCGGGCATGTGCCCTGAATGGGAATTGAACTGTGACCTCTTTGTTCATATTAGCCACACCGGCTGGGCCAAAAATATATTTTAAATGTGTGACACAATAAATTTTACTTAAAAATACAATATTGGCAAAAAGTATTAAAATTAATAATATTTTCGAGAGAAACCAAGATGGCAGCATAGGTTAACACCAGAGTTTTCTGCCTTGAACAACCACTTCAAAAATACAACTAAAAGAAGGAACGGACATCATCCAGAACCACAGGAAGGCTGGCTGAGTGGAAGTTCTACAACTAGGAGGAACCAAGAATCAGAGGAGGCGCAGTGCTGAAGTAAAATACTAAGGTGCGGAGTGTGCATGGCCCGGGCTGGTGGCTGAGGGTGGACTTGTCTGTTTCAATCCGGAGGGAGCCTCAGACTCTCAGCTCCAGATCCGGGTGAGTCTCTAGGGACCCAGACTCAAACGGGAGAAGCGGGACTGTCTGGCTTTGGTCCCTCCGAGGTTTGCAGCAATTGCTGAGACAGAGAGGCAGAGCCCCCTGGGTACTGACTGAGAGCAGCCATAACTGCTCCCTCCTCCGCCCTGTTGATCCTGTGGGACCCGCCCTGCCCAAGCCCTGCACAGAGCCATTTGCCGGATAGCCTCAGGCAAAGGCTAGATTAGCACCTCCCTAGAGGACAGAAGTTCTCCCACTGCAGACACAGCTGATTCTCACAGCCAGTTGGCCTGGAGGTCAAGTAGTAATTACGTACAACAATCAAGGCTTGACTACAACAAGACTGCTCACAGAGACCAGAGGGGGTGCACCAAGAGTGTCTACCTCAGGTAATTGCGACACTTAACATGGAAAGCCACTCTATTGACACAGCGAAGCATAAAAAAAGCCGAGACAAAAAAACAGGCCACAAAGGACAGAACGGGAGGAAAGCAGGCTACTGGATATAGAATTCAAAACCACAATTTTGAGGTCTCTCAAGAGGCTTCTAGAGTCTGTCGATAAACTTGATGAGATGTACAGGAAATCTAATGAGACCCTCGATGGTGTGATAAAGGACCAACTAGAAAGTAAGCATACACTGACTGAAATAAAGAATATTATACAGACTCCCAACAGCAGACCAGAGGAGTGCAAGAATCAAGTTAAAGATTTGAAATGCGAGGAAGCAAAAAGCACCCAACCGGAAAAGCAAAATGAAAAAAGAATCCGAAAGTGCGAAGATAGTGTAAGGAGCCTCTGGGACAGCTACAAGCGTACCAACATCAGAATTATAGGGGTGCCAGAAGATGAGAGAGAGCAAGATATTGAAAACCTATTTGAAAAAATAATGACAGAAAACTTCCCCTACTTGGTGAAAGAAATAGACTTAGAAGTCCAGGAAGCTCGGAGAACCCCAAACAAAAGGAACCCAAAGAGGACCACACCAAGACACATCATAATTAAAATGCCAAGAGCAAAAGACAGAGAATCTTAAAAGCGGCAAGAGAAAGAAACTCAGTTACCTAGGAGGGAATACCCATACGACTGTCAGCTGATTTCTCAACAGAAACTTTGCAGGCCAGAAGGGAGTGGCAAGAAATATTCAAAGTGATGAATACCAAGAACGTACAACCAAGATTACTTTATCCAGCAAAGCTATCATTGAGAATTGAAGGCCAGATAAAGAGCTTCACAGATAAGGAAAAGCTAAAGGAGTTCATCACCACCAAACCAGTATTATATGAAATGCTGAAAGGTACCCTTTAAGAAGAGGAAGAAGAAGAAAAAGGTAAAGATACAAATTATGAACAACAAATACACATCTATCAACAAGTGAATCTAAAAATCAAGTGAATAAATAATCTGATGAACAGAATGAACTGGTGTTTATAATAGAATCAGGGACATAGAAAGGGAATGGACTGACTATGCTTGGGGGGGGAAAGGGGTGTGGGAGATGCGGGAAGAGACTGGACAAAAATCATGCACCTATGGATGAGGACAGTGGTTGGGGAGTGAGGGCGGAGGGTGGGGTGGGAACTGGGAGGAGGGGAGTTATGGGGGGGAAAGAGGAACAAATGTAATAATCTGAACAATAAAGATTTAATTATCAAAAAAAAGAGCTTCACAGATAAGAAAAAGCTAAAGGAGTTCATCACCACCAAACCAGCATTATATGAAATGCTGAAAGGTATTCTTTAAGAAGAGGAAGGAGAAAAAGGAACTCTTACCATTTTCCACAGCATGGATGGAACTAGAGAGTATTATGCTAAGTGAAATAAGCCAGACAGAGAAGGATAAATACTACATGATCTCACTCATTCCTGGAATATAATGAACAACATAAACTGATGAACAAGGACTGATCCAGAGACGGAGAGGCATTGATTGGACTGTCAGGCCTTGGAGGGAAGGTAGGGGAGGGTGGGGGTGAGGGGGAAAGATCAACCAAAGGACTTACATGCAAGCATATAGGTCTAACCAATGGACACGGACAATGGGGAGCTGAGGGCATGAGCTGAGGGGGGGGTTTAGGGGGTAACGTGGGTATAAGGACACATATGTAGTATCTTAATCAATAAAATATATATTAATAATAATTAAAAAAAATAAAAATATATATGTTGTATTGACTTCAGAGAGGAAGGGAGAGGGAGAGAGAGATATTAACATCAATGATGAGATAGAATCATTCATCATCTGCATCCTACATGCCCCCTACTGGGAATGGAGCCCACAACCAGGGCATGAGCCCTGAGGGGGACTCCATGCATGACTTCCTGGTTCATAGATCAATGCTCAACCACTGAGCACACCTTTCGGGCAAGATGATATTATTTATTACATGTGTATCCTGATTTGTTTTCATTTATGGTGTATGCATTTCACTATATCTATAATCACTATCCCCCCCATTTATTAAGGTAGTGTTTATTTCTCCCAACTTTATTGAGAAATAATTGATATACACCACTGTAAAAGTTTAAGGCAGACATCACAATGGTTTGATTTGCATACATTGTGAAATGATTACCACATTGGGTTCAGATAACATCCATCGAAGATGTGACAAACAAAAATTGAAATCTCTAATGCAATTTGAGGTGTTTTTTTTTCTTCAAAGTCAAACCTACAATTGTTACTATTGCAAAAAAGAGCTTGTACTTGGAACTAAGTGCAGGATGTGGTGTGTCTGCAGGCTGGGGCACTTGACCCTTGTGCCTGTTCACATGCAGTTCCTTTCTCCCTCCAGAGTTCACATGAGGCTGGGGATGGATGTGCTGCCCCTACTGGACAAGCTCCCCAGTCCGACTTCCCACCACTGAGTGGCAGAGGTGAGAGCCCACTGTGTAAGGCTGTGGGGCCTATAAAGTTCGGACCTCACTTTTGTCTCGGCGGGTCTGGTGGTGACCTCAGCATCAGCGTGCGCAGAGCCTATGCTGGCCTCTGGGGTGTGCTCTGTGTGGGTCCAGCTCACGCATGGCTCCTCTCCCCCTGAATCTCAGCCACCTTCCCAGTCCTTCTGCTAGAAGCTCTGGTTCTCTCAGAACCTTAGATTCTTCTCCCCCCATGAGCTGTGTGGAAGCTTCATATTACAGGATGGCTTTCAGGGAAAACTGGCAAGAGAAAAAGAAGAAAAAACTAAGCAGGATTCCCCCCAATACTTTGGAGTCCAGGGCCCCATTTTCCCAGGTTCTCGTCATAGATGGGCTTTTCCTCAGCATTTGAGGGGCTTATACACAGGCCATGGCTTCAGAGCCCAGTCAAGAGAGAAGGGGGAAGGGTCCAGTGTAGCCCCCACTCAGACTCCGACAGGCCCCTGGACCAGGCCTCTCTGAGTCATTCCTGTCCTGCTCACAGTGCAGGGATAAGACTCACTGCCTTCAAGACAAATCAGCTCACCACCATGCTGGTCACTTGTCAAGTTCTCACTTCTCTCCCCACTCAGCCCACTGCTGCTCTCTCTGGAGTCCGCAGTTACTATTCTCTCTGAGACCGTGGTTGTCATCACTGGCTGGACAGCTGGCCATTGACCTGCTCCATCTCGGTGGCTCCAGAATGATGTGTTTTCTTCTTTTGAGAAGAAGAATAAAGAGCAAGAATATGGGTCTGGACAGCAGGTAGCCTTTCTGTAGAAAAACATGGACAGTGAGTTATTTCAGTCATAGTCCTTTGAAGTGCTATGTGGATTGGCATGAGGTACTTTTATTTTATTATTCTTTCTGGATGTTCTTCCTGGAGGTGACTGAGTTGGCTGGCTGCACAGGTACAGGAACAAGAGGGTGAGTGTGCTGTCCTATGTGCCAAGTAGCATGGAGTTTGTGCTGTTCTGCATTTCTGAGCCTCTCTCACCATGTGAGTGAGGTCTGGCCAGAGGCAAGGACAGCCATGAGTGGCTGCTCCCAGGCCATCTTGACACCACTCATCTGTGCTCATTGCCAGCTGAATCCACAAGCCAGGGGAGCCCTGGAGCCCTGAGTCACTGTGTGGAGAGGATGTGCTTTGGTGGCCCCCTGGCCCACATCATGGACCAAAAAGAGCAAGATTTTATGGGGTACAGACAATGAAAAGGCCTTCATGGCAGCCCTACATCATTACCCTAATGATACAGGTTTTGATGGACAATTAGAAACTCCCTACTTGACCACAGAGTAAAGAATCAAACCTTTAGTGAGTGACACTCTGTCTCTCATCTTCGTTTAACCCCTTCAAAATGGGATGTGTTGATTTCACTCACCAGCATTACTTCTTCCATCTCGCAATCAGGTTGACAGGAAAATTGGAGCCATCTCTGGAAGGAGAGAGCATATGAAGACAGGGTATTATTTTTACCTTAATTTTAAGCACCACTCTGTCGAGTACAAAGAGAAAAATTATTTATTTTCCTGACTTTTAGCAGAGCATAGGTGTCTTTTCTGCAGTTGAGATCTGTAGATGATTAAAAGGCACGTGCTTCCAACGACAGTGCTGCCTTTCTTGATCCTTGTCCTTGGGTGGCGTCACTCCTGGGCCCTGGGCCCAGGTCACAAACAAGACACCGAGAAGTGAATCTGCTCTGTCGACAAGACCCTGGTCCAGCGTTCCTGAAATGGCACCATAGGCCCATCCTTGTCACTTGGTGAATGTGGTTTAATGAAGCAGGGGGTCACTGTGGGAGGATTGCGCTGCCCATGTTGTGTTTTGTGAGATGCTTAAAAGGTTTGAAGCTCCTTTAAGAAACCAGGTGGTACAGTGAAGGAGCTGCTCCCCCTAGTGATCGCCTTAGAAGTGGCTGAGACACAGCAGCTGTCCTAAAGGCTGTGGAAGCTCCGTGATGGGAGGAAAACGTAGCTGTGTAGGTCACTGGTCTGGATGGTGGCCCTCAATCCCACTGACCACCAGTTCCTGTGGGTAATTCCTTATACTCAGCCCTGACCCCAACTGGACCTGCAGGACCAGATTCTGTGGGGCAAAACAACCAAATCTGGGTCGCCCCTTTTATTTTTTAACCTTTAAAAAATATAATTGTAGATTCACATTATTTGTAAGAGATAATGCAGAGGTGGCCCATGGAATCTGACCTGTTTTCCCTCAATAATATCTTATAAAAATCTCACAACCAGGATATTGACAGTGGCCCAACCACCCATGTAGGGCGAATAGACAACAGCTCTACCCGATTCTCCTGCACCCAGGAGAGTGCCTTCTATTTTTTGTATACTTTTATCACAGTAATTTATACACAATGAAATTTACCATTTTAACTATTTCAGAGCGCTGTCCAATGGTGGTAAGTACATTCATATTGTTGTGCTGCCCTCACCATCATCATCTCCATCACTGTTCTCATCTTCTCCAACTGAAGCTCTGTCCCCACTAAACAACAACTCTGCATCCACTCCCCCAATAATGATACCCTCCATCTTACCTCTGTCTCTATGACTCTGATGGCTCTAGGGATGTCATGTGAGTGACATTTGTCCTTTTGTGATTGGCTTATTTCATTGAGCCACTCAGGGTCCATCCAGGTTGTAGCATGTGTCACAATGGCCTATTTTTCTAAATTGAATATATTGGGGTGAGATTGGTAATGAAATCATGTAGCTTTCAGGTACACAGTTCTATAGTACATCATCTGAATGTTGAATTATGTCTCACCGCCCTCCCCCCACCCACCCCCCCGCTCCCAGGTCAGGTCTCCTTCCATCACAATTTATCCTTTCTAAACCCTCTTCTACCCACACCCCTCTCACTCTGATAATCACCAAAATGCTGTCTGTGTCTATAAGTCTTTTCTTTGCTTAATCCCTTCACCTTATTCCCCTAGTTTCCCAACCTCCCTCCCCTCTGACAGTTGTCAGTCAGTTTTCTGTATCTATGAGCCTGTGTCTATTTTGATTGTAGTTTATTTTGTTCATTAGATTCCACATATAAGTGAAACCATAAGGAACTTGTAATTCTCTGACTGGCTTACTTCACTTCACTTAGCATAATACTCACCAGCTCCGTCCACGCTGTTGTAAAAGGTAAGATTTCCTTCATTTTCTTTCTCTGTGTGTGGGTGAGTAGTATTCTGTTGTGTTAATGTACCACAGCTTCTTCTCCACTCATCTGCTGCTGGGCCCTTGGGCTGCTGTGAAATCTTCACTATTGTAAATAATGCGGCAGTGAACGTAGCATTGCATATATCCTTTCCAATCAGTGTTTCAGGTTTCTGCAGATATATTCTCAGAAGTGGAAATGTTAGGTCTATTTTTAATTTTTGAGGGAACTTCATACTGCTTTTCACAGTGGTTGCACCAATCTGCATTCTTCCCAAGAGTACACGAGAGTTCCCTTTTCTCCACATATTCACCAGCACTTGATGTTTATTGATTTATTGATGACGGCCATCCTGACAGATGTGAGGTCATGCCTCACTGTGATTTTAATTTCTATTTCTGTGATGATTAGTGATGCTCAGCATATTTTATTTGTGTAATACTCATGTGCAGATCCTCGTCGGAAAAGTGTCTATTTAGGTTCTTTGCTCATTTTTAAATTGGATTGTTTAATTTTTTCTGATATTGAGTTTTGAAGTTCTTCATGAATTTGGTATATTTAGCCCTTATCACATGTATCCTTGGCAAATATGTTCCCCCATTCTGAGGGGTGTCTTTTCATTTTGTTGATGATTTCCTTTGCTGTGCAACAATATTATAAAGTGATGTAGTCCCATTTGTTAAGTTTTTCTATGAAAATTTATAGCCTTTACTTTCTTCTAGAATTTGTACATTTTCAAATCTCATTTTAAGTCTTTCATCCATTCTGAGTTTATTCTTCAATGTGGTGTAAGAAGGTAATCTGCATTCATTTATTTTTCTACATTTCTAATTTTCCCAACAGCATTTATTGAGGAATCTATCCTACAACATTGTATGTTCTTGTGTCCTTCGTCAAATATTAATTGACCATAAATTTATGGGTTTATTTCTGGGCTTTTTTATTTCCCAGAAGGCACAGGTCACCTGCACAAGGATGACACAGTGATTTCCCTAACCCTAGTCTCCCCTCAGACAGCCCATGTCCCAACACCACAGCCCAAGTCCTGCCCATCTCCCGCCACCAGCAGCCCAAGTCCCAACACCGCCCTCCCCCCCCCAACTTAGTCCCGCCCGTCTCCCTCCCCCCCCAGCCCGGTCCCGCCCATCTCCCTCCCCCCCCAGCCTGGTCCCGCCCGTCTCCCTCCCCCCCCAGCCCGGTCCCGCCCATCTCCCTCCCCCCCCAGCCTGGTCCCGCCCTTCTCCCTCCCCCCGCAGCCCGGTCCCGCCGGTCTCCCTCCCCCCCAACCCTGTCCCGCCCGTCTCCATCCCCCCCCAGCCCGGTCCCGCCCGTCTCCTTCCCCACCCAGCCCGGTCCCGCCCGTCTCCCTCCCCCCCCAGCCCGGTCCCGCCCATCTCCCTCCCCCCCCAGCCCGGTCCCGCCCATCTCCCTCCCCCCCCAGCCCGGTCCCCGCCCATCTCCCTCCCCCCCCAGCCCGGTCCCGCCCATCTCCCTCCCCCCCCATCCCTGTCCCGCCCGTCTCCCTCCCCCCCCAACCCTGTCCGCCCGTCTCCCTCCCCCCCCAGCCCAGTCCCGCCCCTCTCCCTCCCCCCCCAGCCTGGTCCCGCCCGTCTCCCTCCCCCCCCAGCCCGGTCCCGCCCTTCTCCCTCCCCCCCCCAGCCCGGTCCCGCCGGTCTCCCTCCCCCCCAACCCTGTCCCGCCCGTCTCCCTCTCCCCCCAGCCCGGTCCCGCCCGTCTCCCTCCCCCCCCAGCCCGGTCCGCCCTTCTCCCTCCCCCCGCAGCCCTGTCCCGCCCGTGTCCCTCACCCCCGAGCCCCGTCCCGCCCTTCTCCCTCCCCCCCCAGCCCGGTCCCGCCCTTCTCCCTCCCCCCCAACCCTGTCCCGCCCTTCTCCCTCCCCCCCCAGCCCGGTCCCGCCGGTCTCCCTCCCCCCCAACCCTGTCCCGCCCGTCTCCCTCTCCCCCCAGCCCGGTCCCGCCCGTCTCCCTCCCCCCCCAGCCCGGTCCGCCCTTCTCCCTCCCCCCGCAGCCCTGTCCCGCCCGTGTCCCTCACCCCCGAGCCCCGTCCCGCCCTTCTCCCTCCCCCCCCAGCCCGGTCCCGCCCTTCTCCCTCCCCCCCAACCCTGTCCCGCCCTTCTCCCTCCCCCCCCAGCCCGGTCCCGCCGGTCTCCCTCCCCCCCAGCCCTGTCCCGCCCGTCTCCCTCCCCCCCATCCCTGTCCGCCCGTCTCCCTCCCCCCGCAGCCCGGTCCCGCCCTTCTCCCTCCCCCTGCAGCCCTGTCCGGCCCGTCTCCCTCACCCCCGAGCCCCGTCCCGCCCTTCTCCCTCCCCCCCCAGCCCGGTCCCGCCCGTCTCCCTCCCCCCCCAGCCCGGTCCCGCCCGTCTCCCTCCCCCCCCAGCCCGGTCCCGCCCTTCTCCCTCCCCGCCCAGCCCGGTCCCGCCCGTCTCCCTCCCCCCCCAACCCTGTCCGCCCGTCTCCCTCCCCCCCCAACCCAGTCCGGCCCTTCTCCCTCCCCCCCCCAGCCCGGTCCCGCCCATCTCCCTCCCCCCCCCAGCCCGGTCTCGCCCTTCTCCCTACCCCCCATCCCGGTCCCGCCCGTCTCCCGCCCCCCCCAGCCCGGTCCCGCCCTTCTCCCTCCCCCCCCAGCCCGGTCCCGCCCGTCTCCCGCCCCCCCCCAGCCCGGTCCCGCCCTTCTCCCTCCCCCCCCAGCCCGGTCCCGCCCGTCTCCCTCCCCCCCCAGCCCGGTCCCGCCCATCTCCCTCCCCCCCCAGCCCGGTCCCGCCCATCTCCGTCCCCCCCCAGCCCGGTCCCGCCCTTCTCCCTCCCCCCCCAGCCCGGTCCCGCCCGTCTTCCTCCCCCCCCAGCCCGGTCCCGCCCGTCTCCCTCCCCCCCAGCCCTGTCCCGCCCGTCTCCCTCCCCCCCCAACCCTTTCCCGCCCGTCTCCCTCCCCCCCCAGCCCGGTCCCGCCCATCTCCGTCCCCCCCCAGCCCAGTCCCGCCCTTCTCCCTCCCCCCCCAACCCTTTCCCGCCCGTCTCCCTCCCCCCCCAGCCCAGTCCCGCCCTTCTCCCTCCCCCCCCCAACCCTTTCCCGCCCGTCTCCCTCCCCCCCCAGCCCAGTCCCGCCCGTCTCCCTCCCCCCCAGCCCTGTCCCGCCCATCTCCCTCCCCCCCCAGCCCGGTCCCGCCCTTCTCCCTCCTCCCCAGCCGGTGTCCCGCCCGTCTCCCTCCCCCCCAGCCCTGTCCCGCCCGTCTCCCTCCCCCCCCAACCCTTTCCCGCCCGTCTCCCTCCCCCCCCAGCCCAGGCCCGCCGTCTCCCTCCCCCCCCAGCTGGGTCCCGCCCGTCTCCCGCCCCCCCCAGCCCGGTCCCGCCCTTCTCCCTCCCCCCCCAGCCCGAGTCCTGCCCGTCTCCCGCCCACCCAGCCAGGCCGGCCTGTCTCTCACCCCCCCAGCCCTAGTCCCCCACCCAGCCCAGGAAATATGGAATGCTTCAGGAATTTGTGTGTCACCCTTGCGCAGGGGCCATGCCAATCTCGTCTGTATCATTCCAACTTTAGTATATGTGCTGTTGCCGAGTCGAAGACTGGGCTTTTTATTCTGTTCCGTACTATATTTCTTACTATTGCCTTGTAGTATAGTTTGATATCAGGTAGCATGATTCCTCCAACTTTGTTCTTCTTTCTCATGATTACTGTGGCTATTGGTTTGGTTTTCTTTTATTTGTTTTTGTTGTGTGTGTGTGTGTGTGTGTGTGTGTGTGTGTGTGTGTCTGTGTGTGTGTATTTGTTTATGTGTTGGGGTTTTTTTTGTACATCCATATAAATATTTCTGATATTTGTAGTCGCTCTCTGAAGTACGTCATTGGACATTTCAATGTTGTTAATTCTTCCTATCTTAGAACATCATTTATGCTTTGACATATTTGTATCTTCTTCAACATCTTCCTTCCATCCTTCCTTTCTTTCATTTTCTTTCTTCTTTCTCTCTTTTCCTTTCTTACTTCTTTCTTCTTTCTTCTTCTTTCTTTCTTTCTTTCTTTCTTCCTTTCTTTCTTTCTTTCTTTCTTTCTTCCTGCCTTCTTTTTTCTTTCTTTCTTTCTACATGATATTTATTATGTTGACGTGTATTCATTCCATTCACCCTTTGCTGAGAGTTGTTACAATGAATAGGTGCTGTGTTTTGTTGACTGCTCTTTCTGCATCTATTGTTATAAGCATGTGATTTTTATTCTTTATTTTGTTTATGCTGTATCATGTTGTTTATGAGCAGATACTGTACCAAAGTTGCATCCCTAGAATAAATCCCACTTCATCATGGTTGTGTCATCTGTTGAATATATTACTGGATCCAGTTTGCCAATATTTTGTTGAGGATTTTAGCATCTACATTCATCAGGGATATTGGCCTATCCTTTTCTTTCTTTGTAAAGTCTTATTCTGATTTGGGAATTAGGATAATGCTGGACTCATAAAATGAGCTTGGGAGTCTTCCCTTGCCTTGAGTGTTTTGGAGGAGGTTGAAGAGAACAGGTACTAGTTCTTCTCTGACTGTTTGATGAAATGCACTGTGAAACTATCCAGTCCATCACCTGCGTTGGTTGAGAAGTTATTTTTTCTTTTAATCCTCACCAAGGATATATTTTCCAATGAATTTTTTTTTTTTTATTTTTATTTTTTTAGAGAAGAGGGAGTAAGGGAGGGAAGGGCTGAGGGAGGGGAAATAGAAAGAGAGAGAGACATCAATGTGAGACACACACATCAAATGGTTGTCTCACACACACCCCCCTCAACAGAGGTCTGGGGTGAATCTGAAATCCAGGTATGTGCCCTTGACTGGGAATTATTCCCATGATGCTTTGGTGCATGGACCATAGCTCTAACCACTGACTTACAATCGCTGGTGCTTCATTGATCTCTTGTTTTTTACTGTTTTGTTTATTTCTACTCTGATATTTATTATTTCCTTTATTCTTCTTACTTGTGGTATCTTTGTTTTTCTTTTGCACTAGTTTCTCTAAGTGTAAAGTTAGATGATGTATTTCAGATTTTTCTTGTTTCTGGAGGTAGGCCTGTAATGTTATGAATTTCCCTCTTAGGATGGCTTATGCTGTGCTCCATAGAGTTAGGATTGTTGTGCTCTCATTTCCATGTGTTTTAAGGTATTATTTCACTATTTCCTTGATCTCATTGTTAACCACTCATTGTGTAGTAACATGTTAATTAGCCTCCAAGACTTTCTGTGTTTTACAGTTTTTTCTTTCTTTTAAATCCTATAATTACTAATTTTTATTGTGGTCAAATAAATATGAGATTTAGAGTTTTAACCACAGTTAAGTATACATGAAGTATATTGACAGCAATTCTCACCACCATGTATCTCCCGATTTATATATATTTTGCTTTTCATTGATTTTATTTCTCTGTTAATAAATTTATCGGGGCAGGGTGGTTTTAGGTGTGTACAATTCAGTAATAGATCACTTGTAGATCAGTTTTTTTCTATTTGACTTCTAGTTATATCCAGTGATGATCAGAAAAGTTTCCTGATATGATTTCAATCTTCTTAAATTTACTGAGACTGTTTTTGTGCCCTAACATGTAGTCTATCTGGATAATGTGGAACGTCCACTTAAAAAGAATGTATATTCTATTGCTTCAGGGTGAAATGCTCTGAAGATACCAATTAAATCCATTTGATCTAGTGTGCTATTTAAGGCCACTCTTTCCTTCTTCATTTTCTGTGTGGAAGATCCAGCCATTGATGCCAAGGGGGTGTGAAAATCCCCTACTATGACTCTCTTATTGTTGACCTCTCCATTTATGTACATCAGGATTTAGGTTACACATTTACTTGCTCTTATGTTGTGGAAACACATGTTTGCAAGGGTTAAATCCTCTTGTTGGATTGCTCTCTTTATCATTATGTGGTAGCCTTCCTTATCGATCAATATAGCCTTTGTTGTTGTTGTTGTTGTTTTTAAACATTTTCCATTGGTTTCTCACAGAGAGGAGGGGAGAAGGCCAGAGAGTTAGAAACATCAGATCAGTTGCCTTCTGCACAGCCCCTACTGGGGATGTGCCTGCAACCAAGGTACATGCCCTTGACGGGAATCGAACCCGGGATCCTTCAGTCTGCAGGCCGACGTTCTATCCACTGAGCCAAACCAGTTAGGGCTATAGTCTTTGTTTTAAAGTCTATTTTGTCTGCTATAGGTATTACCTCCCCAGCTTTTTTTTTTCTATTTGTATTTGCATGAAATATATTTTGCCATCTCCTTGCTTTTTGTCTGTATATCTTTCATTCTGAGGTAGGTCTCTTGTTGACTGCATATATATGGTTATTGTTTGCTTATCGATTCAGCTGCCATGTCTTTTAATTGCAGCAGTTAAGCCACTTACATTTAAAGTGATTATTCATAGATATGTTTTATTCTTTTAACTCTGATTCCCTTTGATTCCTTCTTGATAGTTCTTATACTAATGGTTTGGTGGTAATACACCTCTTTTTCTGTTTCTTGTCGGGAAGCTCTTTATTTCTCCATCAATTTTAAATGATAGCCTTGCTGAGTAGAGTAGTCTTGGTTGAAAGTCCTAGGCTTTTCATTACTTTGAATATTTTGTGCCAATCCCTACTGGCATGGTATGTTTCTGTAGAGAAATAAGCCGACAATCTTATGGGACCTCCCTTTTAGGTAACTGACCATCTTTATCTTGTTGCTTTTAAAATGTCCTGTCTTTTATCTTTGTCCTTTTAATTATGATGTGTCCTGGTGGCGGGCCTTTTTGGGTTCATCTTCTTTGGGACTCTGGGCTTCCTGGACTTGTGTGTCTCTTCCTTCACCAGGTTAGGGAAGTGTTCTGTCATTATTTCTTTTAATAGGCTGTAGTCCCTGAATCTCTCTTTTCTCCTTGTACTCCTATAAGGTGGATGTTGTTCATGTTTCCTATTGTCCCAAAAGTCTCTTAAACAGTCCTCATTTTTAAAGTTTTCTTTTTGATGCTTTTGTCTTCTCTGACCTGGTCTTCCAAATCACTAATTTGATTCTCTGCTTCATTCAACTATTTATTTTCTGTAGTGTATTCTTCATTTCAGAGATTGTACTCTTTATTTCTGACGGGATCTTTTATATGGCTTAAATGTTCTTTGTCATGCCTACTGCCAGTTTTCAAGTCCCACTGATTTCATCCACTCTTTGCCGAACTTCTATTAACATCCTTACAACCACGTTTTTTAAACATGCTGTATCTGGAGTATTGCTTGCCTTCACTTTGTTTAGCATTTTTTCTGGGTGTGTCTCCTGTTCTTAAATTCGGGGCATATTTCTTTGCATTTTGGCTGCCTCTGTGTGTTTGTTTCTTTGTATTAAAATCCAGGTCTTGGTAGTGTGGCTTTGTGTAGTAGATGTCCTGTGGAACCCAGTGGCAAGGGCTTCTTGATCACCTGAGTTGAGTGCTCCAGGGATGTGCCCTGTGTGTGATGTGAACCTTCCTGTGGTAGTTGATTCATGATGGCTATTGGCTCATGCATGTGTTGAGTCGATGCTCAGGCTAGTTGGCTGGGACCATAGTTACCCTGCCTACAGTGTAGTGTATGAGCTGCTGACAGGTGTTGACCAGGTGGAGCGCAATTCATCTCAGCAGGTTATGGTGCCTGCCTAGATCTCTCTTTGGATATGCCTCTTGTAAGGCTAATTGTATCCTGCTCTGATGTGCTCTGAAGCTGGCCACTGGGCTTGTTGGTCCTGGGGCTTCCTGGGAGGGACTCTGGTGCTGAACAATGTCAGATGCTTTATGTGACTGGCGCAGGGCAATCTATTTGGATCTACAAAGCAATTCACAATTTGTGACAGCCTCTGCTGAGGCTGAGTGAGCACCGGAAGGTCCAAGCAGAGCACCAAAGCTGGCTTTTACTAGCATTGAGCCTGGGGACAGGTCAGCAAAAGTCCCAGAGCACACCACATTCTGCCTCTCTGTCTGCCTCCATCTGCTGGGTACCTGTGAGTCTCAGTTAATGAAAGAGTCTCTGGAAGCACTCAAGTTACATAAGGTAGGTTCTCAGGGAGTCCCCAGGTAGAGGTGAGTGGTGTTCACCAGATTAATGCAGGTTCAAGCTCAGTATCAGTGTTGGGTGTGAGGCCACTCAGCAAATTCCCCATTGTATACCAGGTCCAGCTGCCACCCACTGGGTCCTCACACATCTTTGAGCAGTGTACAGAAGACACAGACCTAGCATTGTTTGTAGGAGGGGAATGAAAAAGTCAAAAGAGGCTCCTTCCCAGGATGAAGATGTCTGGGATCTGTAGTCTGAGATCAGCCGTGTGAGCTGAAGGGCTTTGCAGAGGGTCTGTGCATTCTCAGAGGCCAGAGAACTGCTTCCTGTGGTGGATGATTCATGGGTCCCCTGGGATGCCACAGGGGAGCAAGAGCATGGCAGATCATGCAGGTGTGATGTCCTCCTCAAGTAGTGAAAAGTAGAGTCCCCTCATGGGTGGCTGATTTCAGCAGATTCATCCCTCCATTTCTATCCTAAGAGAACTGGAGCTCTCTCCAGACTTCTGACCACATGCACGCTCATGGGCTTTTGAGCAGCACTATCCCTGCCTTCTTTCTTCACGGCTGGATGAGCCAGGCTGGCTGGAGTGTAGGGAAGGGAGGATAGAGGTCCGTTTGGTGGGTTGAAATGCTGTTAGAACCTTTAAGGCTTAAATTTATTTTTCCTGTGTCTGCTCCCACACAACAACTGAGCAGCCAAAGTGCTGCTTAGCTCACTCTCAAGGAAGCACAATACTGCCTTGCACCAGTGTCACGTGTCACCAGAGCAGTGAAGGGAGCAACTGGAGGAAGAAGACAAGGCGTTCCTCTCCCAGCGGTGTAACACCCTCACAGGCATGATTCTGTCTGGAGAGCTGACCCCTGCTGGAGCGCTTAAGGCTTTTAGGCACAGAGTGAAATGATCTGATTTATATTTTTTAAAGATCACTCTGATTTTCATTTTTATTTGTATTAAAAATTGTTTTACTAATTTATTTTTTTCAATTAGGGATGACATTCAATATTAGTTTCAAGTGTACAAAATAGTGGTTAGACATTTATATAACATATAAAGTCATCTCCTGATAAGCTTAGCATAGGATATCTTTGAAAAGGGTATTAATCCTATTCATGCGGGGTCCACCCTCATAACCTAAGCAACCTCAAAAGACCCACCTTTTCTTTATTTTTAATCAACCTTATTTGGGTGACATTCATTAATAAAATTGCATCGGTCAGGCGTGCAATTCTATAATGCATTATCAGTATATTGTATTGTGTGTTCACTGCCTCCAAGTCAAGTCTCCTTCCATCATCATTTATCCTCCTTATGCCCTCTTCTCCCTCCCCCACCAGTCACCCACCAACCCTACGCCCCACTCCCCACATGCCACCCCCACCTGCCACCATAAACTCCACTCCCCTAGCCCCCACCTGCCACCTCATACCCCACACCCCACACACCCAGCCCCCATTTGCCTCACCATACCCCACACCCACTGCCCCAACCTGCCACCCCGACCCCCCACCCACCAGCTCCCATCCCCCACCACTATCCCTCACCCCTACCTCCCACTCTTACTCCCCAATACTACCCCCGACCCACCACCCTACATTCCACACCCCACACCACCCACCCTCACCTCCTACCCCCCACCCCCCACTCCCCACCTCCCTTCCCTGTTTGTGATTTGACATTTGAAATGATATTTGAGATGTGTCTTGAGAGCAAGGGTAGGATGTAGACAGATGAAGAAGATGAGAATGTGCTTCAGGTACAGAGAGTGAACTGTCAGCCTGGAAACAGGAGAGACGAACACTGGAGAGACCAGAGCATATGCCCCTCAGATGCCTGTGAGTGAGGGGTCGGGGCAGGGAAACAGAAGACCCTCCATGGAGGGAAAGGCAGAGGGATAAGGGCACCAACCACAGCGTGGTCAGAGCAGGGGAGACGGCGGCCCCTCCATGAGAAGGCAGGGCAGCGGGGGTAGGGGACCATGGGAGGGGCCGATGGACAGGTAGGACAGGGAATGCTGGGAAGGGGCAGGGCTGGGGAACAAGGGCCCCACCCTGGGGAAACAGGGGACTCTCCAAGGAGGGTCTGTTTCCCCTGTTACCTATCTCTACTCCCATGTCCCCCCTTCCCTGGCCCCTCCATGGATGGTGCCCTCACCCCACTATCCTGCTCAGACTATGTGGGGTCCTTTGTCCTCCCTGCTCTGCTACTTCCATGGAGGATGCCCTCTCCCTGCTGCCCTGCCATCTATTTAAGGACATGTGCCAAAATCCTTGCTGTCTCAAAGTAGGGTTCCCTATCCCCCCAGTCTCTCCCCTCCATGAAGGATTCTCTGTTCCCTCTCCTGTATGACCTGTCCCTCCATGTAGGTTTCTGTCTCCTCCCTGCCCTTCTCCCTCAAACCGGGGTTCCCTTTCCCCACTGCTTGCCCCATACAAGTGAGGTTCTCTGTCCCCCTGCCCTGCCCCCTCCATGGAGGGTGCCTTCTCCTCCCTGCCACTCCCACTCAACGTGGGGTTCTCTACTCCCCTGCCATGCCCGTCCATGGAGGGTACCTTCTCCTCCATGCCCCTCCCCCTATAGTTGGGATCCCTGTTCCCCAGCCCTGCTCCAAAAAGGATAGATCTGTCTCCTCCCTGCCCTGCTCTCTCAAAGTGAGGTTTCCCTTTCTCCTGCCCTCCCCCGGCATGGGGTTCCCTGTCCAATTACCCTGCTCCCTCCCCATAGAGGGTTCCTGGTCTCCCCTCTCCTCCCTGCCCTGCCCCTCTTTAATTGGGGTTTCCTTTACTCCTGCCCTCCCCACTGCACGGAGGGGTTTCTGTACCCACTATTCCGTCTCTCCCTCCAAGTGGAGTTCCCTGTCCCCCAGCTCTAACTCCTTTCTGAAGGGTTCCCTGTCCAAACTGTCCTGTCCCCCTGCCTGTAGGTTCTCTGTCCCCTTGCACTTTCCCCTCCCAGGAGGGTTCCATGTCCCCTTGCTCTGCCCCTCCATGAAGGTTTTTCTGTCTGCTGCCCTCCACCCTGTATGGAGAATCCCTTCTATTCCATGTCCTACTTCATCCATGGAGGGTCCCCTTTTCTCCCTGGCCTGTCCCCTCCATGAAAGTTTCCCTCTTCCCCTGCCCTCCACCCTTTATATAGAGTCCCTTCTCCTCCCTGCCTTGTCCTCTCCAAGGAGGGTCCCCTCTCCTTCCTGCCCTGTCCCCTCCATGGAGTGTTCCCTCTCCTTCCTGCCCTGTCCCCTCCATGGAGTGTTCCCTCTCCTTCCTGCCCTGTCCCCTCCATGGAGGGTCCCTTCTCCTTCCTGCCCTCTCACCTCCATGGATGGTTCCCTCTCCTTCCTGCCCTGTCCCCTCCATGGATAGTTCCCTCTCCTTCCTACACTGTCCCCTCCATGGAGGGTTCTCTGTCCCCACCTCGCCCTGCCGCCTCTATGGAGGGTTCCCTGCCCCACCTGTCCTCTAGCCTCCATAGAGTGTTCCCTATCCCCACTGTTCTGCCCCCTCCCTGGAGGGTACCCTCTACTCCCTGCCCAATCCCCTCAAATGAGTGTCCCCACTTTTTCTTACCTCACTCCTCCATGGAGAGTCCCCTCTCCTCCCTGACCGGCCAATTCATGGAAGGTCCTGTGTTCCCCATCCCCACTTCCCTGCCCCATCAATGGAGAGTTCCCTGTTCCCCACACCCCCTGCACTTCCCTCTCCATATAGAGTACCCATTCCCACTAACCTTCCCTTCCATGGAGGGTCCCATCTCCTCCGTGCCCTTCTTTACCATGGAGGTCCCTTCTCCTCCCTGCTCTTCCTCTCCATGGAGGGATCCTTCTCCTCCCTCAACTGTCCCCTTTATTGAGGGTCCCTTCTCCTCCCTGCCCTGCCCCCTCCATGGAGGGTCCTCTCTTTTCCCTGACCCGTCCCATCCATAGAGGGTCTCCTCTCCTCTCTGCTGTCCCCTCCATAAGGGGTTCCCATCCTTCTACAGTCCCCTCTCCATGGAGGGTCCCTTCTCCTCCCTGACCCATGCCCTCCATGGAGGGTCCCCTCTTCTCCCGGCCCTGTCCCCTTCATGGAGAGTCCCCTCTCCTATCAGCCTTGTCCTCTCCATGGAGTTCCCCTCTACTGCCTACCTGTCCCTCCATGTAGGGTCCCAACTCCTCCCTGCCCTTCCCCTCCATGGAGGGTCCCCTCTCCTCTCTGCCTGTCCCTCCATGGAGGGTTCCCATCCTTCTACAGTCCCCTCTCCATGGAGGGTCCCTTCTCCTCCCTGCCCTTCCTATCCATGGAGGGATCCTTCCCCTCCTTGACCCATCCCCTCCATGGAGGATCCCCTCTCCTCCTACCCTGTGCCCCCATGGAGGGTTTCCTTCCCCTTACAGTCCCCCCCTCCATGGAGGGTCCCCTTTCCTCCGTGACCCATGCCCTCCCTCCATGGAGGGTCCCCTCTGCTTCCGGCCCTGTCCCCTCAATGGAGGGTCCCCTCTCCTCCCTGCCCTGCCCCCTCCATGGAGGGGTAATTGCCTCCCCTTCCCTGCCCTGCACTCTGTATGGAAGGTCCCCTTTCCCCTGCCCTGTCCCCTCCATGCAGGGTCTTCTGTTTCCCTGCCCTGTCCCATCACTCACAGGCTCTGCGAGGCATGTGCTCCGGTCCCCAGTGTTCATCTGTCCTGCCTCGAGGCTGTGTCCACTGTCTTCACCTGAAGTACATCTCACCATCTTCTGCCCAAATCCTCCCGGACTCTCAGGACACATGTCAAATATCATTTCAAATGTCAAATCACCGAGTGATCTTTAAAAAATATAAATCAGATCCCCCTATTCTGGTGCCTAAAAGCCTTCATGCTGTGGCAGTAATTTCAGCCCACACTAGGGCCTTGTATGTGCCCCCTGCCTTCTGCTGTTCCCATTCAGCCTGGCTCTCCTTGCCTGGGGCACTGTATCTCCTTTGGGGGTGGCTTCCCCAGGTCTCCATGGGGCTAGGTCTGTCTCAACAGCCATGTTTGAGTTTAAATATATTGGGGACCCCTTCCCTGAGCCTGCTTGGGAGTCACCCTACTGGGGAGCCCCCATCCAGACCTAAGGGGTACACCTGGCATTAGGTCACAGTACTAACAGAGGTCAGAAAAGTAAGACAGGTCATAGAGGTAACCTAGCAACCCTGCCAGGTCAGCCATGTGGGCCAACCTCTCCAGCTTTCTTGTGTTCTTGTTGTTGAAAATCAGTGAATAAACATTATTGACACCAACACACCCCAGGCCTCTACAGAAAGCACAGGAGGTGTGGCTCACGCCCAGGTCCTGGCCCTCCATAACCAGGTGTTCTTGACAGTGAAAACTGGGTGGGAGGGTGGGTCAGAGAAGCCAGGGAGGGACTCCACTTGAGTTGCTGGCTTTGAGGCTGGAGGAAGGGATCAAAGGCCACCATGTTTGGGAGCCCCCAGGAAGCTGGGAGTGCCATTGGCAGGGACACAGAAGGGAACTGTCCCATAAGGAATGGGTTCTGGCACCTCCCCTTGAGCAGCCCCTGCCCCCTGGAGGCCTCCTGGGAGCAGGGCAACCCAATGAACCGCCTCGGGTTTCTGACCCACAGCACCTGGGATCACACACTTTGTCCTGTGAACCACTGCGTTTAAGGTCATTGGTCAGGGCACCAACAGAAATCCTTTGTGTCCCTGTGGCTCCCTAGTCATGTAAGCTCAGTCTGTTTTCTTCATGGCTCTTCCTGTCTTCTGAAATAAAGTGTTGGCTTGGTTCTTGTTCACCTGTCTGTCTCTCAGTCCCTCTCAGCGCCTGAAAGGTGACCTGTGAAGGCCCCGCCCCTGAGACCCAGGTAGACAGCACACACTTGCTGAGTGAATTCCTGCGCAAGGAGCTCTTTTCTGATTTCATATATTTTATATTTGTAATAAACCTGATTCATTAACAGGTACATACATATGATATCTTAATCCACTTTAGGACATCCCACATGAATTCAGAAAATTTTAAAATATCTTATTATTAAATTTTTTTGTCAAAACCTGTGTCTCAATTTCTTATTCAGAAATGCAGGAGCTGCTTTGTGAACTGCCTCGGGGAGGAGAGGGTTCTGACTGCAGACCAGGTTCACCCCAGGGTGTTGCTCCTGTCCCTGGTCCTTCACAGGCCAGCCCTTTGGCCTCTGGTGGCCTGTTGACCCATGATTCGCATTTACACCTCATCTCCTGTTCACCAGCCTGGTGTTGCTTCCTGCGTTGGGCACAGGATGCAATATACAGATCCTGTAACATAGAAACCCACACCTGAAACCTATATGTTCATGTTGACCAATGTCACCCCAATGGATTTAATAAATAAAAATATCTTTTTAAAAAACACGCATTACTTGTTTTGCAGATTGAAACTGGTTCAGGGAGATGAAATGACTGGTCTGAGCTTCCCCGATATTCCCACTGCCCATGGTTCTGAACTCAGCACTTTCTTGTCTTTCTCCCATTAGACTTCAAAGGTCCTGCCTCTTAAAAATCCAAAGAAGCTAAAAAACACGGCAGGAAGCTTCAAACCTCCTTTTGAATACAAACTTTAAATCAGCAGAGTGGAACATCTTCTCTATCAGTGTTTCTTTGCTTCTTTGTTCATTCATTTGCCAAATGTTTGTTTTACAGACATTTCTAGAACTGACTTTCGCAGTAAGTGCCTAGGCCTGTGCTAGGACCAAAGTGTCCCCAGTGCTGAGTGGCAATTCAGCAATTACTTTTGAAGGTTTCTTTTTAAGAAATATATACAAATTCAGGAGTTTACTTTTATCACTAGATACTAGGAAGTGTTCTCTCCTCCCAAGAGCCTTTATGCTATTTTCACAAGATCCCTGGTCAGTATCTGGTGAAAGGAAGCTCAGCTTATTTCTCAGATATACAATAGCTGAAATCACAGCACCAGCTTTATAATAAGAAATGTCCTTTGCACATTGTAGCGAGGAAGAAAAACGTTTAAGAAGAAAAACGTTTAAGAAGAAATGCCAGATATAGTTACAGTTTTGTATGACTAAGGATAAGTCAGGATCAAAGTGGCAAATGTACTCAGTATGTTAAATGTGCAGAGGAAACATATCTTATTCATTTATTTCTAAATGAACTTTCTCTTGAGTTCCCCACCAGAGGATAGAGGGGAGAGGAGCAAAAGAAAATATTTAGCCCAGGAGTCTTTAAAATGGCGACCAGCAGGAAGGTAGGGAGGGAGAGAGTGTGAGAGTGCAAGGAAGTGATAGAGGCGTGTGTGGACATGTGTGGTGAGTGTGTATGAGCTAGGGACAGTTAGACTCTGCAGGTCTTCTAAGGGGCTGCTAAACCCGGCAGTCTTAGGCGGCGGAGTCCCGCTCCTGGCGCAGACACTCCTGGGCAGCCAGCAAAGGCACAGCGACCACGCCATCTTGGGAAACAGAGCTGCTTGAGACTAGGATCCTGGCCTCAGCACCACCCAGTCTGATCTCAGAAGGATACCAGGACCCTGCAGCTACTGGGGACAGAGACCTGCGACCACAGCTACAGACCTTCGGACACCAAAAGTTCAGAAATCCCTGCGGCAGATCCGTGAGTACCAGAGCCCATCCCCCCTTCCCCCAGGCTCGTGGGCAGCGCCAGAGTAACTAAATGATAGACCTACCCCTTGCCGGGGCCTCAGCGCTGCAGGATCTTTGGCCTGGAAGTGCGCAAGCACCTTGGAACTGATCCTATGTGCACTGCGGGCTTCAGAGCCCTGGGCTGGGAGCAAAAGCGCGCACAGCACCAGGAACTAATCCTGCGCGCACTGCTGGCTTTGGAGCCCTGGGCTGGGAGCATAAGGGCGCACACCACCAGGAACTGACCCTACGCGCACTGGG
Source organism: Myotis yumanensis (assembly GCF_028538775.1). NCBI lineage: Eukaryota > Metazoa > Chordata > Mammalia > Chiroptera > Vespertilionidae > Myotis > Myotis yumanensis. Next base: position 12,342,699 of record NW_027223771.1, on the reverse strand, counting down.
CTTTGGAGCCCTGGGCTGGGAGCAAAAGTGCGCACAGCACCAGGAACTAATCCTGCGCTCACTGCTGGCATTGGAGCCCTGGGCTGGGAGCAATCACGCGAATGGGAGTTTGTCCGCCTAGCACAGGCCCAGGGACCCTGTTTCTCAGGGCAGGAGGCAGCACCAAGCACCACTGACTTGACTGTGTTTCTTATCACCTGCGCCTGAGATCCTGATTTCCTGTGCATTCATACTAAGAGCCAGTGAATCCAATTCCTGGTGCAAGGGCACACAGGGACCCTGATTCTCAAGGTGAGGTCGCACGAAGCAACAGAGACTCTGATACTGGGCTCTTGGGGAACTCTGACTCCTGGCGCAAGCTAGGGGGCTCTGCTCTGGTTTTCAACACGCTCCAGGGGGGCCTCTATTTCAGCACAGTGCAGGCAGGGTCCCTAATTCTAAGGGCACGTGCGAGGCCACATTGAGTGTCGGCAACACTGACACAGAGCGAGCCTGGTTCCCACCAACCAACAACAACCACACATCTTAGTGTCAGAGCTCTTCAGTGACGCTAGGGTGGTGGGAGCCTCCCACTGCACACGGCCCAGGCCCACGCAACTCGACCTTTGAACCATCAGGAGATAATCAGAATGAAGAGACAACACAACACCCAGAGGAAAGACAATGAGGAATCACCAAGAAAGGAAATTAATGAAGTTGAAGCGTGCAACATGACAGAAAAAGAATTCAGAATAATGGTTGTACAATTCATTCACTGGATGGATGAGAAAATCAACAACCTATGCAAGAATCAGGAAGAAATGAAAAGTGATATAGCTACAATCAAAAACACCATGGAAAGTTTCAACAGCAGACTAGAAGAAGCAGAAGACCGAATTAGTGAGTTAGAAGATAAGGCAGAGAAACAAGCTCAATCTGAACAGCAACTGGAGAAAAAAATTAAAGAACAGGAGGAGAGCCTAAGGGAGCTTCGGGACAACATGAAACGAAGTAACATACGCATAATAGGGCTGCAAGAAGGACAAGAAGAGCAGCAAGGATTAGAAAATCTATTTGAAGAAATAATGACAGAAACCTTCCCTGATATGGGGAAGAAAAAAGTTACACAAGTACAGAGAGTCCCAGGCAAGATGAACCCCAAAAGACCAACACCAAGACACGTCATAATAACGATGGCAAATGTACAAGACAAAGAGAGAATCTTAAAGGCTGCAAGAGAGAAACAGAGAGTTACCTACAAAGGATCCCCCATCAGATTATCAAACGATTTCTCAACAGAAACACATCAGGCCAGAAAAGAATGGACAGAAATTTACAAAGTGATGCAAAGCAAAGGACTGAATCCAAGAATACTCTATCCAGCAAGGCTATCATTCAAAATTGAAGGGGAAATAAGAAGCTTCACAGACAAAAAAAGCTAAGGGAGTTCATCACCACCAAGCCAGCAATGCAAGAAATGCTAAAGGGACTGGTGTAAAAAGAAGAAATAAAAAGCCCAGAAAGAAAGCAGCCACAAAAAAATAGAATGGCTACAAACATGTATCTTTCAATAATAACTTTAAATGTAAATGGACTAAATGGTCCAATCAAAAGACATCGAGTGGCTGAATGGATAAAAAAACATGACCCATACATTTGCTGTCTACAAGAGACCCACCTCATTAGAAGGGACTCACACAGACTGAAAGTGAAGTGATGGAAAAATATCTTTCAGGCAAATGGAAATGAAAAAAAAGCTGGGGTAGCAATACTTATATCCGACAAAATAGACCTCAAAGTGAAGGCCATAACAAGAGACAAGGAAGGCCACTTCATAATACTAAAGGGATCAATACAACAAGAGGATATAACCCTGATAAACATATATGCACCCAATGCAGGAGCACCCACATACATAAGAAAACTCCTGGAAGAAATCAGGGGAGAGATCGACAACAATACAATCATAGTAGGGGACTTTAATACACCACTGACATCACTGGATAAATCCGCTAGACAAAAACTCAGCAAAGAAACAGCAATCCTAAATGACTCACTAGATCACATGGACTTAATTGACATCTTAAGAACACTTCACCCCAAAGCCATGGAATATACATTCCTCTCAGGTGCTCATGGGACATATTCAAAAATAGACCACATATTGGGTCACAAGCAAAGTCTCCACAAATTCAAGAAGATGGAAATCATAAAAAGCATCTTCTCAGACCACGATGGCATAATGTTAGAAATAAACTGCAATAAAAACAACCCAAAATATTCAAACACTTGGAAGCTGAATAGCATGTTATTAAATATTGATTGGGTTACCAATGACATCAAAGAAGAAATTAAAAACATCCTGGACACTAATGACAATGAAAACACAACAATCCAAAACCTATGGAACACAATGAAAGCAGTCCTGAGAGGGAAGTTTATAGCTCTACAGGCCTATCTCAAAAAACAAGAAAAAATGGTAGTTAATCATCTAACTCTACAACTCAAAGAATTAGAAAGAGAGCAACAAGAAAACCCCAGAGTGAGCAGAAGGAAGGAGATAATAAAGATTAGAGCAGAAATCAATGAAATAGAGACCAAAAAAACAATACAGAAAATCAATGAAACCAAGAGCTGGTTCTTGGAAAGGATAAACAAGATTGACAAACCCCTAGCCAGGCTCACCAAGAAGCAAAGAGAGAGGTCCCAAATAAACCAAATCAGAAATGATAGAGGCGAAATAACAACAGACCCCACAGAAATACAAATGATTGTTAACCAATACTACGGGCAACTCTACTCCAACAAACTAGACAACCTGGAGGAAATGGACAAATTCCTCGAAAAATACAACATTCCAAAACTCAATCAGGAAGAATCTAAAAATCTCAATAGGCCAATAACTATGGAAGAAATTGAAGCAGTTATCAGAAAGCTTCCAGCAAACAAAAGCCCAGGACCAGACGGCTTCTCAGGGGAGTTTTACCAAACTTTCAAGGAAGAACTAAAACCTATCCTCCTCAGATTACTACAAAAAGTTCAAGAGGATGGAACACTTCCAAACACATTCTATGAAGCTAGCATCACCCTAATACCAAAACCAGGTAAAGACAACACAATGAAAGAGAATTACAGGCCAATATCCCTCATGAACATAGATGCCAAAATCCTCAACAAAATCTTAGCAAATCGGATCCCGCAGTACATCAGAAGGATCATACACCATGACCAAGTAGGATTTATCCCAGGGATGCAAGGATGGTACAACATCCGTAAATCAATAAACGTAAAACATCACATAAACAAATTGAAAGAAAAAAACCACATGGTCATATCAATTGATGCAGAAAAAGCATTCCACAAAATCCAACACCCATTTTTGATAAAAACTCTCAGCAAAGTGGGAATAGAAGGATCATACCTCAACATAATAAAAGCCATATATGACAGGCCCACAGCCAACATCATACTCAATGGTCAAAAACTAACACCATTTCCCCTAAGAACAGGAACAAGACAGGGATGCCCACTCTCACCACTCCTGCTCAACATAGTCCTGGAAGTATTAGCCATTGCAATTAGACAAGAAGAAGAAATAAAAGGCATCCAAATTGGAAAAGAGGAAGTAAAACTGTCCTTATTTGCAGACGACATGATATTATACATACAAAACCCTAGAGACTCCATCAAAAAACTACTAGACTTAATACATGAATTTGGCAATGTAGCAGGATACAAAATTAACCCCAAGAAATCCGAGGCATTTCTATAAACCAATAGTGAACTTTCAGAAAGAGAGATTATAAAAACAATCCCATTTACCATCGCACCAAAAAAATTAAGATACCTAGGAATAAACTTAACTAAAGAGGTAAAAGACCTCTACTCAGAAAACTACAGGATGTTGAAAAAAGAGATAGAGGAAGACATAAACAGATGGAAGAACATACCATGTTCATGGATTGGTAGAATCAACATCATTAAAATGTCCATACTACCCAAAGCAATCTATACATTCAACGCACTTCCCATTAAAATACCAATGGCCTTCTTCAAAGATCTAGAACGAACTGTCCAAAAATTCATCTGGAATAAAAAAAGACCCCGAATAGCTGCAGCGATCCTGAGAAAAAACAAAGTAGGTGGGATCTCAATGCCAGATATCAAGCTGTATTACAAAGCCACTGTTCTCAAAACTGCTTGGTACTGGCACAAGAACAGACATATAGATCAGTGGAATAGAATAGAGAGTCCAGAAATTAGCCCGAACCAATATGCTCAATTAATTTTTGACAAAGGAGGCATGAACATACAATGGAGCCAAGATAGTCTCTTCAATAAATGGTGTTGGGAAAATTGGACAGATATATGCAAGAAAATGAAACTAGACCACCAACTTACACCATACACAAGAATAAACTCAAAATGGATAAAGGACTTAAATGTACGACAGGAAACCATAAAAATTCTAGAAGAATACAAAGGAAACAAAATCTCAGACATATGCCAAAGCAATTTCTTCACTGATACAGCTCCTAGGGCAGTTGAAACTAAAGAGAAAATGAACAAATGGGACTACATCAAAATAAAAAGCTTCTGCACAGCAAAAGAAACCATCAACAAAACAACAACAAAACCCACTGCGTGGGAAAACATATTTGCCAACGTCATATCTGATAAGGGCTTAATCTCCAAAATTTATAGGGAACTCATACAACTTAACAAAAAGAAGATAAACAATCCAATCAAAAAATGGGCAAAGGATCTAAATAGACACCTTTCAAAAGAGGACATTCAGAAAGCCAAGAGACATATGAAAACATGCTCAAAGTCACTAATCATCCGAGAGATGCGAATCAAAACAACAATGAGGTACCATCTCACACCTGTCAGAATGGCCATCATCAACAAATCAACAAACGACAAGTGCTGGAGAGGATGTGGAGAAAAAGGAACACTTGTGCACTGCTGGTGGGAATGCAGACTGGTGCAGCCACTATGGAAGACAGTATGGAGTTTCCGCAAAAAATTGGAAATGGAACTCCCATTTGACCCTGTGATCCCACTTCTAGGAATATATCCCAAGAAACCAGAAACACCAATCAGAAAGGATATATGCACCCCTATGTTCATAGCAGCACAATTCACCATAGCTAAGATCTGGAAACAGCCTAAGTGCCCATCAGTAGATGAATGGATTAGAAAACTGTGGTACATCTACACGATGGAATACTATGCTGCTGTTAAAAAGAAGGAACTCTTACCATTTGCAACAGCATGGATGGAACTGGAGAGCATTATGCTAAGTGAAACAAGCCAGTCAATGAAGGAAAAATGCCACGTGATCTCACCCATTCATGGATAATAAAGACCATTACAAACTTTTGAACAATAATAGATACAGAGGCAGAGCTGCCTCAAACTGATTGTCAAACTGCAGTGGGAAGGCCAGGGAGGGTTGGGGGACAGGAGGGAGGGGAGTAAGAGATCAATCGAAGGACTTGTATGCATCCTTATAAGCATAACTAATGGACATAAGACACTGGGGGGTAAGGGAGGGCAGGGGTTTGTCAAGGGCCGGGGGGGGGGGGGTGGGGGGGAGGGAAGGACACTTATGTAATACCCTTTGTAATACTTTTAGCGAAAAATTAAAAAAAATAAATAAATAAAATAAAATACAAAAAAAAGAAAGAAAATATTTAGCCCAATTTAATATCTGAGTTCCGCCTCATGAACTGAATCCTGTCTATAAATGAGCCCAGTGCCTTTTCCATTGGTGTTATATGGGACTGGAGGCGGAGCTATTTTGTTGTTATGGCAACAGGGGCAGAGTCTTTGTATCTCCTATGGTCTCTCGGGGAGTAGGTAGCCTGGGTCCATGCCTGGGGTCTACTCCAAGTTTACCTCTGGGGTTCTACTCACCCAGAGAGAGTGAGGACATGCAGCATCCTTCCTGGGGGCTCCCAGTCTGCCCCGCTAATCTCAGGGGAGCAGTCTTCAGCCCTCCAATAGTAACCCCAGTGTCTGCGTGTCCCCCTCTCCCCTCTGAGAGTCCTGGCTGCAGAGGAGGGAATTAGAGGCATCTGCAGTTCTCTGTCCTCAGTCTCTTTATTTGTTCCCACAGTTACCAGAGCTCAGAAGGCGTTGCTGCTACTTCCTATCCATGCAGACCTTCCCTGATGGAAAATTCAACAACATTGAAAAACAGGGCACCTAAAGACTTTTCAAGAGTATGTAAGTGTATACAAAGTATTTGAGAAAATTAGTTTTCAAATTCTCCATTTCTTTTAGGTGCTCTTTTCAAATTTGATCTGCCTGAGGAGTCATCTGTGATTTTGTTTTCCATCTCACCTTTCATAGTCTCTCCTCTCATTTTAGTAAAGAAAACCATGCATTTCCCACCTCCTCCCAGAAATCTTACCATTGTTCCTGGGTGTGACACTCTCCAGCCCTCTGGACTATGACTGCATGCCAACTAATCGCCATGGCATGAAGCCAACCCTATCTGAGAAGGAATTCTTAGGGTAATCTGAAGGCAGCAGGGAAAACAAAAGCCCAGACTGCAGAGGAAGTCGGAGCCTCTGACACTTCCAGCTACACAAATGTTAAACACAGCCTGACACCTGGCCAGACAGTGTAAAATCTCACAGTACTCAAAATGGTTGGTAACAGGGAAAAATGGATTATTTTGTTAAATAAACATCTGCATAATAAGAACTAAAAAAACCTAGCTTTCTCCCGTAATTCAGGCACTTTACATGTATTGTTCTAATCCCACAATGGTCCCCATGTGCCTCCCATTTTAGAAAGCAGAGAACTGAAGACAGGAGGCCAGAATTGGTGGGGCTCCAAATCCAGCCAAGTCGGCTCCCCCACAACAAGCTGCCTCCTGTGTCCAGGAGTTTCCTCGTCCTCCCTGATGGAGAGTCGGAGCTTCCGTTCCTAAGACACATACTGGTGCTTTCATGAATTTCAACCAATTTCCAAAAGCACCAGTGGGAAAAGAATGTTTACGGTTAAGGACTAGCAATAGGGACACAGAAGAGACTCTCATTCAGAACAATTCGAGCATAGAAAACGTTTGACAGATCTGCTTCCCAATAAATGAATAAATGCTACACTGGGCTCAGCGTTTAGACAGGTGTAGCGACAGAGAGAATCCAGAGACCACTCAGCTGCTCTGTAGACATGGGAGCATCCTACGAATGACACTTGCCTTGACAACTGCCTTAGTGACGAGAATTATGCAGATGCTTGAGCAGATATACAAAACTTTATATAAATCGAAAAAAATTTTAGTTGTTTTTTTTTTTAAGTGCATTACTGAATCTTCTGAAACTTATTTTGGCTTTTGCAAAAGTTCAAAAAATTCTACATTCTTTTTATAGTTTCTTCTGCTATTGATTTTTTTTCTCCGTGATATTGGAAAAAGATAAAAAATAAAGGCATGTTGAAAGAAGAACATAAAATGCTCCATAATTTCACATCCCTCAGCTACCAGATAATAGTATGATCTTTTTCCTTTGTTTCATATATATATATATATATATATATATATATATATACAGTATAAAATTGCCAAATTTGGAATTATATTTTCAAATGTGTATATATATGTATTTATAAAAATATATGTATACATACTTTTTGCTTCCTCTTGTTCTTAAAATTATACCATAAACCTTCCCCCACATTCTAATAAAAGACTATTTTAATGGCTTTGTATTATTCCAGCATATGTTTAAATCACAATTCAGATAACCAAAATTCTATCACTGGACATTTCAGTTTTTTCCACTTGTTCAGCGTTATGAATAATAGGAAGAATCAGCACTTTCTAAAACTTTCTTCGTTTTTTAAATTAAAGAAAACTAATTTTAAAATTACTAGAGAATCCTGTGAGAATAGAACTGTTTTATTTCGCACTGCTCAGCAGAGTAGCCAGTAGCCACATATGGCTACTGAGCTCTTGATAGGTGGTTAGTGTAACTTAGGAGCGTGATTTCTCCTTTTACTTCATTTTGAGTTAGCCACATGTGGGTAATGACTACCTTATTGGTCAAAGCAGAACTTGAGAGCGCCGAATCCTAATCACTAGACCACCAGGGACTGTGGCACATATAATGAACAACATAAACTGATGATCAAAAACAGATCCAGAGACAGAGAAACATCTATCTGACCATCAAACCTCAAAGGGAAGGTAGGGGAGGGTGGGGGTAAGAGGGAGACGTCAACCAAAGGACTTATTTGCATGCATGTAGGCCTCACCAATGGACACAGACAACAGGGGGGTGAGGGAATGAGTGGGGAGGATGGGGAGGGTAATGTGGGGATAAGGACACATATGTAATAACTTAATCAATAAAGAAATTTTAGAAAGACACACAAACAAACAACAAAGCAGAACTTGAAACTTGGGAGCTCAGTGCACTGCTTTGAGAATTTGCTTGTATGCAGGAATACCCCCATCTTGCGGTCTTTTAGAATATTGCTTCTGAAATATTGGGAACTAAGGTGTATTCGCAAGTATAAGCAAGTATTTTTTTCTTGTAACTTCAGAATGTTCATAAACCATAAGAGTCATCTGGTAGATTGTATAAATTATCTGAATGTTTAAAGACTGGCGTGGCTAAAAGACAGTCAGCACACAGGGCAAATGAATTGCAGGGGACAGTAAATATTTAGAAAAACACTAAGAATAGAGTCACTCTTTTGATTGGGACACAGGGAGGATTTTAAACAGAGGGACCTTGGTATCTTCCAAGTCCAACAATATTACTATTTGCAGATAAGGCTCTGTATGGTTATTCCTAGAAATTAGTACAATTGGGAAATGATCACTTTTAGGCATTGAGGATATCTTTTTCCAAGAATGGCAAAATGTGAAGAGTTCCTGGAAGTTGGTTCATCCTTGAAATACCCTTGAAACATATTTTATTGGAGATTTATCCCTAAAGCACACTGCTTTGGAGCATGTTAACCAAATATCCAGGATGCTACTTTAGTCCTTTGGGCTCATCCTGAGCTTAGCAGAAGACATGGGAAAAGGGCAATAAAATGAGGCCAATGTACTTTGTGAAACAAGGCAGAATGGCCAAACCTCAAATTCCCTGAAACAAATAAGGTAAATTATCAAGCATTGGAGAGCTAATCCAATAGCTAGTTACTGGAATTTATTTAGCCATATGTAAGTAATGAGCAGCAACTATCTTGTGATCTGTAATTATTGGGAACAATAAAGTTTTTACAAGGAAGCTCAGTTTTTATTTGGTTTCAATGTCTCACATTGGCCTTGGAACAGTTCCCTGTTGCATTAGAAGAACTAATATATCTATTGTGTATTCTATAAAAGCTATTGGCTGTTATTTATTTTTCTTTTAGGATAAGCTAGTCATAAATTAGTATGGTGGGCGTGCTGGGGCTGTGGTCTCTTCTCCGCATCCCACACGGAGGGGGAGACTTGAACCGGTTCGAGCAAGTTAGGAGGCTCTTTCGGGTTTAAAGAATAATGAAAGACAGACATAGAATAGATGAAAAGCTTGGGCTGGGTGCGGTGTCTGCCCTCTGACTCCAGGGACAGAGAGAGAGAGTCTGCCCTCTGGAGGGACAGGCACAGAGAGAGCCAGCTCTGAAAGCTGTTTATTACAGACTCGAATTACAGGAAGTTACATCACATCTGGCTGGGCCTGTGACATCATGAGATCCATCCCCTTAACACTGGGCGGGAGAGTCAGACTGAGTGACATCCAATCTTTTCACTGGTCCCGCCCTCGGGGCATGGCTCTGACCTCGCCCTGAGTCCCAGCTGATGTCAATTAAGCCAAGTGTATTCTAACAGCCCTTAACAAATTAGTGAATCTCAGATAATGGTAATCAGAACCCAATGATTACCATCAATTTTATTTATTTTTTGGTGGTATGTGAAGATTTGATCTGCATTTACACCATTCACATTTCTCTCGTCAACAAATAAAAATAAATACTTCCATAGCCATGTTGCCTTCCTTTTTTATAAGTTATATTTATGGTACAGAAAACATTTAATAGATGTAGAATAAACAGTGTAGAATAAACAGTGATCACATCTTGCCCTCTTTCTTTCTATTTTCATTTTTTAAGAAATAAGGAAACAGTAGGGCTTGGTAGCTCAGTTGTTTGGAGCATCGTCCCATACACCAAAAAGTTTCAGGTTCGATTCCCAGTCAGGGCACATACCTAGGTTGCTGTTCAATCCCCAGTCATGGCACATACAGAAGGCAGCGTTCAATGATTCTCTCTCACATAGATGTTTCTCTCTCTCCCTCTGCCCCTCTCTCTCTTTCTCTCCCTCTAAAATCAATAAACATATCGTCAGGTGAGGATTAAAAGAAAAAGAAAAAACATAATACAATAATAAAGAAATAATACAATACAGTAATAGTCTATATCATTTTCAGTCCAATTTCTCTCTTTATATTTACATTATAAATTTTCTAATCATTTTTCTAATTTAGGTATTTAATCATTTATTACATACTAGAGGCCCAGTGCACAAAAATTTGTGCACTGGGGGGGGGGGGGTCCCGTAGCCCGGCCTGTGCCCTCTCACAGTCTGGGACCCCTCGGGAGATAACGACCTGCGGGCTTAGGCCTGCTCCTGGGTGGCAGAGGGCAGGCCCAATCCCTAGGTGCAGCCCCTGGTCAGGCTCAGAGCAGGGCCGATTGGGGAGTTGGGGTGCCGCCCTGTCATGCATAGAGCAGGGCAGATTGGGAGGTTGCAATGCCACCCTCAGTCACGCTCAGGGTAGACTGATTGGAGGGTTGGGGCACCGCCCCCTGTCACACTCAAGGCAGGGTTGATGGGGAGGTTGCGGTGCCACCCCCGTTACGCACAGAGCAGGGCCGATCAGGGGGTTGGGGCGCTGGCCCCTGTCACTCACAGAGCAGGGCCAATCAGGGGGTTGGGGCGCTGCCCCCTGTCACTAACAGAGCAGGGTCCATCAGGGGGGTTGGGGCACTGCCCCCTGTCACTCACAGAGCAGGGCCCATCAGGGGGTTGGGGAGCTCCCCCTGTCATGCACAGAGCAGGGCTGATCAGGGGGTTGAGGAGCTCCCCCCTGTCACTCACAGAGTAGGGCCGATAGGGGAGTTGGGGCACCGCCCCCTGTCACACACGGAGCAGGGCGGATCAAGGGGTTGGGGCGCTGCACCCTGTCACACTCAGGGCAGGGCCAATGGGGAGGTTATGGCTCTACCCTGTCACACACAGAGCAAGGCCCGTGGAGGGGGGTTGGGGCGCCACCCTCTATCACCCACAGAACAGGGCCGATCAGGGGGTTGGGGCGCCGCCACTGTCACACTCAGGGCAGGGCCGATGGAGAGGTTATGGCTCTACCCTGTCACACACAGAGCAGGGCCCGTGGGGGGGGGGGGCGGTTCGGGCGCCTCACCCTGTCACACACAGAGCAGGGCCGATCAGGGGGTTGGTGAGCTGCACCCTGTCACACACAGAGCCGCAGGGCAATCGGGGGATTGGGGAGCTCCCCCGCATCAGGCACAGAGCAGGGCCCGTGGGGGGGGGCAGTGTTGGGGCGCCGCACCCTGTCACACACAGAGCAGGGCCGATCAGGGGGTTGGTGCGCTGCACCCTGTCACACACAGAGCCGCAGGGCAATCGGGGGATTGGGGAGCTCCCCCCCATCAGGCACAGAGCAGGGCTGATCAGGGGGTTTGGGCGCTGCCCCCTGTCATGCTGATCCTGGTGCCGGGAGCCTCGCTGCTCCGCTGATCCCGGTGCCGGGAGGCATATTACCCTTTTACTATATAGGATAGAGGCCTGGTGCACGGGTGGGGGCCGGCTGGTTTGCCCTGAAGGGTGTCCTGGATCAGGGTGGGGGTCCCCACTGGGGTGCCTGGCCAGGCTGGCTGAGGGGCTGAGGGCTGTTTTCCCGCTGGCAGTTGACTAAAAGCTCCCAACCGCTCCTTGTTTTCTTTTTTTTTTTTTTTTAATTCTGGGCCAGCTTTAGCTCTGAGGCCTCGCTGCTGAAAACATGGATACAATGTTGTGGTCCGGGGCTGACTGAAAGCCGGTTTTGTTTAGCTTCTTATTTGCAACATAGTAATAGTTGCTTAGAGTTGCAGTTGAGGGTCCGGCAAGTGAGGCGGGGAACGTTGGAGTCTGCAGTCCCTGGAGGAAGCAAGCCTCCCTGCTCGCTTCAGTGCATGGCTGCCGGCCGCCATCTTGGCTGACAGTTAATTTGCATAAGGATACGCTGATTAGCCAATGGGAAGGGTAGCGGTCGTACGCCAATTACCATGTTTCTCTTTTATTAGTGTAGATACTAGAGGCCCGATACATGAAATTCAGCAAGAGTAGGCCTTCCTTCCCCCAGCTGTCAGCACCAGCTTCCCTCTGGGACCCGGGAACCAGGCTTTCCTCTCCCCGCTCCCACCCCCAGCCCCAGCCACCATCAGGCACCCGGGACCCGGGCATCCCTTGAAGCCCTGGCTTTGTCCGGAAGGTCTTCCAGAAGGATGTTCGCTCTAATTAGCATATTATGCTCTTATTATTATGGGTATATATCAATCAACCATATGTAGTATTAGTTCATCTTTCTGGATTTATATACAGGTATATTTTATGTAACATTCTGGAACTTTTTTGTTTTTATATTATCATAAATTTTAAAATCTATCTACTTTGAGACAAATAGTTCTTTATTGATTTTAACTGCCCTGTAATATTTACTCATATAAGTATTTCAGAACTATGTATGTATTCCTTCTCTGGTGACTATTTACCATATTTTGTTTATTATTGTTTAAATTTTTTTTTTTTTTTTACTTCAGAGAGGAAGGGAGATAGAGAGAAACTCAATGATGAGAGAGAATCATTGATCGACTGCCTCCTGCACACCTCACACTGGGGATTGAGCCTGCAACCCAGGCATATGACTAGGTTTCAGAGCAGACCGTGACTTCCTAGTTCATTGGTTGATGCTCAACAACTGAGCAACACTAGCTAGCCATATTTTGTTGATTTTAAAATGTGTAATAAGCGACATTTAAAATCATTTGAAATCCAAATACAGTGCTAATAATAACGCACATGACCTTCATGTACTCTGTGTAGGACAAGGGTCCACAAACTTCCTGTGTAAAGGGTTTGGTAGTAAATGGTTTGGGCTCTGTAGACAATACCATCTTGGTCATAACTACTCAAGTCTGCCATTGTAACCCGCAAGTAGCCAAAGACAATGTGTAAATGAATGTACATGTCTGTCTTCCAGTGAAACGGTAATTATGGACACCAAAATGTTAATTTCATGTTTATGTATCAAAAATATTCTTTTCATTGTTTTCTAACTTTTAAAAAGTGAATAAAAATGATTCTTATCTCATGTGACATATAGAAACAGGCAATAGTCCAGATTTCACCCACTGACTATAACTTCCTGACACCTGGTATACAGATAATATAATGACATACCCTCCTTTATAACATCTAGAAAAAGTATTTCCTTCTTTAATATAAAACATTTAATAAAGTAAGTCAAAAATTAAAAGCTCAGATATTCTACATGATGATGAACAAACCAGTGACCTAATGAAAAATTCTGGCTCTCGACACTGACTTGGTCAGAATGCAGAAATGTCCTGTGTTGAAGTTATTCTGCAGGGACAGACTGTCAGTAAGCAATGCTGGGTGGATGAACTAACCCCACTACTGAGCACAGGAGGATGGCAGCAAGGAGCCCAGGGTGGCCTCCTGGTACTGCGCAGAGGCGCCACCAGGGGGCGCAGCAGCGGCAGACGCGCCTGGCAGGCCAGCCTGGCAGATCTGGCCACAGGCGCCCACGTGGGTGAGGGGGACAAGCCTGGACCGCGAGTCACAGGACACACTGGGCTTCCTGGCTCGCTCTGCTGCCTCGTCCGGGTCCGCCAGGGTCCCGCGGGCGGAGGAGCCGTTGGAGGCCGAACGCAGTTGGTGTGGATGGAGCCCCCGCCGCCAGACCAAGTGCATCTGCCTGGAGTCCAGGCCACCATCCTGCAGGCGCTCCTCTCCAGCCTGTGGGCTGGGTCCACTTGCTCATCTAAGGAAGGAGCTGGAGCTGAAGCTGGTGAGGGGCAGTGCTGGACCAGACCACCTTCCTCAATGTCACCAAGGTGAGTGCCCTCCTGCTCATCCGCCCAGACCCTCCTGCCTAAAAGCCCTGTCGAACCCCGCCCCCCGCCCCCTTCCTCTGCCCAACTGAGTGCGTGTTCCAGTCTATCTGGCACCTCCCCGGGGCCCGGACTTGGAGTGTCCCACGTGGTAGTGGCTGTTGTGGGCATGAAGGGCTCATTCCAAGGGTGAACTTGGGCTTGCCACGTATTTAAAACACTTGGCGGATTGGGGTTCCCTGAGACTGGTTCTGTAGGGGCAGCCAAGGAGTCACTTTCCCAAAGGGTGGGACTTGGAGAGCCCCTGGGTCCTGGGAGAAAGCAGGAGAGTGGAGAGGCCCCATCAAAGTCACCACCTGGGAAAAAGAGCCCCAGTGGGAGACCAAGAGCCCCAGTGTGGCAGTGTGGGCTCCTTCCCTGTGTTTGGCTGGTCCCCTGTCATTCTGGTGCAGGTTGCATGTGCTCCCTGAACCTGGAGGAGTGGTGGCTGCTGAGCTGACAGAAGGCAGCTGGGGACAGAGTTTCAGCCAGACCCCAGCAGGGCCCCCTGTCTATTAAGCCAGGCAGTGAGGGGTCCTGCTTCTCCAGGGCTTGTGTCTCAAGCCAGGAGACAAGACAGATCTGTAGTTCCCAGAAAGTTTTAACTACCTGATCCAACAGGGTGTGTGTTGTGTGTGTGTGTGTGTGTGTGTGTGTGTGTGTGTGTGTGTGTTGGGGGTGAGGGTGTGAGCGGGTGAGGGTGGAGAGGAGAGCTGAGGGAAGGGAATGGGCAGGGGCAGAGCTTATTCCAAGCTTGGGAATATGTCTTGGAGGGTAGTCACCACGTGAGCCCATATACAACTTGGTGTTTATTCAGCAGTGGCTTCAGTGCAAGGATGATAATTAAATTTTGGTTGGTTGGTTGGTTGGTTGGTTGGGAGGTTGTTTGGTTTGGTCTCAGAAGAAATAAGAGGTAGAGACAATTGTCTGTCTTTACTAGAGCCCAGCACTGGCCTGACTGGGTCTTGGCTGGTAGGGCTTGTCCTTCTCAGGCAGAGTTTGGAACTGTTCTGAGAGAGATGGCAGCACTTCTTGAAAGGGCGTGGGCTATGCCCTCCATCTTGCCCGTATCCTCCATGTTGGGGCAGCAGCCATGTGCTACCTTCTTCCCGGAAGCCCAGGCCTCTGCTGGCCACACCGGGGATTTTAAACAAACCAATGACAATCAAGGGACGTGTGCACCATAGAGATGACCACATCCTGTGTAACAAGACCCGACTTGCGCCTGGCCAATCGGCAGGGCCCACAGTCAGCTCCCCTCCCCTCACTCCACCCCCTATTAAAACCCTGTTTTTCCCAGGGGGTTTCACTCTGCTTCCGGTCGCTGCGTCGGCCAGGGGAGGGAGTCGGGCTAGCTAGCTCAATAAAGGACCTTCTGCTTTTGCATCGGACTGGCTGGCTCCTAGTGTGGTCTTTTGGGGATCTTGAGGTCTGGGCATAACACTTCTCCCAGCTGAGAGCTGAGGCTGGCATCCTGGCTGCCTCGCAGGCTGTCTGCCCAACGGGCTCAGTGGCAGGAATGATTCACACACAGCTCCCTTCCTCACTGGACACAATAGGTGACTTGTGGCTCTCAGTCCTTGCACTAAGCTAATGTCAGGATGGGGCAGACCCTACATGGAAGTATTTCAGCTTCACAAGCCATTTGAGTGAGTTAAATAACATCATGTTTTTTAACTTTTAAGGCAGAAGATAAAGCCACATTTTAATTTGATGTTTACAAGAGTTCATTTTCACCCCCCGCAAAATTGGCTTCAGCTGAAGTTTTTCATACCTGGGAAGTTACTTGTTGAAATTTAATAAAAATGACATACAGTGCTCAACACATCTGTATTTTCTGAGCCTTTTCACACCAATACAAAGAATATGCAATTGACGCTGTAAAAAGATAAAGCTAAATTTACTAGTTTGGGTTATAGGACAGTTACTAAGAAATGTTGAATAGTAACTACCAAAATGTTATAGGATAAGTTTATAGAGATTGTATATTTTTGAAATGAGTAGTATTATAAAAATGTGTTTACATTTTTGTGAAGTTTTGTACCACAAAGTTTAAAACAAGGAAAAGTTTATTATTGCTGAGATATTTAGGAAGATTGTAGAAATCTGAACCTACAATTATTTTGAAGAGTTTGTAGAAACCTTATTGAAAAGGTCTAATTTTACCCTCATTCTACAGATGTATCCTGGAGTCCCAGAAAGTTGAAGTGAAATCCCTAAGACCACAAAGCTAATTAGTAGCAGAGAGCAAATGAGAACCCAGGGCCAATCCTCCTTCTACTTTTCCTGGCGGCCTCTGTAGAGCCAGTTGAGGTTAGAACCATAGAGTTGTGACTTAGGAGATCTTAATCCTTTAAAAATCTTTTCTGTATAAATATGCTCCTCTTATGAGTCTTGATAGTATTATTTAATTACTAGACGCTGGCTGCATGAATTCATGCACATTGAAAGAAAATTTGAAGAAATATTTTAAGATCACTAGTGGCCCTTTCTCTATAATAGAAGTGTATACCAAATTCATGATCAACAATGACAGATGGAAACACATGCAACTGGCGCCAGTGATATATATATATATAAACTTGCTTACTGAGACCTGCTTTCTGATTTAGCTAAACTTTTTCCAGCCTAGTGAAGTGCCCCAATTATTTTTTAGGATATTGACTGGAAAACAGCAGTGAACACCACTGTGAAAGCAGATTATTATTGTGGATCATGCAGGGAGAACAAAGGGAGAAATATTTATAGCACTGTTTGACTATATTTTCTGTGCAGTGAGGAAACCTGAAGTCATGTTCAAGTTCTACCATTTCTTGCTTTTTTTTCAGGTGTGTCAATTTTTAGACATTCTAAATCTCCATTTTCTGGCTAATGAAATGAAAAGAGGATTCTACTGAGTCTCCTCTCTACCTATTCCAGGACTTCTGTGAGGATCAAATGAGATGAGGCACAAGAAAACACTTGAAAGACATTTGGCTAAAGTGTAAAATGTTTGCACCTGGCTGTAAAGCAAGTGGGATGAAGAAACTCCAAGGAGGCTCGTCGCTAGGGAGAGGAAGCCTGGCATTGCTATGTGACATCATTACCCGGTGCCCACAGCCACCATTTCCCTGCTGGGCTGGGCTGTGGGCTTAGTGCCATGGGGTGGTGGTGGGGGCCTGTGCCCCACTTGGGGAAAGTGGAGTGTTGCTTGTAGACTCAGGGAGCGCAGTGCCGTTTCTCCATAAATGGCCAGTTCACGTCCCAGCAGCTCCAGTATTGAACGTCTGCCCCTCATGTGGTCAGTGCTCATCATAGCGAGTGGTCAGATGGTGGAATCCTTACACATTAGCCTTTTATATATATAGATTTTGCAATTAGAACGGCAAAAACCGTTTTAAAAAAAATTTACTGCGGCTCATGTCTGAAGTTTATCAAATCTGAACCTTGACTGTAGATGTCAGCCTTCCAAAGAGGAATTCTTCAAATACAGCCTGAGCTGTGGACCCTGAGGCATCCTGCCTAGGAGCCTCTCTTCAGGGTCCCTGACCCGCCCCATCCCCTACCGCGCCTCCAACCCCTGGCCCATTATTTTTCCCAAGCAGACGCAGCATCTCCAAAGCCCAGTGTCTCATTCAGGAGCTGTTGGAATTCAAGAATGCATTTTTTTTTCCGTTTTCTTTTTTTCTTTTTTTGCCTCCCGGAAACCGCTGCCATGGCCCAGAGGCGTCCTCGCCCCACAACACCCTTCATCAGGGCCCGGGACCGGTCGCTGCCCGGCGGGACGGGCTGCGGGCGTCCATCCGTCACCCGGAGCCCGGCCTGGGCACCGCGGCCCGGGGGCGGCCCCGCCCGGCCCGGAGGGAGAGCTCCCGCCCGCCCTGCGCCCTTACCTTCGAGTCGGGGTCCGCGGGGAGGGCGTCGCTGGTGGTGGCCAAGGCTTCGGGCTCCGGACGGAGCAGGCCGACCTGCGCGGCAGCAGCGCCGCGGGGCCCTGCGCGTCCTCGGCCTCCCGGGTGTCCAGGGACACAATATGCGTTTTGTTCCTGGCGATGCTCGCTGCGCAGCCCATGCTGGCGGCGGCCGCTCTCCGCTCAGCAAACGGTCAGCAAACGGCCCGCCCGGCGCCCGCGGCCCCCGCCAGCGCCGTGTCCTCGCCGCCCGGGCGCGCGGGCGGGCGGACGGCGGGAGCGCGGGGCTCAGGTCCGGAAGCGCGGCCGCCGCTTTGATCCCGGGGCGGCGGCGCGGAGGGGGCGCTGGGGCGGGGGCGCCGCGGACGCCCCGCCGAACATGCCCGCCCCGGGCGCCCGGCCGCCCTCCCATCGCCCGCTCGCCGGCCGCGCTGCGGGGAACCGCCGGGGAGGAGGTTCGCGCTCTCCCCGCCGGGAGCCCCGCGGCGCCCGACACGTCGCGGCTCCGACCCCCGAAAGAAGCGCCCCGGCGGCCTGGCCGCGCCCACCCTGAGGCCGGGGACTGAGGGGAGCCCGTGGGGCGGCCGCCCGCTGAGAGGCAGGGAGCGCGGATCCAGGCGACCCGGCCCGCGCCCTGGAGAACCATAGACCAAGAATGCATTTTAAAGGTATTTCACAACCCAAAGCACATTTGAACTTTCTCAAAGTTAAGTGGATGGTCACTGAACATGGATGCAAAATGCATTTTACACCCAAAAAAAGTTACTGAAATGTTTTTTACAAGATTTTTTCTCATTATCAAAATATATAGGATTATTAGTAGAAATTTAAAAAGAATAGTATAAAGTAAAAGAAATCACTTCTTTCCACTATCCAAGGTTAACCACTGGCAACAATTCAAAGGATTTCCTTTTATCTTTCGTACATTTATATATTCAGATACCTTTTTGAGGTGATACTATTAATTGACTTATATTAATATATGTTCTATTGGCTTCAGAGAAGAAAGGAGAGGGTGAGAGAGGTAGTAACATGAAAAGAATCATTCATCAGCTGCATCCTACATGCCCCCTACTGGGGATGGAGCCCACAACCAGGGCATGTACCCTGACAGGGACTCCATGCATGACCTCCTGGTTCATAGATCAATGCTCAACCACTGAGCACGCCTCCAAGACAAGATGATACTATTTGTTATGTGTGTATTCTGACTTGTTTTCTCTTAGTTATGGTGTATTCACTCCACTGCATCTATAACCACTTTTTTCCCATTTATTAAGGCACTGTTTATTTTTCCCAGCTTTATTGAGAAATAATCAATATACACCACTGTATAAGTTTAAGGCAGACAGAACGATGGTTTGATTGACCTACATTGTGAAATGATTACCACAATGGGTTCAGCTAACATCTATTGAAGATGTGACAAACCAAAATTGAAATTTCTAATGTATTGTGAGTTATTTTTTCTTCAAAGTCAAATCTACAATTGTTACTATTGCAAAAAAGAGCTTGTACTTTGCACTAAAGTGCAGGGTGTGGTGGGTCTGCAGGCTGGGGCTCTACTGCCCTGGCCTCTTGCACTTGACCCTTGTGCCTGTTCACATGCAGTTCCTTTCTCCCCCCAGACTTCACATGACACTGGGGATGGATGTGCTGCCCCTACTGGACAAGCTTCCCAGTCTGTCTTCCCACCACTGAGTGGCAGAGCCCAGAGCCCACTGTGTAAGGCTGTGGGGCCTATAAAGTTCAGACCTCACTTGTGTCTCGGCAGGTCTGGGAGTGACCTCAGCACCAGTGTGCGCAGAGATAGTGATGGAAGGCAACGGCGATTCTCGGATGACCATCCTGGAGCCAGAAAGGAGGGAGCCTGATTCTGGGTTGCATCACCTGAGAACTGCCTTCTCATCATCCAGGACCCCTCGGCAGATATCGGAGAGCCGGTTTTGGCCCGATTCCCTGAAGGCCAGGCTGAGGGACCTCACCTGCCAGAGGGAGCCCACTCACTCCACAGACACCCTTGAAGCCAAGGCGCTGCCCCAGGTGCGGCCTACTGGGAGAGGGATTGGGGGAGGTTGGCACTAGGGTGTGGGGGACCCCTCTCAGCCAGTCCCACCCCACTGGTCACTTTCTAATTAATTTCCTTTCAATGTGCACAGTCCATGCACCCAGTCTCTAGTAAAATATAATGATGTACTACTGAAATATCTTATGTCCATGTTCAATGCCATCATTTTGGCAGTTTGAACGTGGTGATGATGAGTATCTACACCAGGGAAACTTTCAACTACTACGAACCTAGACTTCATTTAATGCATCATTAAATGCTTAGACTTAAAGCACACTGGCGGAGAAAGTTAACAATGCTGATTAAATTTATAAGTGTATGGTGCAAGTGGGCTATAAATCGTACATAGGGTAAAAATTGAGAAAAACTATTTTGTTTATAGAATTCAAAAACCAAGAATTTCATATAGCCAAGAAGTCAGTCGAGTCACTGAAGAATGAGTGAAACTCAAACATATGTCGTAGAGGCTGCACTGCCCTTCTATTGGTTAGAATAGAATAATAAATTAACTTTAAAAGTAAACAAAAAATCCTGAGCAGACATTTTAACAAAGAAGGTAAAGACAGCGAAAGAAATGCATGAAGAAATGATCACCATCAAACATTTTTATGGAAATGGAGTTAAAACAAAAGTGAGTTAACAGTACACTCATAAGTGATTGACCATTTTAGGTCACAGTTCCATATGTTGAAATGTACCACATTCACTGACACTGGAACAGTTTGATAAGTACGACATACACCCGTAGAAAGAATGGAATACAATAGTCCAAACTGTTTTATTTACAAAACAACAAAAGTAGAAATAACTGAAATCATAGGCAGCTCAATAGTTAAAGTGATTATCCATAGAATACAATATTTTCTAGAAATAAAAAATTCACTATTTATATAAATGTTTGTGTTGAATCTCAAACTATCTGTGTAGCATGAAGGAAGCCAGTGTTTGTTAAAGAGAATTCACCTTATAGTGCCAATAAAATTATGAACAATATGAACTACTCTATTGTAAAGGAAGGTAAATCAATGTCTGCACGGAGGGTTGGGGAAGCAGAAATATTACAAAATGACTGGAGGTAAATACAGAGTGTGGCAAAAGTAGGTTTAGAGATGTTGGTATTGAAAATAATACACTAGTGAATAACAACACAAATATAAAAACACCTTTAAAAGAAGATCATAAACCAGAGCAGAGGAGAGCACGGACATTGCAGGTTAGTGAATAAGAAACCCCCAAAATGTATCAAAGCACAATGTGAGTTCCACTATGTCCCTGAAAGAGGTAGCACTTCCTAGCTGAGAAGGGGTGCTCTGAAGAAATCCTGGGTCAGGTCCATTTTCTAGTCATAGAGAAATGAATGAAGATACTGCCAAATTCCCTCAAGCAGAAGTGAGAACACAGAATCCATTCCCCTGAGCACCCAGGGACTGTGACCGATGCACACTCCTCAGGTGAGCCAGGTGTTAGAGGTGAAATCTCTTCAGCGATAAACACTCACAGTGACATCATTTGGGTTGTAGGTCTAGGCATGTTAACAAGTACAATGCAGCTCCTTCAAGTGTTACTTGTACCTCAAGTTTATGAGGAATCTAGCAGCATGTATGTTCCCATAAAAGGGGTTTACATTCATGGGAATGGTCCTATAGAGCCCCGTAAGTGTTCTTATAAGTGAGAAAAATAAAACATTCCCTGCACATTTAAGGCTTTTCTCCAGTGTGAACTCTGAGGTGTGTAGTGAGGTGAGACCTTTGACTGAAGGACTTGCCACATTCACTACACTCATATGGCTTTTCTCCAGTGTGAACTCTGTGGTGTCTAGTGAGGTTAGCTCTTCGACTGAAATGCTTCCCACATTCACTACACTCATATGGCTTTTCTCCAGTGTGAACTCTGTGGTGTTCAGTGAGGGAAGCCCTTTCACTGAAATGCTTCCCACATTCACTACACTCATATGGCTTTTCTCCAGTGTGAACTCTGTGGTGTTCAGTGAGGGAAGCCCTTTCACTGAAATGCTTCCCACATTCCCTACACTCATATGGCTTTTCTCCAGTGTGAACTCTGTGGTGTCTAGTGAGGTTAGCTCTTCGACTGAAATGCTTCCCACATTCCCTACACTCATATGGCTTTTCTCCAGTGTGAACTCTGTAGTGTAGAGTGAGGTAAGACCTTTTACTAAAGGACTTCCCACATTCACAACACTCATATGGCTTTTCTCCAGTGTGAACTCTGTGGTGTTTAGTGAGGGAAGCCCTTTCACTGAAATGCTTCCCACATTCCCTACACTCATATGGCTTTTCTCCAGTGTGAACTCTGTAGTGTAGAGTGAGGGAAGACCTTTGACTAAAGGACTTCCCACATTCACTACACTCATATGGCTTTTCTCCAGTGTGAACTCTGTGGTGCATAGTGAGGTGAGACCTTTTCCTGAAGGACTTCCCACAGTCACTACACTCACACTGCTTTTCTCTAATGTGAACTCTGTTGTGTTTAATGAGAGCAGTACTTTCATTGAAGACCTTCCCACAATCAGTACACTCATAGGGCTTTTCTTCAGTGTAAACTCTCCCATGTTGAGGGTGGTTAAATATTAGTCTACACACTTTCCCACATTTATTATACTCATCAATCATATCTCCAGAGCAGAGACCTTTCTGATAAGCAACTTTCTGTTTCTGGCTGGCAGCTGTTTCACATACTACCCACTGGTGACGCCTTTTTCCACTGAGAAATTCCTGTGAAATCTCATTGTTACTGTGTGGCTCCTCAGTGTTAAGAGTGGCCTGGTGCTGGAGAAGCCCTGAGATGGCTGGGGAGTCTTCACCAACCTCCATATTGGCTTCAGGCACCCCAGATAAGTAGAAGCAGCAACTCGTCATGAGCAAGGCACTCTCCATATCTTCTTTCCAGGGCTTCTCTCCACTGGCATCCTTCTGTTGCTGGTGAGGGTTTGCACTGAAACACAAGTCTCTCACACACACATCACTTAAGAACACATTCTTCTCAAAGTGAACCACTTGTAACTCACTCAGGTGTAAAATATCTTTTAACACTGAGAAGCACGGCTTACACAGATTGGTCCTCTGGGTGGCTGCAGCTGTCTTGGAAGCCCTGACGTGAGAATCTCCTACAGATACACTAAGCTCAGAATAGGCCTCCACATCATCTATTTTATGCCAAGGACCTGAAAACAGAGAAATGATGAGAAATGAATGTTGACTTTGGTGATAGGAGGAAGTCCCATTATAAACGTGGGTAGCTTATACTACATTGGTTTCATGCAACTGGCTGAAAATAAAAGACCTGAAAGATGGACTAATAAGAGGCCCCTGTGTCAGGGGATAGAGCGTTGGCCTGCGGACTGAAAGATCCCAGGTTCGATTCTAGTCAAGGGCATGTACCTGGGTTGTGGTCACATTCCCAGTTGGAGGTGTGCAGGAAGCAGCTGATTGATGTTTCTCTCACATAAATGTTTCTAACTCTCTATCCCTCTCCCTTCCTCTCTGTAAAAAATCAATAAAATATATATTTTAAAAAAAATAAGAGGCCACTGTGAAGTACTTGACCACTGAAGATCACAAAACAAAGGAGACTTCAAGAGAAATAGAGCAAAAACATGGCAAGCACCACATGGAAGAGAAGCAGACTGTCCAGCTCATCCTGCTGCCAGCAGCATTCAGTACATCTCCTCTGGTGGTGACATGGGTAAGCTGTGCAGAAGGTTGGTTACATCTCATTCCAAGTAAAACTCAATAAACAAGCAGCTGGTATTTTCGGGGTATTTAAGCATGTCCACTGAGTGGCCAGATTATTATGACCGGCCAGATTATCATGACCACCCCATCAGTACAATGAAATGAATTAGTTATGCAAATAATAATAATAATAAAACTTTGAGAGTATCTGCTTAGGAAGTTTTCAATATTCAGTATTTTGGAAGTGTCAATGAAGTACTGATGGGGTGGTCATAATAATCTGGCCACTCAGTGTATGTGCTCCTTATAACACTTGCACAGGTCCATGTTGTAGTATACTGCAGAAAGAGATGTGCAGAGGAATACGTGATGTAAAAAGGACACAAAGGCGAAGATAGCCAAAGCTAAGAAGTCATTGATGGAATGAGAAGCCAGCAAAGGGTCAAGTATGGAAAGGGAAATGTATAAATGAGGGGTGGCCATTAGAACCGGCACCAAACACCACTGGACAGGAGCAGGTTCCTGGTACAATCTGAACACCATCCTTATGTCATACCTCCCCCCGGTTGACACTCATCCTCTGAGATCATCCTGTACATTCACCCTGGAGAAACCCAGGGTTCTCCCTGCACCTCCTTCTCTAGAAATATCTACAAACTAAATATTCTGAGAATCAATGAAAGACAACAGAGTTGAGTGGCCATCACTTGCCCATATCATTCGGTTTGCAATAATATTCACAGAAGGTAATATTACAAACAACAATGGAAGGAGGGTCTTACAAGAACAGCTCCTGGTTCATGTAAGTAAAGAAGATACCTGGCACAGGCATTCACCAAGGTCCTCATCTACAGGAAAGGTGCAGAAGTGGGGGCCATGGATCTGGATATAGTCACCCTCCCTGGGAGAGGAAGAGCAGGAGGGACCCATTAAGCTGTCTGTAAGACTGCTGACACCCTGACACTTCCTGCAGTTTCTGAGGCAACTGGTGTTAGGGAGGCTTATGGAGTCTATTGCTCAGGGCTCTCTGAGAGCTCAGCACTGGCAGCCACAGCCCATTCGACAAGACAGTGGGGGAAATGAGCAGAGCCCATGGTCTGGCTTTGAGAGAGAGAGAGTGCTATGTCTGGAGAATAAATAAAGAGTGGGCATCACTTCAGGACACTAGGAGAGTTGAAGGTCTTACCTACGAATGATACAAGTGCAAACACTTCCAGCATCACATCACAGTACAGATGTCTCTGAGCCTCATCAAGGATCTCCCACTCCTCCTGAGAGAAGGTAATGGCCACGTCCTCAAAGTTCATTACCTGTCATAATGGAAACAGTACATCCCATGATAAGATTCTCTCTTGAGCTGCCAAGTTTATCACACTTCCCACCCTGCACATCCATCTGCTTCCTCTACTCCCCACATCAGAGAAGATAGCAGGCCTTGGTCCCATCAAAGTCAATCTCTCCTTATATTCCTATTGATGCTGTATCTCCCACAACAATAAAGGCAGATGAGCAGTTAGAACATACCTGTGCTCCGATCCTCAAATGTGAGTCACACTGCCCCTTTTCAATAACAGTGGGTGTCAGTAACGTAGGGTAGGAAGAGATGTTGCACATAA
The DNA here is from genome assembly GCF_028538775.1 of Myotis yumanensis. Taxonomy (NCBI): domain Eukaryota; kingdom Metazoa; phylum Chordata; class Mammalia; order Chiroptera; family Vespertilionidae; genus Myotis; species Myotis yumanensis. The sequence continues at coordinate 12,317,270 of NW_027223771.1, read as the reverse complement.
AGGGAGTGTGAGTGACCTGACACTGGTCTTGTCAGGCAATACCCATGTTGTCCTCCTATTGTCCCTCTAAGACACCAAAATGGTAATGCCCATTACACTTCCGACTCCAATCCCAGTTTGCTGAGGCCATCACTTTGCATTACCTGCTGCCCATAGTTCTTGGATCCACACTTGTCTCACAGCTTCATTCCCAGAGGCACATCTTCACTAGTGACATGAATAAGCCATCACAAGGACAGGTTGTTTTCTAACCAGCTTCTTTTCTAAAATTCTCGTTCACCACCTCTGTAATGTATTTCTCTCTCAACCTTCTCTGTTCTCCCTTCCCCATGCTGGTGGAGATTTTCAAGTGCAGGTGACACTGATGTGTGCTATCCCATTCCTATTGTTCACTGGGTCAGCCCTCAACTAGAAATGACAAGTGGGCACATATATGTCACCTAAGCTCTGGACATGGCATGTAGCACCACATCAGCCCATCTTGTTAGAAATTATCCTAAAATTTCCCATATCATGTCATGAAGACACCATCAGAAATGGACTCCCTTTTCATTCACTCATCTGTCAGTGTTAGTGCTGAGGCCATTGTTTTGTACTACCTGCTGCACACAGTTCTTTGAAAAACACTTCTCTCACACAGCTTCGTTCCCAGAGGCACAACTACAAAGGTTACACAAATTTGCCGTGGCGAAGACGGGTTGTTTCCTAATTACCTTATTTTCCAAAATTACAGATTACCACCTCCATCACCCATTTCTCTTTGACCCTGCTCCCTTACCCAGGCTCGTGGAGATTTTCAAGCCCAGGGAACACTGATGAATACTATCTTATTTGTAACCATCAGTATGTCACCCCCCACAACAAAAGGCAGGTAGGTACATACATGACATCTTGCAGATAGCCCCAAACACCCCTCTTTTCAGGCAATTACCCTAAAATTACCCTTGTTTTATCATCCAGACTCCACCAGAAATGGACTCTCCCTTCATTCACTCTTATGTCAATGTCAGGGTGCTCTGGCTATGAAGTCACATTCCCTCTCCAAGTGCACATCACTCTGTCTTCCACACCTCTCTCACACCTGCACTCCTACAGTCCCGGCCTCCATAGTCATCTGCTCACCCTCTTACTTACTACTCAGCATGTGTGGTCCAGAGAATGCTTGCTAAATTCAAACAGGATCAAGTACTGCCCCACATTCATAGAGGCAGCCTTGAGTCCTGCTATGAAGGCTTCTCTCCATGACTATTTTTTCCTGCAATCTAAACTATGAAGACCAACAGTCAGATTTCAGATACCCAGAGCCCACCTCCCGTGGTGCTGCACTTGATGTCCCTTCACCAGTCACAGACAACATCTCTCCACTTAATTGTTATTCAGTCCCAGCTGCGCTAGCCCTCTACACATGCTTAGTGAGTCTCACAGATGACCATTCAAGCCACTAAGCTAATGCACAAGAGTGACTGTTATTCCATCAGCCAGGTCACATTGAGGGACACAACAATAGCCTGGAGAGGGTTTAGAGAAATAAATATGTACCAACCCAATCTCATCTTGTTTGAATTACTCTTTGGCCTCCAATTAATTTCAGGTCCACTCATCTTTTAAAGGCCTTGCCCACTGCAAAACCATTCTCTCTCCCCTACACTCTACACGACACCTCTGTCACTATGCTGTGTTGTAACGCCCACCTCCCACAAACAGTGGATCCAGCAAGAAAGCTAGCACTCAGGCTCAAACTGTCCCTTCTGAGCTACTACTATCATTACCAACCTGACCATGATTCCCTTCCCTGTGTTAAAGTGATCTACAGTCCTGGCTGCTGTCTGAGTCGGTTGAGCATAGTCACATGCACTGGTGAGGTCACATGCCTGGGTTGTGGGCTAGAGCCACAGTAGGGGTTGTGCAGGCAGCAACTGATCCTTCTTTCTTGCTCATCACTGTTTCTCTGTCTCTCTACCTCTCCCTTCCTTTCTACATCTAATATATATATGAACCATACCTGTCAGTTCCTGAATCAGCTTACTCTTCACTCCCAGTCTTGGCATATTCTGGAACCTATGCCCTGAAGGACCGCCCACTCATTACACTGGTTGCCAGAAACAAGGTCCACTTCATAAAGCCCTCGTGGTGGACTTAGGATTCTGGGCTTAGTGTCTGTTCAAAGTATCCAGGTCCCAGGGCTACAAGAGCAGCTTGGCTAGGCCAAGGACTCCACTCTATCAGAGGCCACAAGTGTGTCAGACCCTGAAACAAGTTCCACAAACCCGTACACCTAATCGATTCTGCATTTGCAGCAATTTGTGGAAAGAAAATGGTCTGTGAGAGCCTGGCAAAAACCAGGCTCTATGGGCTCAGGCTGCTCAGTGCCCTTGTCCAGCCCAGAGGCCAGGTGCCCTCCAGATGCCTGAATTATCTCAGGGCTCAGTGCTCACTCTGGCCAGTTTCTTTATCATTCACAGGACTTCCCCTCCCTGTCCACAGCGCTGTCCTCTGTCCTCCAGTCTGTCCTTCCTCTGAGCAATGTTAGGAAAAGTTAGAATCCTACCTCAGAAAATGTCCCTCTATTTTCACAACCATCTATGGCCCCAGCGTTCTGAGAATGAAATTAAAACTCCTCGTGCAAAACCTCACCTCATCTTCTCTGTTGCCTTTAGACCCCAAACAGGCAAGGGGTCTCCTACGCCTCCAGGCTCAGCCCCACCCCCGTGTCCTTAGAAGGTGGCATTGCAGCCTGTGGCCCTTTCCCATCACACCCTGTGTCATCCACGATCGACTCACTGTTCTGGATGCGGCTTCCTGGGCTGCAGTAACTGAGAGGCTCCAGTCCCCAAGGCTGGAGGGTTAAGTGGGGTGAGGCTGCGGGAAGGCTGTAAGCAGAGGAGTCTGGGAGGCACGGAGGCCCCAATCCCCGCCTGTTGATGCTCAACAAATCTCAGACACACCCTGCACAGCAAGGACGCTGCCTCCTAGGCCTCCTCTTACTCACGACCAGTGGGCTGAAGCCTCTGAGTCCTTGAAGAAACTAAAGAGGTCAAAATGCCCGCCAGGAGGAGGAAGGCGGAAGTCCCGCCCTAACCGGATGCACCGACACCAAAGTGCCGTTTAGCTCCGCCCACGTGTACGCCTTACTATCTGGGTAATGTAGTTTTCTCACACGAAATGTGCCTCTTAGCTCTGCCCACGTGCACGCATTCCTTCCTGGGTAATGTAGTTTTCTCCAAGTTCAAGGGGCGGGCTAGCATCCCAGCCAATGACATTGGTGAATAAAGGTGATGTGGTTCAGCAAGTGGCCCTGGGAAGGACAAGGTGGGACCAGAGACCTGGTTAACAGGAACAGACTGGAAGATCTCCCTGGAGAGGGGTGCGGGAGGACTGGGAGAGATCCCCCTAAGAATATATGCACAGCCGTAACCGGTTTGGCGCAGTGGATGGGGCATCGGCCTGAGGACTGAAGGGTCCCAGGTTCGATTCCGGTCAAGGGCATGTACCGTGGTTGCGGGCACATCTCCAGTGGGGAGTGTGCAGGAGGCAGCTGATTGATATTTCTATCTCATCGATGTTTCTAACTCTCTATCTCTCTCTCTTCCTCTCTGTGAAAAATCAATAAAATATATTTACAAAAAAAAAGAATATATGCACAGAGGAAAATGGGAGACATCTGTAATACCATCAACGATAATAAATGCATTAAAAATTTTTTTTGGTTTTGAGGTTTTTGCTTATTTTATTATTAAAAAATACAGAATCCAAAGTTGATTGTGACGGGAGGGGGGAGGCCCTGTCACCAGCTCCAGGCATGGCAACACCACCACCCAGGCCAACCCCTACAAAAGTCCCCCCCACCCCACACCCCACCCCCTGCCAGCTGGAATGCCTGATGGTCTCCAAGCAGCTGTGCACCATATGTATTTATATATAATATATATAAAACCCAGACCTGGAAAGGTGGGTAGAAATATGAAATCTGTATGAATGTGCTGTTTACTTCATTAAATTGTCTTTGGGAGGGGGATTTCTTTTTGGCAGGCCCACCCCCATCTTGTAGTGTCCTGTTTTCTTTTTTCTTATAAACATTCTTAGTCACGGAGTAGAGTAAGAAGGCTCTGACAGACGAACAAGCTTATTGCAAAGTGTGGCTTCTACTCTAAAAAGTCCACCCACCCTCCCACCAAAATAAAAGATGCCCCTGAAGATGTGAGAAAAGAAGAAACTGTCCAGTTCGTCCTCAGGAATGCAGTAAAAATAAACCACAGTATATACTTCCTGGCCCTATTTACAGAAATGTAAGGTCTTCTTGGGCTCAGGGGTGATGGAGAGAGGCTGTGGAGCACAGTGGGGAGCTGTAATTCGGAATGGCTGGAACCCCAGGGGCCTCTGGTGAAACAGCGTGGGTTTCCACTCTGGGAGACAATCACCATGCATGCGGAGAGGGGCTGAGGGGATGAGAATTTGAGGTGGGTTCAGAGTCCTGGGCCAGAATCCAGGGGTCTCACCTTTACCCTCCTGCCTCATGCGGGCCTGTCCTGGGGCATCTGGGGGGTCTTCAGTGGTCTCCAGCCAGGACCCAACAAATGGAGCAACCAGTCTAGGGGTCACCCATCCCCATCCCCCAGGGGGCCAAGGACCTCCCCCAAAACTAATGTGTTTCCTTTCAAAGTCAAGCCTTTCTGATCCAACCATGAAAAATAAACAAACAAAACAACTCGCCGAAACCGGTTTGGCTCAGTGGATAGAGAGTCGGCCTGCGGACTGAAAGGTCCCGGGTTCGATTCCTGTCAAGGGCATGTACATTGGTTGCAGGCACACTCCCAGTAGGAGATGTGCAGGAGGCAGCTGGTCGATGTTTCTCTCTCATCGATGTTTCTAACTCTCTATCCCTCTCCCTTCCTCTCTGTAAAAAATCAATAAAATATATTAAAAAAAAAAATCACTGATAGTTTCTCAGGATCTCCAGTGCCCCTGAGGAGATGGTCTGCTCAGGGGCTGTACTGACACCCTGCCCCTCAGGCATCAGGGGCTGTTGGCTGTCCCCGTCACTGGGGCAGGTTCTGGAGCGGGCAGAAACCCCCTGTAGGTGGGGGCAGCACCAGTCGAGGGAGAGCCAGGCGCCTCTACTTGGTCTTGGATTCGGTCGTCCAGGTGGGGCCGGCATCACGTGGGCCAGAACTAGGAGCCCAAAAGGGTCCAGAGTACCGGGACAGTGCTGAGGAAGAGCTGACAGCTGCCCAGGCTACTGCACGAATTATTGCTGGTGAAGATGGGCTCAGGGGCCTCACACAGGGTCTCGTTGGTTGGCCGCACATAAACCTTTAGCCGAAGGCAGGGCCGGTCACCAGCATTGGGTGGTGTGGCAGAGATGTAGTAATACTCGTGGCCCCGGGCGGAACTCGAAGCCCAGCGAGAAGGGCGTGAAGAGCTGGAACTTCTCGGAGAACTTGAGCGCCCCTGGGCTCTGCTAGCAAGTTGCACTCCCAGCGCTTGAAGCCGCGCTGCTGGTGGTCGCAGGAGGCGTGGCCCTCGCCTTGACCATGTACAGCACATAGTGCTCCATGCGTTCAGCTGGAGGCAGCGGCGCCCGTAGCGCGGGCAGTAGATGTCCAGGTAGTCACTGATGCTCACCTCCACCGTGCAGCCCCCACGGTCGTCCCCCGCACACGCGTGGAACCTGGGGTTGCTGCGGTTCCAGTAGACTGTGTAGCGGTCAGGAACGATTGGCTCATTCCTGAGTGTTTGTGGTTTTGCCTTTTCAGCGGGTTTTCTGAAGCCTTTTCTGATGGAGGCGAGTCGTAGGTGAGGTAGGCCTCAAAGGACATGCTGGGCGGGTCGAATTCCTCCTCCTCCTCCTCCTCCTCCTCCTCCTCCGCCATGGCCACTGCCTCCTCCATCTCAGACAGGGGACCTGCTGGTTTCCTTCCCAGGTGAGGAGTTCTGACATCCCCTTTTGGAGTCCTGGGGTTGTCCCCAACCTTCTCCCTAACCGTGGGCAGCAGGCCCCCAGGCCCCTTTCCTGCATCTAAGCTGTGTAGACGCTGCTGCTGCTCATATTTGTGCGACTGTATTTCCCCTGAGTGTTTGTGCTTTCGCTTCTTCTCGGGGTTGTCTGAAGCCACCTCCGATGGAGGCGTAGACTTCTGGGGGCTGCTGCCCCCTCTTTCCTTCCTCTTCTTGACCCCATGAGAGGACAGCTTTCCCCCGGTTCCTTCTCCGCAGAGAGGCCGTGTGCTTTCCTCCCTGGCGGAGGCCGGGTGAGGTCTCTGGGTGCTCAAAGCTGAGGGCTCCTCCTGGCCCTTGGCCCCCAGTGGGGGATTGTCCTTGTGGGAAGGCGGGCGCTCCCCTCTCCAACTCACAGCCCCTCTCCCCTGGGGTGCCCCCAGGTGCCTGTCCCGAGAGGCTGCCCGGCGGCCTTCTGCAGGCCTCTGAGGTGCCTCGTGGGCCAGGGCCTGGGACCGGCGATGGACTCCAGACATCCAGGGAGCACCTGCCACCCATGGAAGGGACGAGCCTCTGCCGCCAGAAGGCTCTGTGTGGACGCGCCTTCTCTCCTCCCAGCAGTCACGGAAGTGCGGCCCTGGGAGGGGCCTCGTGAGCGCCGAGGACGCTTTTTGCTTTCTTCGTGGGCGCTCAGAGCTGTGGGATGCGCCGCAGGATGCGCGGGGGTGTCCCTCCATCTCGTCCCCCAGTGGAAGAGACACCTGCGGGGCGTGGTCTTGGGGGAGCTTTGGAAGGGGTCTCCTCCGATGCCCGCTCCTCACAGTGCTTCCTTTGCCGGGAACCAGCTTCTGGCACCCAGTCCCTGGCGGGTGAGGCTTTGGAAATGCTTGTGCTTGGACATGTGTGTGACCTTCTCGCTGGTCCGCCACAAGCCAACTGGTGCTGAGCAGGGCCAGCAGCAGCTTTATAGAAGGTCTAGCGTCGAGGGCGGGGTCACGCGGGCAGGGGTTAGGGGCGGGGTTTGGCTCCTCCCACGGGGGACCCAGGACCAATGGAACCTTGAGGGCTTCCTGTGTGGCGGGAGCAGGGTCACTTGTGGGTTACCTGAATCCCTTTCTGGAGGAGGAAACTGAGGCTGAGGCAGGTGAAATTCATTTGCATAAGCGGGTCAATTCTCAGGAAGACAGGAAGCTGGAGGTGAAGAAGCTGAGGGCCAGGCTGAGGGTACCTTTCTGAACAGGGGAAAGAGTGGGAGCCTAGGGAGAGAATGCCATCTGTCTGCAGTCAAACAGCTTAGCCCTACCGAGGGCAGGACTAGTCCCTGTGTCTGTGGGTCCCCGCGGAGCAGGGTCTGAGCAAGGCCTCCATCAGTTCTTCTGGAAGGAATGGTTGAATGACCTTGTGCTCTCGTCACCTGCACACCTGCACACCAACAGTCGGGCCTGACTCACATCAGCCCTTCTCCTTCCAGAGTTCTTGAGGGCACTTCCCTTCACCCTACAAGGACTCCGTTTCAGTAGCTTTCTGATTCCTGCCCCAAAGCACAACTCCACAGTCGCCACACTGGCTCCATTGCTTCGACTAGAGAAGAACAAAATAGATGGCAGCTCATCCCCAGGAATGAACCTGCTCTGACCCCTTGAGCAAATCGGAGAGCTCCGTGGACGCTCCACCTTGTTCTGTCTATATGTGAAGTTATTTGGTCTCTTGGACGATTCCATAGGCATACCTTTGAGTTTCCCCCTCAGATTTGCTGTGGCCTTAACCTTATTCGCTGAGAAGTCTGTATTTCCCTTGCCATTCGGGGTTTGAAAGATACCCCAAGTGTTAGAATTGGTGAGAAGTGAGAGTTCCTGAGCGTTATCATTGTGTTCAATATGCTCAGAAGTATCCATGTGCGGAGTGAACAATGCACGAATCCTCAGAGTCATAAATCCATTTTGAAGAAAGGCTATGTGACACACACACAAAGTAGTAAAACAAAAACACTACATTGCCACAACTCAGACACACGGAGGTGTTCACCGGGGGTGGACCTTGGTGTATCTCCAAGCATCCTTCTAAATCTTTTCCGTGTGTGTATATACACAAATGTACACATGGTGTGGTGTGTGTGTGTGTGTGTGTGTGTGTGTTTAATTGGAATGAAATAAAGTTTTAAATATCATTCTTCTATTTTTTAATCCTCCCCCAATGGTTTTTTTTTCCATTGGCTTTTACTTTACTTTATCTTTTGAAATATATATTTATTGATTAACAAACGGAAGGAAGATGGGGGGGAGAGAGAGAGAGAGAGAGAGAGAGAGAGAGATAGAGAGAGAGAGAGACACCAATGATGAGAATCATTGATTGGCCGCACCATGCAGGCCCCACACTGGGGACTAAGCCCAAAAGCTGGGCATGTGCCCTCATCAGGAAATTAACCCACGACCCTTCAGTGCCCAGGCCAGTGCTCTGTCCACCGAACCAAACCGGCTAGGGCTCTATTGATTTTATTTTTAGAGAGAGTTGGAAAGAGCGGGAAAGACAGAGAGAAAGACCGATTGGCCTCCTGCAGGTGTCTTCACCATGGTGGAGTAGGAGCCTGCAACCAAGATAGTGCCCTTGACAGAATGGAACCGGGTACCTGACGCTCTATCCACTGAGCCATCGTTACCCTGTATGGAAAACCATCCCTGCTGTCTCTATGTATCCAAATGTCCTCTTTGTCTCAGGACAACAGTCCTATTGGATAAGGTCCCACCCTAACCAGGTCATTTTAAGTTCATCTCCTCCTAAAACTCCTATCTCCAAATACAGTCCCATTCTAAAGTACTCAGGGTTAGGGCCTCCATGTATAAGCTGAGCAGGGGACACAATTTCGGCCACCAAAAAGGCTTAAACGACTTTTGGTAAGCACGTTCTGAATATATGCTATTATAATGGTACTGGCTAAAATAGTTCTTGGGCAGTCTGTCTGACAGTTCCAATATTTTGATGTTTCATTGCCTCATTATGTTGTTCTTGTGTTTGACTGTGTAGGGCAGGGTAGTTGATCACTTGTTTTTAGAAATAGTGTTGGATGAAAGGTGATGCCATTGTCCTGTCCAGGGGATTTAGGTTTGTTTCTGCCTTGTGCCTGCAGGCGGCTGCATCTCAATCCAATTTCAGAAACTGATGATCTTTCTGGGCTACCTAGAGAATGGGAAACTGAGGCGGGGCAACTTACTCCTACCTTCTCTTCTGTCTTTATTCCTAGGACTGAGCCCTTCACAGATTTTTACCTATGGTCCCCTACAGGCTTCCCACTCTTGCTGGCTCCTGGATTCCAACAATTGTGCCTGTACCTCCTTGAAGTTTTCTTTTCCTGTCTTCCTTTCTTTCTTTCTGTTAATCCTCACCCCAGGATATTTTTTCGCATTGATTTTTAGAATGAGTGGAAGGGAGGGACCGTGGGTAAGAGCAGAGACAGAGGAAGTGAGAGAATTGATTGGCGGCAGCCTCCCCAATTTGGCCAAACCCCCTCCGGGGCCTGGGATTGAACCTGTAACCCAGTTACATGCCTTTGATGGCAATCAAACCTGTGACCCTTGGGAGTGCGGGCTTATTCTCCAAACACGGAGCTCACTGGCCAGGGTGAGGTTTTCAAATGCACACTGCTCAGCATCTCAGCCCCTGAGAAGGAGGCAATGTCCTTGAGGAAAAGTGGCTTCAAATGGCACAATCATTTCTGTGCATGAATGAGTACACACACACACACACACACACACACACACAAACACACACACACGGTCATATCTGGAGGATATAAAGCCTATCATTAAAATTGCTACATCAAAGTGCTCACATATGTGTACATATGACACATGTGCATACGCGCGTGAACCATCATACCTCTCCATTTCCCCCTCCAGAGCCTTCTCTATGCCTGTATATATACACACAAAAGCACACACACTCTCCAGGCAGGGAGGCAGGGGCTGTGGCCCAGGAATTCACAAGCACAACACTAACAAACTCCAGGAGTCGGTTGCTTTAACATCATTTATTGAGTTGGGCCATCTGTGTATGCCTCCTCACAGAGGGTTTTGAAGGTAACCCAGTCTTTGTCTTGATCAAATCTAAGAATTCCTGACAGTAATGACTGTGATCACCAGTCGCAGTAGTATACATTGCAGTTCAGGTAATGCATGGATAGTTACGGACTTGGAAATCAAATTTCAGGAAGTGATAATAAGTCCAATAAGTGCACCACATTCCCACCACCCAGATATACAAAAGCTGTCCTCTGTGGGTCCAGATCCTTCTCTGTGTGTGGTGTATGCATGCAAGGGCTCACAAGCTCTGCAGACTGGGCTGGCAGGAAGGTGCACAGGTGCAACCCTGGAAATCGATGGCAGTCTCATCCAAGAGTTCCCACAACGCCCAAGATGCTGGTCTCCTGTGGAAGGAGCACTCCCTCACTGTGCTCACAGGCCTCCTTCCAATTCCCATCTCCAGGGAAGCCCGGGCCTCATCGTAGGAAGTAGGTCCACTTCTTGTAATCTGTAATGGACTTGGCCATCAGCGGTGCCATCTTCTTCACAGGCTTCTTCTGGCCGCTGACCACCCGCTTCCCAGGGATGGGGTGACAGCTGTGGCGACGGGCAGGGTCAGAGGGAGCCCGGGTGTCTGCTGCGGGGGCTGGGGCAGGCGGGGCTTTTTCCTGGACATCTGCTCCTGCTCCTCCTCTTTCAGACGATTCTGAAAAAGGCCTCTTTGCTGGTGGGTCCTGGGGCCTGTTGGTGCTGAGGTGCAGGACCAGTTCTGGGACCTCCTGCTCTTGGGGCAGCAGCTGTGCCGTGTGTTCTTCCCGCCTTGCTTTCTCCAAGGCGCGGTGACACTGCTGCTGCTTCCAAAAGGGATCTGTCTCTGCAACTGGTGCTTCATGGTGTTCCTCCAGGCCAGGTAGCTCCTCAGGTGTGTCACTAGTTTGCCCACGGCTCTATTAGATGTTCACTTGTAAACCTACACAAAGGTAACTTGAAATCACCAGATTAAATAAACTCAAGCCTAATTAAGCACCCAGATTTCCCATTCCTCTTGGTATATTATTTTAATCCTTACTAATGGCAAATATTCTAACAGCAAACACCCATTACATTGGGTTGGACACAAATTTTCCTAAGTATTAAGCTCTCATCCTTTCCTATTTCCTGCCTCTACTGGCATGCTCGAGGGGCTTTATGAAGATCATCCTGCTTGGCCTGATGACGTTGCTGAAAACCTCTCTTCCAGAGTTGATCACATTCTTCTCAGTCTCTCTCTCATTCTATTTAAATGTTAATATATATGGACCAACCTAGGAACTCAGGGACAAAGTTAATGGGCAACTAAAAATTCTAATGTATTAAAAGTTACTGATACTATTGCATATAGGGCAACCGTAAGTAGCACTTTTTTTAAATCCTCTTCGTGGATGTTTTTTTAACTGACTTTAGAGAGGAAGGGGAAGAGAAACATCATTTAGTTGCCTTCATATGCATCCCGACCGGGAACGGCCTCAACCCTTCGGTGCACGCGACAACACTCCAACCGAGCCACCCAACCAAGACATGAATGGCACTTTATTCCCCAGTGTGCACCTAGTATTTACCATTGCCTTAGGTTAGCAAACACATCAACTCTTGTTTCCAACCTAATTTTAAATTCTCCATGAAAATCCTATTCTCATTTAGGATCTTAATTTCTCAATAAGGACCAGAGAACCAGGAGCCAAAGTCTTTGGAGGGTGGGGATCCAGAAGTCACAACTTACGAAATGAATGTAGCTACAGCTATTCTGAGTCTTTTTCCACCCAACCCATTTACCATAAACTATTCAGCATAAAATACACCAAACTGGTAGCCACAGTCATGTGACCACAACAATATTCCTCAGGAAAAAGGTACCTAGTCAAACATCAGGAAAATACTTCTGAAAGTTCTCAATGCACTGCAGCACTTTTAAGGTTCATAGTTCCAACAGTATCCTTTAACTTGGCTCTTTTAACCCAGAATGACAACCTCTGATCATTTACCCTTTTTTTAAAGCTATTACCCAATTCCACAGGAAGATTTTGGAAAATAATTTTCTTAAAACTCCCCATAACAACATTGTCAAGCTTCTAAGTCCATACTTACTCTTCATCATCATCATCATCCTCATCATCATCCTCATCATCTTCATCAGCAGCAAGTTTTACTTTTTTCTTTAAAAATAAAAACAATAAGACCTCATGAGTAAGTGCCCAAACTGAAGGCCAGAATGAGACCTGTAACAAATAAATTACATCCCTACCTGTGGGACCTTGCTGGCACCTCCAGGGGCTGACCGCTTTCCAGACATACTTAGGAGTTTCACATCCTCCTCCTCGTCATCTTCTGACTCTGTATCTTCCTCCACAGCTAAAATAAACTTAGGAGGCACTACTAAAACTCAACCCAGAAGCAATAACTCACCAAAAAGGGCATTAATATATAATAATGAGTATTTAAAAACAGATTCTACTACTTAAAAAAGGCAAAAAGCAAACACATTTTACAAAAAGGAACGGTGGGGCCTAACACTCATTACAGGTTTTAAATGCAAAGTAACAGGTGTTTCCAGTTATAAATTAGTAATATAACTACTAGATTCCCATTTGAACCTACTATAAAGACAGTAGTCCAGAAGGAACAAGGTAACTGCATAAAAGACAACAAAAATAACATACCTACTAAGTGCTGTCCACTAATATGCACAGGCCCTGAACCACACTTCAACCGTAAGACCACAGGTGGTGTTATTTCAAAGCCACCAAGAGAAACCTAAAAGAGATTTGAAATCAATAAATATTGTACAGAAAATAAAAAGTTAAATGTTTTGGTATAAAACCTGCTCATAACTTACAAATGTTTGTGTTAACAGGCATGACAGGCAAATCCATGAACCAAATGAACAAACCAATGAACCCGTTTTCCCACCTGATACACAAGAGCAATCACCATATTCCAGTGTTCATCATTCAACCCTGCAGCAACAACCAAGCTTATCTCCCTGGGGTAACCTGCCTGAGGGCAACAGAATTAGACCTTGCCATGAAAGCCAAATTACAAGTGCCCTTACTGTTGGCTGTACAGACATTTTCAAAGTTGCCAGTGTTACTTTAATTGGACTGCCTTCGTAATTCATTGCCTCTACTTCAACACTGTGCAGTTCATCCTTTGCTCCAGCCCCTAGACTGACCTGTGAACAGAAAAATAGCACTTCAACTTAAGTTTCTATATCATACAATCCCCCCAAAAGTTCTTTTTTTTTCTTTTTTTTATTGCTAAAAGTATTACAAAGGGTATTACATATGTGTCCTCCCCCCCCCCCCCCCTTGACAATCCCCTGGCCTCCCTTACCCCCCAGTGTCTTATGTCCATTAGTTATGCTTATATTCATGCATACAAGTCCTTCGGTTGATCTCTTACCCCCCTCCCTCCTGCCCCCCAACCCTCCCTGGCCTTCCCGCTGCAGTTTAACAATCAGTTTCAGGCAGCTCTGCCTCTGTATCTATTATTGTTCAAAAGTTTGTAATGGTATTTATTATCCATAAATGAGTGAGATCATGTGGTATTTTTCCTGCATTGACTGGCTTATTTCACTTAACATAATGCTCTCCAGTTCCATCCATGCTGTTGCAAATGGTAAGAGTTCCTTCTTTTTTACAGCAGCATGGTATTCCATCGTGGAGATGTACTAGAGTTTTCTAATCCATTCATCTACTGATGGGCACTTAGGCTGTTTCCAGATCTTAGCTATGGTGAATTGTGCTGCTTTGAACATATGGGTGCATATATCCTTTCTGATTGGTGTTTCTGGTTTCTTGGGATATATTCCTAGAAGTGGGATCACAGGGTCAAATGGGAGTTCCATTTCTAGTTTTCTGAGGAAACTCCATACTGTCTTCCATAGTGGCTGCACCAGTCTGCATTCCCACCAGCAGTGCATGAGTGTTCCTTTTTCTCCACATCCTCTCCAGCACTTGTCGTTTGTTGATTTGTTGATGATAGCCAGTCTGACAGGTGTGAGATGGTATCTCATTGTTGTTTTGATTTGCATCTCTCAGATGATTAGTGACTTTGAGCATGTTTTCATATGTCTCTTGGCTTTCTGAATGTCCTCTTTTGAAAGGTGTCTATTTAGATCCTTTGCCCATTTTTTGATTGGATTGTTTATCTTCTTTTTGTTAAGTTGTATGAGTTTCCTATAAATTTTGGAGATTAGGCCATTATCAGATATGACATTGGCAAATATGTTTTCCCACGCAGTGGGCTTTCTTGTTGTTTTGTTGATTGTTTCTTTTGCTGTGCAGAAGCTTTTTATTTTGATGTAGTCCCATTTTAATATTTGACAAAGGAGGCAAGAACATACAATGGAGCCAAGAGAGTCTCTTCAATAAATGGTGTTGGGAAAATTGGGCAGATATATGCAAGAAAATGAAACTAGACCACCAACTTACACCATACACAAGAATAAACTCAAAATGGATAAAGGACTTAAATGTACGACAGGAAACCATAAAAATTCTAGAAGAATTCAAAGGCAACAAAATCTCAGACATATGCTGAAGCAATTTCTTCACTGACACAGCTGCTAGGGCAGTTGAAACTAAAGAGAAAATGAACAAATGGGACTACATCAAAATAAACACTCTCAAAAGTTCTTATGTTAAAAACAAGTTACTTATAAACTTTTTGCTATTACCACTGATGGAAAACTAATTTGTGCACAATGTTGCTTTCAAGTTTTATGGGACTTTTACAATCAATTTCTCATATTCAGTAAATTTGAACAAATGCATAAAAATGCATTAGATGACATACAGGGTGTCCCAAAAAATGCATACACACTTTAACAGCTGGTAGCTCAATTTTGAAAATGAAATGCATTTTAACAAACACTGTCTTTATGATTATTCAAAGCGTGTATATATATATATATTTTGGGGGGGGGGGCGGGGGGAGATGACACCCTATAGTTGTACATGTCATCACCTATCCACAGTATGATTACCCAACATTTATTGACCACCTACAAGTTAAGCAGCAGGCTATGGTCAGGGGACAAAGAACATTTACCACTACCCTAAAGACTTTGTAAGGCAGCGGTTCTCAACCTTCCTAATGCCGCGACCCTTTAATACAGTTCCTCATGTTGTGGTGATCCCCAATTTTATTGTTACAAATTGAACATAATTAAAGCATAGTGATTAATCACAAAAACAATATGTAATTATGTATGTTTTCTGATGGTCTTAGGCAACCCCAGTGAAAGGGTCGTTCAACCCCCAAAGGGGTCATGACCCAAAGGTTGAGAACCGCTGTTATATAAGGCATCTTAAGTTTATAAATATAAAAAGTTGAACAGTAGTGTAACTGGACTTTTATATGATTACCAAAGGAGTAGTAAAAATACCAAGTTTTGTATCAGAGCTATACAGAAAAATCAGTATACAATACCCAGTTATAAAAATACTATAATAAAAATTAAGTATTAAGCCACACAAATAGGAACTAAGGCTGGAATCAAGAAAGGTTTAGTTTATTTTTAAAAGTTTAAGTACCGTTCGTAAAGATAATTGGTGCTCATTTTCATCATTATCCACCTTAAGTGGTAATCTTTGTCGGCCTTTAGTTCACAACCTGAAAAAGAGCAACTAAAACATAGAGAAATAACACTGAACCTTCGGTGTGGGTAACCAAAAGGAAACAATTAACTTGTGGCTTTTTACTGTTCTACCAGGCCTTTCATCCTAGATTTCTTAGGGGTGCATATATCCTTTCTGATTGGTGTTTCTGGCTTCTTGGGATAGATTCCTAGAAGTGGGATGACTGGGTCAAATGGGAGTTCCATTTTTAGTTTTTTTAGGAAACTCCATACTGTTCTCCAGAGTGGCTGCACCAGTCTGCATTGCCACCAGCAGTGCACAAGTGTTCCTTTTTTCCACATCCTCTCCAACACTTATTGTTTGTGGATTTGTCGATAATGGCCATTCTGGCGGGTGTGAGAAATTTTTTGATACATGCAACGGTAGTAAAACAAAGGTTTATATTTTTTATATTTACTTTATATCTTTAAATGCCATTTAAGAAAGAAAAATAAACCAATAAAATGAGTTCGCATGTCACCTCTGACGCTCATGTCATAGGTTCGCCATCATTGATCTATATGGATATCTGCCTTATTGTTGCTTGAAAACACAGTGTCAGTAGGAACATAAGGGGAGAGTGACTTCGATGGGACCAATGCCTGGTATCTTTTCTTTTTTTTTAATTAAATCTTTATTGTTCAGATTATTACATTTGTTCCTCTTTTTTCCCCCATAACTCCCCTCCTTCCAGTTCCCACCCTTCCCTCTGCCCTCACTCCCCACCCACTGTCCTCATCCATAGGTGCATGATTTTTGTCCAGTCTCCTCCCGCATCTCTCACACCCGTTCCCAACACCCCCGATGAATAGTCAGTCCATTCCCTTTCTATATCCCTGATTCTATTATAATCAACAGTTCATTCTGTTCCTAAGATTATTTATTCACTTGATTCTTAGATTCATTTGTTGATAGATGCATATTTGTTGTTCATAATTTGTATCTTTACCTTTTTCTTCTTCTTCCCCTTCTTAAAGGATACCTTTCAGCATTTCATATAATACTGGTTTGGTGGTGATGAACTCCTGTAGCTTTTCCTTATCTGTGAAGCTCTTTATCTGACCTTCAATTCTGAATGACAGCTTTGCTGGATAAAGTAATCTTGGTTGTAGGTTCTTGGCATTGATCACTTTGAATATTTCTTGCCACTCCCTTCTGGCCTGCAAAGTTTCTGTTGAGAAATCAGCTGACAGTCGGATGGGTACTCCCTTGTAGGTAACTGAGTTTCTTTCTCTTGCTGCTTTTAAGATTCTCTCTTTGTCTTTGGCTCCTGGCATTTTAATTATGATGTGTCTTGGTGTGGTCCTCTTTGGATTCCTTTTGTTTGGGGTTCTCTGCGCTTCCTGGACCTGTAAGTCTATTTCTTTCACCAAGTGGGGGAAGTTTTCTGTCATTATTTCTTCAAATAGGTTTTCAATATCTTGCTGTCTCTCATCTTCTGGTACCCCTATAATTCTGATGTTGGTACGTTTGAAGCTGTCCCAGAGGCTCCTTACACTTTCTTCATATTTTCGGATTCTTTTTTCATTTTGCTTTTCTGGTTGGGTGTTTTTTGCTTCTTCTCATTTCAAACCTTTGTCTTGATTCTTGCGCTCCTCTAGTCTCCTGTTTTGAGTCTGTATAATATTCTTTATTTCAGTCCGTGGATGCTTAATTTCTAGTCGGTTCACAGCATCGAGGGTCTCATTAGATTTCTTGTAGTTCTCAATAAGTTTATTGGCAGCTTCTAGAGAGTACTTGAGAGACCATAAAAGTGTGGTTCTGAATTCAATATCCTCCCTTGATAGTTTTGTCCTGTTTGTTTGTCTTAGCATTTTTTACGCTTTCTTGGTGCAACCCCTTGTGCAATCTTGTAATTAAGCCTTGATTGTTGTAGTTAATACTAGAGGGATTTGACCTCCAGGCCGACTGGCTGTGAGAATCAGCTGTGTCTGCAGTCCCTGGTAACTTTTCTGATGTCAGGAAATGAGGGAGCAGATATATGTGAATGTGGGGAACATTATGAACATAAAATCCTTGGAGTGAAGCTGCTCATGGGCTGTACTGTCCTCATTATGACTGCATATGAACTTTGATGATGTGGTCATTGCCACGTGGAGTCTCCTTGGTGAGGCTCAGAGACTTCTGTAGTGCAATGTGATGCTGGAAGTGTTTGCACTGGTATCATCTGTAGGTAAGCCCTTCACATCTCTCCTAGTGTCCTGAAGTGATGCCCTCTCTTCTTTGTTTTCCAAATGTAGCTTTCTCTCTCCCACAGCCAGACAATGGGCTAGTTTTCCCAATGGTCCTGTAAATGTGCTGTGGCTTCCAGTGCTGACTTGTGATGTGTGGAGATCCCTGAGCAAAGGACTCCATGAATAACCATCAAACCCATTGCCTCAAATAGTGCAGGAAGTATCCGGGAATCAGGATTGTTGCAGAAAGTTTAATGGGTTCCACCTTGAACTTCCTTTTCCAGTGAGGAAGACTATGTCCACATGCATGGCTTTCATTTCTGACCCCTTCCTCACGTAAAGGCTGTTTGTGGCTATGCCAGGTTATGGTCTTTACTTACATGAACCAGAGGCAGTTCTTGTAAGACATTCCTTCCATTGTTTGAAATACTCTGTTACCTGGATACTATTACAAGCTGTGTTGATCAGGGCCAGTGCTGAACTGCTCATCTTTGTTGCCTTTTAGTAAAACTCAGAATATTTGTTTTATGTGCATGTAAAGTAGAATTTCCAAAGAGAACCCTAGTTATTTTTCACAGGGTGAACTTGCAGGATGATCTAAGAGGTAGTCGAGCTCGGTTGAGGTGCACCTGGTAGAGCTTTGTCCTAAGGGCTGTGTTTAGATAATTCTAGGAACCTGCTCATGTACAACAGTGTTTAGATTCAAGTGCCACTGGCAGTAGCTCATTTTTACCTTTTTGCAACACCTATCCACCTGTAAGGCTCTGTCTGCAGTATTCTCAAATGTTAACCTGCACATGTGTTATGAGGTGCCGACATATGCTTCCGTAGTCCTCAACACAACTTCCTTATTTCTTGAATTTTACATGAAATAAGCAACCTTCTGCACAGCTTGCACATGTCACCATCAGACAAGCCCAGCTGAACACTGTTAGCAGAAGAATGAGCAGACAATCCAGCTTCTATTTCATTGGGTGCTTGCCATGTTTGTTTATATTTTGTTTGGGATCCTCCCCGTTTCATGATCTTAAGTAGCACAGAACTTCACAGCAGCATCTTATATATTCTTCCCAAGGATATGTTACTGTCAAGTCAATTATATGGAACCAATGTCTTAAATGCAACACTTCTGTAAAGGCACTTCTCCCTGTCACCACAGTCGACATTCATTTCAGCAGTATTTTTCTGTTTTCAGGTTGTTGGCATAAATCGGACGGTGTGGAGGCCTGTTCTGAGCAGAATGTATCTGTACAAGGGGAGTCACAGGTCAGGGCTTCTAAGACAGCCTCAGCAACCCAGAGGACCCATCTTTGTAAGCAGTGTTTCTCAGTGTTCAAAGATATTCTGCATCTGACTGAGTCACAAACAGCAGACTTTGAGCAGAAAGGCTTCTTCAGTGATGCGTGTGTGAGAAACTTCTGTTTCAGTGAAAACCCTCACCAGCAACAGAGGGAAGCCAGTGGAGAAGCCCTCGGAAGGAGCTGTGGACAGGGCCTCATTTGTGATCAGGTTCAGCTTCTACTTACCAGGGCTCCCTTCAACCAGGAGGGAGATTGGGGAAGACTTTCCAGCCATCTCAGAGCTTCTCCTGAACCAGGCCACTCTCAGCACTGAGGAACCACACAGTGGCAGTGAGATTTCACAGGAATTACTCAATAGAGACAGGCATCACCAATGCAGTAAATGTGAAAAAGCTGCCAGCCACAACCAGAACCTTGCTCAACATCAGGGCATCTGCTCTGGAGAAGTGAGATATGAGTGAAATACATGTGGGAAAGTTTTCAGATGTATCTTTAACCTCAATAGACATAGGAGAGTTCACACTAGAGAAAAGCCCCATCAATGTAGTGATTGTGGGAAATGCTTCAGTCAAAGCTCTTACCTTATTAAGCACCACAAAGTTCACACTGGGGAAAAGCTTTATGAGTATAGTGAATGTGGGAGGTCATTCAGAAAAACCTCTACTCTCAATAATCAGAGAGTTCACACTGGAGAAAGGCCGTATGAGTGTACTGAATGTGGGAAATCCTTCAGTATTAGGTGTAACCTCACTGTACACCAGAGAATTCACACTGGAGAAAAGCCTTATAAGCATAGTGATTGTGGTAAGTCCTTCAGTAATACGTCTATGCTTACTGTACACCAGAGAATTCACACTGGAGAAAAACCATACAACTTTAGTGAATGTAGGATGTGTTTCAGGCATAACTCCACTCTCAGGAAACATCAGAGAGTTCACACTGGAGAAAAGCCATATGAGTGTAGTGGCTGTGGGAAGTCCTTTAGCAGAAGCTCTATTTTCATTCGACACCACATAGTTCACACTGGAAAAGCACCTTATGAGTATATTAAATGAGGGAAATCTTTTTTCTATAAATCTTTCCTCATTCAACAATTGAGAGTACAGACTGGAGAAAAGGTTTAAATTTGCAGGGAATTTTTTATCTTTCTCACCCCGAATACCAATACCAACGGAGAAACTTTTACACTCATTTACTTGAATAGGAATCCCTTTTATCAGAACTAACACTCTGCTAGATTCCTTATAAGTTTCAGGTACAATTGAGGTTTTCAGAAACTGCATTGCACCTGCTAACCCACTCAGTCCTACTGCCTGATTGATGTCACTGTGAGTATTTGTGGGGAAATTATTTCACCCCTACCACCTAGCTCACCTTTAGTGTGTGCATCACTCACAGCCTCTGCAGATTCTGGGGTTGTGCTTGAGAATATCATGAATATTCCTAGCTTCTGGCTGGATCTTCATTTCTTTCTCTCTGACTTGAGAATTGATCTGACCCAGGTTTTCTTCAAAAGCACCCTGCCTCAGCTAAGAAATGCTAACACTTCAAGGACATTGTGTTTCTCACATTATGTTGTGGGGAATTGTTTCAGGTTCCAATTCACCATCCTGCAAACCTCTTTCTGTCCTTTGCTCTGGTTTATGATCTATGTAAAGGTGTTGTTTCTTTGGTACCTTAAGTTTTGTTGGTTGTATTCACTTCCTGGGATTATTGAAAGGAAAATAGTGATTTGTTAGTATGGACAGGTGTCCCAGACTACCTGTGCTTTTGTAGGCATCGCTTGACAGCAGAAAATCACTCTTTATTCAATATTGGCTGATTTTGCATTGCTGAAGAAGGCCTTGAGAGAAAGTGTGCATGACTTTGTGGTTCTAATTTGTTGCCTGGTGCCTCTTTTATCGTAGAGGTCATTGGTCACCCTTAATAGGCAGTGTTTATTGTGCTCTGTGAACAATGTGAATTGTATTCTGTGTTCACAGTATTTATTACTTAAGTGTCAGCAATCTTTAGGGGAACTGCTGTCCAAGTGCTATAAAGAGGCCATGTGTCATGAAGTATGAGATTTCATAGGCCGGTGTCATTTGTTGTAAGACTCTGAGGTGGAATTAGTATCTACACTAATAAAAGACAAACATGCAAATTGCTGTACCTTCGCTACACCTTAAGCCACACCCATCAGCCAATCAGAGTGGCTATATGCAAATTACCCCAAACAAGATGGTGGTTAATTTGCATATACTGGCTGCGAGCAAAGACTGAAGACAACATGGAAGCGGAGTGCTACAGAAGGGAACAAAGTAGAGGTGGCGGAGACAGTAATGAAGCCAAGGTTGTGGAGGCGGGAGGCGGGAGGGCAACACCAGCCAGAACAGCTGGGGGTGGGAGGGCAAACCCAGCAGCAGCGACTGGAAACTGGAGGGAAAACGAAACCTGAGCAGCTGGGAGCAGGAAGGGAAGTCCGTCTCAGTGGGTTTTGCTCCCTTCTCTGCTTTGTACCAGCTGCAGGAAGCGCTATCGGTCGCTGGAATTTTCCTGCAATGGGCCTCTACTTGAAACATAAACACTGTTTGCATAGTCTTGGGAGACAACTGCAGTTAAACTAGATGAAAAGTGCCTCTTCTTGACGTAAATCCAAAATTACCCTGGGGCATGTGGCTTTTATGCTATTTGAGGACATTCTGAGGACCTCCATCGCTATTTCTTTTAGCTGAAGTCACTGGCAGAGAAAACAATCTAATGGTTTTGTGGATTCCCCTGGTCCCTCTATGGTGTTCACCTCAAGGTTATTGCTCAACAGGCAAGACCTCAAATCTAGAGGAAGCATAATGCTGTGTTTAGTCCCAGGATGTGTCTTTTTTAACCAGTCAGCATTCCTGTTGATTCCAATGGCAATAGTCTTCACTACTTGCCAACATTTGCTGCTCTGAGGCAAGGGTGTTCGCCCCCCCCCCCCCCGCCCCCAGAAAAGGAGAACTGACATGCAACAAAGCACACCTTTCTCATGTGTGCTATTTGGTGAGCCCTGACATAGAGATAAAGCTGTGAAATTGTCACATGTGAAATAAACCCACCTGTAATTCATACCCAGAGTGGGGCACTAATGGGCTCACAGATTTAAGTTCAGAAAACACAGAGATTATTCTTTTAAAAAAATATCTTAGAAAATACTTTTATTCATTTTTGGGGGGGTGGGAGAGTGAAGCAAGGGGACTAGAGATATAAACATAGATCTGCTGCCTCCTGTAGGCCCACCACTTGGGATCCATTTGGGGATGTGCACTGACGTCGAATCAAACCAGAGACCTTTCAGAGAATGGGATGACACCAAACCAGCTGAGGACAGTGGATTAGGCAAAGTTTATTCCTGTATTGTTGTTATTAATTAATGTATTATTTTCCATAGCAACAACTCTAAAGATAATTTTGCGTCATCCTTTGTTTTCCTAATACCCTGTTATAATCTCTCTCTCTGTATTTCTTGACCCTCCATGGAGTCATGGATTTTCCTTTTTTATTTAACAATAGAATCATTCATATTGTTCATAATTTTATAGGTAGTATATGATGTGTACTCTTTAACAAATTCTGGTTTCCTCCATGCTATACTGTTATTTTGAGATTCAACACATGCTTATGTGAAAAGTTTATTTAATTCTGAATAGTACAATGTTCTGTAAACAATCACTTTATCTATTGATCTGTCAAAATAACAAAAAACTATGTTTTTGTTATTTCCAAGTTGGGGTATTATAAATAAATATTCTGGGACTATTTGCGTTCAGTTCTATAGATAGACATATGTTTTACTTATCAAAATGTTGTGTAGATTAATGTTTTACATTTATGATATGCAGAACTGTGAGCCAATATGGTCATTCCCTTTGCCTTCCCTCTAACCCACAGTATATAAAAATTCCAGTCTTTCTGCTACCCTGAAAGGACATACAACGGTTAGCCTTTTCAAACAGTAACCATGGGAAATGCATATATTGTTAACTCACTTTCGTTGTAATTCCATCTACCTAATAATTTTTTTTATTTTAAATATTTTTTTTATTGATTAAGATACTACATATGTGTCCTTATACCCACGTTACCCCCTAACACCTCCCCCCCGCTCATGCCCTTACCCCTCCCCCGCTGTTGTCCATGTCCATTGGTTAGACCTATATGTTTGCATGTAAGTTCTTTGGTTGATCGTTCCCTCTTACCCCCACCCTCCCCTACATTCCCTCCAAGGCCCGACAGTCCAATCAATGCCTCTCCGTTTCTGGATCAGTCCCTGTTCATCAGTTTATGATGTTCATTATATTCCACAAATGAGTGAGATCATGTGGTATTTATCCTCCTCTGACTGGCTTATTTCACTTAGCATAATGCTCTCTACTTCCATCCATGCTATGGCAAAAGGTAAGAGTTCCTTTTTCTTCTTCCTCTTCTTAAAGAATACCTTTCAGCATTTCATATAATGCTGGTTTGGTGGTGATGAACTCCTTTAGCTTTTTCTTATCTGTGAAGCTCTTTATCTGACCTTCAATTCTGAATGAGAGCTTTGCTGGATAAAGTAATCTTGGTTGTAGGTTCTTGCTATTCATCACTTTGAATATTTCTTGGCACTCTCTTCTGGCCTGCATGGTTTCTGTTGAGAAATCAGCTGACAGTCGTATGGGTACTCCCTTATAAGTAACTGACTTCTTTCTCTTGCTGCTTCTAAGATTCTCTCCTTGTCTTTTGCTCTTGGCATTGTAATTATGATGTGTCTTGGTGTGGTCCTCTTTGGAATCCTTTTGTTTGGGGTTCTCTGCGCTTCTTGAACTTGGAAGTCTATTTCTTTCACCAGGTAGGGGAAGTTTTCTGTCATTATTTCTTCAAATAGGTTTTCAATATCTTGCCCTCTCTCTTCTTCTGGTACCCCTATAATTCTGATGTTGGTACGCTTGAAGTTGTCCCACAGGCTCCTTACACTATCTTCATATTTTTAGATTCTTTTTTCAATTTACTTTTCTGGTTGGGTGTTTTTTGCTTCTTCGTATTTCTAATCTTTGACTTGATTCTTGCGATCCTCTGGTCTGCTGTTGGGAGTCTGTATAATATTCTTTATTTCAGTCAGTGTATGCTTAATTTCTAGTTGGTCCTTTATCACAACATCGAGGGTCTCACTAGATTGCTTGAGGATCTCACTACATTTATTGGCGGTTTCCATAAAATTCTTGAAAAATCTTAGAAATGTGGTTTTGAACTCTATATCCAGTCGTTTTCTGTCCTCCATTTCTGTCATTTGTGACCTGTTTCTTTGTCTTCGCATTTTGTCTACTTTCCTGTGTTGCTAGAGTGGTTTTGTGTGCTAGGAGTCCTACAGGGCCCAGTGGCTCAGCCTCCCCAGTTACCTGAGGTGGACAATCTTGGTGCACCCCCTTGTGGGCTTTGTGCACAGTCTTGTTGTAGTTATGCCTTGATTGTTTTAGGTGTCACTGGGAGGAATTGACCTCCAGGCCAATTGGCAGTGAGAATCAGCTGTGTCTGCAGTGGGAGAACTTCTGTGCTGAAGACACCCTTCTGTGGCAAGACTTGCTTCAGTGGGGCTTTGGTGCTCACTGAGTCTGCCCCCTGAGTGTGTTTCTTATGAATCTGAGGAGTTGTAATCTGGATGGTCCCACTCTGACCACTGGGTACACTGGCTCTTGGATCTAAGGAGGTGCTAATTAAGCCTCATCCTGAGGAGGTGCTAATCAAGCCTCTTCCTGCATATCTCTTCTAGTTCGTCCTTTATAACAACATTGAGGGTCTCACTAGATTTCTTGAGGATCTCACTACATTTATCGGCGGTTTCCATAAAATTCTTGAAAAATCTTAGAAACGTGGTTTTGACTTTTTTTCTCAGCAGGAGCTACGAAGAGTTATGCAGATTCCCCTTCCTTTCTGGGAAGTTTGGGGGTGTCCAGATAAGGCCTAGCTGTGAAGCAATGTGGTTAAACTTTTCATACAGTAACCCTGGGAAATGCATATATTGTTAACTCACTTTCATTGTAATTCCATCTACTTAAGAATTTTTTTATGGTGAACATTTTTTCATACATTTCTTTGTACTGTGTTTATCTGCTTTGCTAAAATGTGTGCTGATAATCTTTTTCAAACTGTTTCAATAAATTTATTATGTTCACTGAAAAAGGACTGTGAGGATGTAAGACACGTGCTTAAATTCCCCTCATTCCTCAGTGACTCAAGTGACTCTTTGCCATATGGAATCATCGGTTTTGAATCCTGAAAGGAAAATTGTTTTTCTCAGTTTTAATGCTAGGTACAACTGAAGTCAACTCATAGCATATAACCTATCCATTTAATCTGCATTTTTAACGTTCAGAGCCACTCTTTTTTAAGTCTAAGCATTCAGTAATATAGTAAGTGATGTGGAGGTTGATAGTATTTGTCTATTTCCTGGTGTAAATACTGTCATAATGGTCAGTTTTAAAATACCAAAATAATAGCATTGATCATGGACATGATATGATATTTCAGTAGCACATCATTGTATTTTATTTCCAACACATTGATACAGTAGCAGCAAATATGCTACAAAACTTTCCAAACAACACAAAAAAATTATTGGGATCCTCAAGTTTTATACCTTTCTTAAAATTTGATTTAAGTAAGCTTGATTTAAATAATACATTAAAAATATTTTAATTGATTTCAGGGAAGAAGGGAGAGGAAGAGAGAGAAACATCAATGATGAGAGAGAATCACTGGTAGGCTGCATCCTGTACCTCCATTCTCCCTGGGAAATGAGCCTGCAATCCAATTATGTGTCCTCACAATGAATAGAACGATGATCTTCTGGTTCATAGGTAAATGATCAACCACTGAGATATACCAGCAGGGCTAGAGTATTTAAAAATTGTTAAAATATATGTAATTATTATTTTTAATATATTTTATTGATTTTTTACAGAGAGGAAGGGAGAGGATTAGAGAGTTAGAAACATTGATCAATCAGTTGCCTCCTGCACACCCCCTACTGGGGATGTGCCCACAACCAAGGTACATGCCCTCGACCGGAATCGAACCTGGGACCTTTCAGTCTGCAAGCCATCCCTCTATTCACTGAGCCAAACCGGTTAGGGCTGTAATTTTCATTATTCATAGTATTACAGATGTCTCTCATTTCCCCCTGTATACATATTCTTTGGTGGATCTATTCCATACCTGGCCTTCCCCTTCCCTCAGAGTTCTATCAGTATGAACCAGTTAAGCAGACCTCCAGTCCTGTTCTCCAGTACCACTTGTGGGGCCTCAACACCAATACTCACCAGGGTCATTGGTGGGCATGAGACATCCTCTGGATCTTTATAAAACTACATTACCCAGAAAGCACTGCGCCAGTTAGAGCTGTAGGAGCATTTTGGTGCCCTCACATCCGGTTGGGGTGGGACTTCCTGAGTCCTCCTCCTGGCGGTCATTTTGAACTCTTCTGTGGGTGCACAGACTCAGGAGCTTCAGCGCTTGGTGGCGAGTAGCAGGAGGTGTTGGAGGCAGCGGCCCCGCTGGGCAGGGTGTGTCTGAAGCTTGTTGACCTCAGACGCGATTGGGGCGTCCGTGCCACCCCGACTCCTCTCCGCCGACAGAGTTCACTCAGTGTCACCCCATTGAACCCTCCAGCCTCTGTTCTAGGCGCCGCTCGGGTCCCGCAGCCCAGGGCGCAGCGTCCAGCACAGTGAGTCCTCGTGGGGGACCCGGGGTGAGAGGAGGGAGGAGGGCGACGGGCTGCGAGGCCGCCAGGGGAGGCCGTGGGGGGACTGAGCCGGGAGGTGGGGACACCCAGGCCTGGTTTGTGTCTAAAGGCGACAGAGAGGACGAGAGGCGGGTCCCGGGAGGAGTTTTACTTTCATGCTCAGGGCGACGGGGCTGTGGGAGGTTGTGAACAGCAGAGGGATGAGGCTGAGATGCGGGTCTAAACGTTCCCCAAACGCCCAGAGGAGGAGCGGCCTCCAGGAGAGAGGGCGGCAGTGAGGGCGGGAGGAGGGGCTGTGTACACAGCGACCCGGCAGGAGGCGCCCTGAGGACCAGCCCTGAGGGAGGGGCATCTCCGCGGCGCTGGACCTCGGGCCTGAGCCCCTGGGTCCTGGCGGTGGGTACCAGGCCCTCAGCAGACCTTTAGTTCCGACAGGTTCCTGCAGGTGAGAGCCGCTGAGCGGGCTGGGCTGTGGGGCTATGTCAGGGCCTCACACTATGGTGGCCTCTGAGACAGTGGGGTCCTGGGGCTGTCCAGCCCCTCTTCTCGGGGGACCTTGGACCTGGGAACTTTGAAGGGACACCGAGCCCAGAACCCTAAGTGCAGGTCAAGGGTCATATGAGGGGCACCTGATTTTGGCAGCCAGTGGAATTGTGTGTGACAGGTGTTTCCATGCATGGGTTCCAGAATGTGCAAAGGCTTGGAGTGAAGACTCAGCTGAATCAGGGACGAGCAGGTGTCCATTTTTTAAAAATAGCAACTGGAAACAGTGGGACAGGAATCAAGTGCAGAGGAGCTTTGTGACCACTTGGGTTTCTGTTCAGCTGGTGATGGGGTCATTGGGGTAATTGGTCAGTAGAGCAGGTGACCTGTCCCAGGTCTCATTAGACTCCCTGTGACTGCAGCATGATGCACAGTATGGGTGTGAGGACGGTGGTAGAAAGGCTAGGACGGAAGCTGCTGTGCTAGTGTTGGTGAGTGTGATGGTAACTGGAGCACAGTGGTGGTTGTGGGTGTGGAAGAAGCGGTTGCATTATGGATCAGTGATTTCAGTGTAGCCACCTGGATTTTCTAATTTTGAGAATTGGAGAGAGGGGTAAGAATCACAGAGGATATAAAGATTTGATTTTAGCACCTGATGGTAAGAAAGCACCATCAACTGACAGATTTCCATAGGGGGAAAAGTAGTGTTCATGAGGAATATAAGATCTTTTATTTTTTCCTATTAGGGTATGAAATATTTCAGAGATCAGTTCATGATCATTTGGAACTCTGAGGAGTAGTTCAAGATGACGACTACTTAAAAAAATAGTAAAGCCTATGGAGCAGGGAAGAGTTGTAGAACAACTTTTCTTTTATTAATTGGAGGTAAAAGAGTAATTCAAAA
This sequence comes from Myotis yumanensis, assembly GCF_028538775.1. Classification (NCBI taxonomy): domain Eukaryota; kingdom Metazoa; phylum Chordata; class Mammalia; order Chiroptera; family Vespertilionidae; genus Myotis; species Myotis yumanensis. The sequence continues at coordinate 12,289,069 of NW_027223771.1, read as the reverse complement.
AAGGTGAGACTGTGGCTGGTGCATATTTCTTTCTTTCTTTTTTTTTAAACTGGTAATTATTTTTTTAATATAGTGTATTGAGTTTTTACAAAGAGGAAGGGAGAGAGAGAGAGAGTAAGAAACATCGATGAGAAACATTGATCAGCTCCTTAATGTATTCATACACCCCCTACTGGGGATATGCCTGCAACCAATGTACATACCCTTGACCAGAATTGAACCTGCGACCCTTCAGTCCACAGGCTGATGCCTGATCCACTGAGCCAAACCGGTTAGGGCCATATTTATTTCTTAAACACTCACCAGGATTTCTTGTGACCCTTTGTGTGGTGTGGTGTGGTGTGGTGTGTTGCAACCAATTTGTTTGATTTGCTTATGGGCATGAGTTGGCATCTGTAGGCATGGGGTAGAGGACCATAGGCAGTGGTACTTGAGTACTGAAGGGTGGGAGTGTAGAAGAGACATCAATGCAACAGCAGTATTGGTGGGCTCTGGATAACTGAGATCTGATGTAGTTTTCAATAGGCGAGGTTAAAGAAACAGGTTGGGAGGGAGGCCTTCATAGCAGAACTGAAGGCTGTGTTTGGACAATCAGAGTCCGGTTAGTACGTGATACTGTTTGAACTTGGTGTGCATTCTCTGGAAAACACACGCTGAATAATAACTAAGACCAAGGACATGTCTATGGGAGCCTGGGCTATGGGAGTGCAGGTGTGAGAGGTGTGGGAGTAGGAGTGATGTGGTCTTGGAGAGGGAGTGTGAATTCATGGCCACAGATCCATGATATTGACATAGAGGGAATGAAGGTTGAGTTTGTTTCTGGTGATAACTGGATGATATAACATGGGGAATTGTAGGGTAATTCCTGAAAAGATGGGTGTTGTGGCGCTACATGCCAGTTCCAGAATTTAGGTGTCATATAGGTGCACACCTGCCTGTTGTTGTTGGGCTGATACAGCGATCAATAGGAATGGGATAGCACACATCAATGTCACCTGGGCTGGAAAATCTCTGCTGGCTTGGGGAAGGGAGAAGGGTAAGAGAGAAATACATGCAGAGGAGGTGAGTTAGAATGTTGAAAAGACGGTGATTAGAAAACATCCTCTCCTCTTCATGGCATATATGTGTTATCTTTGAAGATGTGACTCTCGGAATGAAGCTGCATGAGAGAAGTGGGATACAAAAAAGTATGTGGAAAATGTGGTGAAAGTGTTGGCCTCAGCACCCTAGGATTGGAATCAAAAGGGTGACGAGTGATGCCATGTTTTTCGGGATCTTGAAGGGAGAAGATGTTGGACAACAAGGATATTGCCCCACAAGACCAGTGTCAAATCACTCACATCTGTGTTTTTGATAAACATTTCTATGTACCCTATGTTGGTGACACCCATTGCATTGACCCTAAATGTGAGGCCCTGAGGTCAGGTATAATTAATCTGGGCATCTGCTCTATTGTTGTGGGAAGACACAGTATCAGTAGGAATATAAGGATATAGTGACTCTGATGGGTTCAAGGCCAGCTCTTTTCTGTGATGTGGGAGTGGAGGGAGCAGATGGATATGGAGAGTGGAAAGTATGATGAAATTAAAGCCTAGGAGAGAAGCTGATCATGGACTGAACTGTCTCCATTATGACAGGATATGAACTTGGAGGACATGGCCATTCCCTTCTCTAAGGAGGAGTGGGGGCTCCTTGATGAGGCTCAGAGACTTCTGTACTGCGATGTGATGCTGGAAGTGTTTGCACTGGTATCAACTGTAGGTAAGCTCTTCACATCTCTCCTAGTGTCCTGAAGTGATGTCCTCTCTTCTTTGTTTTCCAAATGTAGCTTTCTCTCTCCCACAGCCAGACCATGGGCTAGTTTTCCCAACTGTCCTGTACATGTGCTGTGGCTTCCAGTGCTGACTTGTGGTGTGTAGAGATCCCTGAGCAAAGGACTCCATGAATAACCCTCAAAAGCATTACCTCAAATAGTGCAGGAAGTGTCCAGGAATCAGGATTGTTGCAGAAAGCTTAATGGGTCTCACCTCAGACTTCCTTTTCCTGTGAGGGGGACTATGTCCATATGCATGGCTTCCACTTCTGACCCTTTCCTCTGCTAAGGGCTGTTTGTGACTATGCCAGGTTATGGTTTTTACTTATATGAAACACGGACAGTTCTTGTAAGACATTCCTTCCATTGTATGTAATACCCTGTTACCTGGATACTATTACATGCTCTGTTGATCAGGGCCAGTGCTGGCTGCTCACCTCTGTTGTCTTTCAGTAAAAGTCAGAATATTTGTGTTTCATGTGCTTATACAGGGTGAACATGCAGGATTATCTAAGACAGTGGTTCTCACCTTCTGGCCCTTTAAATATAGTTCCTCATGTTGTGACCCAACTATAAAATTATTTTCGTTGCTATTTCATAACTGTAATGTTGCTACTGTTATGAATCTTAATGTAAATATCTGATATGCAAGATGGTTTAAGGTGAACCCTGGGAAAGGGTCATTCCACCACCAAAGGGGTTCAGACCCACATGTTGAGAACTGGTGATCTAAGAGGTAGTCAATCCCGGTTGAGGTGCACCTGGGAGAACTTTGTCCTAAGGGTTGTGTTTATAGAATACCAGGAACCTACCCATGTCCAACAGAGTTTAGTTTCAAGTGCCACTGGCAGCAGCTCATTTCTACCTTTTCATTCCCATGCTGGACACTTTACTGACTTCTCTTTTGATCTGTGACCTCCTGGATTTTAGCTACCTTTACCTCTGTGGCCTCTTTGCATCCCCTGTGTATGCGTAAGGCTCTATCTGCAGTATTCTCTAATGTTAACCTGCACATGTATTATGAGGTGCACATACATGCTTATGTACTCCTCAACACAACCACCCCATTTCTTGAATTTTACTTGGAATAAGATGTAAGCAACCTTCTGCATAGCTTGCCCATGTCACCAGCAGACAGGCCCTGCTGAACGCTGTTAGCAGAAAAATGAGCAAACGATCCAGCTTCTATTCCATGTGGTGCTTGCCATGTTTATTTGTATTTTGTTTGGGATCTTCCCCGTTTTATGATATTCACTAGCACAGTACTTCACAGGAGCATCTTATGTATTCTTCCTACAGATATGTTACTGTCAGACAAATGCATAGAATCAACGTGTTAATTGCTACACACTTTTGTAAAGGCACTTGTCTCTGTCACCACAGTCGACATTCATTTCGGCATTATTTTTCTGTTTTCAGGTTGTTGGCATAAAATGGACGATGCGGAGGCCTGTTCTGAGCAGAATGTATCTGTACAAGGGGAGTCACAGGTCAGGGCTTCTAAGACAGCCTCAGCAACCCAGAGGACGCATCTTTGTAAGCAGTGTTTCTCAGTGTTAAAAGATATTCTGCATCTGACCGAGTCACAAGCAGCAGACTTTGAGCAGAAAGGCTTCTTCAGTGATGCATGTGTGAGAAACTTCTGTTTCAGTGCAAACCCTCACCAGCAACAGAGGGAAGCCAGTGGAGAGAAGCCCTGGGAAGGACCTGTGGACTGGGCCTCATTTGTGACCAGGTTCAGCTTCTACTTACCAGGGCTCCCTTCAACCAGTAGGGAGGTTGGGGAAGACTTCCCAGCCATCTCAGAGCTTTTCCGGAACCAGGCCACTGTCAACACTGAGGAGAGACACAGTGACAGTGAGATTTCACAGGAATTACTCAATAGCAACAGGCATCACCAATGGGATAAGTGTGAAAACGCTGCCAGCCATAACCAGAACCTTGTTCAACATCAGGGCGTCTGCTCTGGAGAAGTGAAATATGAGTGCAATACATGTGGGAAAGTTTTTAGATGTGTCATTAACCTCAATAGACACAGGAGAGTTCACACTGAAGAAAAGTCCTATCAGTGTACTCACCATGGGAAGTCCTTCCATCAAAGGTCTTCCTTCAATGAACACCACATAGTTCACACTGGAGAAAAACCCTACGAATGTAGTGAATGTGGAAAATCATTTAGGCACAGTTACCTCCTTTTTATACACAAGGGAGTTCACACTGGAGAAAAGCCCCATCAATGCAGTGATTGTGGGAAATGCTTCAGTGAAAGCTATCACCTCATTCAACACCACAGAGTTCACTCTGGAGAAAAACCTTATGAGTGTAGTGAATGTGGGAAGTCATTCAGTCAAATCTCTGTTCTCAAGAATCATCGGAGAATTCACACCGGAGAAAAGCCGTATGAGTGTAGATACTGTGGGAAGTCCTTCAGGCAAATGTCTACTCTCAATAATCATCGGAGAGTTCACACTGGAGAAAAGCCGTATGAGTGTAGTTACTGTGGAAAGTCCTTCAGGCAAATCTCTAATCTCAGTAAACATCGAAGTGTTCACACTGGAGAAAAGTCGTATGAGTGTAGTGACTGTGGGAAGTCATTCAGGCACATTTCTAATCTCAAGAAACATCGGAGAATTCACACTACAGAAAAGCCCAATGAGTGTAGTAAATGTGGAAAGTCCTTCAAGCAAAAGTCTGATCTCACAGTGCACCAGAGAGTTCACAGTGGCGAAAAGCCGTATGAGTGTAGTGACTGTGGGAAGTCCTTCAGGCAAATCTCTAATCTCAGGAAACATCAGAGACTTCACACTGGAGAAAAGCCGTATGAGTGTAGTGACTGTGGGAAGTCCTTCAGGCAAATGTCTACTCTCAGTAATCATCGGAGAGTTCACACTGGAGAAGAGCCGTATGAGTGTAGTTACTGTGGAAAGTCCTTCAAGAAAAAGTTTGATCTCACAGTGCACCAGAGAGTTCACACTGGCGAAAAGCCGTATGAGTGTAGTGACTGTGGGAAGTCATTCAGGCACATTTCTAATCTCAAGAAACATCGGAGAATTCACACTACAGAAAAGCCCAATGAGTGTAGTAAATGTGGAAAGTCCTTCAAGCAAAAGTCTGATCTCACAGTGCACCAGAGAGTTCACAGTGGCGAAAAGCCGTATGAGTGTAGTGACTGTGGGAAGTCCTTCAGGCAAATCTCTAATCTCAGGAAACATCAGAGACTTCACACTGGAGAAAAGCCGTATGAGTGTAGTGACTGTGGGAAGTCCTTCAGGCAAATGTCTACTCTCAATAATCATCGGAGAGTTCACACTGGAGAAAAGCTGTATGAGTGTAGTTACTGTGGGAAGTCCTTCAAGGAAAAGTTTGATCTCACAGTGCACCAGAGAGTTCACACTGGCGAAAAGCCGTATGAGTGTAGTGACTGTGGGAAGTCATTCAGGCACATTTCTAATCTCAAGAAACATCGGAGAATTCACACTACAGAAAAGCCCAATGAGTGTAGTAAATGTGGAAAGTCCTTCAAGCAAAAGTCTGATCTCACAGTGCACCAGAGAGTTCACAGTGGCGAAAAGCTGTATGAGTGTAGTGACTGTGGGAAGTCCTTCAGGCAAATCTCTAATCTCAGGAAACATCAGAGACTTCACACTGGAGAAAAGCCGTATGAGTGTAGTGACTGTGGGAAGTCCTTCAGGCAAATGTCTACTCTCAATAATCACCGGAGAGTTCACACTGGCGAAAAGCCGTATGAGTGTAGTGACTGTGGGAAGTCCTTCAGGCAAATCTCTACTCTCAATAATCACCGGAGAGTTCACACTGGAGAAAAGCCATATGAGTGTAGTGACTGTGGGAAGTCCTTCAGGCAAATCTCTAATCTCAATAAACATCGGAGAGTCCACACTGGAAAAGCATCTCATTAGTGTATTGGCTATGGGAAATCTTTTCGCTACAAATCTTTCCTCCTTCAATACTTGAGAGTACACACTGGAGAAACGCTTTAAATGTGCAGGGAATTTTTTATCTTTCTCACTCAGAATACCAATACCAATGGAGAAACTTTACACATATTTACCTGAATAGGAATCCCTTTTATCAGAACATACACTCTGCTAGATTCCTTATAAGTTTCAGGTACAATTAAAGTTTTCAGAAACTGCATCACACCTGCTGACCCAGTCAGTCCTATTACCTCATTGATGTCACTGCGAGTATTTGTCTGGAAACTATTTCACCCCTACCACCTGGCTCACCTTTAGTGTGTGCATCTTTCACAGCCTCTGCATACTCTGGGGTTGTGCTTGAGAATATCATGAATATTCCAAGCTTCTGGCTGTATCTTCATTTCTTTCTGACTAGAAAATTGACCTGACCTAGGTTTTCTCAAAAGCCCCCTGCCTCAACTAAGAAGTGCTACCTCTTCAGGGACATTGTGGTTCTCATTTTATGCTGTGGGGAAATTTTGAGGTTCCCATTCACCATCCTGTAAACCTCTTGCTCTCCTTTGCTCTGGTTTATGATCTTTATGTAAAGTTGTTTTTTCTTTGGTACCTTTAATTTTATTGGTTTTATTCACTTCCTGGGATGATTGAAAGGAAAGTAATGATCTGTTAGTATGGACAGGTGAATAGATATGCTGGGTCCCAAACTATCTGTGCTTTTGAAGGCACCGCTTGATGGCAGAAAATCACTCTTTGTTCAATATTGGCCGATTTTGCTTTGCTGAAGAAGGCCTTGAGAGAAAGTGTGCATGACTTTGTGGATCTAATTTGCTGTCTGGTGCCTCTTTTATCATAGAGGTCATTGGTCACCCTGAATAGGCAGTGTTTATTGTGCTCTGTGAGCAATATGAATTATATTCTCTGTTCACAGTATTTATTAAGTGTCAGCAATGTTTAGGGGAACTGCTGTCCACGTGCTATAAAGAGGCCATGTGTCATGATGTATGAGATTTCATAGGCTGTTGAGGTGGAATTATTATTTACACTAATGAAAGACAAAAATGCAAATTGCCGTACATTCGCTACGCCTTAATCCACACTCACCAGCCAATCAGAGCGGTTATATGCAAATTACTCCAACCAAGATTGCAGTTAATTTGCATATACCGGCTGGGAGCGGAGACTGAAGACAACATGGAAGCCAAGTGCTACAGAAGGGAGCAAAGTAGAGGCAGCGGAGACAGGAACAGAGCCAAGGCTGTGGAGGCAGGAGGCGGGACGGGAAAGCCAGCCTGAGCGGCTGGGAGCAGGTTAGGAAACCCAGCCATATTGGCTGGGAGAGGGAGGGCAAACCCAGCCTCAGTGGCTGGAGGTGGGAGGGGAAACCCAGTCTTAGAGGCTGGGAGTGGGAGGGCAAACCCATTCGTAGCAGCTGGGAGCAGGAGGGGAAACCTGCTTCAGTGGATTTCGCTCACTTCTCTGCTTCTTTCCAGCTGCAGGAAGCCCTATTCTTGGTGGAATCTTCCTGCAACGGGCCTCTAGTTGGGACATAAACGCTGTTTGCATAGTCACAGAAGACACTGCAGTTAAACTAGATGAAAAGTGCCTCTTCTGGACATAAATCCAAAATTACTCCAGGGACTGTGATGTGTACGATAGTTGAGGACATTCTGAGGACCTCCATCGCTATTTCTTGTAGCTGAAGTCACTGGCAGAGAAAATAATCAAATGGTTTTGTGGATTCCCCTGGTCCCTCTATGGTGTTCACCTCAAGGTTATTGCTCAACAGGCAAGACCTCAAATCTAGAGGAAGCATAATGCTGTGTTTAGTCCCAGGATGTGTCTTTTATAACCAGTCAGCATTCCTGTTGATTCCAATGGCAATAGTCTTCACTACTTGCCAACATTTGCTGCCTCTGAGGCAAGGGTGTTCCTCCCAGAAAATGAGAACTGACATGCAACAAAGTACACCTTTCTCATGTGTGCTGTTTGGTGAGCCCTGACATAGAGATAAAGCTGTGAAACCGTCACATGTGAAATAAACCCACCTGTAACTCATACCCAGGGTGGGGCACTAATGGGCTTAAATTTTTAAGTTCAGAAAACACACAGGTTATTTTTTAAAAAATATTTTAGAAAATACTTTTATTCTTTTTTGGGGGGAGGGAGAGTGAAGCAAGGGGAATAGAGAGATAAACATAGATCTATTGCCTCCTTCATGCCCCGTACTGGGGATCCATTTGGGGATGTGCACTGACCTGGAATCAAACCAGACCATTCAGTGAATGGGATGACACCCAACCAGCTGAGGACACTGAATGAGGCAGAGTTTATTCCTGTATTATTGTTATTAATTAATGTATTATTTTCCATAGCAACAACTCTAAACCTACTTTTTGCCACATCCTATATTTTCCTAATACCCTCTTATAATCTCTCTTTCTGCATTTACTGGCCCTCCATGCAGTCATGAATTTTCTTTTTTTTTTTTGCAATAGAATCGTTCATATTGTTCATAAATTTATAGGCACTATTTGATTTGTACTCTTTAACAAATTCTGGTTTCCTCCATGCTATTCTGTTATTTTGAGATTCAACACAAATACTTATGTGAAAAGTTTATTTAATTCTGAATAGTACTATGTTCTGTAAATAATCACTTTATCTATTAATCTGTCTATTTTTTTTGTTATTTCCTGGTTTGAGGTATTATAAATAAATATTCTGGGAATATTTGTATTCAGTTCTTTATATAGACAGATGTTTTACTTATCAAAATGTTGTGTAGAATAATGTTTTACATTTAAAATATGCGGAACTGTGAACCAATATGGTCATTCCCTTTGCCTTCTCTCTAACCCACAGTATATAAAAATTCCAGTCTTTCTGCTACCCTGCAAGGACATAAAATGGTTAACCTTTTCAAACAGTAACCCTGGGAAATGCATATATTGGTAACTCACTTTTGTTGTAATTCCATCTACCTAAGAATTTTTTAAGGTGAACATTTTTTCATACATTTCTTTGCACTATCTTTATCTGCTTTGTTAAAATGTCTGCTGATAATCCTTTTCAAATTGTTTAAATAAATTTATTATTTTAACTGAAAAAGGACTGTGAGGATGTAAGACATATGCTTAAATTTCCCTCATTCCTCAGTGACTCAAGTGCCTCTTTGCCATATGGAATCATCGGTTCTGAATCCGGAAAGGAAAAATGTTTTATTCAGTTTTAATGCTATGTACAACTGAAGTCAACTCATACCATATGCTTATACATTTAATCTGCATTGTTAACGTTCAGAGCTGCTCTTATTTAAGTCTAAGCATTCATAATATATTAAGTGATATGGAGGTTTATATTATTTGTCTATTTCCTGGTTAAATACTCTCATCATGGTCAGTTTAAAAAGGCCAAAATGATAGTACTGATAATGGACATGATTTGATATTTCAGTAGCACATCATTGTATTTCATTTCCAATACATTGATACATTAGCAAAAAATATGCTTCTGAACTTTCCTAATAACACAGTAAAATTATTGGTATCCCCAAGTTTTAAACTTTTCTTAAAATTTGATTTAAGTACAATTGATTTAAATCATACATTCAAAAAAATATTTTAATTGATTTCAGGGAAGAACGGGGAGGAAGAGAGAGAAACATCAATGATGAGAGAGAATCACTGGTAGGCTGCATCCTGTACCTCCATTCTCCCTGGGAAATGAGCCTGCAATCCATTTATATGACGACCATGGATAGGACCATGACCTTCTGGTTCATAGGTTAATGATCAACCACTGAGACACACCAGCTGGGCTAGAGTATTTAAAATTTTTAAAATTATATGTAATTTTTATTATTTTTACTATATTTTATTGATTTTTTACAGAGAGGAAGGGAGAAGGGTAGAGAGTTAGAAACATCGATCAATCAGCTGCCACCTGCACACCCCCTACTGGGGATGTGTCCACAACCAAGGTACATGCCCTTGATCGGAATCCAACTGGAACCCTTCAGTCTGCAAGCCATCCCTGTATCCACTGAGCCAAACCGGTTAGGGCTGTAATTTTTATTATTGATAGTATTATAGATGTCTCTCATTTCCCCCTGTATACATATTCTTTAGTGGATCTATTCCATACCTGACCTTCCCCTCCCCTCAGATATCTGTCAGCATCAACCAGTTAAGCAGACCTCCAGTCCCATCCTGTCCTCCAGCACCACTTGTGGGGCCTCACCACCTATACTTACCAAGGTCATTGGCTGAGATGAGCCGTCCCCTGGGTCATTGCAAAATCTACATTACCCAGAAAGGACTGCGCCAGAGTCAGCCGGGTAAAGAACATTTTGGTGCCCTCACATCCGGTTAGGGCGGGACTTCCTTAATCCTCTTCCTGGCGGTCATTTTGGCCTTTTCTGTGGGTGCACAGATTCATGGGCTTCAGCGCTTGGTGGCGAGTAGGAGGTGTTGGAGGCAGCGGCCCCGCTGGGCAGGGTGTGTCTGAGTTTTGTTGACCCCAAAGCGGCGGGATTGGGGTGTCCGTGCTGAAAGGGCGCACAGTGCAGGCGCAGACCCCGCGCTCCAGCCCCGCCCCTGCTTGCTTCCGGCTGGCTCCGCCCCGCGGGCAGTCTGCAATGCTGCAAGGACCGCGCCTGGCGAGGGAGTGGGGCGCTGGGCTCGGCGGCGGGTGCGTGCGGGTGCGCCCGCCGGGGCCCTTTGGCTGGCGGCCTGGGGGCGCCTGAGCCTTGGGGACGCGAAGCCCACCCGTGGAGACCTGCCCCGCGTGCCCTCCGCCGGCGCTGCAGTGCCCCGAGGCCGTCCCCAAGCTCCGAGGCGGTGGCGGCCACGTGCGGGGGGCCCTGAGCCTGTCCCTCTCGGGAGCACGTGCTCCGGGCTCGGCCTCGTCCGCTGGGGCTGGGACTGAAGGAGCCCACGTGGTGGCGGCGGCACCAGCGAGGCCCCGGGTGCGGCCGGCTCCTGAGCGGCCCCCCGGTAGAGCCCAGCGGCGGGTGTGGGCCGCGGGCCTCTGAAGGGGCGAGTGCGCGCGTGTGAGGGCGCACACCAAGCAGGACGAACAAAGAGGCGGTGGACGCAGGCGGCCGAGCGGAGCAGAGCGCCAAGGAGCACCGCAGGGCCGGGCCCAGGAGCACGCAGGTGATGCGGGTGACCAGACCGGGGTCGGCGGGCCCCTGAACCCGACGCCCCGGCCGGCGGGGAGCAGCGCCGTGGCCGCTTGTCCGAGGGGCCGGGCCGCCATGGCCGGGGTCAGCTACACGGCGCCCTGGTGGGTGAACCTCCTGCACCGGCTGCCACACTTCAGCCTCCGCTGGGAGCCCACCAGTGGCCAGTGGCTCAAGGACCCCGACTGCCAGCGGGTGCTGCTGCTGGGCCGCTGCGCTGGCCTGCCTCGCCCTGAACCTCCTCTTCCTGCTCCTCTACTCCTTCTGGCTGCGCTGCCAGCGGCGGGAACGAGGAGCACCTGGACACTGACTGCTGCTGCACCGCCTGGTGCGTGGTCATCGCCACGCTGGTGTGCAGCCCCGGCATCGCCGTGGGTTTCTGTGGCGATGGGGAGACCAGCGACGGCGTCCATTGGGCCACCTACTCGCTCCGCCACGTCAAATCGGCCGCACGGTGCCGGGGGTGCAGGACCGCATGTGGGACACCGCGGCTGCCCTGAGCCTCACAGCGGAGCCGCGATGCCATGATGGAGTGTGAGCCCGAGCAGCAGGCAGAGCCCGGACCAGGCCGGCGTCAGGGACCGCGGGGCCGGGCTGTTCGTAGCGGAGGCGACGGAGCACCCCAGCGGCTGAGGGGCCTCCTCCCAGCCCTCGCAGGCGGCCTGGGCGCAGCGAGCCCCTGCAGCCGGGGAGCGTGGGGATCCCCCACGACATGCAGACCCAGACCACCCCAGGAAAGCAGAGGGAGGCCTCCAGAGCCAACACAGAACGACTGCCCCGCCGGGGACGGCGAGGACTTCCTCCGTGTTCAGTGGAAGGGTGAGATCTCGGACCTGCGGACGCGCGCCCCTGCCCTTCCTTGCGTTCTCGGGGGGAGGACGGGGACTGTGCCCTCCATCTTGCCCTGGGTCCTCCACTTTTGGGCAGGGCCATGTGCTCAGCGGGGGCTTCTTCCCGGAGGAGGCCTCTGCTAGCCACACCCAGGATTTCTCTGGACTGACCGGTGGTGGTCGGGGGAGGTGCGCGCCATCACTATGACCGCATCCTGTGTGGTGAGACACCGACTTGCGCCTGGCCAATCGGCGGGTCCCACAGTCCCCTCTCTCTACCCTGACTAACTTCTCTTCACGCTGGGCTAGGCCTCTCTCTGCCACTTGCTGCTGCGTCAGTAAGGAGGGTAGGGGAACTCGAGCTAGCTCAAATAAAGACTCTTATGCTTTTGCATCAGACATGGCTGGCTCCCTGGTGGTTTCTTGGGAATCTTGAAATCTGGGCATAACACGTGCCTCCCCGACACCTCTCCGCTCACAAAGTTTGACTTCGCGTCACCCCATTGGAGCCTCCAGCCTCTGTACCCGGCGCCGCTGGGGTCCCGCAGCCCAGGGCGCAGCGTCCAGCACAGTGAGTCCTCGTGGGGGACCCGGGGTGAGAGGGGGAGGAGGGCGACGGGCTGCAGGGCTGCCGGGTGAGGCCGTGGGGGGACTGAGCCGAGAGGTGGGAACACCCAGGCCTGGTTTGTGTCTAAAGGCGACAAAGAGGACGAGAGGCGTGTCCCGGGAGGAGTTTTACTTTCATGCTCAGGGCGACGGGGCTGCGGGTGGTTGTGAACAGCAGAGGGATGAGGCTGAGATGCGGGTCTAAACGTTCCCCAAACGCCCAGAGGAGGAGCCGCCTCCAGGAGAGAGGGCGGCAGTGAGGGTGGGAGGGGCTGTGAACACAGCGACCCAGCAGGAGGCGCCCTGAGGACCAGCCCTGAGGGAGGGGCTTCTCTGCGGCGCTGGACCTCGGGCCTGAGCCCCTGGGTCCTGGGGTGGCTGCCAGGCCCTCAGCAGCCCTTTAGTTCCCACAGGTTCCTGCAGGTGAGAGCCGCTGAGGGGACTGGGCTGCGGGGGTGTCAGGGCCTCACACTATCGTGGCCTCAGATAGTGGGGTCCTGGGACTGTCCAGCCCCTCTTCTCGGGGGACCTTGGACCTGGGGATCTTGAAGGGACACCAAGCCCAAAATCCTAAGTCCAGGTCCAGGGTCATATGAGGGGCACCTGATTTTGGCAGCCAGTGGAATTGTGTGTGACAGGTGTTTCCATGCATCGGTTCCAGAATGTGCAAAGGCTTGAAGTGAAGACTCAGCTGCTTCAGGGACGAGCAGGGGGTCCATTTTTAAAAAAATAGGAACTGGAAACAGTGGGACAGGAATCAAGTCCAGAGGAGCTTTGTGACCACTTGGGTTTCTGTTCTGCTGGTGATGGGGTCATTGGGGTAATTGGTCAGTAGAGCAGGTGACCTGCCCCAGGTCTCATTAGACTCCCTGTGACTGCAGCATGATGCACAGTATGGGTGTGAGGACGGTGGTAGAAAGGCTAGGATGGAAGCTGCTGTGCTAGTGTTGGTGAGTGTGATGGTAACTGGAGCACAGTGGTGGTTGTGGATGTGGAAGAAGCGGTTGCATTATGGATCAGGGTTTTAGGTGTGGCCACCTGGATTTTCTAATTTTGAGGATTGGAGAGAGAGGTAAGAAAAGGCTAAAGGTTTGGATTCAGTACCTAAAGGTTTGGATGGTATGAAACCACCATCAACTGACATGGAGAAATTCATGGGAAAAGAAATGTTCATGAAGAATATAAAATCTTTTATTTTTTGCCTTTTAGCATATTTGATATTTCAGAGGCTAGTTTATGACCATCTGGAACTCTGAGGAGCAGTTCAAGATGAAACTACTTAAGAAAATAGTAAAGTGTATGGACGCGGGAGGAGTTGTAGATTACCTTTTTTTATATTGGAGGTGGAAGAGTAATTCAAAAAAGGTGAGACTGTGGCTGGTGCATATTTCTTTTTTTAACTGATTTCAGAGAGGAAGGGAGAGAGACAGATATATAAACATCAATAATGAGAGAGAATCACCAAACAGCTGCCTCCTGCATGCCCGTCCCCAATGGGGAATCAAGCCCCTAACCCGGGAATGTACCTCCGCCGCCCCCCGTGCCCCCGCCCCCGCCGGCCGGAACCGAACCTGCAACCCTTTACCCTGCAGGCCAATGCTCAATCCACAGAGCCAAACCAGCCAGGGCCATATTTACTTCTTAAACATTCACCAGAATTTCTTGTGACCTTTGTGTGGCCTGGTATATTGCATCCAGTTTGTTTGATTTGCTGATGGGCAGGAGTGGGCATCTGTGAGACTCATAGGGCATGGGTTAGGGGACCATAGGTAGTGGGACTTGATTACTGAGGACTGAGTGGAGAAGTGACATCAAGTGCAGCAGCAGTAGAATTGGGCTCTGAATAACTGAGATCTGATGTGGTTCTCAAAGGTGAGGTGGAAGGAAAAAACAATTTGGGATGGAGGCCTTCATAGCAGAACTGAAGGCTGTGACTTGGGTGTGGGCATTCAGAGTCAGAAAAGTACTTGATACTGTTTGAACTTGCCATGCAGTCTCTGGAACACACACGCTGAGTAATGACTAAGACTAAGGAGATGTCTATGGGAGCTGGGGCTATGGGAGTGCAGTGTGAGAGAGGTGTGGGAGAAGGAGTGATGTGCTCTTGGAGAGGGATTGTGAGTTCATGGCCACGGATCCCTGATGTTGACATAAGAGGGAATGAAGGTTGAGTCCATTTCTGCTGTGTAACTGGATGATACAACATGGGGAATTGTAGGGTAATTCCTGAAACGACAGGTGTTGTGGCGCTACATGCCAGGTCCAGAATTTAGGTGTCATATAGGTGCACACCTACCTGTTGTTGTGGGGCTGTTACAGTGATCAATAGGAATGCGATAGCATACATCAGTGTCACCTGGGCTTGAAATTGTCTACTGGATTTTGGAAGAGAGAAGGGTAAGAGAGAAATATATTACAGAGGAGGTGAGTTAGCATGTTGAAAAAAAGGTGATTAGAAAACATCCCCTCCTCTACATAGCTTATATGTGTTGTCTTTGAAGTTGTGACTCTGGGAATGAAGCTGTATGAGAGAAGTGGGATACAAAGAATTATGTGGAGCAGGCAGCAAAAAGTGTTGGCCTCAGCACCCTAGGACTGGAATTGAAAGGGTGATGAGTGATGCCATGTTTTTCGGGGTCTTGGAGGCGGAATCTGTGGGACAACAAGGATATTGCTACACAAGACCAGTGTCAAATCACTCACATCTCTCTTTACGGTTAGCATTTATCTGTCCCCTGTGTTGGTGACACCCATTGCATTGACCGTAAATGCAAGCCCCTGATGTCAGGTATATCAATCTGGACATCTGTTTTATTGCTGTGGGAAGACATAGTATCATAGCAATATAAGAAGAGAGTGACTCTGATGGATGCAAGGCCTGCTATTTTCTGTGATGTGGGAGTAGAGGGAGCAGATGGATATGGAGAGTGGGAAGTAGGATGAAGTTAAAGCCTAGGAGAGAAGCTGATCATGGACTGAACTGTCTCCATTACGACAGGATATGAACTTTGAGGACATGGCCATTGGCTTCTCAGGAGGAGTGGGGGCTCCTTGATGAGGCTCAGAGACTTCTGTACTGCGATGTGATGCTGCAGCCTGCTGTCATGTCGGCCGCCATCTTGGATCTCTCGCAGTCAATTCTTTTATATAAATGTGTGTTTTACTTATCTGTTACAGTGTAAGTGCGTGTTTTACTTTTCAAGATATGCAGAACTGTGATCTGCAATGGTCATTCCCTTTGACTTCCCAGACACACACAATAATGAAAATTCTAGTTTGTTGTGCCTTTTTTTTTTTATCTATGTGACCTCATGAGATGTTTTATATTTTTAAATTGTAGGCCCAAAAATCAGTATAGTGTTAACTTGTTTTGTTTTAAAACCATTTCCATAAGAAATATTTATAAAGTTGTCACAAAGCTCCTTTAGACCTGATTTTCTCCCATTTTTAATAATTCCCTCTTTTTATTTATTTTACTTTATATTTTAAAGACTTTTTAATATTTTCTTGATTTTTTACTGGGAGGAAGGGATAGAGATAGATAGTTAGAAACATCAATGAGAGAAACATCGATCAGCTGCCTCCTGCACAGTCCCTACTGGGGATGTGCCTGCAACCAAGGTAGATGCCCTTGACCGGAATCAAACCTGGGACTCTTCAGTCCGCAGGCTGATGCTCTATCCACTTAGCCAACCTGGTTAGGGCTACTTCCCTCTTTTTAAAAAGAGGATGCCTACAAGTCCGAGAACTGGTCTGGTCTTTCTTCCATGTGTTCACACATTCTGGGAGGACCTCCCACATCTCATTCCTCTAATTGCCAAAATCAGGGAGCACTTCATACAACCCTAGACCTGGACTTAGGATCTGGGCTTAGTGTTTGTTCAAACTTCCCTGGCCCAAAGGCTGGGGGAGTGGCAGCAGAGTCCCAGGACTCCACTATCTCAGAGGCCACAAGAGTGTGAGGCCCTGAAATAAGCTCCACAAACCAGTACCCCTAAGCCAGTGATCAGCAAACTGGGGCTCGCGAGCCACATGTGGCTCTTCGGCCCCTTGAGTGTGGCTCTTCCACAAAACACCACATGTGGGCGCACATGTACAGTGTGATTGAAACTTCGTGGCCCATGCACAGAAGTCGGTATTTTGTGGAAGAGCCACACTCAAGGGGCCAAAAAGCCACATGTGGCTCGCGAGCTGCAGTTTGATGACCACTGCCCTAAGTGATGTTGCATTTGTAGGAATTTGTGGAAAGTAAAGGTCTGTTGAGAGCCTTGCAAACACTGCCAGGATCCATGGGCTCTGGTCACTCAGTACCTTTCCCTAGGCCCAGAGCCAGATGACCTGGAGATGATCACATTACATCAGGGCCTCAGTCCTAAAGGCACATGCTTGCCTAGTTTGCTATCTTTCAAAGGACTTCTCATTCCTGCCCCCTACTGGTATCTTTTCCCTTCTAGTTTCTTGTTCCCCTGAGCAGTTGGGAAATTTAGAACCCTACTTCAGATAATGTCCCTCTTTTATTCTCCGCCATCGATGGCCCTAGGTTCCTGAGAATGAAACTAAAACTTCTCACGCAATATTTTGCCTTGTTTCTTTGTTGCCTTTAGATACAAAACAAGCCCAGCATTCCTGAATTCTTTCATCTCAGCCACACCAACCAAAACCATACAGGGTGGCATTGCAGCCTGTCACTCTCTTTCTTCCATTACACCATGTATCACACACATCACTGTTCTGGATGCTGTGACCTGGGCTTCAGGACCTGACAGGCACCCAAGGATGGAGGGTAAATAGAATGAGGCTGAATAGAACTCTGCAAGCAAAACAGAGTCAGGGAGGCACATAGGCCTCAATACTGGCCGTTGCTGCTCACCAAGCCACAGACAAACCACTGCACAAGGAGAACACTGCCTCTGATGCCTCATCCTCTTGTGATCCAGCGCTGGAACCTATGAATATGTTAACAGAACAAAGAGTTCAAAATGCCCACCTTGAGAAAGAAGCTGAAAGTAATACACAAGCCAATCACCACGAGTAAATACACCTGTGCTGGGCTTTCATTGGCTAAATACAGCCATCATTGGGTGCATTGCCCTTTGGGTAACTTCATTTTTCTGGCCCAACAGGTGGCATTAGGATCCCAGTCACTGACTGATCATTACAAACATTGGTATTGGGGCACCCAAATGCCCCGGGGAAATGCCAACTTTAGGATTTGGTGGCTGGTCCCAGGTTTCTGGGAAGTGCTTTCTGCAACTGATCTCTTATTTCGAGATATTATTTCAGATTCCATGAGCATTTCCGAATGCTCCCTGAGGTGAAAATCATTATTTCAATTATTTCTGAAGACCAGAAATCTGGATGGATATATTGATTTTAAGTTTTTTATTTGATTTTTAGTAGAGAGAGTAAAGGGAAAGGAAAAGAGAGAAACACTGATTTTGTGCCTGCTGCATGGGCCCTTCCACCTACTGGGAATCCACCAAGAAAGCTTGGCTTGTGCCTCACCAGCAATCAAACTGGTAACCTTTCTGTTCCTGGGACTACGCTCAAAAAAAGACCCACTCCAGTCGTCACATGTTTTTAGTTTTATTTTAAAAAATCACAGTATTAAGATAAATATACATAATCCTATCATATTTGTTCAAAAACAAAATTTGAAAACATACATAGGTGAACAAGTTGACATTTCCTAGATTGTCTACAAGTTTATAGTCAGTACACATTGTGAAGCTATGGAGTTAAGAGTTATTGAATGTTTACTACATGTGCCAGGCCCTGGATTCAATGCTTCACATGCATTATTATTTCAAGGTAAATCAACTGCTTGTAGAGTTAATAAAAGGCAGGGCTGGAAGTCAAACCCCTGTATCTCCAACAACAGAGCTCTGGATTCTAATGTTAGGCTCTGCTGCCTCCTAGAGAGTAGAGTTGGAAATGCATAACCATTAGGATGGGCTAGATATTGTTGTGGATAACAAACAGCCCCAAAGCTTTGGTAGATTATATTAAAGAAGGTATCTTTCTTGGTCATACTACATGTCCTCCCTGGTTCTCCTGGGACTGGTATAAAAGGAATCCATGACGGAGATGCCTCCTACATATATCAGAGATGGACAGCGACAGCGGCACTTTCAGTGCTTCTAGATTTTTCTGCTAGAAGTGACAGTCATTGCATATTTAATATCATAGCCATTGTGACAGCATAGCCATTGAAACGTCATAGCAATCGAAATGTCATAGCCATTGTGATGTCATAGCCACTTTGATATTATAGCCATTGTAATGTCATAGCCATTGTGATGGCATAGCCACTTTGATATTATAGCCATTGTAATGTCATAGCCATTGTAACGGCATAGCCACTGTGATGGCATAGCCATTGTAGCTACATAGCCATTGTGATGTCATAGCCATTGTAACATCATAGCCACTATAATGTCATAGCCATTGTGATGTCATAGCCATTGTGATGGCATAGCCATTGTGACATCACAGCAACTATAACATCATATATATTGTAATGTCATAGCCATTGTGATGGCATAGCAATTGAGATGTCATATCCATTGGTACATCAGCACCATTGTAACGTAATAGCTACTGTGATGGCATAGCCATTGTAACTTCATTGCCATTGTTACATCATAGCCATTGTGACGTCTTAGCAATTGCGATGTCATAGCAATTATAACATCATACCCTTGTGATATCATAGTCTTTGTGAAGTCATATCAATTGTGACTTAATAGCAATTGTGATGTCATAGTCATTGTGATGACATAGCCATTGTGACGTCATAGCCACTATAACATCATATCCATTGTATACTCATAGCTATTGTAATATCATAGCAATTGTAATGTCATAGCCATTGTAACATCATATCCATAGGAATGTCACAGCAACTCTAGTGTCATGACCATTGTGCCTTCATAGCCATTGTGACATCATAGCCCTTGTAACTTCATAGCCATTGTAACCTCATAGCCACTTTAATGTCGCAACCATTGAAAAGTCATAGCAACTATAATGCCAAAGGCATTGTATCGTCATAGCAACAATAATGTTATAGACATTGTAATGTCATTGCCTTTGTGATGTCATAGCCATCATGAAATCATTGCCATTGTGCCGATATAGCCACGATAATGTCACAGCCATTGTAACATCATAGGCACCATAATGACACAGACAGAATTAAGTCATTGCAAATTTAATGTCATAGCCATTTTGATGTCATAGCCATTTAAACGTCATAGCCATTGTGATGAAATAGACATTGAGATGTCATAGCCATGGTAACATCAGAGCCATTGTAACGTCATATCCACCTTGTTGGCATAGAAATTGTAAGTAGATAGCAATTGTGATCTCAGAGCCATTGTAACATCATAGCCACTATAATGTCATAGCCATTGTGATGTCACAGCCATTGTAATGTCATAGCCATTGCGCTGGCATAGCCATTGTGATATCACAGTGAGTATAACATCACATATATTGAAATGTCATAGCCACTGTAGTTTCATAGACGTTGTAATGTCAGTGTTGTTTAATTTATGGCCATCATGACGTCATAGACATTGTGATGTCATAGCTACTATAATGTCACAGCCACTGTAAAATGATAGGCACTATAATGTCATAGACATAGTAAAGTCATTGCCGCTGTATTGTCATAGCCATTGTGATGTCATAGCCATTGTAACATCATAGCCACTGTGACATCATAGCCACAATAATGTCATAGCCTTTGTAACATCATAAACACGATAATGTCACAGCCATCATAATGTCATAGCCATTGTGACGTCGTAGCTATTATAATATCATAGCACTTGTGAGATCATAGTCATTGTGAAGTCATATCAAGATTGACTTCATAGCAATTGTGATGTCATGGTCATTGTAATCTTATAACCATAGTGATGGCATAGCCATTGTGACATCATAGCCACTGTAACATCATATCCATTGTATATTCAAAGGAATTGTAATATCATAGCTATTGAAAGGTCATAGCCATTGTAACAGTGCATCCATAGTAATGGCCTAGCCATTCTAGTGTCATAACTATTGTGCCTTCATAGGCATTGTGACATCATAGCCATTGTAACATCATAGCCACTCTAATGTCATAGCCATTGTGATGTCATAGCCAATGAGATGTCATAGCCATTGTAATGTCATAGCCATTGTGATTAGATAGCCATTGTGACATCACAGCGACTATAAAATCATATGTATTTTAATGTCATAGCCACTGTAGTTTCATAGACAATGTAAAGTCATTGCCATTTACACCACTGCCATCGTGACGTCATAGACATTGTGACGTAATAGCCACTATAATGTCACATCCATTGTAACATGATAGGCACTATAATGTCATAGACAAAGTAAAGTCATTGCCACTGTCTTGACATAGGCATTGTGACGTCATAGCCGTTGTACCTTCATAGCCATTGTGAAGTCATAGCCATTTTAAAGTTATATCCATTGTTACATCGTAGCCTTTGAAATTTCATATCCTTTGTAGGGTCCTAGTCACGATAATGTCACAGCCATGGAAATGTCATATCCATTGTGACATCATAGTCCTTTTAACGTCATATTCGTTTTGATGTCATAGCTATTGAAATGTTATAGCCACTCTAGTGTAATAACCATTGTGACGTCATAGGCATTGTGACGTCATAGCCATTGTAACCTCATAGCCACTTTAATGTCATAGCCATTGAAACGTCGTAACATTTGTAATGTCATATACATTGTAAAGTCATAGCACTTGTAATGTCCTAGCCATTCTGCCGGCATAGTCATTGTCATCATAGCGATCCTCAAGTCATGGCCATCATATTATCAGAGCCATGGTAACGTCATAGCCACTGTGACATCATACCCACTATAATGTCATAGCCTTTGTAACATCATAGCCACGATAATATCATAGCCGTTGTGACATCATATAATTGTGAAGTCATATCAAGTGTGACTTCATAGCAATTGTGATATCATGGCCATTACAAGGTCAGAGCCATAGTGATGACATAGCCATTGTGACATCATACCCACTTTAATGTCACAGCCATTGTAAAGTCATAGCTACTAGAATGCCACAGGAATTGCATCATCATAGCCACGATAATGTCACAGCCATTGTAATGTCACAGGCACCATAATGACACAAACATAGTTAAGTCATTGCAAATTTAACATCATAGCCATTTTGATCTCATAGCCATTGTAATGTCATAGCCATTGTGATGTCATAGCCATTGTAACATCAGAGTCATTATAACGTCATTGCCACTCTGATGGCATAGCCATTGTAACTAGATAGCCACTTTGATCTCATAGCCATAGGAACGTCATAGCCACTATGATGTCATAGAAATTGTGATGTCATAGCCATTGTAATATCATAGCCTTTGTGATGGCATAACCACTGTGACATCACAGCGACTATAATATATATATTGTAATGTCATAGCCACTGTAGTTTCATAGACATTGTAACGTCATTGCCGTTGATTACATAACCATCGTGATGTCATAGACATTGGATGTCATAGCCACTATAATGTCAGAGCCATTGTAACATGATAGGCACTATAATGTCATAGAGATAGTAAAGTCATTTCCACTGTCTTGTAATAGCCATTGTGATGTCATAGCCATTGTTATGTCATAGGCATTGTGGCGCCATAGCCATTGTAACCTCATAGCCACTTTAATGTCATAGCCATTGAAATGTCTTAACCTTTGTAATGTCATATACATTTTAAAGTCGTAGCATTTGTAATATCCTTGCCATTGTGTCGGCATAGTCATTGTCATCATAGCCATTGTCAAGTCATAGCCTTCATAACATCAGAGCAATTGTAATATCATAGCTAATGTGACGTCATAACCACTGTATTGTCATAGCCTTTGTAAAGTCATAGTCACAATAATATCAGACATTGTAACGTCATAGCCATTGTGTCCTCATAGCCATTGTGACAGCATAGCCACTGTAACATCATAGCCCTTGTGATATCATAGTCATTGTGAAGTCATATCAATTGTGACTTCATAGCAATTGCGATGTCATTGCCATCATGAAGTTACAGCCATTGTGACGTCATAGCCACTATAATGTCACAGCCATTGTAATATCTTAGGCTTTATAATGTAATAGAAATAGTAAAGTCATTCCCACTGCATTGTCACAGCCATTGTGACATTGTAGCAATTGTGACGTAATAGCAATTGTAATATCATAGCCCTAGTGATATCATAGTCATTGTGAAGTCTTATCAATTGTGACTTCATAGCAATTGTGATGTCATAGCCACTATAACATCATATCTATTGTAAAGTCATAGCTCTTGTAATATCATAGCTACTGTAATGTCATAGCCAATGAAACATCGTATCCATAGTAATGGCCTAGCCACTCTAGTGTCATAACCATTGTGCCTTCATACCCATTGTGACATCATAGCCATTGTAACCTCATACCCACTTTAATGTCACAGCCATTGAGACGTCATAGCTACTATAATGCCACAGGTATTTTACTGTCATAGCCACAATGTTATAGACATTGTAACGTCATTGCCTTTGTGACATCATAGCCATCGTGAAATCATAGCCATTGTGACATCATGACCACTAAAATGTCACAGCCATTGTAACATCATAGGGAACATAATGCAAAGACATAGTTAAGTCATTGCAAATGTAATGTCATAGCCACTGTGACGTCATAGCGATTGTGATGTCATAGCGATTGTGATGTCATAGCCATTTTGATGTCATGGCCTTTGCAATGTCATAGCCGTTGTGATGGCTTATCCATTGTGATGTCATAGCCATTGTAATGTTATAGCCATAATGTCACAGCCATTGTGACGTCATAGCCATTGTGATGTCATAGCCATTGTGATGTCATAGCCATTTTGATGTCATAGCAATTGAGATGTCATATCCATTGTGACATCAGAACCATTGTAACGTCATAGCTACTGTGATGGCATAGCCATTGTAACTTCATAGCCATTGTTACGTCATAGCCATTGTGACGTCTTAGCAATTGTGATGTCTTAGCAATTGTAACATCATAGCTCTTGTGACATCATAGTCTTTGAGAAGTCATATCAATTGTGACTTCATAGCAATTGTGATGTCATAGCCATTGTGATGGCGTAGCCATTGTGACGTCATAGCCACTATAACATCATACCCATTGTATAGTCATAGCTATTGTAATATCATAGCAATTGTAATGTCATAGCCATTGTAATATCATATCCATAGGAATGTGACAGCAACTCTAGTGTCATGACCATGGTGACTTCATAGCCATTGTGACATCATAGCAATTGTAAACTCATAGCCACTTTAATGTCACAGCCATTGAAAAGTCATAGCAACTATAATGCCACAGGCATTGTATCGTCAAAGCCACAATAATGTTATAGACATTGTACTGTCATTGCCTTTGTGATGTCATAGCCATCATGAAATCATTGCCATTGTGCCGATATAGCCACGATAATGTCACAGCCATTGTAACAACATAGGCACCATAATGACACAGACAGAGTTAAGTCATTGCAAATTTAACGTAATAGCCATTTTGATGTAATAGCCATTTAAATGTCATAGCAATTGTGATGGCATAGACATTGTGATGTCATAGCCATGGTAACATCAGAGCCACTGTAACGTCATATCCACCTTGTTGGCATAGAAATTGTAACTAGATAGCAATTGTGATCTCAGAGACATTGTAACATCATAGCCACTATAATGTCATAGCCATTGTGATGTCATAGCCATTGTGATGTCATAGCCATTGTAATGTCATAGCCATTGCGCTGGCATAGCCATTGTGACATCACAGTGAGTATAACATCACATATATTGAAATGTCATAGCCACTGTAGTTTCATAGACGTTGTAATGTCATTGTTGTTTACGTTATGGCCATGATGACGTCATAGACATTGAGACGTCATAGCCACTATAATGTCACAGCCATTGTAACATGATAGGCACTGAAATGTCATAGAAATAGTAAAGTCATTGCCGCTGTATTGTCATAGCCATTGGGTTGTCATAGCCATTGTAACATCATAGCCATTGAGAAGTCATAGCCATTTTAAAATCATACCCATTGTACCATCATAGCCATTTTAACCTTATAGCCACTTTAATGTCCCAGCCATTGAAAGGTTGTAGACATTGTAAAGTCATAGCCTTTGTAATATCATAGCCATTGTGTCGGCTTAGCCATTTTCATCATAGCCATCCTCATGTCATAGCCATGCTAACATCAGAGCCATTGTAACATCATAGCCACTGTGACATCATACCCACTATAATGTCATAGCCTTTGTAACATCATAGTCACAATAATGTCACAGCCATCGTAATATCATAGCCATTGTGACGTCGTGGCTACTGTAACATCATAGCAATTGTGTCCTCGTAGCCATTGTGACATCATAGCCGCTGTAATATCATAGCTCTTGTGATATCATAGTCATTGTGAAGTCATATCAATTGTAACTTCATAGCAATTGCGATGTCATTGCCATCATGAGGTTACAGCCATTGTGACATCATAGCCACTATAATGTCACAGCCATTGTAATATCTTAGGCATTTGTCATCATAGCCATCGTCATGTCATGGCCATCATAACATCAGAGCCATGGTAACGTCATAGCTACTGTGACGTCATAATCACTATAATGTCATAGCCTTTGTAAAGTCAGAGTCACAATAATGACAGATTTTTTAACGTCATAGCCATTGTGTCCTCGTAGCCATTGTGACATCATAGCCGCTGTAACATCATAGCCTTCTGATATCATAGTCATTGTGAAGTCATATCAATTGTGACTTCATGGCAATTGCGATGTCATTGCCATCATTACGTTGCAGCCATTGTGCCGTCTTAGCCACTATGATGTCAAAGCCATTGTAATATCTTAGACATTATAATGTAACAGACATAGTAAAGTCATTCCCACTGTATTGTGACAGCCATTGTGAGGTCGTAGCAATTGTGACATCATAGCAATTGTAACATCATAGCCCTTGTGATATCATAGTCATTGTGAAGTCTTATCAATTGTGACTTCATAGCAATTGTGGTGTCATAGCCACTATAACATCATATCTATTGTAAAGTCTCAGCTATTGTAATATCATAGCTACTGTAATGTCATAGCCAATGAAACATCGTATCCATAATAATGGCCTAGCCACTCTAGTGTCATAACCATTGTGCCTTCATACCCATTGTGACATCATAGCCACTTTAATGTGACAGCTATTGAGACATCATAGCTACTATAATGCCACAGGTATTGTACCATGATAGCCACAAAGTTTTAGACATTGTAAAGTCATTGCCTTTGTGACATCATAGCCATAGTGAAATCATAGCTATTGTGACGTCATAACCACTAAAATATCACAGCCATTGTAACATCATAGGGTACATAATGCAAAGACATAGTTAGGTCATTGCAAATGTAATGTCATAGCCATTGTGAAGTCATAGCCATTGTGAAGTCATAGCCATTGAAATGTCATAGCCATTGTGATATCATAGCCATTTTGATGTCATAGCCATTGTTAAGTCATAGCCATTGTGATGGCATATCCATTGTGATGTCATAGCCATCGTAACCTCAGAACAATTGAAACGTCAAAGCCACTGTGATGGCATAGCCACTGTAACTTCGTAGCTTTTGTGATGTCATAGCCATTGAGACGTCATAGCAATTGTAACATCATAGCCCTTGTGGTATCATAGTCATTGTGAAGTCATATCAATTGTGACTTCATAGCAATTGTGATGTCATAGCCATTGTAATGTTATAGCCATACTGGCATAGACATTGTGACATCATAGCCACTATAACATCTATTGTAGAGTCATAGCTATTGTAATTTCTTAGCTATTGTAATGTCTTAGCCAGTGTAACATCGCATCCATAGTAATGAAATAGCAACTCTAGTGTCATACCATTGTGCCTTCATAGCCATTGTGACATCATAGCCATTTTAACCTCAGAGCCACTTTAATATCACAGCCAATGATACGTCACAGCTACTATAATGCCACAGGGATTGTACTGTCAGAGCCACAATAATGTGATAGACATTGTAACGTCATTTCCTTTGTGACATCATATCCATCATAAAATCTTAGCCATTGTGAGGCATAAACACTATAATGTCACAGCCATTGTAAAATCATTGGCACCATAATGACATAGACATATTTAGGTCACTGCAAATGTAATGTCAGACATTTTGATATCATAGCCATTCAAACGTCATAGCCATTGTCATGTCATAGCCATTGTGATATCATAGCCATTGTAATGTCATAGCCACTGTGATGGCATAGCCATTGTGACATCACAGTGAGTATAACATCACATATATTGAAATGTCATAGCCACTGTAGTTTTATAAACATTGTAACGTCATTGCTGTTGACTTCATAGCCATCATGACGTCATACATATTGTGATATCATAGCCACAATAATGTCACAGCCATTGTAACATAATACGTACTATAATGTCATATACATAGTAAAGTCATTGCCACTGTCTTGTCATAGCCGTTGTGATGTCATAGCCATTGTAACATCATAGCCCTTGTGGTATCATAGTCATTGTGAAGTCATATCAATTGGGACTTCATAGCAATTGTGATGTCATAGCCATTCTAATGTCATAGCCATAATAGCATAGCCATTGTGACATCATAGCCACTATAACATCATATCTCTTTTAAAGTCATAGCTATTGTAAACTCATAGCTATTTTAATGTTATAGCCATTATAACATCACATCCATAGTAATGGCATAGCAACTCTAGTGTCATAACTATTGTGACTTCATAGCTATTGTAACATCATAGCCTTTGTAACCTCACAGCCATTTTGTTACAGCCAATGAAAAGTCAGAGCTACTATAATGTCACAGGCATTGTTCCATCATAGCTACAATAATGTGATAGACATTGTAACGTCATTGCCTTTCTGACAACATATCCAACTTAAAATCGTAGACATTGTGAAGTCAGAACCACTATAATGTCACAGCCATTGTAACATCATTGGCACCATAATGACATAGACATAGTTAAGTCACTGTAAATTTAAAGTTATAGCCATTTTACCTCATAGCCATTCAAACATCATAGCCATTGTGATGTCATAGCATTTTGATGTCATAGACATTGTAACATCATATCCATTATAATGTCGTAGCCATTGCGATGTCATAGCCATTGTGATTTCATAGCCATTGTGATGTCATAGCCATTGTGATGGCATAGCCATTGTGACATCACAGCAATTATATTAACATATATATTATATCATAGCCACTTTAGTTTCATAGACATTGAATCGCCATTTCCATTGACATAATTGACATCGTGATGTCAAAGACATTGTGACATCATAGCCACTATAATGTCACAGCCATTGTAAAAACATAGGCACTATAATGTCATCGATATAGTACAGTCATTGTCACTGTAATGTCATAGGCATTGCGACGACGTAGCAATTGTGACATAGCAATTGTAACATCATAGCCCTTGTGATATCATAGTAATTGTGAAGTCATATCAAGTGTGACTTCATAGCAATTGTGATGTCACGGCCATTATAAGGTCATAGCCATAGTGATGACGTAGCCATTGTGACGTCATACTCACTTTAATGTCACAGCCATTGAAAAGTCATAGCTACTACAATGCCACAGGAATTGCATCATCATAGCCACGATAATGTCACAGACATTGTAACGTCACAGGCACCATAATGACACAGACATAGTTAAGTCATTGCAAATTTAACATCATAGCAATTTAGATGTCATAGCCATTGCAATGTCAGAGCCATTGTGATATCATAGCCATTGTAACATCAGAGTCATTATAACGTCATTGCCACTCTGATGGCATAGCCATTGGAACCAGATAGCCACTGTGATCTCATAGCCACTGGAACGTCATAGCCACTATAATGTCATAGAAATTGTGATGTCATAGCCAATGTAATGTCATAGCCATTGTGATGGCATAGCCATTGTGACATCACAGCGACTATAACATCACATATATTGTAATGTGACAGCCAGTGTAGTTTCATAGACATTGTAACATTATTTGCATTGACGTCATTGCCATCGTGACGTCATATACATTGTGACGTCATAGCCACTATAATGTCACAGCCATTGTAACATTATAGGCACTATAATGTCATAGAGATAGTAAAGTCATTGCCACTGTCTTGTAATAGTAATTGTGACATCATAGCCATTGTGACATCATAGCCCTTGTGATATCATAGTCATTGTGAAGTCATATCAGTTGTGACTTCAAGCAGTTGTGATGTCAAAGCAATTGTAATGTTATAGCCATTATGACATCATAACCATTATGACATCACATCTATTGTATATTCATAGATATTGTAATATCATAGCTATTGTAATGTCGTAGTCATTGTAACATCTCACCTATCGTAATGAAATAGCAACTCTAGTGTCATAACCATTGTGCCTTCATAGTCATTGTGACATCATAGCCATTGTAACCTCACAGCCACTTTGTCACAGCCAATGAAAAGTCACAGCTACTATAATGCCACAAGCATTGTACCGTCATAGCTATAATAATGTGATAGACATTGTAAAATCATTGCCTTTCTGACCTCATATCCATCGTAAAATCGTAGCCATTGTGAGGTCATAACCCCTAAAATGTCACAGCCATTGTAACATCATTGGCACCATAATGACATAGACATAGTTAAGTCACTGAAAATTGAAAGTTATAGCCATTTTACGTCATAGCCATTCAAACGTCATAGCCATTGTGATGTCACAGCATTTTAATGTCATAGACATTCTAACGTCATAGGCATTATAATGTTGTATCCATTGAAATGTCATAGCCATTGTGATTTCATAGCCATTGGAATGTCCTAGCAATTGTGTCGGTATAGTCATTGTCATCATAGCCATCGTCATGTCATGGCCATCATAACATCAGAGCCATGGTAACGTCATAGCTACTGTGACGTCATAATCACTATAATGTCATAGCCTTTGTAAAGTCAGAGTCACAATAATGTCACAGATTTTTTAACGTCATAGCCATTGTGTCCTCGTAGCCATTGTGACATCATAGCCGCTGTAACATCATAGCCTTCTGATATCATAGTCATTGTGAAGTCATATCAATTGTGACTTCATGGCAATTGCGATGTCATTGCCATCATTACGTTGCAGCCATTGTGCCGTCTTAGCCACTATGATGTCAAAGCCATTGTAATATCTTAGGCATTATAATGTAACAGACATAGTAAAGTCATTCCCACTGTATTGTGACAGCCATTGTGATGTCGTAGCAATTGTGACATCATAGCAATTGTAACATCATAGCCCTTGTGATATCATAGTCATTGTGAAGCCTTATCAATTGTGACTTCATAGCAACTGTGATGTCATAGCCACTATAACATCATATCTATTGTAAAGTCATAGCTATTGTAATATCATAGCTACTGTAATGTCATAGCCATTGAAACATCATATCCGTAGTAATGGCCTAGCCACTCTAGTGTCATAACCATTGTGTCTTCATACCCATTGTGACATCGTAGCCATTGTAACCTCATTGCCACTTTAATGTCACAGCCATTGAGACGTCATAGCTACTATAATTCCACAGGTATTGTACCGTCATAGCCACAATGTTATAGACATTGTTACGTCATTCCCTTTGTAACATCATAGCCATCGTGAAATCATGGCCATTGTGACGTCATAAGCACCAAAATGTCACAGCCATTGTAACATCATAAGGAACATAATGCAAAGACATAGTTAAGTCATTTCAAATGTAATGTCATAGCCATTGTGACGTCATAGCCATTGTGAGGTCATAGCCATTTTGATGTCATAGCCATTGTGATGTCATAGCCTTTGTGATGGCGTACCATTGTGATGGCGTATCCATTGTGATGTCATAGCCATCGTAACCTCAGAACAATTGTAACGTCATAGCCACGGTGATGGCATAGCCATTGTAACTTCGTAGATTTGTGATGTCATAGCCATTGTGACGTCATAGCAATTGTAACATCATAGCCCTTGTAGTATCATAGTCATTGTGAAGTCATACCAATTGTGACTTCATGCGAATTGTGATGTCATAGCCACTGTAATGTTATAGCCATAATGGCATAGACATTTTGACATCATAGCCACTATAACATCTATTGTAGAGTCATAGCTATTCTAATATCTTAGATATTGTAATGTATTAGCCAGTGTAACATCGCATCCATAGTAATGAAATAGCAACTCTAGTGTCATACCATTGTACCTTCATAGCCATTGTGACATCATAGCCATTGTAATCTCACAGCCACTTTAATGTCACAGCCAATGGAATGTCACAGCTACTATAATGCCACAGGCACTGTACATCATAGCCACAATAAGGTGATAGACATTGTAATGTCATTTCCTTTGTGACATCATATCCATCATAAAAGTGTAGCCATTGTGAGGTCATAGCAACTCTAATGTCACAGCCATTGTAAAATCATTGGCACCATAATGACATAGTTAGGTCACTGCAAATGTAATGTCATATACTTTTTGACGTCATAGCCATTCAAATGTCATAGCCATTGTGATGTCATAGCCATTGTGATAACAGCCATTGTAATGTCATAGCCATTGTGATGGCATAGCCATTGTGACATCACAGTGAGTATAACATCACATATATTGTAATGTCATAGCCACTGCAGTTTCATAGACATTGTAACGCCATTTCCGTTGACTTCATAGCCATCATGACGTCATAGATATTGTGACGTTATAGCCCCTATAATGTCACAGCCATTGTTACATGATAGGCACTATAATGTCATATAGTAAAGTCATTGCCATTGTCTTGTCATAGCCGTTGTGATGTCATAGCCATTGTGACGTCATAGCCCTTGTGACGTCATAACCATTGTAACATCATTGCCCTTGTGGTATCATAGTCATTGTGAAGTCATATCAATTGTGACTTCATAGCAATTGTGATGTCATAGCCATTGTAATGTTATAGCTATGATAGCATAGCCATTGTGACATCATAGCCACTATAACATCATATCTCTAAAGTCATAGCTATTATAAAGTCATAGTTATTGTAATGTCATAGCCATTGTAACTTCGCATCCATAGTAATGGCATAGCAACTCTAGTGTCATAACCATTGCGCCTTCATACCCATTGTGACTTCATAGCCATTGTAAGCTCACAGCCATTTTAATGTCACAGCCAATGAAATGTCACAGCTACTATAATGCCACAGGCATTGTACCGTCATAGCTACAATAAGGTGATAGGCATTGTAACTTCATTGCCTTTCTGACATCATATCCATCGTAAAATCGTAGCCATTGTGAGATCATAACCACTATAATGTCACAGCAATTGTAACATCATTGGCACCATAATGACATAGACATAGTTAAGTCACTGTAAATTTAAAGTTATAGCCATTTTACCTCATAGCCATTCAAACATCATAGCCATTGTGATGTCATAGCATTTTGATGTCATAGACATTGTAACATCATAGCCATTATAATGTCGTAGCCATTGCGATGTCATAGCCATTGTGATTTCATAGCCATTGTGATGTCATTGCCATTGTGATGGCATAGCCATTGTGACATCACAGCAATTATATTAACATATATATTATATCATAGCCACTTTAGTTTCATAGACATTGAAACGCCATTTCCATTGACATCATTGCCATCGTGATGTCAAAGACATTGTGACGTCATAGCCACTATAATGTCACAGCCATTGTAAAAACATAGGCACTATAATGTCATCGATATAGTAGAGTCTGTCACTGTAATGTCATAGGCATTGCGACGTCGTAGCAATTGTGACATAGCAATTGTAACATCATAGCCCTTGTGATATCATAGTAATTGTGAAGTCATATCAAGTGTGACTTCATAGCAATTGTGATGTCACGGCCATTATTAGGTCTTAGCCGTAGTGATGACATAGCCATTGTGACGTCATACCCACTTTAATGTCACAGCCATTGAAATGCCATAGCTACTACAATGCCACAGGAAATGCATCGTCATAGCCATCATAATGTCACAGCCATTGTAACGTCACCGGCACCATTATGACACAGACATAGTTAAGTCATTGCAAATTTAACATCATAACCATTTTGATGTCATAACCATTGTAATGTCATAGCCATGGTGATGTCATAGCCATTGTAACGTCAGAGTCATTATAACGTCATTGCCACTCTGATGGCATAGCCATTGGAACCAGATAGCCACTGTGATCTCATAGCCATTGGAACGTCATAGCCACTATGATGTCATAGAAATTGTGATGTCATAGCCATTGTAATGTCATAGGCATTGTGATGGCTTAGCCATTGTGACATCACAGCGGCTATAACATCATATATATTGTAATGTCATAGCCACTGTGGTTTCATAGACCTTGTAACTTCATTGCCGTTGACTTCATAACCATCCTGACGTCATAGAAATTGTGATGTCATAGCCACTATAATGTCAGAGCTATTGTTACATGATAGGCACTAAATGTCATAGAGATAGTAAAGACATTGCCACTGTCCTGTCATAGCCATTGTGACGTTATAGCCATTGTGAAGTCATAGCCATTTTAGTCATATCCATTGTTACATCATAGCCTTTGAAATGTCATAGCTTTTGTAAGATCCTAGTCACGATAATGTCACTGCCATGGAAACGTCATATCCATTGCGCCATCATAGTTCTTTCAAAGTCATATTCGTTTTGATGTCATAGCTATTGAAATGTTATAGCCACTCTAGTGTAATAACCATTGTGACGTCATAGCCATTGTTATGTCATAGGCATTGTGACGTCATAGCCATTGTAACCTCATAGCCACTTTAATGTCATAGCCATTGAAACGTTGTAACCTTTGTAATGACTTATACATTGTAAAGTTATCGCATTTGTAATATCCTAGCCATTGTGTCAGCATAGTCATTGTCATCATAGCCATCGTCAAGTCATGGCCATCATAACATCAGAGCCCTAGTAACATCATAGCTACTGTGACGTCATAATCAGTATGATGTCCTAGCCTCTGTAAAGTCAGAGTCACAATAATGTCACAGACATTTTAACGTCATAGCCATTGTGTCCTCGTAGCCATTGTGACATCATAGTCACTGTAACATCATAGCCCTTGTGATATCATAGTTATTGTGAAGTCATATCAATTGTGACCTCATAGCAATTGTGATGTCACTGCCATCATGACGTTACAGCCATTGTGATGTCATAGCCACTATAATGTCACAGCCATTGTAATATCTTAGGCATTATAATATAATAGACATAGTAAAGTCATACCCACTGTATTGTCACAGCCATTGTGAGGTCGTAGCAATTGTGACATCATAGCAATTATAACATCATAGCCCTTGTGATATCATAGTCATTGTGAAGTCTTATCAATTGTGAGTTCATAGCAATTGTGATGTCATAGCCACTATAACATCATATCTATTGTAAAGTCATAGCGATTGTGATATCATAGCTACTGTAATGTCATAGCCATTGAAACATCATATCCGTAGTAATGGCCTAGCCACTCTAGTGTCATAACCATTGTGCGTTCATACCCATTGTGACATCATGGCCATTGTAACCTCATAGCCACTTTAATGTCACAGCCATTGAGACGTCATAGCTACTATAATTCCACAGGTATTGTACCGTCATAGCCACAATGTTATAGACAATGTAACGTCACTCCCTTTGTGACATCATAGCCATCGTGAAATCATAGCCATTGTGACGTCATAAGCACTAAAATGTCACAGCCATTGTAACATCATAGGGAACATAATGCAAAGAAATAGTTAAGTCATTGCAAATGTAATGTCATAGCCATTGTGACGTCATAGCCATGGTGATGTCATAGCCATTTTGATGTCATAGCCATTGTGATGTCATAGCCATTGTGATGGCGTATCCATTGTGATGTCATAGCCATCGTAACCTAGGAACAATTGTAACGTCATAGCCACTGTGATGGCATAGCCATTGTAACATCGTAGACTTTGTGATGTCATAGCCATTGAGACGTCATAGCAGTTGTGACATCATAGCCCTTGTGGTATCATAGTCATTGTGAAGTCATATCAATTGTGATTTCATACCAATTGTGATGTCATAGCCATTGTAATGTTATAGCCATAATGGCATAGACATTTTGACATCATAGCCACTATAACATCTATTGTAGAGTCATAGCTATTCTAATATCTTAGATATTGTAATGTCTTAGCCAGTGTAACATAGCATCCATAGTAATGAAATAGCAACTCTAGTGTCATACCATTGTGCCTTCATTGCCATTGTGACATCATAGCCATTGTAATCTCACAACCACTTTAATGACACAGCCAATGAAATGTCACAGCTACTATTATGCCACACGCACTGTACCACCTAGCCACAATAAGGTGATAGACATTGCAACGTCATTTTCTTTGTGACATCATATCCATCATAAAATCGTAGCCATTGTGAGGTCATAGCAACTATAATGTCCCAGCCATTGTAACATCATTGGCACCATAATGACATAGACATAGTTAGGTCACTGCAAATGTAATGTCATATACATTTTGACGTCATAGCCATCCAAATGTCATAACCATTGTGATGTCATAGCCATTGTGATACCATAGCCATTGTAATGTCATAGCCATTGTGACATCTGTTAGTATCACATCACATATATTGTAATGTCGTAGCCACTGTAGTTTCATAGACATTGTAACGTCATTGCCGTTGACTTCATAGCCATCATGACGTCATAGATATTGTGACGTCATAGCCCCTATAATGTCACAGCCATTGTTACATGATAGGCACTATAATGTTATAGATATAGTAAAGTCATTGCCACTGTCTTGTCATAGCCGTTGTGATGTCATAATCATTATGACATCGTAGCCCTTGTGACGTCGTAGCCATTGTAACATCATAGCCCTTGTGGTATCATAATCATTTTGAAGTCATATCAATTGTGACTTCATAGCAATTGTGATGTCATAGCCATTGTAATGTAATAGCCATGATAGCATAGCCATTGTGACATCATAGCCACTATAACATCATATCTCTTTTAAAGTCATAGCTCTTGTAAAGTCATAGCTATTGTAATGTCATAGCCATTATAACATCGCATCCATAGTAATGGCATAGCAACTCTAGTGTCATAACCATTGTGCCTTCATACTCATTGTGACATCATAGCCATTGTAACCTCACAGCCACTTTAATGTCACAGCCAATGAAATGTCACAGCTACTATAATGCCACAGGCATTGTACCGTCATAGCTACAATAAGGTGATAGGCATTGTAAAGTCATTGCCTGTCTGACATCATATCCATCGTAAAATCGTAGCCATTGTGAGATCATAACCACCATAATGTCACAGCCATTGTAACATCATTGGCACCATAATGACATAGACATAGTTAAGTCACTGCAAATTTAAAGTCACAGGCATTTTGACATCATAGACATTCAAACATCATGGCCATTTTGATGTCATAGCCATTTTGATGTCATAGACATTGTAACGTCATAGCCATTATAATGTCGTCGCCATTGCAATGTCAAAGCCATTGGGATTTCATAGCAATTGTAATGTCATAGCCATTGTGATGGCATAGCCATTGTGACATCACTGCGACTGTATTATCATATATATAATAATATCACAGCCACTGTAATTTCATAGACATTGAAACATCATTTCCATGGACGTCTTGCCATCGTGACATCATAGACGTTGTGACGTCATAGCCACTATAATGTCGCAGCCATTGTAATACCATAGGCACTATAATGTCATTGATATAGTAGAGTCATTGCCACTGTATTGTCATAGCCATTGTGACGTCATAGCCATTATAACATCATAGCCATTGTGAAGTCATAGCCATTTTAAAGTCATATCCATTGTTACATCATAGCCTTTGAAATGTCATAGCCTTTGTAAGATCCTAGTCATGATAATGTCACTGCCATGGAAACGTCATAACCATTGCGCCATCATAGTTCTTTTAACGTCATATTCGTTTTGATGTCATAGCTATTGAACTGTTATAGCCACTCTAGTGTAATAACCATTGTGATGTCATAGCCATTGTTATGTCATAGGCATTGTGACGTCATAGCGATTGTAACCTCATAGCCACTTTAATGTCATAGCCATTGAAACGTCGTAACCTTTGTAATGACTTATACATTGTAAAGTTATAGCATTTGTAATATCCTAGCCATTGTGTCGGCATAGTCATTGTTATCATAGCCATCGACAAGTCATGGCCATCATAACATCAGAGCCATAGTAACGTCACAGCTACTGTGACGTCATAATCACTATAATGTCATAGCCTATGTAAAGTCAGAGTCACAATAATGTCACAGACTTTTTAACGTCATAGCCATTGTGTCCTCGTAGCCATTGTGACATCATAGCCACTGTAACATCATAGCCCTTGTGATATCATAGTCATTGTGAAGTCATATCAATTGTGACTTCATAGCAATTGTGATGTCATTGCCATCATGATGTTACAGCCATTGTGACGTCGTAGCCACTATAATGTCACAGCCATTGTAACATCATTGGCACCATAATGACATAGACATAGTTAAGTCACTGCAAATTTAAAGTCATAGGCATTTTGACATCATAGACATTCAAACATCATGGCCATTGTGATGTCATAGCCATTTTGATGTCATAGACATTGCAACGTCATAGCCATTATAATGTCGTCGCCATTGCAATGTCATAGCCATTGGGATTTCATAGCAATTGTAATGTCATTGCCATTGTGATGGCATAGCCATTGTGACATCACTGCGACTATTATCATATATCTTATAATATCATAGCCACTGTACTTTCATAGACATTGAAACATCATTTCCATGGACGTCATTGCCATCGTGACGTCATAGACGTTGTGACATCATAGCCACCATAATGTCACAGCCATTGTAATACCATAGGCACTATAATGTCATGGATATAGTAGAGTCATTGTCACTGTATTGTCATAGCCATGGTGACGTCATAGCAACAGTAACATCATAGACATTGTGAACTTATAGCCATTTGCAAGGCATATCCACTGTAACATAATAACCATTTTATCGTCATTGCGATTGTGGTGACATAGCAATTGAAATGTCATAGCCACTGTAGTGTAATGACCATTGTGACGTCATTGCCATTGTAATGTCATAGGCATTGTGCCATCTTAGCCACTGTAACCTCATAGCCACTTTAATCTCACAGCCATTGAAACCTCGTAGCATTTGTAAGGTAATAGACATGGTAAAGTAATAATATTTGTAATATCATAGCCATTGTGCGGCATAGACATTTTCAATATAACCGTCATCACATCATAGCCATCATAACATCAGAGCCATTGTAACGTCATAGCCACTGATGTCCTACCCACTATAATGTCATAGCTTTTATAACATCATAATCACGATAATGTCACAGCCATTGTAACGTCATAGCCACTGTGACGTCGTAAAAATTGTGACAGAGCAATTGTAACATCATAGCCCTTGTGACATCATAGTAATTGTGAAGTCATATCAAGTGTGGCTTCATAGCAATTGTGATGTCATGGCCATTATAAGGTCTTAGCCGTAGTGATGACATAGCCATTGTGACGTCATACCCACTTTAATGTCACAGTCATTGAAATGTCATAGCTACTACAATTCCACAGGAAATGCATCGTCTTAGCCACAATAATGTTACAGCCATTGTAACGTCACAGGCACCATAATGACACAGACATAGTTAAGTCATTGCAAATTTAACATCATAGCCATTTTGATGTCATAGCCATTGTAATGTCAGCCATTGTGATGTCATAGCTATTGTAATGTCAGAGTCATTATAACGTCATTGCCACTCTGATGGCATAGCCATTGTAACTAGATAGCCACTGTGATCTCATAGCCATTGGAACGTCATAGCCACTATGATGTCATAGAAATTGTGATGTCATAGCCATTGTAATGTCATAGGCATTGTGATGGCTTAGCCATTGTGACATCACAGCGGCTATAACATCATATATATTGTAATGTCATAGCCACTGTGGTTTCATAGACATTGTAACGTCATTGCCATTGACTTCATAACGATCATGATGTCATAGATATTGTGATGTAATAGCCACTATAATGTCAGAGCCATTGTAACATGATAGGCACTATAATGTCATAGAGAGGGTAAAATCAATGCCAATGTCTTGTAATAGCCATTGTGACCTCATAGCCATTGTAATAGCACAGCTATAGTAATGTCATAGTGATTTTAACATCGCATCCATCGTAATGAAATAGCAACTCTAGTGTCATAACCATTGCGCCTTCATAGCCATTGTGACACATAGTCATTGTAACCTCATAGTCCTTTAATTTCACAGCCATTGAAACGTCATAGCCACTATAATGTCACAGCCATTGTAACATCATAGGCAGCATAATGCCAGACATATTTAAGTGATTGCAAATTTAATGTCATAGCCATTGTGACATCATACCTATTGACACATACTAGCCATTGTGATGTTAGATCCATTTTGTTGTCAGAGCCATTTTAATGTCATAGACATTGTGATGGCACGGCAATTCAGATGTCATATCCATTGTGACATCAGAACCATTGTAACATCATAGCTACTGTGATGGCATAGCCATTGTAAATTCATAGCCATTGTTACGTCATAGCCATTGTGACATCTTAGCAATTGTGATGTCATTGCAATTGTAGCATCATAGCTCTTCTGACATCATAGTCTTTGAGAAGTCATATCAATTGTGACTTCATAGCGATTGTGATGTCATAACCATTGTGATGACATAGCCATTGTGATGTCATAGTCACTATGACATCATATCCATTGTATAGTCATAGCTATTGTAATATCATAGCAATTGTAATGTCATAGCGACTGTAACATCATATCCATAGGAATGTCACAGCAACTCTAGTGTCATGACGATTGTGCCTACATAGAAATTGTGACATCATAGCCATAGTAACCTCATAGCCATTGTAAACTCATAGCCACTTTAATGTCACAGCCATTGAAAGTTCATAGCAACTATACTGCCATAGGCATTGTATCGTCATAGCCACAATAATGTTATAGACATTGTAATGTCATTGCCTTTGTGATGTCATAGCCATCACAAAATCATTGCCATTGTACCGATATAGCCACGATAATGTCACAGCCGTTGTAACATCATGGACACCGTAATGACAGAGCTAAGTCATTGCAAATTTAACGTCATAGCCATTTAAATGTCATAGCCATTGTGATGGCATAGACATTGTGATGTCATAACCATGGTAACATCAGAGCCATTGTAATGCCATAGCCACCTTGTGGGTATAGGGATTGTAACTAGATAGCAATTGTGATCTCAGAGCCATTGTAACATCATAGCCACTATAATGTCATAGCCATTGTAATGTCATAGCCATTGTGCTGGCATAGCCATTGTGACATCACAGTGACTATAACATAATATATATTGAAATGTCATAGCCACTGTAGTTTCATAGACCTTGTAATGTCATTGTTGTTTACTTTATGGACATCAGGACGTCATAGACATTGTAATGTCAGAGCCACTATAATGTCACAGCCATTGTAACATGATAGACTATAATGTCCTAGACATAGTAAACTCATTACCACTGTATTATCATAGCCATTGTGACGTCATAGCCATTGTAACATCACAGCCATTGTGATTTCATAGCCATTGTGATATCTAGCCATTGTAATGTCATAGCCGTTGTGATGGCATAACCATTTTGACATCTCAGTTAGTATAACATCACATATATTGTAATGTCATAGCCACTGTAGTTTCATAGACATTGTAACGTCATTGCCGTTGACTTCATAGCCATCATGATGTCATAGATATTGTGACGTCATAGCCCCTATAATGTCACAGCCATTGTTACATGATAGGCACTATAATGTCATAGATATAGTAAAGTCATTGCCACTGTCTTGTCATAGCCGTTGTGATGTCATAGTCATTATGACATCGTAGCCCTTGTGACGTTGTAGCCATTGTAACATCATAGCCCTTGTGGTATCATAATCATTTTGAAGTCATATCAATTGTGACTTCATAGCAATTGTGATGTCATAGCCATTGTAATGTTATAGCCATGATAGCATAGCCATTGCAACATCATAGCCAACTGGTATCATAGTCATTATGAAGTCATATCAATTGTGACTTCATAGCAATTGTGATGTCATAGCCATAATAGCATAGCCATTGTGACATCATAGCCACTATAACATCATATCTATTTTAAAGTCATAGCTATTGTGAAGTCATAGATATTGTAATGTCATAGCCATTGTAACATCGCATCCATAGTAATGGCATAGCAACTCTAGTGTTATAACCATTGTGCCTTCATAGCCATTGTGACTTCATAGCAATTGTAACCTCACAGCCACTTTAATGTCACAGCCAATGAAATATCATACATACTATAATGCCACAGGCATTGTACCGTCATAGATACAATAATGTGATAGACATTGTAACTTCGTTGCCTTTCCGACATCATATCCATTGTAAAAGCCATTTTGAGGTCATAACCACTATAATGTCACAGCCATTGTAACATCATTGGCACCTTAATGACATAGACATCGTTAAGTCACTGCAAATTAAAGTCATAGCCATGTTGACATCATAGTCTTTCAAACGTCATAGCCATTTTGATGTCATAGACATTGTAACGTCATAGCCATTATAATGAGTTAACCTTTGCAATGTCATAGCCATTGTGATGTCATAGACATTGTAACGTCATAGCCATTATAATGAGGTAGCCATTGCAATGTCATAGCCATTGTGATTTCATAGCCATTGTAATGTCATAGCCATTGTGACATCACAGCCACTATATAGTCATATATATATTATATCATAGCCACTGTAGTTTCATAGACATTGAAACGTCAATTCCATTGACATCATTACCATCATGACATCATAGACATTGTGACGTCATAGCCACTATAATGGCACAGCCATTGTAATACTATAGGCACTATAATGTCATCAATATAGTAGTCATTGCCACTGTATTGTCATAGCCATTGTGACGTCATAGCAACTGTAACATCATAGACATTGTGAACTTATAGCCATTTTCAAGACATATCCACTGTAACATCATAGCCATTTTATCGTCATTGCGATTGTGATGACATAGCAGTTGAAATGTCATAGCCACTGCAGTGTAATGACCATTGTGACGCCATTGCCATTGTAATGTCATAGGCATTGTGCCGTTACATCCGCTGTAACCTCATAGCCACTTTAATCTCACAGCCATTGAAACCTCGTAGCATTTGTAAGGTGATAGACATTTTAAAGTAATAATATTCGTAATATAGCCATTGTGTCAGCTTAGCCATTTTCAATATAGAAATCGTCAGGTCATATCCATCATAACATCAGAGCCACTGTGATGTCCTACCCACTATAATGTCATAGCTTTTGTAAAGTCATAGTCACGATAATGTCACAGCCATTGTAACGTCATAGCCATTGTGACGTCGTAGCAATTGTGACATAGCAATTGTAACATCATAGCCCTTGTGACATCATAGTAATTGTGAAGTCATATCAAGTGTGACTTCATAGCAATT
Organism: Myotis yumanensis; assembly: GCF_028538775.1. NCBI lineage: Eukaryota > Metazoa > Chordata > Mammalia > Chiroptera > Vespertilionidae > Myotis > Myotis yumanensis. Next base: position 12,246,771 of record NW_027223771.1, on the reverse strand, counting down.
GTGATGTCATGGCCATTATTAGGTCTTAGCCGTAGTGATGACATAGCCATTGTGACGTCATACCCACTTTAATGTCACAGCCATTGAAATGTCATAGCTACTACAATTCCACAGGAAATGCATCGTCTTAGCCACAATAATGTTACAGCCATTGTAACGTCACAGGCACCATAATGACACAGACATAGTTAAGTCATTGCAAATTTAACATCATAGCCATTTTGATGTCATAGCCATTGTAATGTCAGCCATTGTGATGTCATAGCTATTGTAATGTCAGAGTCATTATAACGTCATTGCCACTCTGATGGCATAGCCATTGTAACTAGATAGCCACTGTGATCTCATAGCCATTGGAACGTCATAGCCACTATGAGGTCATAGAAATTGTGATGTCATAGCCATTGTAATGTCATAGGCATTGTGATGGCTTAGCCATTGTGACATCACAGCGGCTATAACATCATATATATTGTAATGTCATAGCCACTGTGGTTTCATAGACATTGTAACGTCATTGCCATTGACTTCATAACGATCATGATGTCATAGATATTGTGATGTAATAGCCACTATAATGTCAGAGCCATTGTAACATGATAGGCACTATAATGTCATAGAGAGGGTAAAATCAATGCCAATGTCTTGTAATAGCCATTGTGACCTCATAGCCATTGTAATAGCACAGCTATAGTAATGTCATAGTGATTTTAACATCGCATCCATCGTAATGAAATAGCAACTCTAGTGTCATAACCGTTGCGCCTTCATAGCCATTGTGACACATAGTCATTGTAACCTCATAGTCCTTTAATTTCACAGCCATTGAAACGTCATAGTCAGTATAATGTCACAGCCATTGTAACATCATAGGCAGCATAATGCCAGACATATTTAAGTCATTGCAAATTTAATGTCATAGCCATTGTGACATCATACCTATTGACACATACTAGCCATTGTGATGTTATATCCATTTTGTTGTCAGAGCCATTTTAATGTCATAGCCATTGTGATGGCACAGCAATTCAGATGTCATATCCATTGTGACATCAGAACCATTGTAACATCATAGCTACTGTGATGGCATAGCCATTGTAAAATCATAGCCATTGTTACGTCATAGCCATTGTGACATCTTAGCAATTGTGATGTCATTGCAATTGTAGCATCATAGCTCTTGTGACATCATAGTCTTTGAGAAGTCATATCAATTGTGACTTCATAGCGATTGTGATGTCATAACCATTGTGATGACATAGCCATTGTGATGTCATAGTCACTATAACATCATATCCATTGTATAGTCATAGCTATTGTAATATCATAGCAATTGTAATGTCATAGAGACTGTAACATATCCATAGGAATGTCACAGCAACTCTAGTGTCATGACGATTGTGCCTACATAGATATTGTGACATCATAGCCATAGTAACCTCATAGCCATTGTAAACTCATAGCCACTTTAATGTCACAGCCATTGAAAATTCACAGCAACTATAATGCCACAGGCATTGTATCATCATAGCCACAATAATGTTATAGACATTGTAATGTCATTGCCTTTGTGATGTCATAGCCATCACAAAATCATTGCCATTGTACCAATACAGCCACGATAATGTCACAGCCATTGTATCATCATGGGCACCGTAATGACAGAGTTAAGTCATTGCAAATTTAACGTCATAGCCATTTAAATGTCATAGCCTTTGTGATGGCATAGACCTTGTGATGTCATAACCATGGTAACATCAGAGCCATTGTAACGTCATATCCACCTTGTTGGCATAGAAATTGTAACTAGATAGCAATTGTGATCTCAGAGCCATTGTAACATCATAGCCACTATAATGTCATAGCCATTGTGATGCCATAGCCATTGTAATGTCATAGCCATTGTGCTGGCATAACCATTGTGACATCACAGCGACTATAACATAATATATATTGAAATGTCATAGCCACTGTAGTTTCATAGACGTTGTAATGTCATTGTTGTTTACTTTATGGACATCAGGATGTCAGAGACATTGTGACGTCAGAGCCACTATAATGTCACAGCTATTGAAACATGATAGGCACTATAATGTCATAGAAACAGTAAAGCCATTGCCACTGTATTATCATAGCCATTGTGATGTCATAGCCATTGTAACATCATAGCCTTTGTGAAGTCATAGCCATTTTAAAATCATACCCTTGCACCATCATAGCCATTTTAACCTCATAGCCACTTTATGGCCCAGCCATTGAAAGGTTGTAGACATTGTAAAGTCATAGCATTTGTAATATCATAGCCATTGTGTCGGCTTAGCCATTTTCATCATAGCCATCCTCACGTTATAGCCATGCTTACATCAGAACCATTTTAACATCATAGCCACTGTGACATCATACCCACTATAATGTCATAGCCTTTGGAACATCATAGTCACAATAATGTCACAGCCATCGTAATGTCATTGCCATTGTGACGTCGTAGCTATTGTAACAGCATGGCCGTTGTGAGATCATAGTTGTTGTAGTCATATTAATTGTGACTTCATAGCAATTGTGATGTCATGGTCATTGTAATCTTATAGCCATAGTGATGGCATAGCCATTGTGACATCATAGCCACTGTAACATCATATCCATTGTATAGTCAAAGGAATTGTAATATAATAGCTATTGAAAGGTCATAGCCATTATAACAGTGCATCCATAGTAATGGCCTAGCCATTCTAATGTCATAACCATTGTGCCTTCATAGGCACTGTGACATCAGAGCCAATGTAACATCATAACCACTATAATGTCATAGCCATTGTGATCTCATAGCCATTGTGATGTCATAGCCATTGAGATGTCATAGCCATTGTAATGTCATAGCCTTTGTGATGAGATAGCCATTGTGACATCTCAGCGACTATAAAACCATATATATTTTAATGTCATAGCCACTGTATTTTCATAGACAGTGTAAAGTCGTTGCCATCGTGACATCATAGACATGTGATGTCATAACCACTATAATGTCAAAGTCATTGTAACATGTTAGGCACTATGATGTCATAGATATAGTAAAGTCATTGCCTCTGTCTTGTCATAGGATTGTGACGTCATAGCCATTGTAACATCATAGCCGTTGTGAAGTCATAGCCATTTTAAAGTCATATCCATTGTTACATCATAGCCTTTGAAATGTCATAGCCTTTGTAAGATACTAGTCACGATAATGTCACTGACATGGAAACATCATATCCATTGGGCCATCATAGTTCTTTTAATGTCATATTCGTTATGATGTCATAGCAATTGAAATGTTATAGCCACTCTAGTGTAATAACCATTGTGACGTCATAGCCATTGTTATGTCATAGGCATTGTGACGTCATAGCCATTGTAACCTCTTAGCCACTTTAATGTCATAGTCATTGAAACGTCATAACCTTTGTAATGTCATATATATTGTAAAGTCATAGCATTTGTAATATCCTAGCCATTATGTCGGCATAGTCATTGTCATCTTAGCCATCGTCAAGTCATGGCCATCATAACATGAGAGCCATTGTAACGTCATAGCTACTGTGACGTCATAACCACTATAATGTCATAGCCTTTATAAAGTCAGAGTCACAATAATGTCACAGACATTTTAACGTCATAGCCATTGTGTCCTCGTAGCCATTGTGACATCATAGCCACTGTAACATCATAGCCCTTGTAATATCATAGTCATTGTGAAGTCATATCAATTGTGACTTCATAGCATTTACGATGTCATTGCCATCATGACGTTACAGCCATTGTGATGTCATAGCTTCTATAATGTCACAGCCATTGTAATATCTTAGGCCTTATAATGTAATAGACATAGTAAAGACATTCCCACTGTATTGTCATAGCCATTGTGATGTCGTAGCAATTGTGACGTCATAGTAATTGTAACATCATAGCCCTTGTGATATCATAAGCATTGTGAAGTCTTATCAATTGTGACTTCGTAGCAATTGTGATGTCATAGCCACTATAACATCATATCTATTGTAAAGTTATAGCTATTGCAATATCATAGCTACTGTAATGTCATAGCCACTGAAACATCGTATCCATAGTAATGGCCTAGCCACTCATGTCATAACTATTGTGCCTTCATACCCATTGTGACATCATAGCCATTGTAACCTCATAGCCACTTTAATGTCACAGCCATTGAGACGTCATAGCTACTATAAGGCACAGGCATTGGACTGTCATAGCCACAATGTTATAGACATTGTAACGTCATTGCTATTGTGACATCATAGCCAAGGTGAAATCATAACCATTGTGACGTCATTACCATTATAATGTCACAGCCATTGTAACATCATAGGGAACATAAATCAAAGGCATAGTTAAGTCATTGCAAATGTAACGTCATAGCCTTTGAAAGGTCATAGCCATTGTAATGTCATAGCCATTTTGATGTCATAGCCATTGTGATGGCGTATCCATTGTGATGTCATAGCCATCGTAACCTCAGAACATTTGTAACGTCATGGCCAATGTGATGGTATAGCCATTGTACCTTCGTAGCCTTTATGATGTCATAGCCATTGAGACGTCATAGCAATTGTAACCTCATAGCCCTTGTGATATCATAGTCATTGAGAAGTCATATCAATTGTGACTTTATAGCAATTGTGATATCATAGCCATTGTAATGATTTTGCCATGATGGCATAGCCATTGTGTCATCATAGCCACTATAACATCTTATCTATTGTAAAGTCATAGCTATTGTAATATCATAGCTATTGTAATGTCTTAGCCATTGTAACATCGCATCCATAGTAATGATATAGCAACTCTAGTGTTATACCATTGTGCCTTCATAGCCATTGTTACATCACAGCCATTGTAACTTCACAGCCACTTTAATGTCACAGCCAATGAAATGTCACAGCTACTATAATGCCACAGGCATTGTACCGTCAAAACCACAATAATGTGCTAGATATTGTAACATCACTTCTTTTATGACATCATATCCATCATAAAATCAAAGCCATTGTGAGGACATAACCACTATAATGTCACAGCCATTGTAACATCAATGCCCTTGTGAGATCATAGTCTTTGTGAAGTCATATCAATTGTGACTTCATAGCAATTGTGATGTCATGGTCACTGTAATCTTATAGCCATAGTGATGGCATAGTCACTGTGACATCATAATCACTGTAACATCATATCCATTGTATAGTCAAAGGAATTGTAATATCATAACTATTGAAAGGTCATAGCCATTGTAACAGTGCATCCGTAGTAATGGCCTAGCCATTCTAATGTCATAACAATTGTGCCTTCATAGGCATTGTGACATCATAGCCATTGTAACATCATAGCCACTATAATGTCATAGCCATTGTGATGTCGTAGCCATTGAGATGTCATAGCCATTGTAATGTCATATCCTTTGTGATGAGATAGCCATTGTGACATCTCAGCGACTATAAAACCATATATATTTTAATGTCATAGCCACTGTATTTTCATAGACACTGTAAAGTCGTTGCCATTTACATCACTGCCATCGTGACGTCATAGATATTGTGACATTTTAACCACTACAATGTCAATGTCATTTTAACATGTTAGGGACTATGATGTCATAGACATAGTAAAGTCATTGCCACTGTCTTGTCATAGGCATTGTGACGCAATAGCCATTGTAACATCATAACCATTGTGAAGTCATAGCCATTTTAAAGTCATATCCATTGGTACATCATAGCCTTTGAAATGTCATATCCTTTGTAAGGTCCTAGTCATGATAATGTCACAGCCATGGAAACGTCATATCCATTGTGACATCATAGTCCTTTTCACGTCATATTTGTTTTGATGTCATAGCTATTGAAATGTTATAGCCACTCTAGTGTAATAACCATTGTGACGTCATAGCCATTGTTATGTCATAGGCATTGTGACGTCATAGCCATTGTAACCTCATAGCCACTTTAATGTCATAGCCATTGAGACGACGTAACCTTTGTAATGTCATATACATTGTAAAGTCATAGCATTTGTAATATCCTAGCCATTGTGTCGGCATAGTCATTGTTATCATAGCCATCGTCAAGTCATGGCCATCATAACATGAGAGCCATTGTAACGTCATAGCTACTGTGACGTCATAAACACTATAATGACATAGCCCTTGTAAAGTCATAGTCACAATAACATCACACATTTTAACATCATAGCCATTGTTTCCTCGTAGCCATTGTGACATCATAGCCACTGTAACATCATAGCCCTTGTGATATCATAGTCATTGTGAAGTCATATCAGTTGTGACTTCATAGCAATTGTGATGTCATAGCCAGTATAACATCATATCTACTGTAAAGTCATAGCTATTGTAATATCATAGCTACTATAATGTCATAGCCATTCAAACATCGTATCCATAATAATGTCTTAGCCACTCTAGTGTCATAACTATTGTGCCTTCATACCCATTGTGACATCATAGCCATTGTAACCTCATAGGCACTTTAATGTCACAGCCATTGAGACGTCATAGCTACTATAATGCCACAGGAATTGTACCATCATAGGCACAATGTTATAGACATTGTAACGTCATTGCCTTTGTGACATCATAGCCAAGGTGAAATCATAGCCATTGTGACGTCATAACCATTATAATGTCACAGTAATTGTAACATCATAGGGAACATAATGCAAAGGCACAATTAAGTGATTGCAAATGTAACGTCATAGCCATTGTGACATCATAGCCACTGAAACGTCATAGCCATTGTGATGTCACAGCCATTTTGATGTCATAGCCATTACAATGTCATAGCCATTGTGATGGCGTATCAATTGTGATGGCGTATCAATTGTGATGTCATAGCCATCGTAACCTCAGAGCAATTGTAACGTCATAGCCACTGTAATGGCATAGCCATTCTAACTTCGTAGCCTTTGTGATGTCATAGCCATTTTGATGTCATAGCAGTTATAACATCATAGCCCTTGTGGTATCATAGTCATTGTGAGGTCATATCAATTGTGACTTCATAGCAATTGTGATATCATAGCCATTGTAATGTTTTTGCCATAATGGCATAGCCATTGTGACATCATAGCCACTATAACATCTTATCTATTGTAAAGTCATCGCTTTTTTAATATCATAGCTATTGTAATCACTTAGCCATTGTAACAATGCATCCATAGTAATGCAATAGCAACTCTAGTGTCATACCATTGTGCTTTGATAGCCATTGTGACAACATAGCCGTTGTAACCTCACAGCCACTTTAATGTCACAGCCAATGAAACGTCCCAGCTACTATGCCACAGGCATTGTACCATCATAGCCACAATGAGACATTGTAACGTCATTTCCTTTGTGACATCATATCCATCATAAAATCGTAGCCATTGTGAGGACATAACCACTATAATGTCACAGCCATTGTAAAATCCTTGGCACCATAATGACATAGGCATAGTCAGGTCACTGAAAATGTAATGTCATAGATATTTTGACATCATCGCCATTCAAACGTCATAGCCATTGTGATGTCATAGCCATTGTAACGTCATAGCCATTATAATGTCGTAGCCATTGTGATGGCATAGCCATTTTGACATCACAGTGAGTATAACATCACATATATTGTAATGTCATAGCCCCTGTAGTTTCAGACATTGTAATGTCATTGCCGTTGACTTCATAACCATCATGACGTCATAGACATTGTGATGTCATAGACACTATAATGTCACAGCCATTGTAACATGATAAGCACTATAATGCCATAGAGATGGTAAAGTCATTGCCACTGTCTTATAATAGCCATTGTGACGTCATAACCCTTGTGATATCATAGTCATTGTGAAGTCATATCAATTGTGACTTCATAGCAGTTGTGATGTCAAAGCCATTGTAATGTTATAGCCATAATGGCATAGCCATTGTGACATCATAGCCACAATAACATCTTATCTATTGTATATTCATACCTATTGTAATATCATAGCTATTTTAATGTCATAGCCATTGTAACATCGCATCCATCGTAATGAAATAGCAACTCTAGTGTTGTAACCATTGTGCCTTCATAGCCATTGTGACAACATAGCCATTGTAACCTCACAGCCACTTTAATATCACAGCCAATGAAAAGTCACAACTACTATAATGCCACAGGCATTGTAGCGTCATAGCCACAATAATGTGCTAGACATTGTAACTTCACTGCCTTTGTGACATCATTTCCATCATAAAATCGTAGCAACTGTGAGGTCATAGCCATTTTAACTTCACATCCATTGTGACATCATAGCCATTGAACTCTAATAGCCTTTGTAACGTCATGGTCATGATAATGTCATAGCCATTGTAACGACATATCCATTGTGACATCATAGTCCTTTTAATGTCATAATCATGATGTCATATCTATTGAAATGTCAAACGCACTCCTGTGTAATAACCATTTTGACGTCATAGCCATTGTTATGTCATAGGCATTGTAATCTCATAGCCATTGTATCCTAAAATCCACTTTAATGTCACAGCCATCGAAATGTATTAACCTTTGTAATGTCATATACTTTGTAAAGTCATAGCATTTTTAATATCCTATCCATTGTGTCGGCATAGTAATTGTCATGATAGCCATCATCTTGTCATGGCCATCATAACATCAGAGCCATTGTAAAGTCACAGTCACTCTGACGTCATACCCACTATAATGTCATAGCCTTTGTAAAGTCATAGTCAGTGTAATGTCACAGCCATTGTAACGCATAACCATTGTGACGTCGTAGCCCTTGTGAAGTTATAGCTATTGTACCATCATAGCCCTTGTGACATCATAGTCATTGTGTTCATATCAATTGTGATTTCATAGCAATTGTGATGTCATAGCCCTTGTGATGGCCTAGCCATTATGAGGTCATAGCCACTATACCATCATATCCATTGTAAAGGCATAGCTATTGTAGTATCATAGCTGTTGTAATGTCATAGCCATTGTAACATTGTATCTATTGTAATGTCATAGCCACGCTAGTGTCATAACCATCGTGCCTTCTTAGCCATTGTGACATCATAGCCATTGTAACATCATAGACACTTCAATGTGACAGCCATTTAACCATCATAGCCACAATAATGTTATAGACATTGTAACATCATTGCCTTTGTGGCGTCATAGCCATCGTGAAATCATAGCCATTGTGACAACATAGCTACTATAATGTCACAGCCATTGCAACATCATAGGCACCATATGACATAGACATAGTTAAGTCATTGCAAATTTAATGTAATAGCCATTGTGACATCATAGCCATTGAAACTTCATGACCACTGAAAAGTCATAGCCATTGTGATGGCATAACCATTGCGATGTCATAGCCATAGTAACGTCACAGCCATTGTAATGTCATAGAAACTCTGATGGCATAACCATTGTAACTAGATAGCCATTGTGATGTCATAGCCATTGTAACCTCTTAGCCACTATAATTTCATAGCCATTTTGATGTCCTAGCCATTGTAATGTCATAGACTATAATGTCATAGGCATTTTGATGTCATGACCGTTGTAATGTCATTACCACTGTGATGGCATAACATTGTGACATCACAGCGATTATAACATCATATATATTGTAATGTCATAGCCACTGTAGTTTCATAGACATTGCAATGTCATTGCCATTGACCTCATAGCCATCGTGACGTCATAGCCATTGTGACATCATAGCCACTATAATGTCACATTTATTTTCACATCATAGGCACTATAATGTCATAGACATAATAAAGTCATTGCCATTGTATTGTCATAGTCATAGTGACGTCTTAGCAACTATAACATCATAGCCATTGAGAAGTAATAGCCATTTTAAAGTCATATCCATTGTAATATCAAAGCTATTTAATGTCATAGCCATTGTGACGACATAGCTATTGAAATTTCATCGTCCCTGTAGTGTAATAAGCATTGTGACGTCATAGCCATTGTAATGTCATAGGCATTGTGCTGTCATAGTCATTGTAACCTCATAGCCACTTTAATGTCACAGCCATTGAAACGCCGTACCTTCTATCATGTCATAGACATTGTAAAGTCATAGCATTTGTAATTTCATAGCCACTGTGTCGGCATACCATTTTCATCATAGCCATCATCACATCATAGCCATCATGACCAGAGCCATTGTGAGGTCTTAGCCATTGTAACATTGCCACTATAATGTCATAGCCTTTGTAACATCATCGTCACAATAATGTCACAGCCATTGAATCGTCATTACCATGGTGACATCGTAGCCATTTTGACGTTGCAGCCATTGTGATGTCATAGCCATTGTAAGATCATAGTCTTTGATACATCATCGTCATTGTGAAGTCATATCAATTGTGATTCATAGCAATTGTCATATCATAGCCATTCTAATGTCATAGCTAATGTGATGGCATCACCATTGTGATGTCATAGCTACTATAACATCATATCAATTGTAAAGTCATAGCATTGTAATATCAAAGCTTTTGTAATGTTGTAACCATTGTAACATTATATCCATAGTAATGTCATAGCCATTCTAGTGTCATAACCATTGTGCCTTCATAGCCATTGTGACATCATAGCCATTGTAACCACATAGCCACATTCATGTCACAGCCACGGAAACGTCATAGCTACTATAATGCCACAGGCATTGTACCATCATAGCCACAATAATGTTATAGACGTTGTAACGTCATTGCCTTTGTGATGTCATAGCCATCGTGAAATCATAGCCATTGTGATGTCATAGCCACTATAATGTCAGAGCCAGTGTAACATTATTGGCACCATAATGATATAGACGTACTTAAGTCATTGCAAATTTAACATGATAGCCATTGTGATGTCACAGTCATTGTGAAGTCATCTCATTTGTGACATCATAGCAATTGTGATGTCATAGCCATTGTAATGTTATAGCCATTGTAAAGGTATAGCCATTGTGATGTCATAGCCACTATAACATAATATCCATTGTTAAGTCATAGCTATTGTAATATCATAGGTATTGTAATGTCATAGCCATTTTAATATAGAATCCATAGCAATGGCATAGCCACTCTAGTGTCATAACCTTTGTGCCTTCATAGACATTGTGACATCATAGCCATTGTATCCTCATAGCCACTTTAATTTCACAGCCATTGAAACATCATAGCTATTATGCCACAGGCATTGTACCGTCATAGCCACAATAATGTTATAGACATAGTAACGTAATTGCCTTTGTGACATCATAGCCATCATGAAATTGTAGCAGATGTGACGCATAGCCACTATAATGTCACAGCCATTGTAAAATTATAGGCACCGTTTGACAAAGACATAGTTAAGTCACTGCAAATTTAATGGCATAGCCATTGTGACATCATAGCCATTGCAACGTCATAGCCATTGAAATGTCATAGCCATTGTGATGTCATAGCCATTTTGATGTTATAGCCATTTTAATGTCATAACCATTGTGATGGCATAGCCATCGTGATCTCATAGCCATCGTGATGTCATAGCCATCATAACGTCAGAACCATTGTAACGTCATAGCCACTCTGATGGCATAGCCATTGTAATTAGATAACGATTGTGATGTCATAGCCATAGTAACCTCTTAGCCACTATAATGTCATAGCCATTGTGATGTCATAGCCATTGTAATGTCATAACTATTGTTATGGCATAGCCATTGTGACATCACAGTGACTATAGCATCATCTATATGTAATGTCATAGCCACTGTAGTTTCATAGACATTGAAAAGTCATTGCCTTTGAAGTCATAGCCATTGTGACATCATAGCAATTGTGACATCACAGCCACTATAATGTCAGGTTTTACATCAAGGGACTATAATGTCATAGACATAATAAAGTCATTGCCACTCTATTGTCATAGTCATAGTGATGTCATAGCAACTATAACATCATAGCCATTGTGCAGTCATAGTCATTTTAAAGTCATATCCATTGTAATATCAAAGCTATTTTAACGTCACAGCCATTGTGACGACATAGCCATCATAATGTCACAGCCATTGCAATATCATAGGCACCATAATGACATAGACATAGTTAAGTCATTGCAAATTTAATGTCATAGCCATTGTGACGTCATAGTCATTGTGAAATATCAATTGTGACTTCATAGCATTTGTGATGTCATAGCCATTGTAATGTTACAGCCATTTTGATGGCATAGCTATCGTGACATCATAGCCACTATAACATCATATCCATTGTAAAGTCATAGCTATTGTAATATCATAGCTATTGTAATGTCATAGCCATTGAAAAATCGTATCCATAGTAATGTCATAGCCACTCTAGTGTCATAACAATTGTGAATTCATAGCCATTGTATCGTTATTGCCACTTTAATGTCACAGCCATTGAAACGTCATAGCTATTATAATGCCACAGCCATTTTACCGTCATAGCCACAAAAATGCTATAGACATTGTAACGTCATTGCTTTTGTGATGTCATAGCCATCGTGAAATCATAGCCATTGTGGCGATATAGTCACTATAATGTCACAGCCATTGTAACATCATAGGCACCATATGACATACAATTAAGTCATTGCAAATTAAACATCATAGCCACGGTGACATCATAGCCATTGAAATATCTTAGCCATTGAAACCTCATAGCCATTGTGATGTCATAGCCATTTTGATGTTATAGCCCTTGTAATGTCATAGCCATTTTGAAGGCATAGACATTGTGACATCATAGCCATTGAAACGTGATAGCCATTGAAATGTCATAGCCATTGTGATGTCATAGCCATTTTGATGTTATAGCCATTGTAATGTCATAACCATTGTGATGGCATAGCCATCGTGATCTCATAGCCATCGTGATGTCATAGCCATCGTAACGTCAGAACCATTCTAACGTCAGAACCATTGTAACACCAGAGCCATTGTATCATCATATCCACTCTGATGGCATAACCATTGTAACTAGATAGCCATTGTAGTGTCATAGTCATTGTAACCTCTAAGCCAATATAATGTCATAGCCATTGTGATGTCATAGCCATTGTAATGTCATAGACTATAATGTCATAGACATTGTGATGTCATAACCATTGTAATGTCATTGCCATTGTGATGGCATACCATTGTGACATCACAGCAATTATCATATATATTATAATGTCATTGCAACTGTAGTTTCACAGATATTGCAACGTAACTGCCTTGACATCATAGCCATCATGACGTCATAGCCATTGTAACATCATAGCCACTATCATGTAACAGTTATTTTCACACCTTAGGCACTATAATGTCATAGACATAATAAAGTCATTGCCAGTGTATTTTCATAGTCATAGACACGTCATAGAAACTATAACATCATAGCCATTGTGAAGTTATAGCAATTTTAAAGTCATAGCCATTTTAAAGTCATATCCGTTGTAACATCAAAGCTATTTAACGTCATAGCCATTAAAATGTCATAGCCACCATAGTGTAATAAGCATTGTGACATAGCCATTATAATGTCATAGGCATTGTTCCATCATAGCCATTGTAACCTCATAGCCACTTTAATGTCACAGCCATTGAAACGTCATAGCCTCTGTAATGTCATAGACATTGTAAAGTCATAGCATTTGTAATATCATACCAATTGTGCGGGCATAGCCATTTTCATCATAGCCATCGTCACATCATAGCCATCATAACATCAGAGCCATTGTGACGTCAAAGCCACTGTGATGGCATAGACATTGTAACTTCATCACCATTGTTTTGTCATAGCCATTGTAACATCATAGCCACTATAATGTATTGGCCATTTTGTTGTCATAGCCATTGCAATGTCATTACCATTTAGATGGCATACCATTGTGACATAAAAGCAATTATAACATCATATATATTGTAATGTCATAGCAACTGTAGTTGCATAGGCATTGTAACATCATTGCCATTGAGGTCATAGCGATCCTCATTTCATAGCCATTGTAATGTCATAGCCATTGTGATGGCATAGCCATTGTGTTGTCATAGCCATCATAAAGTCAGAGCCATTGTACCGTCATAGGCACTGTGATGGCATAACCATTGTGTCTTCGTTGCCATTGTGGTGTCATCGCCATTGTAACATTAAAGCCACTATAACAAAATAGCCATTGTGATATCATAGCCATTGTGATATCATAGCCATTTTAATGTCATAGCCATTGTGATAGCATAGCCATTGTCACATCACAGCAACTATCACATCATGTATATTGTAATGTCATAGCCACTGTAGTTTCATAGACATTGTAACATCATTGACTGACGACATGATAGTCATTCTTAAGTCATATCAATTGTGAATGCATAGCAATTGTGATGTCATAGCCATTGTAATGTCATAGCCATTGTGATGGCATGGCCATTGTGACGTCATTGCCACTATAACATCATATCTATTGTAAAGTCATAGCTATTGTTATATCATAGTTATTGTAATGTCATAGCCATTGTAACATTGTATCCATATTAATGTCATAGCCACTCTAGTGTCATAAACATTGTGCTTTCATAGCCATTGTGACATCATAGCCATTGGAACCTCATAGCCACTTTAATGTCACAGCCATTGAAACGCCATAGCTATTATAATGCCAAAGGCATTTTACCATCATAGCCACAGTAATGTTATAGACATAATAAGGTCATTGCCTTTATGACATCATAGCCATCGTGAAATCATAGCCATTGTGACGTCATACCCACTATAATGTCATAGCCTTTGTAACGTCATAGTTCCAATAATGTCACAGCCATTGTAACATCATAGCCATTGTGACATCGTAGCCATTGTGACGTCATAGCCATTGAAATGTCATAGCCACTGTAGTGTAATAACCATTGGGATGTCATAGCTATTGTTATGTCATAGGCATTGTGCCGTCATAGCCATTGTAACCTCATAGCCACTTTAATGTCACAGCCATTGAAACGTCATAGCCTCTGTAATGTCATAGACATTGTAAAGTCATAGCAATTGTAATATCATACACATTGTGTCAACATAGCCATTTCATCATAGCCATTGTCACGTCATAGCCATCATAACATCAAAACCGTAACATCATACCCACTATAATGTCATACCCACTATAATGTCATAGACTTTGTAACATCATAGTCACGATAATGTCACAGCCATTGTAACGTCGTAGGCATTGTTATGTCGTAGCCATTTTGACATCATAGTCATTATAACATCATAGCCCTTGTGACATTATAGTCATTGTGAAGTCATATCAATTGTGACTTCCTAGCAATTGTAATGTCATAGCCATTGTAATGTCATAGTCATTGTGATGGCATGGTTATTGTGACGTCGAATCCACTATAACATCATATCCATTGTAAAGTCATAGCTATTGTAATGTCATATTGATTGTAACATCGTATCCATAGTAATGTATTAGTCATTGTGACGTCATAGCCATTGTGATGACATAGCCATTGTGATGGCATAGCCACTGTGATGGCATAGCCATTGTAACTAGATAGCCATTGCCATGTCATAGCAATTGTAATGTCATAGCCACTATAATGTCATAGCCATTGTAATGTCATAGCTATTTTGATGGCATAGCCATTGTGACATCACAGCGACTACAATATCATATATATTGTGATGTCATAGCCACTGTAGTTTGATGGACATTGTAACGTCATTGCCATTGATGGAGGAAGCCATGCTCCCCACCTCTTGCGGCCCAGCTCTGAGCCCGAAAGCAACAATGTTTCAATTATAAAAGCTAAATAAAACCCAGATACCTGCTTTCAGCAGGCCGTGGCGACGGATCTGGAGCCAACTCTCATCTCCAGTGACAGCAACAAAGCTTCAATTATTGAAGGTAAGCAAATCCCAGAAAAAAAAAAGTAACGAAAAAAAAGGAGAGGCTGGTAGTTTGAGTTGCCGGCCATCTTGAAAACGGCCCTCAGCCAGACTGGCCAGGCACCCCAGTGGGGACCCCCACCCCGAAACGGGTGTGACCAGCTGCATACAGCCATCAGCCCCTCACCCAGGCTGGCCAGGCACCCAAGTGCGACCCCCACCCTGATCCGGGACACCCTTCAATGCAAACCAGCCGGCCCCCTCCCGTGCACCAGGCCTCTATCCTATATAGAGGCCTAACAGCAGAAAGACTGGGAATGATTGGTCACTATGACACACACTGACCACCAGGGGTCAGACACTTAATGCAGGAGCTGCCCTCTGGTGGTCAGTGCGCTCCCACATGGAGGAACTCTGCTCAGCCACAAGCCAGGCTGATGGCTGCCAGTACAGCGGTGGTGGTTGGAGCCTCTCCTGCCTCCTCAGCAGCGCTAAGGATGTCTGACTGCAGCTTAGGTCTGCTCCCCGCTGGCAAGTGGTCATCCCCTTAAGGTTGCTGGGCTTCCAGAGGGATGTCTGATTGCCATCTTAGGCCCAATACCTCGGGGAGCAGGCCTAAGCCAGCAGGTGGTCATCCCCCGAGGGGTCCCAGACTGCGAGAGGGCACAGGCCCGGCTGAGGGACCCCCCCACCCAGTGCACCAATTTTTGTGCACCGGGTCTCTAGTCAGTTTATAATGGTCTTAATTATCCATAAATGAATGAGATCATTTGGTATTTTTCTTTCATTGACTGGCTTATTTCACTAAGCATAATGCTCTACAGTTCCAACCATGCTGTCACAAATGGTAAGAATTCATTCTTTTTTACAGCAGCGTAGTATTCCATCGTGTAGATGTACCACAGTTTTCTAATCCATTCATCTGCTGATGGGTACTTAAACTGTTGGCAGATCTTAGCTATGGTGAATTGTGCTGCTATGAATATAGGGGTGCATATATCCTTTCTGATTGGTGTTTCTGGTTTCTTGGGATATATTCCTAGCAGTGGGATCACTGTGTCAAACGGGAGTTCCATTTTTAACTTTTTGAGGAAACTCAATACTGTCTTCCAGAGTGGCTGCACCAGTCTGCATTCCCACCAGCAGTGCACGAGTGTTCCTTTTTCTCCACATCCTCTCCAGCACTTATCATTTGTTGATTTGTTGACGATAGCCATTCTGACAGGTGTGAGATGGTACCTCATTGTTGTTTTGATTTGCATCTCTCGGATGATTAGTGACTTTGAGCAAGTTTTCATATTTCTCTTGGCTTTCTGAATGTCCTCTTTTGAAAAGTGTCTATTTAGGTCCGTTGCCCATTTTTTTTTTATTGGATTGTTTAATTTCCTTTTGTTAAGTTGTATGAGTTCCCTATAAATTTTGGAGATTAGGCCCTTATCAGATATAACATTGGCAAATATGTTCTTCCATGCAGTGGGCTTTCTTGTTGTTTTGTTGATTGTTTCTTTTGCTGTGCAGAAGCTTTTTATTTTGATGTAGTCCCATTTGTTCATTTTCTCTTTAGTTTCCAATGCCCTAGGAGCTATATCAGTGAAGAAATTGTTTGGCATATGTCTGAGATTTTGTTGCCTTTGGATTCCTAAAGTATTTTTATAGTTTCCCGTCTTACTTTTAAGTCCTTTATCCATTTTGAGTTTATTTTTGTGTATGGCGTAATTGGTGATCTAGTTTCATTTTTTTGCATGTATCTGTCCAATTTTCCCAACACCATTTATTGAAGACACTGTCTTGACTACATTGTATGTTCTTGCGTCCTTTCTCAAATATTAATTGAGCATATTGGTTCGGGTCAATTTCTTGGCTCTCTAAACTATTCCATTGATTTTTATGTCTGTTCTTGTGCCAGTACAAGGCTGTTTTGAGAACAGTGGCTTTGTAATACAGCTTGATATCTGGTATTGAGATCACACCTACATTGTTCTTCTTTCTCAGGATTGCTGAAGCTATTCGGCGTTTTCTTTTATTCCAGATGAATTTTTGCAGAGTTCGTTCTAGTTCTGTGAAATATGCCGTAGTTATTTTAATGGGAAGTGCATTGAATTTATAGGTTGTTTTGAGTAGTATGGACATTTTAATGATGTTGATTCTACCAATCCAAGAAATGGTATGTTCTTCCATGTGTTTATGTCTTCCTCTATCTCTTTTTTCAATGTCCTATAGTTTTCTGAGTAAAGGTCTTTTACCTCCTTAGTTAAGTTTATTCCTAGGTATCTTAATTTTTTTGGTGCGATGGTAAATGGGATTGCTCATTTAGTGTCTCTTTCTGTAAGTTCACTATTGGTGTATAGAAATGCCATAGATTTCTTGATGTAATTTTGTATCCTGCTACATTGCCAAATTCATTTAAGTCTAATAGTTTTTTTATGGAGTTTTTAGGGTTTTTTATGTATAATATCATGTCATCTGCGAATAAGGACAGTTTTACTTCTTCTTTTACAATTTGGATGCCTTTTATTTTTTCTTCTTGTCTAATTGCAATGCCTAATACTTCCAGTACTATATCGAACAGGAGTGGTGTCAGTGGGCATCCCTGTCTTGTTCCTGTTCTTAGGGGGAAATGGTGTTAGTTTTTGTCCATTGAGTATGATGTTGGCTGTGGGTTTGTCATATATGGTTTTATTATGTTGAGGTATGATCCTTCTATTCCCACCTTGCTGGGAGTTTTTATCAAAAATAGGTGTTGGATTTTGTCAAAGGCTTTTCTTGCATCAATTGATATGACTATGTGTTTTTTTTCTTTCAATTTGTTTATGTGATGTATCACATTTATTGACTTGCAGATATTGAAACATCCTTGCATCACTGGGATAAATCCTACTTGGACATGGTGTATGGTCTTTCTGATGTACTGCTGGATCCGATTTGCTAAGAATTTGTTGAGGATTTTGGCATCTATGTTCATGAGAAATACTGGCCTGTAATTCTCTTTCATTGTGTTGTCTTTACCTGGTTTTGGTATTAGGGTGATGCTGGCTTCATAGAATGAGCTTGGAAGTGTTCCTTCCTCTTGGATTTTTTGTAGTAGTCTGAGGAGGATAGGTTTTAATTTTTCCTTGAATGTTTGGTAAAACTCCCCTATGAAGCCATCTGGTCCTGGGCTTTTGTTTGCTGGAAGCTTTTTGATGACTGCTTCAATTTCTTCCATAGTTATTGGCCTGTTGAAATTTTTAGATTCTTCCTGATTGAGTTTTGGAACGTTGTATTTTTCTAGGAATATGTCCATTTCCTCCAGGTTGTCTAGTTTCTTGGAGTAGAGTTGTCCGTGGTATTGTTTAACAATCATTTGTATTTCTGTGGGGTCTGTTGTTATTTTGCCTCTATCATTTCTGATTTGGATTATTTGGGTCCTCTCTCTTTGCTTCTTGGTGAGCTTGGCTAGAGGTTCATCAATCTTGTTTATCCTTTCCAAGAACGGGCTCTTGGTTTCAATGATTTTCTGTATTGTTTTTTGGGTCTCTATACCATTTATTTCTGCACTAATCTTTATTATCTCCTTCCTTCTGCTCACTCTAGGATTTTCTTGTCACTCTCTTTCTAATTCTTTGAGTTGTAGAGTTACATGATTTACTATCATTTTTTTTTCTTTTTTTTGAGATAGGCCTGTAGAGCTATAAACTTCCCTCTCAGCACTGCTTTCATTGTGTCCCATAGGTTTTGGATTGTTGTGTTTTCATTGTCATTAGTTTCCAGGATGTTTTTAATTTCTTCTTTGATGTCATTGGTAACACAATCAATATTTAATAACATGCTATTCAGCTGCCAAGTGTTTGAGTATTTTGGGTTGTTTTTATTGTAGTTTATTTCTAATATTTTGCCCTCGTGGTCTGAGAAGATGCTTGGTATGATTTCAATCTTCTTGAATTTGGGGAGACTTTGTTTTTGACCTAATATGTCCCATGAGCACTTGAGAAGAATGTATATTCCGTGGCTTTGGGGTGAAGTGTTCTGAAGATGTCAATTAAGTCCATCTGATCTAGTGAGTCATTTAGGATTGCTGTTTCTTTGCTGATTGTTTGTCTAGAGGATTTTTCCAGTGATGTCAGTGGTGTATTAAAGTCCCTTACTATAGGAGTTCCAGTGGTGCAATCGGTTAGCGCACAGTACTTATACATCATAAAGTTTCCTACTATGATTGTATTGTTGTCAATCTCTCCTTTGATATCTTCCAGGAGTTTTTTTTTATGTATTAGGGTGCTCCTGCATTGGGTGCGTATATGTTTATCAGGGTTATAACTTTTTGTTGTATTGATCCCTTTAGTATTATGAAGTGGCCTTACTTATCTCTTGTTATGGCCTTCACTTTGAGGTCTATTTTGTCAGATATAAGTATTGCTACCCCAGCTTTTTTTCATTTCCATTTGCCTGAAAGATATTTTTCCATCCTTTCACTTTCAGTCTGTGTGAGTGCCTTCTTCTGAGGTGAGTCTCTTGTAGACAGCAAATGTATGGGTCATTTTTTTTTATCCATTCAGCCACTCGATGTCTTTTGGTTGGAGCATTTAGTCCATTTATGTTTAAAGTTATTATTGAAAGGTAATTGTTTGTAGCCATTTCTTTATTTGCGTGCCTGTTTTCTTTCTGAGCTTTTTATTTCTTTTTTTTACACAAGTCCCTTTAGCATTTCTTCCATTGGTGGCTTGGTGGTGATAAACTCCCTTAGCCTTTTTTTTTGTGTATGTGAAGACTCTTATTTCCCCTTCAATTTTGAATGATAGCCTTGCTGGATAGAGTATTCTTGGATTCAGTCCTTTGTTTTGCATCACTTTGTAAATTTCAATCCATTCTTTTCCGGCCTAATGTGTTTTTGTTGAGAAATCATTTGATAATCTAATGGGAGATCCCTCAAATGTAACTTTCCGTCCTTCTCTTGCAACCTTTAAGATTCTCTCTTTGTCCTGAACATTTGCCATGGTAATTATGATGTGTCTTGGTGTGGGTCTTTTTGGGTTCACCTTGTTTGGGACTCTCTGTGCTTGTATGATTTTTTTCTTCCCCACCTCTGGGAAGTTTTGTGATACTATTTCTTCAAATAGGTTTTCTAATCCTTGTTCCCCTTTCTGTTCTTCTGGCACCCCTATTATTTGTATGTTGTTTCGTTTCTGTTGTCACAAAGCTCCCTTAGGCTCTCCTCCTGTCTTTTAATTTTTTTCTCCAATTGTTGTTCAGTTTGGGTGTGTTCTGTTTCCCTGTCTTCTAATTCGCTAATTCGGTCCTCTGCTTCTCCTAGCCTACTGTTGAAACTTTCAATGGTGTTTTTTATTGCAGCTATTTCACTCTTCATTTCTTCTTGCTTCTTGTATAAATTGTTGATTTTTTCCTCCATCCGGTTTATGCACTCTAGGACCCTTAATCTGAATTCTTTTTCTGTCATGTTGCATGCCTCTGTATCACTTAGCTGCTTTTCTGGCAAGGCCTCCTTTTCTTTCCTTTGGGGGTTTCTTTGTCTACCCATGTTTGATCGTACCGCCATATCTAGATGTTGAGTCATTCAGTAGCTGCTCCTTGGGTGGCAGTGGCTCCTTGGGCTGGGGTTGCTCCTCGGGCAGTTGTTGTAGCAGCTGCTCCTCAGTTGGTAACAGCTCCTATGGTGGGTGCTGTTCACCACTGTGGTGGCTCCTCTGGCTGGTGGGGGGAGGCTTCACACACAGCTGCTGTTCCTCAGAGAGTGGGTGTGGTGATCAGGAGGCTGCTGTTCCTTGGATGGGGGTGGGCTACCCAAGCAGCTGCTACTCCTTTGAATTGTTACTTTTAATCTCTTAAGCGGCCTCAGGGCATGGTGTTTTCCCATAGAGTGTGTCAGCTGTCTTCCCCCTAGGCAAGGCATATGTCTATCCCCCAGGCAAGGCAGATGTCTATTTGGCTGTGTGAGGGAATGACTGAGCCGAGGAGACTTGGGGTGTCTGCCTTCTGAGCTCTGTCCCCCAAGTCCCCTGTGCTGGATTCTGCTCTCACAGGTCCAGTCCACTTAATCCTCCCTCTGCCAAGGCACAAGGTGGGTTGCTCCACAGGGAATGTTTGTGCGTTGGCCCTTTAAGAGGGTGCCTGAACTTTCAGCTGCCACTCCCTGGCAGACAGCACCACACTGCTTTTCACAGCTTGATGTTATTTGGATACCTTCCTCAGTTTTTTGCTCTCTGCTGGAGAGCCAAGCTCTGGGATTAGATCCCAGAATTCTCAGTGGCACCTCCCCTCCCTCCACCACTGGCTGAGATATCTCTCTGGTACTTCAGTTCCCCTCTGTGGGTCATGTCTCTTCCCCTCCTACCTTTCTCTATGACGGCTTCACTTTCAGTCTTTGGGTATCAGGTTTCTCTCCTGTGAGTTTTCCGTTGATTATTCAGGAAGCCTTCTCATATTTCAGTTGTAATTCCAGCTTGTTCCTGGGAGCATGACCATGCAGCATCATCCTACTCTGCTGCCATTTTTAATCTCCTTCATGGTTCTTTATAGAATCTGCCTCATCTTTCCTCCTAGCTGCCTCTCTCCACCAGCCTGCCATCTGCTCACCTGGCCCCAGGCCCGCTCTCTGACTCTGAGGTTTAAATAGAACCACCACTAGGACATAAACACTGTAGTCATAGTGAGTGGGAAAGATTGCATTAGATGAAAAGTGCCTCTTATTACTGTATTCCACATATGATCAATGGTTTCTGGCTTTGTGATCTTTGCATACAGTAATTCTCAGGGCTTCCAAAATGTTCCTGTGGCTGAAGTCATGGGCAGAAAAAATAAACTCACAGAGTTTTGGATTCCCATGGAACATTCACCTCAAGGTTTCCTGATCAGGCAAGATCTCAAAGCTAGAGGAAGGATAATCCTGTACTCACTCTAAGGATGTATCTTTTGTAACCATTCAACATCCTCGTTGATTCTGATGTCAATAGTCTTCATGCTTGCAATATTTGCTGCCAATGAGGCAAGGCTGGTCTTACCAGGAAATTAGGAGAGAGATAGTAGGGTCCATATAGTGTTGCTATTTTAATTTTCTAGCAAGACAGAGATATCTAGGTCTTCATATGGAAGCACTTTTTTAGTGCTTTATTTAGGTATATTTATAACTGACATGCAACAAAATGCACTTTTCTAATGTGTACTATTTGTTGAGCTTGGACAAATGGATCAAACTTTAAAACCATCATATGTAAAGTAAATTTATCTCTCACCCATATACTGGTTAGGGCAAAAGCAGAGTTACAGAAGTGAGTATATAAAAAAAGAGCTTACTCTCTATTTTAAATAAATATTTTATATATTTAAAATATATTTATTGACTTTCTAAAAAGAAAAGAAGGGAGAGAGAAAGAGAGAGAGAGAGAGAGAGAGAGAGAGAGAGAAATGATGACATGAGAAACATCAAATAGCTGCCTCCTGTCTGCCACCTACAGGGCATCCAGGTAGGCACGTGCCCTGACCTGGACTGGAACCAGTGACCTCAGGGCAAGGAATGGTGCCCAACCAACTGAAGTACAATGGCCAGGAAAAAGTGTATATTTGTATTATTATTTATTTATTATTGAATTAATTTCCATACAACTCTAAAGCTAATTACCACACCCTATATTTACCTCCTGCCTTTTATAATCTGTCTTCTGCCTTCCCCATCCCTAAATGCATTCATTGATTTCCTTCCTTTACAAGATTAGTTCATATTTCCCATAATATTGTAAGCAATACAAGGTGTCTATTCTTTAACAAATATTGGTCTCTTTCATGCTACACAGTTATTTTGAGATTGAACACTAATGCTTATGTGAAATGCTATTTTTTATTGCTGAGTAATATTTTGCTCTGTCTATAAAAAATTTATCTATTGCTCTGTCTATGATTTTTGTTATTTCCAGGTTTAGGGTATTATAAAGAAATTTTCTGGAAATACTGTGTTCACTTCTTTATATAAATGTATGTTTTACTTATCTAATTGTTATGGTGTAGGTGAGTGTTTTGCTTTTGAAGACGTGCAAAACTGTGATCTAAAATAGTCATTCCCTTTGTCTTCCCAGTTACACACAATAATGAAAATTCTAGTTTTTTTTTTATCCCTATAAACATATGCAATGTTTAATATGTTTAAACTGTAGGCCCAAAAATCAGTATAGTGTTAACTTGTTTTAAATCCATTTCCATAAGAAATTTTTAAGGCGAGCATTTCTTTATGCATTTATTTACACTGTCTTTATCTATTTTGTTGAAAGTTTTGGTCAGAAACTTTTGCAATTTTTAAAATGAATTCAGGATTTAACCAATAGGAGGACAATTCAGCGTTAAGAAATCTGTATTCACTACACTATTCCTTAAAGACCCAAATGATTTCATTGGCAATTGGAACTATATATTTTGAATACTGGATGCAAAATTGTTTTTCTCAACTTTTATCTTATGCACAATTTAATGCCCACATGCATGATACACTTTTAAGTTAAATCTAGGTTGCTATCATTCTCCACCATTTTTTTCAAGTCAAAGCATTCTATAGTAAATTAAGTGAAGTTGTGTACTATTTGTCAATTTTCCTTGTGGTAAATACTCTCATCGTGATAAGTTTCAAAATGGGAAAATGTTGGCACTGAACATGGGCCTGCTAGGATATTTCACTAGCACATCATTATATTTTATTTCCAACATTCTGATGCAGTAGGTACAAATATACTCAGGAACATTCATGATAAAATAGTAAATTAATGGGAAGTGCAACTTTTAATCATTTTTTAAAACTTTGGTGTAAGTGTAATTGATTTAAAATATACATTCAAAAATATATTTTTATTGATTTCAGTGAGGAAGGGAGGGGAAAAATAGAGAGAGAAACATGAATGATGAGAGAGAATCACTGATAGGCTGCCTCCCCCAGGCACCACAATATGAATCCAGCCCACCACCTGAGCATTTGTCCTAACCAGGAATTGAACAGTGACGTGTAGTGTCGTAGGTAAACACTCAACCACTGAAGCACACTTTTCCAGCTTTCCTAAGATTTTCAGGGATCCCAGTCAACCTGTAACCAGGGTTGCAATGAGCAGTGGCAGCTCATCCTGGCCTAGCCCCCTGAATCTGCAGTCACGGCCTCCTTTACAGTTAACTCACTTTTCTAGAGAGTTAAAGGAGCCTGGTTGAATCTCTCTGCTGCTCCCTATTCTATCATAAGGCCTAAATTTTTTTCATTATCTCCAGCTCCAATTAATGTACTCTCAAAATCTTCTGAACTCGTGTTGTGAAATATTTTCTAACATGAGTAATGAACTCAAACACGACAGACCAAGCTGAGGCAGATCCACTCCAGGGTGCTTCCTGTTCCTGAGCACAGTTATGACTGGGACATCCTCTATAAAGATCAACTAGGCATGATTTTGCTTAGAAGACTTGGGAGAAAACGTGATGGTCCTCATTCACACTGGTGTTGTTGAGTCAAATCAATTTTAACACGATTCTTTTTTTATTGATTTTTTAGAGAGAGAGGGAGATGGAGAAACATCTATGATGAGAGAGAGTCATTGATCAGCTCTCTCCTGCATGGCCCCTACAAGGATGGACCTCCCCAACCTAGGCATGTGCCCTGACCTGGACCAACCAAAGAAACCTTGATTCATGGGTCCATGCCCAACCACTGAGCGATGCCATGTGACAAACTATTGTTTTTTATTGTTGACTCTGTTAAAAATAGACCTAATTTTCCCACCCGCATCACCCTTTGCCTCCCAATACCCTGCCCCCACCGTGTCTAGGCACTCAGCACATTATTGCCTATGACCATAGACTCTGCATAGATGGATATATTTTTTAAAATATATTTTTATTGATTTTGGAGAGAGGAAGAGGGGGGAGAGATAAATACATCAATGATGAGAGAGAATCACTAATTAGCTGCCTGCTGTATGTCCCCACCCCCACCCAACTGAGAATTGAAGTTAAAATCCATGTATGTTCCCTAATCTGGAATAGTACCATGATCTCATGGATCAGTGGTCAACGTTCACCCATTGAACGATATCACGTGGGCTATATTATTTTTTTTTAAAAATTTTAATATGTATTTTTGATCAGTGCTAGTATTACAGATGTCTCCCATTTTTTGCTTGTGAATATATTCTTTGGAGGATCTCTCCCAGTTCTGCCCACACACCACACAGCTCTTCTGGGAGATCTGCCAGTCTGTTCCTGTTACCAGACTCTGGCCCCATGTTGTACTTCCCCAGGGCCACTTGCTGAACCACATCACCTTTATTCACCAATGTCATTGGCTGAGATGCTAGTCCTCCCCTTGGTGTTGAGAAAACTACATTACCCAGATAGCACTGCGCCCCCCCCCCCCCATGGGCGGAGCTAAAGGGCAATTTTGGATTCCGCGCATTTGGTTAGGGCGGGACTTCCGCCTTCCTCCTCCTGGCGGGCATTTTGACCCTTTCAGTTTCTTCATGGGCTCACAGGCTTCAGCCCACTGCTAGTGAGTAGGAGGAGGCCTAGGAGGTAGCGTCCTTGTTGTGCAGGGTGTGTCTGAGGCTGGTTGAGCACCAACAGGCTGGGAGTGGGGCCTCCGTGCCTTCCAGGCTCTTCTCTGCTCACAGCATTCAGTCAGCCTGAGCCCATTTAACCCCCAGCCTTGGGGACCGGCGCCTCTCTGGTCCTGCCGCCCAGGTTGCAGCGTTCAGAACAGTAAGTCACTCGGGGGTGACACGTGGTTGATGGGGGAAGAGGGTGAAAGGCTGCAGTGCCACCTTGGAAGGGTGACACGGTGGTGGGGCTGAGCCTGGAGGATTAGAAAAACCCGGGACTTCTTTGGGTCCAAAGGCAACAAAGAGATAAAGTGTGGTTTTGCACGAGGAGTTTTACTTTCATTCTCAGGAAGCTGGGAGCATAGATGGTTGTGAAAAAAAAGAGGACCTTGTCTGAGGCCGGATTCTAACTTTTCCTAACGTTGCTCAGAGGAAGGACAGAGAAGACAGAGGACAGCAGCTGTGGACAGGAAGGGGAAGTCCTGTAAATGATAAGGTAACTGGCAGAGTGAGCCCTGAGGACTGAGTCCTGAGATAATACAGGCATCTGGGGGGCACCTGGCCTCTGGGCTGGGCAAGGGCACTGAGCAGCCTGAGCCTATAGATCCCAGCTTTGTTTGCCAGGCTCTCAACCGACCATTTTCATTCCACAAATTCCTGCAAATGCAGAATGAATTAGGTGTACCTGACGGTGAAGCTTATTTCAGAGCCTCACACCCTTGTGGCCTCTGAGAGAGTGGTGTCCTGGGACTGTCAGCCATTCTTGTATCCCTTGGACCTGGGTACTTTGAACAGATACTAAGCCCAGAATCCTAAGACCATGATGCGGGCTTCATGAAGTAGACCTTGTTTCTGCAACCAGTGTAAGAGTGGGAGGTCTCATAGATCAAAGGTTCCAGAATGTACAAAGGCTTGTAGTGAAGAGTGAGCAGAATCAGGAACTCGCAGGT
Organism: Myotis yumanensis; assembly: GCF_028538775.1. Classification (NCBI taxonomy): domain Eukaryota; kingdom Metazoa; phylum Chordata; class Mammalia; order Chiroptera; family Vespertilionidae; genus Myotis; species Myotis yumanensis. The sequence goes on along the minus strand of NW_027223771.1, from coordinate 12,219,334 downwards.
ATATTTTTGGGGAAAGAAAAGAAATATATATATATATATATATATATATATATATATATATATATTGATTTTAGATGTAGGAGAGAGAGGGAGACAGACAGAGAAACAGTGATGAGTCAGAAACAAGGATTGGTTGCTTCCTACACAATCCTATTCTGCATCCAGCCCACAACCCAGGCATGTGACCTCACCACTGCATGGGTCTATGCTCAACCAGCTGAGACACATCAGCCAGGGCTGTGGATCACTTTAATACAGGGAATCATGGACAGGTTACTAATGGTAGTATTAGCTCAGAAGGGACAGTGTGAGTCTGGGGACTGGCTTTCTGCTGGGGCCACTGTTTGTGGGAGGTGGGTGTCACAACTAAGCGTAGGGACAGAAATTTTCATATAGAGTTCGGGGAAAGATAATCGTTTTGCAGTGGCCAGGGCCTTTAAAAGATGAGTGGACTTGAGATTAATTGGAGGCTGAAGAGTAATTCAAACAAGACGAGACAAGGGTTGGTACATATTTATTTCTCTGAACACTCACCAGGATTTTGTTGTGACTCTTGATGTGGCCTGGCTGTGGGGAGTTGCAGTCAGGCTTGTGGATTAGCTCAGAGGCTTGAGTGGTCCTCTGTGAGACTCACTGGGCATAGTGGAGAGGGCCATCGGGGCTGGGACTTGAGTGAAGGTTAAGTAGAGAGATGTTGTCTGTGAGTAGTGAAGTGACATCAAGTGCGGCACCAGGGGAGGTGGGCTTTGGATATCTCAGACCAGACTGTGGTTATTCAGAGGTTAGATTGAAGGAAAAATCAGTCATGGAGAGAGGCCTTCATAGCAGGACTCAAGCCTGCCTTTATGAGGTGGACGATCAGAATCTGGGCAGTACTTGATCCTGTTTGAATTTGGCAAACATTGTCTGGACCACACATGCTGAGTAATAAGTAAGAGAATGAGGAAATGACTATGGGGGCTGTGATGTAGGAGTGCAGGTGTGAGAGGTGTGGTAGGAAGTGGGATGTGCACTTGAGGAGGGAGTGTGACGGCATGGTCAGAGCACCCTGACATTGACATAAGAATGAATGAAGAGGCCTAGCTGGTTTGGCTCAATGGATAGAGCGTTGGTCTGGGGACTGAAGGGTCCCAGGTTTGATTCCGGCCAAGGGCACATGCCTGGGTTGCGGCTCGATCCCCAGTAAGGGGCGTGCAGGAGGCGGGCAATCAATGATTCTCTCTTATCATTGATATTTCTATCTCTCTTTCTCTCTTCCTCTCTAAAGTCAATAAAACATATTAACAACAAAAAACAAGAATGAATGAAAGGAGAGTTCATTTCTGCTGGAGTCTGGATGATAAAATAAGGGTAATTTTTGGGTAATTGCCTGAAAAGGGAGGTGTTTTGATGCTACCTGCCAGGGCTTAGATGACATTTATGTACCCATGTGCCTTTTGTTGCTGGGGGTGACACACTGATTGTTAGGAATGAGATAGCATACATCAGTGGTACCCAGTCTCGAAAATCTCCACAGGCGTGGGTAAGGGAAAAGGCTAAGAGAGAAATGGATTATGGAGCTGGTAACCTATAATTTTGGAAAATAAGATAATTAGGAAACAACCGGTCCTCACCATGGCAAATTTGTGTTACCTTTGAAGTTGTGCCTCTGGGAATGAAGCTGTTTGAGAGAGGTATTGTTTGAAGAAGTATGTGCAGCAGGTAGTACAAAGCTATGGCCTCAGCACCCTGGTATCTGGTTGTAGGGTTGAAGTGTGGTGTCATGTTCTTGGTATGTTTGAGGAACAATCTGAGCGACTACAAAGGTATTGCCTGACAGGACCATATCAAATCATTCACACTCCATTTCTGGCCAACATCTCTTCCTACCCTATACACTTGACACCCACTCTACTGTCAAGAGGAAGTGTGGCGTACGTGTGAATCCCAGAGCTCAGTTATTTTCTATCTGCTCAACTGCCTTTATTGTGGGAAGACAAAATATCAGTAGAAATATAAGATGACAGTGACTTTCATGTGATGAAGACCTGGTATCTTCTCTGGTGTGTGCAGTGGAGGGAGCAGATTGATGTGGAGGGTGGGACTATGAGAGATTTGGAATCTTAGGACTGAATCTGATCCCGGGCTGTACTGTCCCCATTATGAGAGTATATCAACTTTGAGGATGTGGCCATTGCCTTCTCTCAGGAGGAATGGGGGCTCCTTGATGAGCCTCAGAGACTTCTCTATTGCAATGTGATGCTGGAAGTTTTTGCACTTGTGTCATCTGCAGGAAAGACCTTCACATTCTCCCTATGTCCTGAGGTGATGTCCACTCTTTATTTATTGCTCTGATGTAGCTTTCGCTCTTCTACAGCGAGACCATGGGCTCTGCTCATTTCCCCCACTGTCATGTCAAATGTGCTGTGGCTGCCATGGGTGAGGTTTGTGGAAAGCCCTGAGCGAAGGACTCCACAAACATTGCCTCAAACGGTGCAGGATGTGTCTGGGAGTCAGGAATCTTACAGACAACTCAATGCGTCCCATCTGCTATTCCTCTCCCTAGCAGGAGATCCATGGCTTCCATTTCTACCTCCTTCCTCTAGCCAAAGGTCCTTGGTGACTGCCTGTGCCAGGTTATGGTCTTTACTTACATGAACCTTGAACTGTTCTTACAAGATCACACTTCAGTTGTTTGTAAAATTATCTTCTGTAAATACGATTGCAAGCCAAATTGCCCTAGGCCAGTGCTGGCTGCCTATCTCTGTCATCTTTCATTAATACTTGGAATATTTCTGTTGTACATATTTGTAGAGAAGAGTGTGCAGGATGAGCCTTGATTTTTTTACAGGATGAACATGCAGGATAGTCTCAGAAGAGGCCCTGCCCAGTTGAGTTGCAACTATGGTCTAGATATGACGTAAGGGTGGTCTTTAGATGATACCAAGCACCTGTTCATTGCCATCAGTGTTTAGGTGCAAGTACCATGGGCAACAGCACATTTCTACCTTTTCTTTGCCTTACTTGACACTGTGCTAACTTGTCATTTCACCTGTGACTTCCTGGCCTTTGACTACCTTCAACTGTGTGTCCTTTTTGGGGTTTCTGGCTCGTCACTGTTTCTCTGTCTCTCTCCCTCTCTCTACCACCTCACCTGTTCCTCTGCATTACTCCATCTTCAGTATTCTAACATCGACCTGTATATGTGTTATGAGATGCACATATAAGCTTAAATAGTTTTTGAAAACCAGCTACTAATTTATTGAATACTAGAGGCTCCGTGCCTGAAATTTGTGCATGGGTAGGGTCCCTATGCCTGGCTGGCGATCAGGGCCAATCAGATTCCCTGCCTCCCCACTTCCACCATCCCTTGCCACAGACACACTGCCACCTCATGGTTCCCCCTGCCTCCTCACTTCCTCCTTCCCTAGAATTCTCCCTCCCTCAACTCCCTGCTGCTGCTGCTGCCATTGGTCACCCACCATGGTCCACACCGCCCCCTGTTGGTCAGTGCTCGTCATGGCAAGTGATGGTTCTCGTAGAACTCCTGAGGGGACACTATATATACATATATATATATATATATATATATATATATATATGAATTTATAAATTTATGTAAATAAATTTATATATTTATATAAATAAAAATATATATAATTTCTTGGAATGAGACATAACTATATTTCAGCACAGCTTTCCATGTCACCAGCACACAAACCATGCTGAACACTCTTAGGAGAAGAATCAGATGATGATACTGCTTTTCTTCCACATGCTGCTTGCCGCGTGTATGATATTTTGTTTGAGGTCTTCCTTGTTTTGTGATCTTCAGTAGCCCAGACCTTCATCGCAGTATCTTATAATCCTTCCTACAGATCTTTTATTGTCAATCAATTGAACAGAACCAACGTGTTAAGTGCCACACACTTTTGTAAAGGAACTTCCACCTGTCACCACAATCACCATTCAGTTCCTCACCATTTATTTTGTTTTCACGTTGTTGCCATAAAACAGATGAGGAAGCCAATTCTGAGCAGAGTGTGTATGTTCCAGGAGAGTCACAGGCCTGGACTTTTAAGAGAGCTCCTGCAACCCAGAAGACCCATCTTTTTCTCAGTCTTAAAAGATATTTTGCACCTGGTTGAGTTACAAGCAGCATACTTTGAGCCGAAAGCCTTCATTAGTGATACGCTTGTGAGAATCTTCTGTTTCAGTGCGAACCCACACCAGCAATAGAGAGATGCCAGTTGACAGAAGCCCTAGAAAGAAGATATGGACAGGGCCTCATTTGTGTCCCAGTGCAGCTTTTACTTAATATGAGTGCCTTCAACCACTACAGATGTTGGGAACGACTTGCCAGCCAATCAGGCATTCTCCAGCACCAGGACACTTTTATTTTATTTTATTTTTTAAATATATTTTTATTGATTTTTTACAGAGAGGAAGGGAGTGGGATAGAGAGTTAGAAACATCGATTAGCTGCCTGCTGCACACCTCCCACTGGGGTTGTGCCCATAACCAAGGTACATGCCCTTGACCAGAATCGAACCTGGGACCTTTCAGTCCGCAGGCCGACGCTCTATCCACTGAGCCAAACCGGTCAGGGCTAGGCCACTTTGAACAATGGGGAGCCACACAGTGGTACTGACATTTCAGAGGAATTTCTCAGTGGAAGAGGTCATGACGAGTGGGGTGAATGTGAAAAAGCTGCCAGCCACAACCAGAAAGTTGTTCAACATCAGGTTGTCTGCTCCAGAGAAGTGATTTATAAGTGTAAAAAATATGGGAAAGCTTTTAGATAAACCTTTAACCCCATTCATCATAGAAGAGTTTACACTGTAGAAAAGCCATACAAGTGTAGTGATGGTGGGATGTCCATCATCCTGAGGTCCAATCTCATTCAACAGCACAAAGGCCACACTGGAGAAAAGCTATATGAGTGTCGTGATTGCAGGAAGCCCTTCAATCAAAGAAGTATCATCACTCCACACCAGAGGGTTCACACTGGTGAAAAACCTTATGAGGGAAATCTTATGTGGGAAATCTTTTACTCACAATATTCACCTCCTTACCCACAGGAGAGTTCACACTGGAGAAAAGCCCTAAGAGTGTAGTGATTATGGAAAGTCCTTTAGGCTACACGGTAACTTCACTCAATATACCAGAGTTTACAGTGCTGCAAAACCTTATAGGAGTAGTGAATGTGATTATTTACCTGCAATAGTCACCTCTTTATCCATAAGAGAGTTCACACTGGTAAAAAGCTATGTGTGTGTTCTGGTTATGGGAAGTTTGTAATCTTTATTAATATCCCCGGTGTAAATACTCATCGTTAGGCGGTTCAAATGGCCAAAATGATGGCTCTGAACATGGACATGATAAGATATTTCAGTAGCACCTCATTATATTTTGTTTCCAATATGCTGATACAGTGTGTTCAAATATGTTCAAAAATTTTCACAATAAAACAGTAAAATTATTGGGAAGCATCAAGTTTAAACCTTTTTTTAAAGATTGATTTCAGTAGAATTGATTTAAAATGGACATAAAAAAATACACTTTTGGTGTTTCCCTGCATGCCTGCATTGCTGATACCAAGTTCCTCCTGCCCTTATCAGTTCTTCATTCTCGGCCTATAAAATAATTGATGCAATAATTCAGCCTGACAGTGAAATAGCTTACTTTATGTTCTTGTAAAATAGACACTTATGAAATCCCATGAATCCTAATCTAGCCTTCCACCACTATCAGTCATCAGGATGGTTTCTGTATCTGCCTATTCTCAGGTACATTATTGGGTAATTTTACTTAAAATGTCACATAAAGTCCGATCGAGGCCAAACAGCTAAGTGGGTCAGCGAATAATTTCAATAATGGAAGGTTGCAAATTCCAACGCTGGTCACATCAATTACAAGAGTTACTCAAAGAATGTATAAAATTAATGGAACAAAAAAATAGTTCTCTCTCTTTCTCTCTATACAGACAGTCCTCGGGTTACTTCGAACTGGACATATGTTGTTTCGTGGTTACGTTGCCATCTGCAATTTATTGATATAAAAAAATTTCTGTCATTTCGTTGTAAGGCTTTTGCTGGAAGTTCATTCGGGAACTAGTTGGCCAGCGGAGCGGATGAATAAGTCCTCACGCGGCGCTATAGGAGGAAGACGCTGTCCTTCAGTCGCCATTTATAAGCCATTTTGGATTGTGCTTCATTTGCTCTCTTTGTGTTGTTATTTTGAACACTTTTTGCCCTTCCTTATGGCTCCTAAGCGAAAGGCAGGTTCTTCTGATGGCAGTGCTACGAAAAGAAGGAAAACCACAATGGAAGTGAAAGTAGATGTAATACGCTCGGAAAAGGGCGAAACACTGAGAAACATCGGCCGGTTGCTTGGCCTCAGTCCTACGACTGTCTCGACGATCATCCGCGATAAAAAGCGTGCACTTGACCATGTGAAAGGATCTGCTCCTATGAAATCAACTGTGATTACAGAGCAGCGCAGCGATCTCATGATTGAGATGGAAAGATTATTAGTGCTTTGGCTGGATGACCAGCATCAACGGCGTATCCCAGTTAGCCTGATGTTGGTTCAGGAGCAGGCTAAAAGATTGTTTGAGGCCTTGAAAAAAGAAAAGGGGGAAGGGAGTGAAAGGGAAGAGTTTGTGGCTAGTAAAGGCTGGTTGATGCGTTTTAAGGCTCGTGCTAATTTGCATAATCTTAAGGTGCCAGGGGAAGCTGCTAGTGGTGATCTGAAAGCAGCAGGTGATTTTCCTCGTGCGTTGGCTGAGATAATTAGGGAGGGAGGTTACTGTGATAAACAAGTGTTCAGTGTGGACGAGACAGGCTTGTTCTGGATGCCTATGCCTACACGTACGCACATTGCCAAGGAGGAGAAGACAGCATCAGGCCATCAAGCCAGCAAGGAGAGACTGACTTTGCTACTTGGGGCTAATGCTGCTGGTGACTTCAAGCTGAAGCCCTTGGTGTGTCTGGCTGAGAATCCAAGGGCACCCAAGGGCATATGGAAGGGTCAACTACCTGTCATCTGGAAATCTAACAAGAAGGCCTGGGTGACACTTGGCGTATTTGAGGACTGGTTCACCAACCATTTTGTGCCAGAAGTGAAGGACTACTGTGCTTCCAGGGGGCTGCCCTTTAAGGTGTTGCTAGTGCTGGGCAGTGCCCCTGGTCACCCTGCCGATCTGAATGACTTTCATCCAAATGTCAAGGTGGTTTACCTTCCACCTAACACCACCTCCCTTTTACAGCCTATGGACCAAGGTGTCATTGCTTTTTTCAAGGCCTACTACCTCCGAAGGACATTTGCTATGGCTTTTAGGGCAACTGAGGATAAAGAGTTGACTCTCAATGACTTTTGGAAATCTTACAATGTTCTTGCTGCTGTAAAGAACATTTCTGATTCTTGGGATGAAGTTAAGCAATCGAACCTGAATGGTGTTTGGAAAAAATTGTGTCCCCAGTTTGTGAATGATTTCCATGGCTTTGAGGATTCAGTTGAGGTTGTCATCCAGAATGTTGTTGAGCTGAGTAAGCAGCTTGATTTGGAGGTGGAGGGTGAGGATGTCACAGAGCTGCTGGCATCTCATGGAGAGGAGCTATCTACGAAGGACCTCATTCAGCTGAAACGGCAGTTAATTGAAGAGGAAGACACACCAACCCCTGAGCCCAAGAGATTTACAAGCAAGGAACTGGCAGGGGCCTTTGCCATGATAGAGGATGCCTTGGCAAGGTTTGAGGCTCAGGACCCCAACATTGACAGGTACACTAAGGTTGCCAGAGGGGTCATGGATAGCCTGCAGTGTTACAAGGAGATTTGGGAAGACAAGAAGAAGGCATCCTTCCAGACTAGCCTTGAACATTATTTTAAGAAGGTAGAGAGGCCTGCAACAGATCCTGTACCCTCTGCCTCATATGCCTCTCCAGACTCACCTGACCCAGTATCTCCAGCACCTTCTGCAGGTTCTGCCTCTCCAGACTCATCTGACCGAGTATCTCCAGCACCTTCTGCAGGTTCTGACTCTCCAGACTCACCTGACCCAGTATCTCCAGCACCTTCTCCAGGTTCTGCCTCTCAAACCTCCTCCCCGCAGCAGCCCAGTGTAAGCCTGTCTCTCCCTCCTTTACAACGTCCAATGTGCAAGCCAACAACAGTAATAAAGGTAAGGATAATACCGTATTTACCCTTGTGTGTACATATGTACTTTATATATATGTAGTACAACAGTTAATCACAGAATGTATAAAATTAATGGGACAAAAATTGATCTCTCTCTCTATATGTGTGTGTGTGTGTGCGTGTGTGCGCAAATATATATATATCCCTGTTTCTCTCTCTCTCTAAAATCAATATCTGTGTTTCAATCACCTAGTCAATCCACACACATCTGAACACCAGCACAGCCTAGGGACCTGTGATGACAAGCAGCCAAGGTTCTCTTGAGGGCAGAGCATACAGTGACCCAGAGAACAGTATGGGAGGTGCCATCTATGTCAGTGTGGCAGGTGGGGAACCCGGGCTGAGCTGCACAATCACCCACAGGGGATGATGACATCAGTGTGGTCCCTGGGACTAAAAGCAAAGCGCCAGGCACTAGCACTGAAAGACGAGTGAATGAAAAGGGAGTCCATTTCTTTTTTTTTAATTTCTTTATTGATCAAGGTATAATATATGTGTCCTTATCTCCCCATTACCCCCCCAACACCCCCTCCCCCCACACTGATGCTCTCACCCACCTGTTGTTGGTTTTCATTGGTTAGGCTTATATGCATGCATACAAGTCCTTTGGTTGATCTCTCCTCCTTACCCCACCCTCCCCTACCTTCCCTCTGAGGTTTGACAGTATGATCGATGCTTTTCTGTATCTGGATCTGTTTTTGTTCATCAGTTTATGTTGTTCATTATATTCTATAAATGAGTGAGATCATGTGATATTTATCTTTCTCTGACTGGCTTATTTCATTTAACATAATGCTCTCCATTTCCATCCATGCTGTTGCAAATGGTAAGTATTCCTTCATTTTTATCGCAGTTTAGTATTCCATTGTGTAGATGTACCACAGTTTTTTAATCCATTCATCTACTGATGGGCCCTTAGGCTATTTCCAAATCTTAGCTATGGTGAATTGTGCCACTATGAACATAGGGGTGCATATATCCTTTCTGATTGGTGTTTCTAGCTTCTTGGGATATATTCCTAGAAGTGGGATCACTGGGTCAAATGGGAGTTCCATTTATAGTTTTTTTTTTTGAGAAAACTCCATACTGTTCTCCACAGTGGCTGCAGCAGTCTGCATTCCCACCAACAGTGCATGAGGGTTCCTTTTTCTCCGCATCCTTGCCAACACTATTGTTTGTTGATTTGCTGATGATAGCCATTTTGACAGGTGTGAGATGGTACTGCATTGTCGTTTTGATTTGCATCTCTCTGGTAATTAGTGATTTTGAGCATGTTTTCATATGTCTCTTGGCCTTCCTTCTGTCTTCTTTTGGAAAGTATCTATTTAGGTCCATTATCCATTTTTTGATTGGATTGTTTATGTTCCTTTTGTTAAGTTATATGAGTTCCCTGTAAATGTTGGGAGATTAAACTCTTACTGGTGATAACATTGGCAAATATGTTCTCCCATGCAATGGGCTTTCTTGTTGTTTTGTTGATGGTTTCCTTTGCTGTACAAAAGCTTTTTATTTTGATGTAGTCCCATTTGTTTATTTTCTCTTTAGTTTCCATTGTCCTAGGACAGTGATGGCAAACCTTTTGAGCTCGGCATGTCAGCATTTTGAAAAACCCTAACTTAACTCTGGTGCCGTGTCACATATAGAAAATTTTTGATGTTTGCAACCATAGTAAAACAAAGATTCATATTTTTGATATTTATTTTATATATTTAAATGTCATTTAACAAAGAAAAATCAACCAAAAAAATGAGTCCGCGTGTCACCTCTGACACGCATGTCATAGGTTTGCCATCACTGCCCTAGGAGCAGTGTCAGTGAATAAATTCCTTTGGCATATGTCTTAGATTTTGCTGCCTGTGGATTCCTCTAGTATTTTTATGATTTCCCATATTATGTTTAAGCCCTTTATCCATTTTGACTTTATGTTTGTGTATGGTGTAAGATGGTGGTCCAGTTTCATTTTTTTGCATGTATCTGTCCAATTTTCCCAACATCATTTATTGAAGAGACTGTCTTGATTCCATTGTATGTTCATGCCTCCTTTGTCGAATATTAATTGGGCATAGTGGTTTGGGTCAATTTCTGGGTTCTCTATTCTATTCCATTGATCTATATGTCTGTTCTTGAGCCAGTACCAGGCTGTTTTGAGAACAATGGCTTTGTAATACAGCTTGATATCTGGTATTAAGATCCCTCCTACTTTGTTCTCCTTTCTCAGGATTGCTGCAGCTATTCAAGGTCTTTTTTTTTATTCCAGATGAATTTTTGGAAAGTTCGTTCTACGTCTGTTAAACACGTCATTAGTATTTTAATGGGGATTGCATTGAATCTGTAGATTGTTTTGGTTAGTATGGACATTTTGATGATGTTCATTCTACCAGTCCATGAACACGTTATGTTATTCCATCTTTTCATGTCTTCCTCTGTCTCTTTATTTAGTGTCCTGTAGTTTTCCGCATATAGGTCTTTTACCTCCTTAGTAAAGTTTGTTCCTAGATATCTTAATTTTTTTGGTGCAATAGGAAATGGGATTGCTTTTTTAGTCTCTCTGTAAATTCAATATTACTGTATAGAAATCCCATAGATTTCTTGGTGTTAATTTTGTATCCTGCTACACTGCCAAATTTATTTATTAAGTCTAATAATTTTTTGTTGGAGTCTTTAGGGTTTTCTTTGTACAGTATCATGTCATCTGCAAAAAAGGACAGTTTTACTTCTTCTTTTCCAATTTGGATGCCTTTTATTTCTTCTTGTCTCATTGCAATGGCTAATACTTCCAGTATTAGGTCAAACAGGAGTGGTGAGAGTGGGCATCCCCGTCTTGTTTCTGTTCTTAGGGGAAATGGTTTTAGATTTGTCCATTGAGTATGATGTTGGCTGTGGGTTTGTCATATATGGCTTTTATTATGTTGAGGTATTATCCTTCTATTCCCACCTTGCTGCAAGTTTTTATCAAGAAAGGGTGTTGGATTTTATCAAATGCTTTTTCTGCTTCAGTTGATATGACTATGATTTTTATCTCTCAATTTGTTTATGTGATGTATCATGTTTATTGATTTGCAGATATTGTACCATCCTTGCATCCCTGGGATAAATTCTACTTGATCATGGTGTATAATCTTTCTGATGTACTGCTGGATCTGACTTGCTAGAATTTTGTTGAGTATTTTGGAATCATTGTTCATGAAGGATATTGGCCTATACTTCTCTTTCATTGTGTTGTCTTTATCTGGTTTTGGTATTAGGGTGATGCTGGCTTCCTAGAACGAGCTTGGAAGTGTTCCGTCATCTTGAATTTTTTGGAATAGTCTGAGGAGGATAGGTTTTAGTTCTTCCTTGAATGTTTTGTAAAACTCCCCTGGGAAGGCGTCTGGCCCTGGGCTTTTGTTTGCAGGGAGCTTTTTGATGACTGCTTCAATTTCTTCCATAGTTATCAGCCTATTGAGATTTTTAGAATCTTCCTGATTGAGTTTTGGAAGGTTGTATTTTTCTAGGAATCTGTCCATTTCCTCCAGGTTGTCTAGTTTGCTGGAATAGAGTTGTTCATAGTATTTTTAACAATCCTTTGTATTTCTGTGGAGTCTGTGGTTATTTCACCTCTTTCATTTCTGATTTTGTTTATTTGGATCCTCTCTCTTTGATTCTTGTTGGGTTTTTATTGTCATTATTTTGCAGGATGTTTTTAATTTCTTCTTTGATCTCATTTGTAACCCAATCATTGTTTAATAGCATGCTTTTCAGTTTCCAAGTGTTTGAGTTTTTTGGATTGTTTTTATTGTATTTATTTCTAATATTATGCCATTGTGGTCTGAGAAGATGCTTGGTATGATTTCAATCTTCTTGAATTTGGAGAGACTGTGCTTGTGACCCAATATGTGGTCTATTTTTGAAAATGTCCCATGTGCACTTGAGAAAAATGTATATTCCATGGCTTTGGGGTGAAATGTTCTGAAGATGTCAATTAAGTCTATCTGATCTAGTGAGTCATTTAGGATTGCTATTTCTTTGCTGAATTTCTTGTCTAGAGCTGCGGTTCTCAACCTGTGGGTCGCGACCCCTTTTTCCATCGAACGCCCCTTTCACAGGGTTTGTCTAAGACCATCCTGCATATCAGATATTTACATTACGATTCATAACAGTAGAAACATTACAGTTATGAAGTAGCAATGAAAAAAATTTTATGGTTGGGTCACAACATGAGGAATTGTACTTAAAGGGCCAGAAGGTTGAGAACCACCCTTCTAGAGGATTTATCCAGTGATGTCAGTGGTGTATTAAAGTCCCCTACTATGATTGTATTGTTGTCTATCTCTCCCTTGATATCTTCCAGGATTTTGTTGTTGTTTTTTTATGTATTTAGGTGCTCTTGCGTTGGGTGTATATATGTTTATCAGGGTTATATCCTCTTGTTGTATCAATCTCTTTAGTATTATGAAGTGGCCTTTTTATCTCTTGTTATGGCCTTCAATTTGAGGTCTATTTTGTCATATATAAGTATTGCTACCCCAGGTTTTTTTTTTCATTTCCATTTGCCTGAAAGATATTTTTCCAATCCTTCACTTTCAGACTATGTGAGTCCCTTGTTCTGAGGTGGATCTCTTGTAGACTGCATATATATGGTCATGTTTTTTTATCCATTCAGCCACTCGATGTATTTTGATTGAAGCATTTAGCCCGTTTGCATTTAAAGTTATTATGGAAAGGTACTTGTTTGTAGCCATTTTTATTTTTGTGTGCCTGTTGTTCCTGCTTACCTTTTTATTTCTTCTTTTTGCAGCATTCCCTTTAGCAGTTGTTGCATTGCTGGCTTGGTAGTGATAAAGTTCCTTAGCCTTTTTTTGTGTGAAGCTCCTGATTTCCCCTTTAATTTTGATTGATAGTCCTGCTGGATAGAGTATTCTTGGATTCAGTCCTTTGCTTTCCATCACTTGGTATACCTCCTTCCATTCCCTTCTAGCGTGATGTGTTTCTGTTGAGAAATCTTCTGATAACTGATGGGGGATCCTTTGTAGGTAACTCTCTGTCTCTCCCTTACAGCCTTTAAGAGTCTCTCTTTGTCGCTAACATTTGCCATTGTGATTATGACTTGTCTTGGTGTGGGTCTTTTGGGATTCATCTTGCATGGGACTCTCTGTACTTGTGTAACTTTTTTCTTCCCCATATCAGGGAAGGTTTCTGTCATTATTTCTTCAAATAGATTTTCTAATCCTTGCTGCTCTTCTTGTCCTTCTGCCAGCCCTATTATATGTATGTTACTTCATTTTGTGTTGTCCCAAAGCTCCCTTAGGCTCTCCTCCTGCTTTTTAATTTTTTCTCCAGTTGCTGTTCAGATTGGGCTTTTTTCTGTACTTTTTTGTAACTCACTAATTCGGTCCTCTGCTTCTTCTAGTCTACCATTGCAACCTTCCATGGTGTTTTTGATTGTGGCTATGTGAATTTTCATTTCTTCCTGATTTTTGCATAGGTTATTGATTTTCTCATCCATCAGGTGAATGTACTCTATGACCATTACTCTGAATTCTTCTTTTTTTTTTTTTTTTTGTCATGTTGCATGCTTCTGTTTCACTTATTTCCTTTCTTGGCGATCTCTCTTTTTTTTTTTCCTCTGGAGATTGTTTCATTGTCTCTCCATTCTATCACCAGAAGGTTCAAATGTCAAGTATCAGGCCATGTGTAGTGGGAGCCATGTGTAGTGGGAGCTTCGCACCCCGCAAGTGTCACTGAAGAGCTCTGACACCAAGATGTGTGGCTGCCTTGGGTTGGTGGGAGTCACGCTCACCCAGGATCACATTCACAAGCACTTATAGTGGCCTCATGTGCGCACCTAGAATTAGGGACCCTGCCTGCGCCATCCTGAAACAGATCCCGCTGGCATGTGCCAAAAATCAAAGTCCCCTAGTGCATGTTAGGAGTCAGAGACCTCCTGTGTCCGCACCGCTAATCGAGTATCAGAGTCTCTGTTGCTTGGTGTGGCCTCACGCCGAGAATCAGGGTCCTCGTGTGGGCATGTGCCATGAATTGGAGTTACTGGCTCTTAGTGTGAATGCACTGGGAATAAGGGATCCCAGGTGCGTGCAATAAGAAACAGATTCAAGTCACTGGTGCTTTCTCTTGCATGGAAAATCAGGTTCCCCGGTCTGCTTGGGGGACCAAGGTGCACTCCTGCCCTGCGGAAAGAAGCCTTCCGTGTGTGCTTGCTCTGAATCAAAGTCAGGTGGCACTGCCCCCCAGTGTGGGCCTGGGGTCTGGTCACGTGAGTGTACACTGCAGGAAACAAACTCTCCGTGTCCGTCACCCAGGCTCATATTCAGCACTGCCTCCCTGTGGGCACAGGGTCTGATCGCCGGAAACAAACTCCCAGAGTTTGCGCCCCCAGGCTCAGATTCAGCTCTGCCTCCCTGGTTGGGTGCAGGGTCTCGTTGTGGGAAACAAGGTCCCTGAGTTCATGCCCCCAGGCTCAGATTCAGCGCTGTCTCCCTGCGTGGGTGTGGGATCTGATTGCGGAAAACAAACTCCCCAAGATCTCACACCAAGGCTCAAATTCAGCACAGCCTACCTGCTGGGGTGCACGGTCTGGTTGCAGAAAACAAATTTCCCGAATCTGCGCCCCTAGGCTCAAATTCAGCGCAGCCTCCCTGTTTGGGCGTGCATTCTGGTCACGGGAAACTAACTTCCCATGTCCACATACCCAGGCCCAGATTCAGGTAGAGCTGCCGCTGCTGTGTGTGGGCAAGAGGCCTGTTTGAGCAGAGAAGGTCTAGCAGTTCCTATGCCACTGCCGTGGGGATGGCCAGGAGGGGGATTGGCTCTGGAACTCACAGGAATCTGCAACCTCAGTGCCTGGGGTCTTGGTGTCCGTGGGTCTGCAGCTGTGGTCGCAGATCTTTTACCTGAGTGGCTGTAGGCTCCTGATTTGCAACTGAGACCAGATTGGGTAATAGCGAGGCTAGGATCCTAGTCTCAAGCAGTTCTGTTCTTCAAGATGGTGCAGTCTCTGTGCCGGGGGTGTCCTCCCCAGAGTGTTTGTGGTGGCAGCAGGTTTTGACGTCTAACACTGCCCATTAAGGCATCCCCTTGAAAGACCTGTAGGATCTAGCTGTCCCTAGCTCTCACTCACACACATCACACACGCCCACACACTCCTCTATCGCTCCCTCACTCTCTCACAAACCCGCCCTACCTTCTTGTTGCTCTCCATCTTTTTTTCGGGAGTCCATTTCTGATGGTGTCTTTATGATATGATATGGGGAATTTTAGGATAATTCCTAACAATATGGGTTGCTGTGGTGCTACATGGCAGGTCCAGAGCTTAGGTGCCATATATGTGCCCACCTGCCATTTCTTATTGAGGGCTGACCCAGTGAACAATAAGAAAGAGATAGAAGACATCAGTGTCACTTGCACTTGAAAATTCCCACCAGGATGGGGAAAGGAGAAGAGAGAAGGGTGAGAGAGAAGTGTATTACAGAGGTGGTGAACTAGAGTTTTAAGAAAGAAGCTGATTAGAAAACACCCTGTCCTTGTCATGGCTTATTTGTGTTACCAGTGAAGTTGTGCCTTTGAGAATGAAGCTGTGAGACAAGTGCAGATCAAAGAACTATGGGCAGCAGGTAATGCAAAGTGATGGCCTCAACAAACTGGGATTGGAGTCAGAAGTGTAATGGGCATTACCATGTTGTTTGGTGTCTTGGAGGCACAATTTGGAGAACAACATGAGTATTGCCTGACAACACCAGTGTCAGATCCATCACATTCCCATTATGTGCAACATCTCTTCCTCCCCTGTGTGCCTAACACCCACTGTTATTAAAAGGGGGCAGTGTGACTCACATTTGAGGATCAGAAGACAGGTATCTTGTATCTGTTCATCTGCCGTTATTGTTGTGAGAAGACACAGCATCAGTATAAGGGGAGATTGACTTTAATGGGATGAAGGGCTGCTATCTTCTCTGATGTGGGGAGTAGGGAAGCATATGGATGTGCAGGGTGGGGAGTATGGCAAACTTGGAATCTCAAAAGAGAATCTTATCATGGGATGTACGGTCTCCATTATGACAGGATATGAACTTTGAGGATGTGGCCATTGCCTTCTCTCAGGAGGAGTGGGGGCTCCTTGATGATGCTCAGAGACATCTGTACTGTGATGTGATGCTGGAAGTGTTTGCACTTGTATCATTCATAGGTAAGACCTTCACATCCCTCCTAGTGTCCTGAGGTGATGCCCACTCTTTTTTTATTCTCCAGACTTAGCACTCTCTCTCTCTCTCTCTCAAAGCTAGACCATGGGCTCTGCTAATTTTCCCCACTGTCTTTTCTAATGGGCTCTGGCTGCCTGTGCTGACCTCTGCAGAGAGCCCTGAGCAATAGATTCCATAAACCTCCCTAAACAGGTTGCCTCATAAACTGCAAGAAGTGTGTGGGTGTCAGCAGTCTTGCAGACAGCTTAATGGGACCCTCCTGCTATTCCAATCCCGGGAGGGTGACTATATCCACATCTATGACTTCCACTTCTACACCTTTCCTGTAGATAAGGACCTTGATGAATGCCTGGGCCAGGTATCGTCTTTACATACATGCACCAGAGACTGTTCTTTTAAGACCCTCCTTCCATTGTTGTTTGTAATATTACCTTCTGTGAATACTATTGCAAACCGAATGCTGTTGGCAAGTGATGGCTGCTCACCTCTGTTGTCTTTCATTGATACTTGGAATATTTAGTTTGTACATATTTCTAGAGAAGGAGGAGCAGGGAGAATCTCGGTTTTTTCCAGAGTGAACGTACAGGATGGTCCTAGAGGAAGGCTGGCCTGGCTGAGTGGCAACTGTGGGGAGGTATGACATAAGGATGGTGTTCAGATTGTACCAGGAACCTGCTCCTGTCTAATGGTGTTTGGTGCAGGTTCCAGTGGCCACACCTCATTGATACCTTTCCTTTTCCACACTTGATACTTTGCTGACTTGTCATTTAATCAATGACTTCTTAGTTTGGCTAACTTCTCCTTTGTGTCATTTTTACATCACCTATTCTTCTGAACATCTCTTTCTGCAGTATTCTACAACATGGACCTGTGCAAGTGTTATGAGGATCACATACATGCTTAAACACCCCTCATACACCATTTGCTTATGTATTGAATTTTACTTGGAAAGTGATGTAACCAACCTTCTGCACATCTTGCCAATGTCACCAGCAGAGAAGATCTACTGAATGCTGTTAGCAGCAGAATGAGCTGGACATTCCACTTATCTTTCATGTGGTGCTCGCCATGCTTTTGCTCTATTTCTGTCGAAATGTCCACTGTTTTGTGATCTTCAGTGGTCAAGAACTTCACAGGGGCCTGTTATTAAGCCATCCTGTAGGTCTTTTATTTTCAGCCAATTGCATGAAACCAAGGTAGTATGTGCAATACAGTTTTATATAGGGACTTCCCCCTGTCACCAGAGTCACCATTCATTTTTTCATCATTTCTCTGTTTTCAGGTCACTGCCATAAAATGGATGATGTGGAGGCCTATTCTGAACACAGTGTATCTGTAGGAGAGTCTCAGCTCAGGGCTTCCAAGACAGCTGCAGCCACCCAGAGGACCCATCTGTTTAAGCCGTGCTTCTCAGTGTTAAAAGATATTTTGCACCTGAGTGAGTTACAAGTGGTTTACTTTGAGAAGAATGTGTTCTTAAGTGATGCGTGTGTGAGAGACTTGTGTTTCAGTGCGAACCCTCACTAGCAACAGAAGGATGGCAGTGGAGAGAAGCCCTGGAAAGAAGATATGGAGAGAGCCTCCCTTGTGACAAGTTGCTGCTTCTACTTATCTGGGGTGCCTGAAGCCAATATGGAGGTTGGTGAAGACTCCCCAACCATCTCAGGGCTTCTCCAGCACCAGGCCACTCTTAACACTGAGGAGCCACACAGTAACAATGAGATTTCACAGGAATTTCTCAGTGGAAAAAGACATCCCCAGTGGGTTGAATGTGAAACAGCTGTCAGCCAGAAACAGAAAGTTGCTTATGAGAAAGGTCTCTGCTCTGGAGATATGACTGATGAGTATAATAAATGTGGGAAAGTGCGTAGACGAATATTCAACCACCTTCAACACAAGAGAGTTCACACTAGAGAAAAGCCCCATGAGTGTACTGATGGTGGGGAGGTCTTCAGTGAAAACATTGCTCTCGTTAAACACAACAGAGCTCACACTGGAGAAAGGCCATATGAGTGTAGTGACTGTGCGAAGTCCTTCAGTTACTGGTCTGACTTCACTAGACACCACAGAGTTCACACTGGGGAAAAGCCATATGAGTGTAGTGAATGTGGGAAGCATTTTAGTCGAAGGTCTTACCTCACTGTACACCATAGAGTTCACAATGGAGAGAAGCCATATGAGTGTAGTGAATGTGGGAAGCATTTTAGTCGAAGGTCTTACCTCACTATACACCACAGAGTTCACACTGGAGAGAAGCCATATGAGTGTAGTGAATGTGGGAAGCATTTTAGTCAAAGTTCTGACCTCACTATACACCACAGAGTTCACACTGGAGAAAAGCCATATAAGTGTAGTGAATGTGGAAAGCATTTCAGTCGAAGGTCTGACCTCACTATTCACCACAGAGTTCACACTGGAGAAAAGCCATATAAGTTTAGTGAATGTGGGAAGCATTTCAGTCGAAGTTCTGACCTCACTATACACCACAGAGTTCACACTGGAGAAAAGCCATATGAGTGTAGTGAATGTGGGAAGCATTTCAGTGAAAGGGCTGCCCTCACTATACACCACAGAGTTCACACTGGAGAAAAGACATATGAGTGTAGTGAATGTGGGAAGTCCTTCAGTCACTGGTCTGACTTCACTAGACACCACAGAGTTCACACTGGGGAAAAGCCATATGAGTGTAGTGAATGTGGGAAGCATTTTAGTCGAAGGTGTTACCTCACTGTACACCATAGAGTTCACAATGGAGAGAAGCCATATGAGTGTAGTGAATGTGGGAAGCATTTTAGTCGAAGGTCTTACCTCACTATACACCACAGAGTTCACACTGGCGAAAAGCCATATGAGTGTAGTGAATGTGGGAAGCATTTTAGTCAAAGGTCTTACCTCACTATACACCACAGAGTTCACACTGGAGAGAAGCCATATGAGTGTAGTGAATGTGGGATGTCCTTCAGTCAAAGGTGTCAACTCACTGTACACCACAGAGTTCACACTGGAGAAAAGCCATATAAGTGTAGTGAATGTGGGAAGCATTTTAGTCAAAGTTCTGACCTCACTATACACCACAGAGTTCACACTGGAGAAAAGCCATATAAGTGTAGTGAATGTGGAAAGCATTTCAGTCGAAGGTCTGACCTCACTATTCACCACAGAGTTCACACTGGAGAAAAGCCATATAAGTTTAGTGAATGTGGGAAGCATTTCAGTCGAAGTTCTGACCTCACTATACACCACAGAGTTCACACTGGAGAAAAGCCATATGAGTGTAGTGAATGTGGGAAGCATTTCAGTGAAAGGGCTGCCCTCACTATACACCACAGAGTTCACACTGGAGAAAAGACATATATGTGTAGTAAATGTGTGAAGCATTTCAGTGAAAGGGATTCGCTCAGTAAACACCACAGAGTTCACACTGGAGAAAAGCCATATGAGTGTAGTGAATGTGGGAAGCATTTCAGTGAAAGGGATTCCCTCAGTAAACACCACAGAGTTCACACTGGAGAAAAGCCATATGAGTGTAGTGAATGTGGCAAGTCCTTCAGTCAAAGGCCTTCCCTCATTAAACACCACAGAGTTCACTCTGGAGAAAAGCCATAAATGTGCAGGGAATGTTTTATTTTTCTCACTTATTATAAGAACCCTTAAGGGGCTCTATGGGAACCTTTATATGAATGTAAATCCCTTTTATGGGAACGTACACCCTGCTAGATTCCTCATAAATTTGAGGTACAAGTGAGACTTGAAGGAGCTGCATTGTACTTGCTCACGTGCCCAGACCTACAACCCAAATGATGTCACCATCTGTTTGTCGCTCAAGAGATTTCACCTCTAACACCTGGCTCACCTGAGGAGTGTACATCGGTCATCATCCCTGGCTTCTCAGGGGACTGTATTCTGTGTTCTCACTTCTGCTTGAAGTAATTATGGTTCCTACAAGCTCTTGGCAGTGTCTTCATTTATTTCTCTATGACTAGAAAATTGACCTGACCCAGGATTCATCCAGAGCACTCCTTTTCAGCTAAGAAGTGCTACCTCTTTCAGGATCATAGTGGTACTCACATTATGCTTTGATAAATTTGGGGGGATTCTTAGTCACCAACCCGCAAACCCCTTGCTCTCCTGTGCTCTGGTTTATGATCTTTTTTAAAAGCTGTTGTTACATTTGTACCTTTATTTTTGATTTTATTCACGGCCACAGATGATTTGCACACACAAATGTGATATGTCAGCATGCAGAGATGAATAGATGTTGTGTTTATCCCAAAATTTACGTGGTTTGGAAGGGAGAGCATAATGGCAAGAAATCACTTTTTGTCCAATATTGGGTTATTATTTACTGCAGCCGATGGCCTCGAAATAAAGAACACATGACTGTGCATTTAATCTGCAGCCTAGTGCCTCGATTATTGGTGAGGGCTAAGGTCACTCTGAAGGTCACTCTGCTTCTGTGACCAATATGAATCATGTTCTGTGTTCACAGTATGTATTGCATAAGCTTCAGCAATGTTTAGAGAGCCTGCTCTCCCTGTACTGCAAAGGAGCCATGTGCTAGGACATATGGAATTTCATAGGCTGGTGTCATTTGTTGTAAGACTTTGAGGTGGAACCACAATTACGACAGAAACTTTCAATAGTGAGTGGGAAAGCCTGCAGTAAATTAAATGATAGGTGCCTCTTCTGAACATAAAGCCACCAATGTCTAGGGTCTGTGGTTTGTGTGACCTTTATGTTCAGACAGTCTTAGGACCTCCAGAACTGTTTTGTGTAGCTGACGTCATTGGCACACAAAATAACCTAATGCTATTGTGTATTCCCTGGCCCCTCTAGAGTGTTTACATAAGGTAGTTGCTCAACAGGCAAGAAGTCAAAGCTAGAGGAAGAATAATCCTGCAATCTGTCCCAGGATGTGTCTTTTGTAGGCAGTCAGCATTCCTGTTGAATTTCATGGCAATAGTTTTTTTTTTAATATATACTTTTATGATTTTGGAGAGAAAGAGAGAGAGCAAAATATCAATGATGAGAGATAATCATTGATCACTTGCCTCCTGCACGCCCTGCTCTGGGGATCAAGCCGACAGACAACCTGGGCATGTGACTTGACCAGGAATTGAACCTTGACTTCTTGGTTCATAAGTCGATGCTCGACCACTGGGCCACACCGGCTGGGCTGATGGCAATAGTCTTCACTGCTTGCCAATATTTGCTGTCACTGAGGCTGGGCTGGTCCTCCCAAGAAATGAGGAGAGGGATGGTCCTGTGTATATAGGGTTGCTGTCTTAATTTTCTAACACAGGGATATCTAGAATTTACATGAAACCACCTTTCAAGACTTTACTTAGGTATATGTGTAACTGATGAGCAAGGGAATGCAGTTTTCTAATGTGTAGTATTTGGTGAGGTTGAACATGCAGATAAAGCTGAGAAACCATCACAGGTAAAATAGGCTTCTCTGTTACCCACATCCTTGTTGGGGAAAAAGTAAGCTTACTGTTGTGAGTATGCCAAAACACACAGTTAATTCTCTTTTTCAAGTAACTATTTTATGTATTTTAAAATGTATTTTCTATTAAATTTTGAAGTGAAGGGAGAGGGAGAGAACAGCAATCATCTGCCTCCCGTGTGACCAATTATTGGGGATTCAGGAAGGCATGTGCCCTGATCTGGAAGCAAACCACTGGCTTTCAGTGACCATGATCACAGCCAACAAAATGAGGCACAAAAGGCCATGCAGAGTTTATATTTGTGTTGTTATTTATTAATCATTGTATTATTTCCATACCAACAACTCTAAACCTACTTTTGCCACACCCTGTATTTACCTCCATTCCTTTTGTCACCTTTCTGCCTCCCAGCCCTCCATGCAGGCATCGATTTACCTTCCTGTACAGTAGAGTAGTTTATATTTTTCATAATTGTATTGGCACTATAAGGTGCATTCTCTTTAGCAAACACTGGCTTCCTTCATGCTACATAGATTTTTTAGAGATTCGACACTATTGTTTATGTAAATAGTTAATTTTTTTATTTCTAGGAAATAATGTATTCGTTAGATAACCACTTTAACTACTGAGCTGTGTATGGTTTCAGTTATTTGTGCGTTTGGGGTTTTATAAATAAAACACCTGGGACCCAACCGGTTTGGCTCAGTGGGTAGAGCGTCGGCCTGTGCAGGAGGCAGCTGGTCAAGGTTTCTCATCGATGTTTCTAACTCTATCCCTCTACTTTCCTCTCTGTGAAAAATCAATAAAATATACTAAAAACAAAAATTTAAAAAATAAAAAAAATAAAACGCTGGGACTGGTGTATTTCGTTCTTTTTACAGGTGTATGTCTTAGGGATCAAACTGATCCAGTGTCAGTGAATGTGTTACATTTTAACATGTGGAGAACTGTGATCTCAAATGGTCAATCATTTGGCCTTCCCACCCACCCACCCACAGTAATGAAAATTCCATTTTTCTGCAACCCTGCCATGTTAATCTTTTTAAATATTAGCCCCATCAATGAGTATACTGTTAACTTTCTTTTATTTTAATTCAATTTCCGTAAAAATGTTTTTTTAATATATTTTTTATTGGTTAAGGTATTACATATGTGTCCTTATACCCATGTTCCCCTCTACCCCCCTCCCAGCTCATGCCCTCACCCCCCACCCCCGTTGTCCGTGTCCATTGGTTAGACCTATATGCTTACATGTAAGACTTTGGTTGATCTTTCCCCCTCACCCCCACCCTCCACTACCTTCCCTCCAAGGCCCGACAGTCCAATCAATGCCTCTCTGTCTCTGGATCAGTCCCTGTTCATCAGTTTATGATGTTCATTTTATTCCACAAATGAGTGAGATCATGCGGTATTTATCCTTCTCTGACTGGCTTATTTCACTTAGCATAATGCTCTCTAGTTCCACCAATGCTATGGCAAATGGTAAGAGTTCCTTTTTCTTCTTTTTCTTCTTCCTCTTCTTAAAGAATACCTTTCAGCATTTCATATAATACTGTTTGGTGGTGATGAACTCCTTTAGCTTTTTCTTATCTGTGAAGCTCTTTATCTGACCTTCACTTCTGAATGAGAGCTTTGCTGGATAAAGTAATCTTGGTTGTAGGTTTTTGTTATTCATCACTTTGAATATTTCTTGCCACTCTCTTCTGGCCTGCATGGTTTCTGTTGAGAAATCAGCTGACAGTCGTATGGGTACTCCCTTGTAAGTAACTGACTTTTTTTCTCTTGCTGCTTTTAAGATTCTCTCTTTGTCTTTTGCTCTTGGCATTTTAATTATGATGTGTCTTGGTGTAGTCCTCTTTGGATTCCTTTTGTTTGGGGTTCTCTGCGCTTCCTGGACTTGGAAGTCTATTTCTTTCACCAGGTAGCGGAAGTTTTCTGTCATTATTTCTTCAAATAGGTTTTCAATATCTTGCCCTCTCTCTTCTTCTGGTACCCCTATAATTCTGATGTTGGTACGCTTGAAGTTGTCCCAGAGGCCCCTTACATTATCTTCATATTTTTGGATTCTTTTTCATTTTGCTTTTCTGGTTGGGTGTTTTTTGCTTCTTCGTATTTCAAATCTTTGACTTGATTCTTGCAATCCTCTGGTCTGCTGTTGGGAGTCTGTATAATATTCTTTATTTCAGTCAGTGTATGCTTAATTTCTAGTTGGTCCTTTATCACAACATCAAGGGTCTCACTAGATTTCTTGAGGATCTCATTGCACTTATCGGCGGTTTCCATAAAATTCTTGAAAAATCTTAGAAACGTGGTTTTGAACTCTATATCTAGTCGTTTGCTGTCCTCCATTTCTATCATTTGTGACCTGTTTCTTTGTCTTCACATTCTGACTGCTTCCCTGTGTTGGTAGAATGGTTTTGTGTGCTAGGTGTCCTACAGGGCCCAGTGGCTCAGCCTCCCCAGTTACCTGAGGTGGACACTCTTCTTGCACCCCCTTGAGGGCTTTGTGCACAGTCTTGTTGTAGTTATGCCTTGATTTTTTTAGGTGTCACTGGGAGGAATTGACCTCCAGGCCAATTGGCAGTGAGAATCAGCTGTGTCTTCAGTGGGAGAACTGTGCTGAAGACACCCTTCTGGGGCAAGACTTGCTTCAGTGGGGCTTTGGTGCTCACTGAGTCTGCCCACTGAGTGTGTTCCTTATGAATCTGAGGAGTTGTAATGTGGATGGTCCCACTCTGACCACTGGGTACACTGGCTCTTGGATCTAAGGAGGTGCTAATTAAGCCTCTTCCTGAGGTTACCCAGCAGGGGCTACAAGGAGATATGCAGATTCCCCTTCCTTTTTTTTGGTGTCTGGGGTTGCCCAGATGAGGCCCAGCTGTGATGCAATGCAAGCTGCTGTGGAGCCTTGGGCCTTCTCTTGGAAGCTCTGAGTCTGTCTGGCCCAGCTGCAATTTGTTAGGTAATTTTCAGGTTGCAAAGGACCCGGGCATTCATATGCAAAAGGCTTTACAGCATCCTGGTTGGGGTGGGGTCTTGGAATCAACAGGGCGGAGCAAGCAGCTATGGCTGATTCTCAGCCCTGCCCTAAGGGGCCCTGAGTCTCAGTGTCCTGGTAATTGCTGCCAGCACCTCTGAGGGAAAGCCGTCATCAAGTTCTGAGTTCTGCCTGCTGCCAGACAGTCCAGTTTCTCCACGTATGAGCTCTTGGACCTCAGAGATTTCCCGGAACCGGAGTTCAGAGCAGTCGGGAGCTTGTGACTCCCTTCCATTTGAAAAAGACAGCTGCATTCTCAGGTGCCAGCCCTTTTCCACGCGCGCTGGAGCCTCCATACCTCTGCACTTTACTTTCGTAGCTCCTCTGAGTCTGTGTGCTCTTCTGTTTCCTTCTACTTGTAGAATTTCCACTCAGCCAGCCTTCCTGTGGTTCTGGATGATGACCGTTCTGTCTTTTAGTTGTATTTTTGAAGTTGTTGTCGGAGGCAGCAATTTCTGGGTGTTTACCTATGCCGCCATCTTCGTTTCCTCCCCATTTCCGTAAAAATGTTTGATGGCGATCATTTCTTCGTGCATTTCTTTACACTGTCTTTATCTCCTTTGTTTAAATGTCTGCTCAGGATTTTTGTTTATTTTTAAAGTTAATTTATGAATCTAACCAATAGGAGGACAGTGCAGCCTCTAAGACATATGTTTGAGTTTCAATCATTCCTCAGTGACTCCACTGATTTCTTTGCCGTGTGGAGTTCTTGGTTTGAAATTCAATATACAAAATATTTTTTTTTCTCAATTTTTACTTTACATATGATTTATATCCCACTTGTGCCTTACACTTATAAGTTTAATCTGCATTGTTCACATTCTCTACTGGTGGTCTTTAAGTCTAAGCATTTAACAATACATTAAGTAAAGTCTAGGTTGTAGTATTTAACAAATTTGCTGATATAAATACTCTCATCAACACCATAGTTTGGCACGTCAAACTGCCAGAATGATGCCATTGAGCATGGGCATAAGATATTTCAGTATACCTCATTATAGTTTAATTTCAGCATACTGATACAGTAGCAATGAATATACTCAAGAACATTCATGAGTTACTGGAAAGTGACAAGTTTTAAACATTTTTAAAAGTTTGATATAAATATAATTGAATTAAAACAAATTTAAACTAAATAAATATATACTTAAAATATGTTTTTATTAGAGGAAGGGAAAGAGATTGAGACTCATCAGTGATGTGAGAGAATCATTGATCAGCTGCCTCCTGAAGACCTACACTGGGTATCATGCCTGCAACCTGGATATTTGTCCTGACAGTAATCCAACTGTAACCTTCTGGTTCATAGCTTGATCCTGAACCACTGAGGAACACCAGCCAGATAAAACACATTTCTTAACATGCTCTTTTATGTTTCCATACATGTCTGCATCCCAGAAACCAAATCCTCCTCCCCTTTTCAGTACTTCCTAATTGGCACATGAAATTACTGATGCAAGGACATAATCTACCTTTGTAACAGCTTATTTCAAATATATCCATATAAAGGAAACACAAAACATACTGAATTTTAGTCACTATCTGTCATCACAGTGGTTATAGTATCTACCTATTCGTAGATACATTAGTTATTTTACTTAAAACCCCTGGTAAGTATTTCCCTGGCCAGATAGTTCAGTTGACTCAATAATGCCAAGGTTGCAGATTCCATCCTCATGGACGATGCAAGAATCAAACAATGAATATAAAATTAGTGGAACAACAAATGGATGTCTCTCCCTATTCTATCTCTCTCTAATCAATATATTTGTGGGTTTTTACCCCCGCCAAATGAGTCAACTCATGTGAACACCATCACAGACCAGGAACCCTGTGGTGAACCAGCCATAAGGGTTCTCATGAGGGCAGAGCACACAGTGAGGGAGAGGACAGAAGGGCAGGGGCCGTTGCTGTCAGTGTGGAGGGTGGGTTACTGAGCTGAGCTGCTGTCACCCACAGGTAATTATAACATCTGTGCTCCCTGAGACTAACCCCTAGGGGGCTGGGGAAAGCTCTGGGCCTGGACATGGGCCTTGTGGTCTCAGCACCATCCAGCCAGGGGTTGATACTGGGGCTATTTTGGATTCAGGTAGTGGAAGAGCCCAGATCCCTCCCAGGTGTTCCAGAGCAGTTCCTGATACTTGAGGCCCTCAAATCAGCTCACCTACCTCTGAGCAGCCCACACACTCCCCTGAGCTCCACAGGCATTGTTACAATCTCTCTGCTTTTGCATGTCTAGGTAGTTTTCCACTTCAATTTTATTAAAAATTCTACTGCCCGACCAGTCCTGGGTGTAGCATGGATTCTCCAGGAAATGGTGCTGTTTTTTTCAATGGTGAGACCATTTTGCAATCTAAGAATTTCCAGAGGAGAGGCTTTGTCTGAACATGATACCACATTGGGGGGATGCATTACATGTGGTCTCCACCCTCCACAAGTTTGGCCTGTGCACAGCAGACCCTTGCACCCTAAGTGAGGTGATGGAGCCTGGGCTCTGAGAGACAATGCACTGTGGGATGAGGTTGAGGGGGCAGGGAGTTTGGGTATTGGGACAGGATTGGTGATAGGATTTCCTGCCAGCATATGGGGGTGTGTTCATTGTCTGTGTATCCTGTGGCACTGTCTGGGTGGCCGCAATTATTTGTGTCTCTGTGTGTGTGTGTGTGTGTGTGTGTGTGTGTGTTCCCCATGTCTACAGTGTGGGTCTGTGTAAACCTGTACATAAGCCCAGCACCTGAGTGCCCAGCAGAGGCTGGGAGTGTTCTGTACCTGTGTGTTTCTGTGCTTGGGTTATCTGTATGTTCCTCTCTGAGTCTGTGCACTCCCACAATGGGCAAGTGCATAGGCAGTCTTCGGTGAGGCGTTGTAGAGGCACCTTCCTCTACATCACTATGTTCCTCTTCCCCACCCCCAGGTGAGCCCCTTCTTCTCTTTCAGGCATCTGTTGACCCTATGGAGGTTTCATCTCAAGTCTCAAGGATGGATTAAGCATGGGGTCAGTTCAGAGAATTCCAGGCTGTGGGAAGGGGGTAATTGAAAATGACTCTGATTGCAGACAGGAGATATAGAGTGTGGATTGGGATCATTTGGGAAGGACAATAGCCTTTGTGAAGGAGTTGGAGGATCCAGGATCCTTGCGAAAGAATATGAGGATGAGTTCATTTGGGGGGAAGCTGAGGGGGAAGACTTCTGGGCTCCTAAGTCCCCACTGGTAATGAGGAACTAGACATCCCAGGAGAGGGGTGTCCCTTGCCATGTCAAAGCTAGGCTGACAACTAATAGAGGAAGCTGCCTGTGGCTCCGTGAAGTGTCACTCCTGGACTTCTGGGCTCTGGTCATTAACTGGGTGTGCATGGCCCATCCAACACTGGGGCCAGGAGGGAGAATTAGAACCAGTATGTAGAACCATCCAGGGACCATGTAGCGCACGTTCATACAGAGAACAAATGGAAAGCACAGGATCACCATTGATGTTAACGTCAGCTTTTTTTCACCATCATCCTCACTGGGAGCTCTCACCAGGGCAATGCAAAAGATAAGGAAACTTGGAAGCAGGTACTGACTGATGTTAATTGAAAAAAAAAACAGGGGTGTTGGGATGCTCGCAGTCCTGTACCCTTCCCAGTAAACACTCTTAACATGTGGGTCTTCACCTTGACCATAGTGCTGGAATCCAGGCAACCAGGGATTTACCCAAAGTCACACTCAGAATTGGTGTTGAGTTTACTGCCCGTGAGATCTTACCAAACTCCTTTTTTGGAAGTTCACCCCTTTGAATCTTGAAAGTGATGGTTTTGGGGCAGCTTGGGGAGAAAATCCATCTCAATGAGGAGAAAGCGAACTATCCTGACTCAGTACTACTGTCATTTCCTACCAGTCCCCACTATTCTCTTTTGCCCTTGCACAGCCCAAGAGGTTGGCACCATATGTTCACCTTAATGACGCCCATCAAGTGTACCTGGTTCTGCAGCCAACCCCCTGAGGTTGGCTGCAGCTCTGTGATGTGCTTTGACCAATGAAATGTGTTGGGAGTGAAGCCTGTCACCACTAACACAAGACTCTGGAAACACTGAGACTGGCCACCTTCTCTGTCCATCTCTGATAACGTCAACAGGAACCTACATGGTGGATCCTCCTTTATCCCAGTCCATGGAGAACCAGGGTATACCTATAGTATGAACAAGAAAGATACCTTCTTTATGCTAAGCTACTAAAGCGTTGGGACTGTTACATCTAGCCAATCCTAATGGTTATGAAGTACCGACTCTACTCTCTAGGAGGCATTGATGTTAATGTCAGCCTAACTTTAAAGTCTGTTGTTATAGACACATGGTTTTTACTTCTAGTCCTGCCTTTTATTTACTCTACAATCAGGCAATCTACATTGAGTCTCTGAACCTGGATTTCCTCACTATGAGATAGACGTTTAAACCATCTCAGGTTGACACATCACCTGGTTGCCTCCTGTACGCACCCGAACAAGTACCTGTGAGGAGCTCTGTAATGGAGGTACATACACTTGACCAGAATCAACCCACAACCCTTCAGTCCTAGGGCCGACACTCTATCCACTGAGCCAATCCAGGGATGGTTAACATGTACACTTTTTAAACATGCCCTTTTGATGTTTCCATTTATGCCTGCATTCCTGAAACCAAGTTCATCCTGCCCTCCTCAGTGCTTCTTTTTTGGCAAATAAAATATCTGATGCATGGACACATTCTGCCTTTGAAATAACTTATTTGAAATATATCCGTATGAGGAAAACACTTATGAAAGCCCATAAATCCTATTCTAGCCTTCCCACATTATCTACCATGATGGTTGTTCTTGTTCCTATTTATCCATACGTACATTAGTGGGTTACTTAACGTAAAATCCCCAATATGTCTGGCTGTGCCCAGATAGTTCAGTTGGTCAGAGCATCATCTCAATAACACCAAGATTACAGGTTCCATCTCCAGTCAGGGCACATGAAAGAAAATTTTTGACCCAGGAAGGCCAAATCTAATTTACTGTAGGAAATTACAGGAACAAAAAAATTAGTAAATTTCTCTGTCTCCCTATTTCTCTCTCTCAAATCAATATACATGTTTTATTCACCCAGTCAGTCCACACTCATGTGAACACTAGCACAGGTCTGGGACTCCATGGTGACCTGCAGCCAGGGTGCTTGTGAAGGTCATGCATGCAATGATCCAGAGAACAGTGTGGGAGGTGCCCTTGCTGTCAGGATGGACGGTGGGAATCCCCAGGGGATGATGACATCTGTGCTCCCTGACACTAAAACCTAAGGAGCCGGGAGTAGATCTGAGTCTTGACATGCCTCTTGTGGTCTCTGCACCTTCAGCCAGGGGTTGAGACTGGGCTGTTTCAGAATTCAGGTAGTAGAAGAGCTCATATTCCTCTCAGGTGTCAAGGCTGGGAGCAGCCATGCCAGCTGGGAAGGTGTGTGTGGGCAGGAAAAAGCCCTGGACAGATTCCAGGGAGAGTTGGTGCTGGGCCATATGAGTGGCACTGAGGCCTCCTCTAGTCCCAGTTCAGTCTGGTGTCCTCTCTGTTCCTTGGGGCCATGGTTAGTGGGAAACGGGACATAAGTTACCAGGGTTGTCATGACCTGGGATCAGCATGTCCTTCAAGAAAACTTGTGACCCAGGAAGGGCTAACCTAGTCCACTGTAATGAGGTGCTCCAGCCATTGCCCTGCCCAGGGAGGGAGAGGAGCTGTCTCTGCAGAGGCTGATTCCCTATCTGCCCAGCAGGAGGGGGAGCAGGCTGCTGAGCCAGGTGGTCCTGGGTTACCAGTGTCTTGACGTTTAGCCACTAAGGAGGTTCCAGATATTTATCAATCCAGAGAGAGAACGTGTCCCTGATCTTTCCTTCATGGGTAAGCATCCACCCTGCTGCACTGAGACTGCTCTATTGTCTGCACAGACCACCCTCTACACCCTTTCCTGGCTGTGCCCGTGATGTTCCCACTGAAGGGACGCTCCTGAAGTGAGTTGATGGACCCTGAACGCTGGGCATAGTGTGCTGCTGGGGTGTGTGAGTGAAGGAGCAGAAAGGTTGGGGTCTGGGACAGGGCTGGGGAGAGGGTCCTTGAGAAGGTGGGCTGAGGGAAGGCTCTAGGAATGAGAATTGGAATCAGACTGGATGTAGAGGCAGCACCCAAGGGCGGGCACATCTGAGACCTGTAAGGACCGGGGGCATGAACACTGTTGACCCAACTGTCCGAGACTCCGGAGATACAGAGTCTCCTTCCCTTAGGAGCTGGAGTTCTAGTGGAGGACAGCCCACAGAGAGTGAACAGGACAGCTGTGATAGGCGATAGAAGCTCAGGCATAAGATGAAGCTGGTGGTGGTCAGTGGGGGCCTCCCTGAGACAATCCGGGAAGGGGTGGCAGAGTCCAGTTGGAAGGCCTGCTGGGAGCATGCCTCCTCCCCCCATTTGGGAGATGAAGGGAGGTCACTGGGGCTGATTTGGAAACTGAAATTAGAAAGGGGGTCCTGGGGCATGTGGGCGCTGTGGCAGGACTTGACCTTCTCCTCAGGAGGCCTCACAGTTTGCCTCCAGGCCCAGGCTGCCTTCAGAAGGGCTGATGGGCATCCCCTTCAGAAAAATCATTGCCAGAGGGAAATTTGACTTTGCCTATTGGTCTGTCTATGATTATGGTTATTTCCAGGTTTGGAGTATTATAAGTAAGTCTTCTGGGAATATTTGTGTTCAGTTATCTCTATTTATGTATATGTTTTACTTCTCAAACTGTTCTTGTGTGGGTGAATGTTAAACACATTAAGATATGCAGAAATGTGACCCAAAATGGTCATTGTTTTTGCCTTCCACAAAGCCACAGTATAAAATAAATCCAGTTTTATGCAACTCTGCCAGCACACGCAATGGTTAATCTTTTTAAAGGGCACCCAGAATTGAGTCTATTGTTAACTCACTTTTGTTTTAATTCTATTTACCTAAGAATTTTTTATGGTGAACAGTTTTTCACACATTATTTACACTGTCTTTACCTTCTTTGTTTAAAAAGTCAGCTTGTAATCTCTTTCAAATTGTTTAAATAAATTCATTATTTTAACATGAAAGAGGACTGTGTAGAATCTAAGAATATGTTTGAATTTCACTCATTCCTCAATGACTCAAGTGACTTCTTTGCCATATGGAATGCTGGAAGGAAACTTGTTTTTGTTCATTTTTTATCCTATGTTCAATTTAAGGAAACTTGTAGCATATACTTATACATTTAATCTTCATTGTTCACATTCTCCAGTACCCTTTCTTTACATTTAAGCATTGAATAATACATTAAGTGAAGTCTGGGTTTATAATATTTGTTAATTTTCCAGGTGTAAATACTCTCATCATTGTCCGTTGCAAACTGCTAAATTGATGGCACTGAACATAGACATGTTAAGATATATCAATAGCACATCATTATATATTATTTGCAACATGCTGATACAGTAGCAACAAATATGCTCCAGAACTTTGATAATAAAATAGAATTATTGGGAACTTTCTTAAAGTTTGATGTAAGAATATTTGATTTAAAGTATATATATTTTAAAGCATTTGCCTTTGGTGTTTCCATGCATTCCTGCATTGCTGAAACCAAGATCCTCCTGCCCTTATCAGTGCTTCATTTTTGGCACATAGAACTGATGCAAAAATACAGCCTGCCTTAGAAATAGCTTACCTGAAATTTATCCATATAAACGACACTTATGGAACCCCATGAATCCTATCTTGCCTTCCACCACTCTGTCATCATGATGGTTTTTGTATGTATCTATTCATACATGATTGGGTATTTTACCTAAATCACTGCGTATGTCTTTCCATGACCAAATAGCTCAGTGGGTCAGAGAATCATCTCAATACGCCGAGGTTGCAAGTTCCATCATCGGTCGAGGCAATTACAAGAATCCCCTGCTGAAGGTATGAAAGTAACAGAACAAAAGAACTGTGTGTGAGACGTTTTCCATACAGCTGATTCCTATAGCCAGTCGGCCTGGTGGTCAAACCCCTCTAGTGTTAACTACAACAATTAAGGCTTGGCTAGAACAAGACTGCGCACAGAGACCACAAGGGGGTGCACCAAGAAAGCATAAAAGATGCGGAGACAAAAAAAATGACAGAAATGGAGGATATGGAGCTAAGAATCGCAATTTTGAGGGCTTGCCATAAATTTGTGCAGAACCTCACGAAAACTAATGAGACCCTCGATGCTACAATAAAGAAATTAGAAAGTAAGCATACACGGACTGAAATAAAGAATATTATACCCAATAGCAGACCAGAGGAGCACAATAATCAAACAAAAGATTCGACAAAAAACACCCAATTGGAAAAGCAAAATGAAAAAAGAATCCGAAAGTGTGAAGATAGTGTAAGGACCCTCTGGGACAGCTTTAAGCGGTCTAATATCAGAATTATTGGAGTGCCAGAAGATGAGAGACAGCAAGATATTGAAAACCTATTTCAAGAAATAATGGCAGAAAACTTCCCCCACCTGGAGAAAGAAATGGACTTACAGGTCCAAGAAGCGCAGAGAACCCCAAACAAAAGGAATCCAAAGAGGACCACACCAAGACACATCATCATTAAAATGCCAAGAGCAAAAGACAAAGAGAAAATCTTAAAAGCAGCAAGAGAAAGAGGCTCAATTACCTACAAGGGAATACCCATACGACTGTCAGCTGATTTCTCAACAGAAACTTTGCAGGCCAGAAGGGAATGGCAAGAAATATTCAAAGTGCTGAATACCAAGAACCTACAACCAAGATTACTTTACCCAGCAAAGCTATCATTCAGAAGTGAAGGTCAGATAAAGAGCTTCACAGATAAGGAAAAGCTAAAGGAGTTCATCACCGCCAAACCAGTATTATATGAAATGCTGAAAGGTATCCTTTAAGAAGAGGAAGAAGAAGAAAAAGGTAAAGATACAAACTATGAACAACAAACATGCATCTATCAACAAATGAATCTAAGAATCAAGTGAATAAATAACCTGATGTACAGAATGAACTGGTGATTATAATAGAATCAGGGACATAGAAAGGGAATAGACTGACTATTCTCGGGGGGAAAAGGGGTGTGGGAGATGCGGGAAGTGACTGGACAAAAATCATGCACCTATGGATGAACACAGTGGGTGGGGAGTGAGGGTGGAGGGTGGGGTGGGAGCTGGAAGGAGGGGAGTTATGGGGGGAAAAAAGAGGAACAAATGTAATAATCTGAACAATAAAGATTTAATAAAAAAAACAAAAAACATACATTCTAAAAAAAAAAAAAAAAAAAAGAACTGTGTGTGTGTGTATGTCTGTCTCTCTATCCCTATTTTCCTCTCACTCTAAAATCAATATATGTGTTTATTCACCAGTCAGTCCACGTGTGTGAACACCAGCACAGCCCAGGGCCCCATGGTGACCAGCAGCCAGGATTCTCAGGCAATGGTCCAGAGAACAGTATGGGAGGTGCAGTTGCCGTAAGTGTGGCAGGTGGGGAACCTGGGCTGAGCTGCACAGTCACCCACAGGGGATGATGACAGCTCTCGGACTAAAGCCAAGAAGCTGGCAGAAGCTTTGAGCTAGGACATGCCCCTGTGGTCTCTGCAACTTCCAGTCAGGGGTTTTAGGCTGGGCCATTTCACATTCAGATGGTTGAGAAGCCCAGATTACTCTCAGGTTGCAAGGCTGGGAGCAGCAGTGGCAGCTGGGCAGGTGGGTGGGTGTGGGCAGGCAAAAGCCCAGGGCAGTTGCCGGGGAGAATTGGTGCTGGGCCAGGTGTGTGGCTCTGAGGCCCAGCAGGAGAGTGGAGAGGCTCCATCAAGTCCCCACCTGGGACCAAGAGCCCCAGTGAGAGACAAATAGCCCCAGTGTGGGCTCCTTCCCTGAGCGCAGCTGGGCCCCTGTCATTCCAGTACAGGTTGCATGTGCTCCCTGGACCTGGATGAGTGGTGGCTGCTGCACTGACAGAAGGCAGCTGGGGACAGAGTTCCAGCCAGACCCCAGCAGGGCCCCATGTCTATTCAGCCAGGCAGTGAGGGGTCCTGCTTCTCCAGAGCTTGTGTCTCAAGCCAGGGGACAAGACCGATCTGTAGTCCCAAGAAAGTTAACTACCTGGTCAAACAGGATGTAGATGTGTTTGGAAGGGAGGGGCTGTGTTAAGGGAGTGGAGTGAAGGGACTGGGCAAGGATAGAGCTTATTCCAGACTCTTATAATGTGTGTCTAGGAGGGAAGTCACCTCATGAGCTCATATACAATTTGGTGTTCATTCAGCAGTGACTTGAGTGAAAGAGTGATTATTAAATTTTGGTTCGGAGGGGGGTTGGTTTGGTTTCAGAAGAAATAAGAGGGAAAGACAATTGTCAGTTTTACTTGGAGCCCAGCACTGGCCTGAATGGGTCTTGGCTGGTAGGGCTTGTCCTTCTCAGGCTGAGTTTGGAACTGTTCTGAGAGAGATGGCAGCACTTCTCCCACCTGTGAGCTGAGGCTGGCATCCTTGCTGCCTAGCAGGCTGGCTGTCCAACGGGCTTAGTGGCAGGAATGATTCACACACAGCTCCCTTCCTCACTGGAGAGAATAGGTGACTTGTGGCTCTCAATCCTTGCACTAATCTAATGTCAGCATTGAGCAGACCCTACATGAAAGTATTTCAGCTTCACAAACCATTGGTGTGAGTGAAATAACATGTATTATGTTTTTAACTTTTAAGGAAGAAGATATAGCCAGATTTTAATTTGATATTTTCAACAGTTGATTTTTACCCAAAGAAAATTAATTGACTTCACCTGATGTTTTTCATACCTGGAAAGTTACATATTGAATTTTAATAAATGTGACATATAATGCTCAACACATCTGTATTTACTGAGCCTTTTCAAACAACCTTTTCATACCAACATGAAGAATATGCAATTGATGTTTTAAAAAGATAATGCTAAATTTACTATTTTGAGTTACTGGACAGTTACTAAGAAATGTTTAATAGTATCTACCAAACTGTTATAGGATAAGTTTTATAGAGATTGTATAGTTTTAAAATGAGTATTATAAGAGAAACCAAGATGGCGGCATAGGTAAACACCAGAGTTTGCTCCCTCACACAACCACTTCAAAAATACAACTAAAAGACGGAACGGACATCACCCAGAACCACAGGAAGGCTGGCTGAGAGGAAATTCTACAACTAGAAGGAAAGAGAAAAGCATACCAAGACTCAGAGGAGGTGCAGTGTGGAAGTAAAATACTAAGGTACAGAGGCACATGCAGATCGTGCTGGCAGCTGAGGGCACGGTTTTCTTTTTCAATTCGAAGGGAGTCTCAGGCTCTGAGCTCCAGTTCCGGGCGAGTCTCTGGGGACCTAGACTCATATGGGAGAAGCGGGACTGTCTGGCATTGGTTGGAACTCTAGGGCAGCTTTATCTCGGAGGTACTTGCAGCAATTGCTGGGACACTGAGAAGCGGGGCCTCTGAAGGCAGGACTGAGAGCAGCCATAACTGCTTGCTTCACCCGCCCTGTTGATCCCCTGGTACCCGCGCCGCCCACGTCTTGCACAGAGGCGTTTGCTGGATAGCCTCAGGCAGAGGCTAGATTAACACCTCCCTAGAGCTCTAGGACAGAAGTTCTGCCACTGCAGACACAGTTGATTCTCATGGCCAATTGGCCTGAAGGCCAATCCCTCCCAGTGTTACTTACAACAATCAAGGCTTAACTACAACAAGACTGTGCACAAAGACCACAAGGGGGAGCACCAAGAGTGTCCTCCTCAGATAATTGGGGAGGCTGAACCACTGGGCCCCAAAGGACACTTAGCACAGAAAACCACTTTATCAACACAAGGAAGCATAAAAAATGTGGGGACAAAGGAACAGGACACAAATGACAGAAATGGAGGAAAGCAAACTGCTGGATATAGAGTTCAAAACCACACTTTTAAGGTTTTTCAAGTATTTTCTAGAAACCGCTGATAAATGTAGTGAGATCCTCAAGAAATCTAGGAGACCCTTGATGTTGTGATAAAGGACTAACTAGAAATTAAGCATGCACTGACTGAAATAAAGAATATTATAGAAAAAAAAAAGAATATTATAGAGACTCCCAACAGCAGACCAGAGGATCGCAAGAATCAAGTCAAAGATTTAAAATATGAAGAAGCAAAAAACCCCCAACCGGAAAAGCAAAATGAAAAAACAATCCAAAAATACGAAGATAGTGTAAGGATCTTCTGGAACAGCTTCAAGCGTACCAACATCCGAATTACAAGGGTGCCAGAAGAGAGAGAGCAAGATATTGAAAACCTATTTGAAGAAATAATGACAGAGAACTTCCCCTACCTGGTGAAAGAAATAGACTTCCAAGTCCAGGAAGCGCATAGAACCCCAAACTAAAGGAATCCAGAGAGGACCACACCAAGACACATCATAATTAAAATGCCAAGAGCAAAAGAAAAAGAGAGTATCCTAAAAGCAGCAAGAGAAACAAAGTCAGTTACCTACAAGGGTGTACCCATACGACTGTCAGCTGATTTCTCAACAGAAACTTTGCAGGCCAGAAGGGAGTGGCAAGAAATATTCAAAGTGATGAATAGTAAGAACCTACAACCAAGATTACTTTATCCAGCAAAGCTATCATTCAGAAGTGAAGGTCAGATAAAGAGCTTCACAGATAAGGAAAAGCTAAAGGAGTTCACCACCACCAAACCAGTATTATATGAAATGCTGAAAGGTATCCTTTAAGAAGAGGAAGAAGAAGAAAAAGGTAAAGATACAAATTATGAACAACAAATACACATCTATCAACAAGTGAATCTAAAAATCAAGTGAATAAATAATCTGATGAACAGAATGAACTGGTGATTATAATAGAATCAGGAGCATAGAAAGGGAATGGACTGACTATTCTTGGTGGGGGGGAAGGGGTGTGGGGGATGCGGGAAGACACTGGACAAAAATCGCGCACCTATGAATGAGGACAGTGGGTGGGGAGTGAGGGCGGAGGGTGGGGTGGGAACTGGGTGGAGGGGAGTTATGGGAGGAAAAAAGAGGAACAAATGTAATAATCTGAACAATAAAGATTTAATAATAAAAAAATCAAAATAAAATGAGTATTATAAAAAAGTGCTTACAATTTTGTGAAGTGTTGCTAACAGAAAGGTTAATCCAAGGACAAGTATATTATTGCTGAGATATTTAGGAAGATTGTAGAAATCTGAACCTAGAGTTATTTTTTTAAGAGTTTGTGGAAACCTTAATTAAGTGGTCTAATTTTACCCCCATTCTATAGATGTAGCTAGGAGTCCCAGAAAGTTGATTTGAAATCCCTAAGACCACAAAGCTAATTAGTAGCAGAGATCAAATGAGAACCCAGGGCCAATGCTCCTTGTACGTTTCCTGGCAGCCTCTGTAGAGCCATTTGAGGTTAGAACCATAGAGCTGTGACTTAGGAGATCTTAATCCTTTAAAAATCTTTTCTGTATAAATATGCTCCTCTTATGAGTCTTGATAGTATTATTTAATCACTAGAGGCCCGGTGCACGGATTTATGACATTGAAAGGAAATTAATTCGAAGAAATATTTTAATATTGTTATTCACCCTTTCTTATAATAGAAGTGTCAACCAAATTCATGATCAACAATTACAGAATGAAACACATGGGTACGACTGGCACACTGAGAGCTTTATATATGTTGATAAACTTGCTTTCTGATTAGGTAAACTTTTTCCAGCCCAGTGAAGCACCCCAATTTTTCTTTCAGGATATTGTCAGAAAAACAGCAGTAAATACCAATACGAAGCAGATTATTATTATAGATCATGCAGGGAGAATAAAGGGTGAAATATTTAACTATAGCACTGTTTGACTATACTCTGTGAAGTGAGAAAACCTGAAGTCATGTTCAAGTTTTACCGTTTATTACTTCTTTTCAGTTGGGTCAATTTTTAAACATTCTAAATCTCCATTTACTGGCGAATAAAAACAGAACAGGATTCTACTGAGTCTCCTCTCTACCTATTCCAGGACTTCTGTGAGGATCAAATGAGATGAGGCACATGAAAGCACTTCAAAGACATTTGGTTAAAATGTAAAATGTTTGCACCTGGCTATAAAGCAAGTGGGATGAAAATAATCCAAGGAGGCTCGTCGCTAGGGAGAGGAAGCCTGGCATCACTATGTGACATCATTACCCGGTGCTCACAGCCACCATTTCCCTGCTGGGCTGTGGGCTTTGCACCATGGGGTTGTGGTGCAGCCTGTGTCCCACTTGGGAAAAGCTGAATGTTGCTTTTGGACCCCAGGAGCGCAGTGCCCTTTCTCTGTAAATGGTCGGCTCAGGTCACAGCAGCTCCAGTATTGAACATCTGCCCCTGGTGGTCAGTGCTCATCATAGTGACTGGTCGGATGGTCAAATCCTTAGGACATTAGCCTTTTATATATATAGATTTTGCAATAAGAATGGCAAAAACCATTTTAAAAGAAAATTTACTGTGGCTCATGTCTAAAGTTTATCAAATCTGAACTTTGACTGTAGATATCAGCCTTCCAATGAGGAATTCTTCAAATACAGCCTGAGCTGTGGACTCTGAGGCATCCTGCCTAGGAGCCTCTCTTCAGGGTTCCTGAACCGCCCCATCCCCTGCCCCACCCCAAGCTCCTGCCCCATCATTTTACCAATCAGACCCAGCACCTCCCAAGCCCAGTGTTCTCATTCATAAGCTGTTAGTGTGCAAGAATGCATTTTAAAGGATATTTCACACCCAAAGCACTTTTTAAGTTTCTCAAAGATAAGTATATGATCACAGAACATGGAAGCAAAATGCAGTTTACACCAAAAAAAGACTTACTTAAATGTTTTTTTAGAAGATTATTTTTCTCCTTATCAAAATAATATGGGCGAAGGACCTAAATAGACACTTTTCTAAAGAGGACATTCAGAAAGCCAAGAGACATATGAAAACATGCTCAAAGTCACTAATTACCAGAGAGATGCAGATCAAAACAACAATGAGGAATCATCTCCAACCTGTCAGAATGGCTATCATCAACAAATTAACAAACGACAAGTGCTGGAGAGGATGCGGAGAAAAGAGAACACTCGTGCAGTGCTGGTATGAATGCAGACGGGTGCAGCCACTATGGAAGACAGTATGGAGTTTCCTCAACAAGTTAAAAATGGAACTCCCATTAGACCCAGTGATTCCACTTCTAGGAATATATCCCAAGAAACCAGAAACACCAATCAGAAAGGATATATGCATCTCTATGTTCACAGCAGCACAATTTACTATCACTAAGATCTGGAAACAGCCTAAGTGCCCATCAGCAGATGAATGGATTAGAAAACCGTGGTACATCTACACAATGGAATACTATGCTGCTGTAAAAAAGAAGGAATTCTTACCATTTGCAACAGCATGGATGGAACTGGAGAGCATTATGCTAAGTGAAATAAGCCAGTCAATGAAAGAAAAATACCACATGATTTCACTCATTTATGGATAATAAAGACCATTATAAACTGATGAACAAAAGTAGATATAAGGCAGAGCACCATCGAACAGACTGTCAAACTACAGCAGAAAGGCTAGGGAGGGTTGGGGCGGGGGGGGCGGGAAGGCGAGGTAAAGATCAACTGAAGAACTTGTACGCATGCAGATAAGCATAATCAATGGGCACAAGACACTGGGGAGGTGGGTAGAGGAGCCTGGGGGAATTTTTATGGATGGGAAAGAAGGAGACATATGTAATACTCTTTGTAATATTTTAAGCAATAAAAAAATAAAATTATAAAAATAATATAGGATCATTAGTAGAAATTTAAAAAAGAATAGTATGAAGTAAAAGAAATCACTTCTTCCCCTGACCGGTTTGGCTCAGTGGATAGAGCGTCAGCCTGAGGACTGAAGGGTCCCAGGTTCAATTCCAGTCAGGGGCATGTACCTTGGTTGCAGGCACATCCCCAGTAGCGGGTGTGCAGGAGGCAGCTGATCCATGTTCCTCTCTCATCGATGTTTCTGACTCTCTATCCCTCTCCCCTCCTCTCTGTAAAAAAAAATCAATAAAATATATATTTTAAAAAAAGAATAAAATGAAATCACTTCTTTCTACTATCCAAGGTTAACCACTGGCAACAATTCAAAGTATTGCCTTTTGTCTTTCCTACATTTATATATCCAGATAAATTTTTGAAGTGACACTATTAATTTATTTTTTTAATATATGTTGTAGAAAAAAAAACAAAACAAGATGGCGGCATAGGTAAACACCGGAAATTGCTGACAGAAATAAAGAATATTATACAGACTCCCAACAGCAGACCACAGGAGCGCAAGAATCAAGTTAAAGATTTGAAATGCGAGGAAGCAAAAAGCACCCAACAGGAAAAGCAAAATGAAAAAAGAATCCGAAAGTGCGAAGATAGTGTAAGGAGCCTCTGGGACAACTTCAAGCGTACCAACATCCGAATTATAGGGGTGCCAGAAGATGAGAGAGAGCAGGATATTGAAAACCTATTTGAAAAAATAATGACAGAAAACTTCCCCTACTTGGTGAAAGAAATAGACTTACAAGTCCAGGAAGCGCATAGAACCCCAAACAAAAGGAATCCAAAGAGGACCACACCAAGACACATCATAATTAAAATGCCAAGAGCAAAAGACAGAGAATCTTAAAAGGGGCAAGAGAAAGAAACTCAGTTACCTACGAGGGAATACCCATACGACTGTCAGCTGATTTCTCAACAGAAACTTTGCAGGCCAGAAGGGAGTGGCAAGAAATATTCAAAGTGATGAATACCAAGAACCTACAACCAAAATTACTTTATCCAGCAAAGCTATCATTCAGAAGTGAAGGTCAGATAAAGAGCTTCACA
Source organism: Myotis yumanensis (assembly GCF_028538775.1). Lineage (NCBI taxonomy): Eukaryota > Metazoa > Chordata > Mammalia > Chiroptera > Vespertilionidae > Myotis > Myotis yumanensis. Next base: position 12,177,586 of record NW_027223771.1, on the reverse strand, counting down.
GATAAGGAAAAGCTAAAGGAGTTCATCACCACCAAACCAGTATTATATGAAATGCTGAAAGGTATCCTTTAAGAAGAGGAAGAAGAAGAAAAAGGTAGAGATACAAATTATGAACAACAAATACACATCTATCAACAAGTGAATCTAAGAATCAAGTGAATAAATAATCTGATGAACAGAATGAACTGTGTTTATAATAGAATCAGGGACATAGAAAGGGAATGGACTGACTATGCTTGTGGGGGAAAGGGTTGTGGGAGATGCGGGAAGAGACTGGACAAAAATCATGCACCTATGGATGAGGACAGTGGGTGGGGAGTGAGGGCGGAGGGTGGGGTGGGAACTGGGAGGAGGGGAGTTATGGGGGGGGGAAAGAGTAACAAATGTAATAATCTGAACAATAAAAATTTAATTATCAAAAAAAAGAAAGGTATTCTTTAAGAAGAGGAAGGAGAAAAAGGAACTCTTACCATTTTCCACAGCATGGATGGAACTAGAGAGTATTATGCTAAGTGAAATAAGCCAGTCAGAGAAGGATAAATACCACATGATCTCACTCATTCGTGGAATATAATGAACAACATAAACTGATGAACAAGGACTGATCCAGAGACGGAGAGGCATTGATTGGACTGTCAGGCCTTGGAGGGAAGGTAGGGGAGGGTAGGGGTGAGGGGGAAAGATCAACCAAAGGACTTACATGCAAGCATATAGGTCTAACCAATGGACACGGACAATGGGGAGCTGAGGGTATGAGCTGAGGGGGGAAGTTAGGGGTTAACGTGGGTATAAGGACACATATGTAATATCTTAATCAATAAAAAAATATATTAATAATAATTTAAAAAAATAAAAAAATATATGTTGTATTGACTTCAGAGAGGAAGGGAGAGGGAGAGAGAGATATTAACATCAGTGTTGAGATAGAATCATTCATCATCTGCATCCTACATGCCCCCTACTGGGAATGGAGCCCACAACCAGGGCATGAGCCCTGAGGGGGACTCCATGCATGACTTCCTGGTTCATAGATCAATGCTCAACCACTGAGCACACCTTTCGGGCAAGATGATATTATTTATTACATGTGTATCCTGATTTGTTTTCATTTATGGTGTATGCATTTCACTATATCTATAATCACTTTTCCCCCCATTTATTAAGGTAGTGTTTATTTCTCACAGCTTTATTGAGAAATAATTGATATACACCACTGTAAAAGTTTAAGGCAGACATCACAAGGGTTTGATTTGCATACATTGTGAAATGATTACCACATTGGGTTCAGATAACATCCATCGAAGATGTGACAAACAAAAATTGAAATCTCTAATGTAATTTGAGGTGTTTTTTTTTCTTCAAAGTCAAACCTACAATTGTTACTATTGCAAAAAAGAGCTTGTACTTGGAACTAAGTGCAGGATGTGGTGTGTCTGCAGGCTGGGGCTCTACTGCCCTGGCCTCTTGCACTTGAACCTTGTGCCTGTTCACATGCAGTTCCTTTCTCCCTCCAGAGTTCACATGAGGCTGGGGATGGATGTGCTGCCCCTACTGGACAAGCTCCCCAGTCCGTCTTCCCACCACTGAGTGGCAGAGGTGAGAGCCCACTGTGTGAGGCTGTGGGGCCTATAAAGTTCGGACCTCACTTTTGTCTCCGCGGGTCTGGTGGTGATCTCAGCATCAGCATGCACAGAGCCTATGCTGGCCTCTGGGGTGTGCTCTGTGCGGGTCCAGCTCACGCATGGCTCCTCTCCCCCTGAATCTCAGCCACCTTCCCAGTTCTTCTGCTAGAAGCTCTGGTTCTCTCAGAACCTTAGACTCCTCTCCCCCCACGAGCTGTGTGGAAGCTTCATATTACAGGATGGCTTTCAGGGAAAACTGGCAAGAGAAAAAGAAGAAAAAACTAAGCAGGATTCCCCCCAATACTTTGGAGTCCAGGGCCCCATTTTCCCAGGTTCTCGCCAGAGATGGGCTTTTCCTCAGCATTTGAGGGGCTTATACACAGGCCATGGCTTTAGACCCAGTCAGAAGAGAAGGGGGAAGGGTCCAGGGAAGCCCCCACTCTGACTCCGACAGGCCCCTGGTCCAGGCCTCTCTGAGTCATTCCCGTCCTGCTCACAGAGCAGGGCTAAGACTCACTGCCTTCAAGGCAAATCAGCTCAAGTTCTCACTTCTCTCCCCACTCAGCCCACTGCTGCTCTCTGTGGAGTCCGCAGTTACTATTCTCTCTGAGACCGTGGTTGTCATCACTGGGTGGACAGCTGGCCATTGACCTGCTCCATCTCGGTGGCTCCAGAATGATGTGTTTTATTCTTTTGAGAAGAAGAAAAAAGAGCAAGAATATGGGTCTGGACAGCAGGTAGCCTTTCTGTAGAAAAGCATGGACAGTGAGTTATTTCACTCTTAGTCCTTTGAAGTGCTATGTGGATTGGCATGAGGTACTTTTATTTTATTATTCTTTCTGGATGTTCTTCCTGGAGGTGACTGAGTTGGCCGGCTGCACAGGTACAGGAACAAGAGGGTGAGTGTGCTGTCCTATGTGCCAAGTAGCATGGAGTTTGTGCTGTTCTGCATTTCTGAGCCTCTCTCACCATGTGAGTGAGGTCTGGCCAGAGGCAAGGACAGCCATGAGTGGCTGCTCCCAGGCCATCTTGACACCACTCATCTGTGCTCATTGCCAGCTGAATCCACAAGCCAGGGGAGCCCTGGAGCCCTGAGTCACTGTGTGGAGAGGATGAGCTTTGGTGGCCCCCTGGCCCACATCATGGACCAAAAAGAGCAAGATTTTATGTGGTACAGATAATGAAAAGGCCTTCATGGAAGCCCTACATCATTACCCTAATGATACAGGTTGTGATGGACAATTAGAAACTCCCTACTTGACCACAGAGTAAAGTATCAAACCTTTAGTGAGTGACAGTCTGTCTCTCATCTTCGTTTAACCCCTTCAAAATGGGATGTGTTGATTTCACTCACCAGCATTACTTCTTCCATCTCGCAATCAGGTTGACAGGAAAATTGGAGCCATCTCTGGAAGGAGAGAGCATATGAAGACAGGGTATTATTTTTACCTTAATTTTAAGCACCACTCTGTCGAGTACAAAGAGAAAAATTATTTATTTTCCTGACCTTTAGCAGAGCATAGGTGTCTTTTCTGCAGTTGAGATCTGTAGATGATTAAAAGGCACGTGCTTTCAACGACAGTGCTGCCTTTCTTGATCCTTGTCCTTGGGTGGCGTCACTCCTGGGCCCTGGGCCCAGGTCACAAACAAGACACCGAGAAGTGAATCTGCTCTGTCGACAAGACCCTGGCCCAGCGTTCCTGAAATGGCACCATAGGCCTATCCTTGTCACTTGGTGAATGTGGTTTAATGAAGCAGGGGGTCACTGTGGGAGGATTGCGCTGCCCATGTTGTGTTTTGTGAGATGCTTAAAAGGTTTGAAGCTCCTTTAAGAAACCAGGTGGTACAGTGAAGGAGCTCTTCCCCCTAGTGATCGCCTTAGAAGCGGCTGAGACACAGCAGCTGTCCTAAAGGCTGTGGAAGCTCCGTGATGGGAGGAAAACTTAGCTGTGTAGGTCACTGGTCTGGATGGTGGCCCTCAATCCCACTGACCACCAGTTCCTGTGGGTAATTCCTTATACTCAGCCCTGACCCCAACTGGACCTGCTGGACCAGATTCTGTGGGGCAAAACAACGAAATCTGGGTCGCCCCTTTTGTTTTTTAACCTTTAAAAAATATAATTGTAGATTCACCTTATTTGTAAGAGATAATGCAGAGGTGGCCCATGGAATCTGACCCGGTTTCCCTCAATAATATCTTATAAAAATCTCACAACCAGGATATTGACAGTGGCCCAACCACCCATGTAGGGCAAATAGACAACAGCTCTACCAGATTCTCCTGCACCCAGGACAGTGCCTTATATTTCTTGTATACTTTTATCACAGTAATTTATACACAATGAAATTTACCGTTTTAACTATTTCAGGGCGCAGTCCAATGGTGGTAAGTACATTCATATTGTTGTGCTGCCCTCACCACTATCATCTCCATCACTGTTCTCATCTTCTCCAACTGAAGCTCTGTCCCCACTAAACAACAACTCTGCATCCACTCCCCCAATAATGATACCCTCCATCTTACCTCTGTCTCTATGACTCTGATGGCTCTAGGGACGTCATGTGAGTGGGATCTCACAGCATTTGTCCTTTTGTGATTGGCTTATTTCATTGAGTCACTCAGGCTCCATCCAGGTTGTAGCGTGTGTCACAATGTCCTATTTTTCTAAATTGAATATATCGGGGTGAGATTGGTAATGAAATCATGTACCTTTCAGATACACAGTTCTATAGTACATCATCTGAATGTTGAATTATGTCTCACCGCCCTCCCCCCACCCACCCCCCCCGCTCCCAGGTCAGGTCTCCTTCCATCACAATTTATCCTTTCTAAACCCTCTTCTACCCACACCCCTCTCACTCTGATAATCACCAAAATGCTGTCTGTGTCTATAAGTCTTTTCTTTGCTTAATCCCTTCACCTTATTCCCCTAGTTTCCCAACCTCCCTCCCCTCTGAGAGTTGTCAGTCAGTTTTCTGTATCTATGAGCCTGTGTCTATTTTGATTGTAGTTTATTTTGTTCATTAGATTCCACATATAAGTGAAACCATAAGGAACTTGTAATTCTCTGACTGGCTTACTTCACTTCACTTAGCATAATACTCACCAGCTCCGTCCACGCTGTTGTAAAAGGTAAGATTTCCTTCATTTTCTTTCTCTGTGTGTGGGTGAGTAGTATTCTGTTGTGTTAATGTACCACAGCTTCTTCTCCACTCATCTGCTGCTGGGCCCTTGGGCTGCGGTGAAATCTTCACTATTATAAATAATGCGGCAGTGAACGTAGCATTGCATATATCCTTTCCAATCAGTGTTTCAGGTTTCTGCAGATATATTCTCAGAAGTGGAAATGTTAGGTCTATTTGTAATTTTTGAGGGAACTTCATACTGCTTTTCACAGTGGTTGCACCAATCTGCATTCTTCCCAAGAGTACACGAGAGTTCCCTTTTCTCCACATATTCACCAGCACTTGATGTTTATTGATTTATTGATGACGGCCATCCTGACAGATGTGAGGTCATGCCTCACTGTGATTTTAATTTCTATTTCTGTGACGATTAGTGATGCTCAGCATATTTTATTTGTGTAATACTCATGTGCAGATCCTCGTCGGAAAAGTGTCTATTGAGGTTCTTTGCTCATTTTTAAATTGGATTGTTTAATTTTTTCTGATATTGAGTTTTGAAGTTCTTCATGAATTTGGTATATTTAGCCCTTATCACATGTATCCTTGGCAAATATGTTCCCCCATTCTGAGGGGTGTCTTTTCATTTTGTTGATGATTTCCTTTGCTGTGCAACAATATTATAAAGTGATGTAGTCCCATTTGTTAAGTTTTTCTATGAAAATTTATAGCCTTTACTTTCTTCTAGAATTTGTACATTTTCAAATCTCATTTTAAGTCTTTCATCCATTCTGAGTTTATTCTTCAATGTGGTGTAAGAAGGTAATCTGCATTCATTTATTTTTCTACATTTCTAATTTTCCCAACAGCATTTATTGAGTAATCTATCCTACAACATTGTATGTTCTTGTGTCCTTCGTCAAATATTAATTGACCCTAGTCTCCCCTCAGCCAGCACATGTCCCAACACCACAGCGCAAGTCCTGCCCATCTCCTGCCACCAGCAGCCCAAGTCCCAACACCGCCCTCCCCCCAAGACCTAGTCCCGCCAGTCTCCCTCCCCCCCCAGCCCGGTCCCCGCCCATCTCCCTCTCCCCCAAGACCTAGTCCCGCCAGTCTCCCTCCCCCCCCAGCACAGTCCAGCCCCTCTCCATCCCCCCCAAGCCCGGTCCCGCCCATCTCCCTCCCCGCCCAGCCTTGTCCCGCCCGTCTCCCTCACCCCCGAGCCCCGTCCCGCCCTTCTCCCTCCCCCCCCAGCCCCGTCCCGCCCGTCTCCCTCCCCCCCCAGCCCAGACCCGCCCGTCTCCCTCCCCCCCCAGCCTGGTCCCGCCCGTCTCCCTCACCCCCGAGCCCCGTCCCGCCCTTCTCCCTCCCCCCCCAGCCCCGTCCCGCCCGTCTCCCTCCCCCCCCAGCCCAGACCCGCCCGTCTCCCTCCCCCCCCAGCCTGGTCCCGCCCGTCTCCCTCACCCCCGAGCCCCGTCCCGCCCTTCTCCCTCCCCCCCAGCCCGGTCCCGCCCGTCTCCCTCCCCCCCCAGCCCGGTCCCCGCCCGTCTCCCTCCCCCCCCAACCCTGTCGCGCCCGTCTCCTTCCCCCCCCAGCCCGGTCCCCGCCCGTCTCCCTCCCCCCACAGCCCAGTCCCGCCCGTCTCCCTCTCCCCCCAGCCCGGTACCGCCCTTCTCCCTCCCCCCCCAGCCCGGTCCCGCCCTTCTCCCTCCCCCCACAGCCCGGTCCCGCCCGTCTCCCTCCCCCCCCAGCCCGGTCCCGCCCTTCTCCCTCCCCCCCCAGCCCGGGTCCCGCCCGTCTCCCTCCCCCCCCCAGCCAGGTCCCGCCCTTCTCCCTTCCCCCCCAGCCCGGTCCCGCCCGTCTCCCTCCCCCCCCAGCCCGGTCCCGCCCGTCTCCCTCCCCCCCGAACCCTGTCCCGCCCGTCTCCCTCCCCCCCAACCCAGTCCCGCCCATCTCCGACCCCCGCAGTGCGAGTCCCGCCGAACTGCCGCGCCCCAACCCCGAAGTGGCGCCCATCTCCCTCCCACCCAGTAGAGTCCCGCCCGTCTCCCTCCCCCCTCAGCCCGGTCCCGCCCTTCTCCCTCCCCCCCCAGCCCTTCCCGCCCGTCTCCCTCCCCCCCCAGCCCAATCCCGCCCGTCTCCCTCCCCCCCCAGCCCGGTCCCGCCCATCTCCCTCCCCCCCCAGCCCGGTCCCGCCCGTCTCCCTCCCCCCCCAACTCTTTCCCGCCCGTCTCCCTCCCCCCCCAGCCCAGTCCCACCCATCTCCGTCCCCCGCAGCGCGAGTCCCGCCGAACTGCCGCGCCCCAACACCGAAGTGGCGCCCATCTCCCTCCCACCCAGTCCAGTCCCGCCCGTCTCCCTCCCCCCACAGCCGAGTCCCGCCCATCTCCCTCCCACCCAGCCCAGGCCCGCCCATCTCCCTCCCCCCCCAGCCCGGTCCCGCCCGTCTCCCTCCCCACCCAGCCCGGTCCCGCCCGTCTCCCTCCCCCCCCCAGCCCGGTCCCGCCCGTCTCCCTCCCCCCCCAGCCCTGTCCCGCCCGTCTCCCTCCCCCCCAGCCCAGTCCCGCCGAACTGCCGCGCCCCAACCCCGAAGTGGCGCCCATCTCCCTCCCACCCAGTCCAGTCCCGCCCGTCTCCCTCCCCCCCCAGCCGAGTCCCGCCCATCTCCCTCCCACCCAGCCCAGGCCCGCCCATCTCCCTCCCCCCCCAGCCCGGTCCCGCCCGTCTCCCTCCCCCCCCAGCCCGGTCCCGCCCGTCTCCCTCCCCACCCAGCCCGGTCCCGCCCGTCTCCCTCCCCCCCCAGCCCGGTCCCACCCGTCTCCCTCCCCCCCCAGCCCGGTCCCCGCCCGTCTCCCTCCCCCCCCAGCCCGGTCCCGCCCGTCTCCCTCCCCACCCAGCCCGGTCCCGCCCGTCTCCCTCCCCCCCCCAGCCCGGTCCCGCCCGTCTCCCTCCCCCCCCAGCCCGGTCCCGCCCGTCTCCCTCCCCACCCAGCCCGGTCCCGCCCGTCTCCCTCCCCCCCCAGCCGAGTCCCGCCCATCTCCCTCCCACCCAGCCCAGGCCCGCCCATCTCCCTCCCCCCCCAGCCCGGTCCCGCCCGTCTCCCTCCCCCCCCAGCCCGGTCCCGCCCGTCTCCCTCCCCACCCAGCCCGGTCCCGCCCGTCTCCCTCCCCCCCCAGCCCGGTCCCACCCGTCTCCCTCCCCCCCCAGCCCGGTCCCGCCCGTCTCCCTCCCCCCCCAGCCCGGTCCCACCCGTCTCCCTCCCCCCCCAGCCCGGTCCCGCCCGTCTCCCTCCCCACCCAGCCCGGTCCCGCCCTTCTCCCTTCCCCCCCAGTCCGGTCCCGCCCGTCTCCCTCCGCCCCCAGCCCGGTCCCGCCTGTCTCCCTCCCCCCCCAGCCCGGTCCCGCCCTTCTCCCTTCCCCCCCAGCCCGGTCCCGCCCGTCTCCCTCCCCCCCCAGCCCGGTCCCGCCCGTCTCCCTCCCCCCCCAACCCAGTCCCGCCCATCTCCGTCCCCCGCAGTGCGAGTCCCGCCGAACTGCCGCGCCCCAACCCCGAAGTGGCGCCCATCTCCCTCCCACCCAGTCCAGTCCCGCCCGTCTCCCTCCCCCCCCAGCCCGGTCCCGCCCTTCTCCCTCCCCCCCAGCCCTTCCCGCCCGTCTCCCTCACCCCCCAGCCCGGTCCAGCCCTTCTCCCTCCCCCCCCAGCCCGGTCCCGCCCATCTCCCTCCCCCCCCAGCCCAATCCCGCCCGTCTCCCTCCCCCCCCCAGCCCGGTCCCGCCCGTCTCCCTCCTCGCGCAGCCCGGTCCCGCCCGTCTCCCTCCCCCCCCAGCCCGGTCCCGCCCGTCTCCCTCCCCCCCCAGCCCGGTCCCGCCCGTCTCCCTCCCCCCCCAGCCCGGTCCCGCCCGTCTCCCTCCCCCCCAACCCTGTCCTGCCCGTCTCCCTCCCCCCCCAACTCTTTCCCGCCCGTCTCCCTCCCCCCCCAGCCCAGTCCCACCCATCTCAGTCCCCCGCAGCGCGAGTCCCGCCGAACTGCCGCGCCCCAACCCCGAAGTGGCGCCCATCTCCCTCCCACCCAGTCCAGTCCCGCCCGTCTCCCTCCCCCCCCAGCCCAGTCCCGCCCATCTCCCTCCCACCCAGCCCAGGCCCGCCCATCTCCCTCCCCCCCCAGCCCAGTCCCGCCCTTCCCCCCCCCCCCCAGCCGGGTCCCGCCGGTCTCCCTCCCCCCCCTGCCCAGGCCCGCCCGTCTCCCTCCCCCCCCAGCCGGTGCCCCGCCCTTCTCCCTCCCCCCCAGCCCAGTCCCGCCCTTCTCCCTCCCCACCAGCCCGAGTCCCGCCCTTCTCCCTCCCCCCCAGCCCAGTCCCGCCCTTCTCCCTCCCCCCCCAGCCGGTGTCCCGCCCGTCCCCCTCCCCCCCATACCGTGTCCCGCCCTTCTCCCTCCCCCCCAGCCCGAGTCCTGCCCATCTCCAGCCCACCCAGCCAGGCCAGCCTGTCTCTCACCCCCCCAGCCCTAGTCCCGCCCCCAGCCTAGGAAATATGGAATGCTTCAGGAATTTGTGTGTCACCCTTGCGCAGGGACCATGCCAATCTCGTCTGTATCATTCCAACTTTAGTATATGTGCTGTTGCCCAGTCGAAGACTGGGCTTTTTATTCTGTTCCGTACTATATTTCTTACTATTGCCTTGTAGTATAGTTTGATATCAGGTAGCATGATTCCTCCAACTTTGTTCTTCTTTCTCATGATTACTGTGGCTATTGGTTTGGTTTTCTTTTATTTGTTTTTGTTGTGTGTGTGGGTGTGGTGTGTGTGTGTGTGTGTTTGTATTTGTTTATGTGTTGGGGTTTTTTTTTGTACATCCATATAAATATTTCTGATATTTGTAGTCGCTCTCTGAAGTACGTCATTGGACATTTCAATGTTGTTAATTCTTCCTATCTTAGAACATCATTTATGCTTTGACATATTTGTATCTTCTTCAACATCTTCCTTCCATCCTTCCTTTCTTTCATTTTCTTTCTTCTTTCTCTCTTTTCCTTTCTTACTTCTTTCTTCTTTCTTCTTTCTTTCTTTTTCTTTCTTTCTTTCTTTCTTTCTCTTTCTTTCTTTCTTTCTTTCTTTCTTTCTTTCTTTCTTTCTTTCTTTCTTTCTTCCTGCCTTCTTTTTTCTTTCTTTCTTTCTACATGATATTATGTTGACGTGTATTCATTCCATTCACCCTTTGCTGAGAGTTGTTACAATGAATAGGTGCTGTGTTTTGTTGACTGCTCTTTCTGGATCTATTGTTATATCCATGTGATTTTTATTCTTTATTTTGTTTATGCTGTATCATGTTGTTTATGAGCAGAAACTGTACCAAAGTTGCATCCCTGGAATAAATCCCACTTCATCATGGTTGTGTCATCTTTTGAATATATTACTGGATCCAGTTTGCCCATATTTTGTTGAGGATTTTAGCATCTACATTCATCAGGGATATCGGCCTATCATTTTCTTTCTTTGTAAAGTCTTATTCTGATTTGGGAATTAGGATAATGCTGGACTCATAAAATGAGCTTGGGAGTCTTCCCTTGCCTTGAGTGTTTTGGAGGAGGTTGAAGAGAACAGGTACTAGTTCTTCTCTGACTGTTTGATGAAATGCACTGTGAAACTATCCAGTCCATCACCTGCGTTGGTTGAGAAGTTATTTTTTCTTTTAATCCTCACCAAGGATATATTTTCCAATGAATTTTTTTTTTTTTTTTTTTTTTAGAGAAGATGGAGTAAGGGAGGGAAGGGCTGAGGGAGGGGAAATAGAAAGAGAGAGAGACATCAATGTGAGACACACACATCAAATGGTTGTCTCACACACACCCCCCTCAACAGAGGTCTGGGGTGAATCTGAAATCCAGGTATGTGCCCTTGACTGGGAATTATTCCCATGATGCTTTGGTGCATGGACCATAGCTCTAACCACTGACTCACAATCGCTGGTGCTTCATTGATCTCTTGTTTTTTACTGTTTTGTTTATTTCTACTCTGATATTTATTATTTCCTTTATTCTTCTTACTTGTGGTATCTTTGTTTTTCTTTTGCACTAGTTTCTCTAAGTGTAAAGTTAGATGATGTATTTCAGATTTTTCTTCTTTCTGGAGGTAGGCCTGTAATGTTATGAATTTCCCTCTTAGGATTGCTTATGCTGTGCTCCATAGAGTTAGGATTGTTGTGCTCTCATTTCCATGTGTTTTAAGGTATTATTTCACTATTTCCTTGATCTCATTGTTAACCACTCATTGTGTAGTAACATGTTAATTAGCCTCCAAGACTTTCTCTGTTTTACAGTTTTTTCTTTCTTTTAAATCCTATAATTACTCATTTTTATTGTGGTCAAATAAATATGAGATTTAGAGTTTTAACCACAGTTAAGTATACATTAAGTATATTGACAGCAATTCTCACCACCATGTATCTCCCGATTTATATATATTTTGCTTTTCATTGATTTTATTTCTCTGTTAATAAATTTATCGGGGCAGGGTGGTTTTAGGTGTGTACAATTCAGTAATAGATCAATTGTAGATCAGTTTTTTTCTATTTGACTTCTAGTTATATCCAGTTATGATCAGAAAAGTTTCCTGATATGATTTCAATCTTCTTAAATTTACTGAGACTGTTTTTGTGCCCTAACATGTGGTCTATCTGAATAATGTGGAACGTCCACTTAAAAAGAATGTATATTCTATTGCTTCAGGGTGAAATGCTCTGAAGATACCAATTAAATCCATTTGATCTAGTGTGCTATTTAAGGCCACTCTTTCCTTCTTCATTTTCTGTGTGGAAGATCCAGCCATTGATGCCAAGGGGGTGTGAAAATCCCCTACTATGACTCTCTTATTGTTGACCTCTCCATTTATGTACATCAGGATTTAGGTTACACATTTACTTGCTCTTATGTTGTGGAAACACATGTTTGCAAGGGTTAAATCCTCTTGTTGGATTGCTCTCTTTATCATTATGTGGTAGCCTTCCTTATCGATCAATATAGCCTTTGTTGTTGTTGTTGTTGTTTTTAAACATTTTCCATTGGTTTCTCACAGAGAGGAGGGGAGAAGGCCAGAGAGTTAGAAACATCAGATCAGTTGCCTTCTGCACAGCCCCTACTGGGGATGTGCCTGCAACCAAGGTACATGCCCTTGACGGGAATCGAACCCGGGATCCTTCAGTCTGCAGGCCGACGTTCTATCCACTGAGCCAAACCAGTTAGGGCTATAGTCTTTGTTTTAAAGTCTATTTTGTCTGCTATAGGTATTACCTCCCCAGCTTTTTTTTTCTATTTGTATTTGCATGAAATATCTTTTGCCATCTCCTTGCTTTTTGTCTGTATATCTTTCATTCTGAGGTAGGTCTCTTGTTGACTGCATATATATGGTTATTGTCTGCTTATCGATTCAGCTGCCATGTCTTTTAATTGCAGCAGTTAAGCCACTTACATTTAAAGTGATTATTCATAGATATGTTTTGTTCTTTTAACTCTGATTCCCTTTGATTCCTTCTTGATAGTTCTTATACTAATGGTTTGGTGGTAATACACCTCTTTTTCTGTTTCTTGTCGGGAAGCTCTTTATTTCTCCATCAATTTTAAATGATAGCCTTGCTGAGTAGAGTAGTCTTGGTTGAAAGTCCTAGGCTTTTCATTACTTTGAATATTTTGTGCCAATCCCTACTGGCATGGTATGTTTCTGTAGAGAAATAAGCCGACAATCTTATGGGACCTCCCTTTTAGGTAACTGACCATTTTTATCTTGTTGCTTTTAAAATGTCCTGTCTTTTATCTTTGTCCTTTTAATTATGATGTGTCCTGGTGGCGGGCCTTTTTGGGTTCATCTTCTTTGGGACTCTGGGCTTCCTGGACTTGTGTGTCTCTTCCTTCACCAGGTTAGGGAAGTGTTCTGTCATTATTTCTTTTAATAGGCTGTAGTCCCTGAATCTCTCTTTTCTCCTTGTACTCCTATAAAGTGGATGTTGTTCATGTTTCCTATTGTCCCAAAAGTCTCTTAAACAGTCCTCATTTTTAAAGTTTTCTTTTTGATGCTTTTGTCTTCTCTGACCTTGTCTTCCAAATCACTAATTTGATTCTCTGCTTCATTCAACTATTTTCTGTAGTGTATTCTTCATTTCAGAGATTGTACTCTTTATTTCTGACGGGATCTTTTATATGGCTTAAATGTTCTTTGTCATGCCTACTGCCAGTTTTCAAGTCCCACTGATTTCATCCACTCTTTGCCGAACTTCTATTAACATCCTTACAACCACTTTTTTTAAACATGCTGTATCTGGAATATTGCTTGCCTTCACTTTGTTTAGCATTTTTTCTGGGTGTGTCTCCTGTTCTTAAATTCGGGGCATATTTCTTTGCATTTTGGCTGCCTCTGTGTGTTTGTTTCTTTGTATTAAAATCCAGGTCTTGGTAGTGTGGCTTTGTGTAGTAGATGTCCTGTGGAACCCAGTGGCAAGGGCTTCTTGATCACCTGAGTTGAGTGCTCCAGGGATGTGCCCTGTGTGTGATGTGAACCTTCCTGTGGTAGTTGATTCATGATGGCTATTGGCTCATGCATGTGTTGAGTCGATGCTCAGGCTAGTTGGCTGGGACCATAGTTACCCTGCCTACAGTGTAGTGTATGAGCTGCTGACAGGTGTTGACCAGGTGGAGCGCAATTCATCTCAGCAGGTTATGGTGCCTGCCTAGATCTCTCTTTGGATATGCCTCTTGTAAGGCTAATTGTATCCTGCTCTGATGTGCTCTGAAGCTGGCCACTGGGCTTGTTGGTCCTGGGGCTTCCTGGGAGGGACTCTGGTGCTGAACAATGTCAGATGCTTTATGTGACTTGCGCAGGGCAATCTATTTGGATCTACAAAGCAATTCACAATTTGTGACAGCCTCTGCTGAGGCTGAGTGAGCACCGGAAGGTCCAAGCAGAGCACCAAAGCTGGCTTTTACTAGCATTGAGCCTGGGGACAGGTCAGCAAAAGTCCCAGAGCACACCCCATTCTGCCTCTCTGTCTGCCTCCATCTGCTGGGTACCTGTGAGTCTCAGTTAATGAAAGAGTCTCTGGAAGCACTCAAGTTACATAAGGTAGGTTCTCAGGGAGTCCCCAGGTAGAGGTGAGTGGTGTTCACCAGATTAATGCAGGTTCAAGCTCAGTGTCAGTGTTGGGTGTGAGGTCACTCAGCAAATTCCCCATTGTATACCAGGTCCAGCTGCCACCCACTGGGTCCTCACACATCTTTGAGCAGTGTACAGAAGACACAGACCTAGCATTGTTTGTAGGAGGGGAATGAAAAAGTCAAAAGAGGCTGCTTCCCAGGATGAAGATGTCTGGGATCTGTAGTCTGAGATCAGCCGTGTGAGCTGAAGGGCTTTGCAGAGGGTCTGTGCATTCTCAGAGGCCAGAGAGCTGCTTCCTGTGGTGGGTCCCCTGGGATGCCACAGGGGAGCAAGAGCATGGCGGATCATGCAGGTGTGATGTCTTCCTCAAGTAGTGAAAAGTAGAGTCCCCTCATGGGTGGCTGATTTCAGCAGATTCATCCCTCCATTTCTATCCTAAGAGAACTGGAGCTCTCTCCAGACTTCTGACCACATGCACGCTCATGGGCTTCCTGAGCAGCACTATCCCTGCCTTCTTTCTTCACGGCTGGATGAGCCAGGCTGGCTGGAGTGTAGGGAAGGGAGGATAGAGGTCCGTTTGGTGGGTTGAAATGCTGTTAGAACCTTTAAGGCTTAAATTTATTTTTCCTGTGTCTGCTCCCACACAACAACTGAGCAGCCAAAGTGCTGCTTAGCTCACTCTCAAGGAAGCACAATACTGCCTTGCACCAGTGCCACGCGTCACCAGAGCAGTGAAGGGAGCAACTGGAGGAAGAAGACAAGGCGTTCCTCTCCCAGCGGTGTAACACCCTCACAGGCATGATTCTGTCTGGAGAGCTGACCCCTGCTGGAGCGCTTAAGGCTTTTAGGCACAGAGTGAAATGATCTGATTTATATTTTTTAAAGATCACTCTGATTTTCATTTTTATTTGTATTAAAAAATGTTTTACTAATTTATTTTTTTTCAATTAGGGATGACATTCAATATTAGTTTCAAGTGTACAAAATAGTGGTTAGACATTTATATAACATATAAAGTCATCTCCTGATAAGCTTAGAATAGGATATCTTTGAAAAGGGTATTAATCCTATTCATGCGGGGTCCACCCTCATAACCTAAGCAACCTCAAAAGACCCACCTTTTCTTTATTTTTAATCAACCTTATTTGGGTGACATTCATTAATAAAATTGCATAGGTCAGGCGTGCAATTCTATAATGCATTATCAGTATATTGTATTGTGTGTTCACTGCCTCCAAGTCAAGTCTCCTTCCATCATCATTTATCCTCCCTATGCCCTCTTCTCCCTCCCCCACCACTCACCCACCAACCGTTCGCCCCACTCCCCACATGCCACCCCCACCTGCCACCATAAACTCCACTCCCCTAGCCCCCACCTGCCACCTCATACCCCACACCCCACACATCCAGCCCCCATCTGCCTCACCGCACTCCACACCCACTGCCCCAACCTGCCACCCCGACCCCCCACCCACCAGCTCCCATCCCCCACCACTATCCCTCACCCCTACCTCCCACTCTTACTCCCCAATGCTACCCCCCACCCACCACCCTACATCCCACACCCCACACCACCCACCCTCACCTCCTACCCCCCACCCCCCACTCCCCACCTCCCTTCCCTGTTTGTGATTTGACATTTGAAATGATATTTGAGATGTGTCTTGAGAGCAAGGGTAGGATGTAGACAGATGAAGAAGATGAGAATGTGCTTCAGGTACAGAGAGTTGACACGCAGCCTGGAGGCAGGAGAGACGAACACTGGAGAGACCAGAGCATATGCCCCTCAGATGCCTGTGAGTGAGGGGTCAGGGCAGGGAAACAGAAGACCCTCCATGGAGGGAAAGGCAGAGGGATAAGGGCACCAACCACAGCGTGGTCAGAGCAGGGTAGACGGCGGCCCCTCCATGAGAAGGCAGGGCAGCGGGGGTAGGGGACCATGGGAGGGGCCGATGGACAGGTAGGACAGGGAATGCTGCGAAGGGGCAGGGCTGGGGAACAAGGGCCCCACCGTGGGGAAACAGGGGACTCTCCAAGGAGGGTCTGTTTCCCCTGTTACCTATCTCGACTCCCATGTCCCCCCTTCCCTGGCCCCTCCATGGATGGTGCCCTCACCCCACTATCCTGCTCAGACTATGTGGGGTCCTTTGTCCTCCCTGCTCTCCTACTTCCATGGAGGATGCCCTCTCCCCGCTGCCCTGCCATCTATTTAAGGACATGTGCCAAAATCCTTGCTGTCTCAAAGTAGGGTTCCCTATCCCCCCAGTCTCTCCCCTCCATGAAGGATTCTCTGTTCCCTCTCCTGTATGACCTGTCCCTCCATGTAGGTTTCTGTCTCCTCCCTGCCCTTCTCCCTCAAACCGGGGTTCCCTTTCCCCACTGCTTGCCCCATACAAGTGAGGTTCTCTGTCCCCCTGCCCTGCCCCCTCCATGGAGGGTGCCTTCTCCTCCCTGCCACTCCCACTCAACGTGGGGTTCTCTACTCCCCTGCCATGCCCCGTCCATGGAGGGTACCTTCTCCTCCATGCCCCTCCCCCTATAGTTGGGATCCCTGTTCCCCAGCCCTGCTCCAAAATGGATAGATCTGTCTCCTCCCTGCCCTGCTCTCTCAAAGTGAGGTTTCCCTTTCTCCTGCCCTCCCCCTGCATGGGGTTCCCTGTCCAATTACCCTGCTCCCTCCCCATAGAGGGTTCCTGGTCTCCCCTCTCCTCCCTGCCCTGCCCCTCTTTAATTGGGGTTTCCTTTACTCCTGCCCTCCCCACTGCATGGAGGGGTTTCTGTACCCACTATTCCGTCTCTCCCTCCAAGTGTAGTTCCCTGTCCCCCAGCTCTAACTCCTTTCTGAAGGGTTCCCTGTCCACACTGTCCTGTCCCCCTGCCTGTAGGTTCTCTGTCCCCTTGCACTTTCCCCTCCCAGGAGGGTTCTATGTCCCCCTGCTCTGCCCCTCCATGAAAGTTTCTCTGTCTGCTGCCCTCCACCCTGTATGGAGAGTCCCTTCTACTCCATGTTCTACCTCATCCATGGAGGGTCCCCTTTTCTCCCTGCCCTGTCCCCTCCATGAAAGTTTCCCTCTTCCCCTGCCCTCCACCCTCTATAGAGAGTCCCTGCTCCTTCCTGCCTTGTCCTCTCCAAGGAGGGTCCCCTCTCCTTCCTGCCCTGTCCCCTCCATGGAGTGTTCCCTCTCCTTCCTGCCCTGTCCCCTCCATGGAGTGTTCCCTCTCCTTCCTGCCCTGTCCCCTCCATGGAGGGTCCCTTCTCCTTCCTGCCCTGTCCCCTCCATGGAGGGTCCCCTCTCCTTCCTGCCCTGTCCCCTCCATGGAGTGTTCCCTCTCCTTCCTGCCCTGCCCCCTCCATGGATGGTTCCCTCTCCTTCCTGCCCTGTCCCCTCCATGGAGGGTTCCCTGTCCCCACCCCGCCCTGCCGCCTCTATGGAGGGTTCCCTGCCCCACCTGTCCTCTAGCCTTTATGGAGTGTTCCCTGTCCCCACTGTCCTGCCCCCTCCCTGGAGGGTACCCTCTACTCCCTGCCCAATCCCCGCAAATGAGGGTCCCCACTTTCTCTGCCCTCACTCCTCCATGGAGAGTCCCCTCTCCTCCCTGACCGGCCAATTCATGGAAGGTCCTGTGTTGCCCATCCCCACTGCCCTGCCCCATGAATGGAGAGTTCCCTGTTCCCCACACCCCCTGCACTTCCCTCTCCATATAGAGTACCCATTCCCACTAACCTTCCCTTCCATGGAGGGTCCCATCTCCTCCGTGCCCTTCTTTACCATGGAGGTCCCTTCTCCTCCCTGCTCTTCCTCTCCATGGAGGGATCCTTCTCCTCCCTCAACTGTCCCCTTTATTGAGGGTCCCTTTTCCTCCCTGCCCTGTCCCCTCCATGGAGGGTTTCCATCCCCCTACAGTGCCCCTCCATGGAGGGTCCCTTTTCCTCCCTGCCCTGGCCCCTCCATGGAGGGTCCTCTCTTTTCCCTGACCCGTCCCATCCATAGAGGGTCTCCTCTCCTCGCTGCTATCCCCTCCATAAGGGATCCCCATCCTTCTACAGTCCCCTCTCCATGGAGGGTCCCTTCTCCTCCCTGACCCATGCCCTCCATGGAGGGTCCCCTCTCCTCCTGGCCCTGTCCCCTTCATGGAGAGTCCCCTCTCCTATCAGCCTTGTCCCCTTCATGGAGTTCCCCTCTACTGCCTACCTGTCCCTCCATGTAGGGTCCCATCTCCTCCCTGCCCTTCCCCTCCATGGAGGGCCCCCTCTCCTCTATACCTGTCCCCTCCATGGAGGGTTCACATCCCCCTACTGTCTCCCCTCCATGGTGGGTCCCTTTTCCTCCCTGCCCTTCCTATCCATGGAGGGAACCTTCCCCTTCTTGACCCATCCCCTCCATGGAGGATCCCCACTCCTCCTACCCTGTGCCCCCATGGAGGGTTTCCTTCCCCCTACAGTCCCCCCTCCATGGGGGGTCCCTTTTCCTCCGTGACCCATGACCTCCATGGAAAGTCCCCACTTCTCCCAGTCCTGTCCCGTCCATTGAGGGTCCCCATCACCGTACAGTCTTCCCTCCATGGAGGGTCCCTTCTTCTCCCTGACCCATGCCCTCCATGGAGGGTCCCCTCTGCTCCCTGCCCTGTCCCGTCAATGGAGAGTCCCCTCTTCTCCCAGCCTTGTCCCCTCAATGGAGGGTCCCCTCTTCTCCCACCCTTGTCTCCTCCATTGAGGGTTCCCTCTCCTTCTTGCACTGACCCCTCGATGGAGGGTCCCCTCTCCTCCCTGCCCTGCCCCCTCCATGGAGGGGTAATTGCCTCCCCTGCTCTGCCTTCTCCATGGAAGGTCCCCTTCCCCCTGCCCTGTCCCCTCCATGCAGGGTCTTCTGTTTCCCTGCCCTGTCCCATCACTCACAGGCTCTGCGAGGCATGTGCTCCGGTCCCCAGTGTTCATCTGTCCTGCCTCGAGGCTGTGTCCACTGTCTTCACCAGAAGCACATCCACCATCTTCTTCTGCCCAAATCCTCCCGGACTCTCGGGACACATGTCAAATATCATTTCAAATGTCAAATCACCCAGTGATCTTTAAAAAATATAAATCATATCCCCCTATTCTGGTGCCTAAAAGCCTTCATGCTGTGGCAGTAATTTCAACCCACACTAGGGCCCTGTATGTGCCCCCTGCCTTCTGCTGTTCCCATTCAGCCTGGCTCTCCTCGCCCTGGGGCACTGCCTCTCCTTTGGGGGTGGCTTCCCCAGGTCTCCATGGGGCTAGGTCTATCTCAACAGCCATGTCTGAGTTTAAATATATTGGAGACCCCTTCCCTGAGCCTGCTGGGGAGTCACCCTACTGGGGAGCCCCCATCCAGACCTAAGGGGTACACCTGGCATTAGGTCACAGTACTAACAGAGGTCAGAAAAGTAAGACAGGTCATAGAAGTAACCTAGCAACCCTGCCAGGTCAGCCATGTGGGCCAACCTCTCCAGCTTTCTTGTGTTCTTGTTGTTTAAAATCAGTGAATAAACATTATTGACACCAACACACCCCAGGCCTCTACAGAAAGCACAGGAGATGTGGCTCACCCCGATGTCCTGACCCTCCATAACCAGGTGTTCTTGACAGTGAAAACTGGGTGGGAGGGTGGGTCAGAGAAGCCTGGGAGGGAATCCACTTGAGTTGCTGGCTTTGAGGCTGGAGGAAAGGATCAAAGGCCACCATGTTTGGGAGCCCCCAGGAAGCTGGGAGTGCCATTGGCAGGGACACAGAAGGGAACTGTCCCATAAGGAATGGGTTCTGGCACCTCCCCTTGAGCAGGAGCCTGACCCCCCCTCCCGGAAGCCTCCTGGGAGGAGGGCAACCCAATGAACCGCCTCGGGTTTCTGACCCACAGCACCTGAGATCCCACACTTTGTCCTGTGAACCACTGCGTTTAAGGTCAGGTCAGGGCACCAACAGAAATCCTTTGTGTCCCTGTGGCTCCCTAGTCATGTAAGCTCAGTCTGTTTTCTTCATGGCTCTTCCTATCTTCTGAAATAAAGTGTTTTCTTGGTTCTTGTTCACCTGTCTGTCTCTCAGTCCCTCTCAGTGCCTGAAAGGTGACCTGTGAAGGCCCCGCCCCTGAGACCCAGGTAGACAGCACACACTTGCTGAGTGAATTCCTGCGCAAGGATCTCTTTTCAGATTTCATATATTTTATATTTGTAATAAACCTGATTCATTAACAGGTACATACATATGATATCTTAATCCACTTTAGGACATCCCACATGAATTCAGAAAATTTTTAAATATCTTATTATTAATTTTTTTGTCAAAACCTGTGTCTCAATTTTTTATTCAGAAATGCAGGAGCTGCTTTGTGAACTGCCTCGGGGAGGAGAGGGTTCTGACTGCAGACCAGGTTCACCCCAGGGTGTTGCTCCTGTCCCTGGTCCTTCACAGGCCAGCCCTCTGGCCTCTGGTGGCCTGTTGACCTATGGTTCGCCTTTACACCTCATCTCCTGTTCACCAGCCTGGTGTTGCTTCCTGCGTTGGGCACAGGGTGCAATATACAGATCCTGTAACATAGAAACCCACACCTGAAACCTATATGTTCATGTTGACCAATGTCACACCAATGGATTTAATAAATAAAAATATCTTTTTAAAAAACACGCATTACTTGTTTTGCAGATTGAAACTGGTTCAGGGAGATGAAATGACTGGTCTGAGCTTCCCCGATATTCCCACTGCCCATGGTTCTGAACTCAGCACTTTCTTGTCTTTCTCCCATTAGACTTCAAAGGTCCTGCCTCTTAAAAATCCAAAGAAGCTAAAAAACACGGCAGGAAGCCTCAAACCTCCTTTTGAATACAAACTTTAAATCAGCAGAGTGGAACATCTTCTCTATCAGTGTTTCTTTGCTTCTTTGTTCATTCATTTGCCAAATGTTTATTTTACAGACATTTCTAGAACTGACTTTCTCAGTAAGTGCCTAGGCCTGTGCTAGGACCAAAGTGTCCCCAGTGCTGAGTGGCAATTCAGCAATTACTTTTGAAGGTTTCTTTTTAAGAAATATATACAAATTCGGAAGTTTACTTTTATCACTAGATACTAGGAAGTGTTCTCTCCTCCCAAGAACCTTTATGCTATTTTCACAAGATCCCTGGACAGTATCTGGTGAAAGGAAGCTCAGCTTATTTCTCAGAAATACAATAGCTGAAATCACAGCACCAGGTTTATAATAAGAAATGTCCTTTGCACATTGTAGCGAGGAAGAAAACCGTTTAAGAAGAAAAACGTTTAAGAAGAAATGCCAGATATAGTTACAGTTTTGTATGACTAAGGATAAGTAAGGATCAAAGTGGCAAATGTGCTCAGTGTGTTAAATGTGCAGAGGAAACACAGCTTATTCATTTATTTCTAAATGAACTTTCTCTTGAGTTCCCCACCAGAGGATAGAGGGGAGAGGAGCAAAAGAAAATATTTAGCGCAATTTAATATCTGAGTTCAGCCTCATGAACTGAATCCTGTCTTTAAATGAACCCAGTACCTTTTCCATTGGTGTTATATGGGACTGGAGGCGGAGCTATTTTGTTGTTATGGCAACAGGGGCAGAATCTTTGTATCTCCTATTGTCTCTCAGGGAGTAGGTAGCCTGGGTCCATGCCTGGGGTCCTACTCCAAGTTTACCTCTGGAGTTCTACTCACCCAGAGAGAGTGAGGACATGCAGCATCCTTCCTGGGGGCTCCCAGTCTGCCCCGCTAATCTCAGGGGAGCAGTCTTCAGCCCTCCAATAGTAACCCCAGTGTCTGCGTGTCCCCCTCTCCCCTCTGAGAGTCCTGGCTGCAGAGGAGGGAATTAGAGGCATCTGCAGTTCTCTGTCCTCAGTCTCTTTATTTGTTCCCACAGTTACCAGAGCTCAGAAGGCGTTGCTGCTACTTCCTATCCATGCAGACCTTCCCTGATGGAAAATTCGACAACATTGAAAAACAGGGCACCTAAAGACTTTTCAAGAGTATGTAAGTGTATACAAAGTATTTGAGAAAATTAATTTTCAAATTCTCCTTTTCTTTTAGGTGCTCTTTTCAAATTTGATCCATCTCACCTTTCACAGTCTCTCCTCTCATTTTAGTAAAGAAAACCATGCATTTCCCACCTCCTCCCAGAAATCTTACCATTGTTCCTGGGTGTGACACTCTCCAGCCCTCTGGACTATGACTGCATGCCAACTAATCGCCATGGCATGAAGCCAACCCTATCTGAGAAGGAATTCTTAGGGTAATCTGAAGGCAGCAGGGAAAACAAAAGCCCAGACTTCAGAGGAAGTCGGAGCCTCTGACACTTCCAGCTACACAAATGTTAAACACAGCCTGACACCTGGCCAGACAGTGTAAAATCTCACAGTATTCAAAATGGTTGGTAACAGGGAAAAATGGATTATTTTGTTAAATAAACATCTGCATAATAAGAACTAAAAAAACCTAGCTTTCTCCCATAAGTCAGGCACGTTACATGTATTGTTCTTATCCCACAATGGTCCCCATGTGCCTCCCATTTTAGAAAGCAGAGAACTGAAGACAGGAGGCCAGAATTGGTGGGGCTCCAAATCCAGCCAAGTCGGCTCCCCCACAACAAGCTGCCTCCTGTGTCCAGGAGTTTCCTCGTCCTCCCTGATGGAGAGTCGGAGCTTCCGTTCCTAAGACACATACTGGTGCCTTCATGAATTTCAACCAATTTCCAAAAGCACCAGTGGGAAAAGAATGTTTACGGTTAAGGACTAGCAATAGGGACACAGAAGAGACTCTCATTCAGAACAATTCGAGCACAGAAAACGTTTGACAGATCTGTTTCCCAATAAATGAATGAATGCTACACTGGGCTCAGCGTTTAGACAGGTGTAGCTACAGAGAGAATCCAGAGACCGCTCAGCTGCTCTGTAGACATGGGAGCATCCTACGAATGACACTTGCCTTGACAACTGCCTTAGTGACGAGAATTATGCAGATGCTTGAGCAGATATACAAAACTTTATATAAATCGAAAAAAATTTTAGTTTTTTTTTTTTGAGTGAATTACTGAATCTTCTGAAACTTATTTTGGCTTTTGCAAAAGTTCAAAAAATTCTACATTCTTTTTATAGTTTCTTCTTCTATTGATTTTTTTTCTCCGTGATATTGGAAAAAGATAAAAAATAAAGGCATGTTGAAAGAAGAACATAAAATGCTCCATAATTTCACATCCCTCAGCTACCAGATAATAGTATGATCTTTTTCCTTTGTTTCATATACATATATGTGTGTGTGTGTGTGTGTGCGTGTGTGTGTGTGTGTGTGTATACAGTATAAAATTACCAAATTTGGAATTATATTTTCAAATGTGTATATATATGTATTTATAAAAATATATGTATACATACTTTTTGCTTCCTCTTGTTCTTAAAATTATACCATAAACCTTCCCCCACATTCTAATAAAAGACTATTTTAATAGCTTTGTATTATTCCAGCATATGTTTAAATCACAATTCAGATAACCAAAATTCTATCACTGGACATTTCAGTTTTTTCCACTTGTTCAGCGTTATGAATAATAGGAAGAATCAGCACTTTCTAAAACTTTCTTCGTTTTTTAAATTAAAGAAAACTAATTTTAAAATTACTAGAAAATCCTGTGAGAATAGAACTGTTCTATTTTGCACTGCTCAGCAGAGTAGCCAGTAGCCACATGTGGCTATTGAGCTCTTGATAGGTGGTTAGTGTAACTTAGGAGCGTGATTTCTCCTTTTACTTCATTCTAAATTAGCCACATGTGGGCAATGACTACCTTATTGGTCAAAGCAGAACTTGAGAGCGCCGAATCCTAACCACTAGACCACCAGGAACTGTGGCACATATGATGAACAACATAAACTGATGAACAAAAACAGATCCAGAGACAGAGAAACATCTATCTGACCATCAAACCTCAAAGGGAAGGTAGGGGAGGGTGGGGGTAAGAGGGAGACATCAACCAAAGGACTTATTTGCATGCATGTAGGCCTCACCAATGGACACAGACAACAGGGGGGTGAGGGCCTGAGTGGGGAGGATGGGGAGGGAAATGTGGGGATAAGGACACATATGTAATAACTTAATCAATAAAGAAATTTTAGAAAGACACACAAACAAACAACAAAGCAGAACTTGAAACTTGGGAGCTCAGTGCACTGCTTTGAGAATTTGCTTGTATGCAGGAATACCCCCATCTTGCGGTCTTTTAGAATATTGCTTCTGAAATATTGGGAACTAAGGTGTATTCGCAAGTATAAGCAAGTATTTTTTTCTTGTAACTTCAGAATGTTCATAAACCATAAGAGTCATCTGGTAGATTATATAAATTATCTGCAAGTTTAAAGACTGGCGTGGCTAAAAGACAGTCAGCACACAAGGCAAATGAATTGCAGGGGACAGTAAATATTTAGAAAAACACTAAGAATAGAGTCACTCTTGATTGGGACACAGGGAGGATTTTAAACAGAGGGACCTTGGTATCTTCCAAGTCCAACAATATTACTATTTGCAGATAAGGCTCTGTATGGTTATTCCTAGAAATTAGTACAATTGGGAAATGATCACTTTTAGGCATTGAGGATATCTTTTTCCAAGAATGGCAAAATGTGAAGAGTTCCTGGAAGTTGGTTCATCCTTGAAATACCCTTGAAACATATTTTATTGGAGATTTATCCCTAAAGCACACAGCTTTGGGGCATGTTAACCAAATATCCAGGATGCTACTTTAGTCCTTTGGGCTCATCCTGAGCTTAGCAGAAGACATGGGAAAAGGGCAATACAGTGAGGCCAATGTACTTTGTGAAACAAGGCAGAACGGCCAAACCTCAAAATCCCTGAAACAAATAAGGTAAATTATCAAGCATTGGAGAGCTAATCCCATAGCTAGTTACTGGAATTTATTTAGCCATATGTAAGTAATGAGCAGCAACTATCTTGTGATCTGTAATTATTGGGAACAATAACGTTTTTATAAGGAAGCTCAGTTTTTATTTGGTTTCAATGTCTCACATTGGCCTTGAAACAGTTCCCTGTTGCATTAGAAGAACTAATATATCTATTGTGTATTCTATAAAAGCTATTGGCTGTTATTTATTTTTCTTTTAGGATAAGCTAGTCATAAATTAGTATGGTGGGCGTGCTGGGGCTGTGGTCTCTTCTCCGCATCCCACACGGAGGGGGAGACTTGAACCGGTTCGAGCAAGTTAGGAGGCTCTTTCGGGTTTAAAGAATAATGAAAGACAGACATAGAATAGATGAAAAGCTTGGGCTGGGTGTGGTGTCTGCCCTCTGACTCCAGGGACAGAGGGAGAGAGTCTGCCCTCTGGAGGGACAGGCACAGAGAGACCCAGCTCTGAAAGCTGTTTATTACAGACTCGAATTACAGGAAGTTACATCACATCTGGCTGGGCCTGCGACATCATGAGATCCATCCCCTTAACACTGGGCGGGAGAGTCAGACTGAGTGACAGCCAATCTTTTGACTGGTCCCGCCCTCGGGGCATAGCTCTGAACTCGCCCTGAGTCCCAGCTGATGTCAATTAAGCCAAGTGTATTCTAACAGCCCTTAACAAATTAGTGAATCTCTGATAAATAATCAGAACCCAATGATTACCATCAATTTTATTTATTTTTTGGTGGTATGTGAAGATTTGATCTGCATTTACACTATTCACATTTCTCTTGTCAACAAATAAAAATAAATACTTCCATAGCCATGTTGCCTTCCTTTTTTATAATAAGTTATATTTATGGTAAAGAAAACATTTAATAGATGTAGAATAAACAGTGTAGAATAAACAGTGATCATATCTTGCCCTCTTTCTTTCTATTTTCATTTTTTAAGAAATAAGGAAATAGTAGGGCTTGGTAGCTCAGTTGTTTGGAGCATCGTCCCATACACCAAAAAGTTTCAGGTTCGATTCCCAGTCAGGGCACATACCTAGGTTGCTGTTCAATCCCCAGTCATGGCACATACAGAAGGCAGCGTTCAATGATTCTCTCTCACATAGATGTTTCTCTCTCTCCCTCTGCCCCTCTCTCTCTTTCTCTCCCTCTAAAATCAATAAACATATTGTCAGGTGAGTATTAAAAGAAAAATAAAAAACATAATACAATAATAAAGAAATAATATAATACAGTAATAGTCTATATCATTTTCAGTTCAATTTCTTTATATTTACATTATAAATTTTCTAATCATTTTTCTAATTTAGGTATTTAATCATTTATTACATATACTAGAGGCCCGATACATGAAATTCAGCAAGAGTAGGCCTTCCTTCCCCCAGCTGCCAGCACCAGCTTCCCTCTGGGACCCGGGAACCAGGCTTCCGCCCCCCCACCCCCGCCCCTCCCCCCTCCGCAGCCACCATCAGGCACCCGGACTCGGGCATCCCTTGCAGCACTGGCTTTGTCCGGAAGCTCTTCCAGAAGGATGTTTGCTCTAATTAGCATATTATGCTCTATTATTATAGAAATATATCAATCAACCATATGTAGTATTAGTTCATCTTTCTGGATTTATATACAGGTATATTTTATGTAACATTCTGGAACTTTTTTGTTTTTATATTATCATAAATTTTAAAATCTATCTACTTTGAAACAAATAGTTCTTTATTGATTTTAACTGCTCTGTAATATTTACTCATATATTTATTTCAGAACTATGTATGTATTCCTTCTCTGGTGAATATTTACCATATTTTATTGATTTTGTTTATTATTGTTTAAATTTTTTTTTTTTTACTTCTGAGAGGAAGGGAGATAGAGAGAAACATCAATGATGAGAGAGAATCATTGATCGACTGCCTCCTGCACACCTCACACTGGGGATTGAGCCTGCAACCCAGGCACATGACTAGGTTTCAGAGCAGACCGTGACTTCCTAGTTCATTGGTTGATGCTCAACAACTGAGCAACACTAGCTAGCCATATTTTGTTGATTTTAAAATGTGTAATATGCGACATTTAAAATCATTTGAAATCCAAATACAGTGCTAATAATAACGCACATGGCCTTCATGTACTCTGTGTAGGACAAGGGTCCACAAACTTCCTGTGTAAAGGGTTTGGTAGTAAATGGCTTGGGCTCTGTAGACAATACCATCTTGGTCATAACTACTCAAGTCTGCCATTGTAACCCACAAGTAGCCAAAGACAATGTGTAAATGAATGTACATGTCTGTCTTCCAGTGAAATGGTAATTATGGACACCAAAATGTTAATTTCATGTTTATGTATCAAAAATATTCTTTTCATTGTTTTCTAACTTTTAAAAAGTGAATAAAAATGATTCTTATCTCATGTGACGTATAGAAACAGGCAATAGTCCAGATTTCACCCACTGACTATAACTTCCTGACACCTGGTATACAGATAATATAATGACATACCCTCCTTTATAACATCTAGAAAAAGTATTTCCTTCTTTAATATAAAACATTTAATAAAATAAGTCAAAAATTAAAAGCTCAGATATTCTACATGATGATGAGCAAACCAGTGACCTAATGAAAAATTCTGGCTGTCAACACTGACTTGGTCAGAATGCAGAAATGTCCTGTGTTGAAGTTATTCTGCAGGGACAGACTGTCAGTAAGCAATGCTGGGTGGATGAACTAACCCCACTACTGAGCACAGGAGGATGGCAGCAAGGAGCCCAGGGTTGCCTCCTGGTACTGCGCAGAGGCGCCACGAGGGGGCGCAGCAGCGTCAGACGCACCTGGCAGGCCAGCCTGGCAGA
Organism: Myotis yumanensis; assembly: GCF_028538775.1. Taxonomy (NCBI): domain Eukaryota; kingdom Metazoa; phylum Chordata; class Mammalia; order Chiroptera; family Vespertilionidae; genus Myotis; species Myotis yumanensis. The sequence continues at coordinate 12,149,938 of NW_027223771.1, read as the reverse complement.
TCTGGCCACAGGCGCCCACGTGGGTGAGGGGGACAAGCCTGGACCGCGAGTCACAGGACACACTGGGCTTCCTGGCTCGCTCTGCTGCTCGTGCGGGTCCGCCAGGGTCCCGCGGGCGGAGGAGCCGTTGGAGGCCGAACGCAGTTGGTGTGGATGGAGCCCCCGCCGCCAGACCAAGTGCATCTGCCTGGAGTCCTGGCCACCATCCTGCAGGCGCTCCTCTCCAGCCTGTGGGCTGGGTCCACTTGCTCATCTAAGGAAGGAGCTGGAGCTGAAGCTGGTGAGGGGCAGTGCTGGACCAGACCACCTTCCTCAATGTCACCAAGGTGAGTGCCCTCCTGTTCATCCGCCCAGACCCTCCTGTCTAAAAGCTCTGTCGAACCCCGCCCCCCGCCCCCTTCCTCTGCGCAACTGAGTGCGTGTTCCAGTCTATCTGGCACCTCCCCGGGGCCGGATTTGGAGTGTCCCACGTGGTAGTGGCTGTTGTGGGCATGAAAGGCTCATTCCAAGGGTGAACTTGGGCTTGCCAAGTATTTAAAACACTTGGCGGATCGGGGTTTCCCTGGGACTGGCTATGTAGGGGCAGCCAAGGAGTCACTTTCCCAAAGGGTGGGACTTGGAGAGCCCCTGGGTCCTGGGAGAAAGCAGGAGAGTGGAGAGGCCCCATCAAAGTCGCCACCTGGGAAAAAGAGCCCCAGTGGGAGACCAAGAGCCCCAGTGTGGCAGTGTGGGCTCCTTCCCTGTGTTTGGCTGGTCCCCTGTCATTCTGGTGCAGGTTGCATGTGCTCCCTGGACCTGGAGGAGTGGTGGCTGCTGAGCTGACAGAAGGCAGCTGGGGACAGAGTTTCAGCCAGATCCCAGCAGGGCCCGCTGTCTATTAAGCCAGGCAGTGAGGGATCCTGCTTCTCCAGGGCTTGTGTCTCAAGCCAGGAGACAAGACAGATCTGTAGTTCCCAGAAAGTTTTAACTACTTGATCCAACAGGGTGTGCTTTTTTTTGTGTGTGTGTGTGTGTGTGTGTGTGTGTGTTGGGGGTGAGGGTGTGAGCGGGTGAGGGTGGAGAGGAGAGCTGAGGGAAGGGAATGGGCAGGGGCAGAGCTTATTCCAAGCTTGGGAATATGTCTTGGAGGGTAGTCACCACGTGAGCCCATATACAACTTGGTGTTTATTCAGCAGTGGCTTCAGTGCAAGGATGATAATTAAATTTTGGTTGGTTGGTTGGTTGGTTGGGAGGTTGTTTGGTTGGGTCTCAGAAGAAATAAGAGGTAGAGACGAGTGTTAACTACAACAATTAAGGCTTGGCTAGAACAAGACTGCGCACAGAGACCACAAGGGGGTGCACCAAGAAAGCATAAAAGATGCGGAGACAAAAAAACATGACAGAAATGGAGGATATGGAGCTAAGAATCGCAATTTTGAGGGCTTGCCATAAATTTGTGCAGAACCTCACGAAAACTAATGAGACCCTCGATGCTACGATAAAGAAATTAGAAAGTAAGCATACACGGACTGAAATAAAGAATATTATACCCAATAGCAGACCAGAGGAGTACAATAATCAAACCAAAGATTCGACAAAAAACACCCAATTGGAAAAGCAAAATGAAAAAAGAATCCGAAAGTGTGAAGATAGTGTAAGGAGCCTCTGGGACAGCTTTAAGCGGTCTAATATCAGAATTATCGGAGTGCCAGAAGATGAGAGACAGCAAGATATTGAAAACCTATTTCAAGAAATAATGGCAGAAAACTTGCCCCATCTGGAGAAAGAAATGGACTTACAGGTCCAAGAAGCGCAGAGAACCCCAAACAAAAGGAATCCAAAGAGGACCACACCAAGACACATCATCATTAAAATGCCAAGAGCAAAAGACAAAGAGAAAATCTTAAAAGCAGCAAGAGAAAGAGGCTCAATTACCTACAAGGGAATACCCATACGACTGTCAGCCGATTTCTCAACAGAAACTTTGCAGGCCAGAAGGGAATGGCAAGAAATATTCAAAGTGCTGAATACCAAGAACCTACAACCAAGATTACTTTATCCAGCAAAGCTATCATTCAGAATTGAAGGTCAGATAAAGAGCTTCACAGATAAGGAAAAGCTAAAGGAGTTCATCACCACCAAACCAGTATTATATGAAATGCTGAAAGGTATCCTTTAAGAAGAGGAAGAAGAAGAAAAAGGTAAAGATACAAATTATGAACAACAAACATGCATCTATCAACAAATGAATCTAAGAATCAAGTGAATAAATAACCTGATGTACAGAATGAACTGGTGATTATAATAGAATCAGGGACATAGAAAGGGAATAGACTGACTATTCTTGGGGGGAAAAGGGGTGTGGGAGATGCGGGAAGTGACTGGACAAAAATCATGCACCTATGGATGAACACAGTGGGTGGGGAGTGAGGGTGGAGGGTGGGGTGGGAGCTGGAAGGAGGGGAGTTATGGGGGGAAAAAAGAGGAACAAATGTAATAATCTGAACAATAAAGATTTAATTTAAAAAAAAAAAAAAAAAAAAAAAAAAAAAGAGGTAGAGACAATCGTCTGTCTTTACTAGAGCCCAGCACTGGCCTGACTGGGTCTTGGCTGGTAGGGCTTGTCCTTCTCAGGCTGAGTTTGGAACTGTTCTGAGAGAGATGGCAGCACTTCTTGAAAGGGCATGGGCTATGCCCTCCATCTTGCCCGTATCCTCCATGTTGGGGCAGCAGCCATGTGCTACCTTCTTCCCAGAAGCCCAGGCCTCTGCTGGCCACAGCCGGGATTTTAAACTAACCAATGACAATCAAGGGACGTGCGCACCATAGAGATGACCACATCCTGTGTAACAAGACCCGACTTGCGCCTGGCCAATCGGCAGGGCCCACAGTCAGCTCCCCTCCCCTCACTCCACCCTCTATTAAAACCCTGTTTTTCCCAGGCGGTTTCACTCTGCTTCCGGTCGCTGCATCGGCCAGGGGAGGGAGTCGGGCTAGCTAGCTCAATAAAGGACCTTCTGCTTTTGCATCGGACTGGCTGGCTCCTGGTGTGGTCTTTTGGGGATCTTGAGATCTGGGCATAACACTTCTCCCACCTGAGAGCTGAGGCTGGCATCCTGGCTGCCTCGCAGGCTGTCTGCCCAACAGGCTCAGTGGCAGGAATGATTCACACACAGGTCCCTTCCTCACTGGACACAATAGGTGACTTGTGGCTCTCAGTTCTTGCATTAAGCTAATGTCAGGATGGGGCAGACCCTACATGGAAGTATTTCAGCTTCACAAGCCATTTGAGTGAGTTAAATAACATCATGTTTTTTAACTTTTAAGGCAGAAGATAAAGCCACATTTTAATTTGATGTTTACAAGAGTTGATTTTCACCCCCCGCAAAATTGGCTTCAGCTGAAGTTTTTCATACCTGGGAAGTTACTTGTTGAAATTTAATGAAAGTGACATACAGTGCTCAACACATCTGTATTTTCTGAGCCTTTTCACACCAATACAAAGAATATGCAATTGACGTTTTAAAAAGATAAAGCTAAATTTACTAGTTTGGGTTATAGGACAGTTACTAAGAAATGTTGAATAGTAACTACCAAAATGTTATAGGATAAGTTTTATAGAGATTGTATATTTTTGAAATGAGTAGTATTATAAAAATGTGTTTACATTTTTGTGAAGTTTTGTACCACAAAGTTTAAAACAAGGAAAAGTTTATTATTGCTGAGATATTTAGGAAGATTGTAGAAATCTGAACCTACAATTATTTTTAAGAGTTTGTAGAAACCTTATTGAAAAGGTCTAATTTTACCCTCATTCTACAGATGTAGCCAGGAGTCCCAGAAAGTTGAAGTGAAATCCCTAAGACCACAAAGCTAATTAGTAGCAGAGATCAAATGAGAACCCAGGGCCAATGCTCCTTCTACTTTTCCTGGCGGTCTCTGTAGAGCCAGTTGAGGTGAGAACCATAGAGCCGTGACTTAGGAGATCTTAATCCTTTAAAAATCTTTTCTGTATAAATATGCTCCTCTTATGAGTCTTGATAGTATTATTTAATTACTAGACACTGGCTGCATGAATCATGCACATTGAAAGAAAATTAGAAGAAATATTTTAAGATCACTAGTTGCCCTTTCTCTATAATAGAATTGTATACCAAATTCATGATCAACAGTGACAGATGGAAACACATGCAACTGGCGCCAGTGATATATATATATATATATATAAACTGTTTACTGAGATCTGCTTTCTGATTTAGCTAAACGTTTTCCAGCCTAGTGAAGTGCCCCAATTTTTTTTTAGGATATTGACTGGAAAACAGCAGTGAACAACACTATGAAAGCAGATTATTATTGTGGATCATGCAGGGAGAACAAAGGGAGAAATATTTAACTATAGCACTGTTTGACTATATTTTCTGTGCAGTGAGGAAACCTGAAGTCATGTTCAAGTTCTACCATTTCTTGCTTTTTTTTTTTTCAGTTGTGTCAATTTTTAGACATTCTAAATCTCCATTTTCTGGCTAATGAAATGAAAAGAGGATTCTACCAAGTCTCCTCTCTACCTATTCCAGGACTTCTGTGAGGATCAAATGAGATGAGGCCCAAGAAAACACTTCAAAGACATTTGGCTAAAGTGTAAAATGTTTGCACCTGGCTGTAAAGCAAGTCAGATGAAGAAACTCCAAGGAGGCTAGCGGCTAGGGCAGCCGTGGGCAAACTACGGCCCACGGGCCGGATCCGGCCCATTTGAAATGAATAAAACTAAAAAAAAAAAAAGACCGAACCCTTTTATGTAATGATGTTTACTTTGAATTTATATTAGTTCACACAAACACTCCATCCATGCTTTTGTTCCGGCCTCTGGTCCAGTTTAAGAACCCATTGTGGCCCTCGAGTCAAAAAGTTTGCCCACCCCTGGGTTAGGGAGAGGAAGCCTGGCATTGCTATGTGACATCATTACCCGGTGCCCACAGCCACCATTTCCCTGCTGGGCTGGGCTGTGGGCTTAGTGCCATGGGGTGGTGGTGGGGGCCTGTGTCCCACATGGGGAAAGTGGAGTGTTGCTTGTAGACTCGGGGAGTGCAGTGCCGTTTCTCTATAAATGGCCAGTTCACGTCCCAGCAGCTCCAGTATTGAACGTCTGCCCCTGGTGTGGTCAGTGCTCATCATAGCGAGTGGTCAGATGGTGGAATCCTTAGCACATTAGCCTTTTATATATATAGATTTTGCAATTAGAACGGCAAAAACCGTTTTAAAAAAATTTACTGTGGCTCAGGTCTGAAGTTTATCAAATCTGAACCTTGACTGTAGATGTCAGCCTTCCAAAGAGGAATTCTTCAAATACAGCCTGAGCTGTGGACCCTGAGGCATCCTGCCTAGGAGCCTCTCTTCAGGGTCCCTGACCCGCCCCATCCCCTAGCGCGTCTCCAACCCCTGCCCCATTATTTTTCCCAAGCAGAGGCAGCATCTCCAAAGCCCAGTGTCTCATTCAGGAGCTGTTGGAGTGCAAGAATGCATTTTTTTCCTTTTTCATTTTTGTGCCTCCCGGAAACCGCTGCCACGGCACGGACGCGTCCTCGCCCCACAACACCCTTCATCGGGGCCCAGGACCGGTCGCTGCCCGGCGGGACGGGCTGCGGGCGTCCCTCTGTCACCCGGAGCCCGGCCTGGGCACCGCGGCCCGGGGGCGGCCCCGCCCGGCCCGGAGGGAGAGCTCCCGCCCGCCCGGCGCCCTTACCTTCGAGTCGGGGTCCGCGGGGAGGGCGTCGCTGGTGGTGGCCAAGGCTTCGGCTCCGGACGGAGCAGGCCGACCTGCGCGGGCAGCAGCGCCGCGGGGTCCTGCGCGTCCTCGGCCTCCCGGGTGTCCAGGGACACAATATGCGTTTTGTTATCGGCGATGCTCGCTGCGCAGCCCATGCTGGCGGCGGCCGCTCTCCGCTCAGCAAACGGTCAGCAAACGGCCCGCCCGGCGCCCGCGGCCCCCGCCAGCGCCGTGTCCTCGCCGCCCGGGCGCGCGGGCGGGCGGACGGCGGGAGCGCGGGGCTCAGGTCCGGAAGCGCGGCCGCCGCTTTGATCCCGGGGCGGCGGCGCGGAGGGGGCGCTGGGGCGGGGGCGCCGCGGACGCCCCGCCGAACATGCTCGCCCCGGGCGCCCGGCCGCCCTCCCATCGCCCGCTCGCCGGCCGCGCTGCGGGGAACCGCCGGGGAGGAGGTTCGCGCTCTCCCCGCCGGGAGCCCCGCGGCGCCCGACACCTCGAGGCTCCGACGCCCGAAAGAAGCGCCCCGGCGGCCTGGCCGCGCCCGCCCTGAGGCCGGGGACTGAGGGGAGCCCGTCGGGCGGCCGCCCGCTGAGAGGCAGGGAGCGCGGATCCAGGCGGCCCGGCCCGCGCCCTGGAGAACCACAGACCAAGAATGCATTTTAAAGGTATTTCACAACCCAAAGCACATTTGAAGTTTCTCAAAGTTAAGTGGATGGTCACTGAACATGGATGCAAAATGCATTTTACACCCAAAAAAAGTTACTGAATTGTTTTTTACAAGATTTTTTCTCATTATCAAAATATATAGGATTATTAGTAGAAATTTAAAAAGAACAGTATAAAGTAAAAGAAACCACTTCTTTCCACTATCCAAGGTTAACCACTGGCAACAATTCAAAGGATTTCCTTTTGTCTTTCGTACATTTATATATTCAGATACCTTTTTGAGGTGATACTATTAATTGATTTATATTAATATATGTTCTATTGGCTTCAGAGAGGAAAGGAGAGGGTGAGAGAGGTAGTAACATGAATGAGAAGAATCATTCATCAGCTGCATCCTACATGCCCCCTACTGGGGATGGAGCCCACAACCAGGGCATGTACCCTGACAGGGACTCCATGCATGACCTCCTGGTTCATAGATCAATGCTCAACCACTGAGCACGCCTCCAAGACAAGATGATACTATTTGTTAGGTGTGTATTCTGACTTGTTTTCTCTTAGTTATGGTGTATTCACTCCACTGCATCTATAACCACTTTTTTTCCCATTTATTAAGGCACTGTTTATTTTTCCCAGCTTTATTGAGAAATAATCAATATACACCACTGTATAAGTTTCAGGCAGACAGAACGATGGTTTGATTGACCTACATTGTGAAATGATTACCACAATGGGTTCAGCTAACATCTACTGAAGATGTGACAAACCAACATTGAAATTTCTAATGTATTGTGAGTTATTTTTTCTTCAAAGTCAAATCTACAATTCTTACTATTGCCAAAAAGAGCTTGTACTTTGCACTAAAGTGCAGGGTGTGGTGGGTCTGCAGGCCGGGACTCTACTGCTCTGGCCTCTTGCAGTTGACCCTTGTGCCTGTTCACATGCAGTTCCTTTCTCCCCCCAGACTTCACATGACACTGGGGATGGATGTGCTGCCCCTACCGGACAAGCTTCCCAGTCTGTCTTCCCACCACTGAGTGGCAGAGCCCAGAGCCCACTGTGTAAGGCTGTGGGGCCTATAAAGTTCAGACCTCACTTGTGTCTCGGCAAATCTGGGAGTGACCTCAGCATCAGTGTGCGCAGAAATAGTGATGGAAGGCAATGGCAATTCTCGGATGACCATCCTGGAGCCAGAAAGGAGGGAGCCTGATTCTGGGTTGCATCACCTGAGAACTGCCTTCTCATCATCCAGGACCCCTCGGCAGATATAGGAGAGCCGGTTTTGGCCCGATTCCCTGAAGGCCAGGCTGAGGGACCTCACCTGCCAGAGGGAGCCCACTCACTCCACAGGCACCCTTGAAGCCAAGGCGCTGCCCCAGGTGCGGCCTACTGGGAGAGGGATTGGGGGAGGTTGGCACTAGGGTGTGGGGGACCCCTCTCAGCCAGTCGCACCCCACTGGTCACTTTCTAATTAAATTCCTTTCAATGTGCACAGTCCATGCACCCAGTCTCTAGTAAAATATAATGATGTACTACTGAAATATCTTATGTCCATGTTCAATGCCATCATTTTGGCAGTTGGAACGTGGTGATGATGAGTATCTACACCAGGGAAACTTTCAACTACTACGAACCTAGACTTCATTTAATGCATCATTAAATGCTTAGACTTAAAGCACACTGGCGGAGAAAGTTAACAATGCAGATTAAATTTATAAGTGTATGGTACAAGTGGGATATAAATCGTACATAGGGTAAAAATTGAGAAAAACTATTTTGTTTATAGAATTCAAAAACCAAGAATTCCATATAGCCAAGAAGTCAGTCGAGTCACTGAAGAATGAGTGAAACTCAAACATATGTCGTAGAGGTTGCAGTGCCCTTCTATTGGTTAGAATAGAATAAGAAATTAACTTTAAAAGTAAACAAAAAATCCTGAGCAGACATTTTAACAAAGAAGGTAAAGACAGCGAAAGAAATGCATGAAGAAATGATCACCATCAAACATTTTTATGGAAATGGAGTTAAAACAAAAGTGAGTTAACAGTACACTCATAAGTGATTGACCATTTTAGGTCACAGTTCCATCTGTTGAAATGTACCACATTCACTGACACTGGAACAGTCTGATAAGTATGACATACACCTGTAGAAAGAATGGAATACAATATTCCAAACTGTTTTATTTACAAAACAACAAAAGCAGAAATAACTGAAATCATAGGCAGCTCAACAGTTAAAGTGATTATCCATAGAATACAATATTTTCTAGAAATAAAAAATTCACTATTTATATAAATGTTTGTGTTGAATCTCAAACTATCTGTGTAGCATGAAGGAAGCCAGTGTTTGTTAAAGAGAATTCACCTTTTAGTGCCAATAAAATTATGAAAAATATGAACTACTCTATTGTAAAGGAAGGTAAATCAATGTCTGCACGGAGGGTTGGGGAAGCAGAAATATTACAAAATGACTGGAGGTAAATACAGAGTGTGGCAAAAGTAGGTTTAGAGATGTTGGTATTGAAAATAATACACTAGTGAATAACAACACAAATATAAAAACACCTTTAAAAGAAGATCATAAACCAGAGCAGAGGAGAGCACGGACATTGCCGGTTAGTGAATAAGAAACCCCCAAAATGTATCAAAGCACAATGTGAGTTCCACTATGTCCCTGAAAGATGTAGCACTTCCTAGCTGAGAAGGGGTGCTCTGAAGGAATCCTGGGTCAGGTCCATTTTCTAGTCATAGAGAAATGAATGAAGATACTGCCAAATTCCCTCAAGCAGAAGTGAGAACACAGAATACATTTCCCTGAGCACCCAGTGACTGTGACCGATGCACAATCCTCAGGTGAGCCAGGTGTTAGAGGTGAAATCTCTTCAGCGATAAACACTCACAGTGACATCATTTGGGTCGTAGGTCTAGGCATGTGAGCAAGTACAATGCAGCTCCTTCAAGTTTCACTTGTACCTCAAGTTTATGAGGAATCTAGCAGCGTGTATGTTCCCATAAAGGGGGTTTACATTCATGGAAATGGTCCTATAGAGCCCCGTAAGTGTTCCTATAAGTGAGAAAAATAAAACATTCCCTGCACATTTAAGGCTTTTCTCCAGTGTGAACTCTGTGGTGTGTAGTGAGGTGAGACCTTTGACTGAAGGACTTGCCACATTCACTACACTCATATGGCTTTTCTCCAGTGTGAACTCTGTGGTGTAGAGTGAGGTAAGACCTTTGACTAAAGGACTTCCCACATTCACTACACTCATATGGCTTACCTCCAGTGTGAACTCTGTGGTGTGTAGTGAGGTGAGACCTTTGACTGAAACACTTCCCACATTCACTACACTCATATGGTTTATCTCCAGTGTGAACTCTGTGGTGTTTATTGAGGTTAGCTCTTTGACTGAAATGCTTCCCACATTCCCTACACTCATATGGCTTTTCTCCAGTGTGAACTCTGTGGTGTTCAGTGAGGGAAGCCCTTTCACTGAAATGCTTCCCACATTCCCTACACTCATATGGCTTTTCTCCAGTGTGAACTCTATGGTGTATACTGAGGTTAGCTCTTCGACTGAAATGCTTCCCACATTCCCTACACACATATGGCTTTTCTCCAGTGTGAACTCTGTAGTGTAGAGTGAGGTAAGACCTTTGACTAAAGGACTTCCCACATTCACTACACTCATATGGCTTTTCTCCAGTGTGAACTCTGTGGTGCATAGTGACTTGAGACCTTTTCCTGAAGGACTTCCCACAGTCACTACATTCACACTGCTTTTCTCTAATGTGAAGTCTGTTGTGTTTAATGAGAGCAGTGCTTTCATTGAAGACCTTCCCACCATCAGTACACTCATAGGGCTTTTCTTCAGTGTAAACTCTCCCATGTTGAGGGTGGTTAAATATTCGTCTACACACTTCCCCACATTTATTATACTCATCAATCATATCTCCACAGCAGAGACCTTTCTGATAAGCAACTTTCTGTTTCTGGCTGGCAGCTGTTTCACATTCTACCCACTGGTGACGCCTTTTTCCACTGAGAAATTCCTGTGAAATCTCATTGTTACTGTGTGGCTCCTCAGTGTTAAGAGTGGCCTGGTGCTGGAGAAGCCCTGAGATGGCTGGGGAGTCGTCCCCAGCCTGTATAGTAGCTGCAGGCACCCCAGATAAGTAGAAGCAGCAACCTGTCACAAGCCAGGCACTCTCCATATCTTCTTTCCAGGGCTTCTCTCCACTGGCATCCTTCTGTTGCTGGTGAGGGTTTGCACTGAAACACAAGTCTCTCACACACGCATCGCTTAAGAACACATTCTTCTCAAAGTAAACCACTTGTAACTCACTCAGGTGCAAAATATCTTTTAACACTGAGAAGCACGGCTTACACAGATGGGTCCTCTGGGTGGCTGCAGCTGTCCTGGAAGCCCTGACGTGACAATCTCCTACAGATACACTGTGTTCAGAATAGGCCTCCACATCATCTATTTTATGCCAAGGACCTGAAAACAGAGAAATGATGAGAAATGAATGTTGACTTTGGTGATAGGAGGAAGTCCCATTATAAACGTGGGTTGCTCATACTACATTGGTTTCATGCAACTGGCTGAAAATAAAAGACCTGAAAGATGGATTAATAAGAGGCCCCTGTGTCAGGGGATAGAGCGTTGGCCTGCGGACTGAAAGATCCCAGGTTCGATTCTAGTCAAGGGCATGTACCTGGGTTGGTCACACTCCCAGTTGGAGGTGTGCAGGAAGCAGCTGATTGATGTTTCTCTCATATAAATGTTTCTAACTCTCTATCCCTCTCCCTTCCTCTCTGTAAAAAATCAATAAAATATATATTTAAAAAAAAATAAGAGGCCACTGTGAAGTACTTGACCACTGAAGATCACAAAACAAAGGAGACTTCAAGAGAAATAGAGCAAAAACATGGCAAGCACCACATGGAAGAGAAGCGGACTGTCCAGCTCATCCTGCTGCCAGCAGCATTCAGTACATCTCCTCTGGTGGTGACATGGGTAAGCTGTGCAGAAGGTTGGTTACATCTCATTCCAAGTAAAACTCAATAAACAAGCAGCTGGTATTTTCAGGGTATTTAAGCATGTCCACTGAGTGGCCAGATTATTATGACCGGCCAGATTATCATGACCACCCCATCAGTACAATGAAATGAATTAGTTATGCAAATAATAATAATAATAAAACTTTGAGAGTATCTGTTTAGGAAGTTTTCAATATTCAGTATTTTGGAAGCGTCAATGAAGTACTGATGGGGTGGTCATAATAATCTGGCCACTCAGTGTATGTGCTCCTTATAACACTTGCACAGGTCCATGTTGTAGTATACTGCAGAAAGAGATGTGCAGAGGAATACGTGATGTAAAAAGGACACAAAGGCGAAGATAGCCAAAGCTAAGAAGTCATTAATGGAATGAGAAGCCAGAAAAGGGTCAAGTATGGAAAGGGAAATGTATAAATGAGGGGTGGCCATTAGAACTGGCACCAAACACCACTGGACAGGAGCAGGTTCCTGGTACAATCTGAACACCATCCTTATGTCATACCTCCCCCCAGTTGACACTCATCCTCTGAGATCATCCTGTACATTCACCCTGGAGAAACCCAGGGTTCTCCCTGCACCTCCTTCTCTAGAAATATCTACAAACTAAATATTCTGAGAATCAATGAAAGACAACAGAGTTGAGTGGCCATCACTTGCCCATATCATTCGGTTTGCAATAATATTCACAGAAGGTAATATTACAAACAACAATGGAAGGAGGGTCTTACAAGAACAGCTCCTGGTTCGTGTAAGTAAAGAAGATACCTGGCACAGGCATTCACCAAGGTCCTTATCTACAGGAAAGGTGCAGAAGTGGGGGCCATGGATCTGGATACAGTCACCCTCCCTGGGAGAGGAAGAGCAGGAGGGACCCATTAAGCTGTCTGTAAGACTGCTGACACCCTGACATTTCCTGCAGTTTCTGAGGCAACTGGTGTTAGGGAGGCTTATGGAGTCTATTGATCAGGGCTCTCTGCAGGGCTCAGCACTGGCAGCCACAGCCCATTCGACAAGACAGTGGGGGAAATGAGCAGAGCCCATGGTCTTGCTTTGAGAGAGAGAGAGTGCTATGTCTGGAGAATAAATAAAGAGTGGGCATCACTTCAGGACACTAGGAGAGTTGAAGGTCTTACCTACGAATGATACAAGTGCAAACACTTCCAGCAGCACATCACAGTACAGATGTCTCTGAGCATCATCAAGGAGCTCCCACTCCTCCTGAGAGAAGGTAATGGCCACGTCCTCAAAGTTCATATCCTGTCATAATGGAAACAGTACATCCCATGATAAGATTCTCTCTTGAGCTGCCAAGTTTATCACACTTCCCACCCTGCACATCCATCTGCTTCCTCTACTCCCCACATCAGAGAAGATAGCAGGCCTTGGTCCCATCAAAGTCAATCTCTCCTTATATTCCTATTGATGCTGTATCTCCCACAACAATAAAGGCAGATGAGCAGTTAGAACATACCTGTGCTCCGATCCTCAAATGTGAGTCACACTGCCCCTTTTCAATAACAGTGGGTGTCAGTAACGTAGGGTAGGAAGAGATGTTGCACATAAAGGGAGTGTGAGTGACTTGACACTGGTCTTGTCAGGCAGTACCCATGTTGTCCTCCTATTGTCCCTCTAAGACACCAACATGGTAATGCCCATTACACTTCCGACTCCAATCCCAGTTTGCTGAGGCCATCACTTTGCATTACCTGCTGCCCATAGTTCTTGGATCCACACTTGTCTCACAGCTTCATTCCCAGAGGCACATCTTCACTAGTGACATGAATAAGCCATCACAAGGACAGGTTGTTTTCTAACCAGCTTCTTTTCTAAAATTCTCGTTCACCACCTCTGTAATGTATTTCTCTCTCAACCTTCTCTGTTCTCCCTTCCCCATGCTGGTGGAGATTTTCAAGTGCAGGTGACACTGATGTGTGCTATCCCATTCCTATTGTTCACTGGGTCAGCCCTCAACTAGAAATGACAAGTGGGCACATATATGTCACCTAAGCTCTGGACATGGCATGTAGCACCACATCAGCCCATCTTGTTAGAAATTATCCTAAAATTTCCCATATCATATCATGAAGACACCATCAGAAATGGACTCCCTTTTCATTCACTCATCTGTCAGTGTTAGTGCTGAGGCCATTGTTTTGTACTACCTGCTGCACACAGTTCTTTGAAAAACACTTCTCTCACACAGCTTCGTTCCCAGAGGCACAACTACAAAGGTAACACAAATTTGCCGTGGCGAAGACGGGTTGTTTCCTAATTACCTTATTTTCCAAAATTACAGATTACCACCTCCATCATCCATTTCTCTTTGACCCTGCTCCCTTACCCAGGCTCGTGGAGATTTTCAAGCCCAGGGAACACTGATGAATACTATCTTATTTGTAACCATCAGTATGTCACCCCCCACAACAAAAGGCAGGTAGGTACATACATGACATCTTGCAGATAGCCCCAAACACCCCTCTTTTCAGGCAATTACCCTAAAATTACCCTTGTTTTATCATCCAGACTCCACCAGAAATGGACTCTCCCTTCATTCACTCTTATGTCAATGTCAGGGTGCTCTGGCTATGAAGTCACATTCCCTCTCCAAGTGCACATCACTCTGTCTTCCACACCTCTCTCACACCTGCACTCCTACAGTCCCGGCCTCCATAGTCATCTGCTCACCCTCTTACTTACTACTCAGCATGTGTGGTCCAGAGAATGCTTGCTAAATTCAAACAGGATCAAGTACTGCCCCACATTCATAGAGGCAGCCTTGAGTCCTGCTATGAAGGCTTCTCTCCATGACTATTTTTTCCTGCAATCTAAACTATGAAGACCAACAGTCAGATTTCAGATACCCAGAGCCCACCTCCCGTGGTGCTGCACTTGATGTCCCTTCACCAGTCACAGACAACATCTCTCCACTTAATTGTTATTCAGTCCCAGCTGCGCTAGCCCTCTACACATGCTTAGTGAGTCTCACAGATGACCATTCAAGCCACTAAGCTAATGCACAAGAGTGACTGTTATTCCACCAGCCAGGTCACATTGAGGGACACAACAATAGCCTGGAGAGGGTTTAGAGAAATAAATATGTACCAACCCAATCTCATCTTGTTTGAATTACTCTTTGGCCTCCAATTAATTTCAGGTCCACTCATCTTTTAAAGGCCTTGCCCACTGCAAAACCATTCTCTCTCCCCTACACTCTACACGACACCTCTGTCACTATGCTGTGTTGTAACGCCCACCTCCCACAAACAGTGGATCCAGCAAGAAAGCTAGCACTCAGGCTCAAACTGTCCCTTCTGAGCTACTACTATCATTACCAACCTGACCATGATTCCCTTCCCTGTGTTAAAGTGATCTACAGTCCTGGCTGCTGTCTGAGTCGGTTGAGCATAGTCACATGCACTGGTGAGGTCACATGCCTGGGTTGTGGGCTAGAGCCACAGTAGGGGTTGTGCAGGCAGCAACTGATCCTTCTTTCTTGCTCATCACTGTTTCTCTGTCTCTCTACCTCTCCCTTCCTTTCTACATCTAATATATATATGAACCATACTGTCAGTTCCTGAATCAGCTTACTCTTCACTCCCAGTCTTGGCATATTCTGGAACCTATGCCCTGAAGGACCGCCCACTCATTACACTGGTTGCCAGAAACAAGGTCCACTTCATAAAGCCCTCGTGGTGGACTTAGGATTCTGGGCTTAGTGTCTGTTCAAAGTATCCAGGTCCCAGGGCTACAAGAGCAGCTTGGCTAGGCCAAGGACTCCACTCTATCAGAGGCCACAAGTGTGTCAGACCCTGAAACAAGTTCCACAAACCCGTACACCTAATCGATTCTGCATTTGCAGCAATTTGTGGAAAGAAAATGGTCTGTGAGAGCCTGGCAAAAACCAGGCTCTATGGGCTCAGGCTGCTCAGTGCCCTTGTCCAGCCCAGAGGCCAGGTGCCCTCCAGATGCCTGAATTATCTCAGGGCTCAGTGCTCACTCTTGCCAGTTCCCTTATCATTCACAGGACTTCCCCTCCCTGTCCACAGCGCTGTCCTCTGTCCTCCAGTCTGTCCTTCCTCTGAGCAATGTTAGGAAAAGTTAGAATCCTACCTCAGAAAATGTCCCTCTATTTTCACAACCATCTATGGCCCCAGCGTTCTGAGAATGAAATTAAAACTCCTCGTGCAAAACCACACCTCATCTTCTCTGTTGCCTTTAGACCCCAAAGAGGCAAGGGGTCTCCTACGCCTCCAGGCTCAGCCCCACCCCCGTGTCCTTAGAAGGTGGCATTGCAGCCTGTGGCTATTTCCCATCACACCCTGTGTCATCCACGATCGACTCACTGTTCTGGATGCGGCTTCCTGGGCTGCAGTAACTGAGAGGCTCCAGTCCCCAAGGCTGGAGGGTTAAGTGGGGTGAGGCTGCGGGAAGGCTGTAAGCAGAGGAGTCCGGGAGGCACGGAGGCCCCAATCCCCGCCTGTTGATGCTCAACAAATCTCAGACACACCCTGCACAGCAAGGACGCTGCCTCCTAGGCCTCCTCTTACTCACGACCAGTGGGCTGAAGCCTCTGAGTCCTTGAAGAAACTAAAGAGGTCAAAATGCCCGCCAGGAGGAGGAAGGCGGAAGTCCCGCCCAACCGGATGCACTGACACCAAAGTGCCTTTTAGCTCCGCCCACGTGTACGCATTACTATCTGCGTAATGTAGTTTTCTCACACCAAATGTGCCTCTTAGCTCTGCCCACGTGCACGCATTCCTTCCTGGGTAATGTAGTTTTCTCCAAGTTCAAGGGGCGGGCTAGCATCCCAGCCAATGACATTGGTGAATAAAGGTGATGTGGTTCAGCAAGTGGCCCTGGGAAGGACAAGGTGGGACCAGAGACCTGGTTAACAGGAACAGACTGGAAGATCTCCCAGGAGATGGGTGTGGGAGGACTGGGAGAGATCCCCCTAAGAATATATGCACAGCCGTAACCGGTTTGGCGCAGTGGATGGGGCATCGGCCTGAGGACCAAAGGGTCCCAGGTTCCATTCCGGTCAAGGGCATGTACTGTGGTTGTGGGCACATCTCCAGTGGGGAGTGTGCAGGAGGCAGCTGATCGATATTTCGATCTCATCGATGTTTCTAACTCTCTATCTCTCTCTCTTCTTCTCTGTGAAAAATCAATAAAATATATTTACAAAAAAAAAGAATATATGCACAGAGGAAAATGGGAGACATCTGTAATACTATCAACGATAATAAATGCATTAAAATTTTTTTTGGTTTTGAGGTTTTTGCTTATTTTATTAAAAAATACAGAATCCAAAGTTGATTGTGACGGGAGAGGGGAGGCCCTGTCACCAGCTCCAGGCGTGGCAACACCACCACCCAGGCCAACCCCTACAAAAGTCCCCTCCCAACACCCCACCCCCTGCCAGCTGGAATGCCTGGTGGTCTCCAAGCAGCTGTGCACGATATGTATTTATATATAATATCTATAAAATACAGACCAGGAAAGGTGGGTAGAAATATGAAATCTGTATGAATGTGCTGTTTACTTCATTAAAGTGTCTTTGGGAGGGGGGTTTCTTTTTGGCAGGCCCACCCCCATCTTGTAGTGTCCTGTTTTCTTTTTTCTTATAAACATTCTTAGTCACAGAGTAGAGTAAGAAGGCTCTGACAGACGAACAAGCTTATTGCAAAATGTGGCTTCTACTCTAAAAAGTCCACCCACCCTCCCACCAAAATAAAAGATGCCCCTGAAGATGTGAGAAAAGAAGAAACTGTCCAGTACGTCCTCAGGAATGCAGTAAAAATAAACCACAGTATATACTTCCTGGCCCTATTTACAGAAATGTAAGGTCTTCTTGGGCTCAGGGGTGATGGAGAGAGGCTGTGGAGCACAGTCGGGAGCTGTAATTCGGAATGGCTGGAACTCCAGGGGCCTCTGGTGAAACAGCGTGGGTTTCCACTCTGGGAGACAATCACCATGCATGCGGAGAGTGGGGCTGAGGGGATGAGAATTTGAGGTGGGTTCAGAGTCCTGGGCCAGAATCCAGGGGTCTCACCTTTACCCTTCTGCCTCATGCGGGCCTGTCCTGGGGCATCTGGGGGGTCTGCAGTGGTCTCCAGCCAGGACCCAACAAATGGAGCAACCAGACTAGAGGTCACCCATCCCCATCCCCCAGGGGGCCAAGGACCTCCCCCAAAACTAATGTGTTTCCTTTCAAAGTCACTGGCAACAGCAAGGAATAAATTAAATTAAAAATTCAAGCCTTTTTGATCCAACCATGAAAAATAAACAAACAAAAAAACCAAACATCACTGATAGTTTCTCAGGATCTCCAGTGCCCCTGAGGAGATGGTCTGCTCAGGGGCTGTACTGACACCCTGCCCCTCAGGCATCAGGGGCTGTTGGCTGTCCCCGTCACTGGGGCTGGTTCTGGAGCGGGCAGAAACCCCCTGTAGGTGGGGGCAGCACCAGTCGAGGGAGAGCCAGGCGCCTCTACTTGGTCTTGGATTCGGTCGTCCAGGTGGGGCCGGCATCACGTGGGCCAGAACTAGGAGCCCAAAAGGGTCCAGAGTACCGGGACAGTGCTGAGGAAGAGCTGACAGCTGCCCAGGCTACTGCACGAATTATTGCTGGTGAAGATGGCTCAGGGGCCTCACACAGGGTCTCGTTGCTTGGCCACACATAAACCTTTAGCCGAAGGCAGGGCCGGTCACCAGCATTGGTGGTGTGGCAGAGATGTAGTAATACTCGTGGCCCGGGCGGAACTCGAAGCCCAGCGAGAAGGGCGTGAAGAGCTGGAACTTCTCGGAGAACTTGAGCGGCCCCCGGGCTCTGCGAGCATGTTGCACTCCCAGGGCTTGAAGCCGCGCTGCTGGTGGTCGCAGGAGGCGTGGCCCTCGCCTTGACCATGTACAGCACCTAGTGCTCCATGCGCTCAGCTGGAGGCAGCGGCGCCCCGTAGCGCGGGCAGTAGATGTCCAGGTAGTCACTGATGCTCACCTCCACCGTGCAGCCCCCGGTCGTCCCCCCCACCCGCGTGGAACCTGGGGTTGCTGCGGTTCCAGTAGACTGTGTAGCGGTCCGAGTAGGCTCTGGAGGCGCCCTCGGCAGCGGCGGCAGGAGCAGCAGAAGTAAGCACAGGCATCAGCGGGCGCCATGGCCAGGTCCAGCCACCACCTGACAGCCGTATCTCCTCCTCTGCTGCCACCGCCGCCGCTGCAACCGCCGAGCTATTTTTTTTAAAAAAATTTAAATACTAGTAATATAGCCCAGCTGGTGTGACTCAATGCTTGAGCATTGACCTATGATCCATGAGGTCACCGTTTTACTCCTGGACAGGGAACACACATGGGTTGTAGGTTCAATTCTCAGTTGGCTGGGGTTGGGGACGTGCAGGAGACAGCTAAGAGGCCACAGGTCTCAGTGTCCCAGTAATCACTGCAAGCACCTCTGAGAGAAAGCCGCCCTCGAGTTCCAACCGATGCCAGACAGTCCAGTTTCTCCCCATATGAGTCTGGGTTCCCAGAGACTCTCCTGGAACTGGAGTTCAGAGCAGTCAGAAGCTTGTGTCTCCCTCCCAATTGAAAAAGACAACTGTATCCTCAGTTGCTAGCCCTTTCAGCGGGCACCTCCGTACCTCTGCACTTTACTTCCACACCTCCTCTGAGTCTCAGTGTGCTTTTCTCTTTCCTTCTAGTTGTAGAATTTCCACTCAGCCAGCTTTCCCGTGGTTCTGGATGATGTGCGTTTTGTCTTTTAGCTGTATTTTTGAAGTAGTTGTGCGAGGCAGCAATTTCCAGTGTTTACCTATGCCGCCATCCTGGTTTCTCTCATGAGCTACTACTTTCATCCATCAGGCTACTCCTATTACGAGACTTAACAAAATTCATCACTGAGAACAAAGATTCATAAGCGTATTTGGATGAAAACATGGAGAGTAACGCTGTTGCAAAGTTTTTTAAACAGAAAAAATTTTCTGGAATGGCATTCCAAGTCCTCAATAGTTTGTTTTTGACATTATTGAAATTGGTCTTCCCCTCTTTCGTCAATCCATGTCTATGGCCTTTAAGATAACTTGTTATGTAAAATTATTTATTTATCTAAGATGCACCTACAATGAATTTATCTGAAAAATAAAAAAGTCGATATTAAGAAAAAAATTGTAAATAGATTATAAGAGAGCGTTTCGTGTGCCAGCAAGTTACTGGCGTGCCATGTTTGGCACGCATGCCAGGGGTTGCCTACCCCTGACTTAGGTGAATTAAGGTGTTGTGGCCCAGCAAGTGACTCCTGGGAAGGGACTAGATGGGACCAGAGGCCTGGCTAACTGGAGTCGACTAACGGATCTCTGAGGGGAAGGAGTGGAGAGAAATGCAAGAGATTCACCAAAGAATATACACAGAGGGGGAAATGGGAGACATTGATAATATGTCAACAATAAAAAATATGTACTTTGGTAAATTTTAAAATAATGCAGCCCAGCTGGTGTAGCTTAGTGGTTGAGCTTCAACCTAGAATCAGGAGGTCATGGTTCCTTTTATTTTATTCCTATTTTTTAAATAATTTATTGTGTAAAGTATTACATATAGTATTACATATAACTCCTTTTTCCCCCATGGAGTTCTGCCCAGCCACCCCCACGCCTCAGCACATGCCCTTACCCACTAGTGCCTGTGTCCATTGAGTACGCTTATATGAATGCATATAAGTCCTTTGGTTGATACCTTATCCCCTCCTTCCCCTGACTTCCTTCTGAAGTTTGACAGTCTGTTGGAGGCTGGTGTTGGGATTATAAAGATGATTTCCTGAGACAAATGTATTGTAAATGCCTAAGGCATTATCTCACATAGTATTTCATCTATTGTATATCCTGCCCCATTACAGTGTCCTCCAGCCAGTTTCTGAAATTCTGTGGAAGCTTACCATCATCACTGTTTCCTTGTACATTTCTGTCTTTGTCATTTTGCCCTGGAGAACTATCCTTGTGGTGAATAAACTAAAGCAATTTGCAAATGCACTTTTACTCATAAATAAGCAAACATGTTCAAGCCCCTGGATTTTTTATGTGCTTTCAGGACTGTGAATTTCCCTCTGGCAATGATTTTTCTGAAGGGGCTGCCCATAACCTCTTCTGAAGACAGCCTGGGGCTGGAGGCAAACTGTGAGGCCTCCTGAGGAGAAGGTCAAGTCCTGCCACAGCGCCCACATGCCAGCCAGGATCCCCCTTTCTAATTCCAGTTGTCCAAAGCAGCCACAGTGACCTGCCTTCATGTCCCAAATTGGGGGAACACCAGCACAGCCCATGGGGCCCCTGGGCTGTGCTGGTGTTCACATGTGTGTGGACTGACTGGTTAATAAACACATATACTGACTTTAGAGTGAGATTAAAATGGGGATTGAGAGATACACACACACCAGTTCTTTTGCTCCATTACTTTCATACCTTCAGTAGTTGATTCCTGTAATTGCCCCAACCGGTGATGGGGCATCTCCCAAATGGAAGCCCTAAATCCAGCAGGCCTTCCAACTGGACTCTGCCACCCCTTCCCGGATTTTCTCAGGGAGGCCCCCACTGACCACCACCGGCTTCATCTTATGCCTGAGCTCCTGTCGCCTGTCACAGCTGTCCTGTTCACTGTCTGTGGGCTGTCCTCCACTAGGACTCCAGCTCCTAAGGGAAGGGGACTCTGTATCTCCAGAGTCTGGAACAGTTGGGGTCAACAGTGTCCATGCGCCCTTGGCTGCTGCCTCTATATCCAGTCCGATTCCAATTCTCATTCCTAGAGTCTTTCCTCAGCCCAACCACTCAAGGACCCTGCCCCTCTACAGCCCTGTCCCAGACCCCAACCTCTCTGCTCCTTCATCCACACACCCCAGCAGCACACTATGCCCAGAGTTCAGGGTCCATCAACTCACTTCATGAGCATGTCTCACCTTCAGTGGGAACATCACAGGCACAGCCAGGAAAGGGTGTAGAGGGGTGGGCTGTGCAGGCAGTAGAGCAGTCTCAGTGCAGCAGGGTGGATGCTTACCCATGAAGGAAAGATCAGGGACACGTTCTCTCTCTGGATTGATAAATATCTGGAACCTCCTTAGTGGCTAAACTTCAAGACACTGGTAACCCAGGACCATCTGGCTCAGCAGCCTGCACCCCTCCTGCTGGGCAGATAGGGATTCAGCCTCTGCAGAGACAGCTCCTCTCCCTCCCTGGTCAGGGCAATGGCTGGAGCACTTCATTACAGTGGACTAGGCTGGCCCTGCCTGGGTCAAAGTTTTCTTGTAGCACATGCTGATCCCAGGTCATGACATCCCAGGAACACCTGCAACAGAGCTTGTTCCATTTCCCACTAATCATGGCCCCAAAGAACAGAGCAGCCACCAGCCTGGACTAGGATTAGGGAGGGACTGAGAGCCACATACTCGGCCCAGCACCAACTCTCCCTGGCAACTGCCCTGGGTTATTCCTGCCCACACACACCCACCAGCCCAGCTATCACTGCTGCTCCCAGCCTTAACACCTGAAAGGTTCTGGGCTTCTCAACCATCTGATTGTGAAATAACCCAGTCTCAGCCCCTGACTGGAGGTGCCGAAACCACAAGTGGCATGTCCTAGACCCATGGTCGGCAAACCGTGACTTGCGAGCCACATGCGGCTCTTTGGCCCCTTGCACAAAATACCATGTGCGGGCGCGCACATACAGTGTGATCGAAACTTCGTGGCCCATGCGCAGAAGTCGGTATTTTGTGGAAGAGCCACACTGAAGGTGCCAAAGAGCCTCATGTGGCTCGCGAGCCTCGATTTGCTGAGCGCCGTTTGCCCACCACTGTCTTAGACCAAAGCTTTTTCCAGCTTGTTTTTAGTCCCAGGGATGCCATCATCCCCTGTGGGTGATTGTGCAGCTCAGCCCAGGATCCCCACCTGCCACACTTACAGCAACAGCACCTCGCATACTGTTCTCTGGACCATTGCCTGCTCTACCCTCATGTGAGCCCTGGCTGCTGGTCACTATGGGGCCCCTGAGCTGTGCTGGTGTTCACATGTGTGTGGACTGACTGGGTGAATAAACACATATATTGATTTTAGAGTGAGAGGAAAATAGGGATAGAGACACACACAGTTCTTTTGTTCCATTATTTTCATACCTTCAGCGGTTGATTCTTGTAATTGCCCAACCGCTGATAGAACTTGTAACCTTGGCATATCATTGAGATGATTCTCCGACCCACTGAGCTATTTGGCCACAGCAAGACATATGTAGCAATTTATGTATAATACCCAATAATGTGTGAGTAGATAGATACAAAAACCATCATGATGACAGAGAGTGGTGGAAGGCAAGCTAAGATTCATGGGGTTTCATAAGTGTCTTTTACATGGGTATATTTCAGGTAAACTATTTCTAAGGCAGACTGCATTTTTGCATCTGTTTTTTTTTAAATATATATTTTATTGATTTTTTACAGAGAGGAAGGGAGAGAGATAGAGAGTTAGAAACATCGATGAGAGAGAAACATCGATCAGCTGCCTCCTGCACATCTCCTACTGGAGATGTGCCCGCAACCCAGGTACATGCCCTTGACCAGAATCGAACCTGGGACCTTTCAGTCCGCAGGCCGACGCTCTATCCACTGAGCCAAACCGGTTTCGGCTGCATCTGTTTTTTTATATGCCAAGAATGAGGCACTGATAAGGGCAGGAGGAACTTGGTTTCAGCCATGCAGGAATGCATGGAAACACCAAAGGCAGATGCTTAAAAATATATACATTAAATCAAATATACTCACATCAAAATTTAAGAAAGTATTAAAAGTTGACAGTTCCCAATAATTCTTTTTACTTTGAGAGTTCTTGAGCATATTTTTTGCTACTGTATCAGTATGTTGCAAGTAAAATATAATGATGTGCTACTGATATATCTTAACAGGTCTATGTTCAATGCCATCATTTTAGCAGTTTGCAACTGACAATGATGAGAGTATTTACAACAGGAAAATTAACAAAGATTATAAACCTACTCTTCACTTAATGTATTATTCAATGCTTAAACTTAAAAAAGTGGTACCGGAGAATGTAAACAATGCAGAATAAATGTATAAGTATATGCTACAAGTTTGCTTAAATTGAACATAAAATAAAAATGAAGAAAAACAAGTTTCCTTCCAGTATTCAAAACCTGTGGTTCCATATAGCAAAGAAGTCACTTGACTCATTGAGGAATGAGTGAAATTCAAACATCTGTCTTAGATTCTACACAGTCCACCTTCAGGTTAAAATAATGAATTTATGTAAACAATTTGAAAGAGATTAGAAGCTGACTTTATTAACAAAGGAGATAAAGACAGTGTAAATAATGTGTGAAAAACTGTTCACCATCAAAAATTCTTAGGTAAATAGAATTAAAACAAAAGTGAGTTAACACTAGTCTCAATTTTGGGTTCTCTTTCAAAAGATTAACCATTGCGTGTGCTGGCAGAGTTGCATAAAAACTGGATTTATTTTATACTGTGGTTTTGTGGAAGGCAAAAACAATGACCATTTTGGGTCACACTTCCACATACGTTAAGGTGTGAAACATTCACCTACACAACAACAGTTTGATAAGTAAAACATATACATAAATAGAAATAACTGAACAATAATATTCCCAGAAGATTTATTTATGATACCTGAAACCTTGAAATAACCATCATCATAGACATATCAAAGGCAAAGTCAGTATCCATAGAACACAATTCTACTCACCAGTCAAAAAGTATCTATACACATAAGTGTTCAATCTCAAATAAATGTGTTGCATGAAGAAAACTACTATTTGGTAAACAACACACCTTATAGTGCCTATAAAATTATGAAAAATATGAACTAATCTATTGTATAGGAAGGACTATCAATGACTGCATTGAGGGCTGAGGAGAACAGAGAGATTATAAAAGGGCAGGAGGTATCAAAAATAGGTTTAGATTTGATGGTATGAACAAATATAATTAACAAATAATAATACAAGAATATACTCGGCCCTGGCCAATATGGCTCAGTTGACTGGGCGTGGTCCCCATTCACTGAAAGGTCGCTGGTTCCATTCCATGTCAGGGCACATGACCATCTCCATCACCTGTAGGTGGCAGGGAAGAGGCAAGAGAACATCCTATCTCCCTCTCCCTTTTCCTTTCCTCTCCATAAAACAAAGAAACAAACAATAAAACTAATTATTCAAATATTTTTAAAAATATATTTTATTGATTTATTACAGAGAGGAGGGGAGAGGGATAGAGAGTTAGAAACATCGATATGCTGCCTCCTGCACACCCCTTACTGGGGATATTCCCGCAACCAAGGTACATGACCTTGACCGGAATCGAACCTGGGACCCTTCAGTCCGCAGGCCGACGCTCTATCCACTGAGTCAAACCGGTCAGGGCTATTCAAATATTTTTTAAAAGAATCTCTGTTTAGTATTCTTAGAACTGTTAAATCAATTTTTGCCTCACCTGGTATATTGGTGACAGATAATCATATTTCATGTGTGACGGTTTCACAGTTTTATCCTTTGTCAAAGCTCACCAAGTAGTACACATTAGAAAAGTGCACTTTGTTGCATGTCAATTCTCATTTCCTGGGCAGAACAGCCTTGTCTCAGTGGCAGCAAACACTGGCAAGCAGTGAAGACTATAGCCATCAGAATCAACAGGAATTCTGACTGGTTACAAAAGACACATTTTTAGACTGATTACAGGATTATCCTTCCCCTATCTTTTAGGTCTTGACTGATGAGCAAATTTTGAGCTGAACAACCCAGAAGGGCCAGGGGAATAGAAAAAACCTGTTAGATTATTTTTTTCTGCCAATGACGTCAGCCACAGGAAACAGGTATGGAGGTCCTGAGAACTGTACACAAAGGTCACATAAGCCACAGTGCTGGAAGCCGGTCCATCCTTGCTGCTTGACACAGTCGCTGCAGGGAAGAAACATCTGCACAGCATATGTTTCAAGGGACTTGGTGTATATGGCATACTCTTCCTAATGTTTGCTCACCTTCTTGGCGCTATGTGTTTTAACCAAGGTCACCTCTCTGAGAAAGGTTGTTTCCCCAGGCAGGGATTTTTCCCTGAAGTTAAGGAGGGAATAAAACCCCTTAACTAAGTGCCAGGGGGTAGTTAATCACTTTAACTACAAACAATCATGCTTAAGCCACATAATATTTACTCCCTGGAATGGAGATAAGAAACGCCCTGACCTTTGGAATAGAAGTTGATAGGATTAAAATCAACTGGTATAAATACAGATGTAACAAGACAATAAAAGACAGAACCTGGCGACAGAACCTGGCTGGAGAACCTAGACAGAACTTGGCTGGAGATCCTGGCTAGGCTGCTGATCAACTGAATGCTGTCTCCGTGTCATTCCTTCTTCTCCGACTCTGTCCACACCTTTAGGGACCCTGGACCTGTTGGGGTTTGACCCCAACACCACAGACCTTTGATCATTTGTGGAAAATGTTCAGAAGAGGCACTTTTCATCTAAGTCACTGTAGTCTTTCCCATTCACTATGAATACAGTGTTTCTGTCCTAATGTTGGTTCCATCTAAACATCAGAGTCTTACAACAAATGACACCAGCATATGAATTTTCATACATCTCGGCACATGGCACCTTTACAGTATGTGGGGAGGATTTCCCCTAACATTGCTGAGAATGAGGTAATACATACTGTGATGGAGAATATAATTCACATTGTTCACGGAAAGATAGTGAAGGCCTTCTCTTCATGGAAAACATTGACCTCACCAATAAAAGAGGCACCAGACTACAAATTTGAACCAGAAAGTACTGCAGTCTTTCTTTTAAGACCTTGGGCAGCAATACAAAATAAGCCAACATTTGACAAAGAGAAATGTTCTGTTATCATGCTGTGCCTTCCAAAGCACAGAAAGTTTAGGAGCCACTATATTTGTTTACCCTACATGCTGACAGATCACAAGTTTTTCCATTCATCTCAGGGTGTGAATAGAACCAACAAAACTAATGGTACAAAAGAAAAAACACCTTTACAAAAAGATCATAAACCAGAGCAAAGGACAGCAAGAGGTTTGCAAGTTAGTGAATTGGAATCTGAAACAATTCATCACATGATGTGAGAAGCACAATGTCCTTGACAGAGGTAGCACTTCCTGGCTAAGGACAGGTGCCCTGGATGAAACCTGGGTCAGAACAATCCTCTAGTCATAGAGAAAGGAATGAAGATCCAGCCAGGACTGAGTATTCATAATTTTCTCAAGCACAACTTCTGAACAAGGAGGGGTTGTGAATGCTGCATACTCTTCGGGTGAGCCAGGTGGTAGAGGTGAAATAGCTTCTGCACAAATACTCACAGTGACATCAGTAGGCTTGTGGGCCCAAGGAGGTTAGCAAGTGCAACGCAGCTCCTTAAAGTCCCACTAGATCCTGAAACTTATGAGGAATCTAGCAGAGTGTATGTTCTGACAAAAAGGTTTTTATATTTAGGTAAATGGGTCTAAAACCTTCTCTGTAGGTGTTGTTATGCTGAGTCAGAGAGATAAAATACTCCCTGCCCATTTAAATCCTTTCTCCTGTGTGAACTCTATGGTGTTTAATGAGGTTAGAGCTATCACGGAAGTACTTCCCACAATCACTACACTCCTAAGGCTTTTCTCCGGTGTGAATTCTGTGGTGCTGAATTAGGGTAACTTTTTTCTAAAGAACATTCCACAATCACTACACTGATATGGCTTTTCTCCCATAGGAATACTATGGTGTTGAGTACTGGTGAGGCTTGTCACTCAAAGAGAATACTTTCACACATGAATCCCCAAAGAATGCTGCTTCTAACTAAGTCAGGTGCAGGGTATATTTTACCACTGAGAAACAACACTTACACAGAAGGGCTTTCTGGCTTGCCGGAGCTGTGTTAGAAGCCCTGACCTGTGACTGACCTTCCACAGATACACTCTACACAGAAGTTGCCACCTTATCTTCCATTTTCTGACAAAAACCTAAAAACACAGAATGATAAGGAAATGAATGTTGACTGTGGTCCCATGGGGATGATCTGATTCAAACATGTATTCTACAAAATACACTGTTTCCATTCAATTGTCTGAAAGTAAGCAGTGTACAGGAAAGATTAATAAGAGGTTCCAGTGCCCCAGGTCCAAGGACTAGAAGAGATGTAAGACAGTCCCAGGACACCACTATTTCAGAGGTCATAATATCAGGATTGAAGAGTGGTTAGGGGCACTCAGGCAGGAAGGCAAGCATTTAAGGGCATCAGGCAGGCAGGAAGAGGGTTTAGGGGCGATCAGGCAGGCAGGCAGGCAGGCAGGCAAGCAGTTAGGAGCCAGCAGTCCCGGATTGCCATAGGGAGGTCCAACTGCCAGTTTAGGCCCAATTTGACATTACTGGCAGTTGGACATCCCCGGAGGGGTCCTGGATTGTGAAAGGGTGCAGGCCTGGCTGAGGGACCTGCTCCCTTCCCACTGCCATGTACACAAATATAATGATTTGCTACTGAAATATATCCTTGTTCAGTGCCATCATTTTGGCAGTTTGAAACTAACCACAATGAGGGTATTTCTATGATGGAAATTAACAAAGACTATGAACTTAGAATTCACTTAATGTGTTTTTGAATGCTTAGACTTATAGAAGAATGGTGGAGAATGTTAACCATGCATATAAAACCTGTAAGTATAAGGTACACGTGGGCTTAAATTGTACATAGAATAAAAATTGAGAAAATCAGTTTTCCTTATGGTATTAAAAACCTATAGTTGCATACAGGAAAGAAGTCAGTTGAGTTATAGAGGAATGAGTGGAATTCAAATATGTATCTCAGACTGTGAAGTGTCCTCATATAGGTTAAAATAATAAGTTATTTTTAAAAAGGCAAAAATCCTGACCCAACATTTTAACAAAGGAGATAAAGACAATATGAAAAAATGTTCACCATCAAAAATTCTTATGGAATAGAATTAAAACGAAAGCAATTTCACATATAGGCAATTCCAGGCCTACCATGTAAAAGGATTAACCACCAAATGTGATGGCAGGGTTGAAAAAAACTGGAATTTTTATATACTGTGCCTGGGTGGGAAGGCAAAGTGCATGACCATTTTAGATCACAGTTCTTCAAACGTTAAAATGTGAAATATTAGCCTAGATTGCAAATGTTTGACTAGTAAAAGATCTATTAAATAACTGAACACAAATATTCCAAACAGATTTATTTATAATACCCCAAATCTGGAAATAACCAATTTTATAGAGAGATGAATATATAAAGTTGTTATCAATAGAACACAATACTCAGCAACAAAACAAATTCAATATTCACATAATAAATTTGTATTGGACCTAAAAATATCTGTGGCATTAAGGAAAGCAGTATTTGTAAAAAAAAAAAAAAAAAAAGTATACACCTTATAGTGCACAAAAAAATATAAAAAATATGAACTAATCTAAAGGATGGAAAATGAATGATTGCATGGAAGACTGAGAAAGTCAGAAAGAGAGATTATAAAAGGGAGGGAGGAAAATGTAGAGTGTGGGAAATGTAGGATTAGAGTTGTTGGTATGAAAAATAAATAATATGTAAATATAGCAGAATAAACTCTGCTTTAACCGTGTACCTCATCTGAGTGGGTGTCTTCCAGTTCACTGAAACATCAACTTCAGTGTTGTTATTCTGAGTAAGAAAAAGGAAACATTCCCTAATCATTTAAGGCTTTTCTCCACTGTGAAGTCTCAGGTGTCTTATAAGGTTACATTTTTGGGTAAATGATTTCCCACAATCTGTACACTCATAAGGCTTTTTTCCAGTGTGAATTCTCTGATGTTGAATGAGGGTGGAACTCTTACGGAATCACTTCCCACAATCTGTACATTCATATGGCTTTTCTCCAGTGTGAACTCGCTGGTGCTTATTGACATCAGACCTATATCTGAAAGATTCTCTACAATCACTACACACATAAGGCTTTTCTCCAGTGTGAATTCTCTGATGGCGAATGAGGGTAGAACTCTCATGGAAGGACTTTTCACAACCTGTACACTCATATGGCTTTTCTCCAGTGTGAACTTGCTGGTGTTGATTGACATAAGACTTATATCTGAAAGACTTCCCACATTCACTACATTTATAAGGCTTTTCTCCAGTGTGACTTCTCTGATGTTGAATGAGGGTGGAACTGTGACTGAAGGACTTCCCACAATCTGTACACTCATGTGGCTTTTCTCCAGTGTGAACTCTCTTATGTATAATGAGGTTAAAGTTTCGTCTGAAAACTTTCCTACATGTGTCACACTCATAAACCAGTTCTCCAGAACAGACATCCTGACATTCAACAACTTTCTGTTTCTGTCTGGCAGCTATTTCACATTCAGCCCGCTGGTGATGACATTTTCCACTGAGATATTCTTGTGAAACCTCACTGCCACAGTGTGGTTCTTTAGTGTTCTGAGAAGCCTGGGGCTGGAGAAGCTCTGAGGGAGCTTGGATGTCTTTCCCAACCTCCTTGCTCTTTGAAGGCACCTCTGAGAAGTAGAAGCTGCACCTGGTCACAAATGAGGGCATGTCCATAGCTTCTTTGCAGGATGTCTCTCCACTGACATCCTTCTGTTGCTGGTGAGGGTTTTCACTGAAACAGAAGTCTCTCACACATGCCTCACTGAAGAAGCATTTGTGCTCAAAATATTCCACTTGTGACTGAGTCAGGTGCAAAATATCTTTTAACACTGAGAAACACCGTTTACAGCAATGTGACTTCTGGGTTGCTGGAGCTGTCTTAGAAGCCCTGACATGTGACTCTCCTTGAACAGAAACACTCTGATCAGAATAGGCCTCCTCATTATCCATTTTATGCCAACAACCTGAAAACAGAAAAAAGGTGAGGAAATGAATGAAGACTGCAGTGACAGGGGGAAGTTCCATTACAAAGTAGGTGGCCTATGACAGCTGGGCTCCATGCAATTTTCAGAAAAGAAGAGATGTGCAGGAAGCATTAATAAGAGGCTTCTGTGAAGTTCTGGGCCTCTGCAGATCATAAAAGAAGGAAGACTACCCTGGGAATAAGACACAAAGATGAAAAGCACCACATGGGAGAGAGGTAAGACTTCCAGCCCTTTCTTAGGCTAACAGTGTTCAGTAGGGCTTGTCTGCAGGTGACATAGGCAAACTGTGCAGAATTTTGCTTATGTCTTATTTAAAGAAAAATTCAATAAATGAGTAGCTGGTGTTTGAAACCTGCTTAAGCATATATGTGCACTTCATAACACTTGTGTAAGTCAGTGTTAAAGAATACTGCAGAGGCAGCAATCCAGAGGAACAGGTGATGTAAAAATGCCACAATGTTAACATAGCACAAAGCCAGGAAGTCACAGGTGAAGTGACATGTCAGATAGAGGAAAGTAGGTAAAAGATAAGGTAGGAATGTGGTGTAGCAAGTGGCACTTGCATCTGAACACTGATGGGAAAGAGCTGGTTCCTGGTATGAAGGAGGGTCTTACAAGAACAACCCATGGTTAATGAAAGTAAAGACCATAGTCTGGCACGGACAGTCACCCAGGAGTTTAGCTATAGGAAAGGAGCAGAGGTGGCAACCATGGATCCAAATATAGTCACCTTCCCAGGAAGAGAAACAGCAGGTGGGATCCATTAAGCTGTCTGTAAGACCCCTGACTTCCAGAAATTTCCTGCACTTCCTGAGGCAAATGTTGTCAGAGAAGTTTGTGGAGTCTATTGCTCAGGGCTCTCCACAGTGCTCAGCACTGGCAGCCATAGCACATTTGAAAAGACAGTGAGGAATATTTGCAGAACCCATGGTCTGGCTGTGAGAGATAGAGTGCTATGCCTGGAGAATAAAGTAAGAGAGAACATCACCTCAGGACACAAGGAGAGATGTGAAGTTCTTACCTACAGATGCTACAAGTGCAAACACTTACAGCATCACGTCACAGTACAGATGTCTCTGAACCTCATCAAGAAGCCCCCACTCCTCCTGAGAGAAGGCAATGACCACGTCCTCAAAGTTCATATCCTGTCATAGTGGGGACAGTACAGACCATGATCAGATTCTCTCCTAATATTCCTAGTCTGTCAAACTCTTAACGCACCACATCCATCTGCTCCCTCTACTCCTCACATCAGAGAAGATAGCAGGCCTTGGTCCCATCAAAGTCAAACTCTCCTTACATTCCTTCTGATGCTGTGTCTTCCCACAACAATAAAGACAGTTGAGCAGATAGAAGGTACCGGTACTCTGGGTCTCAATGTGAGTCACATTGCCCCTACTCGATAACAGTGGGTGTCACGTGTTAGGGTAATGAGAGCTGTTGCACATAAAGGGAGTCTGAGTGATTTGTCACTGGTCTTTTTAAGTAATATGCTTTTTTTCTCTCAATTTTCCCTCCAGGACACCAAAAAACATGGTGTCACACTTCAGCCTTCTGAGTCCAAACCCAGATTGCTGAGGCCATTACATTTCACTACATCATTTTTTTCCCCACAGAATTCTTTGAACCACACTCCTCTCATGCAGCTTCATTCCAAGAGGCACAACTTCACTTGCTCTGCATATTCCCTACTGGGGATGTTCCTTGCTCTTTTCACACAAATATGTTGTGAAAACGACAGGTTGTTTCCTAATTAGCTTGTATTGTTCTAAAATGTTAAAATGTATTGTTCTGCAAATGTTCAACTGTGAAGTGTCCTCATATAGGTTAAAATTTGGACTGAGGCCCTCAGTGCTTCCAGATTTTTCTGCTGGAAGTGACAGCTTCATTCCCAGGGCCTCAGTCCAAATGTTTACTACATGTGCCAGTTCCTGGATTCAATGCTTCACATGCATTATTATTTCAAGGTAAATAATAGAAGAGATGATTTTCCTATGAATGGAACACTTCCTACTACGAATTTCTCCATCTGAGTTTATGGTGCTTTCATACATTCAGGTGCTAATCCAAACCAATTAGCTTGTTTCTCAAAATTCTAATTTATTATCTCTATAATGTATTTCCCTCTTACTGTCTCCCTTCCTCATGCCAATGGAGATTTTCTTTCTTTTTTTTTTTTTTTTACCCCTCGGTGACCCAAGCTCCCAGCCTCTCCTTTTTCTCTTTTTTTTCCTGGGATTTATTTATCTTCTTCTTCTTCTTTTTTTAAAATTTTTTTATTGCTTAAAGTACTACAAAGGGTATTATATATGTGTCCTTTTTTTCCCCCCTGCCCTTGACATTCCCCTGGCCTCCCCTACCCCCCAGTGTATTATGTCCATTGGTTATGCTTATATGCATGCATACAAGTCCTTTGGTTGATCTCTTACTCCCCTCCCTCCTGCCCCCCAACCCTCCCTGGCCTTCCCACTGCAGTTTGACAATCTGTTTGAGGCAGCTCTGCCTCTGTATCTATTAATGTTCAAAAATGTATAATGATCTCTAGTATCCATGAATGAGTGAGATCATGTGGTATTTTTCCTTCATTGACTGGCTTATTTCACTTAGCATAATGCTCTTCTGTTCCATCCATGCTGTTGCAAATGGTAAGAGTTCCTTCTTTTTTACAGCAGCATAGTGTTCCATTGTGTAGATGTACAACAGTTTTCTAATCCATTCATCTACTGATGGGCACTTAGGCTGTTTTCAGATCTTAGCTATGGTGAATTGTGCTGCTATGGGTGCATATATCCTTTCTGATTGGTGTTTCTGGTTTCTTGGGATATATCCCTAGAATTGGGATCACAGGGTCAAATGGGAGTTCCATTTTTCGTTTTTTGAGGGAACTCCATACTATCTTCCATAGTGGCTGCACCAGTCTGTATTCCCACCTGCAGTGCAGGAGTGTTCCTTTTTCTCCACATCCTCTCCAGCACTTGTCGTTTGTTGATTTGTTGATGATAGCCAGTATGACAAGTGTGAGATGATATCTCATTGTTGTTTTGATTTGCATCTCTCGGATGATTAGTGACTTTGAGTATGTTTTCATGTCTCTTGGCTTTCTGAATGTCCTCTTTTGAAAGGTGTCTATTTAGGTCCTTTGCCCATTTTTTGATTGGATTGTTTATCTTCCTTTTGTTAAGTTGTATGAGTTCCCTATAAATTTTGGAGATTAGGCCTTTATCAGATATGACATTGGCAAATATGTTTTCCCACGCAGTGGGTTTTCTCATTGTTTTGTTGATGGTTTCTTTTGCTGTACAGAAGCTTTTTATTTTGATGTAGTCCCATTTGTTCAGTTTCTCTTTAGTTTCAACTGCCCTAGGAGCTGTATCAGTGAAGAAATTACTTCGGCATATGTCTAAGATTTTGTTGCCTTTGTATTCTTCTAGATTTTTTATGGTTTCCTGTCATACATTTAAGTCCTTTATCCATTTTGAGTTTATTTTTGTGTATGGTGTAAGTTGGTGGTCTAGTTTCATTTTCTTGTATATATCTGTCCAATTTTCCCAACACCACTTATTGAAGAGACTATCTTGGCTCCATTGAACGTTTTTTTCTCCTTTGTCAAATATTAATTGAGCATATTGGTTCGGGCTGATTTCTGGGGTCTCTATTCTATTCCATTGATCTATATGCCTGTTCTTGTGCCAGTACCAGGCAGTTTTGAGAACAGTGGCTTTGTAATACATCTTGATGTCTGGTATTGAGATCCCACCTACTTTGTTCTTTCTTAGGATTGCTGCAGCTATTCGGGGTCTTTTTTTATTCCAGATGAATTTTTGGAGAGTGCGTTCTAGATCTGTGAAGTATGCCGTTGGTATTTTAATGGGAAGTGCATTGAATTTATAGATTGCCTTGGGTAGTATGGACATTTTAATGATGTTGATTCTACCAATCCATGAACATGGTATGTTCTTCCATCTGTTTATGTCTTCCTCTATCTCTTTTTTCAACGTCCTGTAGTTTTCTGAGTAGAGGTCTTTTACCTCTTTAGTTAAGTTTATTCCTAGGTATCTTAATTTTTTTGGTGCGATGGTAAATGGGATTGTTTTTATAATCTGTCTTTCTGAAAGGTCACTATTGGTGTATAGAAATACCTCAGATTTCTTGGCATTAATTTTGTATCCTGCTACATGCCAAATTCGTTTATTAAGTCTACTAGCTTTTTGATGGAGTCTAGGGTTTTGTATGTATAATATCATGTCGTCTGCAAATAAGGACAGTTTTACTTCCTCTTTTTCAATTTGGATGCCTTTTATTTCTTCTTCTTGCCTAATTGCAATGGCTAATACTTCCAGTACTATGTTGAACAGGAGTGGTAAGAGTGAGCATCCCTGTCTTGTTCCTGTTCTTAGGGGAAATGGTGTTAGTTTTTGTCCATTGAGTATGATGTTGGCTGTGGGCCTGTCATATATGGCTTTTATTATGTTGAGGTATGATCCTTCTATTCCCACTTTGCTGAGAGTTTTTATCAAAAATGGGTGTTGGATTTTGTCGAATGCTTTTTCTGCATCAATTGATATGACCATGTGGTTTTTTTCTTTCAATTTGTTTATGTGATGTATCACATTTATTGATTTACGGATGTTGTACCATCCTTGCATCCCTGGGATAAATCCTACTTGGTCATGGTATATGATCCTTCTGATGTACTGCTGGATCCGATTTGCTAAGATTTTGTTGAGGATTTTGGCATCTATGTTCATGAGGGATATTGGCCTGTAATTCTCTTTCATTGTGTTGTCTTTACCTGGTTTTGGTATTAGGGTGATGCTAGCCTCATAGAATGAGCTTGGAAGTGTTCCTTCCTCGAATTTTTTGTAGTAGTCTGAGGAGGATAGGTTTTAGTTCTTCCTTGATTGTTTGGTAAAACTCCCCTGAGAAGCCTTCTGGTCCTGGGCTTTTGTTTGCTGGGAGCTTTTTGATGACTGCTTCAATTTCTTCCATAGTTATTGGCCTATTGAGATATTTAGATTCTTCCTGATTGAATGCTGGAATGTTGTATTTTTCTAGGAATTTGTCCATTTCCTCCAGGTTGTCTAGCTTGTTGGAGTAGAGTTGCCTGTAGTATTGTTTAACAATCATTTGTATTTTGGGGGGGTCTGTTGTTATTTCGCCTCTATCATTTCTGATCTTTTTTATTTGGGTCCTTTCTCTTTGCTTCTTGGTGAGCCTGGCTAGAGGTTTGTCAATCTTGTTTATCCTTTCAAAGAACCAGCTCTTGGATTCATTGATTTTCTGTATTGTTTTTTTGGTCTCTATGTCATTGATTTCTGCTCTAATCTTTTTTTTTTTCGCTAAAAGTATTACAAAGGGTATTACATAAGTGTCCTTTTCCCCCCCCACCCCACCCTTGACAAGCCCCTGCCCTCCCTTACCCCCCAGTGTCTTATGTCCATTAGTTATGGTTATATGGATGCATACAAGTCCTTCGGTTGATCTCTTACTCCCCTCCCTCCTGTCCCCCAACCCTCCGTGGCCTTACCACTGAAGTCTGACAATCGGTTTGAGGCAGCTCTGCCACTGTATTTATTATTGTTCAAAAGTTTGTAATGGTCTTACTTATCCATGAAAGAGTGAGATCATGTGGTATTTTTCCTTCATTGACTGGCTTGTTTCACTTAGCATAATGCTCTCCAGTTCCATCCATGCTGTTGCAAATGGTAAGAGTTCCTTCTTTTTAACAGCAGCATAGTATTCCAT
Source organism: Myotis yumanensis (assembly GCF_028538775.1). NCBI lineage: Eukaryota > Metazoa > Chordata > Mammalia > Chiroptera > Vespertilionidae > Myotis > Myotis yumanensis. Next base: position 12,113,819 of record NW_027223771.1, on the reverse strand, counting down.
CGTGTAGATGTACCACAGTTTTCTAATCCATTCATCTACTGATGGGCACTTAGGCTGTTTCCAGATCTTAGCTATGGTGAATTGTGCTGCTATGAACATAGGTGTGCATATATCCTTTCTGATTGGTGTTTCTGGTTTCTTGGGATATATTCCTAGAAGTGGGATCACAGGGTCAAATGGGAGTTCCATTTCCAATTTTGTGAGGAACCTCCATACTGCCTTCCATAATGGCTGCACCAGTCTGCATTCCCACCAGCAGTGCACAAGTGTTCCTTTTTCTCCACATCCTCTCCAGCACTTGTCGTTTGTTGATTTGTTGATGATGGCCATTCTGACAGGTGTGAGATGGTACCTCATTGTTGTTTTGATTTGCATCTCTCGGATGATTAGTGACTTTGAGCATGTTTTCATATGTCTCTTGGCTTTCTGAATGTCCTCTTTTGAAAGGTGTCTATTTAGATCCTTTGCCCATTTTTTGATTGGATTGTTTATCTTCTTTTTGTTAAGTTGTATGAGTTCCCTATAAATTTTGGAGATTAAGCCCTTATCAGATATGACGTTGGCAAATATGTTTTCCCACGAGGTGGGTTTTCTTGTTGTTTTGTTGATGGTTTCTTTTGCTGTACAGAAGCTTTTTATTTTGATGTAGTCCCATTTGTTCAGTTTCTCTTTAGTTTCAACTGCCCTAGGAGCTGTATCAGTGAAGAAATTGTTTTGGCATATGTCTGAGATTTTGTTGCCTTCGTATTCTTCTAGAATTTTTATGGTTTCCTGTCGTACATTTAAGTCCTTTATCCATTTTGAGTTTATTCTTGTGTATGGTGTAAGTTGGTGGTCTAGTTTCATTTTCTTGCATATGTCTGTCCAATTTTCCCAACACCATTTATTGAAGAGACTATCTTGGCTCCATTGTATGTTCATGCCTCCTTTGTCAAAAATTAATTGAGCATATTGGTTCGGGCTAATTTCTGGACTCTCTATTCTATTCCACTGATCTATATGTCTGTTCTTGTGCCAGTACCAGGCAGTTTTGAGAACAGTGGTTTTGTAATACATCTTGATATCTGGCATTGAGATCCCACCTACTTTGTTCTTTCTCAGGATCATTGCAGCTATTCGGGGTCTTTTTTTATTCCAGATGAATTTTTGGAGAGTTCGTTCTAGATCTTTGAAGAAGGCCATTGGTATTTTAATGGGAAGTGTGTTGAATGTATAGATTGCTTTGGGTAGTATGGACATTTTAATGATGTTGATTCTACCAATCCAAGAACATGGTATGTTCTTCCATCTCTTTACGTCTTCCTCTATCTCTTTTTTCAACGTCCTGTAGTTTTCTGAGTAGAGGTCTTTAACCTCTTTAGTTAAGTTTATTGCTAGGTATCTTAATTTTTTTTGGTGCGATGGTAAATGGGATTGTTTTTCTAATCTCCCTTTCTGAAAGTTCACTATTGGTGTATAGAAACGCCTCAGATTTCTTGGGGTTAATTTTGTATCCTGCTACATTGCCAAATTCATGTATTAACTCTAGTAGCTTTTTGATGGAGTCTCTAGGGTTTTGTATGTATAATATCATGTCATCTGCAAATAAGGACAGTTTTACTTCCTCTTTTCCAATTTGGATGCCTTTTATTTCTTCTTCTTGCCTAATTGCAATGGCTAATACTTCCAGTACTATGTTGAACAGGAGTGGTGAGAGTGGGCATCCCTGTCTTGTTCCTGTTCTTAGGGGAAATGGTGTTAGTTTTTGTCCATTGAGTATGATGTTGGCTGTGGGCCTGTCATATATGGCTTTTATTATGTTGAGGTATGATCCTTCTATTCCCACCTTGCTGAGAGTTTTTATCAAAAATGGGTGTTGGATTTTGTCGAATGCTTTTTCTGCATCAATTGATATGACCATGTGGTTTTTTTCTTTCAGTTTGTTTATGTGATGTATCACATTTATTGATTTACGGTTGTTGTACCATCCTTGCATCTCTGGGATAAATCCTACTTGGTCATGGTGTATGATCCTTCTGATGTACTGCTGGATCCGATTTGCTAAGATTTTGTTGAGGATTTTGGCATCTATGTTCATGAGGGATATTGGCCTGTAATTCTCTTTCATTGTGATGTCTTTACCTGGTTTTGGTATTAGGGTGATGCTGGCTTCATAGAATGAGCTTGGAAGCGTTCCTTCCTCTTAAATTTTTTGTAGTAGTCTGAGGAGGGTAGGTTTTAGTTCTTCCTTGAATGTTTGGTAAAACTCCCCTGTGAAGCCGTCTGGCCCTGGGCTTTTTTTGCTGGAAGCTTTCTGATGACTGCTTCAATGTCTTCCATAGTTATTGGCCTATTGAAGTTTTTAGATTCTTCCTGATTGAGTTTTGGAATGTTGTATTTTTCTAGGAATTTTTCCATTTCCTCCAGGTTGTCTAGTTTGTTGGAGTAGAGTTGCCCGTAGTATTGTTTAACAATCATTTGGGGAGAAGACCAAGATGGCGGCGTAGGTAAACACCGGAGACCGCTGCCGCAAACAACCATTTCAAAAATACAACTAAAAGACGGAATGGACATCACCCAGAACCACAGGAAGGCTGGCTGAAGAGAGAGTCTACTACTAGAAGGAAAGAGAACAGCAAATCGAGGCTCAGAGGCGGCGCAGTGTGGAAAATACAAAGGTACCGAGGTGCGCGCGCAAAGCGGGCTGGTGGCTGAGGGCGCGGTTGTCGTTTTCTGTCGGGAGCGAGTCTCAGACTCTGGGCTCCAGATCCGGGCGAGTCTCTAGGGACCCAGACTCAAACGGGAGAAGCGGGATTATCCAGCATCAGTTGGAACCTGAGGGCAGCTTTCTCTCCGAGGTTTGCAGCGGCTGCCGGGGTTCTGAGAAGCAGAGCCTCTGGGAACGGGACTGAGCGTGGCCATAACTGCTCCCTCCGCCCGCCCTGTTGATCCCGCCCCGCCCAAACCCTGCACACAGCCATTTGCCGATCGCCTCAGGCAAAGGCTGGATTAGCGCCTCCCCAGAAGGCAGACGTTTTCCATACAGCTGATTCCTATAGCCAGTCGGCCTGGTGGTCAAATCCCTCTAGTGTTAACTACAACAATTAAGGCTTGGCTAGAACAAGACTGCGCACAGAGACCACAAGGGGGTGCACCAAGAAAGCATAAAAGATGCGGAGACAAAAAAACATGACAGAAATGGAGGATATGGAGCTAAGAATCGCAATTTTGAGGGCTTGCCATAAATTTGTGCAGAGCCTCACGAAAACTAATGAGACCCTCGATGCTACGATAAAGAAATTAGAAAGTAAGCATACACGGACTGAAATAAAGAATATTATACCCAATAGCAGACCAGAGGAGCACAAGAATCAAACCAAAGATTCGACAAAAAACACCCAATTGGAAAAGCAAAATGAAAAAAGAATCCGAAAGTGTGAAGATAGTGTAAGGAGCCTCTGGGACAGCTTTAAGCGGACTAATATCAGAGTCATTGGAGTGCCAGAAGATGAGAGACAGCAAGATATTGAAAACCTATTTCAAGAAATAATGGCAGAAAACTTCCCCCACCTGGAGAAAGAAATGGACTTACAGGTCCAAGAAGCGCAGAGAACCCCAAACAAAAGGAATCCAAAGAGGACCACACCAAGACACATCATCATTAAAATGCCAAGAGCAAAAGACAAAGAGAAAATCTTAAAAGCAGCAAGAGAAAGAGGCTCAATTACCTACAAGGGAATACCCATACGACTGTCAGCTGATTTCTCAACAGAAACTTTGCAGGCCAGAAGGGAATGGCAAGAAATATTCAAAGTGCTGAATACCAAGAACCTACAACCAAGATTACTTTATCCAGCAAAGCTATCATTCAGAATTGAAGGTCAGATAAAGAGCTTCACAGATAAGGAAAAGCTAAAGGAGTTCATAACCACCAAACCAGTATTATATGAAATGCTGAAAGGTATCCTTTAAGAAGAGGAAGAAGAAGAAAAAGGTAAAGATACAAATTATGAACAACAAACATGCATCTATCAACAAATGAATCTAAGAATCAAGTGAATAAATAACCTGATGTACAGAATGAACTGGTGATTATAATAGAATCAGGGACATAAAAAGGGAATAGAATGACTATTCTTGGGGGGAAAAGGGGTGTGGGAGATGAGGGAAGAGACTGGACAAAAATCATGCACCTATGGATGAACACAGTGGGTGGGGAGTGAGGGTGGAGGGTGGGGTGGGAGCTGGAAGGAGGGGAGTTATGGGGGGAAAAAAGAGGAACAAATGTAATAATCTGAACAATAAAGATTTAATTAAAAAAATAATAATAAAATAAAAATATTGAAATGTCGTAGCCACTGTAGTTTCATAGACGTTCTAATGTCATTGTTTTTTACTTTTTGGCCATCAGGACGTCATAGACATTGTGACGTCACAGCCACGATATAGTCACAGCCATTGTAACATGATAGGTACTATAATGTCATAGACATAGTAAAGTCACTGCCACTGTATTATCATAGCCATTGTGATGTCATAGCCATTGTAACATCATAGCCATTGTGATGTCATAGCCATTGTGATATCATAGCCATTGTAATGTCATAGCCATTGTGATGGCATAGCCATTTTGACATCACAATGAGTATAGCATCACATATATTGTAATGTCATAGCCACTGTAGTTTCATAGACATTGTAACGTCATTGCCGTTGACTTCATAGCCATCATGACAACATAGACATTGAGACGTCATAGCCACTATAGTGTCACAGTCATTGTAACATGATAGGCACTATAATGTCATACACATAGTAAAGTTATTGCCACTGTCTTGTCATAGCCTCATTGTGCTGTCATAGCCATTGGAACATCATAGCACTAGTGGTATCATAGTCATTATGAAGTCATATCAATTGTGACTTCATAGCACTTGTGATGTCATAGCCATAATAGCATATCCATTGTGACATCATAGGCACTATAACATCATATCTATTTTAATGTCATAGCTATTGTAAAGTCATAGATATTGTAATGTCATAGCCATTGTAACATCGCATCTATAGTAATGGCATAGCAACTCTAGTGTCATAACAATTGTGCCTTCATAGCCATTGTGAATTCATAGCAATTGTAACCTCACAGCCACTTTAATGTCACAGCCAATGAAATATCACAGCTACTATAATGCCACAGGCATTGTACCGTCATAGCTACAATAATGTGATAGATATTGTAACTTCGTTGCCTTTCTGATATTGTATGCATCGAAAAATCGTAGCCATTGTGAGGTCATAACCACTATAATGTCACAGCCATTGTAACATCAATGGCACCATAATGACACAGACAGAGTTAAGTCATTGCAAATTAAAGTCATAGCCATTTTGACATCATAGCCTTTCAAACGTCATAGCCATTGTGATGTCATAGCCATTTTGATGTCATAGACATTGTAACGTCATAGCCATTATAATGAGGTAGCCATTGCAATGTCATAGCCATTGTGATTTCATAGCCATTGTAATGTCATAGCCATTGTGACATCACAGCCACTATATAGTCATATATATTATTAGATCATAGCCACTGTAGTTTAATAGACATTGAAACGTCAATTCCATTGACGTCATTACCATCATGACCTCATAGACATTGTGACGTCATAGCCACTATAATGGCACAGCCATTGTAATACTATAGGCACTATAATGTCACAATATAGTAGTCATTGCCACTGTATTGTCATAGCCATTGTGACGTCATAGCAACTGTAACATCATAGACATTGTGAACTTATAGCCATTTTCAAGACATATCCACTGTAACATCATAGCCATTTTAACGTCATTGCGATTGTGATGTCATAGCAGTTGAAATGTCATAGCCACTGCAGTGTAATGACCATTGTGACGTCATTGCCATTGTAATGTCATAGGCATTGTGCCGTCATATCCACTGTAACCTCATAGCCACTTTAATCTCACAGCCATTGAAACGTCGTAGCATTTGTAAGGTCATAGATATTGTAAAGTACTAATACTCGTAATATCATAGCCACTGTGTCGGCATAGCCATTTTCAATATAGCCATCATAACATTATAGCCATCATAACATCAGAGCCATTGTAACGTCATAGCCACTGTGATGTCCTACCCACTATAATGTCATAGCTTTTGTAACGTCATAGTCACTATAATGTCACAGCCATTGCAACGTCATAGGCATTGTGACGTCATAGCAATTGTGACATAGCAATTGTAACATCATAGCACTTGTGACATCATAGTAATTGTGAAGTCATATCAAGTGTGACTTCATAGCAATTGTGATTCCATGGCCATTACAAGGTCAGAGCAATAGTGATGACAAAGCCATTCTGACGTCACACCCACTTTTATGTCACAGACATTGAAAAGTCACAGCTATTACAATGCCACAGGAATTGCACCGTCATAGCCACAATAATGTCACAGCCCTTGTAACGTCACAGGCACCATAATGACACAGACATAGGTAAGTCATTGCAAATTTAACATCATAGCCATTTCGATGTCAAAGCCATTTTGATGTCATAGCCATTGTGATGTCATAGCCATTGTAACGTCAGAGTCATAAAGTCATTGCCACTCTGATGGCATAGCCATTGAAACTAAATAGCCACTGTGATCTTATAGCCATTGGAATGTCATAGCCACTATGATGTCACAGATATTGTGATCTCATAGCCATTGTAATGTCATTGCCATTGTGATGGCATAGACATTGTGACATCACAGCGACTATAACATCATATATATTGTAATGTCATAGCCACTGTGGTTTCATAGACATTGTAACGTCATTACCGTTGACTTCAAAACCATCATGACGTCATAGATATTGTGATGTCATAGCCACTATAAGGTCAGAGCCATTGTAACATGATAGGCACTATAATGTCATAGAGATAGTAAATTCATTTACACTGTCTTGTAATAGCCATTGTGACATCTTATCCATTGTGACGTCGTAGCCCTTGTGATATCATAGTCATTGTGAAGTCATATCAATTGTGACTTCATAGCAGTTGTGATGTCAAAGCCATTGTAATGTTATAGCCATAATGGCATAGCCATTGTGACATCATGACCACTATAACATCATATCTATTGTATAGTCAAAGGAGTTGTAATTTCATAGCTATTGAAAGGTCATAGCCATTGTAACAGTGCATCCATAGTAATGGCCTAGCCATTCTAGTGTCATAACCATTGTGCCTTCATAGACATTGTGACATCATAGCCATTGTAACATCTTAGCCACTATAATGTCATAGCCATTGTGATGTCATAGCCATTGAGATGTCATAGCCATTGTGATGGCATAGCCATTGTGACATCACAGCGACTATAACATCATATATATTGTAATTTTATTTATTTTTTTTTTCAAGGGTAAAAATTTTATTTTTGAGGAACTTTATGCTGCACATTTTCAGAGTCGCATAAGAAAGCAAAAATGTTATCCTCCCCTCATCTAGAAATAAATAAGAAGAGCATAAAATTTCTTTTTAAATCACGACACTTGGAAGTTTAGCACCAGCATCCAAAATGAACTAGAAAAGGGAACAAAAAAGCATTTACTATATATTTCAGATTTCTTTGGTTGGGGTTCTCCCCATGTGGTATTAATATTTCTTCTTTCAATTCATATTACCAAAACAGTAAAAACCAGGAAAAAAATATAAACCTAGTGATTGCCGAAACTGGGGAGGTTGCTCTCTTGTCTTCTGTGCAGGCATTCCAGAAAAATTGCTGGAAACATTGGCTGACATTCTCGTTTTGTACTTGTTTCATAAAGAATAATCGTAAACATTCCAATGTCCACATCTTGGTTATTAGTCTTCCACTTTATTGCTTGGATGTTTCTTTGGTGTTGGTAAGGTCGTGTCTGCTTTTTGTTTCATTTTTTTGAATGGTCATTAATTCTTTAGGTCACCTAGTGATGGTGAAGGTGCCTGGGGAGCCTGGTGTTACTCAGCACTGCTCTGCTCTGTGGCCGGAGCAGGGTTCTCAGATGGCACGTCACCTGCCTTGGTCTCTTTGCCATCTTGTGAAGGAGCATTAGGAGGACGGGGACGGCGCCGATAGTTGTACGGTCGCCAGTATCCGCGGCGAACCGATGGCTGGTTTGGACCATTGGCCGCTTGTTGATTCTCTTTATCTTCAGCTTCTCCCACAGCTGGGGCAGGTCTTGGGCGAGGAGGTCCCCTACGGTACCTTGGGCGGTAAGTTGGATTTCGATGAACCGGTCCCTGAAGTTGAGCTCCCTCTGGGACTCCATCCTTGATCTCTCCAATCTCACCAGCCTGCATTCTGTTGGGATGGGGCTAGACCCGTGAGCGACGGTCAAAGGTCCGTCCCACGTGGTAAGGCGGGAACCGCCGCCGGTACTGAGGGCGATACTGGGGGCGGCGCAGCTGACTCCTGGCCCCAGAGAACTGCCCGTCAGTGGCAGGGGGGTCAAATCCTTCACTGCTGCCGCTCCCTTCCTCCTCCTCCTCCCCAGCGTAATTACGGGGAGGTCCACGGCGTCTGCCATAGTAACCGCGTCGGTAACGGCGCTGATCAGCAGCATAACGGCTCCCTTCCACAGAAACTCCATCTGGGCCGGTCACATTGGCTGCTTCGGCACCCTTCTCTCCTTCGACCACATCAAACTCTACAGTTTTTCCATCTCCTACACTGCGCAGGTATTTTCGTGGGTTATTCTTCTTGATGGCAGTCTGATGTACAAATACATCTTCTTTGGTGTCATTTCGATTTATAAACCCATATCCATTTCTGACGTTGAACCACTTGACAGTGCCAAGGACTTTGGTGGCGAGAACTTTTTTCTCCGCGTCTTCGTTGCCGGTGGGGGCTGAAGAGGCGGGGGCCGCGGGGCCCGTGGGGGCGGGGGTCGCGTCCCCACCCGGGTTCCCCGAGACGAGCACCGCGGGCGCCGTGGCCGCGGCCTGGGGCGCGCCGCCGCCCACCGGGCTCTTGGGCGCGGGGTCTTGGGGGACCGCGGCGGCCGCCTCCGCCGGAGCCTGCGGGAGGGCGGGGGTGGTGGTGGTGGTGGTGGCCTCGCCCGCCTCGCTCATGCCGCCTCCTGGGCTCTCACTCGGGCACCTCGGTGGCGGTTGGTCGGTGGTTAGCGCGGCTGGTCGCGGCGGCCGGGCTCGCTCTCGGGGAGGCCGGTGCGGATCTCGAGGCGCAGGCGGCGGCGGCCGGGGTGGGGTCTGGCGGCCTAGGCGGCTCAAGCTCTCGGGCTGCGCGCTCGCTCTTGGGCTCCTCGCTCGATCTTACTCTATATTGTAATTTTATAGCCACTGTAGTTTCATAGACATTGTAACGTCTTTGCCGTGGACGTCATAACGATCATGATGTCACAGACATTGTGATGTCATAGCAACTATAATTGCAGAGCCATTGTAACATGATAGGCACTATAATGTCATAGAGATAGTAAAGTCATTGGCACTGTCTTGTAATAGCCATTGTGACGTCATAGCCATTGTAATATCACAGCTATAGTAATGTGATAGTCATTGTAACATCGCATCCATCGTAATGAAATAGCAACTCTAGTGTCATAACAATTATGCCTTCATAGCCCTTGTGACATCATAGTCATTGTAACCTCATAGCCACTTTAATTTCACAGCCATTGAAACGTCATAGCCAGTATAATGTCACAGCCATGTTAACATCATAGGCAGCATAATGCCAGACATATTTAAGTCATTGCAAATTTAATGTCATAGCCATTGTGACATCATAGCTCTTGACACATAAAAGCCATTGCGATATTATATCCATTTTGTTTTCACAGCCATTGTAATGTCATAGCCATTGTGATGGCATAGCAATTGAGATGTCATATCCATTGTGACATCAGAACCATTGTAACGTCATAGCTACTGTGATGGCATAGCCATTGTAACTTCATAGCCATTGTTACGTCATAGCCATTGTGACGTCTTAGCAATTGTGATGTCATTCCAATTGTAGCATCATAGCTCTTGTGACATCAGTCTTTGTGAAGTCATATCAATTGTGACTTCATAGCAATTGTGATGTCATAGCCATTGTGATGACATAGCCATTGTGACGTCATAGCCACTATAACATCATATCCATTATATAGTCATAGCTATTGTAATATCATAGCAATTGTAATGACATAGCCATGGTAACATCATATCCATAGGAATGTCACAGTAACTCTAGTGTCATGACCATTGTGCCTTCATAGCCATTGTGACATCATAACCATTGTAACCTCATAGACATTGTAACCTCATAGCCACTTTAATGGCACACCCATTGAAAAGTCATTGCAACTATAATGCCAAAGGCGTTGTATCGTCTTAGCCACAATAATGTTATAGACATTGTAATGTCATTGCCTTTGTGATATCATAGCCATTGTGAAATCATTGCCATTGTGCCGATATAACCACGATAATGTCACTGCCATTGTAACATCATAGGCACCATAATGACACAGACAGAGTTAAGTCATTGCAAATTTAACGTCATAGCCATTTAAATGTCATAGCCATTGTGATGGCATAGACATTGTGATGTCATACCCATGGTAACATCAGAGCCATTGTAACGTCATATCCAACTTGTTGGCATAGAAATTGTAATTAGATAGCAATAGTGATCTCAGAGCCATTGGAACATCATAGCTACTATAATGTCATAGCCATTGTGATGTCATAGCCATTGTGACAGCACAGCCCCTATAACATAATATATATTGAAATGTCATAGCCACTGTAGTTTCATAGACGTAATGTCATTGTTGTTTACTTTATGGCCATCAGGACGTCATAGATATTGTGACAACACAGCCACTATAATGTCACAGCCATTGTAACATAATAGGCACTATAATGTCATAGGCATAGTAAAGTCACTGCCACTGTATTATCATAGCCATTGTGATGTCATAGCCATTGTAACATCATAGCCATTGTGATGTCATAGCCATTGTGATATCATAGCCATTGTAATGTCATAGCCACTGTGATGGCATAGCCATTTTGACATCACAGTGATTATAACATCACATACATTTTAATGTCATAGCCACTGTAGTTTCATAGACATTGTAACGTCATTGCCATTGACTTCATAGCCATCATGACAACATAGACATTGAGACGTCATAGCCACTATAATGTCACAGTCATTGTAACATGATAGGCACTATAATGTCATACACATACTAAAGTCATTGCCACTGTCTTGTCATAGCCCCATTGTGATGTCATAGCCATTGGAACATCAGAGCCCTAGTGGTATCATAGTCATTGTGAAGTCATATCAATTGTGACTTCATAGCAATTGTGATGTCATAGCCATAATAGCATAGCCATTGTGACATCATAGCAACTATAACATCATATCTATTTTAGTCATAGCTATTGTAAAGTCATAGATATTGTAATGTCATAGCCATGGTAACATCGCATCCATAGTAATGGCATAGCAACTCTAGTGTCATAACCATTGTGCCTTCATAGCCATTGTGACTTCATAGCAATTGGAACCTCACAGCCACTTTGTCACAGCCAATGAAATATCATAGCTACTATAATGCCACAGGCATTGTACCGTCATAGCTACAATAATGTGATAGACGTTGTAACTTCGTTGCCTTTCTGACATCATATCCATCGTAAAATCGTAGCCATTGTGAGGTCATAACCACTATAATGTCACAACCATTGTATCATTGGCACCATAATGACATAGACATAGTTAAGTCACTGCAAATTAAAGTCATAGCCATTTTGACATCATAGCCTTTCAAACGTCATAGCCATTGTGATGTCATAGCCATTTTGATGTCATACACATTGTTACGTCATAGCCATTATAATGAGGTAGCCATTGCAATGTCAAGCCAATGTGATTTCATAGCCATTGTAATGTCATGGCCATTGTGACATCACAGCCACTATATAATCATATATATTATTAGATCATAGCCACTGTAGTTTCATAGACATTGAAACGTCAATTCCATTGACGTCATTACCATCATGACCTCATAGACATTGTGAGGTCATAGCAACTATAATGGCACAGCCATTGTAATAATATAGGCACTATAATGTCATCAATATAGTAGTCATTGCCACTGTATTGTCATAGCCATTGTGACGTCATAGCAACTGTAACATCATAGACATTGTGAACTTATAGCCATTTTCAAGACATATCCACTGTAACATCATAGCCATTTTAACGTCATTGCAATTGTGATGTCATAGCAGTTGAAATGTCATAGCCACTGCAGTGTAATGACCATTGTGACGTCATTGCCATTGTAATGTCATAGGCATTGTGCCGTCATATCCGCTGTAACCTCATAGCCACTTTAATCTCACAGCCATTGAAACGTCGTAGCATTTGTAAGGTCATAGACATTGTAAAGTACTAATACTCGTAATATCATAGCCATTGTGTCGGCATAGCCATTTTCAACATAGCCATTGTCAGATCATAGCCATCATAACATCAGAGCCATTGTAACGTCATACCCACTGTGATGCCCTACCCACTATAATGTCATAGCTTTTGTAACGTCATAGTCACGATAATGTCACAGCCATTGTAACGTCATAGCCATTGTGACGTCGTAGCAATTGTGACATAGCAATTGTAACATCATGGCACTTGTGACATCATAGTAATTGTGAAGTCATATCAAGTGTGACTTCATAGCAATTGTGATGTCATGGCCATTACAAGGTCAGAGCCATAGTGATGACATAGCCATTGTGACGTCATACCCACTTTAATGTCACAGACATTGAAAAGTCATAGCTACTACAATGCCACAGGAATGGCATCGTCATAGCGACGATAATGTCAAATCCATTGTAATGTCACAGGCACCATAATGACAGAGATATAGGTAAGTCATTGCAAATTTAACATCATAGCCATTTTGATGTCATAGCCATTGTAATGTTATAGCCATTGAGATGTCATAGCCATTGCAATGTCAGAGTTATTATAAAGTCATTGCCACTCTGATATCATAGCCATCCAAACTAGATAGCCACTGTGATCTCTTAGCCATTGGAACGTCATAACCACTATGATGTCACAGAAATTGTGATGTCATAGCCATTGTAATGTCATTGCCATTGTGAGGGCATAGCCATTGTGACATCAGAGCGACTATAACATCATATATATTGTAATGTCATAGCCACTGTAGTTTCATTGACGTAGTATGGTTGTCAGGACGTTATAGACATTGTGACGTCAAACCACTCTAATGTTACAGCCATTGTAACATGATAGGCACTATAATGTCATAGACATAGTAAAGTCATTGCCACTGTATTATCATAGCCATTGTGATGTCATAGGCATTGTAACAACATAGCCATTGTGATGTCATAGCCATTGTGATATCATAGCCATTGTAATGTCATAGCCATTGTAACGTCAGAGTCATTGTAAAGTCATTGCCACTCTGATGGCATAGCCATTGAAACTAGATAGCCACTGTGATCTCATAGCCATTGGAAAGTCATAGCCACTATGATGTCACAGATATTGTGATCTCATAGCCATTGTAATGTCACAGCCATTGTGAGGGCATAGCCATTGTGACATCACAGCGACTATAACATCATATATATTGTAATGTCATAGCAACTGTAGTTTCATAGACATTGTATCGTCATTGCCGTTCACTTCATAATGATCATGATGTCATAGACATTGTGATGTCATAGCCACTATAATGTCAGCCATTGTAACATGATAGGCACTGTAATGTCATATAGTAAAGTCATTGCCACTGTCTTGTAATAGCCATTGTGACGTCATAGCCATTGTAATATCACAGCTATAGTAATGTGATAGTCATTGTAACATCGCATCCATCGTAATGAAATAGCAACTCTAGTGTCATAACCATTATGCCTTCATAGCCATTGTGACATCATAGTCATTGTAACCTCATAGCCACTTTAATTTCACAGCCATTGAAACGTCATAGCCAGTATAATGTCACAGCCATTTTAACATCATAGGCAGCATAATGCCAGAAATATTTAAGTCATTGCAAATTTAATGTCACAGTCATTGTGACATCATAGTTATTGACACATAAAAGCCATTATGTTATATCCATTTTGTTTTCACAGCCATTGTAATGTCATAGCCATTGTGATGGCATAGCAATTGGGACGTCATTTCTATTGTGACCTCAGAACCATTGTAACGTCATAGCTAATGTGATGGCATAGCCATTGTAACTTCATAGCCATTGTTACGTCATAGCCATTGTGACGTCTTAGCAATTGTGATGTCATAGCAATTGTAGCATCATAATACTTGTGACATCATAGTCTTTGTGAAGTCATATCAATTGTGACTTCATAGCAATTGTGATGTCATAGCCATTGTGATGACATAGCCATTGTGACGTCATAGCCACTATAACGTCATATCCATTATATAGTCATAGGTATTGTAATATCGTAGCAATTGTAATGTCATAGCCATGGTAACATCATATCCATAGGAATGTCACGGCAATTCTAGTGTCATGACCATTGTGCTTTCATAGCCATTGTGACATCAATAGCCATAGTAACCTCATAGCCATTGTAACCTCATAGCCACTTTAATGTCACATCCATTGAAAAGTCATAGCAACTATAATGCCAAAGGCATTGTATCGTCATAGCCACAATAATGTCATAGACATTGTAATGTCATTGCCTTTGTGATGTCATAGCCATCGTGAAACCATTGCCATTGTGCCGATATAGCAACGATAATGTCAAAGCCACTGTAACATCATAGGCACCATAATGACACAGAGTTAAGTCATTGCAAATTTAACGTCATAGACATTTAAATGTCATAGCCATTGTGATGGCATAGACATTGTGATGTCATACCCATGGTAACATCAGAGCCATTGTAACGTCATTTCCACCTTGTTGGCATAGAAATTGTAACTAGATAGCAATTGTGATCTCAGAGCCATTGTAACATCATAGCCACTATAATGTCATAGCCATTGTGATGTCATAGCCATTGTAATGTCATAGCCATTGTGCTGGCATAGCCATTGTGACATCACAGCAACTATAACATAATATATATTGAAATGTCATAGCCACTGTAGTTTCATAGACGTCGTATGGTTGTCAGGACATCATAGACATTGTGACGTCACACCACTCTAATGTCACAGCCATTGTAACACTATAGGCACTATAATGTCATAGACATAGTAAAGTCATTGCCACTGTATTATCATAGCCATTGTGATGTCATAGCCATTGTAACATCATAGCCATTGTGATGTCATAGCCATTGTGATATCATAGCCATTGTAATGTCATAGTCATTGTGATGGCATAGCCATTTTGACATCACAGTGAGTATAACATCATATATATGGTAATGTCATAGCCACTGTAGTTTCATAGACGTTGTAACATCATTGCCGTTGACTTCATAGCCATCATGACAACATAGACATTGAGACGTCATAGCCACTATAATGTCACAGTCATTGTAACATGATAGGCACTATAATGTCATACACATAGTAAAGTCATTGCCACTATCTTGTCATAGCCCCATTGTGATGTCATAGCCATTGGAACATCAGAGCCCTAGTGGTATCATAGTCATTATGAAGTCATATCAATTGTGACTTCATAGCAATTGTGATGTCATAGCCATAATAGCATAGCCATTGTGACATCATAGCCACTATAACATCATATCTATTTTAAAGTCATAGCTATTGTAAAGTCATAGATATTGTAATGTCATAGCCATTGTAACATCGCATCCATAGTAATGGCATAGCAACTATAGTGTCATAACCATTGTGCCTTCATAGCCATTGTGACTTCAAAGCCATTGTAACCTCACAGCCACTTTAATGTCACAGCCAATGAAATATCATAGCTACTATAATGCCCCAGGCATTGTACCGTCATAGCTACAATAATGTGATAGACGTTGTAACTTCGTTGCCTTTCTGACATCATATCCATCGTAAAATCGTAGCCATTGTGAGGTCATAACCACTATAATGTCACAGCCCTTGTAACATCATTGGCACCATAATGACATAGACATAGTTTAGTCACTGCAAATTAAAGTCATAGCCATTTTGACATCATAGCCTTTCAAACGTCATAGCCATTGTGATGTCATAGCCATTTTGATGTCATAGACATTGTAACGTCATAGCCATTTTAATGAGGTAGCCATTGCAATGT
Source organism: Myotis yumanensis (assembly GCF_028538775.1). Taxonomy (NCBI): domain Eukaryota; kingdom Metazoa; phylum Chordata; class Mammalia; order Chiroptera; family Vespertilionidae; genus Myotis; species Myotis yumanensis. The sequence goes on along the minus strand of NW_027223771.1, from coordinate 12,097,517 downwards.
CATAGCCATTGTGATTTCATAGCCATTGTAATGTCATAGCCATTGTGACATCACAGCCACTATATAATCATATATATTATTATATCATAGCCACTGTAGTTTCATAGACATTGAAATGTCAATTCTATTGATGACATTACCATCATGACATCATAGACACTGTGACGTCATAGCCACTATAATGGCACAGCCATTGTAATACTATAGGCACTATAATATCATCAATATAGTAGTCATTGCCACTGTATTGTCATAGCCATTGTGACATCATAGCAACTGTAACATCATAGACATTGTGAACTTATAGCCATTTTCAAGACATAGCCACTGTAACATCATAGCCATTTTAACGTCATTGCAATTGTGATGTCATAGCAGTTGAAATGTCATAGCCACTGCAGTGTAATGACCATTGTGACGTCATTGCCATTGTAATGTCATAGGCATTGTGCCGTCATATCTGCTGTAACCTCATAGCCACTTTAATCTCACAGCCATTGAAACGTAGCATTTGTAAGGTCATAGACATTGTAAAGTACTAATACTCGTAATATCATAACCATTGTGTCGGCATAGTCATTTTCAATATAGCCATCATCACGTCATAGCCATCATAACATCAGAGCCATTGTAACGTCATAGCCACTGTGACGTCCTACCCACTATAATGTCATAGCTTTTGTAACGTGATAGTCACGATAATGTCACAGCCATTGTAATGTCATAGCCATTGTGACGTCATAGCAATTGTGACATAGCAATTCTAACATCATAGCACTTGTGACATCATAGCAATTGTGAAGTCATATCAAGTGTGACTTCATAGCAATTGTGATGTCATGACCATTACAAGGTCAGAGCCATAGTGATGACATAGCCATTGCTACGTCATACCCACTTTAATGTCACAGACATTGAAAAGTCATAGCTACTAGAATGCCACAGGAATTGCATCGTCATAGCCACGATAATGCCAAAGCCATTGTAACGTCAGAGGCACCATAATGACACAGACATAGGTAAGTCATTGCAAATTTAACATCATAGCCATTGAGATGTCATAGCCATTGTAATTTCAGAGTCATTATAAAGTCATTGCCACTCTGATGGCATAGCCATCGAAACTAGATAGCCGCAATGATCTCATAGCCATTGGAACGTCATGGCCACTATGATGTCACAGAAATTGTGATCTCATAGCCATTGTAATGCCATTGTCATTGTGAGGGCATAGCCATTGTGACATCACAGCTACTATAACATCATATATATTGTAATGTCATACCACTGTGGTTTCATAGACATTGTAACGTCATTACTGTTGACTTCAAAACCATCACGACGTCATAGATATTGTGATGTCATAGCCACTATAATGTCAGAGCCATTGTAACATGATAGGCACTATAATATCATAGAGATAGTAAAGTCATTGCCACTGTCTTGTAATAGCCATTGTGTCATCTTAGCCATTGTGACGTCGTATCCCTTGTGATATCATAGTCATTGTGAAGTCATATCAATTGTGACTTCATAGCAGTTGTGATGTCAAAGCCATTGTAATGTTATAGCCATTGTGACATCATAACCACTGTAACATCATATCTATTGTATAGTCAAAGGAGTTGTAATTTCATAGCTATTGAAAGGTCATAGTCATTGTAACAGTGCATCCATAGTAATGGCCTAGCCATTCTAGTGTCATAACCATTGTGCCTTCATAGACATTGTAACATCTTAGCCACTATAATGTCATAGCCATTGTGATGTCATAGCCATTGAGATGCCATAGCCATTGTGATTGCATAGCCATTGTGACATCACAGCGTCTATAACATCATATATATTGTAATGTCAAGGCCACTGTAGTTTCATAGACATTGTAATGTCATTGCCGTTGACTTCATAACGATCATGATGTCATAGACATTGTGATGTCATAGCCACTAAAATGTCAGAGCCATTGTAACATGATAGGCACTATAATGTCATAGAGATAGTAAAGTCATTTCCACTGTCTTGTAATAGCCATTGTGACGTCATAGCCATTGTAATATCACAGCTATAGTAATGTGATAGTCATTGTAACATCGCATCATCGTAATGAAATAGCAACTCTAGTGTCATAACTATTATGCCTTCATAGCCATTGTGGCATCATAGCCATTGTAACCTCATAGCCACTTTAATGTCATAGCCATTGAGACGTCATAGCTACTATAATGTCACAGGCATTGTACCATCATAGGCACAATGTTATAGACATTGTAACTTCATTGCCTTTGTGACATCATAGCCATCGTGAAATAGCCATTTTGACGTCATAACCAGTATAATGTCACAGTCATTGTAACATCACAGGGAACATAATGCAAAGGCATAGTTTAGTCATTGCAAATGGAAGGTCATAGCCATTGTGACATCATAGCCATTGAAACGTCATAGCCATTGTGATGTCATAGCCATTTTGATGTCATAGCCATTTTGATGTCATAGCCATTGTAATGTCATAGCCATTGTGATGGCCTATCAATTGTGATGTCACAGCCATCGTAACCTCAGAGCAATTGTAACGTCATAGCCACGGTGATGGCATAGCCATTCTAACTTCGTAGCCTTTGTGACGTCATAGCAATTGTAACATCATAGCCCTTGTGGTATCATAGTCATTGTGAAGTCATATCAATTGTGACTTCATACCAATTGTGATATAATAGCCATTGTAATGTTTTTGCCATAATAGCATAGCCATTGTGACATCATAGCCACTATGACATCTTATCTACTGTAAAGTCATAGCTATTTTAATATCATAGCTATTGTAATGTCTTAGCCATTGTAACATCGCATCCATACTAATGAAATAGCAACTCTAGTGTCATACCATTGTGCCATCATAGCCATTGTGACATCATAGCCATTGTAACCTCACAGCCACTTTAATGTCACAGCCAATGAAACGTCCCAGCTACTATGCCACAGGCATTGTACCGTCATAGCCACAATGAGACCTTGTAACGACATTTCCTTTGTGACATCATATCCATCATAAAATCGTAGCCGTTGTGAGGATATAACCACTATAATGTCACAGCCTTTGTAAAATCCTTGGCACCATAATGACATAGACATAGTCAGGTCACTAAAAATGTAATGTCATAGATATTTTGATGTCATAGCCATTCAAACGTCATAGCCATTGTGATGTCATAGCCATTGTAACGTCATAGCCATTATAATGTCGTAGCCATTGTGATGGCATAGCCATTTTGACATCAAAATGAGGATAATATCACATATATTGTAATTTCATTGCCCCTGTAGTTTCATAGACATTATAATGTCATTGCCGTTGACTTCATAACCATCATGATGTCATAGACATTGTGATGTCATAGACACTATAATGTCACAGCCATTGTAACATAATAGGCACTATAATGTCATAGAGATAGTAAAGTCATTGCCACTGTCTTATAATTGCCATTGTGACATCATAGCCATTGAGACGACGTAGCTCTTGTGATATCATAGTCATTGTGAAGTCATATCAATTGTGACTTCATAGCAGTTGTAATGTCAAAGCCATTGTAATGTTATAGCCATAATGGCATAGCCATTGTGACATCATAGCCACAATAACATCTTATCTATTGTAAAGTCATAGCTATTGTAATATCATAGCTATTGTAATGTCATAGCCACTGTAACATCGCATCCATCGTAATGAAATTGCAACTCTAGTGTCATATCCATTGTGCCTTCATAGCCATTGTGACAGCATAGCCATTGTATCCTCACAGCCACTTTAATATCACAGCCAATGAAACGTCACAACTACTATAATGCCACAGGCATTGTACCTTCATAGCCACAATAATGTGCTAACCATTGTAACGTCATTGCCTTTGTGACATCATTTCCATCATAAAATCACAGCAACTGTGATGTCATAGCCATTTTAACTTCACATCCATTGTGACATCATAGCCATTTTAACGTCATATCATTGTGACATCATAGCCATTGAACTCTAATAGCCTTTGTAACGTCATGGTCATGATAATGTCATAGCCATTGTAACGACATATCCATTGTGACATCATAGTCCTTTTAATGTCATAATTGTGATGTCATATCTATTGAAATGTCAAACGCACTCCTGTGTAATAACCATTGTGATGTCATAGCCATTTTTATGTCATAGGCATTGTAACCTCATAGCCATTGTATCCTAAAAGCCACTTTAATGTCACAGCCAGTGAAATGTAGTAACCTTTGTAATGTCATATACATTGTAAAGTCATAGCATTTTTAATATCCTATCCATTGTGTCGCCATAGTAATTGTCATCATAGCCATCATCTTGTCATGGCCATCATAACATCAGAGCCATTGTAAAGTCATAGACACTCTGACGTCATACCCACTATAATGTCATAGCCTTTGTAAAGTCATAGTCAGGGTAATGTCACAGCCGTTGTAACGCATAACCATTGTGACGTCGTAGCCGTTGTGAAGTCATAGCTATTGTACCATCATAGCCCTTGTGACATCATAGTCATTGTAAAGTCATATCAATTGTAACTTCATAGCAATTGTGATGTCATTACCCTTGTGATGGTCTAGCCATTATGAAGTCATAGCCACTATACCATCATATCCATTGTAAAGGCATAGCTGTTGTAATGTCATAGCCATTGTAACATTGTATCTATTGTAATGTCATAGCCACTCTAGTGTCATAACCATCATGCCTTCTTAGCCATTGTGACATCATAGCCTTTGTAACATCATAGACACTTCAATGTGACAGCCATTTAACCGTCATAGCCACAATAATGTTATAGACATTATAACATCATTGCTTTGTGACGTCATAGCCATCGTGAAATCATAGCCATTGTGACGACATAGCCACTATAATGTCACAGCCATTGCAACATCATAGGCACCATATGACATAGACATAGTTAAGTCATTGCAAATTTAATGTAATAGCCATTGTGACATCATAGCAATTGAAACGTCATGACCACTGAAACGTCATAGCCATTGTGATGGCATAACCATTGTGATGTCATAGCCATAGTAACGTCACAGCCATTGTAATGTCATGGAATCTCTGATGGCATAACCATTGTAACTAGTTAGCCATTGTGATGTCATAGCCATTGTAACCTCTTAGTCACTATAATTTCATAGCCATTTTGATGTCATAGCCATTGTAATGTCATAGACTATAATGTCATAGGCATTTTGATGTCATGACCATTGTAATGTCATTACCATTGTGATGGCATACCATTGTGACATCACAGCGATTATAACATCATATATATTGTAATGTCATAGCCACTCTGGTTTCATAGACATTGCAATGTCATAGCCATTGACCTCATAGCCATCGTGACATCATAGCCATTGTGACATCATAGCCACCATAATGTCACATTTATTTTCACATCATAGGCAGTATAATGTCATAGACATAATAAAGTCATTGCCATTGTATTGTCATAGTCATAGTGACGTCTTAGCAACTATAACATCATAGCCATTGAGAAGTAATAGCCATTTTAAAGTCATATCCATTGTAACATCAAAGCTATTTAATGTCATAGCCATTGTGACGACATAGCTATTGAAATTTCATCGTCCCTGTAGTGTAATTAGCATTGTGACGTCATAGCCATTGTAATGTCATAGGCATTGTGCTGTCATAGCCATTGTAACCTCAGAGCCACTTTAATGTCACAGCCATTGAAACGCCGTAGCCTCTATAATGTCATAGACATTGTAAAGTCATAGCATTTGTAATTTCATAGCCATTGTGTCGGCATACCATTTTCATCATAGCCATCATCACATCATAGCCATCATAACCAGAGCCATAGTGAGCTCTTAGCCACTGTAACATTGCCACTATAATGTCATAGCCTTTGTAACATCATCGTCACGATACTGTCACAGCCATTGAATCGTCATTACCATGGTGACGTTGTAGCCATTTTGACATTGCAGCCATTGTGATGTCATAGCCATTGTAAGATCATAGCCTTTGATACATCATAGTCATAGCAATTGTGATATCATAGCCATTCTAATGTCATAGCTAATGTGATGGCATCACCATTGTGATGTCATAGCCACTATAACATCATATCAATTGTAAAGTCATAGCATTGTAATATCAAAGCTTTTGTAATGTTGTAACCATTGTAACATTATATCCATAGTAATGTCATAGCCATTCTAGTGTCATAAACATCGTGTCTTCATAGCCATTGTGACATCATAGCCATTGTGACATCATAGCCATTGTAACCTCATAGCCACTTTCATGTCACAGCCATGGAAACGTCATAGCTACTATAATGCCACAGGCATTGTACCGTCATAGCCACAATAATGTTATAGACGTTGTAACGTCATTGCCTTTGTGATGTCATAGCCATCGTGAAATCATAGCCATTGTGATGTCATAGCCACTATAATGTCAGAGCCAGTGTAACGTTATTGGAACCATAATGATATAGACGTAGTTAAGTCATTGCAAATTTAACATGATAGCCATTGTGACATCATAGTCATTGTGAAGTCATCTCATTTGTGACATCATAGCAATTGTGATGTCATAGCCATTGTAATGTTATAGCCATTGTGAAGGTATAGCCATTGTGACATCATAGCCACTATAACATCATATCCATTGTTAAGTCATAGCTATTATAATATCATAGGTATTGTAATGACATAGCCATTTTAATATAGAATCCATAGCAATGGCATAGCCACTCTAGTGTCATAACCTTTGTGCCTTCATAGACATTGTGACATCATAGCCATTGTATCCTCACAGCCACTTTAATGTCACAGCCATTGAAACATCGTAGCTATTATGCCACAGGCATTGTACCGTCATAGCCACAATAATGTTATAGACATAGTAACGTAATTGCCTTTGTGACATCATAGCCATCATGAAATTGTAGCAGATGTGACGACATAGTCACTATAATGTCACAGCCATTGTAAAATTATAGGCAACATTTGACAAAGACATAGTTAGGTCACTGCAAATTTAATGGCATAGCCATTGTGACATCATAGCCATTGCAACGTCATAGCCATTGAAATGTCATAGCCATTGTGATGTCATAGCCATTTTGATGTTATAGCCATTGTAATGTCATAACCATTGTGATGGCATAGCCATCGTGATCTCATAGCCATCGTCACGTCATAGTCATCATAACATCAAAGCCATTGTAACGTCATAGCCAGTGACGTCATACCCACTATAATGTCATAGACTTTGTAACATCAGTCACGATAATGTCACAGCCATTTTAACGTCGTAGGCATTGTTACGTCGTAGCCATTTTGACATCATAGTCATTGTAACATCATAGCCCTTGTGACATTATAGTCATTGTGAAGTCATATCAATAGTGACTTCATAGCAATTGTAATGTCATAGCCATTGTGATGGCATAGTTATTGTGACGTCATATCCACTATAATATATCCATTGTAACATCATAGCTATTGTAATGTCATATTGATTGTAACATTGTACCCATAGTAATGTCATAGTCATTGTGACGTCATAGCCATTGTGATGCCATAGCCATTATGATGTCATAGCCATCGTAACGTCAAAGCCATTGTTATGTCATAGTCACTGTGATGGCATAGCCATTGTAACTAGATAGCCATTGTCATGTCATAGCAATTGTAATGTCATAGCCACTATAATGTCATAGCCATTGCAATGTCATTGCTATTTTGATGGCATAGCCATTGTGACATCACAGCGACTACAATATCATATATATTGTGATGTCATAGCCACTGTAGTTTGATGGACATTGTAACATCATTGCCGTTGATGGAGGAAGCCATGCTCCCCGCCTCTTGCGGCCTGGCTCTGAGCCCGAAAGCAACAATGTTTCAATTATAAAAGCTAAATAAAACCCAGGTACCTGCTTTCAGCAGGCCGTGGTCACGGATCTGGAGCCAACTCTCATCTCCAGTGACAGCAACAAAGCTTCAATTATTGAAGGTAAGTAAATCCCAGGAAAAAAAAAGTAACGAAAAAAAAGGAGAGGCTGGTAGTTTGAGTTGCCGGCCATCTTGAAAACGGCCCTCAGCCCCTCACCCAGACTGGCCAGGCACCCCAGTGGGGACCCCCACCCTGAAGGGGGTGTGACCAGCTGCAAACAGCCATCAGCCCCTCACCCAGTCTTGCCAGGCACACAAGTGGGACCCCCACCCTGATCCTGGACACCCTTCAAGGCAAACCAGCTGGCCCCCTCCCGTGCACCAGGTCTCTACCCTATATAGTAAAAGGGTAATATGAAAATTGACCCTAACAGCAGAAAGGCTGGGAATGATTGGTCACTATGACACACACTGACCACCAGGGGGCAGACACTCAATGCAGGAGCTGCCCTCTGGTGGTCAGTGCGCTCCCACATGGAGGAGCTCTGCTCAGCCACAAGCCAGGCTGATGGCTGCCAGTACAGCGGTGGTGGTTGGAGCCTCTCCTGCCTCCTCAGCGGCGCTAAGGATGTCTGACTGCAGCTTAGGTCTGCTCCCTGCTGGCAAGTGGTCATCCCCTTAAGGTTGCTGGGCTTCCAGAGGGATGTCTGATTGCCATCTTAGGCCCAATACCTCGGGGAGCAGGCCTAAGACAGCAGGTGGTCATCTCCCGAGGGGTCCCAGACTGCGAGAGGGCACAGGCCCGGCTGAGGGACCCCCCCACCCAGTGCACAAATTTTTGTGCACCAGGCCTCTAGTCAGTTTATAATGGTCTTAATTATCCATAAATGAGTGAGATCATTTGGTATTTTTCTTTCATTGACTGGCTTATTTCACTAAGCATAATGCTCTCCAGTTCCATCCATGCTGTCACAAATGGTAAGAATTCATTCTTTTTTACAGCAGCATAGTATTCCATCGTGTAGATGTACCAAAGTTTTCTAATCCATTCATCTGCTGATGGGTACTTAAGCTGTTTGCAGATCTTAGCTATGGTGAATTGTGCTGCTATGAACATAGGGGTGCATATATCCTTTCTGATTGGTGTTTCTGGTTTCTTGGGATATATTCCTAGCAGTGGGATCACAGGGTCAAATGGGAGTTCCATTTTTAACTTTTTGAGGAAACTCAATACTGTCTTCCAGAGTGGCTGCACCAGTCTGCATTCCCACCAGCAGTGCACGAGTGTTCCTTTTTCTCCACATCCTCTCCAGCACTTATCATTTGTTGATTTGTTGATGATAGCCATTCTGACAGGTGTGAGATGGTACCTCATTTCTGTTTTGATTTGCATTTCTCAGATGATTAGTGACTTTGAGCAAGTTTTCATATGTCTCTTGGCTTTCTGAATGTCCTCTTTTGAAAAGTGTCTATTCAGGTCCGTTGCCCATTTTTTTATTGGATTGTTTAATTTCCTTTTGTTAAGTTGTATGAGTTCCCTATAAATTTTGGAGATTAGGCCCTTATCAGATATAACATTGGCAAATATGTTCTTCCATGCAGTGGGCTTTCTTGTTGTTTTGTTGATTTTTTCTTTTGCTGTGCAGAAGCTTTTTATTTTGATGTAGTCCCATTTGTTCATTTTCTCTTTAGTTTCCAATGCCCTAGGAGCTGTATCAGTGAAGAAATTGTTAGGCATATGTCTGAGATTTTGTTGCCTTTGGATTCCTCAAGTATTTTTATACTTTCCCATCTTACATTAAATCCTTTATCCATTTTGAGTTTATTCTTGTGTATGGCGTAATTGGTGATCTAGTTTCATTTTTTTGCATGTATCTGTCCAATTTTCCCAACACCATTTATTGAAGAGACTGTCTTGACTACATTGCATGTTTTTGCGTCTTTTGTCAAATATTAATTGAGCATATTGGTTCGGGTCGATTTCTTGGCTCTCTAAACTATTCCATTGATTTTATGTCTGTTCTTGTGCCAGTACAAGGCTGTTTTGAGAACAGTGGCTTTGTAATACAGCTTGATATCTGGTATTGAGATCACACCTACTTTGTTCTTCTTTCTCAGGATTGCTGAAGCTATTCGGGGTTTTCTTTTATTCCAGATGAATTTTTGCAGAGTTCATTCTGGTTCTGTGAAATATGCCATAGTTATTTTAATGGGAAGTGCGTTGAATTTATAGGTTGTTTTGAGTAGTATGGACATTTTAATGATGTTGATTCTACCAATCCAAGAACATGGTATGTTCTTCCATCTGTTTATGTCTTCCTCTATCTCTTTTTTCAACGTCCAATAATTTTCTGAGTAAAGGTCTTTTTTTTTTTTAAATATATTTTATTGATTTTTTACAGAGAGGAAGGGAGAGGGACAGAGAGCCAGAAACATCAACAAGAGAGAAACACTGATCAGCTGCCTCCTGCACATCCCCTACTGGGGATGTGCCCACAACCAAGGTACATGCCCTTGACCGGAATCGAACCCGAGACACTTGAGTCCTCAGGCCGACGCTCTAGCCACTGAGTCGAACCGGTTCTGGCCTGAGTAAAGGTCTTTTACCTCCTTAGTTAAGTTTATTCCTAGGTATCTTAATTTTTTTGGTGCGATGGTAAATGGGATTGCTCATTTAGTATCTCTTTCTGTAAATTCACTATTGGTGTATAGAAATGCGATAGATTCCTTGGTGTAATTTTGTATCCTGCTACATTGCCAAATTCATTTATTAAGTCTAATAGTTTTTTTATAAAGTTTTTAGGGTTTTTTATGTATAATATCATGTCATCTGAGAATAAGGACAGTTTCACTTCTTCTTTTACAATTTGGATGCCTTTTATTTTTTCTTCTTGTCTAATTGCAATGCCTAATACTTCCAGTACTATATTGAACAGGAGTGGTGACAGTGGGCATGCCTGTCTTGTTCCTGTTCTTAGGGGGAAATGGTGTTAGTTTTTGTCCATTGAGTATGATGTTGGCTGTGGGTTTGTCATATATGGTTTTATTATGTTGAGGTATGATCCTTCTATTCCCACCTTGCTGGGAGTTTTTATCAAAAATAGGAGTTGGATTTTGTCAAAGGCTTTTCTTGCATCAATTGATATGACTATGTGTTTTTTTTTCTTTCAATTTGTTTATGTGATCTATCACATTTATTGATTTGCAAATATTGAAACATCCTTGCATCACTGGGATAAATTCTACTTGGACATGGTGTATGATCTTTCTCATGTACTGCTGGGTCCGATTTGCTAAGAATTTGTTGAGGATTTTGGCATCTATGTTCATGAGAAATATTGGCCTGTAATTCTCTTTCATTGTGTTGTCTTTACCTGGTTTTGGTATTAGGGTGATGCTGGCTTCATAGAATGAGCTTGGAAGTATTCCTTCCTCTTGGAATTTTTGTAGTAGTCTGAGGAGGATAGGCTTTAATTTTTCCTTGAATGTTTGGTAAAACTCCCCTATGAAGCCTTCTGGTCCTGGGCTTTTGTTTGCTGGAAGTTCTTTGATGACTGCTTCAATTTCTTCCATAGTTATTTGCCTGTTGAAATTTTTAGATTCTTCCTGATTGAGTTTTGGAACGTTGCATTTTTCTAGGAATATGTCCATTTCCTCCAGGTTGTCTAATTTGTTGGAGTAGAGTTGTCCGTGATATTGTTTAACAATCATTTGTATTTCTGTGGGGTCTGTTGTTATTTCGCCTCTATCGTTTCTGATTTGGATTATTTGGGTCCTCTCTCTTTGCTTCTTGGTGAGCCTGGCTAGAGGTTCATCAATCTTTTTTATCCCTTTGAAGAACCAGCTCTTGGTTTCATTGATTTTCTGTATTGTTTTTTTGGTCTCTATGTCATTTATTTCTGTACTAATCTTTATTATCTCCTTCCTTCTGCTCACTCTAGGCTTTTCTTGTAGCTCTCTTTCTAATTCTTTGAGTTGTAGAGTTAGATGATTTACTATCATTTTTTCTTGTTTGTTTGTTTGTTTTGTGTTTTTTTTTTGAGATAGCCCTGTAGAGCTATAAACTTCCCTCTCAGCACTGCTTTCATTGTGTCCCATAGGTTTTGGATTGTTGTGTTTTCATTGTCATTAGTTTCCAGGATGTTTTTAATTTCTTCTTTGATCTCATTGGTAACCCAATCAATATTTAATAACATGCTATGCAGCTGCCAAGTGTTTGAGTATTTTGGGTTGTTTTTATTGTAGTTTATTTCTAATATTATGCCCTCGTGGTCTGAGAAGATGCTTGGTATGATTTCAATCTTCTTGAATTTGGGGAGACTTTGTTTTTGACCTAATATGTGGTCTATTTTTGAATATGTCCCATGAGCACTTGAGAAGAATGTATATTCCGTGGCTTTGGGGTGAAGTGTTCTGAAGATGTCAATTAAGTCCATCTGATCTAGTGAGTCATTTAGGATTGCTGTTTCTTTGCTGATTGTTTCTCTAGAGGATTTTTCCAGTGATGTCAGTGGTGTATTAAAGTCCCTTACTATAGGAGCTCCAGTGGCGCAATCGGTTAGCGCACAGTATTTACACATCATAAAGTTCCCTACTATGGTTGTATTGTTGTCAATTTCTCCTTTGATATCTTCCAGGAGTTTTTTTTTATGTATTTGGGTGCTCCTGCATTGGGTGCATATATGTTTATCAGGGTTATATCTTTTTGTTGTATTGATCCCTTTAGTATTATGAAGTGGCCTTACTTATCTCTTGTTATGGCCTTCACTTTGAGGTCTATTTTGTCAGATATAAGTATTGCTACCCCAGCTTTTTTTCATTTCCATTTGCCTGAAAGATATTTTTCCATCCTTTCACTTTCAGCCTGTGTGAGTCCCTTCTTCTGAGGTGAGTCTCTTGTAGACAGCAAATGTATGGGTCATGTTTTTTTATCCATTCAGCCACTCGATGTCTTTTGGTTGGAGCATTTAGTCCATTTATGTTTAAAGTTATTATTGAAAGGTACTTGTTTGTAGCCATTTCTTTATTTGCGTGCCTGTTTTCTTTCTGAGCTTTTTATTTCTTCTTTTTACACAAGTCCCTTTAGCATTTCTTCCATTGGTGGCTTGGTGGTGATAAACTCCCTTAGCCTTTTTGTGTGTGTGTGTGAAGCTTCTTATTTCCCCTTCAATTTTGAATGATACCCTTGTTGGATAGAGTATTCTTGGATTCAGTCCTTTGTTTTGCATCACTTTGTAAATTTCAATCCATTCTTTTCCGGCCTAATGTGTTTTTGTTGAGAAATCATTTGATAAGCTAATGGGAGATCCTTCAAATGTAACTTTCCGTCTCTCTCTTGCAACCTTTAAGATTCTCTCTTTGTCCTGAACATTTGCCATGGTAATTATGATGTGTCTTGGTGTGGGGCTTTTTGGGTTCACCTTGTTTGGGACTCTCTGTGCTTGTATGATTTTTTTTTTCCCCACCTCTGGGAAGTTTTCTGATATTATTTCTTCAAATAGGTTTTCTAACCCTTTTTCCCCTTTCTATTGTTCTGGCACCCCTATTATTCGTATGTTGTTTCGTTTCTGTTGTCACAAAGCTCCCTTAGGCTCTCCTCCTGTCTTTTAATTTTTTTCTCCAATTGTTGTTCAGTTTGGGTGTGTTCTGTTTCCCTGTCTTCTAATTCGCTAATTCGGTCCTCCGCTTCTCCTAGTCTAATGTTGAAACTTTCAATGGTGTTTTTTATTGCAGTTATTTCACTCTTCATTTCTTCTTGCTTCTTGTATAAGTTGTTGATTTTTTCCTCCATCCGGTTTATGCACTCTAGGACCCTTAATCTGAATTCTTTTTTTCTGTCATGTTGCATGCCTCTGTATCACTTAGCTGCTTTTCTGGCAAGGCCTCCTTTTCTTTCCTTTGGGGGTTTCTTTGTCTACCCATGTTTGATCGTACTGCCATATCTAGATGTTGAGTCATTTGTTAGCTGCTCCTTGGGTGGCAGTGGCTCCTCGGGCTGGGGTTGCTCCTTGGGCAGTTGTTGTAGCAGCTGCTCCTCAGTTGGTAGCAGCTCCTGTGGTGGGTGCTGTTCACCACTGTGGTGGCTGCTCTGGCTTGTGGGGGGAGGCTTCACACACAGCTGCTCTTCCTCAGACAGAGGGTGTGGTGATCAGGAGGCTGCTGTTCCTTGGATGGGGGCAGGCTACTCAAGCAGCTGCTACAACTTCGAATTGTTACTTTTAATCTCTTAAGCGGCCTCAGGGCATGGTGTTTTCCCATAGAGTGTGTCAGCTCTCTTCCCCCCAGGCAAGGCATATATCTATCCCCCAGGCAAGGCAGATGTCTATTTGGCTGTGTGAGGGAATGACTGAGCCGAGGAGACTTGGGGTGTCTGCCTTCTGAGCTCTGTCCCCCGAGTCCCCTGTGCTGGATTCTGCTCTCACAGGTCCAGTCCACTTCATCCTCCCTCTGCCAGAGCACAGGGTGGGTTGCTCCACAGGGAATGTTTGTGCGTTGGCCCTTTAAGAGGGTGCCTGAACTTTCAGCTGCCACTCCCTGGCAGACAGCACCACACTGCTTTTCACAGCTTGATGTTATCTGGATACCTTCCTCATTTTGTTGCTCTCTGCTGGGGAGCCAAGCTCTGGGATTAGATCCCAGAATTCTCAGTGGCACCTCCCCTCCCTCCACCACCGGCTGAGATATCTCTCTGGTACTTCAGTTCCCCTCTGTGGGTCATGTCTCTTCCCCTCCTACCTGTCTCTATGTTGGCTCCACTTTCAGTCTTTGGGTGTCAGGTTTCTCTCCTGTGAGTTTTCCGTTGATTTTTCAGGAAGCCTTCTCATATTTCAGTTGTAATTCCAGCTTGTTCCTGGGAGCATGACCATGCAGCATCCTCATACTCTGCTGCCATTTTTAATCTCCTTCATGGTTCTTTATAGAATCCGCCTCATCTTTCCTCCAAGCTGCCTCTCTCCACCAGCCTGCCGTCTGCTCACCTGGCCCCAGGCCCGCTCTCTGACTCTGAGGTTTAAATAGAACCATCACTAGGACATAAACACTGTAGTCATAGTGAGTGGGAAAGATTGCATTAGATGAAAAGTGCCTCTTATGAATGTATTCCACATATGATCAATGGTTTCTGGCTTTGTGATCTTTGCATACAGTAATTCTCAGGGCTTTCCAAAATGTTCCTGTGGCTGAAGTCATGGGTAGAAAAAATAAACACCCAGAGTTTTGGATTCCCCTGGACCATTCACCTCAAGGTTTCCTGATCAGGCAAAATCT
The DNA here is from genome assembly GCF_028538775.1 of Myotis yumanensis. NCBI lineage: Eukaryota > Metazoa > Chordata > Mammalia > Chiroptera > Vespertilionidae > Myotis > Myotis yumanensis. The sequence continues at coordinate 12,082,304 of NW_027223771.1, read as the reverse complement.
CAAAGCTAGAGGAAAGATAATCCTGCACTCACTCCAAGGATGTATCTTTTGTAACCATTCAACATCCTCGTTGATTCTGATGTCAATAGTCTTCATGCTTGCAATATTTGCTGCCAATGAGGCAAGGCTGGTCTTACCAGGAAATTAGGAGAGAGATAGTAGGGTCCATATAGTGTTCTATTTTAATTTTCTAGCAAGACAGAGATATCTAGGTCTTCATTTGGAAGCACTTTTTTAGTGCTTTATTTAGATATATTTAGAACTGACATGCAACAAAATGCACTTTTCTAATGTGTACTATTTGTTGAGCTTGGACAAATGGATCAAACTTTAAAACCATCATATGTGAAATAAATTTATCTCTCACCCATATACAGGTTAGGGCAAAAGCAGAGTTACAGAAGTGAGTATATAAAACAAAGAGCTTACTCTTATTTTAAATAAATATTTTATGTATTTAAAATATATTTATCGACTTTCTAAAAAGAAAGGAAGGGAGAGAGAGAGAGAGAGAGAGAGAGAGAGAGAGAGAGAAATGATGACATGAGAAACATCAAATAGCTGCCTCCTGTCTGCCACCTACAGGGCATCCAGGTAGGCACGTGCCCTGACCTGGACTGGAACCAGTGACCTCAGGGCAAGGAATGGTGCCCAACCAACTGAAGTACAATGGCCAGGGAAAAGTGTATATTTGTATTATTATTTATTTATTATTTAATTAATTTCCATACAACTCTAAAGCTAATTACCACACCCTATATTTACCTCCTGCCTTTTATAATCTGTCTTCTGCCTTCCCCATCCCTAAATGCATTCATTGATTTCCTTCCTTTACAACATTAGTTGATATTTTCCATAATATTGTAAGCACTACAAGGTGTCTATTCTTTAACAAATATTGGTCTCTTTCATGCTACACAGTTATTTTGAGATTGAACACTAATGCTTATGTGAAATGCTATTTTTTATTGCTGAGTAATATTTTGCTCTTTCTATAAAAAAATTATCTATTGATCTGTCTATGATTTTTGTTATTTCCAGGTTTAGGGTATTATAAAGAAATTATCTGGAAATATTGTGTTCAGTTCTTTATATAAATGTATGATTTACTTATCTAATTGTTATGGTGTAGGTGAGTGTTTTGCTTTTGAAGACATGCAAAACTGTGATCTAAAATAGTCATTCCCTTTGTCTTCCCAGTTACACACAATAATGAAAATTCTAGTTTTTTTATCCCTATAAACATATGCAATGTTTAATATGTTTAAACTGTAGGCCCAAAAATCAGTATAGTGTTAACTAGTTTTAAATCCATTTCCACAAGAAATTTTTAAGGTGAGCATTTCTTTATGCATTTATTTACACTGTCTTTATCTATTTTGTTGAAAGTTTTGGTCAGAAACTTTTGCAATTTTTAAAATGAATTTAGGATTTAACCAATAGGAGGACAATTCAGCGTTAAGAAATCTGTATTCACTACACTATTCCTTAAAGACCCAAATGATTTCATTGGCAATTGGAACTATATGTTTTCAATACTGGAAGCAAAATTGTTTTTCTCAACTTTTATCTTATGCACAATTTAATGCCCACTTGCATGATACACTTTTAAGTTAAATCTACGTTGCTATCATTCTCCACCATTTTTTTCAAGTCAAAGCATTCTATAGTAAATTAAGTGAAGTTAAGTTGTGTACTATTTTTCAGTTTTCGTGGTGGTAAATACTCTCATCATGATAAGTTTCAAAAAGGGAAAATGTTGGCACTGAACATGGGCCTGCTAGGATATTTCACTAGCACATCATTATATTTTATTTCCAACATGCTGATGCAGTAGGTACAAATATACTCAGGAACATTCATTTTTTTTTTTCGCTTAAAGTATTACAAAGGGTATTACATAAGTGTCCTTTTTTCGCCCCCGCCCTTGACAAGCCCCTGCCCTCCCTTACCCCCCAGTGTCTTATGTCCATTAGTTATGGTTATATGGGTGCATACAAGTCCTTCGGTTGATCTCTTACTCCCCTCCCTACTGTCCCCAACCCTCCCTGGCCTTCCCACTGCAGTCTGACAATCAGTTTGAGGCAGCTCTGCCACTGTATTTATTATTGTTCAAAAGTTTGTAATGGTCTTAATTATCCATGAAAGAGTGAGATCATGTGGTATTTTTCCTTCATTGACTGGCTTGTTTCACTTAGCATAATGCTCTCCAGTTCCATCCATGCTGTTGCAAATGGTAGGAGTTCCTTCTTTTTAACAGCAGCATAGTATTCCATCGTGTAGATGTACCAAAGTTTTCTAATCCATTCATCTACTGATGGGCACTTAGGCTGTTTGCAGATCTTAGCTATGGTGAATTGTGCTGCTATGAACATCTGGGTACATATATCCTTTCTGATTGGTGTTTCTGGTTTCTTGGGATATATTCCTAGAAGTGGGATCACAGGGTCAAATGGGAGTTCCATTTCCAATTTTTTGAGGAACCTCCATACTGCCTTCCATAGTGGCTGCACCAGTCTGCATTCCCACCAGCAGTGCACAAGTGTTCCTTTTTCTCCACATCCTCTCCAGCACTTGTCGTTTGTTGATTTGTTGATGATGGCCATTCTGACAGGTGTGAGATGGTACCTCATTGTTGTTTTGATTTGCATCTCTCGGATGATTAGTGACTTTGAGCATGTTTTCATATGTCTCTTGGCTTTCTGAATGTCCTCTTTTGAAAGGTGTCTATTTAGGTCCTTTGCCCATTTTTTGATTGGATTGTTTATCTTCTTTTTGTTAAGTTGTATGAGTTCCCTATAAATTTTGGAGATTAAGCCCTTATCAGATATGACGTTGGCAAATATGTTTTCCCAAGAGGTGGGTTTCCTTGTTGTTTTGTTGATGGTTTCTTTTGCTGTGCAGAAGCTTTTTATTTTGATGTAGTCCCATTTGTTCAGTTTCTCTTTAGTTTCAACTGCCCTAGGAGCTGTATTAGTGAAGAAATTGTTTTGGCATATGTCTGAGATTTTGTTGCCTTTGTATTCTTCTAGAATTTTTATGGTTTCCTGTCGTACATTTAAGTCCTTTATCCATTTTGAGTTTATTCTTGTGTATGGTGTAAGTTGGTGGTCTAGTTTCATTTTCTTGCATATATCTGTCCAATTTTCCCAACACCATTTATTGAAGAGACTATCTTGGCTCCATTGTATGTTCATGCCTCCTTTGTCAAAAATTAATTGAGCATATTGGTTCGGGCTAATTTCTGGACTCTCTATTCTATTCCACTGATCTATATGTCTGTTCTTGTGCCAGTACCAGGCAGTTTTGAGAAAAGTGGCTTTGTAATACAGCTTGATATCTGGCATTGAGATCCCACCTACTTTGTTCTTTCTCAGGATCGTTGCAGCTATTCGGGGTCTTTTTTTATTCCAGATGAATTTTTGGAGAGTTCGTTCTAGATCTTTGAAGAAGGCCATTGGTATTTTAATGGGAAGTGCGTTGAATTTATAGATTGCTTTGGGTAGTATGGACATTTTAATGATGTTGATTCTACCAATCCAAGAACATGGTATGTTCTTCCATCTCTTTACGTCTTCCTCTATCTCTTTTTTCAACGTCCTGTAGTTTTCTGAGTAGAGGTCTTTAACCTCTTTAGTTAAGTTTATTCCTAGGTATCTTAATTTTTTTGGTGCGATGGTAAATGGGATTGTTTTTCTAATCTCTCTTTCTGAAAGTTCACTATTGGTGTAAAGAAATGCCTCAGATTTCTTGGGGTTAATTTTGTATCCTGCTACATTGCCAAATTCATGTATTAACTCTAGTAGCTTTTTGATGGAGTCTCTAGGGTTTTGTATGTATAATATCATGTCATCTGCAAATAAGGACAGTTTTACTTCCTCTTTTCCAATTTGGATGCCTTTTATTTCTTCTTCTTGCCTAATTGCAATGGCTAATACTTCCAGTACTATGTTGAACAGGAGTGGTGAGAGTGGGCATCCCTGTCTTGTTCCTGTTCTTAGGGGAAATGGTGTTAGTTTTTGTCCATTGAGTATGATGTTGGCTGTGGGCCTGTCATATATGGCTTTTATTATGTTGAGGTATGATCCTTCTATTCCCACCTTGCTGAGAGTTTTTATCAAAAATGGGTGTTGGATTTTGTCGAATGCTTTTTCTGCTTCAATTGATATGACCATGTGGTTTTTTTCTTTCAATTTGTTTATGTGATGTATCACGTTTATTGAATTACGGATGTTGTACCATCCTTGCATCCCTGGGATAAATCCTACTTGGTCATGGTGTATGATCCTTCTGATGTACTGCTGGATCCGATTTGCTAAGATTTTGTTGAGGATTTTGGCATCTATGTTCATGAGGGATATTGGCCTGTAATTCTCTTTCATTGTGTTGTCTTTACCTGGTTTTGGAATTAGGGTGATGCTAGCTTCATAGAATGTGTTTGGAAGTGTTCCTTCCTCTTGAACTTTTTGTAGTAATCTGAGGAGGATAGGTTTTAGTTCTTCCTTGAAAGTTTGGTAAAACTCCCCTGAGAATCCGTCTCGTCCTGGGCTTTTGTTTGCTGGAAGCTTTTTGATGACTGCTTCAATTTCTTCCATAGTTATTGGCCTATTGAGATTTTTAGATTCTTCCTGATTGAGTTTTGGAATGTTGTATTTTTCTAGAAATTTGTCCATTTCCTCCAGATTGTCTAGTTTGTTGGAGTAGAGTTGCCCGTAGTATTGTTTAACAATCATTTGTATTTCTGTGGGGTCTGTTGTTATTTCACCTCTATCATTTCTGATTTGGTTTATTTGGGACCTCTCTCTTTTCTTCTTGGTGAGCCTGGCTAGGGGTTTGTCAATCTTGTTTATCCTTTCAAAGAACCAGCTCTTGGTTTCATTGATTTTCTGTATTGTTTTTTTGGTCTCTATGTCATTGATTTCTGCTCTAATCTTTATTATCTCCTTCCTTCTGCTCACTCTGGGGTTTTCTTGTTGCTCTCTTTCTAATTCTTTAAGTTGTAGAGTTAGATGATTAACTACCATTTTTTCTTGTTTTTTGAGATAGACCTGTAGAGCTATAAACTTCCCTCTCAGGACTGCTTTCATTGTGTCCCAGAGGTTTTGGATTGTTGTGTTTTCATTGTCATTAGTGTCCAGGATGTTTTTAATTTCTTCTTTGATGTCATTGGTAACGCAATCAATATTTAATAACATGCTATTCAGCTTCCAAGTGTTTGAGTATTTTGGGTTGTTTTTATTGTAGTTTATTTCTAACATTATGCCATTGTGGTCTGAGAAGATGCTTTTTATGATTTCAATCTTCTTGAATTTGTGGAGACTTTGCTTGTGACCCAATATGTGGTCTATTTTTGAATATGTCCCATGAGCACCTGAGAGGAATGTATATTCCATGGCTTTGGGGTGAAGTGTTCTGAAGATGTCAATTAAGTCCATCTGATCTAGTGAGTCATTTAGGATTGCTGTTTCTTTGCTGAGTTTTTGTCTAGCGGATTTATCCAGTGATGTCAGTGGTATATTAAAGTCCCCTACTATGATTGTATTGTTGTCGATTTCTCCCCTGATATCTTCCAGAAATTTTCTTATGTATGTGGGTGCTCCTGCATTGGGTGCATATATGTTTACCAGGGTTATATCTTCTTGTTGTATTGATCCCTTTAGTATTATGAAGCGGCCTTCCTTATCTCTGGTTATGGCCTTCACTTTGAGATGTATTTTGTCCGATATAAGTATTGCTACCCCAGCTTTCTTTTCCTTTCCATTTGCGTGAAAGATATTTTTCCATCCCTTCACTTTCAGTCTGTGTGAGTCCCTTCTAATGAGGTGGGTCTCTTGTAGACAGCAGATATATGGGTCATGTTTTTTTATCCATTCAGCCACTCGATGTTTTTTGGTTGGAGCATTTAGTCCATTTACATTTAAAGTTATTATTGAAAGGTACTTGTTTGTAGCCATTTCTTTTTTTGTGTTTGTGGCTGTTTTCTTTCTGAGTTTGATATTTCTTCTTTTTACACCAGTCCCTTTAGCATTTCTTGCATGGCTGGCTTGGTGGTGATAAACTCCCTTAGCCCTTTTTTGTCTGTGAAGCTTCTTATTTCCCCTTCAATTTTGAATGATAGCCTTGCTGGATAGAGTATTCTTGGATTCAGTCCTTTGCTTTGCATCACTTCGTAGATTTCCGTCCATTCTTTTCTGGCCTGATGTGTTTCTGTTGAGAAATCATTTGATAATCTAATGGGAGATCCCTTGTATGTTACTTTCCGTCTCTCTCTTGCAGCCTGTAAGATTCTCTCTTTATCCTGAACATTTGCCATGGTAATTATGATGTGTCTTGGTGTGGGTCTTTTCGGGTTCACCTTGTTTGGAACTCTCTGGGCTTGTGTGACTTTTTTCTTCCCCACCTCAGGGAAGTTTTCTGATATTATTTCTTCGAATAGGTTTTCTAATCCATGTTCATCTTTCTGTTGTTCTGGCACCCCTATTATTCATATGTTGTTTCGTTTCATGTTGTCCCAAAGCTCCCTTAGGCTCTCCTCCTGTCTTTTAATTTTTTTCTCCATTTGCAGTACAGTTTGAGTGTGTTTTGCTTCCTTGTCTTCTAACTCACTGATTCGGTCCTCCGCTTCTCCCAGTCTACTGTTGATACTTTCAATGGTGTTTTTTATTGCAGCTATGTCGCTCTTCATTTCTTCTTGGGACTTACTTAAGTTGTTGATTTTTTCATCTGTTTCTTCTAGCTTCTTGCATAAGTAGTTGATTTTTTCATCTGTTTCTTCTTGCTTCTTGAACATCGGTGCATGTACTCTAGGAACCTTATTCTGAATTCTTTTTCCGTCATGTTGCATATCTCTGTCTCACTTAGCTGCTTTTCTGGCGAGTCCTCCTTTTCTTTCCTTTGGGGGTTTCTTTGTCTACCCATGTTTGATCTCACTGACATGACTAGTTGTTGAGTCGTTCAGTGGCTGGACCCTGGGTGGCAGTGGCTGCTTCCTGGGTGGCAGTGGCTCCTCGGGCTGTGGTTGCTCCTTGGGCGGTTGTGGTAGCAGCGGCTCCTCTGTTGATAGCAGAGCCTCTGGTGGGTGCTGTTCACAGCTGTGGTGGCCCTTCTGGCTGGTGGAGGGAGGCTTCACACACAGCAACTGTTCCCCAGACAGAGCGTGTGGTGATCAGGAGGCCGCTGTTGCTTGAATCTGCTTTCCGTGGAGGGATGCAGGTCTCCTCTGGGCTCTTGCAGTCGTGCTGCTTTAGAGTCGTTGCCTCCGGGTTAGTAGCCGATCTCTGGATGCGGATAACAGCTACACAAGATCTAACGTTGAGGTCTTGCTTACACTTTTAGACACCCCATGAATAGGCAAGACAAGAGTCATTATCTCAATGTTATTTTTCAAACTTGTAAAACAAAAAGCAATGCATGCTTATTGTAGCAAAACTGAATTGAGGTCCAATCCCAGCGGGTCCAGGGGTCCCCAAAGGTGTGGACGGAGTCGGCGAAGAAGGAATGACACGAAGACAGCCTTCAGTTGATCAGCAGCCTAATCAGGACCTCTAGCCAGGATCTCCAGCCAAAGTTCTGGTCGGAGCTCTGGTTAGGAACTGATGAGGATCTGATCGGCCATTGCCTTCTATCAGGAGTGGGGGTTCCTTGATGAGGCTCAGAGACTTCTGTGATGTGATGCTGAAAATTTTTGCACTTGTAGCATCTGTAGGTAAGACCTTGACATCTCTGTTAATGTCCTAAAGCAGGCCCCCTCAAACTACGGCCCGCGGGCCACATGCGGCCCTCCAAAAGGGTGTTTTTGCCTCCGCAGTGTGCATAGGAATTTGTTCATAGTTTTTTTTTTTAACTATAGCCCGGCCCTCCAACGGTCTGAGGGAGAGTGAACTGGCCCCCTGTTTAAGAAGCTTGAGGACCTCGGTCCTAAACTGATGTCCTCTCTTCCTATATTCTCTGAAGTAACTTTCTCTCTACCACAGCCAGTCCATGGACTCTGCTGATTCACCCACCCTCTTGTCATCCGTGCTGCAGCTGCCAGTGCTGAGCTGTGTGGAGAGTCCTGAGCAATGAACTCCTCGAGCATCCCTAACACCCATTGTTTCCCAAAGTGCAGAAAGTGTCTGGAGTCATGAGTATTACAGACAGCTTCCCCTCAGAGGTATGGACAGTCATCCTGAGGGGGCACCGAGCTGGAGGGCATCCTGCCCCTTCTCTCCTGGCAGGTAGGCCTCGCTGGCCTCTGATTATCGGGGATCGTGGTCTTTCTGAAGAGGTCACTTAGCACGTCCTCCCAGAAACTGGGGGAGTGTCCTCCAGAGAAGAGAGGAAGAACTGAAAGGCAGGTGTGAGGGCAGGAGTGTCCTCAGAGAGCCCTCCCTTCCCCTACCTGCCTCCCCCAATGTCCCCTGTGCAGGCCACATGTCCAGGACCAAAATTTCCGCTCCTACTCGGCCTGTTCACAGCCTAGCATCACCCCGACACAGCGCCCTTGGTCACGATGCCTAGGGCTTGGTGGCTGGGTCAGCAGAGGCACCTGTGCGGTGAAGGCTGCCTCTATGGGGGGCCCCCTGTCTTTGGTATTAGGTCCCCAGGGCCTGTGGCAGAGAAGGACAGTGACAAATGGGGCTGCAACATCCCATGCCAAGGTGGGGCGATCACACCAAGACCGAGAAGCAGAGGCAGCAGAGACAAAGCGGGGCTGCAAACCTCACAGGCTGTGGTCTGAATGGGAGCCCCTGGCTGCAGACCTGAGCTGGAGGCCCTGCGAGGCCAGCCCTTGCTCTAACCATGGCTCAGAGGGTGAGCCCTGAGCAGCGGGGAGAAAATCCTCATCTCTGCATGGTGATTTTGACTGCAAAATCCGTTTTACCCTGTATTTTGTGCTTTTCTGCAATCTCTGAATTTTCTACCATGAACATGCACTCTTGTCAAAGGTAATTGAAGAAAAAAAATTAGGGAACAAACCCTAAAAGACCTTCTACTACCTCATAGTAAGACGGGGGATGGGCTCTCCAAATACAAGTGAAAAATGCATGCAGTTGGAGTTCTAGGAGCATTAGGACAAGGCTGTTTTGCACAGTGTCTGGCTCCAGGCAGCCTGAGGACTGTGGGCCAGAGCCACGCCCACTGTTGGGATTCCTGCCCCTTCCACACTCTCCTAGAACCTGACTCCCTGGCCCCTCAGCCACTCAATGTCTGCACTCACTGTGAAGTTTGAAGCACCCACTTATGACTTGAAATCAAGGGAAAATTTGGTTTGAAGTCTGGTGCAATGAAGTGGACAAGCATCCACTATGAAGTCAGCATGAGGAGCAGAGAGGTGGAGATGTGCAGACAGCAGCAAAAGCAGAGATCGTGAGTTCACAGCAGCATGTTCAGGAGGCAGGCGGAGGGCAGGCCAGGACTTGGCAGCCCAGGAATCAGAGCAGGTGCATGAGATCAAGTAAGCGCCGCATCCACCGAATGGGACAGTGTGACGGTCATGCATTTGCTTTTCTGGTGACCTTGTTTTTATGGTGATACCGCTTTGCCATTTACAGGACCAATGATAACCTTTTCTTTTAAAATAAAGGCACGTGGAAATGGTGAGTCGATTTGAGGGAAAAGATGTAAGTGCTCACAGAGGTGATAGAAGCATGGCAAAATCAGAGAGATGGTACAAGGACGGCTGAAGACAAAACAAGGCAGTAGCGCAAGGCCTCTGTGCACCTGTGCTCCCAGCTCTGACATGACTGTGAGCTGATGTTCTGTCTGTCCACTGCTGTTCTCACAGCAGCATCCAAGATGTCGCACGACCTTAGCATGGCCCTAATGTCACTCTGGGCTGAATCCTGGCTCGGCAACCTCGATCCAATTATTCAAAATGCTTGAGTGGAGCAATAAATACTTCAAAACATAAAACATATCTAAAAAGGGACTTATCCGCAAAAGCCAACGATTCCATGTTCTGGCAATGAACTTGGAATAAAGGGCAGCGGTTTTTAATTTAGCTTCTCAAAAATAGCTCTTAAGAAAAACATCTTCCAACGGAGGCGGCACATGTGATAAAGCATAGTGAGAGCTGATGAGCTCTGTGCTGAACATGGGCATGACCTTCACGCCCGCAGGTTCTCGAGAAGGGGTAGCAGTCAGTCAGGGGACTTACTGAGCACAGACATTTTGCCCCAAGGACCTGTGTGTATGTCCCAAGGCTCCTGTAGAACATCTGTGCTGGAGTATGGCCCAGAGGCTGTGACAACTCATCTCTTTTGAAATCAGAACTCACATAGGCTACTTCAACTTGGGGTCAGAAGGAGGCTTCCACTCCGTGTCATCTGACCTTTAGGTACAGGGTTTTTCCTTTTTGGTACTGTTTTTTTGTGGTTGCTTTTTTTTTTAATTTCAGAAATGAAGGAGGGTATATAGTGAAGACACTAATAAAGGGAAAGGTTCAGAAACCCTCAGTGTAAAAAAAAAATGAGAGGGTGGCATGTCAGCGTTAAGACCAGAATCGTAGATGTTTAGACAGAGCTGGGCAGGCTACAGGTGACTTGTCCTTGTCCTTGCTTTTGCTTCTCCAAAAGTGACTCTCTTTGCACCCAGTTGCTAAATTGTTATCCCTGGATAACCCAAGAGAGCAAGGAAAAACAACAACACAAAACCCACACGATAACAAATGACACCACATTAGTTAAATGTACTTGGAAAATCAGAATCCTCTCCAGCCCAGGAGTGATGGGAACATTACCCATGGCAAAACCAGAATCAGGACTCAGTGAATCATTTATGCTCTGGCTCCATTTAATGAATGTGGTGGCACCCTTGTGCCAATGCTGTACTTAGCACGTGAGGAGAATTCTATATTTCTCAAAAAATATCCTCATGTGAAGTATTAAAAAAGTAAAACTAAGTAAATGAAAACACTGGATTTAAAGGGTAATACATTGCAGCTAACCGGAAATGGAGGCATTCTAATGTCCAAGAAGGACCTCATCTGGGTTCTAATCCTGGCTCTGTCACAGAGCAGCACTGTGCTTACTCAACTCGCTTCCTTTCCTCATCGATGCCACAGTTTCGCTGTCAACAGAAGGGAAAGGTGGGGGGTCGGATTTTCTGTGGTTCTGTGATTTCAACAGAGAAGCCTTGCAGGATTCATGGTGATTTGACCTCAAGGCTGGGCTGGGACCAGACAATGTGAAGGCCCAGCACCTGGGGCTCAGGCCCCAGCCTAGGGGAAGCCCTACAGGACAGAGGCCAGAAGTCTCTGGGACCGAGCCGGCCCACCACTGGGGCTGCTGATCTCTGGAGAAGGGAACGTGTTTGTGAACCACCCTGGGGTCCAGTGACTCCAGAAAAATGTCGGGAAGACCAAGGTTCCTGTAGTTGAAGACTATGAGTGCTGGTCCAGGTGCCTGGCTCAAGCTTCCTTCCCAAACAAATACATGGTTTTCTAGGTCCTGAAACCTTGAGACAAAACCTGATACTCCTGCTTTAATGGCTCTAAACCACAGACTCTCTGTCCCCTTACACAGGCTCATGGCCAGCTGGCCTTCGCCATTCCTCACAGCAGAACCCTGAGGGCAGGACGGAAAGAAACTAAATTCTTTCAGTGCTGGGAGGGACCTGCAATCGAGTAGAAGATGCAGGCCCAACAAACTGGTCACTGCTCTAGATGCTACAGCTTTCCCCACTTGTGAACATGCAAGCTTCCTGTTCTGTATTTCAGTTACTGCTGCTTGAATCAACTCACTTCTTTGGAATAGGATCCTGGGACTTGTATTGATCCATAATTGAGTACTCCTCTTCTTTATTATATGTAAGGCATTGAACTTGCCTCTATAATCAGAGGCAAAAGAAAAAAGTCTTGTTTTTACAATAGAACACGTAAATTGACTCACCTGCCCAGGCTGGGACCTGGCTGAGAAAGATTGGCATTTTTCTGGGATTCAGACATCACGGTGCTCATGACTGTCATGATCACAGAGTTGGGAATATGGGGATGGAAGCACGTGACATGGGTCTGGGAACGCTAAATGTCATCAAGACCTGCTGAAGCATCGAGGGTCAGGCAGTACATCATCTCAGGAGAGCAAACCTTGAACCGGCTGAACCTCAGCTCAGAAATGCGTGGGCCTTGACAGGTCAGACCCTGGTTTTCTTGCTTTAAAATGATTCTGCTGGATTGAGGCAGCTGCTCAGGCTCCTTCAGCCATGAGGCTGATGAGGTCCTACCTAATATGAGGGCTTTTCTGAGAGCTCACCATGAAGTAAGCAGCCCATGAACAATGATGGCTCACAAACCGCTGGGCCCCTGACCACTGACCTTGCTCTGCTCCCAGCGCCCTTGGCCCAGCATCTGGTCTTTTAGTCTGTGGTGTTCTCTTCCCACAGCCCTGCTGCTTGGCCTTGTGCTACAGTGCTTTCCTGTCTTGCTCTGACCAACCCCCCACCCCTAGGCGCACAAACTCACAGATGGCAGGCCCCGCAACCCTCCTTGTGCTGGGGAAGTCTCCACTCGGAGCAGACTCAGGAAGCCTGCCAACTCCCTGGCCTCCTGCAGACACTGTCTAATGTGAAACCATCATCAGATCATCCTCCTGGGTACCAGGCCCTGCTCTTCTACTTAGCACCTGCCTGACCTCTGTTGGTAATTTTTACCGGCTGCATTATAGAGAGCCAATTTCAGGCCACAGTCATTTCTATACCAAAACTATAGTGTGGTTTTTCCATGTAAACCATCCTTGGTAGGTGGTGAGCCTCTTGTAGATGAGCAGAAGAATCCAGGAGAACAGTGAAGTAGCACTGCGACCTCCGTGGGCTGGGCTAGTGCCCCTGTGGTCACTGTGACCATGTCTCTCTGTCCCACATGGCCAACCATTCCCGATCACAAGCAAGGACAGTCCAGCAGCACAGCACTGAGGGGTGAAGACCACCCTGGACCCACCAGATGCATGTCGGATTACTTGACATGCAAACCACAAGGTTTTCAACACCAAGCCTCTTCCTCCTGCCTCATTTCTGGCAGCTCCCTCAGACGTGTTGACCAGCTTCTCTTAAACACTCACTCCCAGTGAATCCAAATCATTAGTGGGGCATGGATGCCTTCCACAGCTGAGCTCTGCCTGCACCAGCCTTCCCTTCTGCCACTACCTGCACTTCCCTGCACGCAGAGCATGCCACGCTCCAGCTTCACGTCCCCCCACCGCCTGCCCCACTGGCTAGGCTTGTCAGCAGCAGAATTCTAACTCCCACCACCATGCTGCCTTTTATGCCTCCATGGAGCTCCTCAACACTTACCTGGTGTGCACACAGCTCTGCTCACATCCCATCACACCACCTGGTTCCTGGCCATCGGGTCACTGGTTCTGCGTGCCTCACAGGGCCTACACCACAGCCAGGTCTGTGTCCTGTTGTCAGAGGGAGGAAAACTACGATGCATCCACAACTCTCTCCAGCCCATTAAGGGAAAATCAGACACAGAAAGGGCTGAGCCTGCGATCTGAATTCCTTCCCTAGGTATCTCTGACATGTTTTTAAATTGAACTTAATTCCAAAAGCAGATTAAGAATTGTCTGGCAATGGGCAGTGTCTTTGAAAAGCCAACAAAAGCCAAGCACCCCTCCTTGCAGAAAGCTAGAACCATTCCAGGAAACAAGAGAAGGATGTGCTAGGCAATGGTCTGTCCCTTTCCCTTGGGACACGAGTGCACCAGGGGGTTCTCTGCCCAGAATGTCGAGGCCTGGGCGTGGAGCTGGAAGCCAGGAGCCCTGTGTGGACAGGCGTCAGTCAGCTCCCGCAACTTATATGCACCAAGCCTTGTTCTCCGCACTCTCTTCTAGAAGTCTCCAGTTCTGCTTGGCCAACATCTTGATATGGCTCCTGAACTTATATTTTTCTTCCTCCAAGGTCTGCCTCACACGGGTGAGCACCTAAAACCCAGACCAGCAATGTCTCACACACCACACACCCCTGTGACTCCACTGCTGGGATCACAAAGATGGCCATTTCGGTGTGATCTACACCAGTTGGAAGGGCCAACACAGCCAATGACATGGGGATGGCCAAGTGCACTTTGCAATCAGGCAGCCACTACCACGTGTGGCCACTGAGCACTGAACGCACAGCCAGTCTGAGCTGAGATGCGCCATCAGTGCAACATATACAACAGATTCTGAGGACTTAAACAATGTAAACTATGTCATTAACAAGCTGCCCTGCAGGGGCGGAGGCAGTTACCTGTCTACCCCCTACGGCAGCCTCTTGTTCTCCTGGGCGGCCAGGGCCTTGGCCTCCTGCTCCTTCAGCGCTGCCTCCTGTTGGAGCTGGTCCTGCTGCCTGAGGAGGGAAACCCACCCGCTAGGAGCCTTCATAGCCTCTGTGAGCAATTTCTCTGCAGAGCTGAGGGAGGCGGGGATGGGCAGGGGTCTCCTTCAGCCCTAGACCCCAGTCCTTTCCCCCGCCCATGTGTCCCCAGGGTCCTGTCCAGTCCCTGTGAAGCAGCAGGTCCAAGGGAAACATGACAGGCCACACTGAAAGGGGAACAGGAGCCCTGGGAAGCCCACCAGTCACCCCACCAGTGGCCGCCATTCACCTCAGCCTGACCGCCTGGCTCTCCATCTCTAGGGACCAATGCAGCAGCGTCTCGGGTGGCTGTGCTGGCCCATGAGGGCCTCATCCTGCCCCGTCAGTTGGTCATGGGGTGCCCACAGGCACACGGGGTCCTGCATCAGGGCCTCCTGGACTGCAGTCAGCTGCTCCTGCTACTCCCCCAGCTCTTCAAGCTCCCACTCCTCGGCCCCCTGCTGGTTCTCGTGGCCCAGAATAGAAGGTTCCTCCTGCCCCAGAGTGAAAAGGTGAGGATGCCTCACTGAGTGCAGGCTCCGGGGAGTCACAGATTCTGCATCCCTGTACCCCCACAGGCAGTGATGGGCCAAGAGCAGGGCATTTGCAGACCCCAAAAGAGCAGAGACCCTCAGGGCAGGCAACACCCAGCCATTGCTGAGTGTGGTTGTTCCAGGAATTAAGGAACTGCGCTGGGCCAGGCCCACGGCAAGAATGGACCTTCACATGGTGCTACATTGCGTCCTGTGCCCTCTCCACACACGGGACATTTAGGGGCAAATGATGCCCGTTCTCTGGATCACTTGGTTACACTCTCTGACTACTTTTAAAAGTCTGTTGAAAAGAAAAAGGTAAAGTAGCCCTAACTGGTTTGGCTCACTGGATAGAGCATTAGCCTGTGGACTGAAGGATCCCAGGTTCGATTCCAGACAAGGGCACATGCCCAGGTTGCCTGCTCAGTCCCCAGTGTGGTGAATGCAGGACGCAGCCAATCAATGACTCTCATTGCCATTTCTATTTCTCTCTTCCCTCTACCTCTCTGAAATCAATAAAAATATATTTGAAAAAAAATTTTAAAAATAATAAAAGCTGTTAAAAAGAAAGTACATAGGAAATCAATAAGGATACAGAATCCTGAACAACACTACCAACCACTTTAATCTGATATTTATGGAACAAGCATCCACTCAGCACAGCCTGTAGTACCTCCCTTCTCCTCCCCCCAGTCCTGTCAATCAACAAGAAGGCCAGTGTCCCTGGGAGGCAATACCTGTCCCCTAGGCTCTGCAGTGGCTGAGAACTGCTGGTCTGAGCCGAAGCTGAGTGAGGGAACTGGTCACCCAGGAATCACTGATCAATGACCAGGACACTGCTCTGACCCTGGACACGCCCTCTGGCAGGCAGGGTGCCAGGGGGGCATGCGCTCTGGAAGGCCTACCTGTGTGGCCCTGTAAGCCCTGAGGGCGTGTACGATATTGAGCAGCTGCTGGAGGTCTCCCTCCAGCTCTTCATTGAGGGTCTCCCAGTGCTGGCTGCAGGCCTTTTCCTGCTGCAGTCAGATCGCCAACTCTTCTGCCTGCAGAGCCAACGACTTAGCCCACACAGCCAAGTCCCAAAGTGATCTTGGCTTTAAAGCAAACCCCACACCTGTCACTCCACAGGCCACTTGGCCACCGGCTTCCCAGTGTATTCTGAACACCACCCATCATTACCTGCTTCTGGAACTGCTGGTTCTCCACCCGCAGCTCCATGTATTTGACGCTGCTCTCCTGCAGGGCCAGGGAGGCGCCCCGCACCTCCTGGACTGTTCCCTGGAGGGTCTGGTTTTCTTCCTCCAACGTCAGGATCCAGCTGGGGGCTGAAGAGCAAAGGAGTCAGAGCCCAGATTCCAGGGCCTCTGCTTCCCCTCTTTGTAGATCTGAAGTGCCAGGATGGGCAGCTGGGTGCCCTCCCTTTTTCCCAGGGTGCTGTTGCTGTCAGCACCTGAGGGTTCCTCAGGCTTTTGTGGCCCCTCTGCTGGCCCAGCTGGATCTGTTAGGGGAACCACCCAGAGCTTAAGAAGAAAGCAGGTTTCTGTGGAGATGCCAATGCAAAATTTTAAGATGGTGGAACCACTTTTAAGTAATTCTAACCTGACTGTCTATTCAAGGATTTCACTGACTCACAGAGAGCAAAGTGATGGCGTGGTCTGTGCCAACCCTCAGAGTGGGGGGTTCAGCCTGGGGTGTGCTGGCACGATCATTGACCAGTATGTCTGCGGGTGGAGAGGCTCTGGGGGCGTGTGCCCAGTACTGCCATCCCCAGGCAAGGTCCTTCGGGTGGAGATTTCATTTTGCAATTTCATGATTGCATTGAAGAAAGAATGAGACAGGAGATCTAAATTGCTTGGAAAAGTCTAAACGAGATAAAAACATAAGGTAAAGGCAGATTTCCTCCCTTGGTTTTAAGCAGCTTGAATGCAGAACAGAAAGGGGAGCACAGACCCCAGAAGAATGGGAGTTCCCTTCCTCTTCCTGCCACCAGCAGGTAAAGGAATGTGTGAGGGATCAGGGTGCTCCCTCACCTGTCCCTCCAGGGCCACATCCTCAACCTTGGGAGCCCCCTCACACTGCACTGCTCCTAGGGCTGAACCCCACCTGCTTCCTCTTTACCCCCCCACCCCCTGGGCTGGAAGGACCTGGAGGAGTTGCAGGCTTTCACTGCGGCACGTGAAGCTGGACCTTCTCATCACCCACCAAGGACAGTGGCACAGACCCAGAAGCCAGAACAGACTGAAGACCCCAAGCAACAGGGAGCTCAGCAGGGGAGCAAGTGAACCATCATGGCCCCAATGCCAGCTCAGTACTCATCACACACAAACACGCATGCTCTCAACACATGGAAGCACGTCAAAGGCTTCATTCTGACAAGGCTACAAAGGACACTGCCAAAACCACTAAGTCACAACCTGTGCTCATTCAAAGGATACCTTTGCAGCCTTCGCTTTAAAAATAACTCCTTTAAAAATTGGGGTGACCCTGATCAGCGAGGCTCAGTGGTTTCATGTTGACCTATGAATCAGGAGGTCACAGTGCAATTCAAGGTCAGGGCACATGCCCGGGTGGCAGGCTTCATCCATAGTAGGGGGTGTGCAGGAGGCAGCCGATCAATGATTCTCATCACTGATGCTTCTCTCTCTGTCCCTCTTCCTCTCTGAAATCAATAAAAATACATATTTGGAGAAAATTGTGGTGAAATACACTGACTGGCCAGATTATTATGAGCACCCCATCAGTACAATGAAGTGAATTAGTTATACAAATCCTATGTAATAAAAGACAAAAAGGGTAATTAACTGTACCTCCGCTACGCTTCCCATTGGCTAATCAGGGCAATATGCAAATTAACTGCCAACAAAGATGGCGGTTAATTTACATACATAGGCACAATGATGGGAGGCGAAAGGGGAAGGATGGAAGAAGCCGCCTGCCGCTGACGATGATCGGAAACCCAGGTGGCAGGCAAGAGCCGGGTGGCAGGGCAAAGGCGGAGAACCTGGGCTGCCTTTGCCCTGCACAAACTATGCAGCTGGGAGAGGGGCACGGGGCCACTGGGAGCAGGGCAGGAACTTCCCCGGGTTTGCATCAGGCAGCTGGGAGCAGGGTGCAAACTATGCAACCAGGAGAGGGGCACCAGGCCGCTGGGAACAGGGTGGGAACTTCCCGGGGTGGGCGTCAAGCAGCCGGGAGTAGGGCCAGAACTGCCCCGTAGCTGCTTGCTCATTCACTTACTCATTATTCACTCACTCACTCAGCAAACTCTCTCAGGTCCCTGGCACCAGGCCAGGCACTGAAGTTGAAACAGGATAAGACAGAGCTATGTCCTCAAGATGTTAGTAATTCAGTAGGGCAAAGCAGACACACGAAGGAGGCAGTTGTACTCACAGATGCACTGTACTGGGTTCGGTGAGGGCTGTAACTAACGCTGACTTTGTTCTCTTGATAAAATGGGGCCTCGGGAGCCAGGCCACCCCAAGCCTGTAGGCCTGTGCCTAGGCCAGGAGTGGCCGGGGTCCTGGAACATGACAGAGGGTGCAGGTCAGACTGAGGGGTCTGGCCCCACCCCTAACTCCCCACCCCCGAGTGCACAAATTTTTGTGCACCGGGATACTAGTAATAATAATAAAACCTTAAGAGTATTTGCTTAGGAAGTTTTCAATACTCAGTATTTTTGGAAGTGTCAATGAAGTACTGATGAGGTGGTCATAATAATCTGGCCACTCAGTGTATATACAACACAGAGTTCACCATTTTAACCATTTTCCAGCGTACATTTCTGTGGCATTTGATACATTCCCACTGACCTGCACTCACCACTGCCCACCACCTGACTCAATACCTTACGCCAAGGCGCTGCACTCCTGGGAAGTAAGGGTGAGGGACCTCCAAGGGCAGCAGCGGGGCTGGTGACAAGTCTCTTTGCCCTAAAGGCCTGTACCCCAGAGGCTCTCGTGATGACACAACCGTTTATGGGAAAACAACAATGGTTCTCTCCTGGGTGCTACACTCATGAGCACCCCCAGAGCCAGAGGAATGAGTGTCTTTAATAGACCAGGGCGGGAGGACAGCCATCCTATGCTGGCGCCCTGAGGGCCAGGCCAGCGTAGAGCTTCATTGTCTCCTCTCCTGAGACACGCACATCAATCCTGTGAGGGAGCTTCATTGCCCCCATTTTGCAGATAAGAAAACAGTTTTAAAAGAGGCCGCCTGGACAGCAGGTGGAGGAATGAGGACTCAAAGCCGAGTCTAACTCAAGAGTCCACCACACCATCCACGCAAAAGTTCCTCCACACTTTGTTCCTGAGCTGCCAGCTAAGCACTAGGCGTGGGAACACCAAGATGTCCCGGGCACTGGCCTACAAGGGCTCACAAACTACATGGAGTGTCCACATCAGGGGGCCTTTCCAACCCCACCAGCCACCCTGGTCTATGACAAACATTTGGTCTGAGAGGGTCCCTGCCACGGAAACCACTCATGTACTCCACCAAGGGGCAGTGTCCTGCCCATGACCCTGAACTCCCAGAGCAGGGATTCCCGTTTTGCCCATCCCTGGAGAGCCAGGACACCCAACCACAGAAAGAACTAACTTCTCACCCAGATTCACAGTTCAATGAACTGACTAGGTTTGAAGCTGATGGGATCCCTTGAAGAGAAGAAATATTCAGCTGCTTTCAGCAGCCTCTCCATGATGCTTAGGAATGTTGATCAGAATTGGAAACGAAGCCCCTCCTCAAACCAGCTCAAGGCCCTCCTGTGCTCTGCAGAGCTCTAAGAACACCTTCCCTGCACTCTCAGGTGCACGTGTGCTGGTGTTGAGCACAGGACCTGGCTTCCTGTAGGCTGGGCGCCCAGGCTCCCTGTTGCACCACCTGCCACTCCACCCACCTTCCGCTGGCCAACTGCACACCTTGTCTGGGTGCTAGGAGGGTCCCAAACATGAGAGGGAGATGCCCGAGAAGCAGACAGTTAGCAACCCCTGCCCAGGGAGACAGAGCGGACTCCACCCATCTGCCCAATTATGACATGAACAGAGGAAATCATGCCCAGGCTACTGTTGTAATGGAGGTCAGTGACCACTGGGGAAGGCTCCTGCCATGCAGAGCTTTCAATCCCCCACGAACGGATCTAAGACATACTCTGGGGGTCAGCGTGCTGTCATCTCGCAGCTCCTGGGACTGTCCACATGGGAGCTGAGAAAACTGGCAACACTAACTTTGTAGTTCATGTCTTGACTTCAAGGCTGCCAGATCATGTTCTCCTTGGGGAGAATGGCAATGGAACAGTTCCAAATGGCCCTTGAATAAAACCCTATTGACTTGGGTGAGGATGGGCTGACCCAGGAGATTCAGAGCCAAGGGCTCAGCTCCCTGGATGAGGGAGAAGCTGCAGCCAGGCTGGCTCCCAGGCACCAGGGGCTACTGCCTACCTTCTCACAGCTGCTCCACCTCCCAGCTCAGGTTTTGGGTTGGTTCATCCTCTGGACCTGTGAAACCTCAAGGGCCATGTTCTCCCCCAGCAGCTCCTCTAGGTACTTCTGGGAGGTGTCCATGGTCCTAGTTCAGGAAGAGGGGAAGGGTGAGGATGTGCCTCGGGGCACCCTCTGGGCAGGCCCCATCCTCATACATTTACCTTTATTCCTCCAGGATGAAGACCCCCCATGCACTGCTCACTTCCAAAAACATAGCTGCACAGAAGAGACTCCAACACAGGGCCCAGCTGGGAGACCTACAGCCAGTAAAGGACATGCTGACCCACTGACCTAGGACGTGATGAGGACTCTGATTGGTGTGTCAGCAAAGTGACCCACAGCACAGGGCTGTAAACCAAGTGATATCATGCCAGACAGCTCTCTGGCCCCTCAGCAGGTTTAACTGTCTCAGAAAGCCCGTGTGGACTCCCAAATCTCAGCTCAACTCACACCATAAACACCTGCAGAGACACTTTTTTCAACAGACATCCATCTACATTCCACCTCAGAGAAAAGCAACACAGCAGTCAGGCCTATCTATTTTTCCAATATATATATATATATATATATATATATATATATATATATATATATATATACTAGTAGCCCGGTGCACGAAATTCATGCACTGGGGTGGGGGAGGAGAAGGGGACCCCTCAGTCTGGCCTTTACCCTCTCCAATCTGAGACCCCTCAGGGAATGTCCAACTGCCTGTTTGTGCCCACACTTTTAACAGATAACAGCTCCATTGTTGTTTGTTTCTTATGCTTAAAACCATTGGACGTAGTAGGTATTCCAAGTGTGTATACATTTTGGGGGGACACCCTGTATATCTCTAGTCAGCGGTGAAAGAAACCAACAGCAGATTTGGAACCCCCAGACAAGGAACCTCCCTCACTCTCCACATGTCTCCCCACTTCACTTTCCACCTTCGTGGGCAGCAGGAGAATTGTTTTCTCTCATTAATTCGGAAAAGCACGTCCTGTCACCTGCTGCCCGGCAGGAGTGCGCTAGGCCCCAGGCAAGCGAGGCTCAGTCAGGGCAGCCTTCGCTCATGGGTGCTGGCACCCAAAGTGCACATTCCTCCTCTACAGTCGCCCCGACTATTCCACTGTTTCACTGAGAGGACGGAATTCCTCTCCGCCTCTGGGTTCTTGATCTTGAACGCTGACCAAAGGCACCTCAGCGAGGGCCGCCTGCGCCCAGCAGGTGTGTCTCTGTACCTGCTCCTGCCTCAGCACCTGCATTAACCCCCCAGAGGTGATCTCGTAGCTGCACTGGCCTCCGTGGGAACAGGGCATCACCACTCCGCCCTCTCAATGTCATCTCACAGGTGCCCACCCTCAGCACCCAGAACACCCAGACACTCCCCAAAGGACGTGAGCACATCAGAGGGGATGTGTGCACATCCTGTGGGGGTGTTAGGCATGCTGGGTTGATGGAAGTGTGGTGGAGAGGCGGGGGGAACTTGTGCACGCCTTGGTTTGCAACTGTTGCAGGCATGTGAGGTGAGGATGACAGTGTGTTGGGGGATGTTCACACGCCAGCGGGGGATGTGCACACTGGAGGCCTCTGGCTTTGCAGATCCGCAAACACCCATGGTGCGGCCAGGAGGACGTCAGTCTGGCCCGCCACGGTGGCTGTCCCTGTGATCCTGCACCTCTGGGCCAGGAGGCGGATCTTGCGCAGCCACTGCTGGGTGCTGATGGCCTGCAGGCGCGACTTCAGCTCAGCCTGCAGGTTCCGCTTGGTGCGCTCACAGCTGTCACCACCGCCATGTGGGGAGAACAGGTCGCCCTCTGCCGGCCTGCCTCCCCTGTCCAGAGGCTCTCTGCGCTGCTCACCTGCCCAGAGTTACTGGGGCTGGGCAGAAGCCAGGCGTCCTGCCCTGCCCAACCCCGCCGATCTGCCTCTGTGCGAGCTGCTGCCCCACTGGGAAGGGTCACGGATCTGGGTCCCCGGACCGAGGACAGCCTCATGCGCTGGCCCCGGCCCGGCAGTGTCACAGATTCGGGTCCCAGGACCGTGCACAGACTCAAGCGCTGCCCCCCCCCACCCTGCAGGGTCATAGATCCGGGTCCCAGACTGCCTACAGCCTCAAGCGCTGCCCCTCCCCCCCCCCCCGCCCCCCGCCCACCAGGTCATGAATCCGGGTCCCAGACTGCCGACAGCCTCAAGCACTGCCCTCCACCTGGCAGGGTCACAAATCCAATCCCAGACCACGGACAGCCTCAAGGACAGGCCCCCCCCCCCCCCCCCCCCCCCCCCCCCCGTCTGGCAGGGTCACAGATCTGGGTCCTGGACCGCAGATAGCCTTGCCCACTGCCTCCCACTGTCAGTATGCAAATTAGCCGCCATCTTGTTGCTTCATGGTGGGGGTCCCCAATGGGGTGCCTGGCCAGCCTGGATGAGGGGATGATGGCTGTTTGCAGCTGGTCTCAACCCCTTCAGGGTGGGGGTTCCCACTGGGGTACCTGGCCAGCCTGGATGAGGGGCAGAGGGCCGTTTTCAGGCTGGTGGGTGACTGAAGCTCCCAACCTCTCCTTTTTTTCTTTTCTTTCTTTTTTTTTTTAATTCTGGGATTTATTTATCTTCTATGGCTGTCACTGGAGCTGAGAGCCGGCTTTAGCTCTGAGGCTCAGCTCCAGCTCTGAAACCTGGGCTGCTGAAAGCAGGGATCTGGGCATGTTTGGGTTCTATAATTGTAACATTGCTGCGATCCTGCTGGCTGAAAGCAGCTTCTATATTTGCAACATAGTTGCTTAGAGTGCAAGCTCAGAGGCCAGCAGCGGCAGGCGGGGAACCTTGGCTTCCTCCATCACTGGAGCAAGCAAGCCTCCTGTTCGCTTCAGCTGCCTGGCTGCCGGCCGCCATCTTGGTTGGCAGTTAATTTGCATATCTCCCTGATTAGCCCATGGGAAGTGTGTTGGAGGTATGGTTAATTACCATGCTTGTCTATTATTAGATAGGATATCAGAGTTGAAGGGAGAGGGAGAGATAGAAACATCAATGAGAAAGAATCATGAATTCACTGCCTCCCACAGGCCACCGCTGGGGATGGAGCCCACAACCTAGGCATCAGCACTGGCTGGGCAGGCCCTGTCTGTTTTGAGGGCTTTAAGTGGTGCCCACTCAAGCCGCTGAGCTAAGCAAGTGACTCTTTGTCATCAGCAGGTCACTGTGTTGGCAGAAGCACCAACCCAGGAGCAGAAAATTAGAGAAGAACACAACATAAACCAAAAACTTCCCCAATCTTGTACACGTGGTGTGACAGTGTCTGATAATATAGTCTCACCTGGTGGGAGGAGTGCACCTTCTGACAGGTATGGGACTTGGATGGAAGGGGTGTGGCTAAGAGTCTGTACTGGGTTTGAGAGCTGAGTCTAGGCCTCTCAGTTCCACAGTCGCTCCATTGATATGGGTCCTGGAAATAAATGGCTATTTGGATGAGCTTTTGTTCAACACACAGTTCTTATATGATTATAAATGAAAATTAACCACTTAGCCCTGGCCAGTTTTGCTCAGTGGATAGAGCATTGGCCTGCAGACTCAATGGTCCCAGGTTCGATTCCTCTCAAGGGCATGTTCCTTGGTTGCGGGCACATCCCCAGTAGGGGATGTGCAGGAGGCAGCTGATTGATGTTTCTGGCTCTGTATCCCTCTTCCTTCCTCTCTGTAAAAAAAAACAATAAAATATTTTTTTTAAAAAATTAACCACTTAATTCTACTATTGTCTATCCACATTTCTAATTTTTTTCCCTATCAGCCTAATTACAGAAATTTGATTTATTCCTTCTAGGTAACAACACATTCATTTTATTTAGTGAAGACTCACCTAGAGAGCTCATGTCAGGAATTCTTCTCCCCATCGACTGTGAATAGTTCATACATTAGAACACCTGAACTCCACCAGTCAACTGCCTAAAAAAAACGAAAAAATTTGATAGAACATTAACTAGTGTGCAATCTATAAGAAAATTAACAAAGTAAACCTGTATATTTGGAAAATACTTTATTTTATTTTTAAAACATATATTTTTATTGACTTCAGAGGGGAAAGGAGAGGAAGAGATAGAAACATTGATGATGAGAGAGAATCACAGATTAACTGCATCTTCCATGTCCCCCTACCCCACTGGGAATTGAATGTGCAAACTAGGCATGTGCCCTGAAAGGGAATTGAACCATGACCTCCTGGTTCATAGGTCAGTGCTCAACCACTGAGCCACGCCAGTTGGGTCACCAAAACTTTTAAGGCTCCCCACCTGACCTGCAACCAGAGCAGCAATGAGCAGCAGCAGCTCATCCCAGGCTGAGCCCATGAACCTGCACTCAAGGCCACCTTTTCTCTGATTGTCCAGTGAGCTAACCGCAGCCCCACTTTGGCTCCCTTATTTCCCACAATGTTCCTAGAGCCATAGGAGCCGTGCTCTGCTGTTGCTTGTTCTATCCTGATGCCTACCTGTTTTCACTATCCCCAGCTTCAATAAACGTATTGTATTCTCAAAATCTTCTGAACTCATGCTGTGAAATCTTTTCTGCATGAAGTAAAAAATCAAACACTACAGGGCAACCTGAGGCCTACCGCCTCCAGGTTGTTTCCTGTTCTCACGGTTATGCCTGGGACACCCTCTATAGAGACAGACCAAGGCATGGTTTTGCTTACATGGTTTGGGAGAAAACGTGATGGCCCACACTCACTTTGGTGTTGTTGAGTCAATTCAATCTTGTTTTTCTTTTTCTTTTTTAAAACATCCATGAGCCTTAACTGGGTTGGCTCAGAGGATAGAGCATTGGCCTGCAGACTGAAGGGTCCCGGGTTCAATTCCTGTGGAGGGTACATGCCCTGGTTGTGGGCTCTATTCCCAGTAGGGGGTGTGAGGGAGGGATCCGATTTAATGATTTTCTCTCATCAAGGATGTTTCTATCTCCCTCACCCTTCCTCTCTGAAATCAATAAAAAATATACTTAAAAAAATCCATGTGAGAGAGACACATTAACTGATTGACTCCCACAGTCACGCTAACCAGGGCCTGGGATCTAGCCTGCAACACACATATGTGCCCTTGACCAGAATCAAACTCAGGACCCTTCGGTCCACAGGCTGGTGCTCTATCCACTGAGCCAAACTAGCTAGGGTGAGTCAATTCAATCTTAACACTATTCCTTTTAAAATGAAATGTTTTTAATGGTTTCTTAGAGAGGGAGAGGGAGAAACATCAAAGATGGGAATCATTGATCAGCTGCCTCCTACATGCCCCCCTACTGGGATCAAGCCCCCAAACTGGGCATGTGCCCTATAAGGAATGGAACCAGTGATCTCTTGCTTCATGGGTCCAAACCCATTCATTGAGCCACACCTGCCGGGTGCACTATTGTTTTTAATTTTGGAATCAATTACAGATGTCCCCCATGTTCCCTCTGCCCATTCCCCCTTTGCCTTCCTCTATCCTGCCCCCATTGCTTGTAGGACCTCACCACATTATTGTCTGTGTCCATGGGCTATGCATATATGTATATACCTTTTTAAAAATATATTTTTATTGATTTCAGAGAGTAAGGAAGAGGGAGATAGATAGAAACATCAGTGATGACAGAGAATCACGGATTGGCTCCCCCTGCATGCCTCCTACTGGGTATCAAGCCTGCAATCCAGGCATGTGCCCCCAGCCAGAATTGAAAGCAGGACCCTTCAGTACACAGGCTGATGCTCTATCCACTGATCCAAACCAGCCAGGACTTAAATGTGTGTGTGTGTGTGTGTATATACATATATATATATATACATATATATAGATTTTAGACAGAAGAATTAAAAGAGAGATAGAAACATTAATAATGAGAGAGAATCACTGATTAGCTGCCTCCTGCAAGTCCCCACCCACACTGGGAATTAAACCACAACGCAGGTATGTGCCATGACCAGAAATACAACTGTGACCTGCTCGTACATAAGTTGATGCTCAACCACTCAGCCCCACCATCTGGGCTATCTTCTTTTGAAATATTTTTCAAATATGTATTTTTTATTGTTGATGGTATTACAGATGTCTCCCATTTCCCCTGTGTATATGTTTTTGGGGGGATCTTTTCCAGTTCTCCCCACCCCTCCTCTAGGAGAGCTGTCAGTCTTTCCCAGTTAACCAGGCCTCTCGTCCCATCTTCTCCTTCCCCAGAGCCACTGGCAGGACTACAACACCTTGTTGCTCATGTTCCCAGGCTGGAAAGCTAGCCCTCTCCTGAGCGGTTTAGAAAACTACACTACCCAGAAAGCAATGCGTCCACGCAGGGCATCCGGTTGGGGCGGGACTTCCGGAGTCCTCTTCCTGGCTGACATTTTGACTTCTTCATGCTGTCCAGTGGCTCAAGGGCTTCTGCGCGCCTATCGCGGGAAGGAGGAGACGTGGGAGGCCCCATCCGGCCGTGCAGGGTGTGTCTGAGCCTGTTGAGCCGCAGCCGGCGGGATTGGGGCGTCCGGGCCTCCCGACTCCTCTCCGCTGACAGAGTTCACTCTGCGTCACCCCATTGGACCCTCCAGCCTCTGTTCCCGCTGCCGCTCGGGTCCCGCAGCCCAGGTCGCAGCGTCCAGCACAGTGAGTCCTCGTGGGGGACCCGGGGTGAGAGGGGGAGGAGGGCGACGGGCTGCGGGGCCGCCGGGTGAGGCCGTGGGGGGACTGAGCCGGGAGGTGGGGACACCCAGGCCTGGTTTGTGTCTAAAGGCGACAGAGAGGACGAGAGGCGGGTCCCGGGAGGAGTTTTACTTTCATGCTCAGGGCGACGGGGCTGCGGGTGGTTGTGAACAGCAGAGGATGAGGCTGAGATGCGGGTCTAAACGTTCCCCAAACGCCCAGAGGAGGAGCCGCCTCCAGGAGAGAGGGCGGCAGTGAGGGCGGGAGGAGGGGCTGTGAACACAGCGACCCGGCAGGAGGCGCCCTGAGGACCAGCCCTGAGGGAGGCGGCATCTCCGCGGCGCTGGACCTCGGTCCCGAGCCCCTGGGTCCTGGGATGGGTACCAGGCCCGCAGCAGCCCTTTAGTTCCCACAGATTCCTGCAGGTGCCGAGCCGCTGAGTGGGCTGGGCTGTGGGGGTGTCAGGGCCTCACACTATCGTGGCCTCTGAGACAGTGGGGTCCTGGGACTGTCCAGCCCCTCTCCTCGGGGGACCTTGGACCTGGGGACCTTGAAGGGACACCAAACCCAGAACCCTAAGTCAAGGGTCAGATGAGTGGCACCTGATTTTGGCAGCCAGTGGAATTGTGTGTGACAGGTGTTTCCATGCATGGGCTCCAGAATGTGCAAAGGCTTGGAGTGAAGCCTCAGCTGATTCAGGGCGGAGCAGGGGTACATTTTTAAAAATAGGAACTGGAAACAGGGACAGGAATCAAGTGCAGAGGAGCTTTGTGACCACTTGGGTTTCTGTTCTGCTGGTGATGGGGTCATTGGGGTAATTGGTCAGTAGAGCAGGTGACCTGTCCCAGGTCTCATTAGACTGCCTGTGGCTGCAGCATGATGCACAGTATGGGTGTGAGGACGGTGGTAGAAAGCCGAGGACGGAAGCTGCTGTGATAGTGTTGGTGAGTGTGATGGTAACTGGAGCACAGTGGTGGTTGTGGATGTGGAAGAAGCGGTTGCATTATGGATCAGTGATTTTAGTGTAGCCACCTGGATTTTCTAATTTTGAGAATTGGAGAGAGGGGTAAGAATCACAGACGATGTAAAGATTTGATTTTAGCACCTGATGGTAAGAAAGCACCATCAACTGACAGAGTTCCATAGGGGGAAAAGTAGTGCCATGAGGAATATAAAATCTTTCATGAGGAATATAAAATCTTTTATTTTTTCCTATTAGGGTATGAAATATTTCAGAGATCAGTTCATGATCATCTGGAACTCTGAGGAGTAGTTCAAGATGACTGACGACTACTTTAAAAAATAGTAAAGCCTATGGAGCAGGGAGGAGTTGTAGATCACCTTTTCTTTTATTAATTGGAGGTAGAAGAGTAATTCAAAAAAGGTGAGACTGTGGCTGGTGCATATTTCTTTCTTTCTTTTTTTTTTAAACTGGTAATTATTTTTTTAATATAGTGTATTGATTTTTTACAGAGAGGAAGGGAGAGGGATAGAGAGTTAGAAACATCGATGAGAAACATTAATCAGCTGCCTCCTGCACACCCCCTACTGGGGATATGCCCGCAACCAATGTACATGCCCTTGACCAGAATCGAACCTGGGACCCTTCAGTCCATAGGCTGATGCCCGATCCACTGAGCCAAACCGGTTAGGGCCATATTTCTTTCTTTTCTTTTCTTTTTTTTTTTTTTTTTTTTTTTTTTTGAGCAACAGAGAAATTACAGTGAGGAACTGGGCCAAGTGGGATTTGGGCACCGGACTATACAATGCACTCATTGATCCACAATAAAAACCATAACCAGGTGGGTGCTCCGCAAACCAGTTGACTTGACGCGGTGGGGGCAGCCGCTTTCACAGGCATTCATGCAACCACTAACCATAGGTGACGACCCTGCTACCCCTGGAAATGCTTCCCCACCCTTGAAACGGTAAAGGTATGCAGGGAGGCCTACTTGCTACTTCTGTGGAATCAGGGGCAGGGAGAACACTCTATGGACCAAACTAGGTGTGGGAGGGGGGCACCTAGTGGGACAGGAGGCTGTGCCATATGTGTCCACGGCTTCCAACAAAGCATGCCGCCACCTTGACATCATCCATGGGTGACTCCACATAGGCTTCCCCTCCCCTCGGTTCTTCACTTCCAAAAAACATGCGAGGGGTGCGACACAACAAACCAACAATTGAAAGGATGTGGCCCACCCTCACACAGGGTTACGGGTATATGCTTCGGAAATCAAACGCACATTCGACCTAATGCAGCTGAGGCACAGCTTCAATGAGGTGCATGAAGTAGGACTGAAAACTGGCTGATGGTGACACAACATGGAGTAGCTCAGGGGAGATGGGGTGCACGAGGAAGTGCGCTGTTTACTATTCAAGTGCTCACAAACAGCAACACACAATAGGATCCAACCAGCCCAACCCCTCCATTTGGACTCAGGACCCACACTTCGAAAGAAATGCTATCAGCACAAAAATCCATGGGCCCCAAACAATACTCTCCCGGTCTGTGTCTTCTATGTCTCTTCTATTCTTGAAACAAAACAATGATATTGAGAGCGCACCCAACCAATACGGTGCGTGTCTGTGTGTGTGTGTCTGCATGTGTGTGTACATGTGTGTGTATGCTCATAGGCACACTAACATGGGAAAGGACACTATTCACTCACAAACAACACTGTGCTCACAGCTCCTATAGGAAACATGTCAGCTCCCCACAAGCACACACTACACAGATACATAGGGGTGAGCACGCATATTCACAGCTTCCCTTCTCTAGAAAGCTGCACCATGAGGCAACCCTGGGGCATGACAAGCACAAGACATGTAATTCCATGCTAGCCAGGTGACTGCAGGAGCACAGGCCCCTCCAAAATAATGCACAGGTCCCTCCATCACAACAGCAACCTCGGTCGTCCGGACATGGCCACCAGGAAAGGCACACAGACCTTTCACTCTTTCAGATGCTCACTTGGTAAAATCCTGCCCCACATACTGTGCTGGGTGGGCTGCATATCTGGCGCTTCGGCCAGACGGGTCATGCTGTGCTGGATGTTCCTCTTCACAGCACAAACACATCCGCCCAAGGACGCGCTGGGGCACCGCACAGGGAACCTCCAAACAACAACGACCTCCCATGGATAGACAAACGGGAACTTCCACCTTCCATCCATGACTTGCCTACCACTTCCACTGGTCTGCCACAGCCCCTCCAAGAGCTGCCCACACGAGTCCTCAGTGGACAGCGGGTGGGTAGCTTCCCCACGAAGAACGCACCACGACACACTGCTCAGGCATTAAACATTGATCCCATCAGCTGCACAACCGGTGGCTCAGCCGGAATACCTACCCATATTTATTTCTTAAACACTCACCAGGATTTCTTGTGACCCTTTGTGTGGTGTGGTGTGTTGCAACCAGTTTGGTTGATTTGCTTATGGGCATGAGTTGGCATCTGTGGGCATGGGGTAGAGGACCATAGGCAGTGGTACTTGAGTACTGAAGGGTGTGAGTGGAGAAGAGACGTCAATGCAGCAGCAGTAGTGGTAGGCTCTGGATAACTGAGGTCTGATGTAGTTTTCAATTGGCGAGGTTGAAGGAAAAAACAAGTTGGGAGGGAGGCCTTCATAGCAGAACTGAAGGCTGTGTTTGGACAATCAGAGTCCGGTTAGTACGTGATACTGTTTGAACTTGGTGTGCATTCTCTGGAAAACACACGCTGAGTAATGACTAAGACCAAGGACATGTCTATGGGAGCTGGGGCTATGGGAGTGCAGGTGTGAGAGGTGTGGGAGTAGGAGTGATATGGTCTTGGAGAGGGAGTGTGAATTCATGGCCACAGATCCATGGAATGAAGATTGAGTCCATTTCTGGTGATAACTGGATGATACAACATGGGGAATTGTAGGGTAATTCCTGAAAAGACGGGTGTTGTGGCGCTAGATGCCAGTTCCAGCATTGAGGTGTCATATAGGTGCACACCTGCCTGTTGTTGTTGGGCTGATACAGTGATCAATAGGAATGGGATAGCATACATCAGTGTCACCTGGGCTGGAAAATCTCTACTGGCTTGGGGAAGGGAGAAGGGTAAGAGAGAAATACATACAGAGGAGGTGAGTTAGAATGTTGAAAAGACGGTGATTAGAAAACATCCTCTCCTCTTCATGGCACATATGTGTTATCTTTGAAGATGTGACTCTCAGAATGAAGCTGCATGAGAGAAGTGGGATACAAAAAAGTATGTGGGAAATGTGGTGAAAGTGTTGGCCTCAGCACCCTAGGATTGGAATCAAAAGGGTGACGAGTGATGCCATGTTTTTCGGGGTCTTGATGGGAGAAGATGTTGGACAACAAGGATATTGCCCCACAAGACCAGTGTCAAATCACTCACATGTGTGTTTTTGATAAACATTTCTATACCCTATGTTGGTGACACCCATTGCATTGACCCTAAATGTGAGGCACTGAGGTCAGGTATAATCAATCTGGACATCGGCTCTATTGTTGTGGGAAGACACAGTATCAGTAGGAATATAAGGATATAGTGACTCTGATGGGTTCAAGGCCAGCTCTTTTCTGTGATGTGGGAGTGGAGGGAGCAGATGGATATGGAGAGTGGAAAGTATGATGAAATTAAAGCCTACGAGAGAAGCTGATCATGGATTGAACTGTCTCCATTACGACAGGATATGAACTTTGAGGACGTGGCCATTGCCTTCTCTCAGGAGGAGTGGGGGCTCCTTGATGAGGCTCAGAGACTTCTGTGCTACGATGTGATGCTGGAAGTGTTTGCAGTGGTATCATCTGTAGGTAAGACCTTCACATCTCTCCTAGTGTCCTGAAGTGATGTCCTCTCTTCATTTGTTTTCCAAATGTAGCTTTCTCTCTCCCACAGCCAGACCATGGGCTAGTTTTCCCAACTGTCCTATATGTGCTGTGGCTTCCAGTGCTGACTTGTGGTGTGTAGAGATCCCTGAGCAAAGGACTCCATGAATAACCCTCAAAAGCATTGCATCAAATAGTGCAGGAAGTGTCCAGGAATCAGGATTGTTGCAGAAAGCTTAATGGGTCCCACCTCAAACTTCCTTTTCCTGTGAGGAGGACTATGTCCACATGCATGGCTTCCACTTCTGACCCCTTTCTCAGCTAAAGACTGTTTGTGACTATGCCAGGTTATGGTCTTTACTTACATGAACTACGGGCAGTTCTTTTTTTTTTTTTAATATATTATTGATTTTTTTATAGAGAAGAAGGGAGAGGGACAGAGAATTAGAAACGTCAATGAGAGAGATCAATCAGCTGCCTCCTGCACGCCCCCTACTGGGGACGTGCCCGCAACCCAAGTACATGCCCTTGACCGGAATCGAACCCGGGACCCTTCAGTCCGCAGGCCGACACTTTATCCACTGTGCCAACCGGTTCGGCATGGGCAGTTCTTGTAAGACATTCCTTCCATTGTTTGTGATGTTGTGTTACTTGGGTACTATTACATGTTGTGTTGGTCAGGGCCAATGCTGGCTGCTCACCTTTGTTGCCTTTCAGTAAAACTCAGAAGATTTGTGTTTTATGTACTTGTGCAGCAGAAGGTGCAGAGAGAATCCTAGTTTTTTTTTCACAGGATGAACTTACAGGAAGATCTAAGACTCTGGTTCTCAACCTTATGGCCGTTTAAAATACAGTTCCTCATGTTGTGACCCAACCATAAAATTATTTTCATTGCTTCTTCTTAAGTATACTATTGCTACTGTTATGAATCATAATGTAAATATCTGATATGCATGATGGTCTTAGATTACCCCTGGGAAAGTGTCATTCGACCGCCAAAGGGATCCAGACCCACAGATTGAGAACCGATGATCTAAGAGGTAGTTGAGCCGGGTTGAGGTGCACCTGGAAGAGCTTTGTCCTAAGGGCTGTGTTTAGAGAATAGTAGGAACCTGCTCACGTCCAACAGAGTTTAGGTTGAAATGCCACAGGCAGCAGCTCATTTCTACCTTTTCATTCCCATGCTTGACACTTTGCTGACTTCTCTTTTGATCTGTGACGTCCTGGATTTTAGCTACCTTTACCTCTGTGGCCTTTTTGCATCCCCTGTGCACTTGTAAGGCTCTCTGCAGTATTCTGAAATCTTAACCTGCACACGTGTTTTGAGATGCACACACGTGCTTACGTAGTCAACACAACCTCCTCATTACTTGAATTTTACTTGGAATAAGATGCAATCAACCTTCGGCACAGCTTGCCCATGTCACCAGCAGACAAGACCAGCTGAACACTGTTAGCAGAAGAATGAGCAGATGATCCAGCTTCTAATCCATGCGGTACTTGCCATGTTTGTTTATATTTTGTTTGGGATCTTCCCCGTTTCATGATCTTCAGTAGCACAGAACTTCACAGGAGCATCTTATATATTCTTCCTACAGATATGTTACTGTCAGACAATTGCATGGAATCAACGTCTTGTAAAGGCACTTCTCCCTGTCACCACCGTGGACATTCATTTTGGCACGATTTTTCTGTTTTCAGGTTGTTGGCATAAAACAGATGATGTAGATGCCTGTTCTGAGCAGAATGCATCCATAGAAGGAGAGTCACTGGTCAGTGCTTCTAAGACAGCACCAACAACCCAGAAGAGCCATCTTTGTGGGAGGTGTTTCTCTGTGCTAAAAGATATTCTGCACCTGACTGAGTCACAAGCAGCAGTCTTTGAGCAGAAAGCCTTCTTCAGTGATGCATGTGTGAGAGACTTGTGTTTCAGTGCAAACTCTCACCAGCAACAGCGGGAAGTCAGTGGAGAGAAGCCCTGGAAAGAAGCTGTGGACAGAGCCTCATTTGTGAACTGGTGCAGCTTCTACTTACCTGGTCTGCCTTCAACCAGTAGGGAGGTTGGGGAAGACTTCACAGCCATCTCAGAGCTTCTCCAGAACCAGGCCACTCTCAGAACTGAGGAGCCATACAGGGGCAGTGAGATTTCACAGGAATTACTCAATAGAAACAGGCATCAGCAATGGAATAAATGTGAAAAAGCTGCCAGCCACAACCAGAATCTTGTTCAAGATCAGGGTATTTGCTCTGGAGAAGTGAAATATGAGTGCAATATATGTGGGAAAGTTTTCAGATGTATCTTTAAGCTCAATCGACATAGGAGAGTTCACACTGGAGAAAAGTCCTATCAGTGTATTGACCATGGAATGTCCTTCCATCAGTCTTCCCTCACTAAACACCACAGAGTTCACACTGGAGAAAAACCCTACAAATGTGTTGAATGTGGACAGTCTTTTAGGCGCAGTTACCACCTTTTTATACATGAGAGAGTTCACACTGGAGAAAAGCCCCATCAATGTAGTGATTGTGGGAAATGCTTCAGTTATAGCTCTTACCTTATTAGACACCACAGAGTTCACACTGGAGAAAAACCTTATGAGTGTAGTTACTGTGGGAAGTCATTCAGGCAAATCTCTACTCTCAATAACCACCAGAGAGTTCACACTGGAGAAAAACCATATGAGTGTAGTGAATGCGGGAAGTCATTCAGGCAAATCTCTACTTTCAATAATCATCAGCGAGTTCACACTGGAGAAAAACCATATGAGTGTAGTGAATGTGGGAAGTCATTCAAGTATGTCTCTAATCTCAACAAACATCAGAGAGTTCACACTTCAGAAAAGCCATATGAGTGTAGTGAATGTGGGAAGTCATTCAGTCAAACCTCGGCTCTCAAACATCAGAGTTCACACTGGAGAAAAACCGTATGAGTGAGGTGAGTGTGGGAAGTCATTCAAGGATGTCTCTTACCTCAATAAACATCAGAGAGTTCACACTGGAGAAAAGCCATATGAGTGTAGTGATTGTGGAAAGTCCTTTAGCAGAAGCTCTACTCTCATTAGACACCACCGAATACACCCCGGAAAGGCACCTCATGAGTTTATTGAATGTGGGAAATCTTTTTTCTACAAGTCTTTCCTCGTTCAACACTTGAAAGTACACACTGTAGAAAAGCTTTAAATGTGCAGGGAATATTTTATCTTTCTCACTCCGAATACCAATACCAATGGAGAAACTTTTACACTCATTTACCTGAATAGGAATCCCTTTTTTCAGAACATACACTCTGCTGGATAAATTCCTTATAAGTTTAACATACAATAGAGGTTTTCAGAAACTGCATTGCACCTGCTAACCCACTCAGTCCTACTACCTGATTGATGTCACTGCGAGTATTTGTGGGGAAACCATTTCACTCCTACCACCTGGCTCACCTTTAGTGTGTGCATCACTCACAGCCTCTGCAGACTCTGGGGTTGTTCTTGAGAATATCATGAATATTCCAAGCTCCTGGTGGACCTTCACTTCTTTCTGTCTGACTAGAGAATTGATCTGACCCAGGTTTTGTCAAAAGCCCCCTACCTCAGCTAAGAAGTGCTACCTTTCAGGGACATGGTGGTTCTCACTTTATGCTGTGGGGAATTGTTTCAGGTTCCCATTCACCATCCTGCAAACCTCTTGCTGTCCTTTGCTCTGGTTTATGATCTTTATGTAAAGGTGTTTTTTCTTTGGTACCTTTAATTTTGTTGGTTGTATTCTTTCCCTGGGATGATTGACAGGAAAGTAGTGATCTGTTAGTATGGACAGGTGAATAGATATGGTGGGTCCCAAACTTTCTGTGCTTTTGAAGGCACCGCTTGATGGCAGAAAATCACTCTTTGTTCAATTTTGGCTGATTTTGTATTGCCGACCAAGGCCTTGAGAGAAAGTGTGCATGACTTTGTGGTTCTAATTAGCTGTCTGGTGTCTCTTTTATTGTAGAGGTCATTGGTCACCCTGAATAGGCAGTGTATATTGTGCTCTGTGAACAATATGAATTATATTCTCTGTGCACAGTATCTATTACTTAAGTGTCAGCAATGTTTAGGGGAACTGCTGTCCACGTGCTGTAAAGAGGCCATGTGTCATGTTGTATGAGATTTCATAGGCCGGTGTCATTTGTTGTAAGACTCTGAGATGGAATTAGTATCTACACTTATAAAAGACAAACATGCAAATTGCCATACCTGTGCTAGCCTTAAGCCAAACCCACCAGCCAATCAGAGCGGCTATATGCAAATTACTCCAACAAAGATGGCCGTTAATTTGCAGATACCAGCTGGGAGCGAAGACTGAAGACAACATGGAAGCGAAGTGCTACAGAAGAGAGCAAAGTAGAGGCGGCGGAGACAGGAATGAAGCCAAGACTGCGGAGGCAGGAGTTGGGAGGGGAAACCCAGCCACAGCAGGTGGGAGTGGAAGGGGTAACCCAGCCTGATCGGCTGGGAGCGGGAGGGCAAACCCAGCAGCAGCGGCTGGGAGCTGGAGAGGAAACACAGCTTGAGCGGTGGGAGCAGGAGGGGAAGCCCGTCTCAGTGGGTTTTCCTCCCTTCTCTGCTTCATACCAGCTGCAGGAAGCCCTATAGCTCGCAGGAATTTTCCTGCAACGGGCCTCTAGTTGGGACATAAACACTGTTTCCATAGTCATGGGAGACACTGCAGTTAAACTAGATGAAAAGTGCCTCTTCTGTACATAAATCCAAAATTACCCTGGGGCCTGTGGCTTGTATGATATTTGTGACATTCTGAGGACCCCCATAGCTATTTCCTTTAGCTGAAGTCACTGGCAGAGAAAATAATCTAATGGTTTTGTGGATTCCCCTGGTCCCTCTATGGTGTTCACCTCAAGGTTGTTGCTCAACAGGCAAGACCTCAAATCTAGAGGAAGCATAATGCTGTAATCAGTCCCAGGATGTATCTTTTATAACCAGTCAGCATTCCTGTTGATTCCAAAGGCAATAGTCTTCACTACTTGCCAACATTTGCTGCCTCTGAGGCAAGGGTGTTCCCCCCAGAAAATGAGAACTGACATGCAACAAAGTACACCTTTCTCATGTGTGCTATCTGGTGAGCCCTGACATAGAGATAAAGCTCTGAAACCAACACATGTGAAATAAACCCACCTGTAACTCATACCCAGGGTGGGGCAGTAATGGACTCACAGATTTAAGTTCAAAAAACACAGAGATTATTCTTTTAAAAATATCTTAGAAAATACTTTTATTCTTTTTTGGGGGGAGGGAGAGTGAAGCAAGGGGAATAGAGATATAAACATAGATCTGCTGAACTCCTTCACATCCCCTACTGGGGATCCATTTGGGGATGTGCGCTGACCTGGAATCAAACCAGAGACCTTTCAGTGAATGGGATAATACCTAACCAGCTGAGGACACTGGATGAGGCAGAGTTTATTCCTGTATTATTGTTATTAATTAATGTATTATTTTCCACAGCAAGAACTCTAAACCTACTTTTTGCTTCATCCTATATTTTCCTAATACCCTGTTATCTCTCTTTCTGCGCTTCTTGGCTCTCCATGCAGTCATGGATTTTTCTTTTCTTTTTTTTCTTTTTTACAATAGAATCATTCATATTGTTCATAATTTTATAGGCACTATTTGATGTGTTCTCTTTTACACATTCTGGTTTCCTCCATGCTATGCTGTTATTTTGAGATTCAACACAAATGCTTATGTGAAAAATTTATTTAATTCTGAATAGTACTGTGTTCTGTTAATAATCACTTTATCTATTGACCTGTCTATGTTTTTTCTTATTTCCTGCATTTGGGTATTAATAAATAAATATTCTGGGACTATTTGCATTCAGTTCTCTATATACACATATGTTTTACTTATCAAAATGTTGTGTAGATAGATTAATGTTTTACATTTAAGATATGTGGAACTGTGAGCCAATATGGTCATTCCCTTTGCCTTCCCTCTAACCCACAGTATATAAAAATTCCAGTTTTTCTGCTACCCTGCCAGGACATACAATGGTTAACCTTTTCAAATAGTAACCCTGGGAAATGCATATATTGGTAACTCACTTTCGTTGTAATTCCATCTACCTAAGAATTTTTTTTTTTCAGTATCCTCATGTTTTTATTACTAAACAAGCCCCAAAACAGTTTTAGAAAATTAACTTTTTGCTACATACCAATTCAGAGAGCACATAACATGAGAAGCACAACTGTTTCCATGCACTCAGCTCAGTAGTTACAGCGAGTGCGTTTCACAGCTGAAACCACTGGTTCAAAACACAGAATCGTGCCACACCTTCCTAAGCAGTGGGGAAAGGAATCAAACAGTTCAAACTCTGCCTAGATGAGTGATGGTAATTGACTGTTGCAGGCAACACGCAGAGAGAAAGGGAATGGGTAGAAATGATTTAATAAATGTAACCATTTCTGACATGTTCAAAGTTTATCAATGAAGCTGATTTGGGAAACTCCATTACCAAAATATTGTTACCTCCATATGCTTGTTTATTTAGTTGTCAGTGCAAATAGACATCAAATCCCACTGCTCCAGTACTGAGCCTGCTATTTATTTACTGGGTCCTTTTAGCCTATGGCAGAGCAGTTCTACTCAAAAAAAGTGGGGGAAAAAAGCAACTTGTAAGTGAACTACAAAACTGGACCTTAAATCTACTTTCTCATGGGAATCTTCCAGGGTCCTACCCAGAAACAGATGTGTAATTCCAACATTTTGACCAGAGGTCACTCTACTTAATGTATGTTTATGTTGTCTCACAGTATGCAAAAAGCCCAATTCTGTTTACCATCAACTGACTTAAGAGAGCAAATCCATAAGCTTTCAAAAGCAGTGGTGAATAGTTCAGCTCTAGGGAAGACCACCTGAAGTAGTTACATATAGAGTGAGTCAAGACGCCGCCAAATGTCATAAAAACAGCACAACTCAGAAGTTTTTATTCCATGAAGAAAATGCAGTACCTTTTTTAGTTCCTTTTATTTTATTTTTTAAAACTCAGTTTTATTCCAGAGCCTATGCATTTAACTACTAACCTATAGTGCATCCCTACCCTATTTTTTGCTTTGCTTCCATTTTATACATTTAAAACTAAATGCTTTTGTCGTACACATACCACCTTTGGCTCACATGTGTAGTGACATTAAAAGGCTGTGCTGTGAAATTGGCCAGAAGGTAAGAAATATGGACACAAAAGGAATTCTGAAATAAGGTTTGAGAATGAGAATGCTTTCAGGCTTCACTGAAGATAATTATGTTTACCTGGTGTTGGAACTACATTAATATGTTCGAACATGGAATTTCTAAGAAATTGCCAACTGGAGTTCCTGTTTTCCCCCATCATGATAATATAATTTGGATTTATAAGCATGTGCAATTTAACACATTCTCATAAAAGACTAATGAATAAGAAACATATCAGCTTATTATAATGACCAATTAATGTAGCAGTAGTATTCTAGAAGAGTTTACTTTTAAAGAGAGAGAGAAATGGATAGATTTTTACAATTTACACACCAAAAGGTGGCACCTTTCCATGAGTTAGGGAATGTTTAAAGAGACCTCAAAAGTCTCTAAATTATTTCCATTCATTCAGTATGACTTCTTGTGCACTTATTAGCCAAATAATTTTCTTGAGGAAAACTGAAAAATGAAACCAGAGACAAAGAGCTTTAAGAATTTGGAATGACTTTTGGAAGTAGGCTACTTGAAGTATGTTGTAACCTCCACCACTCACAAATAAATAATTCCCAAACCAAGGGTTTCTAAGGACAAAAGTGTATAAGAGTCTGGAGAGAGAGAGAGAGAGAGAGAGACCGACCAACTGCCGGAAGCCGATCCATCCTTGCTGCTTGACACAGTCGCTGCAGGAAAGAAACATCTGCACAGCATATGTTTCAATGGACCTGGCGTATATAGCATATTGTTCTTAATATGTTTGCTCTCCTTAGCGCCATGTGTTTTAACCAAGGTCACCTCTCCGAGAAAGGTTGTTTCCCCAGGTGGGGATTTTTCCCTGAGGTTAGGGAGGGGATACAACCCCTTAATTAAGTGCCAGGCGGGTAGTTAAGCTACATAATCTTTACTCCCTGGAATGGAGATAAGAAACACCCTAACCTTTGTAATAGAAATTGACAGGATTAAAATCGGCTGGTATAAATACGGATGTAACAAGACAATAAAGATCAGATCCTCATCGTTTCCTAACCAGAACTCGGACCAGAACTTTGGCTGGAGATCCTGGCTAGAGGTCCTGACTAGGCTGCTGATCAACAGAAGGCTGTCTTCGTGTCATTCCTTCTTCGCCGACTCTGTCTACACCTTTGGGGACCCCTGGACCCGCTGGGATTGGACCCCAGCAACCGACCCAGTAGTAGATTTTCTTTTTATACCAGGACCACTATGCCAAGCAGTTTAAGTGAAGTATAGCTCCAACACAGTGCAGTCAAGAATAGTTCTCAACATGACATGGACTTCAAGGAAAGAATGGCTCCTGAAAGAAACATAACATTTCCCTCAAGTTCCTAAGGATTTTCTGATCACATCTTTTCACCTCTGCATTAGATGTGGACATAAGCAGGGAAAGGGATTTACTTAGGTAAAAATACTTCTCTTAGTCTCTTCCACAAGTCATTAATTTTATAATTTAAAGATATAATTAACTGACCTAGCTGATAACAGTTATAGACAGAAATGAGTTACCTTGTCTTTCCCTTTAGGGAACCCTGAGCAGTTCACCATATAAGTTGGATAGACAAATCCTTCCAGGGACCCCAGAAATAGTTTTTTGTTTTGTTTTTTTGCCAAATGGAAGAAGGCACACCCTGAAATTTGGGTGGGAAATGCAATCTATGCTTTTCTACCTGGGCCATCTCTAGTCAGCAATGCATAGCCTCTAAATCAGTGTTTCTATGCAGTTTCTATTTTATTAAAAATATAAATATCTATCAAGATTATCTTTCTATCTCTCTGCTCTTAAGTACACAGAACACCTCATCAGATTACAAGGTCAGATCATGCAAGAACATTAGGCTTCTTTCAAAGGACAACACAAACAATAAAAAGAAAGCAAATATGCCAGGGCACACAATATTACAGCGCTTACACTTAGACTACTGTTGGACCATGAAAAACGAGCTGTGAGGCAGGATTCAAGATGATGTCTGTGCTAAAACAGACCTTTTCTTCTGTTTGGAAAATATGGATCAAGAAAACTTAGCTGGATGAACTCTAATCCATCTCTTCCCAGCATCTGCTTCACAGCAAATCTAAGACTCTAAAATAGAGATCTGATCTATCACACAGTGAATTATCATACAAGTGTCAACTCCCCACACATTCCACCTAACACCGTATCAAGGGAAATGCCTGTTCTGTTCTCAACAGTCATAACATTTAACACTGATAAACCCATCCTTGGGGCTGGACCCAGAAACCAAGTGGGCAGGTCTGTCACTCACACCGACAGTATTTGGGGTCAAAGAACATCTACATGAGAACAGAGTCGTTCCCAAAATTGATGTATTGGATGGATCATTCCCCATTCCTTACAAGAGGTCCCTATTTCGTTCTCTATGGGGATCTGCCCTGATGGATTAGCCCCCAGATTTTAACACCTCCCCTTAGAATGGATCCCAGGGAAGCGGAGCCTGGGTCTCCACCTCTCCTCTCTCTGTTTAGGTGGGTTTCCACCCTTCTACTTCACAGTCACACTTCAGCCAATACAGAGGAATAGGATAAAGCCAGATGACTGGCCTAAGATTCCGTGTCTGTCCTGAAAACAAAGGGAAGGAACTAAAACTAGGACAAGGAAGTAAAACTTGGTTAGGGACGAAATTGGACTTCCAATCTTCTCTCATCAGGACGACCTTTCAATAGTCGAACAAGAGGCAACCTGATCTCCATTGAGCATAACCTAGTGATTTTCCCAAATTAAACACACCACGTGGATATTTCTTTTTAAAAAGCCAGCTGGATGGGCCCCTCCCATAGAGCATCCAAAGGAATATGAGCGGCATAAAGGCCTCTGACTATCCTCCGACAGATAGAAAAACAGAGTCATGGCCTCCTTTGCTTGAGTCCTCCCCGTCCCTCCCTCCCTGGGCACTATGCCTCATCACACATCAGAAGTCCGTATGTTCTCATCATCAAGGTTGAACATAAATGGCTTCTCCTTGGGGTGCTGGGGCTCCGATCGGTGCCTTATCCGGGAGCTGGGCAATGCCCCGGAAGTATTGCTCTCCCCAAGTCGAGACGTGAACAGAGTCCTCAAGAGTCTCTTCAGATGGATGTAGCTTTTCCCCAGCCTGCGGGACAGGTGTCCAGGGCTGCCAGGAGGAGGCCACCGAGGGGGCTTTGCAGAGGGCTTTCTTCTCTTCCACAGGTGGCCGTCCTCTGCTGAAGACAGAGTTGGGCCCACCCGACAGGCTGGAGCTTCCAGAGCGAGTCAGAGAAATGGACCGAGAAAAGGCCATTTCTCTGGGGTGGCACTTGAGGGCCTGGACAGCTGCCCTGATCTCTTTAATCCAGCTGTGCATGTCTTCTGGACTGTCCACCTGTACACAGAAGGTCCTGGAGCTTGTGATGATTTCAAACAGGTTGTCCCGCATTAAGAGATCCCCAGATTTGACCAGACACTCACGGGTCCTGAGGACATCCTTGAGAAATATCGTGCGCAGTGCTTCTCGGTCCTGCTCACACTTGAAGTAGCAGATGCTGGAGTCATCAAGCGCAAAGAAGTGACGTTTCCAGCTCTTCCGCACATTCCCTTGCTTCACGCAGTAGCCGCTCTTGATGAAGGGGTGGCCAGTGGATACCCAGCAGCCTGTCGTGGGAATGTAACTCTGAGACCTTCGAAGGATGGCGTGGGACCCTGGCTCACCCCCTTCCTGCCCGTCCCCACCATTCTGGTTGATGGGCGTGTGGACCACCGCCCCTCCGATGATCCCTGTCTTGTAGGCCACCTGCGGCTTCTTCTCCAGGGCCGCAGGAGCTGCTGGGCTTTTGAGCACTTCCGTCGTCAGAGGCAGGTTCCCAGCTTTGGGTACAGTGATTTTGCTGGCTCGGTTCAGAGCTTCAACCCAGTCCTTCAGATCTTTCTGGTCATTGGCTTGAAGAAAATACCTCTGAGAGAGGGCATTGTTGACAAAGCAAAATGGAATCTTTGGTTTCTGCTTTGGGGTGGCTATGCTCACCTTCGAGATGTAGGTCAGCTGCAAAGATCCAACAGCTCCTGCCCCAATTGCCAGGTTCTGGGGGTTGTCCATGTACCAGAGAAGGTAGGGGGCCTGGGTGTCCAGAATGAAGTACCTCCGCAGAAACTTGCCACTGTTCTCATTCTCCTCGATGGCCAGAAACCCACAGATTCGGTTCTGCCAATCCACAGAAGGCATTCCTGGGCTCTGCTCACATCCCCCCCGCCGCGCAGGGGCCGGGCTCGGGCAGGGTGCGGGGTTACATCGGGGTGCGACGCGCCCCTCCCGCAGGGCCAGCCCTCTTCTGAGGTTTCTTTATCTCGCCACCAAACTCTCGGTGCCTCTGGCTCCTCTCGCTCTGGTCCCCCACCCCGCCCCCTCCTTCCCTCTTGTCTCTGGGCTCTTTTTTCCAGGTTAATTACGTTTCGCATTAAAGCAAAACGCAGCCCCGGATGTGAGTACAATGCTCCGCCGAGCCCGCAGGGGGAGGAGAGGCTACCTAAGAATTTTTTAAGGTGAACATTTTTTCATACATTTCTTTGCACGGTCTTCATCTGCTTTGTTAAAATGTCTGCTGGTAATCCTTTTCAAATTGTTTCAATAAATTTATTATTTTAACTGAAAGAGGACTGTGAGGATGTAAGACATGTGCTTAAATTTCCCTCATTCCTCAGTGACTCAAGTGCCTCTTTGCCATATGGAATCATCGGTTTTGATCCGGGAAGGAAAATTGTTTTACTCAGTTTTAATGCTATGTACAACTGAAGTCAACTCATACCATATGCTTATACATTTAATCTGCATTGTTAACGTTCAGAGCCGCTCTTATTTAAGTCTAAGCATTCAGTAATATATTAAATGATATGGAGGTTTATATTATTTGT
This sequence comes from Myotis yumanensis, assembly GCF_028538775.1. NCBI lineage: Eukaryota > Metazoa > Chordata > Mammalia > Chiroptera > Vespertilionidae > Myotis > Myotis yumanensis. The sequence goes on along the minus strand of NW_027223771.1, from coordinate 12,038,420 downwards.
CTATTTCCTGGTTAAATACTCTCATCGTGGTCAGTTTTAAAATGCCAAAATGATAGCACTGATAATGGACATGATATGATATTTCAGTAGCACATCATTGTATTTTATTCCCAACACATTGATAGAGTAGCAAAAAAATATGCTTCTGAACTTTCCTAATAACACAGTAAAATTATTGGAATCCCCAAGTTTTAAACCTTTCTTAAAATTTGATTTAAGTACAACTGATTTAAATCATACATTCAAAAAATATTTTAATTGATTTCAGGGAAGAACGGGGAGGAAGAGAGAGAAACATCAATGATGAGAGAGAATCACTGGTAGGCTGCATCCTGTACCTCCATTCTCCCTGGGAAATGAGCCTGCAATCCATTTATGTGCCCTTAAACCATGGCCTTCTGGTTCATAGGTCAATGATCAACCAATGAGACACACCAGCTGGGCTAGAGTATTTTAAAAATTTTTCAATATATATAACTTTTATTATTTTTTTAAAATATATTTTATTGATTTTTTAGAGAGAGGAAGTCAAGGGATAGAGAGTTCGAAACGTCGATTGATCAGTTGCCTCCTGCACAACCCTCCTGGGGATGTGCTCCCAACCAACATACATGCCCTTGTCCTGAAACAAACCTGGGACCTTTCAGTCTGCAAGCCTTTGCTCTATCCACTGAGCCAAAAACAGTTAGGGCTGTAATTTTTATTATTGATAGTATTACAGATGTCTCTCATTTCCCCCTGTATACATATTCTTTGGTGGATCTATTCCATACCTGCCCTTCCCCTCCCCTCAGAGATCTATCAGTATGAACCCGTTAAGCAGACCTCCAGTCCTGTCCTCCAGCACCACTTGTGGGGCCTCAACGCCAATACTCACCAAGGTCATTGGCTGAGATGAGACGTCCCCTGGGTCATTGCAAAAACTACATTACCCAGGAAACACGGCGCCAGAGTCATCCGGGTAAGGAGCATTTTGGTGCTCTCACATCCGGTTAGGGCGGGACTTCCTCCTCGTGGCGGTCATTTTGAACTCTTCTGTGGGTGCAGAGACTCAGGAGCTTCAGTGGTTGGTGGCGAGTAGCAGGAGGTGTTGGAGGCAGCGGCCCCGCTGGGCAGGGTGTGTCTGAGGCTTGTTGACCCCAAACCGGCGGGATTGGGGTCCCCGTGCCTCCCCGACTCCTCTCCGCTCACACAGTTTGACTCAGCGTCACCCCATTGAACCCTCCAGCCTCTGTTCCCGGCGCCGCTCGGGTCCCGCAGCCCAGGGCGCAGCGTCCAGCACAGTGAGTCCTCGTGGGGGACCCGGGGTGTGAGGCGGGAGGAGGGCGACGGGCTGTGGGGCCGCCGGGTGAGGCCGTGGGGGGACTGAGCCGGGAGGTGGGGACACCCAGGCCTGGTTTGTGTCTAAAGGCGACAAAGCGGACGAGAGGCGGGTCCCGGGAGGAGTTTTACTTTCATGCTCAGGGCGACGGGGCTGCGGGTGGTTGTGAACAGCAGAGGATGAGGCTGAGATGCGGGTCTAAACGTTCCCCTAACGCCCAGAGGAGGAGCGGCCTCCAGGAGAGAGGGCGGCAGTGAGGGCGGGAGGAGGGGCTGTGAACACAGCGACCCGGCAGGAGGCGCCCTGAGGGAGGGGCATCTCTGCCTCGCTGGACCTCGGGCCTGAGCCCCTGGGTCCTGGGGTGGGTGCCGGGCCCTCAGCAGCCCTTTAGTTCCCACAGGTTCCTGCAGGTGAGAGCCGCTGAGGGGACTGGGCTGTGGGGGTGTCAGGGCCTCACACTATCGTGGCCTCTGAGACAGTGGGGTCCTGGGACTGTCCAGCCCCTCTTCTCGGGGGACCTTGGACCTGGGGACCTTGAAGGGACACCAAGCCCAGAACCCTAAGTCCAGGGTCAGATGAGGGGCACCTGATTTTGGCAGCCAGTGGAATTGTGTGTGACAGGTCCTTCCATGCATGGGTTCCAGAATGTGCAAAGGCTTGGAGTGAAGACTCAGCTGATCAGGGACGAGCAGGTGTCCATTTTTAAAAAAGAGGAACTGGAAACAGTGGGACAGGAATCAAGTGCAGAGGAGCTTTGTGACCACTTGGGTTTCTGTTCAGCTGGTGATGGGGTCATTGGGGTAATTGGTCAGTAGAGCAGGTGACCTGTCCCAGGTCTCATTAGACTCCCTGTGGCTGCAGCATGATGCACAGTATGGGTGTGAGGACGGTGGTAGAAAGCCGAGGATGGAAGCTGCTGTGATAGTGTTGGTGAGTGTGATGGTAACTGGAGCACATGGTGGTTGTGGATGTGGAAGAAACAGTTTCATTATGGATCAGGGTTTTAGGTGGACACCTGGATTTTCTAATTTTGAGGATTGGAGAGAGGGGTAGAGGTTTGGATTTAGTACCTGATGGTATGAAAGCACCATCAACTGACATGGAAAAATTCATGGGAAAAGTAATGTTCATGAAGAATATAAAATCCTTTATTTTTTGCTTTTTAGGATATGCTATATTTCAGAGGCCAGTTCATGACCACTTGGAACTCTGAGGAGTACTTCCAGATGAAGACTACTTAGAAAAAATATTAAAGTGTATGGATCAGGCATGAGTTGTAGATCACATTTTTTTTTTTTTATTGGAGGTGGAAGAGTAATTCAAAAATGGTGAGACTGGCTGGTGCATATTTACTTCTATTTTTAATTGATTTCAGAGAGGAAAGGAGAGAGAGAGATAGAAACATCAATAATGAGAGAATCACCGAACAGCTGCCTCCTGCACGCCCCTCCCCACTGGGGTAATCAAGCCCATAACCTGGGCATGTACCCCCCCACCCCCGGTCGGAACCAAACCTGTAACCCTTTACTCCGCAGGCCAATGGTCTATCCACAGAGCCAAACCAGCCAGGGCCATATTTAATTCTTAAACGCTCACCAGCATTTCTTGTGATCTTTGTGTGGCCTGGTGTGTTGCATCCAGTTTGGTAGATTTGCTTATGGGCAGCAGTGGGCATCTGTGAGACTCACAGGGCATGGGGTAGAGGACCATAGGCAGTGGGACTTGAGTACTGAAGGCTGTGAGTTAAGAAGGGGCATCAAGTGCAGCAGCAGTAGAATTGGGCTCTGAATAACTGAGATCTGATGTGGTTCTCAATAGGTTAGGAGGTTGAAGGCTGTGTCTTTGGGAGGGAGGCCTTATAGCAGAACTGAAGGCTGTGTGTTGGGTGTAGGCATTCAGAGTCAGAATAGTACTTGATAATGTTTGAACTTGCCATGCAGTCTCTGGAACACACATGCTGATTAATGACTAAGACCAAGGAGATGTCTATGGGAGCTCCGGTACGGGAGTGCAGGTGTGAGAGAGGTGTGGGAGAAGGAGTGATGTGCTCTTGGAGAGGGAGTGTGAGTTCATGGCCACAGATCCCTGATATTGACACAGAGGGAATGAGGTTGAGTCCATTTCTGCTGTTAACTGTATGATACAACATGGGGAATTGTACGGTAATTCCTGAAAAGACGGTGGTGTTGTGGCGCTATATGCCAGGTCCACAATTCAGGTGTCATATAGGTGCACAGCTGCTTGTTGTTGTGGGGCTGTTATAGTGATCAATAGGAATGCGATAGCAGACATCAGTGTCACCTGGGCTTGAAATTGTCTACTGGATTTTGGAAGAGAGAAGGGTAAGAGAGAAATATATTACAGAGGAGGTGAGTTAGCATGTTGAAAAAAAGGTGATTAGAAAACATCCCCTCCTCTACATAGCTTATATGTGTTGTCTTTGAAGTTGTGACTCTGGGAATGAAGCTGTGTGAGAGAAGTGGGATACAAAGAATTATGTGGAGCAGGCAGCAAAAAGTGTTGGCCTCAGCACCCTAGGACTGGAATTGAAAGGGTGACGAGTGATGCCATGTTTTTCGGGGTCTTGGAGGCGGAATCTGTGGGACAACAAGGATATTGCTACACAAGACCAGTGTCAAATCACTCACATGTCTCTTTACGGCCAACATTTATCTGTCCCTGTATGGTGACACCCATTGCATTGACCCTAAATGCGAGCCCCTGATGTCAGGTATAATCAATCTGGGCATCTGCTTTATGGCTGTGGGAAGACACAGTATCAGTAGGAATATAAGAAGAGAGTGACTGATGGATGCAAGGCCTGCTGTCTTCTGTGATATGGGAGTAGATGAGCAGATGGATATGGAGAGTGGGAAGTATGATGAAAGAAAAAGGCTAGGAGAGAAGCTGATCATGGACTGAACTGTCCCCATTACGACAGGATATGAACTTTGAGGACATGGCCATTGGCTTCTCTCAGGAGGTGTGGGGGCTCCTTGATGAGGCTCAGAGACATATGTACTGCGATGTGATGCTGCAGCCTGCTGTCATGTCGGCCGCCATCTTGGATCTCTCACATTCAGTTCTTTATATACATGTGTGTTTTACTTATCTGTTACAGTGTAAGTGCGTGTTTTACTTTTGAAGATATGCAGAACTGTGATCTAAAATGGTCATTCCCTTTGACTTCCCAGACACACAATAATGAAAATTCTAGTTGTTTTTTCTTTATTCATGTGAGCTCATGAGATGTTTTATACTTTTAAATTGTGTGCCCAAAAATCAGTATAGTGTTAACTTGTTTTGTTTTAAAACCATTTCCACAAAAAATTTTTATGGTGAGCATTTCTTTATGCATTTATACACCTTGTCTTTATCTCTTTGTTGTAAGAAACCACTGCACTCGGACCAGCTGTCTTTATCTATTTGTTAAAAAATCTGGTCAGAAACTTTTGCAGTTTTTAAAATGAAGTTAGGATTTACCCGATAGGAGGACTATTCAGCATCTAAGACAGCTGTGGGCAAACTACGGCCCATGGGCTGGATCTGGCCCGTTTGAAATGAATAAAACTAAAAAAAAAAAAAAAAAAAAAAAAAAAAAGGCCGTACCCTTTTATGTAATGATGTTTACTTTGAATTTATATTAGTTCACACAAACACTCCATCCATGCTTTTGTTCCGGCCTCCGGTCCAGTTTAAGAACCCATTGTGGCCCTCGAGTCAAAAAGTTTGCCCACCCCTGATCTAAGACATCTGTATTCACTTCACTCATTCCTTAAAGACACAACTGATTTCTTTGCCATTTGGAACTATAAAATTTTTTAAATATATTTTATTGTTTTTTTACAAAGAGGAAGGGTGAGGGATAGAGAGTTAGAAACATCGATGAGAGAGAAACATCGATCAGCTGCTTCCTGCACACCCCCTACTGGGGATATGCCCACAACCAAGGTACATGCCCTTGACTGGAATCGAACCTGGGACCCTTGAGTCCGCAGGCCGACACTCTATCCACTGAACCAAACTGGTTAGGGCTGGAACTATAAATTTTTAATACTGGAAGCCAAATTGTTTTTTTTCCCCAAATTTTATCTTATGCACAATTTAATGCCCACTTGCATGATACACTTTTAAATTTAATCTCTGTTGCTAGCATTCTCCACCATTCACTTTAAGTCAAAGCATTCAATAGTACATTACGTGAAGTTAAGTATTGTATTATTTGTCAATTTTCCTGGTGTTAAATACTCTCATCATGATCAGTTTTAAACTGACAAAATGATGGCACTGAGCATGGGCCTGCTAAGATATTTCAGTAGCAAATCATTATATATTATTTCCAACATGCTGATATAGTAGGTACAAATATACTCAAGAACATTCGTGGTAAAGTACTAAAATAATGTGAAGTGGCAACTTTTAAACATACTAAACTTTGATGTAAGTATAATTGATTTAAAACATACAGTGGGGCCTTGACTTATGAGTGTCCCGACTAACGAGTTTTTTTGAGATATGAGCTGTCTCTCGGCCGATTTTTTGCTTTGAGTTGCAAGCTCAAAAAAATTCGGGTTACAAGCCAGCTTCAGATACCCCACCGCTAGTTGGCGCAGCTAACGTCACAGTGATTTGACATTCGAGTGATTTGAGTTATGAGCTCCGTCACGGAACGAATTAAACTCGTAAGTCAAGGCTCCACTGTATATTCAAAAAATATATTTTTATTGATTTCAGAGAAGAAGGGAGGGGGGTAGAGAGAGAGAGAGAGAAACATCAAAGATGTTTCAATGATAGACTGCCTCCTGCAAGCACCACAGTATGTATCCACCCACCACCTGAGCATGTGTCCTAACCAGAAATCCATCAGAGACCTGCAGGGTCATAGGTTAACACTCAACCACTGAACCACACCACCTGGGCTCTCCTAAGATTTTCAGGGATCCCACTCACCTGTAACCAGGGTAGCAGTGAGCAGTGGCAGCTCATCCTGGGCTAACACCCAGGATCTGCACTCAAGGCCTCCTTTTCTCTGAATGTCCAGTGAGCTAACAGCAGCCTCACTTTGGCTCATTTATTTCGCACTATGTTTCTAAAGTGGCAAAGGAGCCACACCCAGTCCCTGTGCTGTTGCTTGTTCTATCATAGGGCCTTCCTTTTTTATTACCCCCAGCTTTAATTAATGTACTCTCAAAATATTCAGGACTCATCTTGTGAAATCTTTTCTAACATGAAATAATGAACTCAAACTCTACAGACCAAGCTGAGGCAGACCCACTGCAGGGTGTTTCCTGTTTCCGAACACAGTTATGCCTGGACATCTTCTATAAAGAGAGACCCAGGCATTATTTTGTTTAGAGCACTTAGGGGAAAACATGATGGCCCTCATTCACCTCGGTGTTGTTGACTCAAATCAATCTATTTTTAAAAAATATATATTTTATTGGTTTTTTTTACAGAGAGGAAGGGAGAGGGATAGAGAGTTAGAAACATCAATGAGAGAGAAACATCTATCTACTGCCTCCTGCACACCCCCACTGGGAATGTGCTGGCAACTGAGGTACATGCCCCTGACTGGAATTGAACCCAGTTCCCTTCAGTTCGCAGGCCGACGCTCTATCCACTGAGCCAAACTGGTTACAGTGACTCAAATCAATCTTAACACTATTCGATTTTTTAGGGAGAGGGAGATGGAGAAACATCAATGATGAGAGAGAATCATTGATCCGTTGCCTCATGCGTGCCCCTTCTGGGAAAGAGCCCCCAACCTGGTCATGTGCCCTGTCCTGGAATCGAACTAGAGATACCTTGGTTCTTGGGTCCACGCCCAACCACTGAGCCATGCCATGTGGGCAAACCATTGTTGTTATTGTTGACTCCATGACAAATTGTCCCAATTTACTCCATCCTCATCCCCCTTTGCTTCCTATTATCCTGCCCCCACCATTTCTAGCCCTCACCACATTATTGTCTATGTCCATGGACTATGCATATATGTATATACTTTTAAAAAATATATTTTTATTGATTTTAGAAAGAGGAAGGGAGAGGGAGAGATAAATACATCAATGAAGAGAGAGAATCACTGATTTGCTGCCTCCTGCAGGTCCCCACTCCCATCCCCACCCCCACCCAACTGAGAATTGAACCTACAACCCATGTATGTTTCCTGACCAAGAATAGAACCGTGACCTCATGGATCATAGGTCAGCTCTCAACCATTGAGCCCCAGAAGCTGGGCTATATTATTTAAAATAAATGTATTTTTTATCATTGATAGCATTACAGATGTCTGCCATTTTCGCCTGCGCATATATTCCTTGGGGGATCTCTCCCAGTCCTCCCCACAACCCTCTCCTGGGAGATCTGCCCCTCTGTTCCAGCTAACCAGGCCTCTAGTCCCATCTTGTCTTTCCCCAGGGCCACTTGCTGAGCCACATCACCTTTATTCACCAATGTCATTGGCTGGGATGCTAGTCCTCCCCTTGGCATTTGGGAAAACTACATTACCCAGAAAGGAATGCGCCGACATGGGCGGAGCTACAGAGCACTTTTGGTGTCAGTGAATCCGGTTAGGGCGGAACTTCCACCTTTCTCCTCCTGGTGGGCATTTTGACCTCTTCAGTTTCTTCAAGGACTCACAGGCTTCAGCCCACTGGTCGTGAGGAGGAGGAGGCCTAGGAGGCAGCGTCCTTGCTGTGCGGGGTGTGTCTGAGGCTTGTTGAGCACCAACAGGCCAGGATTGGGAACTCCGTGCCTCCCAAACTCCTCTCTGCTTAAGCTTTATCTCAGCCGGACCCCATTTAACCCTCCAGCCTTGGGGACTGGCACCTCTCAGTTACTGGAGCCCAGGAAGCCGCATCCAGAACAGTGAGTCGCTCCTGGGTGACACAGGGTGTGATGGGGGATGAGGGCCACAGGCTGCAATGCCACCTTCTAAGGACACGGTGGTGTGGCTAAGCCTGGAGGATTCGGAATCCCGTGCCTGTTGTGGGATAAAGGCAACAAAGAGACGAGGTGTGGTTGTGCAGGAGGAGTTTTACTTTCAATCTCAGAACGCTGGGGCCATAGATGGTTGTGAAAAGAAGAGGGACATTGTCCGAGGCAAGATTCTAACTTTCCCTAACATTGCTCAGAGGAAGAACAGACTAGAAGAGAGAGGACAGCAGCTGTGGACAGGAAGGGGAAGTCCTGTAAATGATAAGGGAACTGGCAAGAGTGAGCCCTGAGGACTGAGCCCTGAGATAACACAGGCATCTGGAGGGCACCTGGCCTCTGGGCTGGGCAAGGGTACTGAGCAGCCTGAGCCCATAGAGCCTGGTGGTTGACAGGCTCTCAACCGACCATTTTCTTTCCACAAATTCCTGCAAATACAGAATGAATTAGGTGTACCGGTTCATGAATATTATTTCAGGCCTCACACTCTTGTGGCCTCTGCGAGAGTGTTGCCCTGGCACTGTCCAGCCCCTCTTGTAGCCCCTGGACCTGGGTACTTTGAACAGACACCAAGCCCAGAATCCTAAGGCCAGGAGTAGGGCTTCTTGAAGTGAACCTTCTTCCTGGCAACCACTGTGATGACTGGGAGGTCATCCAGGGCAGTGGTTGCCAACCAGTTGTCCGTGGACGACTGGTGCTACGTGAGGTCTGAAAGCTTGGCGACCGCTGGTTTAAGGAACTTTTGGAGCAGTGGTCACCAACTGGTGGACCACGGACCACTGGTGCTCCGTGAGGTCCGAAAGGTTGACAACCTCTTCTCCAGGGCATAGGTTCCAGAATGTGAAAAGGCTTTGAGTGAAGAGTGAGCTGATTCAAGAACCAGCAGGTATGTTTTTTAAATGTGACCTCACCAGTGCATGGATCTCTACTCAACCAACTGACACACATGAGCCAGGGCTATAGATCACTTTAATACAACAAATCATGGTGAGGTTGGTAATGGTAGTAGTAGCTCAGAAGGACAGTGTGAGACAGAACTGGCTTTCCTGCTGGGGCCACTGTAGGAGGTGGGTGTCACAACACAGCAGAGGGAGAGAAGTTGTCACGTAGAGTTTGGGGAGAGGTAATCATTTTGCAGTGGTCAAGGCCTTTAAATGATGATTGGACTTAAGATTAACTGGAGGCTAAAGAATTACTCAAAACAAGATGAGACTAGGGCTGGTACATATGAACTTCTCTAAACACTCACCAGGATTTTTTATGACCCTTGGTGTGGCCTGGCTGTGGGAATTTGCAGTCAGTCTTGTGAATTAGTTTAGAAGCTTGAGTGGTCCTCTGCGAGACTCACTGGGCATGATGCAGAGGGCCATCGGGGCTGGGACTTGAGTGGCGGTTAAGTGAGAGATGTTGGCAAGCATTCTCTGGACAACACATGCTGAGTAATAACTCAGAGGCCAAGGAGAGGACTATGGGGGCTGGGGCTGGGGCTGAGGGAGTGCAGATGTGAGCCAGGTGTGGAAAAGAGTGCTATGCACTTGAAGAGGGAATGTGAATTGATGGCCACAGCACCCTGATACTGACAGAAGAGTGAATGATGGAGAGTCTATTTCTGGTGGTGTCTAGATGATCCAATAAGGTGAATTTTAGGGTAATTGCCTGTAAGGAGGGGTGTTTTGGTGTTACATTCAAGGTACAGAGCTTAGGTGCCATTTAACTGACCAGCTCCTTTTTGGTGTTGGGGATGACAACCTGGATAATAGGAGTGAGATAGCATGCATCAGTGTTACCCAGGCTTCAAAATCTCCACTGGAATGGGTAAGGGAGAAGCGTAAGGGGTAAGACATTATGGACATGGTGGACTATAATTTTGGAGGGGAAAAGTGATTAGGAAACAATTTGTCCTCACCACAGCAAATTTGCATCACCTTTGCAGTTGTGCTTCTGGGAATGAAGCTGTGTGAGAGAAGTGTTGTTCAAAGAACTCTGTGCAACAGGCAGTGCAGAGCTATGGTCTCAGCACCTTGCGATTGGGGTCAAGAGGGCGAAGTGTGATGCCATGTATTTGGTGTCTTTGAGAAACAATCTGAGGGTGTTGCCTGACAAGACCAGTGTCCAATCACTCACACTATTGTTATGGCCAGCATCTCTCTTTAACTTGTGGTTTTGACACACTCTGTTGATAAAATTCAGTGTAGCCTGCATGGAAGGTCCAGAGCTCAGGTATCTTTTATCTGCTCACATGCCTTTAATATGGTGGGAAGACAAAATGTCAGTAGGAATATAAGAAGACAGTGGCTTTCATGGGATGAAGGCCTGGTATTTTCTCTGATGTGAGGAGTAGACAGAGCAGATGGATGTGGAGGGTCGGGAGCATGACAGACTTACAGTCATAGGAGTGAATCTGATCTTGGGCTGTACTGTCCCCATTATGACAGGATATGAACTATGAGGACGTGGCCATTGTCTTCTCTCAGGAGGAATGGGGGCTTCTTGATGAGGCTCAGAGACTTCTATACTGCGATGTGATGCTGGAAGTGTTTGCACTTGTGTCATCTGTAGGTAAGACTTTGATGTTCTCCCAAGTGTCTTGAGGTGATGACCTCTCTTCTTTTATTCCTCAGGCATAGCTTTCTCTCTCCCACAGCGAGAATAGGGTTCCTGCTAAATTTCCCCACTGTCTTGTCAAATGTGCTGTGGCTGCCAGGGATGAGCTGGATGGAGAGTCCTGAGCAAAGGGCTCCACGAACATCTCGCTAACCCCTGTTACCTCAAAAAGCATAGGAAACAGAAGGTCAGGAATCTTCCAGTGAGCTTAATGGGGCCCAGCTTGCACTTTCTCTTCATGGGAGGCTGACAGTGTCCACATGCATGGCTTCAACTTCTACCTTCTTTCTCTAGGTGACCTATGCCATGTTATGGTCTTTACTTAAAAGGGCCATAGGCTGTTCTTGTGAGACCTGCAATCAATTGTTTGTTATATTCTCTTCCCTGAATACTAGAGCAAGCTGTGTTGCTCTGGCCAGAGCTGACTGCTCACCTCTTCATCACCTGTTTCTCTGCATTGGTGCCTCTGCAGTATTCTGCAACATTGACTTGCATGTGTGTTATGAGGTGCACATATGTGCTAATTAGTCCTCGAAACCAGCTATGCCTTTATTGAATTTTACTTGGAGTAAGATCTGACCAATTCTTGTACAGCTTGTCCTTGTCCCCAGCAGACAAGCTGTGCTGAATGCTGTTAGTAGAAGTATTAGTTGGAAATCCATATCCTCATCCATGTGGTGCTTGCCATGTTTGTGTCTTATTTCTGGTGAGGCCTCCCTATTTTGTGATCTTCATTAGCCCAGGAAGTCTCAAGAGCCTCTTATCAATCCTTCCGAGACATCTCTAATTTTCAGACAATTGAATGAAAACAGCATGTGATGTGTAATACACTTTGGTAATGGGACTTCCCCATGTCACCACATTCAACACTCATTTCTTTACCCTGTCTCACTTTTCAGGTTGTTGGCATAAAGTCGATGGTGATGAGGCCTGTTCTGTTCAGAGTGTATCTATAAAAGGAGAGTCGCAGGTCAGGGCTTCTAAGACAGCTCCAGCCACCCAGAAGATCCCTCTGTGTAAGCGGTGTTTCTCTGTGTTAAAAGGTATTTTGCACCTGAGTGGGTCACATGCAGCAGACTTTGAGCAGAAAGCCTTCTTCTGTAGTGACCCATGTGTTGGAGACTTCTGTTTCAATGCAAACCCTCACGAGCAACAGAGGAATGGATGTGGAGAGGAGCCCTGGAAACAAGGTATGGACAGGGCCTCCTCAGTGAGTAGGTCCAATTTCTTATTGTTGGTGCCTTCCATCAGCGGGAAGGTTGGGAAAGACTTGCTGTACAACTCAGAGCTACTCCGGCACCAGGCCACTCTCAACACTGAGGACTTATACTGTGGCAGTGAGATTTCACAGCAATTTCTTCATGGAAATAGTCACCACCAGTGGGGAGAATGTGAAAATGCTGCTAAACACAACCTGAAAGTTGTTCAACATCAGGGTGTATTTTCTGGAGAACTGATTTATGAGTGTAACAAATGTAGGAAAGTGTTTAGACAACACTTGAATGTCATTCGACATAGGAGAGTTCACACTGGAGAAAAGCAGGATGAATGTAGTGAAGGTGGGAAGTTCTTCAGAGAAAGACGTGCACTCATTGGACACCAGAGAGTTCACACTGCAGAGAAGCCATATGAGTGTATGGAACGTGGGAAGTCTTTTAGCCAAAAATCCAACTTTACAAAGCCCCTGAGAGTTCACAGTGGCGACAAGCGATATGAATGCTCTGATTGTGGAAAGTCCTTCAATGTTAACTATACCCTCAAAGTACACCAGAGAGTTCACACTGGAGAAAAGCCCTATAAGTGTACAGAATGTGGGGTGTCATTTTGTGTAAGGTCTCACCTCACTAGACATCTCAGAGTTCACACTGGAGAGAAGCCATATGAATGTACGGAATGTGGGAAGTTTTTTAGCCAAAAATCCCACTTTACAAAGCACCTGAGAGTTCACAGTAATGACAAGCCATATGAGTGCTCTGATTGTGGGAAGTCCTTCAATGATAAGTCTTATCTCAAAGTACACCAGAGAGTTCACACTGGAGAAAAGCCCTATAAGTGTACAGAATGTGGAGTGTCATTTCGTGTAAGGTCTAAACTCACTAGACATCTCAGAGTTCACACTGGATAGAAGCCATATGAATGTATTGAATGTGGGAAGTCTTTTAGCCAAAAATCTTGCCTTATTAGGCACCTGAGAGTTCACAGTGATGACAAGGCATAGGAGTGCTGTGATTGTGGAAAGTCCTTCAATGATAAGTCTCATCTCAAACAACACAGGAGAGTTCACAGTGACGACAAGCCATATGAGTGCTGTGATTGTGGGAAGTCCTTCAATGGTAAGTCTTATCTCAAAGTACACCAGAGAGTTCACACTGGAGAAAAGCCCTATAAGTGTACAGAATGTGGAGTGTCATTTCGTGTAAGGTCTAACCTCACTAGACATCTCAGAGTTGACACTGGAAAGAAGCCATATGAATGTACGGAATGTGGGAAGTTGTTTATCCAAAAAGTTCACCTTACTAGACACCTGAGAGTTCACAGTGACGACAAGCCATATTAGTGCTGTGATTGTGGAAAGTCCTTCAGTGATAAGTCTATCCTCAAAGAACACCAGAGAAGTTCACACTGGAGAAAAGCCCTAAAGATATAGAGCAGAGGTTCTCAAACTACGGCCCGTGGGCCACATGCAGCCCGCCGAAAACATTTATCTGGCCCACCGGGTGTTTTTGCCGCCGCTGCCTGTCCTGCTTAGCAGCTGACTCGTCCCACGCCCGCAGTGCACATGTGTGGAATGTCTGAGGGACAGTGAACCGGCCCCCTGTTTAAAAAGTTTGAGGACCCCTGATATAGAGAATATGGGATGTCCTTTCCTTGAAGGGCTCAGCACACTAGCCACCAGAGAGTTCACACAGGAGAGAAGTGTTAAATGTGCAGGGAATGTTTTCTTTTTCTCACTTAGTATAACAACACTGAAGGCGACTCTTTGGGACCTATTTTTCTGAATTTAAACCCCTTTTAATGGAACATGCACTCTGATGTATTCCTCATCAGTTTCAGGCACAAGTGAGGCTTGAAGGAGCTGCATTGTACTTGCTAACATGCCCAGACCTGCTAACCGATTGATGTCACAGCGAGCATGTGTGGCTGAAGATATTTCACCTCTACCACCTGGCTCACCTGAAGAGTGTGCATCAGTCACAACCCCTGTGTGCTCAGGGGAAATGTATTCTGTGTTCTCACTTGTGCTTGAGAACATTATGATTACTTCAAGCTCTTGACAGGATCTTCCTTCCTTTCTGACTAGGGAATGCTTCTGACCCGGGGTGTGTCCAGAGCACCCATCCTCAGCTAAGGAGTGCTGCCACTTTCAGGGACATTGTGGGTCTCACATTATGCTTTTACGAATTGTTTTACTTTCTAATTCACCAACCTGCAAATTGCTTACTGCCCTCTGTTCTGGTTTATGATCTTTAGTAAACATGTTTTTTCTTTTGTAGCTTTTCTTTTTTTTTAAAATTTCACTCTCTGGATGATTTGATACAAAAGTTGTGATCTATCATGGCGAGATGAACAGATATGGTGGGGTTCCAAACTTTCTGTGCTTTGGAAAGTTACAATAATGTCAGAAAAATCACCCTTTGTCCAATAATGGCGTATTTTGTACCACTGAAAGAAAGTTTGCATAACTTTGTGGTTCCAATTTGCAGCCTGGTGCCTCTAATGTTGGTGAGGTCAGTGGTCCCCCAGAAGAGGAGTCCTTTTTGTTCTATCATTGTTCTCACATTATCCTCTGATGAGTCGTTTTAGGTTCTAATTCACCAACTTACAAACTGCTTTGCCATCCTCTGTTCTGGTTTATGATCTTTTAGTAAAGGTGTTTTTTGCTTTTGTACCTTTAATTTTGTGGATTATATTCACTGCCTGGGATGATTTGAAAGGATAGTTGTGATCTGTCAAACGCAGGGGGGAACAGATATGGTGGGGTCCCAAACTTTCTGCACTTTGGAAGGCTCATAATAATGGCAAAAAATCACTCTTTATCCAATATTGGTTTATTTTGTATTGCTAACCAAGTCCTTTAACAAAAATCTGCATGGCTTTTTGGTTCTAATTCTTTAGCCTGGTGCCAGTATTATTGGTGAGGTCAGTGATCACCTGGAAGAAGAGTCCTTTGTTGTGCTCCTGTGAACAATAGAATTATATTCTCTGTTCATAGTATGTCTTACATACTGCAAAGGAGCCCTGAGCCATGATGTGTGAAATATCACAGGCTGGTTTCATTTGTTGTAACACTGTGAAGTGCAACTAATATTGGGACAGACACTGTTTTCATAGTGAGTGGGAGAGACATCAGTATATTGGATGAAAATTGCCTCTTCTGAACATTACCCATAAATGACCCAGTCCTGAAGCTTGTGTCTTCTTTTTGTAGCTGAAGTGATTGGTTGTGAAAAGAATCTCATGGTTTTGGTGATTCCCTCGGCCCCACTATGGTGTTCATCTCAAGGTTATCACAAGAGGAAAAATTCAAAGCTAAAGGAGGGATAATCGTATAATCAGTCCCGGGTTGTGTGTTTTGTGACAGTTCAGAATTCCTGATCAATCTGATGGCAGTAGCCTTTACTTCCGGACAGTATTTGCTGCCACAGAGGCAACAATGATTCTCTCAGGAAATGAGGAGAGAGATGGTGATGTGTATATAGAGTTGCCATCTTAATTTTCTAAGAATAGAGGGATAGCTATGTTTTTATTTGGAACCACAATTAAGGCTTTACCTACTAGGTGTACTGGGTAATAATGGTGGATTTTGTAATCAAAGAAAACATGAAAATTTCAAGAGAAATATCAAAAGTGTGTGAATTTCATCAGCCTTTAGTTTTATATATTTTAAAATGTGTTTTTATTGATTTTTAGAGAGAAGGGCAGAGGGAGAGAAACATCAATCTCCTGCCTCCTGCATGCCCGTTACTGCAGATCCAGGCGGGCGTGTGCCCTGATCTGGAATCAAACCAATGACCTTTCAGTGAATGTGATCATGCCCAACAATATAAGACACAGTAGCCATGAGAGTTTATACTTTTATTACTTATTTACCATTGTATTATTTTCAATACTAACAACTCTAACCTAGTTTTACACACCCTGTATTTACCTCTTGCCCTTTTATACTCTTCTGGATTCACTACCTTCCATACAGCCATTGATTTACCTCCTCTTATAATACATTAGTTCATATTTTTCATAATTTTATAGGCACTATAAGGTGTATAATTTTTAACAAACTATGACTTCTTTCTTGCTACCCAGATATTTTTAGATTCAACAGTAATGTTTATGTAAATAGTTAATTTTTTATTGCTAATAATGTTGTATTCTATGGATAACCACTTTATCCATTGATCTGTCACTGGTTTCGGTTATTTCCAAATTTGGGGTTTTATAAATAAAACTGCTGGGAATACTGCATTCAGTTCTTCCTACAGGTGTATGTTTTATTTATCTAACTGTTGCAGTGTCGGTGAATGTGTTACATTTTAAGATATGCAGCTCTGTGATCTAAAATGGTCATTCCCTTTGCCTTCCCAGCCACCCACAGTAATGAAATTTCCAGGTTTTACATTTCCTGCCAGCACATGTGATGGTTATTTTTTTAAATAGTAGGCCAGGCAATGACTATACCGTTAACTTGTTTTTGTTTAATAACATTTCCCTAAAAATTCTTTTTTTTACAAATATTTTTTATTGATTTTTTTGCAGAGAGGAAGGGAGAGGGATAGAGAGTTAGAAACATCAATGAGAGAGACACATCTATCTACTGCCTCCTGCACATCCCTTACTGGGGATGTGTCCGCAACCAAGGTACACGCCCTTGACCAGAATCGAACCTGTTGCCTTTCAGTCCGCAGGCCGATGCTCTAGCCACTGAGCCAAACCGGTTATGGCTCCCTAAGAATTCTTGATGGTGAGCATTTTTTTTTTCTTGTATAATTTACACTGTGTTTATCTCCTTTGTTAAAATGTCTGCTCAGGGAGAGAGACAGAGAGCCAGAAACATCGATGAGAGAGAAATATCGATCAGCCGCCTCCTGCACATCTCCCACTGGGGATGTGACCACAACCAAGGCACATGCCCCTGACCGGAATCGAACCTGGGACCCTTCAGTCCGCAGGCCGACGCTCTATCCACTGAGCCAAACCGGTTTTGGCAGTTCTTATTTTTTATATTATTATAGGCACTATGATGTGTGTGCTCTTTAACAAATATTGGTTTCCTCCATGCGGAACAGTTATTTTGAGAATCAACACAAACACTTATGTGAATAGTTATTTTGTTTATTGCTGAGTAGTATTGTGATCTGTGAGTTACCACTTTAACTAATGATCTGTCTGTGATTTTGTTCATTTCCAGGGCTGGGAGAGTATAAATAAATCTTCTGGGAATATTTGCATTCACTTCTTTATACAGATATATGTTTTACTGATCTCAATGTTGTAGTGTAGGTGAATGTGTTACATTGTAAGATATGAGGGACTGTGATCTAAAATGGTCATGCCCTTTGCCTTCCCATCCACCCACATTAATAAAAACTCCACTGTTTCTGCAACCCTGCCAGCACATGCAATGGTTAATCTTTTTAAATACTAACCCCATAAATGAGTATAGTATCAACTCCCTTTCTTTTTACTTCTATTTACTGAAGATTTTTTATGGTGAGCATTTCTTTCATACATTTATTTACACTATCTTTATCACATTGGTTAAAATGTCTGCTCAGAATCTTTTACCAATTTTTTAAATGAATTTATTACCTTGAGAGCATAATGCTAGGAAAAATAATCCAGTCAGAGAAAGCTAAGTATCACATGATCTCACTCATGAGTGGAATGTAATGAACAACATAAACTGATGAATAAAAATAGGTCAGCGCCGAAACCGGTTTGGCTCAGTGGATAGAGCGTCAGCCTGCGGACTGGAAGGTCCCAGGTTCGATTCCGGTCAAGGGCATGTACCTGGGTTGCGGGCACATCCCCAGTAGGGGGTGTGCAGGAGGCAGCTGATTGATGTTTCTCTCTCATCGATGTTTCTAACTCTCTATCTCTCTCCCTTCCTCTCTGTAAAAAATCAATAAAAATATATTTAAAAAAAATAGGTCAGGAGACAGAGAAACATCAAACAGACCTTCAAACCTCAGAGTGAAGGTAAGAGAGGGTGGCTGGGGGGTGGGAGGGGTAAGAGATCAACTGAATAACTTGTATGCATGTAAGCGTAACCATTGAACACAGACAATAGGGGAGTGAAGGCCTGGGCTGGAGAGTGTGGGCGGTTTGGAGAGGAAAAAAGGGGAGATATGTGATGCTTTCAACAATAAAGAATTAAAAAAGTAAAATAAATTTATTCGTTTAACCAATAGGACAGTGTACAATGTAAGACATGTTTGAAGTTCACTCATTTCTCATGGACTGTAATTACTTCTTTGCTATATGGAACCAGAGATATTAATTATTGCAGTGGAACACATTTTCTCAATTTTTAACCCATGTAGAATTTAAACGCACTTGGACCATACACTTACAGATTTAATCTGCATTGTTAACATTCCCCACCAAATGTAGTATGTCTAAGCATTTAATAATGCATTAAGTGAAGTCTGCTTTGTAATCTTTGTTAATATCCCTGGTGTAAATATTCTCATTGTCATGAGGTTCAAACTGCCAAAATGATGGCTCTGAACATGGACATGGTAGGATATTTCAGTGGCCCATCATTACATTGTATTTCTAACATGCTGATACAGCAGTACCAAATACGTTTAAGAACTTTTGCCGGGAGCCGGTCCATCCTTGCTCCTTGACACAGTCGCTGCAGGGAAGAAACATCTGCACAACATATGTTTCAAAGGGATCTGGCGTATATGGCATACTGTTCTTAATATGTTTGCTCCCCTTCTTGGCGCTATGTGTTTTAACCAAGGTCACCTCTCCGAGAAAGGTTGTTTCCCCAGGTAGGGATTTTTCCCTGAAGTTAGGGAGGGAATAAAACCCCTTAACTAAGTGCCAGGTGGGTAGTTAATCACTTTAACTAAGAACAATCACGCTTAAGCCACATAATCTTTACTCCCTGGAATGGAGATAAGAAACGCCCTAACCTTTGCAATAGAAATTGATACGATTAAAATCAACTGGTATAAATACAGATGTAACAAGACGATAAGAGACGGAACCTAGAAACAGAACCTAACGAAAGAACCTGGCTGAAGAACCTAGAGACAGAACCTAGACACAGAACCTAGAGATGGGACTTGGCTGGAGATCCTATACAGAACCTAGAGAGAGAACCTAGCGAGAGAACATGGCAAAAGATCCTGGACAGAACCTAGACAGAACATGGCAGGAGAACCTGCAGAACCTGGCTGGAGAACCTAGTGAGAGAACATGGCAACAGAACCAGGCTGGAGATCCTAACCAGAACTTGGCCAGAGATCGTGGCTAGAGATCCTGGCTAGGCTGCTGATCAACTGAATGCTGCCTCCGTGTCATTCCTTCTTCGCCGACTCCGTCCACACCTTGGGGAACCCCTGGACCTGCTGGGGATGGACCCCAGCAAACTTTCATAATAAAACTAAAATTATTGGCATGCATCAAGTATAAACCTTTCTTAAATTTGGATTCAAGTACAATTGATATAAAATGGACATTTGAAAAACACAACATACCTTTTTGATGTTTCCATACGTGTCTGAACCCAAATTCCACCAGCCCTTATCAGAGCCCACAGACAGTGACACCATAAGGTGAAGCCAGTGGTGGTCAGTGGGGGCCTCCCTGAGACAATCCGGGAAGGGGTGGCAGAGTCCAGTTGGAAGGCCTGCTGGGAGCGTTCCCGCCCCCATTTGGGAGGTGAAGGCAGGTCACTGTGGCTGATTTGGACACTGGAATTAGAAAGGGGGTTCCTGGCTGGCATGGGGGCGCTGTGGCAGGACTTGGCCTTCTCCTCAGGAGGCCTCACAGTTTGCCTCCATCCCCAGGCTGCCTTCAGAAGGGCTGATGGGCAGCCCCTTCAGAAAAGTCATTGCCAGAGGGAAATTCACAGTAATGGGGCAGGGTCTGCAATAGATGGAATACGATTTGAGATCATGAGGCGCCTTGGACATTTACAATACATCTGTCTCAGGAAATCATCTTTCAGATCCCAACACCAGCCTCCACGTGGTCTCCAGAGGATTCTCTGCTTTAAGAAAGACTGCAAGTTGGCTGGCTCGTGCCTCCTGTGTCACTGGCCATATTTATAGACATTAAAACATGGGTTTCACCGGGGAAAGCACAGTTTCTAGTTCACTATGGGCTCTGCTCGCTCTTGTGTCTAAAGTTACATTGTAATCCCTCAGAAACAGCTTCTCCCAGGGCAAAGTTAATTTTTATCACCCAAACACTAACCTAAGTTAAAAGCAAAAGCAGATGACTTTAAACAGAAACCATCAGATTTTAGGGATTAAATAAAAACGGGGTGGGGATCATGGCTATGACACTAATAGTGTGGGGTTTTTTCTGAAATCCGTGATATTGATTCTTTATACTCTTACATGAAAGGAGACAGACTTCCGCTGAGCTCAGATGGTTGTGATAACTGTTCTAGAGAGATAGCGTTAGATTTAACCATATGCACTTGAAATATCAACACCTTAATGTTTTGATTCTGTCCCAGGGAATTGTTTATTAATTTTAGAAAGAGAGGGAGGAAGTGAGAGAGAGCGCAAAAAGAAGAAACATCGATTTAAAAAAAAAAAAAGGAACATGGATCAATTGCCTCCTCTTTGCTTTCTGAACAAGGATCAAATTTGCAAGCTAGTTAGTTAAATGCCCTTATCATGAATGAAACAGGCCACTAATTTGTGGGGCTGTGCTTTATGGGAGGATGCTCCAACCCACTGAGCCCCCTGAGCAGGGCAGCACCTTATTCTTAATGTTTCCTTTAGGAGAGTAAGTTAGTATGACTCAGCATTTGTGGGGTCCCAAACCTTCTGTGCTTTGGGAGGCACTTAATAATAGCAGAAAATCACTTTGTCCAGTATTGGGTTATTTTGCATTGCTGCCCAAGGCCTTGAAAGAAATTCTACATGAATTTGTGGTTCTAATTTTCAGCCTGGTGCCTCTATTATTACTGAGTTCAATGGTCACCCAGGAGAGGAGTCCTTTGTTGTGCCCGTGGGAACAGTATAAATTATATTGTCTGTTCACAGTAAGTATTCCAGAATTCTCAGCAATGTTTAGGAGGATTCTCCCCCACATACTGTAAAGGAGCCGTGTGCCATGATGTATGAAATTTTATAGGCTGGTGTCACTTGTTGTAAGACTCGGAGGTTTAAATGGAACTAACGTTAGGACAGAAACACTATTCATAGTGAGTGGGAAAGACCGGTAAATTAGATGAAAAGTGCCTGTTCTTTACGTTTTCCACAAATGATCCAAGGTCTGTGGCTCGTGTGATGTCTGCTTACAGACATTCTCAGGGCCTCCATAGCTGTTTTCTGTGGCTAAAGTCATTGGCAGAGAAAATAAGCACAGATTTTTGGATTCCCCTGGCTCATCTAGGGTGTTCACTTCAAGGTTTCCTCACCTGGCAAGACCTCAAAGCTAGAGGAAGAATACTCCTATAATCAGTCCCCGGATGTATTTTTGTAACCAGTCAGCATTCCTGTGGATTCAGAGGGCCATAGTCTTCACTGCTTGCCGATATTTGCTGCTCCTGTGGCAAGGCTGTTCCTCCCAGGAAATTAGGGGATAGATGGTAGAGCCCATATAGGGTTACCATTTTAATTTCCTAACAAGCCAGGGATATCCAGGTCTTTACTTGGAAGTGCTTGTTAAAGCTCCATTGAGTATATTTATAACTAAAATGCACTCTTCTAATGTGTACTATGTGGTGAGCTTGAACATGTGGAGAAAGCTGTAAAAATGTCACATGTGAGATAAACGTATCTCTCACCCATATACAGGTTAGGACTCGGTGGTTCTCAACCTTCCTAGTGCCTCGACCTTTTAATACAGTTCCTCATGTTGTGGTGTTCCCCGATTTCATGTTACAAATTGAACATAATTAAAGCATAGTGATTAATCACCAAAACAATATGTAATTATATATGTGTTTTCCGATGGTCTTAGGCGACCCCTGGGAAAGGGTCGTTCAACCCCCAAAGGGGTCGCGACCCACAGGTTGAGAACCGCTGGGTTAGGTCAAAAGTAGGCTTACATATGTTAGTATGCAAAACACAGAGTTTATTCTCCCTTTTAAAATATGTCTTTTATATAGTTAAAATATTTTTATTGACCTTTTAGAAAGAGTGGAAGAGAGAGAGACAAACAGCAATATGAGAAAGAAACATTGAACTGCTGCCTCCTGCATGTCAACTACAGGGCATCCAGGCAGGCATGAGGGCTGACCTGGAATGGAACCCATGGCAACTCAGGGAAAGGGATGGTGCCCAACCAACTGAAGTACAATGGCCAGGGAAGAGGTTATTCTTGTGTTATTGATTATAAATCCTTATATTATTTTCCATACTAACAACCCTAAACCTACTTTACCACACCCTATATTCACCTCCTGCCCTTTTATAGTCTCTCTTTCTGCCTTCCCCAGCTCTAAATGCAGTCATTGATTTTCCTTCCTTTACAAGATTAATTCATATTTTTCATAGTGTTATAAACACTATAATGAGCATATTCTTTAATAAATATGGGACTCTTTCATGCTACACAGTTGTTTTGAGTTTCAACACTAATGCTTATGTGAAAAGTTAATTATTTTTTATTGCTGAGTATTAGTGTGCTCTTTGAACAACCACTTTATCTGTTGATCAGTTTATGGTTTTGGTTATTTTTAGGTTTGAGGTGTTATGAATAAATTTTCTGGGAATATTGGGTTCAGTTCTTTACATAAATGTGAGTTTTCCTTACCTAAGTGTTGCAGTATAAGTGAGTGTTTTGCTTTGAATATATGCAGAACTGTGATCTAAAATGATCCATCCTTTGCCTTCCAAGCCACCCCCAGTAATGACAATTCTAGTTTTTCCTTATCTCTGTGAGCTCATGTGATGTTTAATATTTTTAAATTGTCAATCCCAAATTCAATAGTGTTAAGTTGTTGTTTTTTAATCCATTTTTCTAAAAACATTTTATAGTGAGCATTTCTTTATGCATCTATACACCCTGTCTTTATCTCCTTTGTTGAAAAGTCTTGTCAGAACTTTTGCCCATTTTTAAAATGAATTTATGATTTAATCAATAGGAAGTCATTTCACCATCTAAGACATCTGTTTTCACTTCACTCAATCCTCAAGGACTCAACTGCCTTCTTTGCTATTTGGAACTATATGTTTTGAATACTGGAAGCAAAATTGTTTTTCTCAAATTTTATCCTATGTACAATTTGAAGCCCACTTGCATGATACGCTTATAAGATTAACAATGTAGCTAACATTCCTCACCATTCAGTTTAAGTTGAAGCAATCAATAGTATATTAAGTGAAGTCAAGGTTTGTAGTATTTGTCAATTTTCCTGGTGTAAATACTCTCATCATCATCATCACTTTCAAACTTCCAAAGTGATAGCACTGAACATTGGCCTGCGAAGATATTTCAGTAGCAAATCATTATATTTATTTCCAGCTTATTGATAAAGTAGGTACAAACATGCTTAAGAACATTCGTAATAAAATAGTAAAATAATTGGGAAGTGTAAAGTTTTAATCATTTTTTAAAAATTTGATTTAAGTATAATTGATTTAGAATTTACATTAAAAATATTTTTATTGATTACAGAGAGGAAGGGAGGAATGAGATAGAAACATCAATGATGAGAGTCACTGATAGGCTGCCTCCTGCATGCCTCACAATGGGGATCCAGCTCACCTGAGCATGTGTCCTGACTAGAAATGCAACCGTGACCTCCAGTTTCATAGATCAATGCTCAACCATTGAGCCACCACTGTCCAGGCTCTCCTAAGCTTTTAAGGGATCCTGTTTGACCTGCAAACAGGGCTGCAATGAGCAGCGACAGCTCATCCCAGGCCAACCCCCTAAACTCGCACTCAAGGCCGCCTTTTCTCTGATTCACCAGTGAGCTCACAGCAGCCCCCCTTTTCCCTCATTTACTGGTATTTCCCACAAGTTTCTAGGAGCCAAAGGAGCCAGGCCTCATCTCTCTGCTGTTCCTTGTTCTATTCTAAGCCCTAGTTTTTTTCATTATCCCCATCTTTAATAAATGTTCCCTCAAAATCTCTGAACTCCTGTTGTGAAATCTTTTCTGCGTGAATTCAAGAACCAAAAGAGTACAGGCCAAGCTGAGGCAGATCTGCTCCAGGCTGGTTTCTGTTTCCTCAAAGTTATGCCTGGGTCATCTTCTATAAAGACAGAACAAGGCATGATTTTGCTTCAAGAACTTGGGAGAAAATATGATGGTCCTCATTCACATCGATGTTGTTGAGTGAAATCAATCTTAACACTATTCTTTTTTTATTGATTTTTTAGAGAGAGAGGGAGATGGGGAAACATCAATGATAAGAGAGAATCATTGACCACATGCCTCCAGAATTTCCCCTACTGGGATGGAGCCCCAACGTGGGCATGTGTGTTGACCTGGAATTGAACCAGCGATATCTTGGTTCATGGGTCTACACCCAACCACTGAGCCACACTGACTGTGCACACTATTCTTTTTTATTGTTCACTCTATTACACGTGTGCCCAATTTCTGCCACACTCCTCCCTCTTTTTCTCCGTCTACCCTGCCCCCCCTGCTTTTAGGCCCTCACCTCATTATTGTATATGTTCATGGCCTCTGTGTATATGTATATACTCCTTAAAAATATTTTCTTATTGATTCTTGAGAGTGGAAGGGAAAGGGAGAGATAAAAACATCAATAATGAGAGAAAATCACTGATTAACTGGCTCCTGCACCTCCCCATTCCCACAGTGTGAATTAGGCCTGCAAAATATGTATGTGCCCTGACCAGGAAAAGAACCAGTATGACATGACCTGATCATTTGTGAAATAGAATGAACAGCATAGATTGATGAACAAAAATAGATTCAGAGACATAGAAGCATCGAACAGACTGACAAACTTCAGAGGCAAGGCAGGGGAGGGGGTTAGGGGTTGGGTACAAGATCAACCAAAGGACTTGTGTGCATGCATATAAGCAGCACCAATGTATACACACACTAGGGAGGTGAGGGCATGTGCTGGGGAGTGGGGGTGGCCAGGGAGAAGCCAATGGAGGAAAAAGGAGACATATGTAGTAATATATGTAATACTTTAAACCAGCGGTTCTCAACCTGTGGGTTGCGACCCTTTTGGGGGTCGAACGACCCTTTCCCAGGGGTCCCCTAAGACCATCGGAAAACACATACATAATTACATATTGTTTTTGTGATTAATTACTATGCTTTCATTATGTTCAATTTGTAACAATGAAAGTACATCCTGCATATCAGATATTTACATTATGATTCATAACAGTAGCAAAATTTCAGTTATGAAGTAGCAACGAAAACAATTTTATGGTTGGGGGTCACCACAACATGAGGAACTGTATTAAAGGGTCATGGCATTAGGAAGGTTGAGAACCACTGCTTTAAACAATAAAGAATTAAAAAATAAATAAATAAAAACCAAAAAACACAAAAAAACAAACAAACCATGGCCTCCTTGTTCATAGCTTGAGGCTCGACCATTGAGCAAACCAGCTGAGCTATATTATTTTAAAATTTCAAAAAAAGTACATGTATTTTTTATTGTTGATAGTATTACAAATGTCTCCCATTTCGCCCCTGTGTATATATTCTTTGGTGGATCTCTTGCATTCCTCCCCTCCCTCTTCACCTTGGAGATGCCTCAGTCTGTTCCAGTTAGCCAGGCTTCTGGTCTCATCTTGTCCCTCCCCAGGCATCACTCCCTGCACCACATCTTCATGCCCCAAGTCATTGGCTGGGATGCTACTATTCCCCTGGGCCATGGAGAAAACTACATTACCCAGAAGGACATGCGCCGACGTGGGCGGAGATAAAGCACATTTTGCTGTCTGTGCATCCGGTTAAGGCGGGACTTCCGCCTTCCTCCTCGCGGTGGTCATATTCTCCTCTCAGGTCTTTGTTCAAACTCACAGGCTTCAGGGCGCTGGTCGGGAGGAGGAGGAGGCCTGGGAGGCAGCGCGCCTGCCGTGCGGGGTGTGTCTGAGGCTCCTTGAGCCCCAACAGCCCGAGATTGGGGTCCCCGTGCCTCCCGGACTCCTCTCTGCGCACAGCGTCCCCGCAGCCGGACGCCATTTCACCCTCCAGCCTTGGGGACCGGCCCCTCAGGTCCCGCCGCCCAGGTCCCCGCGCTCAGAATGGTGAGTCCCTCGTGGGTGACACATGGCTGATGGGGGAAGAGGGGGAAAGGCCGCAGGGCCGCCTTGTGAGGACGTGATGGTGCGACTGCGCAGGGAGGACTCGGGACCCGGGCCTGTTGTGGGTGTAAACTTGCAGCCGTGGGCAAACTACGGCCCGCGGGCCGGATCCGGCCCGTTTGAAATGAATAAAACTAAAAAAAAAAAAGACCGTACCCTTTTATGTAATGATGTTTACTTTGAATTTATATTAGTTCACACAAACACTCCATCCATGCTTTTGTCCCGGCCTCCAGTCCAGTTTAAGAACCCACTGTGGCCCTCGGGTCAAAAAGTTTGCCCGCCCCTTAAAGGCATCAAAGAGACGAGGTGTGGTTTACAGGAGGAGTTTTCCTTTCACTCTCAGGACGCTGGGGCCATAGATGGTTGTGAAAAGAGGAGACACATTTTCTGAGGCCGGATTCTAACTTTTCCTAACATTGTTCAGAGGAAGGACAGCCTGGAGGACAGAGGACAGCAGTGTGGACAGGAAGGGGAAGTCCTGTCAATGATAAGGGAACTGGCAGAGTGAGCCCTGAGGACTGAGCCCTGAGATAACACAGGCATCTGGAGGGCACCTGGCCTCGGGGCTGGGCATGAGCAGCCTGAGCCCATAGAGCCTGGTGGGTGCCAGGCTGACAACAGACCGTTTTCTTTCCACAAATTTTTCCAAATGCAGAATGAATTAGGTGCACGGGTTTGTGGAGCGTATTTCAGGGCCTCACCCCCTTGTGGCCTCTGAGATAGTGGAGTCCTGGGACTGTCAGCCGCTCTTGTAGCCCTTGGACCTGGGGACTTGGAATGGACACTCAACCCAGACTCCTAAAGCCAGGCCTAGGGCTTCATGACGTGGACCTGGTTTGTGGCAACCAGTGTAATGAGTGCGAGGACCTCGAGACATAGGGTCCAGAATGTGCAAAGGCTGGGAGTGAGGAGTGAGCTGAATCAGGAACCTGCAGTCCTATTTTTTAAAGTACAACTATATTTTTATTGATATTAGATGTAGAAAGGAAGGGAGAGGGAGAGAGAGAAACAGGGATGAGCAAGAAGCAAGGATTGGTTGCCACCTGCACAACCCCTACTGTGGATCCAGGCCACGACCAAGGCATGTGACCTCACCAGTGCGTGGGTCTATGCTCAACCCACTGAGACACATCAGCCAGGACTGTAGATCACTTTAATACAGGGAATCATGGTCAATTGGTCATGGTAGTAATAGCTCAGAAGTGACAGTGTGAACCTGATGACTGGCTTTCTTTTACTTTTTTAAAAAATTTCTTTATTGATGAAGTTATTACATATGTGTCCTTATCCCCCCATTTACCCCCCACCCTCCCACTTATGCTTTCACCCCCCTATTGTCTGAGTCCATTGGTTAAGCTTCTATGCATGCATACAAGTCCTTTGGTTGATCTCTCCCCCTTAACCCCACCCTCCCCTACTTTCCCCCTGAGGTTTGATGGTCTGATCGATGCTTCCCTGTCTCTGGATCTAAACTTTTTATTTTGATGTCGTCCCATTTGTATATTTTCTTTTTAGTTTCCATTGCCCTAGGAGCTGTATCGGTGAAGTTATTGCGTCGGCCTATGTCTGTTTTTGTTCCTCAGTTTATGTTGGTCATTATATTACATGAATGAGTGAGATCATGTGCTATTTATCTTTCTCTGACTGGCTTATTTCACTTTAGCACAATGCTCTCCAGTTCCATCCATGCTGTTGCAAATGGTAAGAATTCCTTCTCTTTTACCACAGCGTAGTATTCCATTGTGTAGATGTACCGCAGTTTTCTAATCCACTCATCTGCTGAGGGGCACTTAGGCTGTTTCCAAATCTTAGCTATGGTGAATTGTGCTGCTATGAACAGAGGGGTGCATATATCCTTTCTGATTGGTGTTTCTAGCTTCTTGGGATATATTCCTAGAAGTGGGATCACTGGGTCAAATGGGAGTTCCATTATAGTTTTTTGGGGAGACTCCATACCGTTCTCCACAGTGGCTACACCAGTCTGCATTCCCACCAGCAGTGCATGAGGGTTCCTTTTTCTCCGAATCCTCGCCAGCACTTGTTGTTTGTTGATTTATTGATGATAGCCATTCTGACAGGTGTGAGATGGTACCGCATCGTCGTTATGATTTGCATCTCTTGTATGATTAGTGACTTTGAGCATGTTTTCATATGTCTCTTGGCCTTCCTTCTGTCTTCTTTTGAAAAGTATCTATTTAGGTCCATTGCCCATTTTTTGGTTGGGTTGTTTATCTTCCTTTTGTTAAGTTGTATGAGTTCCCTGTAAGTGTTGGAGATTAAACCCTTATCAGAGATAACATTGGCAATATGTTCTCCCATGCAGTGGGCTTTCTTGTTGTTTTGTTGATGGTTTCTTTTGCTGTGCAGACACGCTTTTTTTAAAAATATATTTTATTGATTTTTCACAGAGAGGAATGGAGAGAGAGAACTAGAAACGTTGATGAGAAAGAAACATCGATCAGCTGCCTCCTGCACATCTCCCACTGGGGATGTGCCCGCAACCCAGGTACATGCCCCTGAGCAGAATCAAACCTGGGACCTTTCAGTCCCCAGGCCGACGCTCTATCCACTGAGCCAAACCGGCTTCGGCTGTGCAGAAGCTTTTTATTTTGATGTAGTCCCATTTGTTTATTTTCTCTTTCGTTTCCAATGCCCTAAGCGCTGTATCAGTGAAGACATTGCTTCAGCATATGTCTGAGATTTTGCTGCCTGTGGATTCCTCTAGTAAAGTGATGGCGAACCTTTTGAGCTCGGCGTGTCAGCATTTCGAAAAACCCTAACTTAACTCTGGTGCCGTGTCACATATAGAAATTTTTTGATATTTGCAACCATAGTAAAACAAAGACTTATATTTTTGATATTTATTTTATATATTTAAATGCCATTTAACAAAGAAAAATCAACTGAAAAAATGAGTTCGCGGGACACCTCTGACACGCGTGTTATAGGTTCGCCATCACTGCTCTAGTATTTTTATGTTTTCCTGTTTTATGTTTAAGTTCTTTATCCATTTTGAGTTTATTTTTGTGCATGGTGTAAGTTGGTGGTCTAGTTTCATTTTTTTTTGCATGTATCTGTCCAATTTTCCCAACACCATTACTGAAGAGACTGTCTTGACTCCATTGTATGTTCTTGCCTCTTTTGTCAAACATTAATTGAGCATAGTGGTTTGGGTCGATTTCTGGGTTCTCTATTCTATTCCATTGATCTATATGTCTGTTCTTGAGCCAGTACCAAGCTGTTTTGAATACAGTGGCTTTGTAATACAGCTTGATATCTGGTATTGAGATCCCACCTACTTTGATCTTCTTTCTCAGGATTGCTGCAGCTATTCGGGGTCTTTTTTTATTCCAGTTGAATTTTTTTGAATGTTTGTTCTAGATCTGTGAAGTATGCCGTTGGTATTTCAATGGGAAGTGCATTGAATCTATAGATTGCTTTGGGTAGTATGGACATTTTAATGATGTTGATTCTAACAATCCATGAGCAGAGTCTGTTCTTCCGTCTGGTTATGTCTTCTTCTATCTGTTTTTTCAGTTCCCTATAGATTTCCATGTATAGGTCTTTTACTTCCTTAGTTAAAGAAAAATCAAATGGGAGTTCCATTATAGTTTTTTGGGGAGACTCCATACCGTTTTCCACAGTGGCTACACCAGTCTGCATTCCCACCAGCAGTGCATGAGGGTTCCTTTTTCTCCGAATCCTCGCCAGCACTTGTTGTTTGTTTATTTGGGTCCTCTGATTTTGTTTATTTGGGTCCTCTCTCTTTGCTTCTTGTTGAGCCTCTCTAGAGGTTCCTCAATCTTGTTTATCCTTTTAAAGAACCAGCTCTCGGTTTCAATGATCTTTTGAATTGTTTTTTTGGTTTCCATGTCATTGATTTCTGCTCTGATCTTACCGGTTTGGTATTCCTAGGTATCTTAATTATTTTTGGTGCGTTGGTCAACGGGATTGCTTTTTAGGTCTCTTTTTCTGTAAGTTCACTATTGGTGTATAGAAATTCCATACATTTCTTGGTGTTAATTTTGTATCCTGCTACCTTGCCAAATTCATTTATTAAGTCTAATAATTTTTTGATGGAGTCTTTAGGATTTTCTCTGTACAGTATCATGTCATTTACAAATATGGACAGTTTTACGTCTTCTTTTCCAATTTGTATGCCTTTTATTCCTTCTTCTTGTGTGATTGCAATGGCTAGTACTTCCAGTCGAGTAGGAGTGGTGAGAGTGGGCAGCCTTGTCTGGTTCCTGTTCTTAGGGAAAATAGTTTTAGTTTTTGCCCATTGAGTATGATGTTGGCTGTGGGTTTGTTATATGTGGCTTTTATTATGTTGAGATATGATCTTTTATTCCCACCTTGCTGAGTGTTTTTATCAAGAAAGGGTGTTAGATTTTGTCAAATGCTTTTCCTGCATTAATTGATATGACTATGTGATTTTTATGTCTCAGTTTTTTAATGTGATGTATCACGTTTATTGATTTGCGGTTGTTGTACCATCTTTGCATCCCCAGGATAAATCCTACTTGGTCATGGTGTATGATCTTTCTGATGTACTGCTGGATCCAATTTGCTAGAATTTTATTGAGGATGTTGGCATCTGTTCATGAAGGATATTGGCCTGTAATTCTTTTCATTGTGTTGTCTTTATCTGGTTTTGGTATTAGGGTGATGCTGGCTTCATAGAATGAGCTTGAAAGTGTTCCTTCCTCTTGACTTTTTTGGAATAGTATGAGGAACATAGGTTTTAGTTCTTCATTGAATGTTTGGTAAATCTCCCCTGTGAAGCCGTCTGGCCCCGAGCTTTTGTTTGCTGGAAGCTTTTTGATGACTGCTTCAATTTCTTCTATAGTTATTGGCCTATTGTGATTTTTAGATTCTTCCTGATTGAGTATTGGAATGTTGTATTTTTCTAGGAATATGTCCATTTCATCTAGGTTGTCTAGTTTGTTGGAATAGAGTTGTTCATAGTATTTTTTAGCAATCCTTTGTATTTCTGTGGGGTCTGATGTAATTTTGCCTCTTTTCATTTCTGATTTTGTTTATTTGGGTCCTCTCTCTTTGCTTCTTGTTGAGCCTCTCTAGAGGTTCCTCAATCTTGTTTATCCTTTTAAAGAACCAGCTCTCGGTTTCAATGATCTTTTGAATTGTTTTTTTGGTTTCCATGTCATTGATTTCTGCTCTGATCTTTATTATGTCCTTCCGTCTGCTCACTCTGGGCTTTTCTTGTTGCTCTTCTTCTAATTCTTTAAGTGGTAGAGTAGATGATTTACTACCAATTTTCTTGTTTTTTGAGGTAGCCTGTAGAGCTATAAACTTCCCTCTCAGGACTACTTTCATTGTTTCTCATAGATTTTGGATTTTTGTGTTTTTATTATCATTAGTTTCCGTGATGCTTTTAATTTCTTCTTTGATCTCTTTGGTAACCCAATCATTGTTTAATAGCATGCTATTCAGCTTCCAAGTGTTTGAATTTTTTGGATTGTTTTTATTGTAGTTTATTTCTAACTAGAGGCCCGGTGCACAAAAATTTGTGCACTGGGGAGGGGGGTGTCCCTCAGCCCCACTTGTGCCCTCTCTCAGTCTAGGACCCCTCAGGAGATAACGACCTGCTGGCTTAGGCCCATTCCTGCGTGGCAGAGGGCAGGCACAATCCCTAGGTGCCTGCCCCGCAGCTCCTGGTCGGGCTCAGAGCAGGGCCGATTGGGGAGTTGGGGCACCGCCCCCGTCATGCACAGAGCAGGGCAGACCAGGAGGTTGCGATGCCACCCTCAGTCACGCTCAGGGTAGGGCCGATTGGGGGGTTGGGGTGCCGCCCCCTGTCACTCTCAAGGCAGGGTCAATAGGGAGGTTGCGGCACCACCCCCGTCACGCACAGAGCAGGGCGGATCAGGGGGTTGGGTCGCTGCCCCCGTCACGGACAGAGCAGGGCCTATTAGGGGGTTGGGAGCTCCCCCCTGTCACGCACAGAGCAGGGCCGATTGGGGGGTTGGGGCGCCGCCCCCTCTCACCCACAGAGCAGGGCCAATCAGGGGGTTGGGGCACTCCCCCCTGTCACACTCAGGGCCGTGCCGATGGGGAGGTTGTGGCTCCACCGCGTCACACACAGATCAGGGCCCATGGGGGGGTTGGGGCGCCACACCCTGTCACACACAGTGCAGGGCCCATCAAGGGGTTGGGGAGCTTCCCCTTATCAGGCACAGAGCAGGGCCGATCAGGGGGTTGGGGCGCCTTCCCCTGTCACAAACAGAGCAGGGCGGATAGGGAGGTTGTGGCGCCACCCCCTGTCACACACAGAGCCACAGAGCGATCAGGTGGTTTGGGCGCTGCCCCCTGTCACGCTGCTCCATGGGCCGGGAGGCCTTGTGGCTCCAGTGATCCCAGTGCTAAGAGGCCTCGCTGCTCTGCTGATCCCGGTGCTAGGAGGACTCGCGGCTCCACTGATCCCAGTGCTGGGAGGCATATTACCCTTTTACTATATAGGATAGAGGCCTGGTGCTCGGGTGGGGGCCTGCTGGTTTGCCCTGAAGGGTGTCCTGGATCAGGGTGGGGGTTCCGCTTAGGTGCCTGGCCAGCCTGGATGAGGGGATGATGGCTGTTTGCAGCTGGTCACACCCCCTTCAGGGTGGGGGTCCCCCCGGGGTGCCTGGCCAGCCTGGGTGAGGGGATGATGGCTGTTTGCAGTTGGTCACACCCCCTTTAGTGTGGGGGTCCCCACTGGGGTGCCTGGCCAGTCTGGGTGAGGGGCTGAGGGCCGTTTTCAGGCTGGCGGGTGACTGAAGTTCCCAACCTCTCCTTTTTTCCTTTTTTTTTTTTTTTTTTTTATTCTGGGATTTATTTACCTTTTATGGCTGTCACTGGAGCTGAGAGCCGGCTTTAGCTGTGAGACCTCGGCTGCTGAAAGCAGGTTTCTGGGCTTTGTTTACCTTCTGTATTTGAAACTTTGTTGCGACTCCAGCTCTGAGATCCCGGCTGGCTGAAAGCAGGTATCTCGGGTTTTGTTTAGCTTCTATATTTGTAGCAATGTTTCTTAGAGAGCAGCTCAGAGCCCAGCAGCAGCAGGCGGGGAAGCTTGGCTTCCGCCATCACTGGAGCAAGCAAGCCTCCTGTTCGCGTCAGGTGCCTGGCTGCCGGCTGCCATCTTGGTTGGCAGTTAATTTGCATATCGCCCTGATTAGCCAATGGGAAAGGCAGCGAAGTTATGGCTAATTACCATGTTTCTCTTTTATTAGATAGGATGTTATGCCATTGTGGTCTGAGAAGATGCTTGATATGATTTCAATCTTCAATTTGAGGAAACTTTGCTTGTGACCCAATATGTGGTCTATTTTTTAAAATGTCCCATGTGTACTTAGAAGAACATAAATTCCATGGCATTGGGGTGAAATGTTCTGAAGATGTCAATTAAGTCCATCTGATCTAGTGAGTCATTTAGGATTGCTGTTTCTTTGCTGATTTTTTTGTCTAGAGCATTTATCCAGTGATGTCAGTGGTGTATTAAAGTCCCCTACTATGATTGTATTGTTGTCGATCTCTCCTTTGATATCTTCCAGGAGTTTTTTTTAATGTATTTGGTGCTCCTGCATTGGGTGCATATATTTTTATCAGGGTTGTCTCCTCTTGTTATATCGTTCCCATTAATATTATGAAGTGGCCATTTTTATCTCTTGTTATGTCCCTTATTTTGAGGTCTATTTTGTCAGATGTAAATATTGCTACCCTGGCTTTTTTTTTTCATTTCTATTTTCCTGAAAGATATTTTTCCATCCCTTCACTTTCAGTCTGTGTGAATCCCTTGTTCTGAGGTGTGTCTCATGTAGACAGCATATATATAGGTCATGTTCTTTTTATCCATTCAGCTGCTCGATGTCTTTTGATTGGAGCATTTAGTTCGTTTATGTTTAAAGTTACTGATAGTTATTTGTAGCCATTTTTATTTTTTGTACCTGTGTTCTTTCTTCCCTTGTTATTTCTTCTTTTTACACCATTCCCTTTAGCATTTCTTGCATTGCTGGCTTGGTAGTGATAAATTCCCTTAGCTTTTTTTTGTATGTGAAGATCCTTATTTGCCCTTCAATTTTCAATGATAGCCTTGCTGGAGAGAGTATTCTTGGACTTAGTCCCTTTCTTTGTATCACTTTGTAAATTTCCTTCCATTCTTTTCTGGCCTGATGTGTTTCTGTTGGGAAGTCATTTGATAATCTAATGGTTTAGAGCCCTTGTACGTAACTTTCTGTTTCTCTCTTGCATCCTTTATGATTCTCTCTTTGTCCTGAACATTTGCCATGGTAATTATGATGTGTCTTGGTGTGGGTCTTTTCGGGTTCATCTTGTTTGGGACTCTGTGCTTGCATGACTATTTTCTTTTCCACATCAGGGAAGTTTTCTTTTTTTTCTGAATATATTTCATTGATTTTTTTACAGACAGGAAGGGAGAGGGATAGAGAGTTAGAAAAATCGCCCAGATGCTTCCTGTGCACCCCCTACTGGAGATATACCTGCAAACAAGGTACATGCCCTTCACCGGAATAGAATCCGGGACTCTTCAGTCCACAGGCGGAAGCTCTACCCACTGAGCCAAACTGGTCAGGGCCAGGGAAGTTTTCTGACATTATTTCTTCAAATGGGTTTTCTAACCATTGTTCCTCTTCCTGTTGTTCTGGCACCCCTATTATTTGTATGTTGATCGTTTCATGTTGTCCCATAGCTCCCTTAGGTTCTCCTGCTGTCTTTTAATTTTTTTTTCCAATTTCAGTTCAGTTTGGTTGTATTCTGCTTCCCTGTCTTCTAATTCACTAATTTGGTCTTCCACTTCTACTCTACTGCTGAAACATTACATGGTATTTTTTATTGCAGCTATGTCATTCTTTATTTCTTCTTGATTCTTACATAAGTTATTTCTTTTTTTCATCCATCCTGTTTATGAACTGTATGATGCTTATTCTGAATTCTTTTTCTGACATATTGCATGCCTCTGTTCTACTTAGCTGCTTATC
Organism: Myotis yumanensis; assembly: GCF_028538775.1. NCBI lineage: Eukaryota > Metazoa > Chordata > Mammalia > Chiroptera > Vespertilionidae > Myotis > Myotis yumanensis. The sequence goes on along the minus strand of NW_027223771.1, from coordinate 12,003,122 downwards.
TGGTGATGCCTCCTTTTCTTTCCTTTGGGGGTTTCTTTGTGTACCCATTTTTTATCTCACCGACAGATCTAGATATGGATTCTTGCAGGCCCTGTTCCTTGGGTGGCAGTGGCTCCTCGGGCTGCATTTGCCCACTGGGCCTTCACAGCAGCAACTGCTTCTCAGTTGGCAGTGGCTCCTATAATGGGTGCTGTTCGCAGCAGTGGTGGCTCCTCTGGTGGGTGGGGGAGGGCTGCTCGCACAGCTGCTGCTCCTCAGACTGGGGTGGGCTGCTCAAGAGGCTGCTGCTTCTCGGATGGGGGCAGGCTGCGCATGCTACTGCTCCTCAGACGGTGGCGGGCTACTTATGTGGCTGTTACTCCTTGGACAGGGGTGGACTGCTCACGTAGCTGCTACTCCTTTGATGGGGGCTGGCTGCGCGTGGCTGCTGCTCCTCGGATGGGGTGAAGATTTCTTTATATACCCTGTGAAATTTAGAGGTAACTGTAATGATCCAGATATTTAAGGGTTACAGTGACAATATCTTGTTAGGAGTCCTTATCAGATGTGTGGATAGCCACGACTCCTTTAGCATCCAGCTGGCGGGAGGCTCCCTGGCGCCAAAGCACCCGCTGCACACTATGGGCGAGGCCAGAGGGTAGAATGCTTGCTGGCCTAGCAATAGCCTCACATTCTGCACCAGGACTGGCTTTCATGCTGTGGCCACTGTTTGTGGGAGGTGGTTGTCATAAGGACAGAAGTTGTTACGTAGAGTGTGGTGGAGAAATAATCATTTTGCAGTGGCAAATACCTTCAAAAGATGAGTGGACCTGAGATTAATTGGAGGCCGAAGAGTAATTCAAATGACAAGGGTCTAGGGTTGGTACATACACGTTTTCTAAACTCTCACCAGGATGTTGTTGTGACCCTCAGTGTGGCCTGGCTGTGGGGAGTTGAAGTTCGTTTTGTGGATTAGCTTAGAGCAGTGATGGCGAACCTTTTGAGCTCGGTGTCAGCAGTTTTAAAAACCCTAACTTAACTCTGGTGCCGTGTCACATATAGAAATTTTTTGATATTTGCAACCATAGTAAAACAAACATTTATATTTTTGATATTTATTTTATAGATTTAAATGCCATTTAGCAAAGAAAAATCAACCAAAAAAATGAGTTCATGTGTCACTTCTGACATGTGTGTCATAGGTTCGCCATCAGTGGCTTAGAGGCTTGAGTAAGACTCACTGGGCATGGTGCAGAGGGCCATCGGGGCTGGGACTTGAGTGAAGGTTAAGTGAGGGATGTTGGCTGTGACTAGTGAAGGGACATCAAGTGCAGCATAACAGGAGGTGGGCTATGGATATCTGAGATCTGATTGTTCTTAATAGTTGGGGTTGAAGGGAAAAAAAACAGTCATGGAGAGAGGCTTACATAGCACCACTCAAGGCTGCCACTATGAGTGTGGACTATGAGAAACTGGGCAGTACTTGATCCTGATTCAGTTTGGCAACCGTCCTCTGGACCACACATGCTGAGTAATAAGTAAAGGCCGGGAGATGAGTATGGGGGCAGGAGCTGTGGAAGTGCAGGTTTGAGAGAGGTGTGGTAGATGGAGTGATGTGCACTTGGAGAGGGAATGTGAATTCATGGCCACAGCACCATGACATTGACATAAGGGTGAATGAAGGAAGAGTCCATTTCTGATGGTGCCTGGATGGAACAGTAAGGTGAATTTTAGGGTAATTGCCTGTAAAGAGGCGTGTGTGGGTGCTACATTCTAGGTTAAGAGCTTAGGTGCCATTTAACTAACCATCTGCTTTTTGTTGTTGGGAGTGACACACTGGTTGATGGGAATGAGATAGCATTCATCAGTTTTACTCAGGCTTGTAAATCTCCACTGGCATGGGTAAGGGTGAAGGGTAAGAGAGAAATAGATTATGGAGGGAGGGACCTATATTTTTGGAAAAGAGGTGATTAGAAAATAATATATCCACACCACGACAATTTGCACTACCTTTGAAGTTGTGCGTCTGGGAAAGAAGCTGTGTGAGAGAAGTGTTGTTCAATAAGAAGACAGTGGCTTTCGTGGGATGAAGGCCTGGTATTTTCTCGGATGTGAAGAGTGCAAAGAGCACATGGGTGGGGAATATGACAGACTTATAATCTTAGGAGTGAATCTGATCATGGGCTGTACTGTCCCAATTATGACAGGATGTGAACTTTGAGGACGTGGCCATTGCCTTCTCTGAAGAGGAGTGGGTGATCCTGGATGATGCTCAGAGACTTCTGTACTATGATGTGATGCTGGAAGTGTTTGCCCTTGTATCATCTGTAGGTAAGACCTTCACATTCTCCCAGTGTCCTGAGGTGATGTCCTCTCTATCTTTACACCTCAGGCGTAGCTTTCTCTCTCCCACAGCCAGAACATGGCCTCTGCTAATGTCCCCCTCTGTCCTGTCAAATGTGCTGTGGCTGCCAGGGATGAGCTGGATGGGGAGCCCTGAGTAAAGGACTAGCTGAACATCCCTAACACCCGTAACCTCAAAAAGTACAGGAAGTGTCAGGGAGTCAAGAGCCTAGCAGTGAGTTTAATGGGTCCCAGCTTGCACTTTCTCTTCATGGGAAGCTGACAGTGTCCACATGCATGGCTTCTACTTCTGCCCTCTTTCTCTTGGTACGCGTTCTTGTGCCACATTATGGTCTTTACCTACATAAACCATGGGCTGTTTTGGTAAGGCCCCCATTCAAATGTATGTAATATTCTCTTCCCTGAATACTATAGCAAGCTGTTTAGCTCTGGCCCAGTGCAGACTACTGACTTCTTCATCACCTGTTCATCTGCATTGGTGCCTCTGCAGTAATCTGCAACGTTGACTTGTACATGTGATATGTGCATAGATGTGCTAATTAATTAGTCCTTGAAACCAGCTACTCCTTTATTGAATTTTACTTGGAGTAAGACCTAATCAACTTCTTCCACAGCTTCCCCCCACCCCCCATCCCCGGTAAACAATACGTGCAGAATGCTGTTAGTTGAAGGATGAGCTGGAGATCCATATTCTCATCCATGTGGTGCTTGCCATGTTTGTGTCATATTTCTGGTGAGGCCTCCCTGTTTTGTGATCTTCATTAGTGCAGAAAGTCACAAGAGCCTCTTATTAATCCTTCCTGCACATCTCTTATTTTCAGACAATTGCATGGAACCAACGTGTGATGTGTAACACACTCTTGCAATGGGACTTCCCCCTGCCACCACATTCAACATTCATTTCCTCACCATTTCTCACTTTTCAGGTTGTTGGCATAAAATGGAAGATGAGGAGGCCTGTTCTGATCAGCGAGTATGTATACAAGGCAAGTCACAGGTCAGGACTTCTAAGACAGCTCCAGTCACCCATAAGAACCATCTCTGTAAGCGGTGTTTCTCTCTGTTACAACATATTTTGCACCCGACTGGGTCACATGCAGCATACTTTGAGCAGAAAGCCTTCTGTAGCGACTCATGTGTTGGAGAATTCTGTTTCAGTGTAAACCCTCACCAGCAACAAAAGAATGAATGTGGAGAGGGGCACTGGAAAGAAGCTATGGACAGGGCCTCTTTTGTGAGCAGGTGCAGCTTCTCCTTCCCTTCGGTGCCTTCAACCAGCAGGGAGGTTGGGGAAGACTTGCAATCCAACTCAGAGCTTCCCCAGCACCAGGCCACTCTCAACACTGAGGAGCTACACTGTGGCAGTGAGATTTCACAGGAATTTCTCCGTGGAAAAAGTCATCACCGGTGGGATGAATGTGGAAACGCTGCCAGCCACAACCTGAAAGTTGCTCAGTGTCAGGGTGTGTGTTCTGGAGAACTGATTTATGAGTGTAACAGGTATAGGAAAGTGTTTAGACGAAACTTTAATATCATTCGACACAAGGGAGTTCACACTGGAGAAAAGCAGTATCAGTGTAATGAATGTGGGAAGTTCTTCAGAAAAAGACCTGCACTCGTTAGACACCAGAGAGTTCACACTGGAGAGAAGACATATGTGTGCAAACATTGTGGGAAGTCTTTCAGTTACAACTCTAACCTCAAAAGACACAACAGAGTTCACACAGGAGAAAAGCCATATAAGTGCAGTGATTGTGGGATATCCTTTCGTCAGGAGACCCACCTCAAGGAACACCTCAGAGTTCACACTGGACAAAAACCGTATGAGTGCAGACATTGTGGGAAATCCTTTCGTTCCAAGTCTAACCTCAATCAACACAACAGAGTTCACACAGGAGAAAAGCCATATAAGTGCAGTGAATGTGGGATGTCCTTTCCTACAAGGACTCAGATCACTAGTCACCTCAGAGTTCACACCGGAGAGAAACCATATGAGTGCAGACATTGTGGGAAATCCTTTCGTTCCAGGTCTAACCTCAAACAACACAACAGCGTTCACACAGGAGAAAAGCCATATAAGTGCAGAGAATGTGGGATGTCCTTTCGTAGAAGGGCTCACCTCACTCTACACCTCAGAGTTCACAGTTGGGAGAAGCCATATGAGTGCAGAGAATGTGGGATGTCCTTTCGTACAAGGGCTCAGCTCACTAGACACCTCGGAGTTCACACTGGAGAGAAGCCACATGAGTGTAGAGAATGTGGGATGTCCTTCCGTTCCAAGTCTAACCTCAAACAACACAACAGCATTCACACAGGAGAAGAGCCATATAAGTGCAGAGAATGTGGGATATCCTTTCGTACAAGGACTCAGCTCACTAGACACCTCAGAGTTCACACCAAAGAGAAGCCATATGAGTGTAGAGAATGTGGGAAGTCCTTTCGTACAAGGGCTCAGCTCACTGTACACTTCAGAGTTCACACTGGACAGAAACCATATGAGTGCAGACATTGTGGGAAATCCTTCCGTTACAGGTCTAACCTCAGACAACACAACAGCGTTCACACAGGAGAAAAGAAATATAAGTGCAGAGAATGTGGGATGTCCTTTTGTATATGGGATCAACTCACTAAACACCTCAGAGTTCACACTGGAGAGAAGCCATATGAGTGTAGAGAATGTGGGAGGTCCTTTCGTACAAGGGCTCACCTCACTAGACACCTCAGAGTTCACACTAGAGAGAAGCCACATGAGTGTACTGAATGTGGGAAGTCTTTTAGCCAAAAATCCAGCCTTAATAAACATCTGAGAGTTCACACTGGAGAGAAGTGTTAAATGTGCAGGGAATGTTTCCTTTTATTCACTTAGAATAACAACAATGAAGGAGACTCTTTGCGACCTATTTTCCTGAATTTAAACCCCTTTTAATGGGACATACACTCTTCTAGATTCCTCATGTTTCCAGTACAGGTGAAGCTTAAACGAGGTGCATTGCACTTTGTAACATGCCCAGGTCTTCTACCCGATTGATCTGTGGCTGAAGAGATTTCCCCTCTACCACCTGGCTCGCCTGAAGAGTGTGTATCAGTCCCAACCACGGCGTGCTCAGGGGAAATGTATTCTGTGTTGTCACTTGTGCTTGAGAACATTAGGAACCCTCCGCTCCTGACAGGATCTTCATTTGTCTCCGAGGAGGTAATGCACCTGACCCAGGGTTCATACAGGGCACCTTCCTCAGCTAAGAAGTGCGGCCTCTGTCCGGGACATGTGGTTCTCACATTATGCTGTGTTGAATTGTTTCAAATTCTGATTCACCAACCTGCAAACCGCGTTGTCCTGTTTTCTGGTTTGTGATCTTTAGTAAAGGTATTTTTTCTTTAGTACCTTTAATTTTCTTGGTTATATTCACCCCCAGGGATGATTTTCAAGCACTATTGTGGTCTACGTTGTATAATCTACAGATATTGTGTGGATCCCAACGTTTCTGTGCTTTAGGAGGGACTGCATAGTGCCAGGAAATCACTCTTTCACCAATATTGGCTTTTAGTGCATTGCTGCCCACGGCCTTGAAATAAAGACTGCGTGACTTTGTGGTTCTTGTTTGCAGGTTTGATCCTGGCCCCTATGGAGCTTTGTAGGAGGCATCTAATTTTTCCTTCTTTCTCACATTGATGTCTCTCCCAGTCTTTCCCTTCCTCTCCCCCTTCCCTTGCACTCTGTCTGAAAATCAATGGAAAAATATCCTCAGGTGAGGATTACCAAAAAATCCAAACATTCACCCTGGTGCCCTGAGATGGGGCCTCTGCCGGCACAACCCACCTTTGCTCACTCCTGCCTTTTCTTGGGATGTTCCCACTGCAGGTGGGCTCACTGTGCCCTTCCCAGTGTTTGGCAGAGAGGCAAGGCCCTGGGAGGGATTGGGGTTCTGTGTGTGCCTGAGATGTACTGGCCAGGGCTCTTCTGTCTCCATCCAGAGGTCTCTCTAGCCTGCTCCTCCCCACCCGCCAGGCACCTGGCCTGCTGCAAATGAACCTACTTCTGTATGTGGGAGAAGCCCCCTGATGCTATGGGCCCTGAAATCAGTTCACCTTTAGAAAATCCTGCCTCCCGCCAACCCATTCACACCCCTGAGACCCACTGGTGTTTATGTCTCTTTTTTTTTTTTTATTTTAGGGATTATTTTGCACTTTATTAAAAATACGGCACACTCTCCCTTACCCCTTCACCCAGCCGTCCTGGAGGTAGCGTGTATTCTCCAGGATATGGTTTTGTTTATTTTCAATGGTGGGAACATTCTGTAATACAAGCATTTCCAGAAGGAGAGGATTGGTCTCAATATAATTCCACATTTGGAGGATGATTTGTGGTTGGTGTGCCCCCGCCCCCTAAGTTTTGCCTGTGCATGGAAGACCTGAAATGAGGGCATAGTTCCTGGATTCTGGGGAATAGTGTGCTGCTGGGGGGTGCGGTTGAGGGTGCAGAGAGTTTGGGTGCCTGTGAACGTGTTCCTGCCAGCTCATGGTCCAGGTTCCTTGAGCGGGTGGGCTGAGGGAAGGCTGTAGGGATGAGAACTTGAATCATGCTGGATGGAGGCTCAGCAGCCATGGGTGGGCATAAGGAACACATATAAAGACTGTGGCTTTGGATACTGTTGAGCTCAACTGTTTCAGATTCCCCAAATACAGAGTCCCCTGTCCTTGGGAACTGGCATCTAGTGGAGGACAGTACACAATGGACCAGGATACCTGTGAGAGGTGACAGCAGCGATGGGGGGAGGTGAAACCAGCGTTGGTCAGTGGGGGTCTTCACTGCGGAAGTCTGGGAAGGGTTGGCGGGCTCCAGGTGGGAGCCTGCCCTGTGCATTTGCGAACTGTACGGAGGTCACTCTGGCTGGTTTTAACAGCAAGGATCAGAAAGTGGTAAAAAATAAAATAAAATAAATGGTGGCCGAATAGGCTGATGTATTGTGCATCTCGTCCTGAGCCAAACTGGAAATACAACTAAATCAAAGAGCACCCACTTGTTATTAACACATTATGTGCAGTTGAGCAGACAATTTACAATCAGGAAAGATGCCCAAGAACTGGGAAGTGGACTTGACCGACACAGAATGAGGTGCCGTAAAAACTGACCCCACAGAAATACAAGGGACTGTGAGAAAATACTACGATGGACATTATTCCAACAAACAGGACAACCTGGACAAAATGCCCATATTCTTAGAAAAATACAACCTTCCAAAACTCATTCAGGAAGAATCAGAAAACCTGAAAAGACCTATAACTGCCATCGAAATTGAAGCAGTAATTAAAACAAAACAAAACAAAAAACTGCCAGCAAATAAAAGGTCTCGTCCAGATGGCTTACCGAAACAGAGTTTTGCCAAACATTCAAAGAACTAACAACTATACCCCTCACACCATTCCAACAAATCCAAGAGTCTACAACACTTCCAGGCTCGTTTCACAAAGCCAGCATTATCCTAATTCCAAAACCAGATAAAGAAATGGCAAAGAAAAAGAACCACACGTCCTAACCAGTTTGCTCAGTGGCTCGAGCGTTGGCCTGCGGACTGAAGGGTCCCAGGATCGATTCCAGTCAAGGGCATGTACCTTGGTTGTGGGCACATCCTCAGTAGGAGGTGTACAGGAGGCAGCTGATCAATGTTTCTCTCTCATTGATGTTTCTAACTCTTTATCCCTCTCTGTAAAATATCAATAAAATATATTGAAAAAAGAAAAAGAACTACAGGCCAATATCCCTGATGAACCTGGATACTAAAGTCCTTGACAACATTTTAGCAAACCAGGTCCAGCGATACAATAAAGACATCAAACATCATGACCAAGTGGGATTTATTCTGGGGATGCAAGGCTGGTACAATATTTGCAAATCAACAAACGTGATACAGCACATACATAGATTGCAAGACCAAAAATAAAAAAGAAACCAGATTGTAAAAGAAATCACATGATCATATCAATCAATGCAGAAAAAGCATTAGACAAAAATCCAACACCCTGTTTTTTTTTAAATAACTCAGCAAAGTGAGAATAGAAGGGATATACCTCAACATAACCAAGGCCATATATGACAGACTTACAGCCTACATCCTACTCAATGGGCAAAAATTAAAACCATATCCCCTAAGAACAGGAACAAGACAGAATATCCGCCTTCACACTCTTGTTCAAATTGTAATGGAATTACTGGCCATGGTGATCAGACAAGAAGAAGAAATAAAAGCCATCCAAATTAGAAAGAAGTAAAACTCTCATTCACAGATGACATGTTATTGTACCTAGAGACGCAATAAAAAAACTACTAGATATAATAAATTCAGAAACGTAGTAGGATTCAAAGTTAGCAACCAGAAATATGTCATTTTTATACAACAATTGTGAACTCTGAGAAATAGAAACAAACACACACACACACAATCCCATTAACCATTGCAACAAAAAATGAAGATATTTAGGAATAATCCTAACCAAGGAGGTAAAAGACCTACGCTCCAAAAAATAGAGGACATTGAAAATAGAGATAGATATCAACTAAGGGACTTGTGTGCATGCATATAAGCATAAGCAATGGGTACAGACACCGGAGGGTGAGTGGGGGTATGGGGGGCCATGGGGAGATAAGGACACATTTTTAATATCTTAATCAATAAAGAGAAAAAACAGAAAATAGAGATAGAGGAAGATATAAACAAGTGGGGAAATATACTGTGTTCAAGGATTTGCAGAATAACATCATTAACATGTCCCTATTACCCCAAGCAGTCTACAGATTCAATGCCATTCCTATTAAAACACCAAAGCCATATTTCACAGACCTAGAATAAACACTCCAAAAATTTACATGGAACCAAAAAAGACCCCAAATAGCTGCAGCAATCTTGAGAAAGAAGAACAAAAATGGAGGGATCACAATAGCAGTTATCAAGTTATACTACAAAGCCACTGTAATGAGAAAAGCCTGGTACTGCCACAAGAACAGGCATGTAGTTCAATGGAACAGAATAGAGAACCCAGAAATTGACCTAAGTCACTGTGCTCAATTTGTGACAAGGGAGGCAAGAGCATACAATTTAGACAAGATAGTCTGTTTCATTGTGTTGGTAAAATTGGACAGGTACATGCCAAAAGATTAAACTAGACCACCAACTTACACCATACACAACAAAAAACTCAAAATGAATAAAAGTCTTAAATGTTAGAGGTGAAACCAAAAAAAAAGTCCTAAAAGAAACCATAGTCCATAAATCTCAGATATTTCTCATAGCAATATGTTTACCGATACATCTTCTAGGACAGTGAACCTGTAACACGCGTGTCAGAGGTGACACGGGAACTCATTTTTGTGGTTTATTTTTCTTTGTTAAATGGCATTTAAATATATAAAATAAATATCAAAAATATAAGTCTTTGTTTTAATACGGTTGCAAATATCAAAAAATTTCTATATGTGACACGGCACCAGAGTTAAGTTAGGGTTTTTCAAAATGCTGACACGCCGAACTCACAAGGTTCGCCATCGCTGTCCTTGGACAATGGAAACTAAGGAAAAAATAAACGTGGGACTATATGAAAATAAAAAGCTTTTGCAATCAACAGAAATCATTAGCAAAACAAGAGAGTCTATTACATGGGAGAACATATTTCTCAACGATACATCTCATAAGGGGTTAAGCTACAAAACATATAGGAAACTCACAAGTTAACAAAATTAACACAAACAATACAATTAAAAAATGGGCGAATGACCTAAATGGACACTTGTCCAAAGTGGACATACAGAAAGCGAAGAGATCAATGAAAAAATGCTCAGAGTCACTAACCATATGAGAGATGCAAATAAAAATGAAAATGAGGTATCGTGTCACACCTGTCAGAATGGCTACCATCGACAAATCAAACAAAAAGTGCCGGTGAGGAAGTGCAGAAAAGGGAACCCTCGTACACTGCTGTTGGGAATCCAGACTGGTGTAGCTGCTGTGGAAAAAAGTATGGAGTTTCCTCAAAAAACTAAAAATGGAACTTCCATTTGACCCAGTAATCCCACTTCTAGGAAAGTATCCCAAGAAATCAACACCACCAATCAGGAAGAATATATGCACCCCTATATTCATAGCAACACAATTTTCAATATCTAAGATTTGGAATCAGCCCAAATGCTGAGTGGATTAGAACACTGTGGTACATCTACACAACAAAATACTATGCTACTATGAAAAAGAATGCTTACCATTGACAACAGCATGGATAGATCTGGAGAGCATTATGCTAAGTGAAATAAACCAGCTGGAGAAAGATAAGTTATCACATGATCTCACTCAAGGTGGACTCTATCTAATGAACAGCATAAACTGATGAACAAAAATAGACCCAGAGATATAGAAGCATTGAACAGAATATCAAACCTCAGAGGGAAGGCCGGGGTGGGGGGTGGGGGCAAAGAGATCAATAAATGAACTCATAGGCGCATATTCATAACACATGGACACAGACAAAAGGGTGGTGAGGGCCTGGTTGGCGGGGGTGGGGGCAGGAGCAGGCTGGAAGAGGTTGATGGGGGAAAAGGTAGACCTATGCAATACTTTCAACAATAAAGATTTAAAAATCATAAAATCTAAACTAATAAAAGGGTAATATGCTAATTAGACCGGATGTCTTCTGGACAAAGCCACAGTGTCAGGGGCTGAGGCAGAAGCGATTAGGAGCCATCAGGCAGGCAGGGGAGCATTTAGGGAGCAATCAGGCTGGCAGGGGAGCAGTTAGAGAGCAATCAGGCCAGCAGGGGAGCAGTTAGGGGATGATCAGGTTGGCAGGCAGAGGTCGTTAGGGGCAATCAGGCAGCCAGGGGAGGGCAGTTAGGGCCGATCAGGGAGCAGGGTCTAAGGGAAATGCATTTGAACTTAAAGGGTTAGAGGGTGTTAATGTGCTAGCTTTTCTCCAATGTCATATAGGTGAAATTTGAATTTAATAAAAAAATTTGTTTTGATATAACAGTCCTCAGGTTACGTCGGACTCGACATACATAGTTTCGTGGTTACATCGCTATCTCCCATTTATTTATAAATATAAAAAAGTTCCATCATTTAGACGTATGTACATATGTGCTTTATGGTTGTTTTTTATTTATTTACCACAAGTAAAGGTCAGGAATTGTTATCTTTTTTAAAAAATATATTTTATTGATTTTTTACAGAGAGGAAGGGAGAGGGATAGAGAGTTAGAAACATCGATGAGATGGAACCATTGACCAGCTGCCTCCTGCACACCCTACTGGGGATGTGCCCTCAACCAAGGTACATGCCCTTGACCAGAATTGAACCTGGGACCTTTCAGTCCACAGGCCAATGCTCCATCCACTGAGCCATACCGGTTTGGCAGGAATTGTTATCTTCTAATTTTTTTCCTTACTGTTTCACTTCATTACTGCTGTGTATGCACTCCATGTGAGTGACATAGGTGCTTATGTCGGAGGGTTCGGACTTACTGCGAAAGTCGCATTATGTCGGCCATAGGAACGGATCTCAGACATAACCAGAGGAGCTACTGTAGTACCACTAGTCTAGAATTTAATATACAATGAATAGAAGAAATCAAACCACCAAGAAAACATATTTAAAGAATGGTCCCTGTGGTTGAGCATTGACCTATGTGCCAGAAGGTCACAGTTCAATACCCGGTCAGGGCACTTGCCTGGGTTGCGGGCTCAATCCCCAGTGGGGAGCATGCAGGAGGCTACCCATCCCTGATTCTCTCATCATTGATGTTTCTATCTTTCTCTCCATCTCCCTTCCTCTCTGAAATCAAAATCAATAAAAATATATTTAAACTAGAGGCCTGGTGTATGACATTCATGCACTGGAGCAGGGGGCAAGGGTCCCTCAGCCCAGCTTGTGCCCTCTCACAGTCCGGGACCCCTTGGGGGATGTCCGCCTGCTGGCTTAGGCCCTCTCTCTGTGGGAAGTGGGCCTAAGCCTCGGAGTCTGGGCCTAAGCCAGCAGTCAGACATCCACCAAGGGGTCCATAGCACTGATGTGGAGGCAGGAGAGGCTCCTCCACTGCCGCTGCTCTTGCCAGCTGTGAGCACAGCCTATGGCAAAGAACTGACCACCAGGGGGCAGCTGCTACATTAAGCGTCTACCCCCTGGTGGTCAGTGCAGGTCATAGCAAACGGTCATTCCGCTGTGTGGTCGATTTGCATATTAGCGTTTTATTATATAGGGTAATAATAAAAGTAAAATCCTATATAATCAAAGCCTAATATGTTAATTTTGCCTGGTCGTCCAACCGGCCATTCAACCAATCAAATATGCTAATGATAGGCTAAGGCCACTCAACCGCTTGCTATGACGTGCACTGAACACCAGCGGTCAGACACTCCGACCCGTAGGTTAGCTTACTGCTGGGGTCCGGCTGATCAGGACTGATAGAGATGGGCCAGACACGCTCTGGAGCCCTCCTGCGGTCCCTCCCCAGCTGGCCAACCTCCCGCAGTCCTCCCCAGCCACGATCATACACCAGTGGGGTCTCTCAGCCTGAACCTCTCACAATTTGTGCTGAGGGATCCCCCTCCGCCGAGTACATAAATGTCATGCACTGGGTCTCTAGTCTTAAATAAATAAATATATAAGTAATCACCCCTTCCCAAAGGGTAGAGAGTCAGATTGGTTTAGGGCAGTGTTCGGCAAACCGTGGCTTGCGAGCCACATGCGGCTCTTTGGCCCCTTGAGTGTGGCTCTTCCACAAAATACCACGTGCAGGCGTGCATGTACAGTGCGAAGTTGACTTAAAACTTCAGATAAAGTTTATTAAGTTAGTTTTAGGGAACGTTGTGGAGTGAAAGAAGATGGAGTGTCAAGGATTGAGAAAGGTGTGTTGAGATGGTTTGGACATAGAGAGAGGATGAAGGAAAGGAGATAGAGAAACAAGTGTACAAGACGAGTGTGGGTGGGAGAGTTGGAGGGGTCGACACAGCGAACGTACCTCAATCAGATTGAGGACGTTTTTAGCAAAGGCCAGCTTAGGAGTTACTCTAAGTCAATAGCAATGTACCTACCTATATACTTTAAGTTTAAAAAATTTGGCTCTCAAAAGAAATTTCAGTCTTCGTCCTGTTGATATTTGGCTCTGTTGACTAATGAGTTTGCCGGCCACTGGTGTAGGGGTAAGTTTCTTCAAACCTGGGTTATTTAAACAACTCTTGGACATGGAGAAAAAAGACAGATGGGCTGGATCCCAGCAGCCCTGCCCAGGACAAGGGGGGCTGTGCCCCAGTCCTGACCCAGCTGCCCTTGAGGGGAGAGGGTGGCTACTCATCCAGGGAACGTGGGGACATTGAGGAATGGGGAGGGGCGTTCCCAGCCCAATCCTCACTAGGATGAAGTTAGGGATAAAGGAGAGGCTGGGTGACTTCTGTCCTGGAGGAAACAGGACGCCAGGGGTGGGCGCTCTATCCACTGAGCCACACCAGCCAGGCCTGGGGATAGATGCTCTCAATGCAGGTGACAGTGGGCTCAGCGCTCCAGGGAGGCGAGCGCGACATGGATCAGACAATGACGCAGTAACGGGGGAGTGGGGAGAACAGGGGGGCCCTTGGCCATCCCAATGGATATGCTGAGGGCCCAGAAAGAGGAGTTTTGTTTGAGGTGGAGGCTGGAGGGGGAGTGTTTCTTTGTGGAGTGGGTGGTAGGTCTTGGGAGCCCTCAGGGCCTTTGGAGGTCAGATGCCTCGAAGATGCTGACCTGCTGGGCTCGGCTTGGACACGGGGCTCAGCCAGGTTGCTCTAGGCCCCTCCGCGGTTCCGGTCCCTGTGCGAAATGACACTGTCAGCGACACAGCGAGGGAGCTGGGCCTCCCGTCTGGTGCCTTATCCGGGGGACTGAGTGGGCTGTGGATGGCTCCTTGGAGATGGTTGTTTTTCTTTTTTTGTTTGTTAATCCTCAACTGAGGATGTTTTTCCATTGGTTTTTAGAGAGAGTGGAAGGGAGGGGAGGAAACAGAGAGAAACATGGGTGTCAGAGAATCATATTGGTTGGTTGCCTCCGGCGCACACCCGGACTAGGGCCGGGGGAACCTGCAAGCAGGTACATGCCCTTCACCGGAATCGAACCCGGGACCCTTCAGTCCGCGGGCCATCGCTCCATCCACTGAGCCACAGCAGCGAGGAGATGGTTGCTCTCAATGCAGGTGACAGTGGGCTCAGCCTCCAGGGATGCGAGCGCGATATTGACCAGACAATGACGCAGTAACCCGGACTCCAGGCAGATGGCGCCCAGAGCACCGCCTGGGGACAGAAGGAACCACCCCGCAGCCCATGGGCCTCTTCCTCCCACGCGGGTCCCTGGGTCTGTTCGCTCCCCCTTAGGCGCCCCTCGGAGCGTCCCTTACCCAAATGCGCCAGAGGGGGGCGCTGCTGCCTGTGAGGGAAACCAGGTGAAGTCCCAGGTGCCCGGGTGAGTGGGGCCCGGCTCCCCACCCACGGGCATCACAAAGCGGGCGCATCTCAGCTGCGCGCAACCAAAAGCGCAGTGTGGCCCAGCGCCCCGCTCCTCCCGATGCAGCTTCCTAGGGGGGGTCTTCCCCGCCGCAGAGCGTCCTTCGTGTCTCCAGGCAACGATGGAGCGGGGGCGGTGCCAGCGGCCTCATTTGCATACGCCGCGGCTCGGCCAATGGGCGGCGCGGGGGCTTTGGAACGCGGTCTTGCCAACCAACCGCGCGCGGGTGCGGCAGTGACCGCGGCCCTGGAGGCGGGCCCGGCGGAGCCCAACGTAGGGGTGGAGGGTGGGGGGGGGGCCAGCCTGGGGCCGGTTCCCACGGCGGCGCGTGTCCGCGGGCCCCGGCCCAGCATAGAGACCACGCTGTTTTGGGGCGCTGGCCGCGATGTCGGTGGGGAGGTTGAAGAAGCCGTTACTCAGAGCCAGCCAGGTGGGGGCGCGGGAAAGTGGGGGGCCGGGTCCCCGACGCCCCGGGGTCTCTGAGGCTCCAGATCTGCCCGCCCACAAGTGCGCGGGGTTGGAGTGAGGGTCTGGGGGCTTAGGACTTGGGGGATCACAGGGTCTCCGAATGAAGAGGGGGGCGACCGGGGACCCCGCTCGTGCCTCTCCCCCCTTCCCACGCGCTGGGAGGAGGACGCAGGGAGTGCGGGGTCCCCGCGGGCATATGCGGGCCAGGACCCTGTGTCCTGCCCCCCTCGGGACTGGGGCTCCCCGCGGGTGCGCCCAGCGATGGACCCGCTGGACCGCGCCTCCCTCCGGGCCAGGGGCCCCCACCGCTGTCCTTCCTCCTCCTTCGTCTCTCCGGGTCGCCCCGGTCTGGCCCCCAGGTGGGGGGACACCTAGATGGGCGAGTCAATAGTGTTAGACACCCCCCTCCCCCACGCACGCCCAGAGGATCGCAGAGGACACTGCGGGGGGCGTCCTGGAGGCCTTCCTGGAGGAGGAGGCGATGTCTTGGGAGAATGAAGTAGGAGGAGCAATTGGGGGTTGGGGGCTGGGAGAAAAGGAGGAAGGGCGTTCTCTGCTGAGGAAGCAGGAAAACTGGCCTGGAGGCGTGAGATCCCTGTGTGGGCCTTGGTGTGCGTGGGCTTTGGTGTGTGTGGATATTGGTTTGTGACTCAGGGGTCCTCAAACTACGCCCGTGGGCCACATGCAGCCCACCAAAAACATTTATCCGGCCCACCGGGTGTTTTTGCCGCAGCTGCCTGTCCTGCTTAGCAGCCAACTTGTCCCAGGCCCGCAGTGCACGTGTGTGGAATGTCTGAGGGACAGTGAACTGGCCCCTGTTTAAAAAGTTTGAGGACCTCTGGATGGTGTGTGTGGGTGTTGGTGTGTGTGGATGGTGTGTGTGGGTGTTGGTGTGTGTGGATGGTGTGTGTGGATGGTGTGTGTGGATGGTGTGTGTGGATGTTGGTGTGTATGGATGGTGTGTGGATGGTGTGTGGGGCGTTGGTGTGTGTGGATGGTGTGTGTGGATGATGTGTGTGTGGATGGTGTGTGTGGATGGTGTGTGTGGATGGTGTGTGTGGATGTTGGTGTGTATGGATGGTGTGTGGATGGTGTGTGGGGCGTTGGTGTGTGTGGATGGTGTGTGTGGATGATGTGTGTGTGGATGGTGTGTGTGGATGATGTGTGTGTGGATGGTGTGTGTGGATGGTGTGTGTGGATGGTGTGTGTGGATGTTGGTTTGTGTGTGGATGGTGTGTGTGGATGGTTTGTGGGCGTTGGTGTGTGTGGATGGTGTGTGGGCGTTGGTGTGTGTGGATGTTGGTTTGTGTGGATGGTGTGTGTGGATGGTGTGTGTGGATGGTGTGTGTGGATGATGTGTGTGTGGATGGTGTGTGTGGATGATGTGTGTGTGGATGGTGTGTGTGGGTGTTGGTGTGTGTGGATGTTGGTTTGTGTGTGGATGATGTGTGTGGATGGTGTGTGTGGATGGTGTGTGGATGGTGTGTGTGGATGGTGTGTGTGGACGAAAGGGGCCACATGCTGACCTGACAAGCTCAGGGGAGGCCTGCATGGCAGTTTTGCTGACTCAGAGACCTAAAGTAACCACAAAGGATGGTCTGAAATTAAACCTTAACTAAAAGCCGTTATGGTGGGCAGTTACGTCCTAAGCCGGTATCTTCACTGATAAGGTCCACCTTTACCATAACTGAGCCTGTCTGTCTTTTTGCATCTATGATAACACACCCTTGACATGTCTGGGTAACTTGACCTTCCTGTATCTGGAGCCCCGGGGGCACAGCCAGGTGTGCTGGGCCCAGGACAGATGCAGCAGATTTTTCATTTATCATGTTAATTGTTCCTGCACCCACCTAAGTATGTGTCCATCATTTTACTTTTTATCCTATCCTAGAGGTTTCCCCACTTAGCTTAATCCCACCTCCTTAAATCTGTCACCAATGAATTTCATGTATAAATACGGATGTAACCCGCCATTCTCCGGAGCACTATCTCAATTCGTTGAGGTTCTGCTTCCCGGCATATGTCAACAGTTTGGCTCAAATAAACTCACAAAAATTCTTTACAGGTTTCAATGTTTTTTTTTACGTTGTCATGTGTGTGTGGATGGTGTGTGTGGATGGTGTGTGTGTGTGGACGTTGGTGTGTGTGGGCGTTGGTGTGTGTGTGTGTGTGTGGATGGTGTGTGTGTGTGTGTGTGTGTGGATGGTGTGTGTGGACATTGGTGTGTGTGTGTGTGTGTGTGTGTGTGTGGACTTTGGTGTGTGTGGGCGTTGGTGTGTGTGTGTGTGTGGATGGTGTGTGTGTGTGTGTGTGGATGGTGTGTGTGGACGGTGTGTGTGTGTGTGTGTGTGTGTGGACGTTGGTGTGTGTGGATGGTGTGTGTGGATTGTGTGTGTGGATGGTGTGTGTGTGTGTGTGTGTGTGTGTGTGTGTGTAGATGGTGTGTGTGGACGTTGGTGTGTGTGTGTGGACGTTGGTGTGTGTGGATGGTGTGTGTGTGGATGGTGTGTGTGGGCGTTGGTGTGTGTGGAGAAGCCAGTTTGTCTTCCAATCCTGCAGCCTCTTCCGGCCACGGCAGGGCTCTCCCTGTAAAACCTGTGGGATCCCTGCTCCCCTAGACCTGCACTCTGGCTCCCCCTCCCCGCCGCCCCCCAATGTTGCTGGAACCAGGTGAGGGCCAGCCTTTGGAATACACATTCCTGAGGTCTCACCCTGCACCCCCCACACATTGGCTCCTGAAAAGCTGCTGGGATGAGCGGGTTCTCTTCTTGTTGCCTCAGTCCCAGGCCTGGGCTCTCTCTGCCCTCCATCTCTCCGCTCCCTGGATGCTGCCTGGGTGATGTCGGGGTTCCTGCTGGGAGCCCTGGGGGATGGGGGTGCCCTGGGAGAGAGTCCTCCAGGAGGGTCAGGTGGTGGGGGGTGGATGGTGGACAACCCGCTGACCCTGGGCGCTCTGAGGGGTCCCTGGGGGCAGGCGCATCTCCTGTTTCTACTGGAGCCCCTCCCATGTGCTGTCACGCACAGTAGGAGCACAGTAAACATCTGTTGAGCGAGTGGCATTGTGCACCCTCCTATGTCCTCAGGTACGGTTACTCCTGCCAGTAATTTTCTTAAAGGACAGAGTCCAAAAGCAATGCAACAGGCCTGGCCGGTGTGGCTCAGTGATTGAGCGTCGACCGTTGAGCCAGGAGGTCAGGGTTCGATTCCCGGTCAGGACACATGCCTGGTTGGGGGCTTCATCCCCAGAGTGGGGCGTGCAGGAGGCAGCCGATCCATGGTTCTCTCTCATCGTTGATGTTTCTCTCTCTCTCCCTCTCCCTTCCTCTCTGAAGCCAGCAAAAAGACATTTAAAAAACAGCAAACAGCCCTAACCGGTGTTGCTCAGTGGATAGAGCGTCGGCCTGCAGACTGAAGGGTCCCGGGTTCGATTCCGGTCAAGGGCATGGACCTTGGTTGTGGGCACATCCCCAGTAGGGAGTGTGCAGGAGGCAGCTGATCGATGTTTCTCTCTCATCGATGTTTCTAACTCTCTATCCCTCTCCCTTCCTCTCTGTAAAAAAATCAATAAAATATATTTTAAAAAACAAAACAAAGCAACGAACAAACTAAAACAGGCTGAACCTGAGAGTGTTTTGTGTGTGTGTGTGTGTGTGTGTGTGTGTGAGAGAGAGAGAGAGAGAGAGAGAGAGAGAGAGAGAGAATCTGCATCAGATACTGTGATCACACATCATTGTATATTATAATTGTCTCTATTTCTGCGGCTAATTTGTGAAAAAATAAGTGGCATTGAAAGCAGGAAACCAGATGACCGCTTTGGTGACATGGAAAAGGTCAGAGCACGTTCATGTCAATTGTGTGAAGGAGGTGAGTCTCATCGCATGATCTCACTCGGATGTGGAGTGGACGTAACAAAATAAACTGGTGATGGGAGTGGAGACAGGGGAGCATGGAACAGAGGGCGGGGCCTCGGAGGGAGGGCCGGGGAGGCGGTGGGGGGAGGTAACCAACCATGGACCTTGCACGCGTCTGTGCGTGGCCCAGGGACGCAGACAATGGGGTGGTGAGGCCGGGGTCGGGGGTCAGGGCGGGCTGGAGGGGTGCAATGGGGGGAAAAGGGGGGGTATGTATACTTTCAACAATAACGAATTTATTTAAAAAGACAGGAAGAAATCTGGGGGTAAAAATTTTCAGAAAAGGAAAGAAATTTTGACTGTAGTTGTGAGATGAGACACGCCGATCCTGGGGAGACGGTGGAGTCTGATGCTCACACACAGGAGTGGATCCTGGGACCCAAAAGGCAGTTCTTTCCCAGGGCTCAGCCCACGTGAGGGCCCTTGATTAGGAAGGAGCCTGGATACGGCTCGCTGCTTCCCTCTACTGGACAAAACTCAGAATGCTCGAAAGATGGGCAGTCTTTTTTATACATGTACTAGATGCCCGGTACACGAAATTTGTGCACGGGGGGGGGGGGGGGGGGGTGTCCCTCAGCCCGGCCTGCACCCTCTCAAAGTCTAGGACCCCTCGGGGGATGTCTGACTGCCAGTTTAGGCCTGATGCGGGATCGGGCCTAAACCAGCAGTGGGACATCCCTCTCACAATCCGGGACCACTGGCTCCTAAACGGTCACCCGCCTGCCTGCCTGATTGCCCCTAACTACTGTGCCTGTCTGCCTGATTGCCCCTAGCTGCCTCTGCCTGCCTACCTCATCACCTCTAGCCACTCTGCCTGCCTGCCGGATGCCCCTAACTGCTCCCCTGCCTGCCTGATCACCCCTAACTACTCTCCCTTGCCAGCCTGATTGCTCCTAACTGCTCTCCCCTGCTGGCCTGATCGCCCCTAACCGCCTCTGCCTTGGCCCCCACCACTGTGGCTTTGTCTGGAAGGTCGACCGAAAGACATCCGGTCTAATTAGCATATTACCCTTTTATTAGTATAGACTAGAGCAGTGGGTCTCATCTTTCCTAATGCTGCAACCCTTTAATACAGTTCCTGATGTTGTGGTGACCCCCAAAGATAAAATTATTTTTGTTGTTACTTCATAACTGTAATTTTGCTACTGTTATGAATCGTCATGTAAATATCTGATATGCAGGATGTATTTTCATTGTTACAAATGGAACATAATGAAAGCATAGTGATTAATCACAAAAAAAATATGTAATTACATATGTGTTTTCGGGTGGTCTTACGCGACCCCTGTGAAAGGGTCGTTCGACCCCCCAAAGGGGTAGTGACCCACAGGTTGAGAACCGCTGGACTAGAGGCCCAGTGCATGAAATTTGTGCATGGGTAGGGTCCCTTGGCCTGGCCGGTGATCAAGACCGAACTGCGGGGTGACCGATGGGGCGATCGGTGGGGAGGACTCAAGTGGCACCTACCTTGGCTAGCCTGGGGCCTGCAGGCTGGGAGCAGCTCCTGCACTGAGTGTCTGCCCCCTAGTGGTCAGTGCGTGTCATAGCGACCAGTTGTTCCACTGTTCGGTCAATTTGCATATTAGGCTTTCATTATATAGGAAATGCATTTTTATTGACTTCAGAGAGGAAGAGAGAGGGAGAGATAGAGAGATAGAAACATCCATGATGAGAATCACTGTACAGCTGCCTCCTGCACGCCCCCCTACTGGGGACTGAGCCCACAACCCAGGCATGTGCCCTGACTGGATATTGAACCCTGACCTTCTGGGTCATGGGTCACCCAATGCTCAACCACTGGGTCACACCGGCCGGGCTAAGGCAACACCCTTTCCCAGGGGTTGCCTAAGACCATCGGAAAACACATATATAATTACATATTGTTTTTGTGATTAATTACTATGCTTTCATTATGTTCAATTTGTAGCAATGAAAGTACAACCTGCATATCAGATATTTACATTATGATTCATAACAGTAGCAAAATTTCAGTTATGAAGTAGCAACTAAAACAATTTTATGGTTGGGGGACACCACAACATGAGGAACTGTATTAAAGGGTCATGGCATTAGGAAGGTTGAGAACCACTGCTTTAAACAATAAAGAATTAAAAAATAAATAAATAAAAACCCAAAAAAATAAAATAAAAACCATGGCCTCCTTGTTCATAGCTTGAGGCTCAACCATTGAACAAACCAGCTGAGCTACATTATTTTAAAATTTCAAAAAAAATACATGTATTTTTTATTGTTGATAGTTTTACAAATGTCTCCCATTTTGCCCCTGTGTATATATTCTTTGGTGGATCTCTTGCATTCCTCCCCTCCCTCTTCACCTTGGAGATGCCTCAGTCTGTTCCAGTTAGCCAGGCTTCTGGTCTCATCTTGTCCCTCCCCAGGCATCACTCCCTGCGTCACATCTTTATCCCCCAAGTCATTGGCTGGGATGCTACTATTCCCCTGGGCCGTGGAGAAAACTACATTACCCAGAAGGACATGCGCCGACGTGGGCGGAGCTAAAGCACATTTTGCTGTCTGTGCATCCGGTTAAGGCGGGACTTCCGCCTTCCTCCTCGCGGTGGTCATATTCTCCTCTCAGGTCTTTGTTCAAACTCCCAGGCTTCAGGGCGCTGGTCGTGAGGAGGAGGAGGCCTGGGAGGCAGCGCGCCTGCCGTGCGGGGTGTGTCTGAGGCTCCTTGAGCCCAACAGCCCGAGATTGGGGTCCCCGTGCCTCCCGGACTCCTCTCTGCGCACAGCGTCCCCGCAGCCGGACGCCATTTCACCCTCCAGCCTTGGGGACCGGCCTCTCAGGTCCCGCCGCCCAGGTCCCAGCGCTCAGAATGGTGAGTCCCTCGTGGGTGACACATGGCTGATGGGGGAAGAGGGGGAAAGGCCGCAGGGCCGCCTTGTGAGGACGTGATGGTGCGACTGCGCAGGGAGGACTCGGGACCCGGGCCTGTTGTGGGTGTAAAGGCAACACAGAGAGGAGGGGAGGTTTTACGTGAGGGCGTTTACCTTCATTCTCAGGACTCTGGGGCCATAGATGGTTGTGAAAACGGAGGGACATTTTCTGAGGCCGGATTCTAACTTTTCCTAACATTGCTCAGAGGAAGGACAGCCTGGAACACAGAGGAGAGCAGCTGTGGACAGAAGGACTTCTACCTTCACTCTCAGGACGCTGGGGCCATAGATACTAGGTTCGCGGAAGGAGGAACACGCGGGCCAAAAAGGGAGAAGAATTATGGATTTATTAGGCCACCTGGAAGGCTCGAAAACGGTCCTGTTGGGGGACTTGGGAGGCAGAAGCTGGTCCCGAGGCTGCCACAGCGTCACTTGTCTGCTTTTGCTGCTTTTCTGGGCCTGGAGCTGAAATGCAACTGGGGCCTAGGTGTGATCCTTAGGGAGAAAAGGTCAGGGGTCTCAGTAGCCTGACTAGTTATTTGCTAGGGGAGGGGAGGTTACCCAGGGAGCGAGGTTCTTGTTTCCCAGTTGTGCCCATTGCTAGCATCCAGAGCTCTTGTAGGACCTGAGACAGGATTTCCAAATGGGAGAGCAGTGGTTAGGCCCCCTGTGCCAGTTCCAGCCTCTGCTGTGATGCCCAGGGTTATGAGGAGAGGGATTATCTGAACTGTGCTCTTGTGTCGGATATGGTGGGTTACGGGGACGGGTAAACACTGATTATTGGGGCTACATCTGCATTGGGTGAGCGATAGATGCGGGTAAGGCGTAGTCTGGTGGGCCCAACCTGGTGGCTGTAATAGGGGACTCCAGCTCACGTGATGGAAGTTTTCTGGGGATGGGTTTTAATCTGGAGAGGTGGAACCACAGGGTTTGCTCTGATGCTTTAGCTGCAGTGGGGTGGTTAGGAGTACCTGCTAAGGGCCTTGCCATCGGGGCTGTAAATTATTTGATGGGTGGGTTTCCTTTAGGTCGGCAAACTCATTAGTCAACAGAGCCAAATATCAGCAGTACAACGATTGAAATTTCTTTTGAGAGCCACATTTTTTAAACTTAAACTATATAGGTAGGTACATTGTTATTAACTTAAATAGGGTGCTCCTAAGGCTTAGGAAGAGCCACTAGCCGCAGTTTGCTGACCATGGCAAGGACCCAGCCCCCTGGCTGTAGAGGCTTAGCGGATGTCTCCCATACAAGGTGGTGGGAGGGCTTGATTAGCATGTTCTCTCAGTAATTGTTGGAATAGATTTAAAATGGGGACATAGACTCCGAGAGGATTTCTGTGAAAGGTAAGTTTCCTAATAAGAAGAGTCTTCCATACATGAATTCAAAGGGACTAAGAAAGGAGGGTGCATGGTGGGGGGATTGCTCTGTTGTGCATAAAGGCTAGCAGTAGGAGATCAGTTTAAGGTTCTTTAGTTTTTTTGTTTGTTTGTTTTTTATTTATTTTTTTTTAAAAAAATATATTTTATTGGTTTCTTATAGAGAGAAAGGGAGAGGGATAGAGAGTTAGAAACATTGATGAGAGAGAAACATCGATTAGCTGCCTCCTGCACATCTCCCACTGGGGATGTGTTCGCAACCCAGGTACATGCCCTTGACCGGAACCGAACCTGGGACCTTCCAGTCCGCAGGCCGACGCTCTATCCACTGAGCCAAACCAGTTTTGGCAGTTCTTTAGTTTTGAGAGTTAATTTAGTTAGGTGGGACTTATCGAAGGAATTTCTCTTTTCTTCCTCGTCTGAAGATTGGAGCTGGTGGGGGGTGTAAATTCCACAGGATATTCAGATTGGAGGAGACCTGTTGAGTTATTTGATATATGAAAGCAGGTCCATTATCTGCTTGTAATGAGGTGGGGAGGCTGGATCTGGGAATGATGGGCTGAATGGGAGCTTGTGTGACCTCTGTGCAATTTTTAGACTCAATGGGGAATGCTTCTTCCCAGCCTCAGAAGGCATCTACAAGGATTAACAGATATTTGTTCTTTCGTTTTTAAAAAATAGGAAGCATGTGAGTGAAGTCATTTTGCCAGTCTTGTTCAGAGATTTGCCCCCTTTTCTGATGAGTGGGGAAAGAAGGGGGTCTGATCTAACCTGTCCTTGGGAAGATACTGAGTAACAAGTAGAACAGGTTTTTTTGTTTTTTGTTTTTTTTTATAATGCCTCACTTCATTTATTTATTTATTTTTTAATTAAATCTTTATTGTTCATATTATTACATTAGTTACTCTTTTTTCCCACCATAACTCCCCTCCACCCAGTTCCAACCCCACCCTCTGCCCTCACTCCCCACCCACTGTCCTCATCCATAGGTGCACGATTATTGTCTAATCTCTTCACTCACCCCCACACCCCCCCCCCCCCAAGAATAGTCAGTCTACTCCCTTTCTATGTCCCTGATTCTATTACAATCACCAGTTCATCAGATTATTTATTCACTTGATTCTTAGAATCACTTGTTGATAGATGTGTATTTGTTCTTCATAATTTGTATCTTTACCTTTTTCTTCTTCTTCCTCTTCTTAAAGGATACCTTTCAGCATTTCGTATAATACTGGTTTGGTGGTGATGAACTCCTTTAGCTTTTTCTTATCTGTGAAGCTCTTTATCTGGCCTTCACTTCTGAATGATAGCTTTGCTGGATAAAGTAGTCTTGGTTGTAGGTTCTTGGTATTCATCACTTTGAATATTTCTTGCCACTCCCTTCTGGCCTGCAAAGTTTCTGTTGAGAAATCAGCTGACAGTCGTATGGGTACTCCCTTGTAGGTAACTGATTTTCTTTCTCTTGCTGCTTTTAGGATTCTCTCCTTGTCTTTTGCTCTTGGCATTTTAATTATGATGTGTCTTGGTGTGGTTCTCTTTGGATTCCTTTTGTTTGGGGTTCTCTGCGCTTCTGGACTTGGAAGTCTATTCCTTTCACCAGGTAGGGGAAGTTTTCTGTCATTATTTCTTCAAATAGGTTTTCAATATCTTGCTCTCTATCATCTTCTGGCACCCCTATAATTCGGATGTTGGTACGCTTGAAGCTGTCCCAGAGGCTCCTTACACTATCTTCATATTTTTGGATTCTTTTTTCATTTTGCTTTTCCACTTGGATGTTTTTTGCTTCTTCGTATTTCAAATCTTTGACTTGATCATTGCGACCCTCTGGTCTGCTGTTGGGAGTCTGTATAATATTCTTTATTTCAGTCAGTGTATGCTTAATTTCTAGTTGGTCCTTTATCACAACATCGAGGGTCTCATTAGATTTCTTGAGGATCTCACTACATTTATCAGCAGTCTCACCAGTCTTTTCAAGGGCCTTACTCAATTTATCTGCGGCTTCTAAACAGTTCTTTAAAGACCTTAAAAGTGTGGTTTTGAACTCTATATCCAACAGTTTGCTTTCCTCCAATTCTGTCGTTTGTGTCCTGTTTCTTTGTCTCGGCATTTTTTATGCTTCGCTGTGTCGATAGAGGTCCTTTCTGTGCTAAGTGTCCCAATTACCTGAGGTAGACACTCTTGGTGCACCCCCTTGTGGGCTTTGTGCACAGTCTTGTTGTAGTTAAGCCTTGATTGTTGTAGTTATCACTGTGAGGAATTGACCTCCAGGCCAATTGGCTGTGAGAATCAGCTGTGTCTGCAGTGGGAGAACTTCTGTGCTGGAGACACCCCTCTGGGCTAGACTTGCTTCAATGGGGTTTTGGTGCTCACTGAGTCTGCCCCCTGAGTGTGTCTTTTATGGTTCCATGGAGCTGCAAACTGGATGGTCCCACTCTGACCTCTGGGCTTCCTGTCTCCTGGCTCTCTAGGGAAGTGCTAATCTAGCCTTTGCCTGAGGCTATCCAGCGAAAGCCTCCCTGCAGGGCTTGGGCGGGGTGGGTCCCACGGGGTCAGCAGGGCAGGGTTAGCAATTATGGCTGCTCTCAGACTTTCCCTCAGAGGCTTTGCTTCTCAGTGTCCCGGTAATCGCTGCAAGCCCCTCGGAGAGAAAGCTGCCCTAGGATTCTGAGCGATGCCAAACAGTCCCGCTTCTCCCATATGAGTCTGGGTCCTTAGAGACTCGCCCGGAACTGGAGCTCAGAGCCTGAGACTCCCTCCAGATTGAAAACGACAACCGCGCCCTCAGCCTCCAGCCCGCTCCGCATGCACTCCGCACCTTAGTATTTTACTTCCGCACTGCGCCTCCTCTGAGCCTCGGTATGCTTTTCTCTTTCCTCCTAGTTGTAGAACTTCCACTCAGCCAGCTTTCTTGTGGTTCTGGATGATGTCCGTTCCGTCTTTTAGTTGTATTTTTGAAGTGGTTGTTCGAGGCAGCAAACTCCCGTGTTTACCTATGCCGCCATCTTGGTTTCTCACAAGTAGAACAGGTTTTGATGACATCTTGCAGTAGGAAAACTAGGCTAGGACAGGTGATGAGGGGTTGTAGGAGTTGTAAATGTATCCTATATGTAGGAAATTTTGAATAGCCTGTAAGGTATCATGGGCCCTTCCCTGGGCCAGGATATATTTTCCCCGACAATTTTAACCATGGATCTTCCTGCATAGCCCCAAGAGCTACTCGGGACTGAAGTTCCTCTGGAGGGTATTTGGGTGTTACATGGGGTACAGCTAAGAGTTGGGGAGACAGAGGCTTCTCCTGAGCCACTGTCTTGGCCTCCTGTCTGCTCTGTTATTTCCCTGTATTATGGAATCTTTCCCTACTTTGTGTCCTTTGCAGTGTGTGTGTGTGTGTGTGTGTGTGTGTGTGTGTGTGTTTAATAGGAGGCATGTGAGTGAAGTCAATTTGCCAGTCTTGTCCAGGGATTTGACGTTGAAGAAATCTAGTAAAGGGGAGAGATGTTCCCAAATATCAAGCAGGAATACCTGTGAGGCTTTCAATGATAGTGACAAGAACTGTGAATGAGCGCTGGAAATAAAGGTAGGCTTTAGCTTACTAGGAGAGAAGGGGTTCCTCTGGGACATCAGGGGTGATCAGGTCTTGACTCACTGGTCAACACAATCCTTCTACCCATCCACAAATAACCAGCTTTAGCCACAAAGTAAACAAACAGCATGTACATTTATGAACACACTTTAAATCACTCTTACTTTAATGTGCCTTCCTCAAAGTTCAAGAGACCATGCGTAATAAAAACGAAGAGCAGGCAAATTAAAAACATGTCTAGCAATCAATGTTCCAGTATTTTATTCTGTTTTAAAGTATTTAGATGTTTATCATTTAACCCAGCAATGCTCCAACGCCTTTAAGCTACCAAAGACTCTGCAAAAGTATGTGTAGGCACATGAAGCTGGAGAAAAGGCAAGGGGAGGAGAGAGCAGGCCCTGCAGCCTGTCCCCAGGCATCCAGGCGCTTGGATTTAAAACTGCCACATTTTTCCTTAGTGATACATGCTCAGGTTTGGGTGGTAATGAGTTCAGCTTCTGATAGTAGCCAGACTTTTAAGTAAGCATTTCTAGTTTTGCAGCAAAGAAAGTTGTTCTTTGGGAAGGGGGTGAGGGGATGTGAGAAGGCGCCGAGGTGAGAGCAGTTTTCAGAGCATTAAAGGATCTAAAGGCCCAGTGAGGCGGGGGTCCTATCATAGAGTAGCTTTGTGAGAAGACTGAAGCTGGGAACTCAGAGGCAAGAGTACCCAGCGAGCCTGAGAAAGGAGAGTATTTCTTGTTCAGAAGAAAGGACAGTCATGGAAGGGATAAGGCATTTACCGTCTAAGGAATGGCACAGGTGTGTGGGGTGAGAGTGACACTGAGGTAGGTGACTGTTGTTTGGGACAGTCAGGTTTATGAGGGGATGCACTGTAGTCCTGGTTGGGCACTGAGCTAGAAAGAGGAAAGAGTTGATGGGGGTATTTAATAAGATAGAGTGTAGAGGTGAGGTGGCTAATGACTGTGAAACTAATCCGTCAACCCCCATAATAGAGACTGAGGAGGGGACAAGGGTCCCAGTGAATTCTGGGAGGGCAGAATAAGTGGCTCCAGTGCCAATTAAAAAGGAGATGGGCTTACCAGTCACCACATTGTTACCCGAGGCTCTGTCCTGCTGACGTAAGTCTGTGGAGCCCTCTCCGGGCCTGGGCAGCTTCAGTCTTCGGTGGCCATTTCCAGAAGGTCTGGGAGCTTCAGAGCGCATCCAGAGGGTGGTCTTGCTGGGCTGGCCGATGTCTGACCTGGAGGGGCCAGATTGCAGTCTGATTTCCATTGGCCTTCCCTTCTTCGCTGTGGGTAGGGCACAGCCAGGGGTCTCGGGTTTGAGCAGGACTAAGTCCTTCCTTGTTGCATTTGAAGCATGGGCCCGGAAGAGGCTTAGCCCCTGACTCACTCTTGTTTGGAGGACCAGCACTTCATTTGGGGTTCTTGAGAGCAGTGGCTAGGAGCTGATGGGCCTTCGCCTGGGCCTCAGCCTTGGCCTGATCTCACCTTTGTTTTTGAATTGGGGTCTCCTCCTCTCTGTTATTAAAAACCTCCACGATCAGGTTAAGTAGGTGTTTTTGAGGCGTTTGTGGACCTGTGTCTACTTTTCAAAGTTTATAGTGTATGTCTGGGGCTGATTGGAATATAGAATGGCTGTTCAGAAGAAGGGCTCCCTCTGGGGAGGTGGGTTCTCAGGTGGTAAATTTGTGTAAGGCTTCTGTGAGGCCAGAGAGGAGGAGAACTTGGTTTTGGTCAGGGCCTTGAGTGATTTCATTAAGTTTGTCATAATTGACCGCCTTATGGGCAGCCTTTTGAGTTCAACAATGAGACAGGCTACAGAGCCAGTGCCCTGGAGAACTGACCTGATAGCCCCATCTGGGGTGGCCACTGAGTCCTGTCTGTGGAGGGCACAGCATGGTCCTGAGCTGCTAGTCAGATGTGCTCCTTCTCCTCTGGGGTGAGCGAGGACGACAGGATGACTCCGATGTCATGCCAGGTCAGGCCCTAGGACTGGGCCAGGTACTTAACTTCCTTAGTAAAGGTGGTTGGGTTGGTAAAAAAATACCTGAGATGCCTCTCAATCTGTGCGAGGTCAGACATGGAAAATGGAATGTGTACCCAGCCAATACCCTCAGTTCCTGCTCCCACCCTCAGGGGTAGAATGGGTGTAGGAATAGAAGCAGCTGTTGAGGAAGGCAGTCTTAGGGTGGCCCGAGAGCAAGTGTTAGGTGGGAAAAGGCTGTATTGGAACTCGAGTTCTTGGGATTTTGGCTTTCAGGATCTGGGGAGAAGGTGGTTGCTGGTTAGGAGGGTCTGGATTTGGGAACCTACTGCAAGTGAGGGAAGGGTTGTGTAAGAAGATGGACGCTCATGGTCTGCTGGGTCAAAAGTACATTCAGCATCGGAAATGTTAGGGGTATGATGTTTTGTGTGAAGGAGAAAGGTCTAATGGGTACAGCAGAACTGAGAGAAAGGATTGAGACGGAAGAGTGAAAAAGGCCTGTATGTAGGGAATCTCTGACCATTTTCCATTGCCGTGACAGAAATTATCTAAATTTTGCAATGTGTTAAAATTAAAAGTGCCATTTTTAGGCCATTGGGCCTTATCATCTAGTTCAGTGTTGGCAAACCTTTAGAGCTCGGCGTGTCAGCATTTTGAAAAACCCTAATTTAACTCTGTTGCCGTGTCACATAGAGAAATTTTTTGATATTTGCAACCATAGTAAAACAAAGACTTATATTTTTGATATTTGTTTTATATATTTAAATGCCATTTAACAAAGAAAAATCAACCAAAAAAATGAGTTCAGGTGTCACCTCTGACAGGCCTGTCATAGGTTCATCATCACTGATCTAGTTTATATTGTGGCCAAACAGTGTTACAAAAAAAAATGAGGTGGTTAGGCATGCTCTCCCCCGTGAGTGTGCAGAGGGAGTGTGGCGTGGCCCATGAGAGAGGAAGCGTGATTGACAGACCAGAAACCCAGAGGTGACCAGGGCACGCATCCCCGCAGCTAAACAAATCACCATGGGAAATGAGAGATGACCTTCTGAACTTGGCGCCCCCACTCCAGAAAGATCCAAAGCCAAATGGCTGTGGAGTCTTCCTTCTGGCCTAGCGCTAGGACTTTTACGATGAGAGTCTTTCGAGAAGTCAGTTTGAGAGGGTGGGCAGAAGACTCGAGATGAGTGAATTTGTGGATCGTCACTCACCTAGAGAAGATTGGCCGGTGTGGGATGGAGGGTCAGCAGTGGAGAAGGAGAGATTCCTGATCTGGCATAGTCATTGGCTGGCTCAGGATGGTTGATAAGGGAGGGAGGTCTAACCGAGGCCTGTAATCGAGTCACCCCAATAGAATTTGGAGGTAAGCCCAGGTTGAGCTGCCACTGCCTACTGCCCTCCCAGTAGCAAACTTTGGGTGACTGAAGCCAGAGCGATGGTTCCCCATCCCCATAGAACCTTCCCCTGTTTTGCTATCAAATGTTCAGGTCACTGAAGGCGAATCGCACAAGGCCAGAAAGGGTGAAGAATTATGAATTTATTAGGTCATCAGGGTATCAGATGGGCTGAGCCCCAAAATGGCACCAGCGCCCAAAGACGGGGAGTCAGATTTTTTTAAAAAATATATTTTATTGATTTTTTACAGAGAGGAATGGAGAGGGATAGAGAGTTAGAAACATCGATGAGAGAGAAACATCGATCAGCTGCCTCCTGCACACCTCCTACTGGGGATGTGCCTGCAACCAAGGTACATGGCCTTGACGGGAATCAAACCTGGGACCTTTGAGTCCACAAGCCCGACGGCTCTATCCACTGAGCCAAACCGGTCAGGGCAAGGGAGTCAGATTTTTAAAGGACTCTAAGGTGGGCTATTTCTGGTCAGAGAATTCTCTGTTTAGGTCTGCATTCTGGGAAATGCTGGAGGGGAGAGATAACAGTCTTAGCAAGTGGAATGTGGTCCAAGCAAGTAGAATATCCATTGTGAAATGGCATAAAGGTAAGTTCCCAGGGGCGGGGGTACCTATTCAATTATTTGATCAGACCTAACAATAGATGGTTGTGAAAAAAGGGGGGGAACATTTTCTGATTTAGGGTTCTAACTTTAACTATCATTGCTCAGAGGAGGAAAAGACTAGAAGACAGAGGACAGCAGCTGTGGACAGGAAGGGGAAGTCCTGTAAATGATAAGGTAAGTGACAAGAGTGAGCACAGAGGACTGAGCCCTGAGATAATACAGGCATCTGGAGGTCACCTGGCCTCTGGGCTGGGCAAGGGTACAGAGCAGCCTTAACCCCTAGATCCTGGCGGTGTTTGCCAGGCTCTCAACAGACCATTTCCTTTCCACAAATTCCTGCAAATGCAGAATCGGATTAGGTGTACAAGGTTTGTGGAACTTATTTCAGGGCCTGACAAACTTGTGGCCTCTGAGATAGTGGTGTCCTGGGACTGTCAGCCACTCTTGTAGCCCTTGGACCTGGGGAGTTTGAACAGACACTAAGCCCAAACTCCTAAGGCCAGGACTTGGGCTTCATGCCGTGGACCTTGTTTTTAGCACCCAGTGCAATGAGTGCGAGGACTGCCAGGGCCTAGGTTCCAGAATGTGCAGGGGCTTGGAGTGAAGAGTGAGCTGATTTAGGAACCGGCAGGTATGTTTTTTTAAATATATATATCTACAGAGTGGCCAGATTATTATGTGTTCAGAGTTTATAATAATCTGGCCACTCAGTGTATATTATACACACACACACACACACACACACTGAGTGGCCAGATTATTATTGTGCGGTCAGAGTTCATTTGAGAGGATCCCTGAGTAAGATCTGCATAAATTTAATCCACTGTTGCCCTTCTGTTGTCTTGTACCAGTCTTGGCCTAACATTGACTATTCGCTGACGGCCACAATTCGCACGTTCAGACCCAGATTTTTGGCTGACAGTCCAGTCTTTAAACACTTTATCAACAGCTGCTCTGGAACATTTAACGAATTCAGCTGTTTTGCTGATACTCTCTCCATGGCTCCAAGTGCCAACAGTCATCCCACGTTCAAAGGCTGTTAAATCGCGTTGTTTACCCATATCTTTAGAAAAAAATCACTTCTACTGCCATGGCAAACAAACTGCTTCCCTATTTATAATGGTCTGGCCCTCTAGCAACTTCAGCGGAAAATTATAGCTAATTTGCCTACAGATGTCAGGTGATCATAATAATCTGGCCACCCAGTGTATGTATATATTGATTTTAGATATAGAGAGGAAGGCAGAGGGAGAGAGACAGAGAAACAGTGATGAGCAAGAAACAATGATCAGTTTCCACCTGCATAACCCCTATTTTGGATCCAGCCCACAGCCCAGGCATGTGACCTCACCAGTGCATGGGTCTATGCTCAACCAGCTGAGACACATCAGCCAGGACTGTAGATCACTTTCATACAGGGAATCATGGTCAGGTTGGTAATGGTAGTAATAGCTCAGAAGGGACAGTGTGAGCCCGAGGACTGGCTTTCCTGCTGTGGCCAGTATTTGTGGGTCACAACACAGCATAGGGACAGAAGTTGTCCTGTCGAGTGTCAAGGAGAGATCATGGTTAAGTGAGAGATGTTAGCAAGCATTCTCTGGACAACACTTGATAAGTAATGTCGTTAAGGAGAGGACTATGGGGGCTGGGGCTAAGGGAGTACAGGTGTGAGAGTGGTGTGGTAAAGAGTGATTTGCACTTGAAGAGGGAATGTGAATTGATGGCCACAGCACCCTGACATTGACATAAGAGTGAATGACCAGAAAGCCCATTTCTGGTGGTGTCTGGATGATCCAGTGAGGTGAATTTTAGGGCAATTGCCTGTAAGGAGGGGTGTTTGGCACTATATTCAAGGTACAGAGCTTAGGTGCCATTTACCTAACCACCTGCCTTTTGTTATTGGGGATGACACCCTGGATAATAGGAGTGACATAGCATACATCAGTGTTCCCCAGGCTTCAAAATGTCCACTGGCATGGGCAGGGGAGAAGAGTAAGGGGTAAGAGATTATGGACATGGTGAACTGTAATTTTGGGGAAAAAAGGTGATTAGGAAACAAATTTGCATTACCTTTGACGTTGTGCTTCTGGGAGTGAAGCTGTGTGAGAGAAGGGTTGTTCAAAGAACTCTGTGCAACAGGCAGTGCAAAGCTATGGCCGTGGCACCTTGCAATTGGGCTCAAGAGGGTGCAGTGTGATGCCATGTAATTGGGGTCAAGAGGGTCCAGTGTGATGCCATGTATTTGGTGTCTTTGAGAAACAATCTGAGGGTATTGACTGACAAGACCAGTATCAAATCACTCACGGTATCTTTATGGCCAGCACCTCTCTCTCACCTATGGTTTTAACAACCACTCTGTTGATAAAAGTCAGTGTGGCGTACAGGGGAGGTCCAGAGCTCAGGAGTCTTATCTGCTCAAATGCCTTTATTAGAGTAGGAAGACAAAATGTCAGTATAAATATAAGAAAACAGTGGCTTTCATGGGATGAAGGCCCGGTATTTTCTCTGGAGTGGACAGAGCAGATGGGTGTGGAGGGTGGGCAGTATGACAGACTTAGAATCTTCGGAGTAAAGCTGATCATGGGCTGTACTATCTCCATTATGACAGGTTATGAACTTTGAGGACGTGGCCATTGTATTCTCTCAGGAGGAGTGGGGGCTCCTTGATGAGGCTCAGAGACTTCTGTACTGCGATGTGATGCTGGAAATATTTTCACTTGTGTCATCTGTAGGTAAGACCTGATGTTCTCCCAGTGTCCTGAGGTGATGACCTGTCTGCCTTTATTCCTCAGGGGTAGCTTTCTCTCTCCCACAGCGAGAACATGGCCTCTGGTAATTTTCCCCACTGTCTTGTGAAATGTGCTGTGACTGACATGAATGAGCTGGATGGTGAGTCCTGAGCAGAGGACTCCATGAACATCCCTCTAACTCCTGTTACCACAGAATGTACAGGAAACAAAGTCAGGAGTCTTGCAGTGAGCTTCATGGGTCCCAGCTTGCACTCTCTCTTCATGGGAGGCTGACAGTTTCCATGTGCATGGCTTCAGCTTCTGCCATCTTTCTCTAGATAAAGGTTCTTTGTGGCGACCTGTTCCATGCTATGGCCTTTACTTACATGACACAGAGGCTGTTCTTGTGAGACCTTCAATCAATTATTTGTTATATTCTCTTCCCTGAATACTATAGCAAGCTGTGTTGCTCTGGACCAGTGCTGACTGCTCACCTCTTTGTCACCTGTTCCTCTACATGTGTGCCTCTGTAATATTCCGCAGCATTGACTTGCACATGTGTTATGAGGTGCACATGCGTGCTAATTAGTCCTCAAAACCAGCTACTCCTTTATTGAATTTTACTTGGAGTAAGACCTAACCCATCTTTTGCAAAGCTTGTGCCTGTACCCAGCAGACAAGCCATGCTGACTTCTTTAAGTTGAAGTATTAGCTTGAAATCCATATTCAAATCCATGTGGTGCTTTCCATTTTTGTGTCATATTTCTGGTGAGGCCTCCCTGTTTTGTAATCTTCATTAGCCCAGAAAGTGACAAAAGCCTCTTACTAATCCTTCCTGCACATCCCCTATTTTCTGACAATTGTATGGAACCAACGTGTGATGTGTAACTGGGACTTCCCCCTGTCACCACATTCAGCATTCATTTCCTTACCCTTTCTCACTTTTCAGGTTGTTGGCATAAAATCAATGGTGATGAGGCCTGTTCTGCTCAGAGTGTATCTATAAAAGGAGAGTCGCAGGTCAGGGCTTCTAAGACAGCTCCAGCCACCCAGAAGATCCCTCTGTGTAAGCGGTGTTTCTCTGTGTTAAAAGGTATTTTGCACCTCAGTGGGTCACATGCAGCAGACTTTGAGCAGAAAGCCTTCTTCTGTAGTGACCCATGTGTTGGAGACTTCTGTTTCAGTGCAAACTCTCATGAGCAACAGAGGAATGAATGTGGAGACGAGCCCTGGAAAGAAGCTATGGACGGGGCCTCCTTTGTGAGCAGGTCCAACTTCTACTTATATTCGGTGCCTTCAGCCAGCAGGGAGGTTGGGGAAGTCTTGCAATACAACTCAGAGCTTCCCAAGCACCAGGCCACTCTCAACACTGAGGAGCTACCCTGTGGCAGTGAGATTTCACAGAAATGTCTTGATGGAAAAAGTCATCACCATTGGGATGAATGTAAAGATGCTGCCAGCCACAACCTGAAAGTTGTTCAAAGTCACGGTGACTGTTGTGGAGAACTGATTTATGAGTGTCACAAATGTAGGAAAGTTTTTAGACGAATCTTGAACCTAATTCGACATAAGAGAGGTCACACTGAAGCAAAGCTGTATGAGTGTAGAAAATGTGGGAAGTCCTTTTGTCAAAGGGCTCACCTTACTGAACACTTCAGAGTTCACACTGGAGAGAAGCCATATGATTGTAGAGAATGTGGGAAGTCCTTTCGTGATAGGTCTAAGCTCACTGTACACCTCCGAGTTCACACTGGAGAGAAGCCATATGAGAGTACTGAATGTGGGAAGTCTTTTAGCCAAAAATTCAGCCTTCCTAAGCACCTGACAGTTCACAGTGGCAACAAGCGATATGAGGGCTGTCATTGTGGAAAATCCAACAGTAATAAGTTTAACCTCAGACAACACCAGAGAGTTCACACTAGAGAAAAGCCCTATAAGTGTAGAAAATGTGGGAAGGGTTTTAGCGAAAAATATCACCTTACTAGACACCTGAGAGTTCACAGTGGCAACAAGCCGTATGAGTGCTGTGATTGTGGGAAGTCCTTCAAATATAAGTCTACCCTCAAAAAACACCAGACAGTTCACACTGGAGAAAAGCCCTGTAAGTGTAAAGAATGTGGGAAGTCCTTTCGTCTAATATCTCACCTCACTGCACACCTCCAAGTTCACACTGGAGAGAAGCCATATGAGTGTAGAGAATGTGGGATGTCCTTTCGTCAAAGGTCTAAACTCACTATACACCTCCGAGTTCACACTGGAGAGAAGCCATATGAGTGTACTGACTGTGGGAAATCTTTTAGCCAAAAATCCAGCCTTGCTAAGCACCTGAGAGTTCACAGTGGCGACAAGCAATATGAGTGCTGTGATTGCGGAAAATCCTTCAGTCATAAGTCTTACCTCAAACAACACCAGAGAGTTCATACGGAAGATAAGCCATATGAGTGTACTGTATGTGGGAAGTCTTTTAGGCAAAAATCCAGCCTTACTAAGCACCTGAGAGTTCACAGTGGCGACAAGCCATATGAGTGCTGTGATTGCGGAAAATCCTTCAGTGATAAGTCTTATCTCAGACTACACCAGAGAGTTCATACTGGAGAGAAGCCATTTGAGTGTACTGAATGTGGTAAGTCTTTTGGCCGAAAATCCCACCTTAATAAGCACCTGACAGTTCACAGTGGCAGCAAGCGATATGAGTGCTGTCATTGTGGAATATCCTGCAGTAATAAGTACAGCCTCAAACGACACCAGAGAGTTCACACTTGAGAAAAACCATATGAGTGTACTGAATGTGGAAAGGCTTTTAGCCTAAAATCTCACCTTTTTAGACATCTGAGAGTTCACAGTGGCAACAAGCCGTATGAGTGCTGTGATTGTGGGAAGTCCTTCAATGATATGTCTACTCAAAGAACACCAGAGAGTTCACACTGGAGAAAAGCCCTGTAAATGTAAAGAATGTGGGATGTCCTTTCGTCTAATATCTCACCTCACTGCACACCTCATGG
The DNA here is from genome assembly GCF_028538775.1 of Myotis yumanensis. Lineage (NCBI taxonomy): Eukaryota > Metazoa > Chordata > Mammalia > Chiroptera > Vespertilionidae > Myotis > Myotis yumanensis. The sequence continues at coordinate 11,966,297 of NW_027223771.1, read as the reverse complement.
TTCACACTGGAGAGAAGCCATAGGAGTGTACTGAATGTGGGAAATCTTTTAATCACAAATCTAGCATTATTAGACACCCGAGAGATCACACTGGAGAGAAGTGTTAAATGTGCAGCAAATGTTTTACTTTTCTCACTTAGTATAAGAACACTGAAGGCGACTCTTTGGGACCTGTTTTTCTGAATTTACACCCCTTTTAATGGAACATGCACTCTGATATATTCCTCATAAGTTTCAGGTACAAGTGAGGATTGAAGGATCTGCATTTGTATTTGCTAACATGCCCAGACCTACTACCCAATTGATGTCACAGTGAGCATTTGTGGCCGAAGAGATTTCATCTCTACCACCTGGCTCACCTGAAGAGCATGCATCAGTCACAAACCCTGTGTGCTCAGGGGAAATGTATTCTGTGTTCTTACTTGTGCTTGAGAAAACTGTGATTACTTCAAGTTCTTGACAGGATCTTCATTCCTTTCTCTCTGACTAGGGAATGGTTCTGACCTAGGGCTTCTCCAGAGCACCCATCCTAAGCTAAGGAGTGTTACCATTTTCAGGGACATGGTGGGTCTCACTTTTTGTTTTTATGAATTGTTTTGCTTTCTAATTCACCCTCCTGCAAATTGCTTTCTGTCCTCTGTTCTGGTTTATGATCTTTAGTAAAGATGTTTCTTCTTTCATTGCTTTCTTTTTCTTTTTTTTAATTTCAATCTCTGATGATTTGATACAAAAGTTGTGATCTATCCTCATGGCGAGATGAGCAGATATGGTGGGGTCCCCCAAATTTTCTGTGCGTTGGAAAGCATATACTGTAATAATGTCAGAAAAATCAGTCTTTGTCTAATAATGGCTTATTTTATACCACTCACCAAGTCAGTGAAATAAAGTTTAAATAACTGTGGTTCCAGTTTGCGTATGGGGTAGTGTCCATTGTGTGTGTGCCCTTTGGCACTGTCTGGGTGGCCCCAATTTTCTATTTCTCTCTGTGTGTGCGTGTGTGTGTTCCTCATGGTATTGCCCATGTCTATACTGTGGGTCTTTGTGAACCTGGTCATAAGCCCAGCACCTGAGCGCCCAGCAGAGGCTGGGAGTGTTCTGTACCTGTGTGTTTTTGTGCTTGGCTTATCTGTATGTTTCTCTCTGAGTCTGTGCACCCCCACAATGGGCAAGTGCATAGGCAATCTCTGGAGAGGCATTGTAGAGGCACCCTCCTCTACATCAATATGTTCCTGTTCCCCACCCCCAGGTTAGCCCCGTCTTCCCTTCCAGGCGTCTGGTGTCCTTCTGGAAGTCCCATCTCAGGTCTCAAGGATGGATTAAGCATAGGGTCAGTTCAGAGAATTCCAGACTGTGGGAAGGTGGGGAATTGAGGAAGACTCTGATGACAGACTGGAGATATAGAGTGTGGATGGGTAACGTTTGTGAAGGACACTGGTCTTTGTGAAGAAGTTGGAGGATCCAGGATACTTGGAAAGGAATATGAGGATGAGTTCATGTGAGGCAAAGCTGAGGGGGACGATTTCTAGGCTCCTCAGTCCCCACTGATAACGAGGAACTGGGCATCCCAGGAGAGGGGTGTCCCTTGCCATATCAAAGCTAGGCTGACAACTGATAGAGGAAGGTGCCTGGGGCTTCATGGAGCGTCACTGTTGGGATTCTTGGCTCTGGTCATCTACTGGGTGTGCATGGCCCACCCAACTCTGGGGCCAGGAGGACGAATTAGGACCAGTGTGGAGAACCATCCGGGGACCCTTTAGCTCAGGTTCATACACAGAACAAATGGAAAGCACAGGATCACCATTGATGTCAACGTCAGCATTTTTCACCATCATCCTCACTGGGAGCCTTCACCAGGGCAATGCACAAGAAAGGAGACTTGGAAGCAGGTACTGACTGATGTTAGTTGAAAAGAACAGGGATGCTGGGATGCTTTCAGTCCTATACCCTTCCCAGTAAACACTCTTAACATGTGGGTCTTGACCTTGACCAAAGTAGGGGAATCCAGGCAGCCAGGGATGTTCCCAAAGTCACACTCAGAATTGGTGTTGCGTTTCCTGCCCATGACATCTTACCAAACTCCGTATTTGGATGTTCACTCCTTTGAATCTTGAAAGTGATGGTTTTGGGGCAGCTTGGGGACAAAATCCTGACTGATTACCAATCCCCACTCCTCTCCTTTGCCCTTGCACAGCCCTAAAGAGGTTGGCACCATATGGTCGCCTTAATGAGGCCCATCAAGTATACCAGGTTCTGCTGCGACTCCCTGAGGTTGGCTGCAGCGCTGTGATGTGCTTTGACCTAAGAAATGTGGTGGGAGTGAAGCCTGTCACCACTAACAGAAGACTGGAAACACTGAGACTGGCCACCCCCTCTGTCCATCTCTGATAATGTCAACAGGTACCTACATGTTGGCTCCTCCTTTATTCCGGTCCCAGGAGAACCAGAATGGACATGTGGTATGAACAAGAAAGATAACTTCTCTATGCAAAGCCACTAAAGCTTTATGGGTGTAACATCTGGCCAATCCTAATGGTTATGAAGTAGCAACTCTACTCTCTAGGAGACCTTGGTGTTAATCTCAGCCTAACATTAGAGGCCAGACCTCCGTTGTTGTAGACACATGGTTTTGACTTCTAGTCCTGCCTTTTATTTACTCTTTCCTGAAACCAAGTTCCTCCTGCCCTCCTCAGTGCTTCTTTCTTGGCAAATAATATAACTGATGCGAGGACCCATTCTGCCTTTGAAATAGCTTATTTGAAATTTATCCATATGAGGAAAACACTTATGAAAGCCCATGAATCCTATTCTAGCCTTCCATCATCTACCATGATAGTTGTTCTTGTATCTATTTATCCGTAGGTACATTAGTGGCTTACTTAACGTAAAACACCCGATATGTCAGGATGTGCGCAGATAGCTCAGTGGGTCAGAGCATCATCTCAATAACGCCAAGACTGCAGGTTCCACCTCCAGTCAGGGCACATGCAAGAAAATGTATGACCCTGGCAGGCCCACCATAATCCACTGTAGGAAGTTACAGGAACAACAAATTAATGCTTCTATCTCTCCCTATGTCTCTCTCAAATCAATCAATATACATGTTTTATTCTCCCAGTCAGTCCACACACATGTGAACACCAGCACAGCTCAGGGACCCCATGGTGACATGCAGCCAGGGTCGTCATGAGGGTTAACCATGCAATCACCCAGGGAACAGTGTGGGAGGTGCCCCTGTTGTCAGTGTGGAGGGTGGCGAACCCACCCAGGGTGATGACATCTGTGCTCCCTGAGACTAAAACCTAAGGGGCCGGGTGTAGATCTGGGTCTTGACATTCCCCTTGAGGTCTCTGCACCTTCCAGCCAGGGCTTGAGACTGGGCTGTTTCAGAATTCATGTGGTTGAGGAGCTCAGATTCCTCTCAGGTGTCAAGGCTGGGAGCAGCAGTGGCAGCTGGGCAGGTTTGTATGGGCAGGAATAAGCCAGGACAGGAGCCAGGGAGAGTTGGTGCTGGACCATGTGTGTGGACCTGAGGCCGCTCCAGTCCCAGTTCAGGCTGGTGTCCGCTCTGTTCTTTGGGGCCATGGTTAGTGGGAAATGGAACATAAGTTTCCAGGGCAGTCATGACCTGGGAGTTGGCATGTCCTTCAAGAAAACTTGAGACTCAGTCATACCCAAACTAGGCCGCTGGAATGAGGTGCTCCAGCCATTGACCTGCCCAGGGAGGGAGGGGAGCTGTCTCTGCAGAGTCTGATGCCCTGTCTGCCCAGTGTGATGGGCTGCAGGCTGCTCAGACTCAGGGTCCCCTTGTGTGATGCAAGTGTTTTGAAGTTTAGCCACTAAAATTGTAGATATTTATCAATCTAAGGAAACAAAATGCTCCTCTTTTTTCCTTATTGGGTCAACATCCACCATGGCCTGTCCAGTGTGGCTTAATGGTAACAGTGTCTGCCTATACACATGAAGAGTGTGAATTAAATCCTTGGTCAAGGGCAAGTACCTGGGTTCCAGGTTTAATACCTGAAAACTATTGGGGGCTCATGCAGGTGGAATCCAGTTGATGTGTGTCTCTTACATCCAAGATATTCTCTCTCTCCCTTCATTCCCCCCTTTATCCCTCCCTCCCTCTCTCTCTCCCCACCCCATCCCCACTCTTCCACTCTGAATAACATCAATGGAAAAATACCCTACTGTGAGGATTATGAAAAACAAAATAGAACCATCCACCACCGCTACCCTGACAAGGGGCCTCTGCCTGCACAGCCCACCCCTCCTTGTGCTCTCTTGTCTTTTCCTGGGATGTTCCCACTGCAGCTTGGACACGCTCTGTTTTCCCCAGGAGTTGGCAGAGAGGAGCCCCAGGCAAGGTCCTGGGAGGAACTTGGGTTCTGTGTCTCCCTGAGAGACGCTGGCCAGGCTCTTCTATCTCCACCCAGAGGTCTCTCCAGCCTGCTCCTCCCCACCCCCCAGGCACCTGGCTCACTGCATCTGCACCTACTTCTGTATTCGGGAGAAGCCCATGATGCTTTGAGCCCACAACCCAGTTCACCTTTGGAAAGCCCCTCTGGCCAGTACCCTCACACCTCTGAAGTTTTGGTATTATTTGAGTCTCTGTTTTTACATCTTTCGGGTAATTTTCCATTTTGATTTTATTAAAAATAAAGCTGCCCCCTCCACACACACACACACACACACACACACACACACACAGCCAGTCCCAGAGGTTAGCATGGATTCTCCAGGAAATGGTGCTGTGTTTTTAGTGACGAGAACATTTGGCTATACATTAGCAGAGAATGTAACCTAATGGTTTTGTGAACTGTGCTGGCCCCTCTAGGGTGTTCAGCTTAAGGTTGATGTTCAACAGGCAAGAACTCAAAACTAGAGGAAGGATAACCCTCTAACCCAGTGGTCGAAAAACTGGGGCTCACGAGCTACATGTGGCTCTGTGGTCCCTTAAGTGTGGCTCTTCCACAAAATACCATGTGTGGGCGCGCATGTACAGTGCGATTGAAACTTCGTGGCCCATGCGCAGAAGTCGGCATTTTGAGTCTACCAATCCCAGGCTGTGACTTTAATAACCAGTCAGCACTCCTGTTGGTTCTGATGGCATAGACTACACTGCTTGCCAATATTTCCTGCCCCTGAGGCAAGGCTGTTGCCCCAGCATATGAGAAGCGACGTGCGACAAACGGCTCTTTTCTAATGTCTTCTCTTTGGTGAGGTCTGATGTACATATAAATCTGTGAAACCATCACACACGAGAGAAACTTATCTCTAATATACACAGTGGAGCAAAAATAGATTTAAAATTTTGAGCACCCAAAACACAGAGTTTATTCTTTTTAAAAGTATTTTAAACATCACTTTCATCGTTTCTTTTAGGGAAATGGAAGGGAGGATGAATGAGAGAGAAACATCTAAATGAAGAGATACATTAATCAGCTGCCTCCTGCTGTCCCCTACTGGGGTTTGAGGAGGGCATGTGCCCTGACCTGTTCCAGTCACCTTTTAGTGTGGGGGATGGTGCCAACCAATTGAGCAACACTGGCCAGTGTTATGCCCAGATTTCAAGATCCCCAACAGAACACCGGGAAGCCGGCCAAGTCCGATGCAAAAGCAGAGAGTCCTTTATTTGAGCTAGCTTGGCTCCCCCACCTCGCCGACGGCAGGAAGCAGAGAGAGGCCCCCGTGGGAAAAAACAGGGTTTTAATAGGGGGTGGAGTGAGGGTAGGAGAGCTGACTGTGGGCCCTGCCGATTGGCCAGGCGCAAGCCGGGTCCTGTTACATAGGATGCGGTCATTCTTATGGCGCGCACATCCCTCAACTGTCATTGGTTAGTTTAAAGAAATCCTGGGCATGGCCAGCAGAGGCCTGGGCTTCCAAGAAGAAGGAGGTCTGAGCGCATGGCTACTGCCCCAACATGGAGGATATGGGGCAAGATAGAGGGCAAAGCCCTCACCCTTTCAGCAAGGGCAGAGTAAATTTTTGTATTATTATTATTTAATTATCGTATTAATTGATATACTAACAACTCTATATCTTTTGTCACACCCTATATTTACTTTCTGCCCCTTTATAACACCTCTCTCTCTCTTTCTTTCTTTCTTTCTTTCTTTCTTTCTTTCTTCCTCTCTCTCTCTCTCTCTCTCTCTCTCTCTCTCTCTCTCTCTCTCTCTCTTCTCCCCCTCCTCCAGTCCTCCATCCAGGCATTGATTTTTCTTCCATTACAACACATTAGTTCTTATTTTTTATATTATTACAGGCACTATGATGTGTGTGCTCTTTAACAAATATTGGTTTCCTCCATGCCGCACAGTTATTTTGAGATTCAACACAAACACTTATGTGAATAGTTATTTTGTTTATTGCTGAGTAGTATTGTGATCTGTGAGTTACCACTTTAACTAATGATCTGTCTGTGATTTTGTTCATTTCCAGGGCGGGATAGTATAAATAAATCTTCTGGGAATATTTGCATTCACTTCTTTATATAGATATATGTTTTACTGATCTCAATGTTGTAGTGTAGGTGAATGTGTTACATTGTAAGATATGTGGGACTGTGATCTAAAATGGTCATGCCCTTTGCCTTCCCATCCACCGACATTAATAAAAACTCCACTGTTTCTGCAACCCTGCCAGCACATGCAATGGTTAACCTTTTTAAATACTAACCCCATAAATGAGTATAGTATTAGCTCCCTTTCTTTTTGCTTCTATTTACTGAAGATTTTTTAAAAAATATATTTTATTGATTTTTTACAGAGAGGAAGGGAGAGAGATAGAGAGCTAGAAACATCGATGAGAGAGAAACATCGATCAGCCGCCTCCTGCACATCTCCTACCGGGAGATGTGCCCGCAACCCAGGTACATGCCCTTGACCGGAATTGAACCTGGGACCTTTCAGTCCGCAGGCCGACGCTGAGCCAAACCGGTTTCGGCCTGAAGATTTTTTATGGTGAGCATTTCTTTCATACATTTATTTATACTGTCTCTATCACATTTATTGAAATGTCTGCTCAGAATCTTTTACCAATTGTTTAAATGAATTTATTACCTTGAGAGCATAATGCCAGGAAAAATAATCCAGTCAGAGAAAGCTAAGCATCACATGGTCTCACTCATGAGTGGAATGTAATGAACAACATAAACTGATGAATAAAAACAGATCAGGACACAGACAAGATGCAAGCAGACCTTCAAACCTCAGAGTGAAGGTAGGAGAGGGTGGCTGGGGGATGGGAGAGTTAAGAGATCAACTGAATAACTTGTATGCATATGAGCATAACCATTGAAAACATACAATAGGGGAGTGAGGGCCTGGGCTGGAGGGTGGGGGCAGGTTGGACAGAAACGGGGGATATGCAATGCTTTCAACAATAAAGAATTTTAAAAAATGAATTTATCAATTTAACCAATAGGAGGACAGTGTACAAGGTAAGACATGTTTGAAGTTCACTCATTTCTCAGTGACTGCAATGACTTCTTTGCTCTATGGAACCAGAGGTTTTAAATATTGCAACGGAATTTTTTTTCTCAATATTTACCCCATGTAGAATTTAAACCCACTTGTACCATACACAGATTTCATCTTCGTTGTTAACATTCTCCACCAAACTTAATAAGTCTAAGCACTCCATAATGTATTAAGTGAAGTCTGCGTGTGTAATCTTTGTTAATATCCCTGGTGCACATACTCTCATTACCGTGAAGTTCAAACTGGCAAAATGACGGCCTGAACGTGGACACGATGAGATATTTCAGTCGCACGTCATTATATTTTATTACCAATATGCTCATACAGTAGCACCAAACATGCTCAGGAACTTTCATAATAAAACAGTAAAATTATTCGGATGCATCAAGTTTAAAGCTTTCTTAAAGTTTGATTCAAGTAGAATTGACGTAAAATGGACATTTGAAAAACACAATGTACCCTTTTGATGTTTTCATACATTCCTGAACCCAAGTTCTGCCGGCCCTTATCGGAGCCCACAGACAGCGATGCCATAAGGTGAAGCCGGTGGTGGTGAGTGGGGGCCTCCCTGAGACAATCCGGGAAGGGGAGGCAGAGTCCAGTTGGAAGGCCTGCTGGGAGCATTCCCACCCCCCATTTGGGAGGTGAAGGGAGATCACTATAGCTGTGTGGACACTGAAATTAGAAAGGGGGTGCTGACTGGCATGTGGGCGCTGTGGCCGGACTTGGCCTTCTCAGGGGGCCTCACAGTTTGCCTCCAGCCCCAGGCTGCCTTCAGGAGGGCTGATGGGCAGCCCCTTCAGAAAAATCATTGCCGGAGGGAAATTCACAGTCCTGCATGCACGTAAAGAATCCAGGGGCTTAAGCATATTTGCTTATTTATGAGTAAAAGTGCATCTGGAAGGAGCTTTAGTAAACTCACCACAAGGATAGTTCTCCAGAGGAAAATGACAAACACAGAAATGTACAAGGAGGCAGTGATGATGGTAACCTTCCAGAGAATTTCAAAAAACTGGCGGGAGGACACAGTAACGAAAGGGGCAGGGTCTGCAATAGATGGAATACGATTTGAGATCATGAGGAGCCTTGGACATTTACAACACATCTGTCTCAGGAAATCATCTTTCGAATCCCAACACCAGCCTCCACGTGGTCTCCAGAGGATTCTCTGCTTTAAGAAAGGCTGCACGTTGGCTGACTCGTGCACCCTGTGTCACTGGCCATATTTATAGACATTAAACATGGGTTTCACTGGGGAAAGCACAGTTTCTAGATCACCATGGGCCCTACTCACTCCAGTGTCTAGGTTATGATGGAATCCCTCAGAAACAGCTTCTCCTGTGGGAAAGTGAATTTTGATCACCCAAAGACTAACCTGAGTTAAAAGCAAAAAGAGATGGCTTTAATCAGAAACCATTAGATTTTAGGGCTTAAATAAAAACAAGGTGAGGATCATGACTGTGACACTAATAGTGTGGGGTTTTTCTGAAATGTGTTATTCTTTTCATGAAAGGAGACCGACTTCTACTGAGTTCAGATGATTCTCTAACTGTTCTAGAGAGAGAGCTTTAGATTTAACCACATGTACTGGAAACATCAACACCTTCATTTTTAAAATTCTGTCCAAGGGGATTGTTTATTTATTTTAGAGAGAGAGAGCAAAAGAGAGAAGGGGGGAAGGGAGAGATAGAAGGAGGTAGAAGATGAAACCAATACAACAGGAAACATGGATCAATTGCCTCCTCTTTGCTTTCTGAACTAGGATCAAATTTGCAACCTAGTTAGTTAAGTGCCCTTATCATGAATCAAACAGGCCACTAATTTGTGGGGCTGTGCTTTATGGGAGGATGTTCCAACCCACTGAGCCCCCTGAGCAGGCAGCACCTTAATTCTTTTTAAAAATATATATTTTATTAATTTTTTACAGAGAGGAAGGGAGAGAGACAGAGAGCCAGAAACATCGATGAGAGAGAAACATCGATTCAGCTGCCTCCTGCACACCCCCCACTGGGGATGCGCCCGCAACCCAGGCACATGCCCCCGACTGGAATTGAACCGGGGACCCTTCAGTCTGCAGGCCGACGCTCTATCCACTGAGCCAAACCGGTTTCGGCAGCACCTTAATTCTTAATGTTTCCTGTAAGAGAGTAAATCAGTATGACTTAGCATTTGTCGAGTCTCAAACTTTCTGTGCTCTGGAAGGGACATAATAATGGCAGAAAATCAGTTTTTGTCCAATATGGGGTTATTTTGCATTGCTGACCAGTGCCTTGAAACAAAGTGTGCATGACTTTGTGGTTCAAATTTGCAGACTGGTGCCTGTGTGATTGGTGAGTTCAATGGGGATAAAGAATAGGAGTTGTTTGTTGTGCTTGTGGGAACAATATGAATTCTACTAGAGGCCCAGTGCATGAATTTGTGCACATGTGGGGTCTCCATTGGGGCAAATCAGGGCCATCTTGCCCAGTCCAGATCGGCCAGACCCCAGCAGCAAGCTAACCTAATGATCTGAGCATCTGCCCCCTGGTGGTCAGTGTGCATCATAACAACCAGTCTTTCCCAGTCGTTCAACAGTTAGGGTCAATTTGCATATTACCCTTTTATTATATACGGTAGATTCTCTGTTCATAGTATTACACAATTCTCAGCAATGTGTAAGGAAACTGCTCCCCACAGACTGCAAAATAGCCAGGTGCCATGCAGTATGAAATTTCATACACGGGTGTCATTTGTTGTAAGACTCTGAGGTTTAAATGGAACAACCATTAGGACAGACACACTATATTTACACTGAGTGGTGGAGACTGTAGAAAACTGGAGGGAAAGTGTCCTTCTGGACATTTTGCAAAAATGATCAAAGGTCTGTGGCTTGTGTGATGCTTTTTCACATACATTCTCAGCGCCCCCCAAACTGTTTTCTGTGGCTGAAGTCATTGCCAGAAAAAATCAAGAGTTTGTTGGATCCCCTGGCCTCACGTCAAGGTTTCCTCAACTGGCAAGACCTCAGAGCTGAGAAAGGATAATTCTCTAACTGTGTGTTTTTAGGATTTATTTTTTGTAACCATTCAGAATTGCCATGGATTCCGATGGAAAAAGTCTTCACTGCTTGCCGATATTCGCTGCTCCTGTGGCAAGGCTTGTCCTCCCAGGAAATTTGGAGAGAGATGGAAGAGCCCATATGTGGTTGTGATTTTAATTTCCTAACAAGACAGGGATATCCAGGTCTTCATTTGGAAGTACTTTTTAAAAGACTTTATTAAGTATATTTAAAACTGACATACAGCCGAAACCGGTTTGGCTCAGTGGATAGAGCGTCAGCCTGCGGACTGAAGGGTCCCAGGTTCGATTCCGGTCGAGGGCATGTACCTTGGTTGTGGGCACATCCCCAGTAGAAGATGTGCAGGAGGTGGCTCATCGATGTTTCTCTCTCATCGATGTTTCTAACTCTCTATCTCTCTTCCTTCCTCACTGTAAAAAATCAATAAAGTATATTTAAAAAAAATAAAATAAAACTGACATACAGCAAAATGCACTGTTGTAGTATGTACTATTTGGTGAGCTTGGACATATGGATAAAGTTGTAAAAATGTCACATGTGAAATAAACATATATCTCACCCATGTGCAGGTTAGAGCAAAAGTAGGCTTACAGATGTGAGTATGCAAATCACAGAGTTTATTCTCTTATTTTATATAAGTCTTTTTCATTTTTAAAAATAATTTTATTGACATTTGGAAAGAGAAGAACGGAGAGAATGAGAAATGGAGATATGAGAAAGGCATTGAACTGCTGCCTCCTGTCCACCACCTACAGGGCTTCCAGGTGGACATGTGCCCTGACCTTGACTGGGACCAGTGACCTTTCAGGGCAAGGGATGGTGCCCAAACAACTGAAGTACAATGGCCAGGGAAGAGTTTGTTCTTGTTTCATTATTTACTAACTATTGTATTAATTTCCATACCAACAACTCTAAACCTCCTTTACCACACCCTATATTTACCTCCTGCCCTTTTAGAATCTCTCTTTCTGCCTTCCCCAGCTCTAAATGCAGTCATTCATTTTCCTTACTTTAAAAGATTAGTTCATATTTTTCATAATGTTCTAAACACTATAATTTGTGTATACTTGAACAAATATTGGACTCTTTCATGCTACAGAGTTGTTTTGAGATTCAACACTAATGCTTATGTGAAAAGCTTATTATTTTTTATTGCTGAGTAGTATTGTGGTCAGGGAATAACCACTTTATTGATCTATGGTTTATGTTATTTCTAGGTTTGGGGCATTATAAATAAATTTGGGGGAACTTGGGTTATGTTCTTCATACATATATGTTCTACATATCTAACTGTTGTAGTGTAGGTGAGGTTTTACTTTTTAAGACATGCAGAACTGTGATCTAAAATGGACATTCTCTTTGGCTTTCCAGACACCCACAATAATGAAAATTCTAGTTTTTCTTTATCCAGGTGAGCTCATGCAATATATAATATTTTTAAATTGCATGCATGAAAATCATTATAGTGTTAACTTGTTTTGTTTTAAAATCCATCCCCCTAAAAAAATTTTATGGTGAGCATTTCTTTATGCATTTATTTGCATTGTCTTTATCTCTTTTGTTGAAAAGTCTGGTCAGAAACTTTTGCCAATTTTTAAAATGGATTTATGACTTAAACAATAGGCAGAACGTTCAGCATCTAAGACATCTACATTCTTTCCTCATCCCCAGCTTAAATGAATGTTCCCTCAAAATCTCCTGAACGCATGTTGTGAAATCTTTTCTGCATGAAGTCAAGAACACAAGCACCACAGGCCAACCTCACGCAGACGTGCTCCAGGCTGGTTATGCCTGGGACATCTGCTATAAACACAGATCAAGGCATGACTTTGCTTACAAGACTTGGGAGACAGCGTGATGGCCCACACTCACTTTGCTGTTGATGAGTCAAATCAATCTTAACACGATACATTTTTTAAATGTTTTTATTGAATCTTTAGAGAGAAAGGGAGAGGAAGAAACATCACCGATGAAAGAGAATCATTAATCAGCTGCCTCCTGCATTGCCCAACCTCCTAAGATGGAGCCCCCAACTTGGGCATGTGCCTCGACCTGAAATCAAACTCGTGATATATTGCTTCATGGGTACACACCCCACCACTGAGCAACACTGGCTGTGCACACTCTTCTTTTGTGATTGTTGTTGACTGTGTTACAGATGTTCCCAAATTTCCCCCACACCCCTTACCTTTTTCCTCCCTCTCCCCTGCCCCCACCTCTTCTAGGCCCTCACCACATTATTGTCTATGTCCATGGGCTATGCATATATGTATATACATTATTGAATTTATTTTCATTGATTTTAGGGGGTCAAAGGGAGAGGGAGAGATCAAAACATCAATGATGAGAGAGAATCACCAATTAACTGCCTCCTGCACAACTCCATCCCCACACTGGGATTGAGCCTGCAACCCATGAATGTGCCCTGACTAGGGAAAGAACCACGAGTTCCGGTTTCATAGGTCAATGCTCAACCATTGCGACACACCAGCTGGGCTTCATTATTTAAAATTTTTAAAAATACGTGTATTTTTTTTCCTGTTGATACTATTACGAATGTCTCCAGTTTCCCCCTGTGTATATATTCTTGGTGGATCTCTTCCAGTCCTCCCCACCCTCTTTTCCTCGGAGATCTGTCAGTCTGTTGCAGTTAGCCAGGCCTCTGGTCCCATCTACTCCCTCCCCAGGCATCTCTTACTGGGCCACATCACCTTTTTAAAAATATATATATTTTATTGATTTTATACAGAGAGGGAGGGAGAGAGACAGAGAGTTAGAAAAATCAATGAGAGAGAAACATCGATCAGCTGCCTCCTGCACATCTCACAATGGGAATGTGCCCGCAGCCCAGGTACATGTCCTTGACCGGAATCGAACCCGAAACCTTTCAGTAGGCAGGCCGACGCTCTATCCACCGAGCCAAACCGGTTTCAGTCACATCACCTTTATTCACCTAAGTCATTGGCTGGGATGCTAGCCCTGCCCTGAGAGGTGGAGAAAACTACATTACCCAGAAGGAACTGCACCCTTGTGGGCGGTGCTCAAGGGCATTTCCGTGTCTGCGCATCCGGTTAGGGCGGGACTTCCGCCTTCCTCCTCGCGGCGGCCATTTTAAACTTTTAGGTCTTTGTTCACAGACTCCCAGGCTTCAGGGCGCTGGTCGTGAGGAGGAGGAGGCCTGGGAGCAGCGTGTCTGCCGTGCGGGGTGTGTCTGAGGCTCCTTGAGCCCAACAGCCCGAGATTGGGGTCCCCGTGCCTCCCGGACTCCTCTCTGCGCACAGCGTCCCCGCAGCCGGACCCCAGTTCACCCTCCAGCCTTGGGGACCGGCCCCTCAGGTCCCGCCGCCCAGGTCCCCGCGCTCAGAATGGTGAGTCCCTCGTGGGTGACACATGGCTGAGGGGGGAAGAGGGGGAAAGGCCGCAGGGCCGTCTTGTAAGGACGTGATGGTGCGACTGCGCAGGGAGGACTCGGGAACCCGGGCCTGTTGTGGGTGTAAACTTGCAGCCGTGGGCAAACTACGGCCCGCGGGCCGGATCCGGCTCGTTTGAAATGAATAAAACTAAAAAAAAAAAAAAAAAGACCGTACCCTTTTATGCAATGATGTTTACTTTGAATTTATATTAGTTCACGCACACACTCCATCCATGCTTTTGTCCCGGCCTCCGGTCCAGTTTAAGAACCCACTGTGGCCCTCGAGTTAAAAAGTTTGCCCGCCCCTTAAAGGCATAAAAGACATGAGGTGAGGTTTTGCAGGAGGAGTTTTCCTTTCACTCTCAGGACGCTGGGGCCATAGATGGTTGTGAAAAGAAGAGACACATTTTCTGAGGCCGGATTCTAACTTTTCCTAACATTGCTCAGAGGAAGGACTGCCTGGAGGACAGAGGACAGCAGTGTGGACAGGAAGGGGAAGTCCTGTCAATGATAAGGGAACTGGCAGGGTGAGCCCTGAGGACTGAGCCCGGAGATAACACAGGCATCTGGAGGGCACCTGGCCTCGGGGCTGGGCAAGGGCACTGAGCAGGTGAGCCCATAGAGCCTGGTGGGTGCCAGGCTGACAACAGACCGTTTTCTTTCCACAAATTTTTCCAAATGCAGAATGAATTAGGTGCACGGGTTTGTGGAGCGTATTTCAGGGCCTCACCCCCTTGTGGCCTCTGAGATAGTGGAGTCCTGGGACTGTCAGCCGCTCTTGTAGCCCTTGGACCTGGGGACTTGGAACAGACACTCAACCCAGACTCCTAAGGCCAGGACTAGGGCTTCATGACGTGGACCTTGTTTGTGTCAACCAGTGTAATGAGTGCGAGGTCCTCCAGACACAGGGTCCAGAATGTGCAAAGGCTGGGAGTGAGGAGTGAGCTGAATCAGGAACCTGCAGTCATACTTTTTAAAGTACAACTATATTTTTATTGATATTAGATGTAGAAAGGAAGGGAAAGGGAGAGAGAGAAACAGGGATGAGCAAGAAGCAAGGATTGGTTGCCACCTGCACAACCCCTACTGTGGATCCAGCCCACGACCGAGGCATGTGACCTCACCAGTGCGTGGGTCTATGCTCAACCAGCTGAGACACATCAGCCAGGACTGTAGATCACTTTAATACAGGGAATCATGGTCAATTGGTCATGGTAGTAATAGCTCAGAAGTGACAGCGTGAACCTGAGGACTGGCTTTCTTTTACTTTTTTAAAAAATTTCTTTATTGATGAAGTTATTACATACGTATCCTTATCCCCCCATTTACCCCCCACCCTCCCACTCATGCCTTCACCCCGCTATTGTCTGAGTCCATTGCTTAAGCTTCTATGCATGCATACAAGTCCTTTGGTTGATCTCTCCCCCTTAACCCCACCCTCCCCTACCTTCCCCCTGAGGTTTGATGGTCTGATCGATGCTTCCCTGTCTCTGGATCTAAACTTTTTATTTTGATGTCGTCCCATTTGTATATTTTCTTTTTAGTTTCCATTGCCCTAGGAGCTGTATCGGTGAAGTTATTGCGTCGGATTAGGTCTGTTTTTGTTCCTCAGTTTATGTTGGTCATTATATTACATGAATGAGTGAGATCATGTGCTATTTATCTTTCTCTGACTGGCTTATTTCACTTTAGCACAATGCTCTCCAGTTCCATCCATGCTGTTGCAAATGGTAAGCATCCCTTCTCTTTTACCACAGCGTAGTATTCCATAGTGTAGATGTACCGCAGTTTTCTAATCCACTCATCCGCTGAGGGGCACTTAGGCTGTTTCCAAATTTTAGCTATGGTGAATTGTGCTGCTCTGAACAGAGGGGTGCATATATCCTTTCTGATTGGTGTTTCTAGCTTCTTGGGATATATTCCTAGAAGTGGGATCACTGGGTCAAATGGGAGTTCCCTTTTAGTTTTTTGGGGAGACTCCATACCGTTCTCCACAGTGGCTGCACCAGTCTGCATTCCCACCAGCAGTGCATGAGGGTTCCTTTTTCTCCGAATCCTCGCCAGCACTTGTTGTTTGTTGATTTATTGATGATAGCCATTCTGACAGGTGTGAGATGGTACCGCATTGTTGTTATGATTTGCATCTCTTGCATGATTAGTGACTTTGAGCATGTTTTCATATGTCTCTTGGCCTTCCTTCTGTCTTCTTTTGAAAAGTATCTATTTAGGTCCATTGCCCATTTTTTGGTTGGGTTGTTTATCTTCCTTTTAAGTTGTATGAGTTCCCTGTAAGTGTTGGAGATTAAACCCTTATCAGAGATAACATTGGCAGTATGTTCTCCCATGCAGTGGGCTTTCTTGTTGTTTTGTTGATGGTTTCTTTTGCTGTGCAGACACGCTTTTTTTAAAAATATATTTTATTGATTTTTCACAGAGAGGAATGGAGAGAGAGAACTAGAAAACATTGATGAGAAAGAAACATCGATCAGCTGCCTCCTGCACATCTCCCACTGGGGATGTGCCCACAACCCAGGTACATGCCCCTGACCGGAATCAAACCTGGGACCTTTCAGTCCCCAGGCCGACGCTCTATCCACTGAGCCAAACCGGCTTCGGCTGTGCAGAAGCTTTTTATTTTGATGTAGTCCCATTTGTTTATTTTCTCTT
The DNA here is from genome assembly GCF_028538775.1 of Myotis yumanensis. Taxonomy (NCBI): domain Eukaryota; kingdom Metazoa; phylum Chordata; class Mammalia; order Chiroptera; family Vespertilionidae; genus Myotis; species Myotis yumanensis. Next base: position 11,949,682 of record NW_027223771.1, on the reverse strand, counting down.
TCGTTTCCAATGCCCTAAGCGCTGTATCAGTGAAGACATTGCTTCAGCATATGTCTGAGATTTTGTTGCCTGTGGATTCCTCTAGTAAAGTGATGGCGAACCTTTTGAGCTCGGCGTGTCAGCATTTCGAAAAACCCTAACTTAACTCTGGTGCCGTGTCACATATAGAAATTTTTTGATATTTGCAACCATAGTAAAACAAAGACTTATATTTTTGATATTTATTTTATATATTTAAATGCCATTTAACAAAGAAAAATCAACTGAAAAAATGAGTTCGCGGGACACCTCTGACACGCGTGTTATAGGTTCGCCATCACTGCTCTAGTATTTTTATGTTTTCCTGTTTTATGTTTAAGTTCTTTATCCATTTTGAGTTTATTTTTGTGCATGGTGTAAGTTGGTGGTCTAGTTTCATTTTTTTTTGCATGTATCTGTCCAATTTTCCCAACACCATTACTGAAGAGACTGTCTTGACTCCATTGTATGTTCTTGCCTCTTTTGTCAAACATTAATTGAGCATAGTGGTTTGGGTCGATTTCTGGGTTCTCTATTCTATTCCATTGATCTATATGTCTGTTCTTGAGCCAGTACCAAGCTGTTTTGAATACAGTGGCTTTGTAATACAGCTTGATATCTGGTATTGAGATCCCACCTACTTTGATCTTCTTTCTCAGGATTGCTGCAGCTATTCGGGGTCTTTTTTTATTCCAGTTGAATTTTTTTGAATGTTTGTTCTAGATCTGTGAAGTATGCCGTTGGTATTTCAATGGGAAGTGCATTGAATCTATAGATTGCTTTGGGTAGTATGGACATTTTAATGATGTTGATTCTAACAATCCATGAGCAGAGTCTGTTCTTCCGTCTGGTTATGTCTTCTTCTATCTGTTTTTTCAGTTCCCTATAGATTTCCATGTATAGGTCTTTTACCTCCTTAGTTAAGTTTATTCCTAGGTATCTTAATTATTTTTGGTGCGATGGTCAACGGGATTGCTTTTTTAGTCTCTTTTTCTGTAAGTTCACTATTGGTGTATAGAAATTCCATACATTTCTTGGTGTTAATTTTGTATCCTGCTACCTTGCCAAATTCATTTATTAAGTCTAATAATTTTTTGATGGAGTCTTTAGGATTTTCTCTGTACAGTATCATGTCATTTACAAATATGGACAGTTTTACGTCTTCTTTTCCAATTTGTATGCCTTTTATTCCTTCTTCTTGTGTGATTGCAATGGCTAGTACTTCCAGTTGAGTAGGAGTGGTGAGAGTGGGCATCCTTGTCTGGTTCCTGTTCTTAGGGAAAATAGTTTTAGTTTTTGCCCATTGAGTATGATGTTGGCTGTGGGTTTGTTATATGTGGCTTTTATTATGTTGAGATATGATCTTTTATTCCCACCTTGCTGAGTGTTTTTATCAAGAAAGGGTGTTAGATTTTGTCAAATGCTTTTCCTGCATTAATTGATATGACTATGTGATTTTTATGTGTCGGTTTTTTAATGTGATGTATCACGTTTATTGATTTGCGGTTGTTGTACCATCTTTGCATCCCCAGGATAAATCCTACTTGGTCATGGTGTATGATCTTTCTGATGTACTGCTGGATCCAATTTGCTAGAATTTTATTGAGGATGTTGGCATCTGTTCATGAAGGATATTGGCCTGTAGTTCTTTTTATTGTGTTGTCTTTATCTGGTTTTGGTATTAGGGTGATGCTGGCTTCATAGAATGAGCTTGAAAGTGTTCCTTCCTCTTGACTTTTTTGGAATAGTATGAGGAACATAGGTTTTAGTTCTTCATTGAATGTTTGGTAAATCTCCCCTGTGAAGCCGTCTGGCCCCGAGCTTTTGTTTGCTGGAAGCTTTTTGATGACTGCTTCAATTTCTTGTATAGTTATTGGCCTATTGTGATTTTTAGATTCTTCCTGATTGAGTATTGGAATGTTGTATTTTTCTAGGAATATGTCCATTTCCTCTAGGTTGTCTAGTTTGTTGGAATAGAGTTGTTCATAGTATTTTTTAGCAATCCTTTGTATTTCTGTGGGGTCTGATATAATTTTGCCTCTTTTCATTTCTGATTTTGTTTATTTGGGTCCTCTCTCTTTGCTTCTTGTTGAGCCTCTCTAGAGGTTCCTCAATCTTGTTTATCCTTTTAAAGAACCAGCTCTCGGTTTCAATGATCTTTTGAATTGTTTTTTTGGTTTCCATGTCATTGATTTCTGCTCTGATCTTTATCATGTCCTTCCGTCTGCTCACTCTGGGCTTTTCTTGTTGCTCTTCTTCTAATTCTTTAAGTGGTAGAGTAGATGATTTACTACCATTTTTCTTGTTTTTTGAGGTAGCCTGTAGAGCTATAAACTTCCCTCTCAGGACTACTTTCATTGTTTCTCATAGATTTTGGATTGTTGTGTTTTTATTATCATTAGTTTCCGTGATGCTTTTAATTTCTTCTTTGATCTCTTTGGTAACCCAGTCATTGTTTAATAGCATGCTATTCAGCTTCCAAGTGTTTGAATTTTTTGGATTGTTTTTATTGTAGTTTATTTCTAACTAGAGGCCCGGTGCACAAAAATTTGTGCACTGGGGAGGGGGGTGTCCCTCAGCCCCACTTGTGCCCTCTCTCAGTCTAGGACCCCTCAGGAGATAACGACCTGCTGGCTTAGGCCCATTCCTGCGTGGCAGAGGGCAGGCACATTCCCTAGGTGCCTGCCCCGCAGCTCCTGGTCGGGCTCAGAGCAGGGCCGATTGGGGAGTTGGGGCACCGGCCCCTGTCATGCACAGAGCAGGGCAGATCAGGAGGTTGCGATGCCACCCTCAGTCACGCTCAGGGTAGGGCCGATTGGGGGGTTGGGGTGCCGCCCCCTGTCACACTCAAGGCAGGGTCGATAGGGAGGTTGCGGCACCACCCCCGTCACGCACAGAGCAGGGCGGATCAGGGCGTTGGGTCGCTGCCCCCGTCACGGACAGAGCAGGACCTATTAGGGGGTTGGGAGCTCCCCCCTGTCACGCACAGAGCAGGGCCTATCAGGTGGTTGGGAGCTCCCCCCTGTCACGCACAGAGCAGGGCCGATCAGGAGTTTGCGATGCCACCCACAGTCATGCTCAGGGTAAGGCCGATTGGGGGGTTGGGGCGCCGCCCCCTCTCACCCACAGAGCAGGGCCAATCAGGGGGTTGGGGCACTCCCCCCTGTCACACTCAGGGCCGGGCTGATGGGGAGGTAGTGGCTCCACCGCGTCACACACAGATCAGGGCCCATGGGGGGGTTGGGGCGCCACACCCTGTCACACACAGTGCAGGGACCATCAAGGGGTTGGGGAGCTTCCCCTTATCAGGCACAGAGCAGGGCCGATCAGGGGGTTGGGGCGCCTTCCCCTGTCACAATCAGAGCAGGGCGGATAGGGAGGTTGTGGCGCCGCCCCCTGTCACACACAGAGCCACAGAGCCACAGAGCGATCAGGTGGGTTGGGCGCTGCCCCCTGTCACGCTGCTCCATGGGCCGGGAGGCCTTGTGGCTCCAGTGATCCCAGTGCTAAGAGGCCTCGCTGCTCCGCTGATCCCGGTGCTAGGAGGACTCGCGGCTCCACTGATCCCAGTGCTGGGAGGCATATTACCCTTTTACTATATAGGATAGAGGCCTGGTGCTCGGGTGGGGGCCTGCTGGTTTGCCCTGAAGGGTGTCCTGGATCAGGGTGGGGGTTCCGCTTGGGTGGCTGGCCAGCCTGGATGAGGGGATGATGGCTGTTTGCAGCTGGTCACACCCCCTTTAGTGTGGGGGTCCCCACTGGGGTGCCTGGCCAGTCTGGGTGAGGGGCTGAGGGCCGTTTTCAGGCTGGCGGGTGACTGAAGTTCCCAACCTCTCCTTTTTTCCTTTTTTTTTTATTTTTTATTCTGGGATTTATTTACCTTCTATGGCTGTCACTGGAGCTGAGAGCCGGCTTTAGCTGTGAGACCTCGGCTGCTGAAAGCAGGTTTCTGGGCTTTGTTTACCTTCTGTATTTGAAACTTTGTTGCGACTCCAGCTCTGAGATCCCGGCTGGCTGAAAGCAGGTATCTCGGGTTTTGTTTAGCTTCTATATTTGTAGCAATGTTTCTTAGAGAGCAGCTCAGAGTCCAGCAGCAGCAGGCGGGGAAGCTTGGCTTCCGCCATCACTGGAGCAAGCAAGCCTCCTGTTCGCGTCAGGTGCCTGCATGCCGGCTGCCATCTTGGTTGGCAGTTAATTTGCATATCGCCCTGATTAGCCAATGGGAAAGGCAGCGAAGTTATGGCTAATTACCATGTTTCTCTTTTATTAGATAGGATGTTATGCCATTGTGGTCTGAGAAGATGCTTGATATGATTTCAATCTTCAATTTGAGGAAACTTTGCTTGTGACCCAATATGTGGTCTATTTTTTAAAATGTCCCATGTGTACTTAGAAGAACATAAATTCCATGGCATTGGGGTGAAATGTTCTGAAGATGTCAATTAAGTCCATCTGATCTAGTGAGTCATTTAGGATTGCTGTTTCTTTGCTGATTTTTTTGTCTAGAGCATTGATCCAGTGATGTCAGTGGTGTATTAAAGTCCCCTACTATGATTGTATTGTTGTCGATCTCTCCTTTGATATCTTCCAGGAGTTTTTTTTAATGTATTTGTTGCTCCTGCATTGGGTGCATATATTTTTATCAGGGTTGTCTCCTCTTGTTATATCGTTCCCATTAATATTATGAAGTGGCCATCTTTATCTCTTGTTATGTCCCTTATTTTGAGGTCTATTTTGTCAGATGTAAATATTGCTACCCTGGCTTTTTTTTTCCATTTCTATTTTCCTGAAAGATATTTTTCCATCCCTTCACTTTCAGTCTGTGTGAATCCCTTGTTCTGAGGTGTGTCTCATGTAGACAGCATATATATAGGTCATGTTCTTTTTATCCATTCAGCTGCTCGATGTCTTTTGATTGGAGCATTTAGTTCGTTTATGTTTAAAGTTACTGATAGTTATTTGTAGCCATTTTTATTTTTTGTACCTGTGTTCTTTCTTCCCTTGTTATTTCTTCTTTTTACACCATTCCCTTTAGCATTTCTTGCATTGCTGGCTTGGTAGTGATAAATTCCCTTAGCTTTTTTTTGTATGTGAAGATCCTTATTTGCCCTTCAATTTTCAATGATAGCCTTGCTGGAGAGAGTATTCTTGGACTTAGTCCCTTTCTTTATATCACTTTGTAAATTTCCTTCCATTCTTTTCTGGCCTGATGTGTTTCTGTTGGGAAGTCATTTTATAATCTAATGGTTTAGAGCCCTTGTACGTAACTTTCTGTTTCTCTCTTGCATCCTTTATGATTCTCTCTTTGTCCTGAACATTTGCCATGGTAATTATGATGTGTCTTGGTGTGGGTCTTTTCGGGTTCATCTTGTTTGGGACTCTGTGCTTGCATGACTATTTTCTTTTCCACATCAGGGAAGTTTTCTTTTTTTTTCTAAATATATTTCATTGATTTTTTACAGACAGGAAGGGAGAGGGATAGAGAGTTAGAAAAATCGACCAGATGCCTCCTGTGCACCCCCTACTGGAGATATACCTGCAAACAAGGTACATGCCCTTCACCGGAATAGAATCCGGGACTCTTCAGTCCACAGGCGGAAGCTCTAGCCACTGAGCCAAACTGGTCAGGGCCAGGGAAGTTTTCTGACATTATTTCTTCAAATGGGTTTTCTAACCATTGTTCCTCTTCCTGTTGTTCTGGCACCCCTATTATTTGTATGTTGATCGTTTCATGTTGTCCCATAGCTCCCTTAGGTTCTCCTGCTGTCTTTTAATTTTTTTTTCCAATTTCAATTCAGTTTGGTTGTATTCTGCTTCCCTGTCTTCTAATTCACTAATTTGGTCTTCCACTTCTCCTACTCTACTGCTGAAACATTACATGGTATTTTTTATTGCAGCTATGTCATTCTTTATTTCTTCTTGATTCTTACATAAGTTATTTCTTTTTTTCATCCATCCTGTTTATGAACTGTATGACGCTTATTCTGAATTCTTTTTCTGACATATTGCATGCCTCTGTTCTACTTAGCTGCTTATCTGGTGATGCCTCCTTTTCTTTCCTTTGGGGGTTTCTTTGTGTACCTGTTTTTGATCTCACCGACAGATCTAGATATGGATTCTTGCAGGCCCTGTTCCTTGTGTGGCAGTGGCTCCTCGGGCTGCATTTGCCCACTGGGCCTTCACAGCAGCAACTGCTTCTCAGTTGGCAGTGGCTCCTATAATGGGTGCTGTTCGCAGCAGTGGTGGCTCCTCTGGTGGGTGGGGGAGGGCTGCTCGCACAGCTGCTGCTCCTCAGACTGGGGTGGGCTGCTCAAGAGGCTGCTGCTTCTCGGATGGGGGCAGGCTGCGCATGCTACTGCTCCTCAGACGGTGGCGGGCTACTTGCGTGGCTGTTGTTCCTTGGACGGGGGTGGACTGCTCACGTAGCTGCTACTCCTTTGATGGGGGCTGGCTGCGCGTGGCTGCTGCTCCTCGGACTGGGCAAAGATTTCTTTATATACCCGGTGAAATTTAGAGGTAATTGTGATGATCCAGATATTTAAGGGTTACAGTGACAATATCTTGTTAGGAGTCCTCTTATCAGATGTCTGGATAGCCACGACTCCTTTAGCACCCAGCTGGTGGGAGGCTCCCTGGCGCCCAGCAACCGCTGCACACTATGGGCGAGGCCAGAGGGTAGAATGCTTGCTGGCCTAGCAATAGCCTCACATTCTGCACCAGGACTGGCTTTCATGCTGTGGCCAATGTTTGTGGGAGGTGGTTGTCATAAGGACAGAAGTTGTCATGTAGAGTGTGGTGGAGAAATAATCATTTTGCAGTGGCAAATACCTTCAAAAGATGAGTGGACCTGAGATTAATTGGAGGCCGAAGAGTAATTCAAATGACAAGAGTCTAGGGTTGGTACATACACGTTTTCTAAACTCTCACCAGGATGTTGTTGTGACCCTCAGTGTGGCCTGGCTGTGGGGAGTTGAAGTTCGTTTTGTGGATTAGCTTAGAGCAGTGATGGCGAACCTTTTGAGCTCGGCGTGTCAGCATTTGGAAAAACCCTAACTTAACTCTGGTTGCCGTGTCACATATAGAAATTTTTTGATGTTTGCAACCATAGTAAAACAAAGATTTTATTTTTGATATTTATTTTATAGATTTAAATGCCATTTAGCAATGAAAAATCAACCAAAAAAATGAGTTCATGTGTCACCTCAGACATGCGTGTCATAGGTTCCCCATCACTGGCTTAGAGGCTTGAGTGAGACTCACTGGGCATGGTGCAGAGGGCCATCGGGGCTGGGACTTGAGTGAAGGTTAAGTGAGGGATGTTGGCTGTGACTAGTGAAGGGACATCAAGTGCAGCATAACAGGAGGTGGGCTATGGATATCTGAGATCTGATTGTTCTTAACACTTGGGGTTGAAGGGAAAAAAAACCGTCATGGAGAGAGGCCTCCATAGCACCACTCAAGGCTGCCACTATGAGTGTGGACTATCAGAAACTGGGCAGTACTTGATCCTGATTCAGTTTGGCAACCGTCCTCTGGACCACACATGCTGAGTAATAAGTAAAGGCCGGGAGATGAGTATGGGGGCACGAGCTGTGGAAGTGCAGGTTTGAAAGAGGTGTGGTAGATGGAGTGATGTGCACTTGGAGAGGGAATGTGAATTCATGGCCACAGCCCCATGACATTGACATAAGGGTGAATGAAGGAAGAGTCCATTTCTGGTGGTGCCTAGATGGAACAGTAAGGTTATTTTAGGGTAATTGCCTGTAAAGAGGGGTGTGTGGGTGCTACATTCTAGGTTAAGAGCTTAGGTGCCATTTAACTAACCACCTGCTTTTTGTTGTTGGGAGTGACACACTGGTTGATGGGAATGAGATAGCATTCATCAGTGTTACCCAGGCTTATAAATCTCCACTGGCATCGGTAAGGGTGAAGGGTAAGAGAGAAATAGATTATGGAGGTAGGGACCTATATTTTTGGAAAAGACGTGATTAGGAAATAATATATCCACACCGCGACAAATTTGCACTACCTTTGCAGTTGTGCGTCTGGGAAAGAAGCTGTGTGAGAGAAGTGTTGTTCAAAGAACTATGAGCAGCAGATTGTGAAAAGTGATGGCCTCAGCACCTTAGGATTGGGGTCAAGCGGATGAGTGCGATGCCATGTTTTTGGTGTCTTAGAGGAACCATCGGAGGGACTACAATGCTAAATCCTGATAAGAAGAGTATCAAATTACACTGTCTTTATGGCCTACATCCCTCACTAACCTATATTTTGACACCCACTCTATGGATAAGAGACAGTGTGGCATACATGGGAGGTCCAGAGCTCAGGTATCTTCTGTCTGCTGAACTGCCTTCATTGTTGTGGGAAGAAAAATGTCAGCAGGAAAATAAGAAGACAGTGGCTTTCATGGGATGAAGGCCTGGTATTTTCTCGGATATGAAGCGTGCAAAGAGCAGATGGGTGCGGAATATGACAGACTTATAATCTTAGGAGTGAATCTGATCATGGGCTATACTGTCCCCATTATGACAGGATGTGAACTTTGAGGACGTGGCCATTGCCTTCTCTGAAGAGGAGTGGGTGATCCTGGATGATGCTCAGAGACTTCTGTACTATGATGTGATGCTGGAAGTGTTTGCCCTTGTATCATCTGTAGGTAAGACCTTCACATTCTCCCAGTGTCCTGAGGTGATGACCTCTCTTTCTTTAGACCTCAGGCGTAGCTTTCTCTCTCCCACAGCCAGAACATGGCCTCTGCTAATGGCCCTCACTGTCCTGTCAAATGTGCTGTGGCTGCCAGGGATGAGCTGGATGGGGACCCCTGAGTAAAGGACTCCAGGAACATCCCTAACACCCGTAACCTCAAAAAGTACAGGAAGTGTCAGGGAGTCAAGAGCCTAGCAGTGAGTTTAATGGGTCCCAGCTTGCACTTTCTCTTCATGGAAGGCTGACAGTGTCCACATGCATGACTTCACCTTCTGCCCTCTTTCTCTTGGTACGCGTTCTTGTGCCACATTATGGTCTTTACCTACATAAACCATGGGCTGTTTTGGTAAGGCCCCCATTTAAATGTATGTAATATTCTCTTCCCTGAATACTATAGCAAGCTGTTTAGCTCTGGCCCAGTGCAGACTACTGACTTCTTCATCACCTGTTCATCTGCATTGGTGCCTCTGCAGTAATCTGCAACGTTGACTTGTACATGTGATATGTGCATAGAAGTGCTAATTAGTCCTTGAAACCAGCTACTCCTTTATTGAATTTTCCTTGGAGTAAGACCTCAACAACTTCTTCCACAGCTCTCCCCCACCCCCCATCCCCGGTAAACAATACGTGCAGAATGCTGTTAGTTGAAGGATGAGCTGGAGATCCATATTCTCATCCATGTGGTGCTTGCCATGTTTGTGTCATATTTCTGGTGAGGCCTCCATGTTTTGTGATCTTCATTAGCGTAGAAAGTCACAAGAGCCTCTTATTAATCCTTCCTGCACATCTCTTATTTTCAGACAATTGCATGGAACCAACGTGTGATGTGTAACACACTTTTGCAATGGGACTTCCCCCTGCCACCACATTCAACATTCATTTCCTCACCATTTCTCACTTTTCAGGTCGTTGGCATAAAATGGAAGATGAGGAGGCCTCTTTTGATCAGCAAGTATGTATAAAAGGCAAGTTACAGGTCAGGACCTCTAAGACAGCTCCAGTCACCCATAAGAACCATCTCTGTAAGCAGTGTTTCTCTCTGTTACAACATATTTTGCACCCAACTGGGTCACATGCAGCATACTTTGAGCAGAAAGCCTTCAGCAGCGACGCATATGTTGGAAAATTCTGTTTCAGTGTAAACCCTCACCAGCAACAAAAGAATGAATGTGGAGAGGGGCCCTGGAAAGAAGCTATGGACGGGGCCTCTTTTGTGAGCAGGTGCAGCTTCTCCTTACCTTCGGTGCCTTCAACCAGCAGGGAGGTTGGGGAAGACTTGCAGTCCAACTCAGAGCTTCCCCAGCACCAGGCCACTCTCAACACTGAGGAGCTACACTGTGGCAGTGAGATTTCACAGGAATTTCTCAGTGGAAAAAGTCATCACCGGTGGGATGAATGTGGAAACGCTGCCAGCCACAACCTGAAAGTTTTTCAGTGTGAGTGTGTGTGTTCTGGAGAACTGATTTATGAGTGTAACAAATGTAGGAAAGTGTTTATACAAAACTTGAACGTCATTCGACATAGAGTTCACGCTGGAGAAAAGCAGTATCAGTGTAATGAATGTGGGAAGTTCTTCAGAAAAAGACCTTCACTCGTTAGACACCAGAGAGTTCACACTGGAGAGAAGACATATGTGTGCAAACATTGTGGGAAGTCTTTCAGTTACAACTCTAACCTCAAAAAACACAACAGAGTTCACACAGGAGAAAAGCCGTATAAGTGCAGTGAATGTGGGATATCCTTTCGTCAGGAGACCCACCTCATGGAACACCTCAGAGTTCACACTGGACTGAAACCATATGAGTGCAGACATTGTGGGAAATCCTTCAGCTCCAAGTCTAACCTCAAACAACACAACAGAGTTCACACAGGAGAAAAGCCGTATAAGTGCAGTGAATGTGGGATATCCTTTCGTCAGAAGACCCACCTCATGGAACACCTCAGAGTTCACACTGGACTGAAACCATATGAGTGCAGACATTGTGGGAAATCCTTCAGCTCCAAGTCGAACCTCAAACAACACAACAGAGTTCACACAGGAGAAAAGCCATATAAGTGCAGTGAATGTGGGATGTCCTTTCATACAAGGACGCAGCTCACTAGACACCTCAGAGTTCACACCGGAGAGAAGCCGTATGAGTGTAGAGAATGTGGGATGTCCTTTCGTACAAGGGCTCAGCTCACTGTACACCTCAGAGTTCACACTGGACAGAAACCATATGAGTGCAGACATTGTGCAAAATCCTTCCGTTCCAAGTCTAACCTCAATGAACACAACAGCATTCACACAGGAGAAACGCTATATAAGTGCAGTGATTGTGGGATGTCCTTTCGTACAAGGACTCAGCTCACTAGACACCTCAGAGTTCACACCGGAGAGAAGCCGTATGAGTGTAGAGAATGTAGGATGTCCTTTCGTACAAGGGCTCAGCTCAATGTACACCTCAGAGTTCACAGTGGGGAGAAGCCATATGAGTGTAGAGAATGTGGGAAATCTTTCCATTATAGGTCTAAGCTCAGACAACACAACAGCGTTCACACTGGAGAAAAGCCATATAAGTGCAGAGAATGTGGGATGTCCTTTCGTACAAGGACTCAGCTCACTAGACACCTCAGAGTTCACACCGGAGAGAAGCCATATGAGTGTAGAGAATGTGGGATGTCCTTTCGTACAAGGGCTCAGCTCAATGTACACCTCAGAGTTCACAGTGGGGAGAAGCCGTATGAGTGTAGAGAATGTGGGAAATCTTTCCGTTATAGGTCTAACCTCAGACAACACAACAGCGTTCACACTGGAGAAAAGCCATATAAGTGCAGAGAATGTGGGATGTCCTTTCGTACAAAGGCTCAGCTCACTGTACACCTCAGAGTTCACACTGGACAGAAACCATATGAGTGCAGACATTGTGGGAAATCCTTCCGTTACAGGTCTAACCTCAGACAACACAACAGCGTTCACACAGGAGAAAAGCCATATAAGTGCAGAGAATGTGGGATGTCCTTTCGTACAAAGGCTCACCTCACTGTACACCTCAGAGTTCACACTGGAGAGAAGCCACATGAGTGTACTGAATGTGGGAAGTCTTTTAGCCGAAAAGCCTACCTTAATAAACATCTGAGAGTTCACACTGGAGAGAAGTGTTAAATGTGCAGGGAATGTTTTCTTTTATTCACTTAGAATAACAACAATGAAGGAGACTCTTTGCGACCTATTTTCCTGAATTTAAACCCCTTTTAATGGAACATACACTCTTCTAGATTCCTCATGTTTCCAGTACAGGTGAAGCTTAAACGAGGTGCATTGCACTTTGTAACATGCCCAGGTCTTCTACCCGATTGATTTGTGGCTGAAGAGATTTCCCCTCTACCACCTGGCTCACCTGAAGAGTGTGTATCAGTCCCAACCACGGCGTGCTCAGGGGAAATGTATTCTGTGTTGTCACTTGTGCTTGAGAACATTAGGAACCCTCCGCTCCTGACAGGATCTTCATTTATCTCCGAGGAGGTAATGCACCTGACCCAGGGTTCATACAGGGCACATTCCTCAGCTAAGAAGTGCGGCCTCTGTCCGGGACATGTGGTTCTCACATTATGCTGTGATGAATTGTTTCAAATTCTGATTCACCAACCTGCAAACCGCCTTGTCCTGTTTTCTGGTTTGTGATCTTTAGTAAAGGTATTTTTTCTTTAGTACCTTTAATTTTCTTGGTTATATTCACCCCCAGGGATGATTTTCAAGCACTATTGTGGTCTACGTTGTATAATTTACAGATATTGTGTGGATCCCAATGTTTCTGTGCTTTAGGAGGGACTGCATAGTGCCAGGAAATCACTCTTTGACCAATATTGGCTTTTAGTGCATTGCTGCCCACGGCCTTGAAATAAAGACTGCGTGACTTTGTGGTTCTTGTTTGCAGGTTTGATCCTGGCCCCTATGGAGCTTTGTAGGAGGCATCTAATTTTTCCTCCTCTCTCACATTGATGTCTCTCCCAGTCTTTCCCTTCCTCTCCCCCTTCCCTTGCACTCTGTCTGAAAATCAATGGAAAAATATCCTCAGGTGAGGATTACCAAAAAATCCAAACATTCACCCTGGTGCCCTGAGATGGGGCCTCTGCTGGCACCACCCACCTTTGCTCATTCCTGCCTTTTCTTGGGATGTTCCCACTGCAGGTGGGCTCACTGTGCCCTTCCCAGTGTTTGGCAGAGAGGCAAGGCCCTGGGAGGGATTGGGGTTCTGTGTGTGCCTGAGATGCACTGGCCAGGGCTCTTCTGTCTCCATCCAGAGGTCTCTCCAGCCTGCTCCTCCCCACCCGCCAGGCACCTGGCCTGCTGCAAATGAACCTACTTCTGTATCTGGGAGAAGCCCCCTGATGCTATGGGCCCTGAAATCAGTTCACCTTTAGAAAATCCTGCCTCCCGCCAACCCATTCACACCCCTGAGACCCACTGGTGTTTACGTCTCTTTTTTTTTTCATTTTAGGGATTATTTTGCACTTTATTAAAAATACGGCACACCTCTCCCCTACCCCTTCACCCAGCCGTCCTGGAGGTAGCGTGTATTCTCCAGGATATGGTTTTGTTTATTTTCAATGGTGGGAACATTCTGTAATACAAGCATTTCCAGAAGGAGAGGATTGGTCTCAATATAATTCCACATTTGGAGGATGATTTGTGGTTGGTGTGCCCCCGGCCCTAAGTTTTGCCTGTGCATGGAAGACCTGAAATGAGGGCATAGTACCTGGATTCTGGGGAATAGTGTGCTGCTGGGGGGTGCAAAATTAACACAAACAATCCAATTAAAAAATGGACAAATGACCTAAATGGACACTTGTCCAAAGTGGACATACAGAAAGCGAAGAGATCAATCAAAAAATGCTCAGAGTCACTAATCATCTGAGAGATGCAAATAAAAATGAAAATGAGGTATCGTGTCACACCTGTCAGAATGGCTACCATCAACAAATCAAACAAAAAGTGCCGGTGAGGGAGTGAAGAAAAGGGAACCCTCGTACACTGCTGTTGGGAATCCAGACTGGTGTATCTGCTGTGGAAAAAAGTATGGAGTTTCCTCAAAATACTAAAAATGGAACTTACATTTGACCCAGTAATCCCACTTCTAGGAAAGTATCCCAAAAAATCAACAACACCAATCAGGAAGAATATATGCATCCCTATATTCATAGCAACATAATTTTCAACATCTAAGATTTGGAAACAGCCCAAATGCTGAGTGGATTAGAAAACTGGTACATCTACACAACAAAATACTACGCTACTATGAAAAAGAATGCTTACCATTGGCAACAGCTTGGATAGATCTGCAGAGCATTATGCTAAGTGATATAAACCAGCTGGAGAAAGATAAGGTATCACTTGATCTCACTGAAGGTGGACTCTATCTAATGAACAGCATAAACTGATGAACAAAAATAGACCCAGAGATATAGAAGCATTGAACAGACTATCAAACCTCAGAGGGAAGGCCGGGGTGGGGGGTGGGGGCAAAGAGATCAATAAATGAACTCATAGGCATATATTCATAACACATGGACACAGACAAAAGGGTGGTGAGGGCCTGGTTGGCGGGGGTGGGGGCAGGAGCAGGCTGGAAGAGGTTGATGGGGGAAAAGGTGGACCTATGCAATACTTTCAACAATAAAGATTTAAAAATCATAAAATCTAAACTAATAAAAGGGTAATATGCTAATTAGACCGGATGTCTTCTGGACATCCTTCTGGACAAAGCCACAGTGTCAGGGGCTGAGGCAGAAGCAGTTAGGAGCGATCAGGTAGGCAGGGGAGCTAGGGAGCAATCAGGCTGGAGGGGCGCAGCTAGAGGGCAATCAGGCCAGCAGGGGAGCAGTTAGGAGGTGATCAGGTCAGCAGGCAGAGTTGGTTAGGGGCAATCAGGCAGCCAGGGGAGGGCAGTTAGGGGCGATCAGGCAGCCAGGGGAGGGCAGTTAGGGGCGAACAGGCAGCCAGGGGAGGGCAGTTTGGGGCGATCAGGCAGCCAGGGGAGGGCAGTTAGGGGCGATCAGGGAGCAGGGTCTAAGGGGGATGCATTTGAACTTAAAGGGTTAGAGGGTGTTAATATGCTAGCTTTTCTCCAATGCCGTATAGGTGATCTTCGAATTTAATTTTAAAAAATTGTTTTGATATAACAGATAGTCCTTAGGTTACGTCGGACTCAGCCTACATTGTTTCGTGGTTACATTGCCATCTCCCATTTATTTATGAATATAAAAAAGTTCCATCATTTAGACGTATGTACATATGTGCTTTATGGTTGTTTTTTATTTATTTACCACAAGTAAAGGTCAGGAATTGTTATCTTTTTAAAAAAATATATTTTATTGATTTTTTACAGAGAGGAAGGGAGAGGGATAGAGAGTTAGAAACATCGATGAGATGGAACCATTGACCAGCTGCCTCCTGCACACCCTACTGGGGATGTGCCCTCAACCAAGGTACATGCCCTTGACCAGAATTGAACCTGGGACCTTTCAGTCCACAGGCCGATGCTCCATCCACTCAGCCAAACCGGTTTGGCAGGAATTGTTATCTTCTAATTATTTTCCTTACTGTTTCACTTCATTACTGCTGTGTATGAACTCCATGTGAGTGACATAGGTGCTTATGTCGGAGGGTTCGGACTTACTGCGAAAGTCGCATTATGTCGCCCTATAGGAACGAATCTCAGACATAACCCGAGGAGCTAATGTAGTACCACTAGTCTAGAATTTAATATACAATGAATAGAAGAAATCAAACCACCAAGAAAACATTTTTAAAGAATGGTCCCTGTGGTTGAGCATTGACCTATGTGCCAGAAGGTCACGGTTCAGTTCCCGGTCAGGGCACTTGCCTGGGTTGCGGGCTCAATCCCCAGTGGGGAGCATGCAGGAGGCTACCCATCCCTGATTCTCTCATCATTGATGTTTCTATCTTTCTCTCCATCTCCCTTCCTCTCTGAAATCAAAATCAATAAAAATATATTTAAACTAGAGGCCTGGTGTATGACATTCATGCACTGGAGCAGGGGGCAAGGGTCCCTCAGCCCAGCTTGTGCCCTCTCGCAGTCTGGGACCCCTTGGGGGATGTCCGCCTGCTGGCTTAGGCCCTTTCTCTGTGGGAAGTGGGCCTAAGCCTCGGAGTCTGGGCCTAAGCCAGCAGTCAGACATCGACCAAGGGGTCCATAGCACTGATGTGGAGGCAGGAAAGGCTCCCTCCACTGCCGCTGCTCTTGCCAGCTGTGAGCACAGCCTATGGAAAAGAACTGACCACCAGGGGGCAGCTCCTACATTAAGCGTCTACCCCCTGGTGGTCAGTGCACGTCATAGTGATCGCTAGTTCCGCTGTGTGGTCGATTTGCATATTAGGGTTTAATTATATAGGATAATAATAAAAGTAAAATCCTATATAATCAAAGCCTAATATGTTAATTTTTCCTGGTCGTCCAACTGGCCATTCAACCAATCAAATATGCTAATGATAGGCTAAGGCCACTCAACCGCTTGCTATGACGTGCACTGAACTCCAGGGGGCAGAGGCTCCGACCGGTAGGTTAGCTTGCTGCTGGGGTCCGGCTGATCAGGACTGATAGAGATGGGCCAGACACGCTCTGGAGCCCTCCTGCGGTCCCTCCCCAGCTGGCCAACCTCCCGCAGTCCTCCCCAGCCACGATCATACACCAGTGGGGTCCCTCGGCCTGACCTGTGCCCTCTCACAATTTGGGCTGAGGGATCCCCTCCCCCGAGTACATAAATGTCATACACTGGGTCTCTAGTCTTAAATAAATAAATAAATAAGTAATCACCCCTTCCCAAAGGGTAGAGAGTCAGATTGGTTTAGGGCAGTGGTCGTCAAACCGTGGCTTGCGAGCCACATGCGGCTCTTTGGCCCCTTGAGTGTGGCTCTTCCACAAAATACCACGTGAGGGCGTGCACGTACAGTGCGAAGTTGAGTTAAAACTTTAAATAAAGTTTATTAAGTTAGTTTTAGGGAACGTTGTGGAGTGAAAGAAGACGGAGTATCAAGGATTGAGAAAGGTATGTTGAGATGGTTTGGACATAG
Source organism: Myotis yumanensis (assembly GCF_028538775.1). Taxonomy (NCBI): domain Eukaryota; kingdom Metazoa; phylum Chordata; class Mammalia; order Chiroptera; family Vespertilionidae; genus Myotis; species Myotis yumanensis. The sequence goes on along the minus strand of NW_027223771.1, from coordinate 11,932,881 downwards.
AGAGAGGATGAAGGAAAGGAGGTAGAGAAACAAGTATACAAGACGAGTGTGGGTGGGAGAGTTGGAAGGGGTCGACACAGCGAAGGTACCTCAATCAGATTGAGGACGTTTTTAGCAAAGGCCAGCTTAGGAGTTACTCTAATTAAGTCAATAACAATGTACCTACCTATGTAGTTTAAGTTTAAAAAATTTGGCTCTCTAAAGAAATTTCAGTCGTCGTTCTGCTGATATTTGGCTCTGTTGAGTAATGAGTTTGCCGGCCACTGGTTTAGGGGGAAGTTTCTTCAAACCTGGGTTATTCAAACAACTCTTGGACATGGAGAAAAAAGACAGACGGGCTGCATCCCAGCTGCCCTGCCCAGGACAAGGGGGGCTGTGCCCCAGTCCTGACCCAGCTGCCCTTGAGGGGAGAGGGTGGCTACTCACCCAGTCAGGCCCACAGCACTCAGCCAAGCCGTATTGACTCACCCTCGGGGTAGCTGCCTTCATCCCCTCGGCTCCATTGATCCATTTTCTCCCATCTCAGAGGAAGAAAGCTCCTGTCCACCCCTCTAAGGGAACATGGGGACACTGAGGAATGGGGAGGGGGCGTTCCCAGCCCAATCCTCACTGGGATGAAGTTAGGGATAAAGGAGCTGGGAGCTAATGGCAAAGGAGGGGCTGGGTGACTTCTGTCCTGGAGAAAACAGGACGCCAGGGGTGGGCGCTCTATCCACTGAGCCACACCAACCAGGCCTGGGGATAGATGCTCTCAATGCAGGTGACAGTGGGCTCAGCGCTCCAGGGAGGCGAGCGCGACATGGATCAGACAATGACACAGTAACCGGGGAGTGGGGAGACCAGGGGGGCCCTTGGCCATCCCTATGGATATGCTGAGGACCCAGAAAGAGGAGTTTTGTTTGAGGTGGAGGCTGTAGGGGGAGTGTTTCTTTGTGGAGTGGGTGGTCGGTCTTGGGAGCCCTCAGGGCCTTTGGAGGGCAGATGCCTCGAAGATGCTGACCTGCTGGGCTCGGCTTGGACACGGGGTTCAGCCAGGTTGCTCTAGGCCCCTCCGCGGTTCCGGTCCCTGTGCGAAATGACACTGTCAGCGACACAGCGAGGGCGCTGGGCCTCCCGTCTGGTGCCTTATCCGGGGACTGAGTGGGCTGTGGATGGCTCCTTGGAGATGGTTGTTCTTCTTTTTTTGTTTGTTAATCCTCAACTGAGGATGTTTTTCCATTGGTTTTTAGAGAGAGTGGAAGGGAGGGGAGGAAACAGAGAGAAACATGGGTGTCAGAGAATCATATTGATTGGTTGTCCCCGCGCACACCCGGACTGGGGCAGGGGGAACCTGCAACCAGGTGCATGCCCTTCACCGGAATCGAACCCGGGACCCTTCAGTCCGCGGGCCATCGCTCCATCCACTGAGCCACACCAGCGAGGAGATGGTTGCTCTCAATGCAGGTGACAGTGGGCTCAGCCTCCAGGGAGGCGAGCTAGATATTGACCAGACAATGACGCATAAGCCGGACTCCAGGCAGATGGCGCCCAGAGCACCGCCTGGGGACAGAAGGAACCACCCCGCAGCCCATGGGCCTCTTCCTCCCAGGGCGGGTCCCTGGGTCTGTTCGCTCTCCCATAGGCGCCCCTCAGAGCGTCCCTTACCCAAATGCGCCAGAGGGGGGCGCTGCTGCCTGTGAGGGAAACCAGGTGAAGTCCCAGAAGCGCGGGTGAGTGGGGCCCGGCTCCCCACCCACGGGCATCACAAAGCGGGCGCATCGCAGCTGCGCGCAACCAAAAGCGCAGTGTGGCCCCGCGCCCCGCTGCTCCCGATGCAGCTTCCTAGGGGGTCTTCCCCGCGGCAGAGCGTCCTTCGCGTCTCCAGGCAACGATGGTGCGGGGGGGGGGGGGGGGGGGGTTGGGCCAGCGGCCTCATTTGCATACGCCGCGGCTCGGCCAATGGGCGGCGCGGGGGCTTTGGAACGCGGTCTTGCCAACCAACCGCGTGCAGGTGCGGGAGTGACCGGGACCCTGGAGGCGGGCCCGGCGGAGCCCAGCGTCGGGGTGGGGGGTGGGGGGTGGGGGGACCAGCCTGGGGCCGGTTCCCACGGGGGCGCGTGTCCGAGGGGCCCGGCCCAGCATAGAGACCACGCTGTTTTGGGGCGCTGGCCGCGATGTCGGTGGGGAGGCTGAAGAAGCCGTTCCTCAGAGCCAGCCAGGTGGGGGCGCGGGAAAGTGGGGGGCCGGGTCCCCGACGCTCCGGGGCCTCTGGGGCTCCAGATCTGCCCGCCCACAAGTGCGCGGGGGTGAAGTGAGGGTCTGGGGGCTGAGGACGTGGCGGATCGCAGGGTCTCCGAGCGGAGAGGGGGGCGACCGGGGACCCCGGTCGTGCCTCTCCCCTCTTCCCACGGGCTGGAAGGAGGACACAGGGAGTGCGGGGTCCCCGCGGGCATATGCGGGCCGAGACCCTGAGTCCTGTCCCCCATGGGCCAGGGGCTCCCCGCGGGTGCACCCAGCGATGGACCCGCTGGACTGCACCTCCCTCCGGCCCAGGGTTCCCCACCGCTGTCCTTCCTCCCCCTTCGTCTCTCCAGGTCGCCCCGGTCTGGCCCCCAGGTGGGGGGACACCTAGATGTGCGAATCAATGGTGTTAGACACTCCCCCCCACCCCCCACGCACTCCCAGAGGATCGCAGACAACACTTCGGGGGCCATCCTGGAGGCCTTCCTGTATGAGGAGGCGATGTCTTGGGAGAATGAAGTAGGAGGAGCAATTGGAGGTTGGAGGCTGAGAGAAAAGGAGGAAGGGCATTCTGTGCTGAGGAAACAGGAGAACTGGCCTGGAGGCGTGAGATCCCTGTGTGGGCCTTGGTGTGCGTGGGCGTTGGTGTGTGTGGATGGTGTGTGTGTGGAGGCGTTGGGGTGTGTGTGGATGGTGTGTGTGGGGGGGCGTTGGTGTGTGTGTGGGCATTGGGGTGTGTGGATATTGGTGTGTGTGGACATTGGTGTGTGTGGGCGTTGGTGTCTGTGGATGGTGTCTGTGTGGATGGTGTGTGTGTGTTGGTGTGTGTGGATGTGTGTGTGTGTGGATGGCGTGTGTGTGTGGAAGTTGTGTGTGGGCGTTGGTGTGTGTGGATGGTGTGTGTGTGTGGGCGTTGATGTGTTTGGATGGTGTGTGTGGGCGTTGGTGTGTGTGTGTGTGGATGGTGTGTGTGGACGTTGGTGTGTGTGTGTGTGTGTGTGGACGGTGTGTGTGTGTGGATGGTGTGTGTGTGGATGGTGTTGTGTGGACGTTGTTGTGTGTGTGTATGGATGTTGGTGTGTGTGGACGTTGGTGTGTGTGTGTGTGTGTGTGTGTGTGGATGGTGTGTGTGTGGACGTTGGTGTGTGTGTGTGTGTGTGGATGGTGTGTGTGGACGTTGGTGTGTGTGGACATTGGTGTGTGTGTGTGTGTGTGTGTGGATGGTGTGTGTGTGTGTGTGTGTACATACGTTGGTGTGTGTGGACGTTGGTGTGTGTGGAGAAGCCAGTTCGTCTTCCAATCCTGCAGCCTCTTCCGGCCATGGCAGGGCTCTCCCTGTAAAACCTGTGGGATCCCTGCTCCCCTGGACCTGCACTCCGGCTCCCCCTCCCCACCGCCCCCCAATGTTGCTGGAACCAGGTGAGGGCCAGCCTTTGGAATACACATTCCTGAGGTCTCACCCTGCACCCCCCACACATTGGCTCCTGAAAAGCTGCTGGGATGAGCGGGTTCTCTTCTTGTTGCCTCAGTCCCAGGCCTGGGCTCTCTCTGCCCTCCATCTCTCCGCTTCCCTGGATGCTGCCTGGGCGATGTCGGGGTTCCTGCTGGGAGCCCTGGGTGGACAGGGTGCCCTGGGAGAGAGTCCTCCAGGAGGGTCAGGTGGGGGGAGTGGATGGTGGATGCCCCGCTGACCCTGGGCGCTCTGAGGGGTTCCTGGGGGCAGGTGCATCTCCTGTTTCCTCTGGAGCCCCTCCCATGTGCTGTCACGCACAGTAGGAGCACAGTAAACATCTGTTGAGCGAGTGGCATTGTGCACCCTCCTATGTCCTCAGGTACGGTTACTCCTGCCAGTTATTTTCTTAAAGGACGGAGTCCAAAAGCAATGCAACAGGCCTGGCTGGTGTGGCTCAGGGTTTGAGTGTCGACCGTTGAGCCAGGAGGTCAGGGTTTATTTGTGATATCCATAAACGTTGCTATTCTATATTTCTATTCAGGAAGGTAATTTTCTCCTATATCGTTGTTTTGTTTTTATAAACAACAACTTGAAATCTATTGCATGAAAGGGCTACAAGTACACACTTGTTAACCAAGCAGAATACAGGTTTGTTGCTTTACAACTTGCACCTAAGGATACCAGGACACGCAGCTGGTTGGTTAGTTGTCACAGCAATTCGGGGCCATTGCCCAAGCTGTGCAGAGAAGTTTACATGAGATTTGGACTCGTAGCTACATTCCTGTAAAGCCCACCTTAGTTGCAAGTAAATGTGTCACCAAGTCTGCACAGATTTTTGATGGCAAAACGTCTAAATCTGATGCAATTGCCCTAAACTCAAGTTTTTAAACAAGTTGTTTTGCCCATATAATGCCATCCTGCCAGTAGATGGCGCTACAAAACGCTGGGGAAGGATTTCCATGAGGCCAGCAGCTATAGGAAAAAAAAAACACCGTTTAACCCTGCTCTGAAAATACAAATAATGCATTTAGAAGGTAAAATATAACCCTTGTTGTAACCATTCATTACAGACAAACCAATAAGAGGGGTGAAGCTAGACCATCTGAAAATTTTTAAACAGTTTCAGTGGTTCTCAACCTTCCTGATTGAACATAATGAGAGCATAGTGATTAATCACAGAAACAATATGTAATTATAGATGTGTTTTCCGATGGTCTTAGGCGACCCCTGTGAAAGGGTCGTTTGACCCCCAAAGGGGTCGCGACCCACAGGTGAGAACCGCTGGTTTATATGGATGAAAACACATGCTTAACACAAAATATTTTAGAACTGCACAGTGCATACTTTGAAATAAATTCTCACAGAAAGAAACAACCAATCATGTCAAGATGATAAGCAAATCCTTCAAGTACAAGAGATGGACGCACAGGAATTTTAAAAGATTTTAAAAAGCCACATCCACCATTTCAAAAGTTTTGCCTGTAAAGCAGTGGTTCTCAACCTTCCTAACGCCGCGACGCTTTCATACAGCTCCTCATGCTGCGGTGACCCCCAACCATACAATTATTCTCGTGGCTACTTCATCACTGTCATGTTGCTGCTGTGATGAATCGTCATGTAAATATCTGATATGCAGGATGCATTTTCATTGTTACAAATTGAACATCATTAAAGGATCGTGATTTATCACAAAAACAATATGTAATTATAGATGTGTTTTCCGATGGTCTTAGGCGACCCCTGTGAAAGGGTCGTTCAACCCCCATAGGGGTCGTGTCCCACAGGTTGAGAACCGCTGCTGTAAAGGGATAAAATTCAGCACGTCTCTAGCAGGGCAACAGAAAAAAATAAAAACCACAGGACCTTCTAAAAGTTTGTCTAAGTGCACATCCAAAGTAAGAATTAACACGAAAAATTTTCAACGAATATCCCTTAAAACTGTACGGAATGGATCCTAGAAAAAAAATGTTAGACATGTGCACAATGATTTATTAAAACTAAAACGTAAAAAGGATTTTTGTACATATGCTTCCAGATTTCAGGCATGGCATCCAAGTATACTTCATAGAAAATGCTGGAGCCAGGTACCAAGTCTTTACAACAAAGTAAACTAGCCCCCCACCCCAACCCCCACCCAGGTATTTTTTTAAATTTTTATTATTTTCATTTTTTAAAAAATATATTTTATTGATTTTTTTACAGAGAGGAAGGGAGAGAGATAGAGTTAGAAACATCGATGAGAGAGAAACATCCATCAGCTGCCTCCTGTACACTCCCTACTGGGGATGCACCCACAACCAAGGTACATGCCCTTGACCGGAATCGAACCTGGGACCCTTCAGTCCTCGGGCCGACGCTCTATCCACTGAGCCACACCGGTCAGGGCCCCCACCCAGGTTTTGCTACAGAATCAGCAAGTTCACTCCCTCCCCCCCCAAAAAACACAAAATAAAACAAGACATTTTGCTAGCATAAAAACGACCAAGGTCCAAGTAATAATAAAAAAAATGAGAGTCCGCCCTGACCAGTTTGGCTCAGTGGATAGAGTGTCGGACTGCGGACTGAAGGGTCCCAGGTTTGATTCCGGTCAAGGGCATGAACCTGGGTTATGGGCACATCCCCAGTGGGGGGTGTGCAGGAGGCGGCTGATCGATGCTTCTCTCTCATCCGTGTTTCTAACTCTCTATCCCTCTCCCTTCCTCTCTGTAAAAAATCAATAAAATATATATTTTTAAAAAATAGAGTCCATCAATAACGAACACAAAAATGTGTACGTGGGCAGAGTCCGTCTTCGGAGGGAGAGAGGAGAGGTGGCAGGCAGGTAGGGCAACACCCCTGAGGGCCAGCAGCCTTAGAAGCAGCCCCCCCCCCCACCCCGGGGCCAAATGGGGAAGGCGGTGGGAGGGAAAGGGACTCAGGGGTTGACCTGAGGGAGGTGAAAACAGCTACCCCTAAGGCAGCGGTTCCCAACCTGTGGGTCGCCTAAGACCGTCCTGCATATCAGATATTTACATGACGATTCATCACAGTAGCAACATGACAGTGATGAAGTAGCCACGAGAATAATGTTATGGCTGGGGGTCGCCACAGCATGAGGAGCTGTATGAAAGGGTCGCGGCATTAGGAAGGTTGAGAACCACTGCCATATAGGAACAAGGGCTTAGCAGTGGTCGGCAAACTGCAGCTCGAGAGCCACAGGCGGCTCTTTGGCCCCTTGAGTGCGGCTCTTCCAGAAAATACGGGTGGGCACGGACAGTGCGATTGAAACTTCGTGGCCCATGCGCAGAAGTCGGTATTTTGTGGAAGAGCCACACGCAAGGGGCCAAAGAGCCACATGCCTTTACTGGAGCCCTCATCGGTGATCACCGACGGGGAAGGGGAGGGAAGGGGAGAGATGGCGGCTAGAGGGCGAGCCGAGGAGACTGCAAGATAACCAAGGCCGCAGCTACCGCCCTGAAGTTCTTTAAGAGGGTATCTATAATAATAAAAGCGTAATATGCTAATTAGACCGGATGTCCTTCCTGACATCCTTCCGGACGACCTTCTGGGCGAAGCCGGGGCTGCGGGGGAAGCCCGGGTCCCCGGTGCCAGAGGGAAGCTGGTGCCGGCAGCCGGGCCAAAGAAGGCCTCCTCTTGCACAAATTTCATGCACCGGGCCTCTAGTCACTCATGGTATTGCCCATGTCTACAGTGTGGGTCTATGTGAACCTGGCTATAAGCCCAGCACCTGAGCGCCCAGCAGAGGCTGGGAGTGTTCTGCACCATAGTGTTTCTGTGCTTGGGTTATCTGTATGTTTCTCTCTGAGTCTGTGCACCCCCACAATGGGCAAGTGCATAGGCAATCTCTGGAGAGGCATTGTAGAGGCACCCTCCTCTACATCAATATGTTCCTCTTCCCCACCCCCAGGTGAGCCCCTTCTTCCCTTCCCGGTGTCTGGTGTCCCTCTAGAGGTCCCATCTCAGGGCTCAAGGATGGATTAAGCATAGGGTCAGTTCAGAGAATTCCAGACTGTGGGAAGGTGGGGAATTGAGGAAGACTCTGATGACAGACAGGAGATATAGGGTGTGAATTGGGAACATTTGTGAAGGACACTGGTCTTTGTGAAGAAGTTGGAGGATCCAGGATACTTGGAACGGAATACGAGGATGAGTTTATGTGGAGCAAAGCTGAGGGGGACGATTTCTAGGCTCCTCAGTCCCCACTGATAATGAGGAACTGGGCATCCCAGGAGAGGGGTGTCCATTGCCATGTCAAAGCTAGGCTGACAAATAATAGAGGAAGGTGCCTGTGGCTTCATGGAGCGTCACTGTTGGGATTCTTGGCTCTGGTCATCTACTGGGTGTGCATGGCCCACCCAACTCTGGGGCCAGGAGGACGAATTAGGACCAGTGTGGAGAACCATCCAGGGACCCTTTAGCACAGGTTCATACACAGAACAAATGGAAAGCACAGGATCACCATTGATGTCAACGTCAGCATTTTTCACCATCATCCTCACTGGGAGCCTTCACCAGGGCCATGCAAAAGAAAGGAAACTCAGAAGCAGGTACTGACTGATTTAGTTGAAAAGAACAGGGATGCTGGGATGCTTTCAGTCCTATACCCTTCCCAGTAAACACTCTTAACATGTGAGTCTTGACCTTGACCAAAGTAGGGGAATCCCGGCAGCCAGGGATGTTCCCAAAGTCACACTCAGAATTGGTGTTGAGTTTCCTGCCCATGACATCTTACCAAACTCCGTATTTGGATGTTCACTCCTTTGAATCTTGAAAGTGATGGTTTTGGGCAGCTTGGGGACAAAATCCTGACTGACTACCAATCCCCACTCCTCTCCTTTGCCCTTGCACAGCCCAAAAGAGGTTGGCACCATATGGTCGCCTTAATGAGGCCCATCAAGTAGACCAGGTTCTGCTGCGACTCCCTGAGGTTGGTTGCAGCGCTGTGATGTGCTTTGACCTAAGAAATGTGGTGGGAGTGAAGCCTGTCACCACTAACAGAAGACTGGAAACACAGACTGGCCACCCCCTCTGTCCATCTCTGATAACGTCAACAGGTACCTCCATGGTGGCTCCTCCTTTATTCCGGTCCCAGGAGAACCAGAATGGACATGTGGTATGAACAAGAAAGATAACTTCTCTATGCAAAGCCACTAAAGCTTTATGGGTATAACATCTAGCCAATCCTAATGGTTATGAAGTAGCAACTCTACTCTCTAGGAGACCTAGGTGTTAATCTCAGCCTAACATTAGAGGCCAGACCTCCGTTGTTGTAGACACATGGTTTTGACTTCTAGTCCTGCCTTTTATTGACTCTATCATCAGGTAATCCACATTCAGTCTCTGAGCCTGGATTTACTCTCTATGAGGCAGAGGTTTAAACCATTCAGGTTGACACATCACCTGGTTGCCTCCTGTACACATCCTAACCGGTGCCTGTGATGAACTCTGTAATGGAGGTACATACACTTGACTGGAGTCAACCTGCAACCCTTCAGTTGAATGGACAACACTCTATCCACTGAGCCAAACCAGGGAGGGCTCACATGTACACTTTTTAAACATGGCCTTTTGATGTTTCCATTCATGCCTGCATTCCTGAAACCAAGTTCCTCCTGCCCTCCTCAGTGCTTCTTTCTTGGCAAATAATATAACTGATGCAAGGACCCATTCTGCCTTTGAAATAGCTTATTTGAAATCTGTCCATATGAGGAAAACACTTATGAAAGCCCATGAATCCTATTCTAGCCTTCCATCATCAATCATGATAGTTGTTCTTGTATCTATTTATCCGTAGGTACATTAGTGGGTTACTTAACGTAAAACACCCGATATGTCAGGATGTGCGCAGATAGCTCAGGGGGTCAGAGCATCATCTCAATAACTCCAAGACTGCAGGTTCCACCTCCAGTCAGGGCACATGCAAGAAAATGTATGACCCTGGCAGGCCCACCATAATCCACTGTAGGAAGTTACAGGAACAACAAATTAATGCTTCTATCTCTCCCTATGTCTCTCTCAAATCAATCAATATACATGTTTTATTCTCCCAGTCGATCCACACACATGTGAACACCAGCACAGCTCAGGGACCCCATGGTGACATGCAGCCAGGGTTCTCATGAGGGTTAACCATGCAATCACCCAGGGAACAGTGTGGGAGGTGCCCCCGTTGTCAGTGTGGAGGGTGGCGAACCCACCCAGGGTGATGACATCTGTGCTCCCTGAGACTAAAACCTAAGGGGGCGGGTGTAGATCTGGGTCTTGACATTCCCCTTGAGGTCTCTGCGCCTTCCAGCCAGGGCTGGAGACTGGGCTGTTTCAGAATTCATGTGGTTGAGGAGCTCAGATTCCTCTCAGGTGTCAAGGCTGGGAGCAGCAGTGGCAGCTGAGCAGGTTTGTATGGGTAGGAATAAGCCAGGGCAGTTGCCAGGGAGAGTTGGTGCTGGACCATGTGCGTGGACCTGAGGCCGCTCCAGTCCCAGTTCAGGCTGGTGTCCGCTCTGTTCTTTGGGGCCATGGTTAGTGGGAAATGGAACATAAGTTACCAGGGCAGTCATGACCTGGGAGTTGGCATGTCCTTCAAGAAAACTTGAGACTCAGTCATACCCAAACTAGGCCGCTGGAATGAGGTGCTCCAGCCATTGACCTGCCCAGGGAGGGAGAGGAGCAGTCTCTGCAGAGGCTGATGCCCTGTCTGCCCAGCGTGATGGGCTGCAGGCTGCTCAGACTCAGGGTCCCCTTGTGGGATGCAAGTGTTTTGAAGTTTAGCCACTGAAATTGTAGATATTTATCAATCTAAGGAAACAAAATGGTCCTCTTTTTCCTTATTGGGTCAACATCCACCATGGCCTGGCCAGTGTCGCTTAATGTTAAGAGTGTCAGCCTACACACATGAAGAGTGTGAATCAAATCCTTGGTCAAGGGCAAGTACCTGGGTTCCAGGTTTAATACCTGAAAACTATTGGGGGCTGATGCAGCTGGAATCCAGTTGATGTGTGGATGTGTGTCTCTTACATCCAAGATATTCTCTCTCTCCCTTCATCCCCCCTTCTTCCCTCCCTCCCTCTCTCTCTCCCCACCCCATCCCCACTCTTCCACTCTGAATAACAATCAATGGAAAAATATCCTCCTGTGAGGATTATGAAAAACAAAATAGAACCATCCACCACGGCTGCCCTGACAAGGGGCCTCTGCCTGCACAGCCCACCCCTCCTTGTGCTCTCTTGCCTTTTCCTGGGATGTTCCCACTGCAGCTTGGACACGCTCTGTTTTCCCCAGGAGTTGGCAGAGAGGAGCCCCAGGCAAGGTCCTGGGAGGAACTTGGGTTCTGTGTCTCCATGAGAGAAGCTGGCCAGGCTCTTCTATCTCCATCCAGAGGTCTCTCCAGCCTGCTCCTCCCCACCCCCCAGGCACCTGGCTCACTGCATCTGCACCTACTTCTGTATTCAGGAGAAGCCCATGATGCTTTGGGCCCACAACCCAGTTCACCTTTGGAAAGCCCTGCCTCTGGCCAGTACACTCACACCCCTGAAGTTTTGGTATTGTTTGAGTCTCTGTTTTTGCATCTTTGGGGTAATTTTCCATTTTGATTTTATTAAAAATAAAGCTGCCCCCTCCACACACACGCACACACAGCCAGTCCCAGAGGTAGCATGGATTCTCCAGGAAATGGTGCTGTGTTTTTAGTGACGAGAACATTTGGCTATACATTGGCAGAGAATGTAACCTAATGGTTTTGTGAACTGTGCTGGCCCCTCTAGGGTGTTCAGCTTAAGGTTGATGCTCAACAGGCAAGAACTCAAAACTAGAGGAAGGATAACCCTCTAACCTAGTGGTCGAAAAACTGGGGCTCACGAGCCACATGTGGCTCTGTGGTCCCTTAAGTGTGGCTCTTCCACAAAATACCACGTGTGGGCGCACATGTACAGTGCGATTGAAACTTCGTGGCCCATGCGCAGAAGTCGGCATTTTGAGTCTACCAATCCCAGGCTGTGACTTTAGTAACCAGTCAGCACTTCTGTTGGTTCTGATGGCATAGACTACACTGCTCGCCAATATTTCCTGCCCCTGAGGAAAGGCTGTTGCCCCAGCATATGAGAAGCGACGTGCGACAAACGGCTCTTTTCTAATGTCTTCTCTTTGGTGAGCTCTGATGTACATATAAATCTGTGAAACCATCACACACGAGAAAAACTTATCTCTGATATACACAGTGGAGCAAAAATAGATTTAAAGTTAGAGCACCCAAAACAGAGTTTATTCTTTTTAAAGGTATTTTAAACATCACTTTCATCGTTTCTTTTAGGGAAATGGAAGGGAGGGTGAATGAGAGAGAAACATCTAAATGAAGAGATACATTAATCAGCTGCCTCCTGCTGTCCCCTACTGGGGTTTGAGGAGGGCATGTGCCCTGACCTGTTCCAGTCACCTTTTAGTGTGGGGGATGGTGCCAACCAGTTGAGCAACACTGGCCAGTGTTATGCCCAGATTTCAAGATCCCCAACAGACCACCGGGGAGCCGGCCAAGTCCGATGCAAAAGCAGAGAGTCCTTTATTTGAGCTAGCTCGGCTCCCCCACCTCGCCGACGGCAGGAAGCAGAGAGAGGCCGCCATGGGAAAAAACAGGGTTTTAATAGGTGGTGGAGTGAGGGGAGGAGAGCTGACTGTGGGCCCTGCCGATTGGCCAGGCGCAAGCCGGGTCTTATTACATAGGATGCGGTAATTTTTATGGCGTGCACATCCCTCGACTGTCATTGGTTAGTTTAAAGAAATCCCGGGCATGGCCAGCAGAGGCCTGGGCTTCCAAGAAGAAGGAGGTCTGAGCGCATGGCTACTGCCCCAACATGGAGGATATGGGGCAAGATGGAGGGCATAGCCCTCACCCTTTCAGCCAGGGCAGAGTAAATTTTTTATTATTATTTGTTAATTATCGTATTAATTTATATACTAACAACTCTATATCTTCTTTTGTCACACCCTGTATTTACCTCCTGCCCTTTTATAACACCTCTCTCTCTCTCTTCCTTTCTTTCTTCTCTCTCTCTCTCTCTCTCTCTCTCTCTCTCTCTCTCTTCTCCCCCTCCCCCAGTCCTCCATCCAGGCATTGATTTTTCTTCCATTACAACACATTAGTTCTTATTTTTTATATTATTATAGGCACTATAATGTGTGTGCTCTCTAACAAATATTGGTTTCCTCCATGCTGCACAGTTATTTTGAGAATCAACACAAACACTTATGTGAATAGTTATTTTGTTTATTGCTGAGTAGTATTGTGATCTGTGAGTTACCACTTTAACTAATGATCTGTCTATGATTTTGTTCATTCCCAGGGCTGGGAGAGTATAAATAAATCTTCTGGGAATTTTTCCATTCACTTCTTTATACAGATATATGTTTTACTGATCTCGATGTTGTAGTGTAGGTGAATGTGTTACATTGTAAGATATGTGGGACTGTGATCTAAAATGGTCATGCCCTTTGCCTTCCCATCCACCCACATTAATAAAAATTCCACTTTTTCTGCAACCCTGCCAGCACATCCAATGGTTAATCTTTATAGATACTAACCCCATAAATGAGTATAGTATTTACTCCCTTTCTTTTTACTTCTATTTACTGAAGATTTTTTATGGTGAGCATTTCTTTCATACATTTATTTACACTATCTTTATCACATTCATTAAAATGTCTGCTCAGAATCTTTTACCAATTGTTTAAATGAATTTATTACCTTGAGAGCATAATGCTAGGAAAAATAATCCAGTCAGAGAAAGCTAAGTATCACATGATTTCACTCATGAATGGAATGTAATGAACAACATAAACTGATGAATAAAAACAGATCAGGAGACAGACAAGATGCAAACAGACCTTCAAACTTCAGAGTGAAGGTAGGAGAGGGTGGCTGAGGGTGGGAGGGGTTAGAGATCAACTGAATAACTTGTATGCATATGAGCAGAACCATTGAACACAGACAGTAGGGGAGTGAAGGCCTGGGCTGGAGGGTGGGGGCCGTTTGGAGAGGAAAAAAGGGTAGATATGTGATGCTTTCAACAATAAAGAATTAAAAAAGTAAACTGAATTTATTAATTTAAGCAATAGGACAGTGTACAATGTAAGACATGTTTGAAGTTCACTCATTTCTCATGGACTGTAATTACTTCTTTGCTATATGGAACCAGAGATATTAATTATTGCAGTGGAACACATTTTCTCAATTTTTAACCCATGTAGAATTTAAACGCACTTGGACCATACACTTACAGATTTAATCTGCATTGTTAACATTCCCCACCAAATGTAGTATGTCTAAGCATTTAATAATGCATTAAGTGAAGTCTGCTTTGTAATCTTTGTTAATATCCCCGGTGTAAATATTCTCATTGTCATGAGGTTCAAACTGCCAAAATGATGGCTCTGAACATGGACATGGTAAGATATTTCAGTGGCCCATCATTACATTGTATTTCTAACATGCTGATACAGCAGTACCAAATACGTTTAAGAACTTTTGCCGGGAGCCGGTCCATCCTTGCTCCTTGACACAGTCGCTGCAGGGAAGAAACATCTGCACAACATATGTTTCAAAGGGACCTGGCATATATGGCATACTGTTCTTAATATGTTTGCTCCCCTTCTTGGCGCTATGTGTTTTAACCAAGGTCACCTCTCCGAGAAAGGTTGTTTCCCCAGGTAGGGATTTTTCCCTGAAGTTAGGGAGGGAATAAAACCCCTTAACTAAGTGCCAGGTGGGTAGTTAATCACTTTAACTAAGAACAATCACGCTTAAGCCACATAATCTTTACTCCCTGGAATGGAGATAAGAAACGCCCTAACCTTTGCAATAGAAATTGATACGATTAAAATCAACTGGTATAAATACAGATGTAACAAGACGATAAGAGACAGAACCTAGAGACAGAACCTAGAAACAGAACCTAACGAAAGAACCTGGCTGAAGAACCTAGACACAGAACCTAGACACAGAACCTAGAGATGGGACTTGGCTGGAGATCCTATACAGAACCTAGAGAGAGAACCTAGCGAGAGAACATGGCAAAAGATCCTGGACAGAACCTAGACAGAACATGGCAGGAGAACCTGCAGAACCTGGCTGGAGAACCTAGTGAGAGAACATGGCAACAGAACCAGGCTGGAGATCCTAACCAGAACTTGGCCAGAGATCGTGGCTAGAGATCCTGGCTAGGCTGCTGATCAACTGAATGCTGCCTCCGTGTCATTCCTTCTTCGCCGACTCCGTCCACACCTTGGGGAACCCCTGGACCTGCTGGGGATGGACCCCAGCAAACTTTCATAATAAAACTAAAATTATTGGCATGCATCAAGTATAAACCTTTCTTAAATTTGGATTCAAGTAGAATTGATATAAAATGGACATTTGAAAAACACAACATACCTTTTTGATGTTTCCATACGTGTCTGAACCCAAATTCCACCAGCCCTTATCAGAGCCCACAGACAGTGACACCATAAGGTGAAGCCAGTGGTGATCAGTGGGGGCCTCCCTGAGACAATCTGGGAAGGGGTGGCAGAGTCCAGTTGGAAGGCCTGCTGGGAGCATACCCTCCTCCCCCCATTTGGGAGGTGAAACCAGGTCACTGTGGCTGCTGTGGACACTGGAATTAGAAAGGGGGTCCTGGGGCATGGGGGCGCTGTGGCAGGACTTGACCTTCTCCTCAGGAGGCCTCACAGTTTGCCTCCATCCCCAGGCTGCCTTCAGAAGGGCTGATGGGCAGCCCCTTCAGAAAAGTCATTGCCAGAGGGAAATTCACAGTAATGGGGCAGGGTCTGCAATAGAAGAAATACTATTTGAGATCATGAGGCGCCTTGGACATTTACAATACATCTGTCTCAGGAAATCATCTTTCAGATCCCAACACCAGCCTCCACGTGGTCTCCAGAGGATTCTCTGCTTTAAGAAAGACTGCAAGTTGGCTGACTCGTGCCTCCTGTGTCACTGGCCATATTTATAGACATTAAAACATGGGTTTCACCGGGGAAAGCACAGTTTCTAGTTCACTATGGGCTCCGCTCACTCTTGTGTCTAAAGTTACGTTGTAATCCCTCAAACAGCTTCTCCCAGGGGAAAGTTAATTTTTATCACCCAAACACTAACCTAAGTTAAAAGCAAAAACAGATGACTTTACTCAGAAACCATCAGATTTTAGGGATTAAATAAAAACAGGGTGGGGATCATGGTTATGACACTAATAGTGTGGGGTTTTTCTGAAATCCCTGATATTGATTCTTTATACTCTTACATGAAAGGAGACAGACTTCCGGTGAGCTCAGATGGTTGTGATAACTGTTCTAGAGAGATAGCGTTAGATTTAACCATATGCACTTGAAATATCAACACCTTAATGTTTTGATTCTGTCCCAGGGAATTGTTTATTAATCTTAGAGAGAGTGGGAGGAAGTGAGAGAGAGAGTGCAAAAAGAAGAAACATCGATTTAAAAAAAAAGGAACATGGATCAATTGCCTCCTCTTTGCTTTCTGAACAAGGATCAAATTTGCAAGCTAGTTAAGTGCCCTTATCATGAATGAAACAGGCCACTAATTTCTGGGGCAATGCTTTATGGGAGGATGCTCCAACCCACTGAGCCCCCTGAGCAGGGCAGCACCTTATTCTTAATGTTTCCTTTAGGAGAGTAAGTTAGTATGACTCAGCATTTGTGGGGTCCCAAACCTTCTGTGCTTTGGGAGGCACTTAATAATAGCAGAAAATCACTTTGTCCAGTATTGGGTTATTTTGCATTGCTGCCCAAGGTCTTGAAAGAAATTCTACATGAATTTGTGGTTCTAATTTTCAGCCTGGTGCCTCTATTATTACTGAGTTCAATGGTCACCCAGGATAGGAGTCCTTTGTTGTGCCCGTGGGAACAGTATAAATTATATTGTCTGTTCACAGTAAGTATTACAGAATTCTCAGCAATGTTTAGGAGGATTCTTCCCCACATACTGTAAAGGAGCCCTGTGCCATGATGTATGAAATTTTATAGGCTGGTGTCACTTGTTGTAAGACTCGGAGGTTTAAATGGAACTAACGTTAGGACAGAAACACTATTCATAGTGAGTGGGAAAGACCGGTAAATTAGATGAAAAGTGCCTGTTCTTTACGTTTTCCACAAATGATCCAAGGTCTGTGGCTTGTGTGATGTTTGCTTACAGACATTCTCAGGGCCTCCATAGCTGTTTTCTGTGGCTAAAGTCATTGGCAGAGAAAATAAGCACAGATTTTTGGATTCCCCTGGCCCATCTAGAGTGTTCACTTCAAGGTTTCCTCACCTGGCAAGACCTCGAAGCTAGAGGAAGAATATTCCTATAATCAGTCCCCGGATGTATTTTTGTAACCGGTCAGCATTCCTGTGGATTCAGAGGGCCATAGTCTTCACTGCTTGCCGATATTTGCTGCTCCTGTGGCAAGGCTGTTCCTCCCAGGAAATTAGGGGAGAGATGGTAGAGCCCATATAGGGTTACCATTTTAATTTCCTAACAAGCCAGGGATATCCAGGTCTTTACTTGGAAGTGCTTGTTAAAGCTCCATTGAGTATATTTATAACTAAAATGCACTCTTCTAATGTGTACTATGTGGTGAGCTTGAACATGTGATAAAGCTATAAAAATGTCACATGTGAGATAAACGTATCTCTCACCCACATACAGGTTAGGACTCGGTGGTTCTCAACCTTCCTAGTGCCGCGACCTTTTAATACAGTTCCTCATGTTGTGGTGTTCCCCGATTTCATGTTACAAATTGAACATAATTAAAGCATAGTGATTAATCACCAAAACAATATGTAATGATATATGTGTTTTCCGATGGTCTTAGGCGACCCCTGGGAAAGGGTCGTTCAACCCCCAAAGGGGTCGCGACCCACAGGTTGAGAACCGCTGGGTTAGGTCAAAAGTAGGCTTACAGATGTTAGTATGCAAAACACAGAGTTTATTCTCCCTTTTAAAATATGTCTTTTATATAGTTAAAATATTTTTATTGACCTTTTAGAAAGAGTGGAAGAGAGAGAGACAAACAGCAATATGAGAAAGAAACATTGAACTGCTGCCTCCTGCACGTCAACTACAGGGCATCCAGGCAGGCATGAGGGCTGACCTGGAATGGAACCCATGGCAACTCAGGGAAAGGGATGGTGCCCAACCAACTGAAGTACAATGGCCAGGGAAGAGGTTATTCTGGTGTTATTGATTATAAATCCTTATATTATTTTCCATACTAACAACCCTAAACCTACTTTACCACACCCTGTATTTACCTCCTGCCCTTTTATAGTCTCTCTTTCTGCCTTCCCCAGCTCTAAATGCAGTCATTGATTTTCCTTCCTTTACAAGATTAGTTCATATTTTTCATATGTTATAAACACTATAATGAGCATATTCTTTAATAAATATGGGACTCTTTCATGCTACACAGTTATTTTGAGTTTCTACACTAATGCTTATGTGAAAAGTTAATTATTTTTTATTGCTCAGTATTAGTGTGCTCTTTGAACAACCACTTTATCTATTGATCAATTTATGGTTTTGGTTATTTTTAGGTTTGAGGTGTTATGAATAAATTTTCTGGGAATATTGGGTTCAGTTCTTTACATAAATGTGCGTTTTCCTTATCTAAGTGTTGCAGTATAGGTGAGTGTTTTGCTTTGAATATATGCAGAACTGTGATCTAAAATGGGCCTTCCTTTGCCTTCCAAGCCACCCACAGTAATGACAGTTCTAGTTTTTCCTTATCTCTGTGAGCTCATGTGATGTTTAATATTTTTAAATTGTCAATCCCAAATTCAATAGTGTTAAGTTGTTTTGTTTTAAATCCATTTTTCTAAAAACATTGTATAGTGAGCATTTCTTTATGCATCTATACACCCTGTCTTTATCTCCTTTGTTGAAAAGTCTTGTCAGAACTTTTGCCCATTTTTAAAATGAATTTATGATTTAATCAATAGGAAGTCATTTCACCATCTAAGACATCTGTTTTCACTTCACTCAATCCTCAAGGACTCAACTGCCTTCTTTGCTATTTGGAACTATATGTTTTGAATACTGGAAGCAAAATTGTTTTTCTCAAATTTTATCCTATGTACAATTTGAAGCCCACTTGCATGATACGCTTATAAGATTAACAATGTAGCTAACATTCTTCACCATTCAGTTTAAGTTGAAGCAATCAATAGTATATTAAGTGAAGTCAAGGTTTGTAGTATTTGTCAATTTTCCTGGAGTAAATACTCTCATCACCATCATCACTTTCAAACTTCCAAAGTGATAGCGCTGAACATTGGCCTACGAAGATATTTCAGTAGCAAATCATTATATTTATTTCCAACTTATTGATACAGTAGGTACAAACATGCTTAAGAACATTCGTAATAAAATAGTAAAATAATTGGGAAGTATAAAGTTTTAATCATTTTTTAAAAATTTGATTTAAGTATAATTGATTTAGAATTTACATTAAAAATATTTTTATTGATTTCAGAGAGGAAGGGAGGAATGAGATAGAAACATCAATGATGAGAGTCACTGATAGGCTGCCTCCTGCATGCCTCACAATGGGGATCCAGCTCACCTGAGCATGTGTCCTGACTAGAAATGCAACCGTGACCTCCAGTTTCATAGATCAATGCTCAACCATTGAGCCACCACTGTCCAGGCTCTCCTAAGCTTTTAAGGGATCCTGTTTGACCTGCAAACAGGGCTGCAATGAGCAGCGACAGCTCATCCCAGGCTAACCCCCTAAACTTGCACTCAAGGCCGCCTTTTCTCTGATTCACCAGTGAGCTCACAGCAGCCCCCCTTTTCCCTCATTTACTGGTATTTCCCACAAGTTTCTCGGAGCCAAAGGAGCCAGGCCTCATCTCTCTGCTGTTCCCTGTTCTATTCTAAGCCCTAGTTTTTTTCATTATCCCCATCTTTAATAAATGTTCCCTCAAAATCTCTGAACTCCTGTTGTGAAATCTTTTCTGCGTGAATTCAAGAACCCAAACAGTACAGGTCAAGCTGAGGCAGATCTGCTCCAGGCTGGTTTCTGTTTCCTCAAAGTTATGCCTGGGTCATCTTCTATAAAGACAGAACAAGGCATGATTTTGCTTCAAGAACTTGGGAGAAAATATGATGGTCCTCATTCACATTGATGTTGTTGAGTGAAATCAATCTTAACACTATTCTTTTTTTATTGATTTTTTAGAGAGAGAGGGAGACAGAGAAACATCAATGATGAGAGAGAATCATTGACCAGATGCCTCCAGAATTCCCCCTACTTGGATGGAGACCCAACCTGGGCATGTGTGTTGACCTGGAATTGAACCAGCGATATCTTGGTTCATGGGTCTACACCCAACCACTGAGCCACATTGACTGTGCACACTATTCATTTTTATTGTTCACTCTATTACACGTGTGCCCAATTTCTGCCACACTCCTCCCTCTTTTTCTCCCTCTACCCTGCCCCCCCTGCTTTTAGGCCCTCACCTCATTATTGTATATGTTCATGGCCTCTGTGTATATGTATATACTCCTTAAAAATATTTTCTTATTGATTCTTGAGAGTGGAAGGGAAAGGGAGAGATAAAAACATCAATAATGAGAGAAAATTACTGATTAACTGGCTCCTGCACCTCCCCATTCCCACAGTGTGAATTAGGCCTGCAAAACATGTATGTGCCCTGACCAGGAAAAGAACCAGTATGACATAACCTCATCATTTGTGAAATAGACTGAACAGCATAGATTGATGAACAAAAATAGATTCAGAGACATAGAAGCATCGAACAGACCGACAAACTTCAGAGGCAAGGCAGGGGAGGGGGTTAGGGGTTGGGTACAAGATCAACCAAAGGACTTGTGTGCATGCATATAAGCAGCACCAATGTATACACACACTAGGGAGGTGAGGGCATGTGCTGGGGAGTGGGGGTGGCCAGGGAGAAGCCAATGGAGGAAAAAGGAGACATATGTAGTAATATATGTAATACTTTAAACCAGCGGTTCTCAACCTGTGGGTTGCGACCCTTTTGGGGGTCGAACGACCCTTTCCCAGGGGTCGCCTAAGACCATCGGAAAACACAAATATAATTACATATTGTTTTTGTGATTAATTACTATGCTTTCATTATGTTCAATTTGTAACAATGAAAGTACATCCTGCATATCAGATATTTACATTATGATTCATAACAGTAGCAAAATTTCAGTTATGAAGTAGCAACGAAAACAATTTTATGGTTGGGGGTCACCACAACATGAGGAACTGTATTAAAGGGTCATGGCATTAGGAAGGTTGAGAACCACTGCTTTAAACAATAAAGAATTAAAAAATAAATAAATAAAAACCAAAAAAACACAAAAAAACAAACAAACCATGGCCTCCTTGTTCATAGCTTGAGGCTCAACCATTGAGCAAACCAGCTGAGCTATATTATTTTAAAATTTCAAAAAAAGTACATGTATTTTTTATTGTTGATAGTATTACAAATGTCTCCCATTTCGCCCCTGTGTATATATTCTTTGGTGGATCTCTTGCATTCCTCCCCTCCCTCTTCACCTCGGAGATGCCTCAGCCTGTTCCATTTAGCCAGGCTTCTGGTCTCATCTTGTCCCTCCCCAGGCATCACTCCCTGCGTCACATCTTTATCCCCCAAGTCATTGGCTGGGATGCTACTATTCCCCTGGGCCGTGGAGAAAACTACATTACCCAGAAGGACATGCGCCGACGTGGGCGGAGCTAAAGCACATTTTGCGGTCTGTGCATCCGGTTAGGGCGGGACTTCCGCCTTCCTCCTCGCGGTGGTCATATTGTCCTCTCAGGTCTTTGTTCAAACTCACAGGCTTCAGGGCGCTGGTCGGGAGGAGGAGGAGGCCTGGGAGGCAGCGCGCCTGCCGTGCGGGGTGTGTCTGAGGCTCCTTGAGCCCAACAGCCCGAGATTGGGGTCCCCGTGCCTCCCGGACTCCTCTCTGCGCACAGCGTCCCCGCAGCCGGACGCCATTTCACCCTCCAGCCTTGGGGACCGGCCCCTCAGGTCCCGCCGCCCAGGTCCCCGCGCTCAGAATGGTGAGTCCCTCGTGGGTGACACATGGCTGAGGGGGGAAGAGGGGGAAAGGCCGCAGGGCCGCCTTGTGAGGACGTGATGGTGCGACTGCGCAGGGAGGACTCGGGACCCGGGCCTGTTGTGGGTGTAAACTTGCAGCCGTGGGCAAACTGCGGCCCGCGGGCCAGATCCGGCCGGTTTGAAATGAATAAAACTAAAAAAAAAGACCGTACCCTTTTATGTAATGATGTTTACTTTGAATTTATATTAGTTCACACACACACTCCATCCATGCTTTTGTCCCGGCCTCCGGTCCAGTTTAAGAACCCACTGTGGCCCTCGAGTCAAAAAGTTTGCCCGCCCCTTAAAGGCATCAAAGAGACGAGGTGTGGTTTACAGGAGGAGTTTTCCTTTCACTCTCAGGACGCTGGGGCCATAGATGGTTGTGAAAAGAAGAGACACATTTTCTGAGGCCGGATTCTAACTTTTCCTAACATTGCTCAGAGGAAGGACAGCCTGGAGGACAGAGGACAGCAGCTGTGGACAGGAAGGGGAAGTCCTGTCAATGATAAGGGAACTGGCAGGGTGAGCACTGAGGACTGAGCCCTGAGATAACACAGGCATCTGGAGGGCACCTGGCCTCGGGGCAGGGCAAGGGCACTGAGCAGGTGAGCCCATAGAGCCTGGTGGGTGCCAGGCTGACAACAGACCGTTTTCTTTCCACAAATTTTTCCAAATGCAGAATGAATTAGGTGCACGGGTTTGTGGAGCGTATTTCAGGGCCTCACCCCCTTGTGGCCTCTGAGATAGTGGAGTCCTGGGACTGTCAGCCGCTCTTGGAGCCCTTGGACCTGGGGACTTGGAACGGACACTCAACCCAGACTCCTAAAGCCAGGACTAGGGCTTCATGACGTGGACCTGGTTTGTGGCAACCAGTGTAATGAGTGCGAGGTCCTCCAGACACAGGGTCCAGAATGTGCAAAGGCTTGGAGTGAGGAGTGAGCTGAATCAGGAACCTGCAGTCATACTTTTTAAAGTACAACTATATTTTTATTGATATTAGATGTAGAAAGGAAGGGAGAGGGAGAGAAACAGGGATGAGCAAGAAGCAAGGATTGGTGGCCACCTGCACAACCCCTACTGTGGATCCAGGCCACGACCGAGGCATGTGACCTCACCAGTGCGTGGGTCTATGCACAACCAACTGAGACACATCAGCCAGGACTGTAGATCACTTTAATACAGGGAATCATGGTCAATTGGTCATGGTAGTAATAGCTCAGAAGTGACAGCGTGAACCTGAGGACTGGCTTTCTTTTACTTTTTTAAAAAATTTCTTTATTGATGAAGTTATTACATATGTGTCCTTATCCCCCCATTTACCCCCCACCCTCCCACTCATGCCTTCACCCCGCTATTGTCTGAGTCCATTGCTTAAGCTTATATGCATGCATACAAGTCCTTTGGTTGATCTCTCCCCCTTAACCCCACCCTCCCCTACTTTCCCCCTGAGGTTTGATGGTCTGATCGATGCTTCTCTGTCTCTGGATCTAAACTTTTTATTTTGATGTCGTCCCATTTGTATATTTTCTTTTTAGTTTCCATTGCCCTAGGAGCTGTATCGGTGAAGTTATTGCGTCGGCATAGGTCTGTTTTTGTTCCTCAGTTTATGTTGGTCATTATATTACATGAATGAGTGAGATCATGTGCTATTTATCTTTCTGTGACTGGCTTATTTCACTTTAGCACAATGCTCTCCAGTTCCATCCATGCTGTTGCAAATGGTAAGAATTCCTTCTCTTTTACCACAGCGTAGTATTCCATAGTGTAGATGTACCGCAGTTTTCTAATCCACTCATCTGCTGAGGGGCACTTAGGCTGTTTCCAAATTTTAGCTATGGTGAATTGTGCTGCTCTGAACAGAGGGGTGCATATATCCTTTCTGATTGGTGTTTCTAGCTTCTTGGGATATATTCCTAGAAGTGGGATCACTGGGTCAAATGGGAGTTCCATTATAGTTTTTTGGGGAGACTCCATACCGTTCTCCACAGTGGCTGCACCAGTCTGCATTCCCACCAGCAGTGCATGAGGGTTCCTTTTTCTCCGAATCCTCCTCAGCACTTGTTGTTTGTTGATTTATTGATGATAGCCATTCTGACAGGTGTGAGATGGTACCGCATTGTCGTTATGATTTGCATCTCTTGTATGATTAGTGACTTTGAGCATGTTTTCATATGTCTCTTGGCCTTCCTTCTGTCTTCTTTTGAAAAGTATCTATTTAAGTCCATTGCCCATTTTTTGGTTGGGTTGTTTATCTTCCTTTTGTTAAGTTGTATGAGTTCCCTGTTGATGTTGGAGATTAAACCCTTATCAGAGATAACATTGGCAATATGTTCTCCCATGCAGTGGGCTTTCTTATTGTTTTGTTGATGGTTTCTTTTGCTGTGCAGACACGCTTTTTTAAAAAATATATTTGATTGATTTTTCACAGAGAGGAATGGAGAGAGAGAACTAGAAACGTTGATGAGAAAGAAACATCGATCAGCTGCCTCCTGCACATCTCCCACTGGGGATGTGCCCGCAACCCAGGTACATGCCCTTGACCGGAATCGAACCTGGGACCTTTCAGTCCACAGGCCGACACTCTATCCACTGAGCCAAACCGGCTTCGGCTGTGCAGAAGCTTTTTATTTTGATGTAGTCCCATTTGTTTATTTTCACTTTCGTTTCCAATGCCCTAAGCACTGTATCAGTGAAGACATTGCTTCAGCATATGTCTGAGATTTTGTTGCCCGTGGATTCCTCTAGTAAAGTGATGGCGAACCTTTTGAGCTCGGCGTGTCAGCATTTCGAAAAACCCTAACTTAACTCTGGTGCCGTGTCACATATAGAAATTTTTTGATATTTGCAACCATAGTAAAACAAAGACTTATATTTTTGATATTTATTTTATATATTTAAATGCCATTTAACAAAGAAAAATCAACTGAAAAAGTGAGTTCGCGTGTCCCCTCTGACACGCGTGTCATAGGTTCGCCATCACTGCTCTAGTATTTTTATGTTTTCCTGTTTTATGTTTAAGTTCTTTATCCATTTTGAGTTTATTTTTGTGCATGGTGTAAGTTGGTGGTCTAGTTTCATTTTTTTTTGCATGTATCTGTCCAATTTTCCCAACACCATTTATTGAAGAGACTGTCTTGACTCCATTGTATGTTCTTGCCTCTTTTGTCAAACATTAATTGAGCATAGTGGTTTGGGTCGATTTCTGGGTTCTCTATTCTATTCCATTGATCTATATGTCTGTTCTTGAGCCAGTACCAGGCTGTTTTGAATACAGTGGCTTTTTAATACAGCTTGATATCTGGTATTGAGATCCCACCTACTTTGATCTTCTTTCTCAGGATTTCTGCAGCTATTCGGGGTCTTTTTTTATTCCAGTTGAATTTTTTTGAATGTTTGTTCTAGATCTGTGAAGTATGCCGTTGGTATTTCAATGGGAAGTGCATTGAATCTATAGATTGCTTTGGGTAGTATGGACATTTTAATGATGTTGATTCTGACAATCCATGAGCAGAGTCTGTTCTTCCGTCTGGTTATGTCTTCTTCTATCTCTTTTTTCAGTTCCCTATAGATTTCCATGTATAGGTCTTTTACCTCCTTAGTTAAGTTTATTCCTAGGTATCTTAATTATTTTTGGTGCGATGGTCAACGGGATTGCTTTTTTAGTCTCTTTTTCTGTAAGTTCACTATTGGTGTATAGAAATTCCATACATTTCTTGGTGTTAATTTTGTATCCTGCTACCTTGCCAAATTCATTTATTAAGTCTAATAATTTTTTGATGGAGTCTTTAGGATTTTCTCTGTACAGTATCATGTCATTTACAAATATGGACAGTTTTACGTCTTCTTTTCCAATTTGTATGCCTTTTATTCCTTCTTCTTGTGTGATTGCAATGGCTAGTACTTCCAGTCGAGTAGGAGTGGTGAGAGTGGGCATCCTTGTCTGGTTCCTGTTCTTAGGGAAAATAGTTTTAGTTTTTGCCCATTGAGTATGATGTTGGCTGTGGGTTTGTTATATGTGGCTTTTATTATGTTGAGATATGATCTTTTATTCCCACCTTGCTGAGTGTTTTTATCAAGAAAGGGTGTTAGATTTTGTCAAATGCTTTTCCTGCATTAATTGATATGACTATGTGATTTTTATGTGTCGGTTTTTTAATGTGATGTATCACGTTTATTGATTTGCGGTTGTTGTACCATCTTTGCATCCCCAGGATAAATCCTACTTGGTCATGGTGTATGATCTTTCTGATGTACTGCTGGATCCAATTTGCTAGAATTTTATTGAGGATGTTGGCATCTGTTCATGAAGGATATTGGCCTGTAATTCTTTTTATTGTGTTGTCTTTATCTGGTTTTGGTATTAGGGTGATGCTGGCTTCATAGAATGAGCTTGAAAGTGTTCCTTCCTCTTGACTTTTTTGGAATAGTATGAGGAACATAGGTTTTAGTTCTTCATTGAATGTTTGGTAAATCTCCCCTGTGAAGCCGTCTGGCCCCGGGCTTTTGTTTGCTGGAAGCTTTTTGATGACTGCTTCAATTTCTTGTATAGTTATTGGCCTATTGTGATTTTTAGATTCTTCCTGATTGAGTATTGGAATGTTGTATTTTTCTAGGAATATGTCCATTTCCTCTAGGTTGTCTAGTTTGTTGGAATAGAGTTGTTCATAGTATTTTTTAGCAATCCTTTGTATTTCTGTGGGGTCTGATGTAATTTTGCCTCTTTTCATTTCTGATTTTCTTTATTTGGGTCCTCTCTCTTTGCTTCTTGTTGAGCCTCTCTAGAGGTTCCTCAATCTTGTTTATCCTTTTAAAGAACCAGCTCTCGGTTTCAATGATCTTTTGAATTGTTTTTTTGGTTTCCATGTCATTGATTTCTGCTCTGATCTTTATTATGTCCTTCCGTCTGCTCACTCTGGGCTTTTCTTGTTGCTCTTCTTCTAATTCTTTAAGTGGTAGAGTAGATGATTTACTACCAATTTTCTTGTTTTTTGAGGTAGCCTGTAGAGCTATAAACTTCCCTCTCAGGACTACTTTCATTGTTCCTCATAGATTTTGGATTGTTGTGTTTTTATTATCATTAGTTTCCGTGATGCTTTTAATTTCTTCTTTGATCTCTTTGGTAACCCAGTCATTGTTTAATAGCATGCTATTCAGCTTCCAAGTGTTTGAATTTTTTGGATTGTTTTTATTGTAGTTTATTTCTAACTAGAGGCCCGGTGCACAAAAATTTGTGCACTGGGGAGGGGGGTGTCCCTCAGCCCCACTTGTGCCCTCTCTCAGTCTAGGACCCCTCAGGAGATAACGACCTGCTGGCTTAGGCCCATTCCTGCGTGGCAGAGGGCAGGCACATTCCCTAGGTGCCTGCCCCGCAGCTCCTGGTCGGGCTCAGAGCAGGGCCGATTGGGGAGTTGGGGCACCGCCCCCTGTCATGCACAGAGCAGGGCAGATCAGGAGGTTGCGATGCCACCCTCAGTCATGCTCAGGGTAGGGCCGATTGGGGGGTTGGGGTGCCGCCCCCTGTCACACTCAAGGCAGGGTCGATAGGGAGGTTGCGGCACCACCCCCGTCACGCACAGAGCAGGGCGGATCAGGGGGTTGGGTCGCTGCCCCCGTCACGGACAGAGCAGGGCCTATTAGGGGGTTGGGAGCTCCCCCCTGTCACGCACAGAGCAGGGCCGATCAGGAGGTTGCGATGCCACCCTCAGTCACGCTCAGGGTAAGGCCGATTGGGGGGTTGGGGCGCCGCCCCCTCTCACCCACAGAGCAGGGCCAATCAGGGGGTTGGGGCACTCCCCCCTGTCACACTCAGGGCCGGGCTGATGGGGAGGTTGTGGCTCCACCGCGTCACACACAGATCAGGGCCCATGGGGGGGTTGGGGCGCCACACCCTGTCACACACAGTGCAGGGCCCATCAAGGGGTTGGGGAGCTTCCCCTTATCAGGCACAGAGCAGGGCCGATCAGGGGGTTGGGGCGCCTTCCCCTGTCACAAACAGAGCAGGGCGGATAGGGAGGTTGTGGCGCCGCCCCCTGTCACACACAGAGCCACAGAGCCACAGAGCGATCAGGTGGTTTGGGCGCTGCCCCCTGTCACGCTGCTCCATGGGCCGGGAGGCCTTGTGGCTCCAGTGATCCCAGTGCTAAGAGGCCTCGCTGCTCCGCTGATCCCGGTGCTAGGAGGACTCGCGGCTCCACTGATCCCAGTGCTGGGAGGCATATTACCCTTTTACTATATAGGATAGAGGCCTGGTGCTCGGGTGGGGGCCTGCTGGTTTGCCCTGAAGGGTGTCCTGGATCAGGGTGGGGGTTCCGCTTGGGTCGCTGGCCAGCCTGGATGAGGGGATGATGGCTGTTTGCAACTGGTCACACCCCCTTCAGGGTGGGGGTCCCCACTGGGGTGCCTGGCCAGCCTGGGTGAGGGGATGATGGCTGTTTGCAGCTGGTCACACCCCCTTTAGTGTGGGGGTCCCCACTGGGGTGCCTGGCCAGTCTGGGTGAGGGGCTGAGGGCCGTTTTCAGGCTGGCGGGTGACTGAAGTTCCCAACCTCTCCTTTTTTCCTTTTTTTTTTATTATTTATTCTGGGATTTATTTACCTTCTATGGCTGTCACTGGAGCTGAGAGCCGGCTTTAGCTGTGAGACCTCGGCTGCTGAAAGCAGGTTTCTGGGCTTTGTTTACCTTCTGTATTTGAAACTTTGTTGCGACTCCAGCTCTGAGATCCCGACTGGCTGAAAGCAGGTATCTCGGGTTTTGTTTAGCTTCTATATTTGTAGCAATGTTTCTTAGAGAGCAGCTCAGAGTCCAGCAGCAGCAGGCGGGGAAGCTTGGCTTCCGCCATCACTGGAGCAAGCAAGCCTCCTGTTCGCGTCAGGTGCCTGGCTGCCGGCTGCCATCTTGGTTGGCAGTTAATTTGCATATCGCCCTGATTAGCCAATGGGAAAGGCAGCGAAGTTATGGCTAATTACCATGTTTCTCTTTTATTAGATAGGATGTTATGCCATTGTGGTCTGAGAAGATGCTTGATATGATTTCAATCTTCAATTTGAGGAAACTTTGCTTGTGACCCAATATGTGGTCTATTTTTTAAAATGTCCCATGTGTACTTAGAAGAACATAAATTCCATGGCATTGGGGTGAAATGTTCTGAAGATGTCAATTAAGTCCATCTGATCTAGTGAGTCATTTAGGATTGCTGTTTCTTTGCTGATTTTTTTGTCTAGAGCATTGATCCAGTGATGTCAGTGGTGTATTAAAGTCCCCTACTATGATTGTATTGTTGTCGATCTCTCCTTTGATATCTTCCAGGAGTTTTTTTTAATGTATTTGGTGCTCCTGCATTGGGTGCATATATTTTTATCAGGGTTGTCTCCTCTTGTTATATCGTTCCCATTAATATTATGAAGTGGCCATCTTTATCTGTTGTTATGTCCCTTATTTTGAGGTCTATTTTGTCAGATGTAAATATTGCTACCCTGGTTTTTTTTTTTCATTTCTATTTTCCTGAAAGATATTTTTCCATCCCTTCACTTTCAGTCTGTGTGAATCCCTAGTTCTGAGGTGTGTCTCATGTAGACAGCATATATATCGGTCATGTTCTTTTTATCCATTCAGCTGCTCGATGTCTTTTGATTGGAGCATTTAGTTCGTTTATGTTTAAAGTTACTGATAGTTATTTGTAGCCAGTTTTATTTTTTGTACCTGTGTTCTTTCTTCCCTTGTTATTTCTTCTTTTTACACCATTCCCTTTAGCATTTCTTGCATTGCTGGCTTGGTAGTGATAAATTCCCTTAGCTTTCTTTTGTATGTGAAGATCCTTATTTCCCCTTCAATTTTCAATGATAGCCTTGCTGGAGAGAGTATTCTTGGATTTAGTCCCTTTCTTTGTATCACTTTGTAAATTTCCTTCCATTCTTTTCTGGCCTGATGTGTTTCTGTTGGGAAGTCATTTGATAATCTAATGGTTTAGAGCCCTTGTACGTAACTTTCTGTTTCTCTCTTGCATCCTTTATGATTCTGTCTTTGTCCTGAACATTTGCCATGGTAATTATGATGTGTCTTGGTGTGGGTCTTTTCGGGTTCATCTTGTTTGGGACTCTGTGCTTGCATGACTATTTTCTTTTCCACATCAGGGAAGTTTTCTTTTTTTTTCTAAATATATTTCATTGATTTTTTACAGACAGGAAGGGAGAGGGATAGAGAGTTAGAAAAATCGATCAGATGCCTCCTGTGCACCCCCTACTGGAGATATACCTGCAAACAAGGTACATGCCC
Source organism: Myotis yumanensis (assembly GCF_028538775.1). Lineage (NCBI taxonomy): Eukaryota > Metazoa > Chordata > Mammalia > Chiroptera > Vespertilionidae > Myotis > Myotis yumanensis. Next base: position 11,902,812 of record NW_027223771.1, on the reverse strand, counting down.
TTCACCGGAATAGAATCCGGGACTCTTCAGTCCACAGGCGGAAGCTCTAGCCACTGAGCCAAACTGGTCAGGGCCAGGGAAGTTTTCTGACATTATTTCTTCAAATGGGTTTTCTAACCATTGTTCCTCTTCCTGTTGTTCTGGCACCCCTGTTATTTGTATGTTGATCGTTTCATGTTGTCCCATAGCTCCCTTAGGTTCTCCTGCTGTCTTTTAATTTTTTTTTCCAATTTCAGTTCAGTTTGGTTGTATTCTGCTTCCCTGTCTTCCAATTCACTAATTTGGTCTTCCACTTCTCCTACTCTACTGCTGAAACATTACATGGTATTTTTTATTGCAGCTATGTCATTCTTTATTTCTTCTTGATTCTTACATAAGTTATTTCTTTTTTTCATCCATCCTCTTTATGAACTGTATGACGCTTATTCTGAATTCTTTTTCTGAACATATTGCATGCCTCTGTTCTACTTAGCTGCTTATCTGGTGATGCCTCCTTTTCTTTCCTTTGGGGGTTTCTTTGTGTACCCATTTTTTATCTCACCGACAGATCTAGATACGGATTCTTGCAGGCCCTGTTCCTTGGGTGGCAGTGGCTCCTCGGGCTGCATTTGCCCACTGGGCCTTCACAGCAGCAACTGCTTCTCAGTTGGCAGTGGCTCCTATAATGGGTGCTGTTCGCAGCAGTGGTGGCTCCTCTGGCGGGTGGGGGAGGGCTGCTCGCACAGCTGCTGCTCCTCAGACTGGGGTGGGCTGCTCAAGAGGCTGCTGCTTCTCGGATGGGGGCAGGCTGCGCATGCTACTGCTCCTCAGACGGTGGCGGGCTACTTGCGTGGCTGTTGTTCCTTGGACGGGGGTGGACTGCTCACGTAGCTGCTACTCCTTTGATGGGGGCTGGCTGCGCGTGGCTGCCGCTCCTCGGACTGGGCAAAGATTTCTTTATATACCCGGTGAAATTTAGAGGTAATTGTGATGATCCAGATATTTAAGGGTTACAGTGACAATATCTTGTTAGGAGTCCTCTTATCAGATGTCTGGATAGCCACGACTCCTTTAGCACCCAGCTGGCGGGAGGCTCCCTGGTGCCCAGCAACCGCTGCACACTATGGGCGAGGCCAGAGGGTAGAATGCTTGCTGGCCTAGCAATAGCCTCACGTTCTGCACCAGGACTGGCTTTCATGCTGTGGCCACTGTGGGAGGTGGTTGTCATAAGGACAGAAGTTGTCATGTAGAGTCTGGTGGAGAAATAATCATTTTGCAGTGGCAAATACCTTCAAAAGATGAGTGGACCTGAGATTAATTGGAGGCCGAAGAGTAATTCAAATAACAAGAGTCTAGGGTTGGTACATACACGTTTTCTAAACTCTCACCAGGATGTTGTTGTGACCCTCAGTGTGGCCTGGCTGTGGGGAGTTGAAGTTCGTTTTGTGGATTAGCTTAGAGCAGTGATGGCGAACCTTTTGAGCTTGGCGTGTCAGCATTTGGAAAAACCCTAACTTAACTCTGGTTGCCGTGTCACATATAGGAATTTTTTGATATTTGCAACCATAGTAAAACAAAGATTTATATTTTTGATATTTATTTTATAGATTTAAATGCCATTTAGCAAAGTAAAATCAACCAAAAAATGAGTTCATGTGTCACCTCAGACATGCGTGTCATAGGTTCGCCATCACTGGGTTAGAGGCTTGAGTGAGACTCACTGGGCATGGTGCAGAGGGCCATCGGGGCTGGGACTTGAGTGAAGGTTAAGTGAGGGATGTTGGCTGTGACTAGTGAAGGGACATCAAGTGCAGCATAACAGGAGATGGGCTATGGATATCTGAGATCTGATTGTTGTTCTTAATAGTTGGGGTTGAAGGAAAAAAAAAAGCAGTCATGGAGAGAGACTTACATAGCACCACTCAAGGCTGCCACTATGAGTGTGGACTATCAGAAACTGGGCAGTACTTGATCCTGATTCAGTTTGGCAACCGTCCTCTGGACCACACATGCTGAGTAATAAGTAAAGGCCGGGAGATGAGTATGGGGGCAGGAGCTGTGGAAGTGCAGGTGTGAGAGAGGTGTGGTAGATGGAGATATGTGCACTTGGAGAGGGAATGTGAATTCATGGCCACAGCACCATGACATTGACATAAGAGTGAATGAAGGAAGAGTCCATTTCTGGTGGTGCCTGGATGGAACAGTAAGGTGAATTTTAGGGTAATTGCCTGTAAAGAGGAGTGTGTGGGTGCTATATTCTAGGTTAAGAGCTTAGGTGCCATTTAACTAACCACCTGCTTTTTGTTGTTGGGAGTGACACACTGGTTGATGGGAATGAGATAGCATTCATCAGTGTTACCCAGGCTTATAAATCTCCACTGGCATGGGTAAGGGTGAAGGGTAAGAGAGAAATAGATTATGGAGGGAGGGACCTATATTTTTGGAAAAGAGGTGATTAGGAAATAATATATCCACGCCACGAGAATTTGCACTACCTTTGAAGTTGTGCGTCTGGGAAAGAAGCTGTGTGAGAGAAGTGTTGTTCAATAAGAAGACAGTGGCTTTCGTGGGATGAAGGCCTGGTATTTTCTCGGATGTGAAGCGTGCAAAGAGCACATGGGTGGGGAATATGACAGACTTATAATCTTAGGAGTGATTCTGATCATGGGCTGTACCGTCCCAATTATGACAGGATGTGAACTTTGAGGACGTGGCCATTGCCTTCTCTAAAGTGGAGTGGGTGATCCTGGATGATGCTCAGAGACTTCTGTACTACGATGTGATGCTGGAAGTGTTTGCCCTTGTATCATCTGTAGGTAAGACCTTCACATTCTCCCAGTGTCCTGAGGTGATGTCCTCTCTTTCTTTACACCTCAGGCGTAGCTTTCTCTCTCCCACAGCCAGAACATGGCCTCTGCTAATGTCCCCCTCTGTCCTGTCAAATGTGCTGTGGCTGCCAGGGATGAGCTGGATGGGGAGCCCTGAGTAAAGGACTCCAGGAACATCCCTAACACCCGTAACCTCAAAAAGTACATGAAGTGTCAGGGAGTCAAGAGCCTAGCAGTGAGTTTAATGGGTCCCAGCTTGCACTTTCTCTTCATGGGAAGCTGACAGTGTCCACATGCATGGCTTCTACTTCTGCCCTCTTTCTCTTGGTACACGTTCTTGTGCCACATTATGGTCTTTACCTACATAAACCATGGGCTGTTTTGGTAAGGCCCCCATTCAAATGTATGTAATATTCTCTTCCCTGAATACTATAGCAAGCTGTTTAGCTCTGGCCCAGTGCAGACTACTGACTTCTTCATCACCTGTTCATCTGCATTGGTGCCTCTGCAGTAATCTGCAACGTTGACTTGTACATGTGATATGTGCATAGATGTGCTAATTAATTAGTCCTTGAAACCAGCTACTCCTTTATTGAATTTTACTTGGAGTAAGACCTAAACAACTTCTTCCACAGCTCCCCCCCACCCCCCATCCCCGGTAAACAATACGTGCAGAATGCTGTTAGTTGAAGGATGAGCTGGAGATCCATATTCTCATCCATGTGGTGCTTGCCATGTTTGTGTCATATTTCTGGTGAGGCCTCCCTGTTTTGTGATCTTCATTAGCACAGAAAGTCACAAGAGCCTCTTATTAATCCTTCCTGCACATCTCTTATTTTCAGACAATTGCATGGAACCAACGTGTGATGTGTAACACACTCTTGCAATGGGACTTCCCCCTGCCACCAGATTCAACATTCATTTCCTCACCATTTCTCACTTTTCAGGTTGTTGGCATAAAATGGAAGATGAGGAGGCCTGTTCTGATCAGCGAGTATGTATACAAGGCAAGTCACAGGTCAGGACTTCTAAGACAGCTCCAGTCACCCATAAGAACCATCTCTGTAAGCAGTGTTTCTCTCTGTTACAACATATTTTGCACCCGACTGGGTCACATGCAGCATACTTTGAGCAGAAAGCCTTCTGTAGCGACTCATGTGTTGGAGAATTCTGTTTCAGTGTAAACCCTCACCAGCAACAAAAGAATGAATGTGGAGAGGGGCACTGGAAAGAAGCTATGGACAGGGCCTCTTTTGTGAGCAGGTGCAGCTTCTCCTTCCCTTCGGTGCCTTCAACCAGCAGGGAGGTTGGGGAAGACTTGCAATCCAACTCAGAGCTTCCCCAGCACCAGGCCACTCTCAACACTGAGGAGCTACACTGTGGCAGTGAGATTTCACAGGAATTTCTCCGTGGAAAAAGTCATCACCGGTGGGATGAATGTGGAAACGCTGCCAGCCACAACCTGAAAGTTGTTCAGTGTCAGGGTGTGTGTTCTGGAGAACTGATTTATGAGTGTAACAGGTATAGGAAAGTGTTTAGACGAAACTTTAATATCATTCGACACAAGGGAGTTCACACTGGAGAAAAGCAGTATCAGTGTAATGAATGTGGGAAGTTCTTCAGAAAAAGACCTGCACTCGTTAGACACCAGAGAGTTCACACTGGAGAGAAGACATATGTGTGCAAACATTGTGGGAAGTCTTTCAGTTACAACTGTAACCTCAAAAGACACAACAGAGTTCACACAGGAGAAAAGCCATATAAGTGCAGTGAATGTGGGATATCCTTTCGTCAGGAGACCCACCTCAAGGAACACCTCAGAGTTCACACTGGACAAAAACCGTATGAGTGCAGACATTGTGGGAAATCCTTTCGTTCCAAGTCTAACCTCAATCAACACAACAGAGTTCACACAGGAGAAAAGCCATATAAGTGCAGTGAATGTGGGATGTCCTTTCCTACAAGGACTCAGATCACTAGTCACCTCAGAGTTCACACCAGAGAGAAACCATATGAGTGCAGACATTGTGGGAAATCCTTTCGTTCCAAGTCTAACCTCAAACAACACAACAGCGTTCACACAGGAGAAAAGCCATATAAGTGCAGAGAATGTGGGATGTCCTTTCGTAGAAGGGCTCACCTCACTCTACACCTCAGAGTTCACAGTTGGGAGAAGCCATATGAGTGCAGAGAATGTGGGATGTCCTTTCGTACAAGGGCTCAGCTCACTACACACCTCAGAGTTCACACTGGAGAGAAGCCACATGAGTGTAGAGAATGTGGGATGTCCTTCCGTTCCAAGTCTAACCTCAAACAACACAACAGCATTCACACAGGAGAAGAGCCATATAAGTGCAGAGAATGTGGGATATCCTTTCGTACAAGGACTCAGCTCACTAGACACCTCAGAGTTCACACCAAAGAGAAGCCTCATGAGTGTAGAGAATGTGGGAAGTCCTTTCGTACAAGGGCTCACCTCACTGTACACTTCAGAGTTCACACTGGACAGAAACCATATGAGTGCAGACATTGTGGGAAATCCTTCCGTTACAGGTCTAACCTCAGACAACACAACAGCGTTCACACAGGAGAAAAGCCATATAAGTGCAGAGAATGTGGGATGTCCTTTTGTATATGGGATCAACTCACTAAACACCTCAGAGTTCACACTGGAGAGAAGCCATATGAGTGTAGAGAATGTGGGAGGTCCTTTCGTACAAGGGCTCACCTCACTAGACACCTCAGAGTTCACACTGGAGAGAAGCCACATGAGTGTACTGAATGTGGGAAGTCTTTTAGCCAAAAATCCAGCCTTAATAAACATCTGAGAGTTCACACTGGAGAGAAGTGTTAAATGTGCAGGGAATGTTTCCTTTTATTCACTTAGAATAACAACAATGAAGGAGACTCTTTGCGACCTATTTTCCTGAATTTAAACCCCTTTTAATGGGACATCCACTCTTCTAGATTCCTCATGTTTCCAGTACAGGTGAAGCTTAAACGAGGTGCATTGCACTTTGTAACATGCCCAGGTCTTCTACCCGATTGATCTGTGGCTGAAGAGATTTCCCCTCTACCACCTGGCTCGCCTGAAGAGTGTGTATCAGTCCCAACCACTGCGTGCTCAGGGGAAATGTATTCTGTGTTGTCACTTGTGCTTGAGAACATTAGGAACCCTCCGCTCCTGACAGGATCTTCATTTGTCTCCGAGGAGGTAATGCACCTGGCCCAGGGTTCATACAGGGCACCTTCCTCAGCTAAGAAGTGCGGCCTCTGTCCGGGACATGTGGTTCTCACATTATGCTGTGTTGAATTGTTTCAAATTCTGATTCACCAACCTGCAAACCGCCTTGTCCTGTTTTCTGGTTTGTGATCTTTAGTAAAGGTATTTTTTCTTTAGTACCTTTAATTTTCTTGGTTATATTCACCCCCAGGGATGATTTTCAAGCACTATTGTGGTCTACGTTGTATAATTGACAGATATTGTGTGGATCCCAACGTTTCTGTGCTTTAGGAGGGACAGCATAGTGCCAGGAAGTCACTCTTTGACCAATATTGGCTTTTAGTGCACTGCTGCCCACGGCCTTGAAATAAAGACTGCGTGACTTTGTGGTTCTTGTTTGCAGGTTTGATCCTGGCCCCTATGGAGCTTTGTAGGAGGCATCTAATTTTTCCTCCTCTCTCACATTGATGTCTCTCCCAGTCTTTCCCTTCCTCTCCCCCTTCCCTTGAATTCTGTCTGAAAATCAATGAAAAAATATCCTCAGGTGAGGATTACCATAAAATCCAAACATTCACCCTGGTGCCCTGAGATGGGGCCTCTGCCGGCACAACCCACCTTTGCTCACTCCTGCATTTACCTGGGATGTTCCCACTGCAGGTGGGCTCACTGTGCCCTTCCCAGTGTTTGGCAGAGAGGCAAGGCCCTGGGAGGGATTGGGGTTCTGTGTGTGCCTGAGATGTACTGGCCAGGGCTCTTCTGTCTCCATCCAGAGGACTCTCCAGCCTGCTCCTCCCCACCCGCCAGGCACCTGGCCTGCTGCAAATGAACCTACTTCTGTATCTGGGAGAAGCCCCCTGATGCTATGGGCCCTGAAATCAGTTCACCTTTAGAAAATCCTGCCTCCCGCCAACCCATTCACACCCCTGAGACCCACTGGGTCTCCCTTACCCCTTCACCCAGCCGTCCTGGAGGTAGCGTGTATTCTCCAGGATATGGTTTTGTTTATTTTCTATGGTGGGAACATTCTGTAATACAAGCATTAACAGAAGGAGAGGATTGGTCTCAATACAATTCCACATTTGGAGGATGATTTGTGGTTGGTGTGCCCCCGCCCCCTAAGTTTTGCCTGTGCATGGAAGACCTGAAATGAAGGCATAGTTCCTGGATTCTGGGGAATAGTGTGCTGCTGGGGGGTGCAGTTGAGGGGGCAGAGAGTTTGGGTGCCTGTGAACGTGTTCCTGCCAGCTCATGGTCCAGGTTCCTTGAGCGGGTGGGGTGAGGGAAGGCTGTAGGGATGAGAACTTGAATCAGGCTGGATGGAGGCTCAGCAGCCATGGGTGGGCATAAGGAACACATATAAAGACTGGCTTTGGATACTGTTGAGCTCAACTGTTTCAGATTCCCCAAATACAGAGTCCCCTGTCCTTGGGAACTGGCATCTAGTGGAGGACAGTACACAATGGACCAGGATACCTGTGAGAGGTGACAGCAGCGATGGGGGGAGGTGAAACCAGCGTTGGTCAGTGGGGGTCTTCACTACGGAAGTCTGGGAAGGGTTGGCAGGCTCCAGGTGGGAGCCTGCCCTGTGCATTTGCGAGCTGTTCGGAGGTCACTCTGGCTGGTTTTAACAGCAAGGATCAGAAAGTGGTAAAAAAGAAAAAAGAAAATAAATGGTGGCCGAATAGGCTGATGTATTGTACATCTCGTCCTGAGCCAAACTGGAAATACAACTAAGTCAGAGAGCACCCGCTTGTTATTAACAAATTACATGCAGCTCAGCAGACAATTTACAATCAGGAAAGATGCCCAGGGAATGGCTAGAACTGGGAAGTGGACTTGACCGACACAGAATGAGGTGCTGTAAAAACTGACCCCACAGAAATACAAGGGACTGTGAGAAAATACTACGATGGACATTATTCCAACAAACAGGACAACCTGGACAAAATGCCCATATTCTTAGAAAAATACGACCTTCCAAAACTCATTCAGGAAGAATCAGAAAACCTGAAAAGACCTATAACTGCCATCGAAATTGAAGCAGTAATTAAAACAAAACAAAACAAAAAACTGCCAGCAAATAAAAGGTCTCGTCCAGATGGCTTACCGAAACAGAGTTTTGCCAAACATTCAAAGAACTAACAACTATACCCCTCACACCATTCCAACAAATCCAAGAGTATACAACACTTCCAAGCTCGTTTCACAAAGCCAGCATTATCCTAATTCCAAAACCAGATAAAGAAATGGCAAAGAAAAAGAAGCACACGTCCTAACCAGTTGCTCAGTGGCTAGAGCGTTGGCCTGCGGACTGAAGGGTCCCAGGATCGATTCCAGTCAAGGGCATGTACCTTGGTTGTGGACACATCCTCAGTAGGAGGTGTACAGGAGGCAGCTGATCAATGTTGCTCTCTCATCGATGTTACTAACTCTTTATCCCTCTCCCTCTCTGTAAAATATCAATAAAATATATTGAAAAAAGAAAAAGAACTATAGGCCAATATCCCTGATGAACCTGGACACTAAAGTCCTTGACAAAATTTTAGCAAAGCAGGTCCAGCGATACAATTAAGACATCAAACATCATGACCAAGTGGGATTTATTCTGGGGATGCAAGGCTGGTACAATATTTACAAATCAATAAACATGATACAGCACATACATAGATTGCAAGACCAAAAAATAAATAAATAAAACCAGATTGTAAAGGAAATCACATGATCATATCAGTCGATGCAGAAAAAGCATTAGACAAAAATCGAACACCCTGTTTTTTTAAAAAATAACTCGGCAAAGTGAGAATAGAAGGGACATACCTCAACATAACCAAAGCCACATATGACAGACCTACAGCCAACATCCTACTCAATGGGCAAAAATTAAAACCATATCCCCTACGAACAGGAACAAGACAATATCCGCCTTCACACTCTTGTTCAAATTGTACTGGAATTACTGGCTATGGTGATCAGACAAGAAGAAGAAATAAAAGGCATCCCAATTAGAATTAAAACTCTCATTCACAGATGACATGATATTGTACCCAAAGACGCAATAAAAAAACTACTAGATATAATAAATTTAGAAACGTAGTAGGTTTCAAAGTTAGGAACCAGAAATATGTCATTTTTACACAATTGTGAATTCTCAGAAATAGAAACACACACACACAATCCCATTAACCATTGCAACAAAAAATGAAGATATTTAGGAATAACCCTAACCAAGGAGGTAAAAGACCTACGCTCCCAAAAATAGAGGACATTGAAAATAGAGATAGATATCAACCAAGGGACTTGTGTGCATGCATATAAGCATAAGCAATGGATATGGACACTGGGGGATGAGTGGGGGTATGGGGGGCAATGGGGAGATAAGGACACATTTTTAATATCTTAATCAATAAAGAGAAAAAAAAGAAAATAGAGATAGAGGAAGATATAAACAAGTGGGAAAATATACTGTGTTCAAGGATTTGTAGAATAACATCATTAAAATGTCCCTATTACCCCAAGCAGTCTACAGATTCAATGCCATTCCTATTAAAACACCAAAGGCATATTTCACAGACCTAGAATAAACACTCCAAAAATTTACATGGAACCAAAAAAGACCCCAAATAGCTGCAGCAATCTTGAGAAAGAAGAACAAAAATGGAGGGATCACAATAGCAGTTATCAAGTTATACTACAAAGCCACTGTAGTGAAAACAGCCTGGTACTGCCACAAGAACAGGCATGTCGTTCAATGGAACAGAATAGAGAACCCAGAAATTGACCCAAGTCACTGTGCTCAATTTTTGACAAGGGAGGCAAGAGCATACAATTTAGACAAGATAGTCTGTTTCATTGTGTTGGTAAAATTGGACAGGTACATGCCAAAAGATTAAACTAGACCACCAACTTACACCATACACAAGAAAAAACTCAGAATGAATAAAAGTCTTAAATGTAAGAGGTGAAACCAAAAAAAAAGTCCTAAAAGAAACCGTAGTCCATAAATCTCAGATATCTCTCATACCAATATGTTTACCGATACATCTCCTAGGACAGTGAACCTATAACACGCGTGTCAGAGGTGACACGGGAACTCATTTTTGTGGTTTATTTTTCTTTGTTAAATGGCATTTAAATATATAAAATAAATATCAAAAATATAAGTCTTTGTTTTACTATGGTTGCAAATATCAAAAAATTTCTATATGTGACATGGCACCAGAGTTAAGTTAGGGTTTTTCAAAATGCTGACACGCCGAACTCACAAGGTTCGGCATCACTGTCCTAGGACAATGGAAAGTAAGGAAAAAATAAACAAGTGGGACTATATGAAAATAAAAAGCTTTTGCAAGCAACAGAAATCATTAGCAAAACAAGAGAGTCTATTACATGGGAGAACATATTTCTCAACGATACATCTGATAAGGGGCTAAGCTGCGAAATATATAGGAAACTCACAAGTTAACAAAAGAAACACAAACAATCCAATTAAAAAATGGGCAAATGACCTAAATGGACACTTGTCCAAAGTGGACATACAGAAAGCTAAGAGATCAATGAAAAAATGCTCAGAGTCACTAACCATATGAGAGATGCAAATAAAAATGAAAATGAGGTATCATGTCACACCTGTCAGAATGGCTACCATCAACCAATCAAACAAAAAGTGCCGGTGAGGAGGTGAAGAAAAGGGAACCCTCGTACACTGCTGTTGGGAATCCAGACTGGTGTAGGTGCTGTGGAAAAAAGTATGGAGTTTCCTCAAAATACTAAAAATGGAACTTCCATTTGACCCAGTAATTCCACTTCTAGGAAAGTATCCCAAGAAATCAACACCACCAATCAGGAAGAATATATGCACCCCTATATTCATAGCAACACAATTTTCAATATCTAAGATTTGGAAACAGCCCAAATGCTGAGTGGATTAGAACACTGTGGTACATCTACACAACAAAATACTACGCTACTATGAAAAAGAATGCTTACCATTGGCAACAGCATGGATAGATCTGGAGAGCATTATGCTAAGTGAAATAAACCAGCTGGAGAAAGATAAGGTATCACTTGATCTCACTGAAGGTGGACTCTATCTAATGAACAGCATAAACTGATGAACAAAAATAGACCCAGAGATATAGAAGCATTGAACAGACTATCAAACCTCAGAGGGAAGCCTGGGGTGGGGCGTGGGGGCAAAGAGATCAATAAATGAATTCATAGGCGTATATTCATAACACATGGACAGAGATAAAAGGGTGGTGAGGGCCTGGTTGGCGGGGGTGGGGGCAGGAGCAGGCTGGAAGAGGTTGATGGGGGAAAAGGTAGACCTATGCAATACTTTCAACAATAAAGATTTAAAAATCATAAAATCTAAACTAATAAAAGGGTAATATGCTAATTAGACCGATGTTTTCTGGACATCCTTCTGGACAAAGCCACAGTGTCAGGGGCTGAGGCAGAAGCGGTTAGGAGCGATCATGCAGGCAGGGGAGCTAGGGAGCAATCAGGCTGGCAGGGGAGCAGTTAGAGGGCAATCAGGCCAGCAGGGGAGCAGTTAGGAGGTGATCAGGTCAGCAGGCAGAGTTGGTTAGGGGCAATCAGGCAGCCAGGGGAGGGCAGTTATGGGCGATCAGGGAGCAGGGTCTAAGGGGGATGCATTTGAACTTAAAGGGTTAGAGGGTGTTAATATGCTAGCTTTTCTCCAATGTCGTATAAGTGATCTTCGAATTTAATTTAAAAAAATTGTTTTGATATAACAGATAGTCCTCAGGTTACGTCGGACTCGGCATACATTGTTTCATGGTTACATCGCTATCTCCCATTTATTTATAAATATAAAAAAGTTCCATCATTTAGACGTATGTACATATGTGCTTTATGGTTGTTTTTTATTTATTTACCACAAGTAAAGGTCAGGAATTGTTATCTTTTTTAAAAAATATATTTTATTGATTTTTTACAGAGAGGAAGGGAGCGGGATAGAGAGTTAGAAACATCGATGAGATGGAACCATTGACCAGCTGCCTCCTGCACACCCCCTACTGGGGATGTGCCTGCAACCAAGGTACATGCCCTTGATGGGAATTGAACCTGGGACCTTTCAGTCCACAGGCCGATGCTCCATCCACTGAGCCAAACCGGTTTGGCAGGAATTGTTATCTTCTAATTTTTTTCCTTACTGTTTCACTTCATTACTGCTGTGTATGCACTCCATGTGAGTGACATAGGTGCTTATGTCGGAGGGTTCCGAATTACTGCGAAAATCGCATTATGTCGCGCCATAGGAATGAATCTCAGACATAACCCGAGGAGCTAATGTAGTACCACTAGTCTAGAATTTAATATACAATGAATAGAAGAAATCAAACCACCAAGAAAATATTTTTAAAGAATGGTCCCTGTGGTTGAGCATTGACCTATGTGCCAGAAGGTCACGGTTCAATTCCCGGTCAGGGCACATGCCCGGGTTGCGGGCTCAATCCCCAGTGGGGAGCATGCAAGAGGCTACCCATCCATGATTCTCTCTCATCATTGATGTTTCTATCTTTCTCTCCATCTCCCTTCCTCTCTGAAATCAAAATCAATAAAAATATATTTAAACTAGAGGCCTGGTGCATGACATTCATGTACTGGGGCAGGGGGCAGGGGTCCCTCAGCCCGGCTTGTGCCCTCTCGCAGTCCAGGACCCCTTGGGGGATGTCCACCTGCTGGCTTAGGCCCTCTCTCTGTGGGAAGTGGGCCTAAGCCGCGGAGTCTGGGCCTAAGCCAGCAGTCAGACATCCACCAAGGGGTCCATAGCACTGATGTGGAGGCAGGAGAGGCTCCTCCACTGCCGCTGCTCTTGCCAGCTGTGAGCACAGCCTATGGCAAAGAACTGACCACCAGGGGGCAGCTCCTACATTAAGCGTCTACCCCCCTGGTGGTCAGTGCAGGTCATAGCGATCGGTCATTCCGCTGTGTGGTCGATTTGCATATTAGGGTTTTATTATATAGGGTAATAATAAAAGTAAAATCCTATATAATCAAAGCCTAATATGTTAATTTTGGCTGGTCGTCCAATCGGCCATTCAACCAATCAAATATGCTAATAATAGGCTAAGGCCACTCAACCGCTTGCTATGACGTGCACTGAACACCACGGGGCAGACTCTCCGACCGGTAGGTTAGCTTGCTGCTGGGGTCCGGCTGATCAGGACTGATAGAGATGGGCCAGACACGCTCTGGAGCCCTCCTGCGGTCCCTCCCCAGCTGGCCAACCTCCCGCAGTCCTCCCCAGCCACGATCATACACCAGTGGGGTCCCTCGGCCTGACCTGTGCCCTCTCACAATTTGTGCTGAGGGATCCCCCTCCCCCGAGTACATAAATTTCATGCACTGGGTCTGTAGTCTTAAATAAATAAATATATAAATAATCACCCCTGCCCAAAGGGTAGAGAGTCAGCTTGGTTTAGGGCAGTGGTCGGCAAACCGTGGCTTGCGAGCCACATGCGGCTCTTTGGCCCCTTGAGTGTGGCTCTTCCACAAAATACCACGTGCGGGCGTGCACGTACAGTGCGAAGTTGACTTAAAACTTTAAAGTTTATTAAGTTAGTCTTAGGGAACGTTGTGGAGTGAAAGAAGATGGAGTATCAAGGATTGAGAAAGGTATGTTGAGATGGTTTGGACATAGAGAGAGGATGAAGGAAAGGAGATAGAGAAACAAGTGTACAAGACGAGTGTGGGTGGGAGAGTTGGAGGGGTCGACACAGCGAACATACCTCAATCAGATTGAGGACGTTTTTAGCAAAGGCCAGCTTAGGAGTTACTCTAAGTCAATAACAGTGTACCTACCTATATAGTTTAAGTTTAAAAAATTTGGCTCTCAAAAGAAATTTCAGTCTTCGTCCTGTTGATATTTGGCTCTGTTGACTAATGAGTTTGCCGGCCACTGGTTTAGGGGGAAGTTTCTTCAAACCTGGGCTATTTAAACAACTCTCGGACATGGAGAAAAAAGACAGATGGGCTGGATCCCAGCAGCCCTGCCCAGGACAAGGGGGGCTGTGCCCCAGTCCTGACCCAGCTGCCCTTGAGGGGAGAGGGTGGCTACTCACCCAGTCAGGCCCACAGTACTCAGCCAAGCCGTATTGACTCACCCTCGGGGTAGCTGCCTTCATCCCCTCGGCTCGATTGATCCATTTTCTCCCATCTCAGAGCAAGAATGCTCCTGTCCACCCCTCTAAGGGAATGTGGGGACACTGAGGAATGGGGAGGGGGCGTTCCCAGCCCAATCCTCACTGGGATGACGTTAGGGATAAAGGAGCTGGGAGCTAATGGCAAAGGAGAGGCTGGGTGACTTCTGTCCTGGAGGAAACAGGACGCCAGGGGTGGGCGCTCTATCCACTGAGCCACACCAGCCAGGCCTGGGGATAGATGCTCTCAATGCAGGTGACAGTGGGCTCAGCGCTCCAGGGAGGCGAGCGCGACATGGATCAGACAATGACGCAGTAACGGGGGAGTGGGGAGAACAGGGGGGCCCTTGGCCATCCCAATGGATATGCTGAGGACCCAGAAAGAGGAGTTTTGTTTGAGGTGGAGGCTGGAGGGGGAGGTGTTTCTTTGTGGAGTGGGTGGTAGGTCTTGGGAGCCCTCAGGGCCTTTGGAGGGCAGATGCCTCGAAGATGCTGACCTGCTGGGATCGGCTTGGACACGGGCTCAGCCAGGTTGCTCTAGGCCCCTCCGCGGTTCCGGTCCCTGTGCGAAATGACACTGTCAGCGACACATCCAGGGAGCTGGGCCTCCCGTCTGGTGCCTTATCCGGGGGACTGAGTGGGCTGTGGATGGCTCCTTGGAGATAGTTGTTCTTCTTTTTTTGTTTGTTAATCCTCAACTGAGGATGTTTTTCCATTGGTTTTTAGAGAGAGTGGAAGGGAGGGGAGGAAACAGAGAGAAACATGGGTGTCAGGGAATCATATTGATTGGTTGCCTCCGGCGCACACCCGGACTAGGGCCGGGGGAACCTGCAACCAGGTGCATGCCCTTCACCGGAATCGAACCCGGGACTCTTCAGTCCGCGGGCCAGCGCTCCATCCACTGAGCCACACCAGCGAGGAGATGGTTGCTCTCAATGCAGGTGACAGTGGGCTCAGCCTCCAGGGAGGCGAGCGAGATATTGACCAGACAATGACGCATAAGCCGGACTCCAGGCAGATGGCGCCCAGAGCACCGCCTGGGGACAGAAGGAACCACCCCGCAGCCCATGGGCCTCTTCCTCCCAGGGCGGGTCCCTTGGTCTGTTCTCTCCCCCATAGGCGCCCCTCAGAGCGTCCCTTACCCAAATGCGCCAGAGGGGGGCGCTGCTGCCTGTGAGGGAAACCAGGTGAAGTCCCAGGAGCGCGGGTGAGTGGGGCCCGGCTCCCCACCCACGGGCATCACAAAGCGGGCGCATCGCAGCTGCGCGCAACCTAAAGCGCAGTGTGGCCCCGCGCCCTGCTCCTCCCGGTGCAGCTTCCTAGGGGGGGTCTTCCCCGCGGCAGAGCGTCCTTCGCGTCTCCAGGCAACGATGGTGCGGGGGGCGGGGCTGGGGGGGGTGGCACCAGCGGCCTCATTTGCATACGCCGCGGCTCGGGCCAATGGGCGGCGCGGGGGCTTTGGAACGCGGTCTTGCCAACCAACCGCGCGCGGGTGCGGGAGTGACCGCGGCCCTGGAGGCGGGCCCGGCGGAGCCCAGCGTCGGGGTAGGGGTGGGGGGTGGGGGGACCAGCCTGGGGCCGGTTCCCACGGCGGCGCGTGTCCGAGGGGCCCGGCCCAGCATAGAGACCACGCTGTTTTGGGGCGCTGGCCGCGATGTCGCTGGGGAGGCTGAAGAAGCCGTTCCTCAGAGCCAGCCAGGTGGGGGCGCGGGAAAGTGGGGGGCCGGGTCCCCGACGCTCCGGGGCCTCTGGGGCTCCAGATCTGCCCGCCCACAAGTGCGCGGGGGTGAAGTGAGGGTCTGGGGGCTGAGGACGTGGCGGATCGCAGGGTCTCCGAGCGGAGAGGGGGGCGACCGGGGACCCCGCTCGTGCCTCTCCCCTCTTCCCACGCGCTGGAAGGAGGACGCAGGGAGTGCGGGGTCCCCGCGGGCATATGCGGGCCGGGACCCTGAGTCCTGTCCCCCATGGGCCAGGGGCTCCCCGCGGGTGCACCCAGCGATGGACCCGCTGGACCGCGCCTCCCTCCGGCCCAGGGTTCCCCACCGCTGTCCTTCCTCCCCCTTCGTCTCTCCAGGTCGCCCCGGTCTGGCCCCCAGGTTGGGGGACACCTAGATGGGCGAGTCAATGGTGTTAGACACTCCCCCCCATCCCCCACGCACGCCCAGAGTATCGCAGACAACACTGCGGGGGCCATCCTGGAGGCCTTCCTGGAGGAGGAGGCGATGTCTTGGGAGAATGAAGTAGGAGGAGCAATTGGAGGTTGGAGGCTGAGAGAAAAGGAGGAAGGGCATTCTGTGCTGAGGAAACAGGAAAACTGGCCTGGAGGCGTGAGATCCCTGTGTGGGCCTTGGTGTGTGTGGATGGTGTGTGTGTGGAGGCGTTGGGGTGTGTGTGGATGGTGTGTGTGGGGGGGCGTTGGTGTGCGTGTGGGCATTGGATTGTGTGGATACTGGTGTGTGTGGACATTGGTGTGTGTGGGCGTTAGGGTCTGTGTGGATGGTGTGTGTGTGTGGATGGTGTGTGTGGACGTTGGTGTGTGTGGATGGTGTGTGTGTGTGTGTGTGTGTGTGTGGATGG
The DNA here is from genome assembly GCF_028538775.1 of Myotis yumanensis. Taxonomy (NCBI): domain Eukaryota; kingdom Metazoa; phylum Chordata; class Mammalia; order Chiroptera; family Vespertilionidae; genus Myotis; species Myotis yumanensis. The sequence continues at coordinate 11,886,037 of NW_027223771.1, read as the reverse complement.
TGTGTGTGTGGACGGTGTGTGTGGATGGTGTGTGTGGGCGTTGGTGTGTGTGGATGGTTTGTGTGGACATTGGTGTGTGTGTGTGTGTGTGTGTGTGTGGACGTTGGTGTGTGTGGATGGTGTGTGTGGGCATTGGTGTGTGTGTGTGTGTGTGTGTGGACGTTGGTGTGTGTGGATGGTGTGTGTGGGCGTTGGTGTGTGTGTGTGTTTGTGGACGTTGGTGTGTGTGGATGGTGTGTGTGGGCGTTGGTGTGTGTGGACGTTGGTGTGTGTGTGTGTGTGTGGACGTTGGTGTGTGTGGATGGTGTGTGTGTGTGTGTGTGTGTGGACGGTGTGTGTGGACGGTGTGTGTGTGGATGGTGTGTGTGGATGGTGTGTGTGGACGTTGGTGTGTGTGTGTGTGTGGACGTTGGTGTGTGTGTGTGTGTGTGTGTGTGTGGACGTTGGTGTGTGTGTGTGTGTGTGGATGTTGGTGTGTGTGGATGTTGGTGTGTGTGTGTGTGTGTGGACGTTGGTGTGTGTGTGTGGATGGTGTGTGTGTGGATGGTGTTGTGTGGACGTTGTTGTGTGTGTGTGTGGACGTTGGTGTGTGTGGACGTTGGTGTGTGTGTGTGTGTGTGTGTGTGTGTGGATGGTGTGTGTGTGGACGTTGGTGTGTGTGTGTGTGTGTGGATGGTGTGTGTGGACGTTGGTGTGTGTGGACATTGGTGTGTGTGTGTGTGTGTGTGTGTGTGTGTGTGTGTGTGGATGGTGTGTGTGTGTGGATGGTGTGTGTGTGTGGATGGTGTGTGTGTGTGTGTGGATGGTGTGTGTGTGTGTGTGGATGGTGTGTGTGGACGTTGGTGTGTGTGTGTGGACGTTGGTGTGTGTGGAGAAGCCAGTTTGTCTTCCAATCCTGCAGCCTCTTCCGGCCACGGCAGGGCTCTCCCTGTAAAACCAGTCATATCCCTGCTCCCCTGGACCTGCACTCCGGCTCCCCCTCCCCACCGCCCCCCAATGTTGCTGGAACCAGGTGAGGGCCAGCCTTTGGAATGCACATTCCTGAGGTCTCACCCTGCACCCCCCACACATTGGCTCCTGAAAAGCTGCTGGGATGAGCGGGTTCTCTTCTTGTTGCCTCAGTCCCAGGCCCGGGCTCTCTCTGCCCTCCATCTCTCCCCTTCCCTGGATGCTGCCTGGGCGATGTCGGGTTCCTGCTGGGAGCCCTGGGGGACAGGGTGCCCTGGGAGAGAGTCCTCCAGGAGGGTCAGGTGGCGGGGGATGGATGGTGGACGCCCCGCTGACTCTGGGCGCTCTGAGGGGTCCCTGGGGGCAGGCGCATCTCCTGTTTCTACTGGAGCCCCTCCCATGTGCTGTCACGCACAGGAGGAGCACAGTAAACATCTGTTGAGCGAGTGGCATTGTGCACCCTCCTATGTCCTCAGGTACGGTTACTCCTGCCGGTAATTTTCTTCAAGGACGGAGTCCAAAAGCAATGCAACAGGCCTGGCTGGTGTGGCTCAGGGGTTGAGCGTCAACCGTTGAGCCAGGAGGTCAGGGTGTATTTGTGATATCCATAAACGTTGCTATTCTATATTTCTATTCAGGAAGGTAATTTTCTCCTATATCGTTGTTTTGTTTTTATAAACAACTTGAAATCTATTGCATGAAAGGGCTGCAAGTGCACATTTGCTAACCAAGCAGAATACAGGTTTGTTGCTTTACAACTTGCACTTATGATTCCAGGACACGCAGCTGGTTGGTTAGTTGTCACAGCAATTCGGGGCCATTGCCCAAGCTGTGCAGAGAAGTTTGCATGAGATTTGGACTCGTAGCTACATTCCTGTAAAGCCCACCTTAGTTGCAAGTAAATGTGTCACCAAGTCTGCACAGATTTTTGATGGCAAAACGTCTAAATCTGATGCAATTGTCCTAAACTCAAGTTTTTAAATAAGTTGTTTTGCCCCTGTAATGCCATCCTGCCAGTAGATGGCGCTACAAAACACTGGGGAAGGATTTCCATGAGGCCAGCAGCTATAGGAAAAAAAAGACACCGTTTAACCCTGCTCTGAAAATACAAAGAATGCATTTAGAAGATAAAATATAACCCTTGTTGTAACCATTCATTACAGACAAACCAATAAGAGGGGGGAAACTAGACCATCTGAAAATTTTTAAACAGTTTCAGTGGTTCTCAACCTTCCTAACTGAACATAATGAGAGCATAGTGATTTATCACAGAAACAATATGTGATTATAGATGTGTTTTCCGATGGTCTTAGGCGACCCCTGTGAAAGGGTCGTTCGACCCCCAAAGGGGTCGCGACCCACAGGTGAGAACCGCTGGTTTATATGAATGAAAACACATGCTTAACACAAAATATTTTAGAACTGCACAGTGCATACTTTGAAATAAATTCTCACAGAAAGAAACAACCAATCATGGCAAGATGATAAGCAAATCCTTCAAGTACAAGAGATGGACGCACAGAAATTTTAAAAGATTTTAAAAAGCCACATCCACCATTTCAAAAGTTTTGCCTGTAAAGCAGTGGTTCTCAACCTTCCTAATGCCGCGACCCTTTCATACAGCTCCTCATGCTGTGGTGACCCCCAACCATACAATTATTCTCGTTGCTACTTCATCACTGTAATTTTGCTGCTGTTATGAATCGTCATGTAAATATCTGATATGCAGGATGTATTTTCATTGTTACAAATTGAACATCATTAAAGGATCGTGATTTATCACAAAAACAATATGTAATTATAGATGTGTTTTCCGATGGTCTTAGGCGACCCCTGTGAAAGGGTCGTTCAACCCCCATAGGGGTCGTGTCCCACAGGTTGAGAACCGCTGCTGTAAAGGGATAAAATTCAGCACGTCTCTAGCAGGGCAACAGAAAAAAATAAAAACCACAGGACCTTCTAAAAGTTTGTCTAAGTGCACATCCAAAGTAAGAATTAACACGAAAAATTTTCAACGAATATCCCTTAAAACTGTACGGAATGGATCCTAGAAAAAAAATGTTAGACATGTGCACAATGATTTATTAAAACTAAAACGTAAAAAGGATTTTTGTACATATGCTTCCAGATTTCAGGCATGGCATCCAAGTATACTTCATAGAAAATGCTGGAGCCAGGTACCAAGTCTTTACAACAAAGTAAACTAGCCCCCCACCCCAACCCCCACCCAGGTATTTTTTTAAAATTTTATTATTTTTATTTTTTTAAAAATATATTTTATTGACTTTTTACAGAGAGGAAGGGAGAGGAATAGAGAGTTAGAAACATCAATGAGAGAGAAACATCCATTAGCTGCCTCTTGCACACCCCCTACTGGGGATGTGCCCGCAACCAAGGTACATGCCCTTGACCGGAATCGAACCTGGGACCCTTCAGTCCTCGGGGCCGACGCTCTATCCGCTGAGCCAAACCGGTCAGGGCCCCCACCCAGGTTTTGCTACAGAATTAGCAAGTTCACTCCCTCCCCCCACAAAAAAACACAAATTAAAACAAAACATTTTGCTAGCATAAAAACGACCAAGGTCCAAGTAATAATAAAAAAAATGAGAGTCCGCCCTGACCAGTTTGGCTCAGTGGATAGAGCGTCGGCCTGGGGACTGAAGGGTCCCGGGTTCGATTCCGGCCAAGGGCATGTACCTTGGTTGCGGGCACATCCCCAGTGGGGGGTGTGCAGGAGGCAGCTGATCGATGCTTCTCTCTCATCGATGTTTCTAACTCTCTATCCCTCTCCCTTCTTCTCTGTAAAAAGTCAATAAAATATATATTTTAAAAAAATAGAGTCCATCAATAACTAACACAAAAATGTGTACGTGGGCAGAGTCCGTCTTCGGAGGGAGAGAGGAGAGGTGGCAGGCAAGCAGGGCAACACCCCTGAGGGCCAGCAGCCTTAGAAGCAGCTCCCCCCCACCCCCCCCCCACCCCCGCCACAATGGGGAAGGCGGTGGGAGGGAAAGGGACTCGGGGGTTGACCTGAGGGGGGTGAAAACAGCTACCCCTAAGGCAGCGGTTCTCAACCTGTGGGTCGCCTAAGACCGTCCTGCGTATCAGATATTTACATGACGATTCATCACAGTAGCAACATGACAGTGATGACGTAGCCACGAGAATAATGTTATGGCTGGGGGTCGCCACAGCATGAGGAGCTGTATGAAAGGGTCGCGGCCTTAGGAAGGTTGAGAACCACTGCCATATAGGAACAAGGGCTTAGCAGTGGTCGGCAAACTGCGGCTCGCGAGCCACAGGCGGCTCTTTGGCCCCTTGAGTGCGGCTCTTCCAGAAAATACGGCCGCGCACGGACAGTGCGATTGAAACTTCGTGGCCCGTGCGCAGAAGTCGGTATTTTGCAGAAAAGCCGCACTCAAGGGGCCAAAGAGCCGCATGTGGCTCGAGAGCCGCAGTTTGCCGACCACTGGCTTAGGGTGTTTGACAGGTGTGGATCGGTGGTCCAATGTATAGTCCACGTAAGGTGCCTGGTCAGGCCCTCGGGTATATGGGGCTGCAGGTGCCGTCATACTCCGCCCACCAGCTGGGGGGGAAGGGAGGGTCCATCAGTCAGGGGCCTAAGTAACAGGAGCGCTTGGTCTGGGGGTTCCCCCCACCACACGGCCGTCAGGGTCCCAAATCCCTCCAAGGGGCCGCGCAGGCCCGACTCCCGCGTCTGCACATTGAGGCCGCCGAGGAACAGCTCACACAACCGGGAACGCTCCATCTCCAAGGCCCCCCTGCGAGATCCGAGGTTCACTGTCTCCGTTATGGTGTCTGAGGCCTCTTCACAGATGGGGCCCAGCCTCTGCTGGAGCCGCCACCGCTGATCACCGACGGGGAAGGGACGGAGGTAAGGGGAGGGGAGGGGAGAGATGCCGGCTAGAGGGCGAGCCGAGGAGACTGCAAGACAACCAAGGCCGCAGCTACCGCCCTGAAGTTCTTTAGGAGGGTATCTATAATAACAAAAGCGTAATATGCTAATTAGACCGGATGTCCTTCCGGACATCCTTCCAGACGACCTTCTGGGCGAAGCCGGGATTGCGGGGGAAGCCCGGGTCCCCGGTGCCAGAGGGAAGCCGGTGCCGGCAGCTGGGCCAAGGAAGGCCTCCTCTTGCACCAATTTCGTGCACCAGGCCTCTAGTCATTCATGGTATTGCACATGTCTACAGTGTGGGTCTATGTGAACCTGGTCATAAGCCCAGCACCTGAGCGCCCAGCAGAGGCTGGGAGTGTTCTGCACCAGCGTGTTTCTGTGCTTGGGTTATCTGTATGTTTCTCTCTGAGTCTGGGCACCCCCACAGTGGGCAAGTGCATAGGCAATCTCTGGAGAGGCATTATAGAGACACCCTCCTCTACATCAATACGTTCCTCTTCCCCACCCCCAGGTGAGCCCTTCTTCCCTTCCAGGCGCCTGGTGTCCCTCTGGAGGTCCCATCTCAGGGCTCAAGGATGGATTAAGCATAGGGTCAGTTCAGAGAATTCCAGACTGTGGGAAGGTGGGGAATTGAGGAAGACTCTGATGACAGACAGGAGATACAGAGTGGGGATGGGTAACGTTTGTGAAGGACACTGGTCTTTGTGAAGAAGTTGGAGGATCCAGGATACTTGGAAAGGAATACGAGGATGAGGTCATGTGGAGCAAAGCTGAGGGGGAAGATTTCTAGGCTCCTCAGTCCCCGCTGATAATGAGGAACTGGGCATCCCAGGAGAAGGGTGTCCCTTGCCATGTCAAAGCTAGGCTGACAAATAATAGAGGAGGGTGCCTGGGGCTTCATGGAGCGTCACTGTTGGGATTCCTGGCTCTGGTCATCTACTGGGTGTGCATGGCCCACCCAACTCTGGGGCCAGGAGGATGAATTAGGACCAGTGTGGAGAACCATCCAGGGACCCTTTAGCACAGGTTCATACACAGAACAAATGGAAAGCACAGGATCACCATTGATGTCAATGTCAGCATTTTTCACCATCATCCTCACTGGGAGCCTTCACCAGGGCCATGCAAAAGAAAGGAAACTCGGAAGCAGGTACTGACTGATGTTAGTTGAAAAGAACAGGGATGCTGGGATGCTTTCAGTCCTATACCCTTCCCAGTAAACACTCTTAACACGTGGGTCTTCACCTTGACCAGAGTAGGGGAATCCAGGCAGCCAGGGATGTTCCCAAAGTCACACTCAGAATTGGTGTTGAGGTTGCTGCCCATGACATCTTACCAAACTCCGTATTTGGATGTTCACTCCTTTGAATCTTGAAAGTGATGGTTTTGGGGCAGCTTGGGGACAAAATCCTGACTGACTACCAATCCCCACTCCTCTCCTTTGCCCTTGCACAGCGCAAAAGAGGTTGGCACTATATGGTCGCCTTAATGAGGCCCATCAAGTATACCAGGTTCTGCTGCGACTCCCTGAGGTTGGCTGAAGCGCTGTGATGTGCTTTGACCTAAGAAATGTGGGAGTGAAGCCTGTCACCACTAACAGAAGACTGGAAACACTGAGACTGGCCACCCCCTCTGTCCATCTCTGATAATGTCAACAGGTACCTACATGGTGGCTCCTCCTTTATTCCGGTCCCAGGAGAACCAGAATGGACATGTGGTATGAACAAGAAAGATAACTTCTCTATGCAAAGCCACTAAAGCTTTATGGGTGTAACATCTGGCCAATCCTAATGGTTATGAAGTAGCAACTCTACTCTCTAGGAGACCTTGGTGTTAATCTCAGCCTAACATTAGAGGCCAGACCTCCGTTGTAGACACATGGTTTTGACTTCTAGTCCTGCCTTTTATTTACTCTATCATCAGGTAATCCACATTCAGTCTCTGAGCCTGGATTTACTCTCTATGAGACAGAGGTTCAAACCATTCAGGTTGACACATCACCTGGTTGCCTCCTGTACACATCCTAACCTGTGCCTGTGATGAACTCTGTAATGGAGGTACATACACTTGACCGGAGTCAACCTGCAACCCTTCAGTTGAATGGACAACTCTCTATCCACTGAGCCAAACCAGAGAGGGCTCACATGTACACTTTTTAAACATGCCCTTTTGATGTTTCCATTCATGCCTGCATTCCTGAAACCAAGTTCCTCCTGCCCTCCTCAGTGCTTCTTTCTTGGCAAATAATATAACTGATTCGAGGACCCATTCTGTCTTTGAAATAGCTTATTTGAAATCTATCCATATGAGGAAAACACTTATGAAAGCCCATGAATCCTATTCTAGCCTCCCATCATCTACCATGATAGTTGTTCTTGTATCTATTTATCCGTAGGTACATTAGTGGGTTACTTAACGTAAAACACCCGATATGTCAGGATGCGCCCAGATAGCTCAGTGGGTCAGAGCATAATCTCAATAACGCCAAGATTGCAGGTTCCACCTCCAGTCAGGGCACATGCAAGAAAATGTATGACCCTGGCAGGCCCACCATAATCCACTGTAGGAAGTTACAGGAACAACAAATTAATGCTTCTATCTCTCCCTATGTCTCTCTCAAATCAATCAATATACATGTTTTATTCTCCCAGTCAGTCCACACACATGTGAACACCAGCACAGCTCAGGGACCCCATGGTGACATGCAGCCAGGGTTGTCATGAGGGTTAACCATGCAATCACCCAGGGAACAGTGTGGGAGGTGCCCCTGATGTCAGTGTGGAGGGTGGCGAACCCACCCAGGGTGATGGCATCTGTGCTCCCTGAGACTAAAACCTAAGGGGCCGGGTGTAGATCTGGGTCTTGACATTCCCCTTGAGGTCTCTGCACCTTCCAGCCAGGGCTGGAGACTGGGCTGTTTCAGAATTCATGTGGTTGAGGAGCTCAGATTCCTCTCAGGTGTCAAGGCCGGGAGCAGCAGTGGCAGCAGGGCAGGTTTGTATGGGCAGGAATAAGCCCGGGCTGTTGCCAGGGAGAGTTGGTGCGGGACCATGTGCGTGGACCTGAGGCCGCTGTAGTCCCAGTTCAGGCTGGTGTCTGCTCTGTTCTTTGGGGCCATGGTTAGTGCGAAATGGAACATAAGTTTCCAGGGCAGTCATGACCTGGGAGTTGGCATGTCCTTCAAGAAAACTTGAGACTCAGTCATACCCAAACTAGGCCGCTGTAATGAGGTGCTCCAGCCATTGACCTGCCCAGGGAGGGAGAGGAGCAGTCTCTGCAGAGGCTGATGCCCTGTCTGCCCAGCGTGATGGGCTGCAGGCTGCTCAGACTCAGGGTCCCCTTGTGTGATGCAAGTGTCTTGAAGTTTAGCCACTAAAATTGTAGATATTTATCAATCTAAGGAAACAAAATGCTCCTCTTTTTTCCTTATTGGGTCAACATCCACCGTGGCCTGGCCAGTGTCGCTTAATGGTAAGAGTGTCAGCCTACACACATGAAGAGTGTGAATTAAATCCTTGGTCAAGGGCAAGTACCTGGGTTCCAGGTTTAATACCTGAAAACTATTGGGGGCTCATGCAGGTGGAATCCAGTTGATGTGTGTCTCTTACTTCCAAGATATTCTCTCTCTCCCTTCATCCCCCCTTCTTCCCTCCCTCCCTCCCTCTCTCCCCACCCCATCCCCACTCTTCCACTCTGAATAACAATCAATGGAAAAATATCCTCCTGTGAGGATTATGAAAAACAAAATAGAACCACCCACCACCACTACCCTGAGAAGGGGCCTCTGCCTGCACAGCCCACCTCTCCTTGTGCTCTCTTGCCTTTTCCTGGGATGTTCCCACTGCAGCTTGGACACGCTCTGTTTTCCCCAGGAGTTGGCAGAGAGGAGCCCCAGGCAAGGTCCGGGAGGAACTTGGGTTCTGTGTCTCCCTGAGAGGAGCTGGCCAGGGCTCTTCTATCTCCACCCAGAGGTCTCTCCAGCCTGCTCCTCCCCACCCCCCAGGCACCTGGCTCACTGCATCTGCACCTACTTCTGTATTCGGGAGAAGCCCATGATGCTTTGGGCCCACAACCCAGTTCACCTTTGGAAAGCCCTGCCTCTGGCCAGTACACTCACACCCCTGAAGTTTTTGTATTGTTTGAATCTCTGTTTTTGCATCTTTGGGGTAATTTTCCACTTTGATTTTATTAAAAATAAAGCTGCCCCCTCCACACACACGCACACACAGCCAGTCCCAGAGGTAGCATGGATTCTCCAGGAAATGGTGCTGTGTTTTTAGTGACGAGAACATTTGGCTATACATTGGCAGAGAATGTAACCTAATGGTTTTGTGAACTGTGCTGGCCCCTCTAGGGTGTTCAGCTTAAGGTTGATGCTCAACAGGCAAGAACTCAAAACTAGAGGAAGGATAACCCTCTAACCCAGTGGTCGAAAAACTGGGGCTCACGAGCCACATGTGGCTCTGTGGTCCCTTAAGTGTGGCTCTTCCACAAAATACCACGTGTGGGCGCGCATGTACAGTGCGATTGAAACTTCGTGGCCCATGCGCAGAAGTGGGCATTTTGAGTCTACCAATCCCAGGCTGTGACTTTAGTAACCAGTCAGCACTCCTGTTGGTTCTGATGGCATAGACTACACTGCTTGCCAATATTTCCTGCCCCTGAGGCAAGGCTGTTGCCCCAGCATATGAGAAGCGACGTGCGACAAACGGCTCTTTTCTAATGTGTACTCTTTGGTGAGGTCTGATGTACATATAAATCTGTGAACCATCACACATGAGAGAAACTTATCTCTAATATACACAGTGGAGCAAAAATAGATTTAAAAATTCAAGCACCCAAAACAGAGTTTATTCTTTTTAAAGGTATTTTAAACATCACTTTCATCGTTTCTTTTAGGGAAATGGAAGGGAGGGTGAATGAGAGAGAAACATCTAAATGAAGAGATACATTAATCAGCTGCTTCCTGCTGTCCCCTACTGGGGTTTGAGGAGGGCATGTGCCCTGACCTGTTCCAGTCACCTGTTAGTGTGGGGGATGGTGTCCAACCAATTGAGCAACACTGGCCAGTGTTATGCCCAGATTTCAAGATCCCCAACAGACCACCGGGGAGCCGGCCAAGTCCGATGCAAAAGCAGAGAGTCCTTTATTTGAGCTAGCTCGGCTCCCCCACCTCGCCGACGGCAGGAAGCAGAGAGAGGCCGCCATGGGAAAAAACAGGGTTTTAATAGGTGGTGGAGTAAGGGGAGGAGAGCTGACTGTGGGCCCTGCCGATTGGCCAGGCGCAAGCCGGGTCTTATTACATAGGATGCGGTAATTTTTATGGCGTGCACATCCCTCGACTGTCATTGGTTAGTTTAAAGAAATCCCGGGCATGGCCAGCAGAGGCCTGGGCTTCCAAGAAGAAGGAGGTCTGAGTGCATGGCTACTGCCCCAACATGGAGGATATGGGGCAAGATGGAGGGCATAGCCCTCACCCTTTCAGCCAGGGCAGAGTAAATTTTTTATTATTATTTGTTAATTATCGTATTAATTTATATACTAACAACTCTATATCTTCTTTTGTCACACCCTGTATTTACCTCCTGCCCTTTTATAACACCTCTCTCTCTCTCTTCCTTTCTTTCTTTCTCTCTCTCTCTCTCTCTCTCTCTCTCTCTTCTCCCCCTCCCCCAGTCCTCCATCCAGGCATTGATTTTTCTTCCATTACAACACATTAGTTCTTATTTTTTATATTATTACAGGCACTATGATGTATGTGCTCTCTAACAAATATTGGTTTCCTCCATGCTGCACAGTTATTTTGAGAATCAACACAAACACTTATGTGAATAGTTATTTTGTTTATTGCTGAGTAGTATTGTGATCTGTGAGTTACCACTTTAACTAATGATCTGTCTATGATTTTGTTCATTCCCAGGGCTGGGAGAGTATAAATAAATCTTCTGGGAATATTTGCATTCACTTCTTTATACAGATATATGTTTTACTGATCTCGATGTTGTAGTGTAGGTGAATGTGTTACATTGTAAGATATGTGGGACTGTGATCTAAAATGGTCATGCCCTTTGCCTTCCCATCCACCCACATTAATAAAAACTCCACTGTTTCTGCAACCCTGCCAGCACATCCAATGGTTAATCTTTATAGATACTAACCCCATAAATGAGTATAGTATTTACTCCCTTTCTTTTTACTTCTATTTACTGAAGATTTTTTATGGTGAGCATTTCTTTCATACATTTATTTACACTATCTTTATCACATTCATTAAAATGTCTGCTCAGAATCTTTTACCAATTTTTTAAATGAATTTATTACCTTGAGAGCATAATTCCAGGAAAAATAATCCAGTCAGAGAAAGCTAAGTATCACATGATTTCACTCATGAATGGAATGTAATGAACAACATAAACTGATGAATAAAAACAGATCAGGAGACAGACAAGATGCAAACAGACCTTCAAACCTCAGAGTGAAGGTAGGAGAGGGTGGCTGGGGGTGGGAGGGGTTAGAGATCAACTGAATAACTTGTATGCATATGAGCAGAACCATTGAACACAGACAGTAGGGGAGTGAAGGCCTGGGCTGGAGGGTGTGGGCCGTTTGGAGAGGAAAAATGGGTAGATATGTGATGCTTTCAACAATAAAGAATTTAAAAAGTAAACTGAACTTATTAATTTAAGCAATAGGACAGTGTACAATGTAAGACATGTTTGAAGTTCACTCATTTCTCATGGACTGTAATTACTTCTTTGCTATATGGAACCAGAGATATTAATTATTGCAGTGGAACACATTTTCTCAATTTTTAACCCATGTAGAATTTAAACGCACTTGGACCATACACTTACAGATTTAATCTGCATTGTTAACATTCCCCACCAAATGTAGTATGTCTAAGCATTTAATAATGCATTAAGTGAAGTCTGCTTTGTAATCTTTGTTAATATCCCTGGTGTAAATATTTTCATTGTCATGAGGTTCAAACTGCCAAAATGATGGCTCTGAACATGGACATGGTAAGATATTTCAGTGGCCCATCATTACATTGTATTTCTAACATGCTGATACAGCAGTACCAAATACGTTTAAGAACTTTTGCCGGGAGCCGGTCCATCCTTGCTCCTTGACACAGTCGCTGCAGGGAAGAAACATCTGCACAACATATGTTTCAAAGGGATCTGGCGTATATGGCATACTGTTCTTAATATGTTTGCTCCCCTTCTTGGTGCTATGTGTTTTAACCAAGGTCACCTCTCCGAGAAAGGTTGATTCCCCAGGTAGGGATTTTTCCCTGAAGTTAGGGAGGGAATAAAACCCCTTAACTAAGTGCCAGGTGGGTAGTTAATCACTTTAACTAAGAACAATCACGCTTAAGCCACATAATCTTTACTCCCTGGAATGGAGATAAGAAACGCCCTAACCTTTGCAATAGAAATTGATACGATTAAAATCAACTGGTATAAATACAGATGTAACAAGACGGTAAGAGACAGAACCTAGAGACGGAACCTAGAAACAGAACCTAACGAAAGAACCTGGCTGAAGAACCTAGAGACAGAACCTAGACACAGAACCTAGAGATGGGACTTGGCTGGAGATCCTATACAGAACCTAGAGAGAGAACCTAGCGAGAGAACATGGCAAAAGATCCTGGACAGAACCTAGACAGAACATGGCAGGAGAACCTGCAGAACCTGGCTGGAGAACCTAGTGAGAGAACATGGCAACAGAACCAGGCTGGAGATCCTAACCAGAACTTGGCCAGAGATCGTGGCTAGAGATCCTGGCTAGGCTGCTGATCAACTGAATGCTGCCTCCGTGTCATTCCTTCTTCGCCGACTCCGTCCACACCTTGGGGAACCCCTGGACCTGCTGGGGATGGACCCCAGCAAACTTTCATAATAAAACTAAAATTATTGGCATGCATCAAATATAAACCTTTCTTAAATTTGGATTCAAGTAGAAATGATATAAAATGGACATTTGAAAAACACAACATACCTTTTTGATGTTTCCATACGTGTCTGAACCCAAATTCCACCAGCCCTTATCAGAGCCCACAGACAGTGACACCATAAGGTGAAGCCAGTGGTGGTCAGTGGGGGCCTCCCTGAGACAATCTGGGAAGGGGTGGCAGAGTCCAGATGGAAGGCCTGCTGGGAGCATTCCCACCCCCCATTTGGGAGGTGAAGCCGGGTCACTGTGGCTGATTTGGACACTGGAATTAGAAAGGGGGTTCCTGGCTGGCATGGGGGCACTGTGGCAGGACTTGACCTTCTCCTCAGGAGGCCTCACAGTTTGCCTCCATCCCCAGGCTGCCTTCAGAAGGGCTGATGGGCAGCCCCTTTAGAAAAATCATTGCCAGAGGGAAATTCACAGTAAAGGGGCAGGATCTGCAATAGAAGAAATGCTATTTGAGATCATGAGGAGCCTTGGACATTTACAATACATCTGTCTCAGGAAATCATCTTTCAGATCCCAACACCAGCCTCCACGTGGTCTCCAGAGGATTCTCTGCTTTAAGAAAGACTGCAAGTTGGCTGACTCGTGCCTCCTGTGTCACTGGCCATATTTATAGACATTAAAACATGGGTTTCACCGGGGAGAGCACAGTTTCTACTTCACTATGGGCTCTGCTCGCTCTTGTGTCTAAAGTTATGTTGTAATCCCTCAGAAACAGCTTCTCCCAGGGGAAAGTTAATTTTTATCACCCAAACACTAACCGAAGTTAAAAGCAAAAACAGATGACTTTAATCAGAAACCATCAGATTTTAGGGATTAAATAAAAACAGGGTGGGGATCATGGCTATGACACTAATAGTGTGGGGTTTTTCTGAAATCCCTGATATTGATTCTTTATACTCTTACATGAAAGGAGACAGACTTCCGGTGAGCTCAGATGGTTGTGATAACTGTTCTAGAGAGATAGCGTTAGATTTAACCATATGCACTTGAAATATCAACACCTTAATGTTTTGATTCTGTCCCAGGGAATTGTTTATTAATCTTAGAGAGAGTGGGAGGAAGTGAGAGAGAGCGCGCAAAAAGAAGAAACATCGATTTAAAAAAAAAGGAACATGGATCAATTGCCTCCTCTTTGCTTTCTGAACAAGGATCAAATTTGCAAGCTAGTTAGTTAAGTGCCCTTATCATGAATCAAACAGGCCCCTAATTTGTGGGGCTGTGCTTTATGGGAGGATGCTCCAACCCACTGAGCCCCCTGAGCAGGGCAGCACCTTATTCTTAATGTTTCCTTTAGGAGAGTAAGCTAGTATGACTCAGCATTTGTGGGGTCCCAAACTTTCTGTGCTTTGGGAGGCACTTAATAATAGCAGAAAATCACTCTTTGTCCAGCATTGGGTTATTTTGCATTGCTGCCCAAGGCCTTGAAAGAAATTCTACATGAATTTGTGGTTCTAATTTTCAGCCTGGTGCCTCTCTTATTATTGAGTTCAATGGTCACCCAGGAGAGGAGTCCTTTGTTGTGCCCGTGGGAACAGTATAAATTATATTGTCTGTTCACAGTAAGTATTCCAGAATTCTCAGCAATGTTTAGGAGAATTCTCCCCCACATACTGTAAAGGAGCCCTGTGCCATGATGTATGAAATTTTATAGGCTGGTGTCACTTGTTGTAAGACTCTGTGGTTTAAATGGAACTAACATTAGGACAGAAACACTATTCATAGTGAGTGGGAAAGACCAGGAAATTAGATGAAAAGTGCCTGTTCTTTACGTTTTCCACAAATGATCCAAGGTCTGTGGCTTGTGTGATGTCTGCTTACAGACATTCTCAGGGCCTCCATAGCTGTTTTCTGTGGCTTACGTCATTGGCAGAGAAAATAAGCACAGATTTTTGGATTCCCCTGGCCCATCTAGGGTGTTCACTTCAAGGTTTCCTCACCTGGCAAGACCTCGAAGCTAGAGGAAGAATACTCCTATAATCAGTCCCAGGACGTATTTTTGTAACCGGTCAGCATTCCTGTGGATTCAGAGGGCCATAGTCTTCACTGCTTGCCGATATTTGCTGCTCCTGTGGCAAGGCTGGTCCTCCCAGGAAATTAGGGGAGAGATGGAAGAGCCCATATGTGGTTGTGATTTTAATTTCCTAACAAGACAGGGATATCCAGGTCTTTATTTGGAAGTACTTTTTAAAAGACTTTATTAAGCATATTTAAAACTGACATACAGCCGAAACCGGTTTGGCTCAGTGGATAGAGCGTCAGCCTGCGGACTGAAGGGTCCCCGGTTCAATTCCGGTCAAGGGCATGTACCTTGGTTGCATCCCCAGTAGAAGATGTGCAGGAGGTGGCTGATCGATGTTTCTCTCTCATCGATGTTTCTAACTCTCTATCTCTCTCCCTTCCTCTCTGTAAAAAATCAATAAAATATATTTAAAAAAAATAAAATAAAACTGACATACAGCAAAATGCACTGTTGTAGTATGTACTATTTGGTGAGCTTGGACATATGGATAAAGTTGTAAAAATGTCACATGTGAAATAAACATATATCTCACCCATGTGCAGGTTAGAGCAAAAGTAGGCTTACAGATGTGAGTATGCAAATCACAGAGTTTATTCTCTTATTTTATATAAGTCTTTTTCATTTTTAAAAGTAATTTTATTGACATTTGGAAAGAGAAGAAGGGAGAGAATGA
Source organism: Myotis yumanensis (assembly GCF_028538775.1). Classification (NCBI taxonomy): domain Eukaryota; kingdom Metazoa; phylum Chordata; class Mammalia; order Chiroptera; family Vespertilionidae; genus Myotis; species Myotis yumanensis. Next base: position 11,870,506 of record NW_027223771.1, on the reverse strand, counting down.
GAAATGGAGATATGAGAAAGGCATTGAACTGCTGCCTCCTGTCCACCACCTACAGGGCTTGCAGGTGGACATGTGCCCTGACCTGGGCTGGAACCAGTGACCTTTCAGGGCAAGGGATGGTGTCCAACCAACTGAAGTACATCGGCCAGGGAAGAGTTTGTTCTTGTGTTATTATTTACTAACTATTGTATTAATTTCCATACCAACAACTCTAAACCTACTTTACCACACCCTGTATTTACCTCCTGCCCTTTTATAGTCTCTCTTTCTGCCTTCCCCAGCTCTAAATGCAGTCATTCATTTTCCTTACTTTAAAAGATTAGTTCATATTTTTCATAATGTTCTAAACACTATAATTTGTGTATACTTGAACAAATATTGGACTCTTTCATGCTACAGAGTTGTTTTGAGATTCAACACTAATGCTTATGTGAAAAGCTTATTGTTTTTTATTGCTGAGTAGTATTGTGTTCAGGGAATAACCACTTTATTGATCTATGGTTTATGTTATTTCTAGGTTTGGGGCATTATAAATAAATTTGGGGGGAACTTGGGTTATGTTCTTCATACATATATGTTCTACTTATCTAACTGTTGTACTGTAGGTGAGGTTTTACTTTTTAAGACATGCAGAACTGTGATCTAAAATGGACATTCTCTTTGGCTTTCCAGACACCCACAAGAATGAAAATTCTAGTTTTTCTTTATCCATGTGAGCTCATGCAATATATAATATTTTTAAATTGCCAGCATGAAAATCATAATAGTGTTAACTTGTTTTGTTTCAAAATCCATCCCCCTAAAAAAATTTTATGCTGAGCATTTCTTTATGCATTTATTTGCATTGTCTTTATCTCTTTTGTTGAAAAGTCTGGTCAGAAACTTTTGCCAATTTTTAAAATGGATTTATGACTTAAAAAATAGGCAGAACGTTCAGCATCTAAGACATCTACATTCTTTCATCATCCCCGGCTTAAATGAATGTTCCCTCAAAATCTCCTGAACGCATGTTGTGAAATCTTTTCTGCATGAAGTCAAGAACACAAGCACCACAGGCCAACCTCACGCGGACGTGCTCCAGGCTGGTTTTGGCTGGGACATCTGCTATAAACACAGATCCAGGCATGACTTTGCTTACAAGACTTGGGAGACAGCGTGATGGCCCACACTCACTTTGCTGTTGATGAGTCAAATCAATCTTAACACGATTCATTTTTTAAATGTTTTTATTGAATCTTTAGAGAGAAAGGGAGAGGAAGAAACATCACCGATGAAAGAGAATCATTAATCAGCTGCCTCCTGCATTGCCCAACCTCCTAAGATGGAGCCGCCAACTTGGGCATGTGCCTCGACCTGAAATCAAACTCGTGATATATTGCTTCATGGGTACACACCCCACCACTGAGCAACACTGGCTGTGCACACTATTCTTTTGGGATTGTTGTTGACTGTGTTACAGATGTTCCCAAATTTCCCCCACACCCCTTACCTTTTTCCTCCCTCTCCCCTGCCCCCACCTCTTCTAGGCCCTCACCACATTATTGTCTATGTCCATGGGCTATGCATATATGTATATACATTATTGAATTTATTTTCATTGATTTTAGGGGGTCAAAGGGAGAGGGAGAGATCAAAACATCAATGATGAGAGAGAATCACTGATTAACTGCCTCCTGCACAACTCCATCCCCACACTGGGATTGAGCCTGCAATCCAGGAATGTGCCCTGACTAGGAAAAGAACCATGAGTTCCGGTTTCATAGGTCAATGCTCAACCATTGCGACACACCAGCTGGGCTTCATTATTTAAAATTTTTAAAAATACGTGTGAAAGGGCGAGGGCTAGGTTGCCCCAGGGTAGGGGGCCACATCCTACTCTGCTAGCCACACCCAGGCGGCAGAGCACAGTTCTTTCTCCTCCCCTTTCTCCAACCCCCCCCTATATAACCGGTCTTCGGGCGGGGTTGGGGCGCTCAGCCATTTGGTTTTGCCTTGATATGGATGGGGGGCCCAAGCTAGCTAGCTTGAATACAGATTCTTATGTTTTTACATCGAATTGGCTCCCTGATGTGGTTTCTTGGGAATCTTGAAATCTGGGCACAACATTTGGGGGCTCGTCCGGGGTTCCCAAGACCATGTAGGGACTTCCCCAATTCGTAGAATCTGCATGACCGCGGTAAGTGTCTGTATTATGTTTGTCTGTTCTGTGTGAGCTCACTTCTGAAATCTATATTCGCCCACATTGACCGTGGACGCACATGGAGGTCAAAGGGCGGGAGGAGTCGGGGGACGCCTCGATCCTCCATCTGTATTGGTAGCTTTGCTCCCGAGGTCGGGGGATCTGTAGGCGAGTAGCTTCGCCATCTGTATTGGTAGCTTTGCTCCCGAGGTCGGGGGATCTGTAGGCGAGTAGCTTCGCCATCTGTATTGGTAGCTTTGCTCCCGAGGTCGAGGGGTCTGTAGAAATCCCAATCTGAAAAGGTTTGGCATAATGCCGCCGTCTGTTTCTTCCATGGAATTGGAAGGCTGTTTCGAGCCCTGTTTGTCTGTCTGTGTTTTTGTTTTCTGTGGACTCTTTTGGGTATTGTGATTGATCATTTCAAGGAGATTGCGGGAGGCTTTAGAGCTCCCTCAGAAATTGGGAAATTGTTAGAAATTGAATGGATTGTTTGAACTCTGAGTAAATATCTGGTGAAAATATGTGAATGTGGAAGCAGGGGAGAGGTCCCTGCCCGCCCGCGCGCCTCCCAGGCAGGGAGGGTGATCGGGTGTCACTGTGCCTGGGGCCCCGGGAGCCGCTTGCTCTGCAGCCGGGGGCAGGCGTGCGGGAGCGGCGCGCGGCTGCCCCGGAGCCCGGCCACGCCGCGGGCCGGGTGGCTCGGCTGCGGCGCCGGCGGCCCTGGAGGCTCGGCCTCCGGCCCGGTCGGCGGCAGGCGCTGGGCCGGAGCCAGAGCCCGAGCGGCGTGGCCTGGAAGAGGCCGGAGGCCGGGAGAGGCGGCGGCAGCCCGGGCAGCCCGAGCCCCGCAGCCTGCGCTCAGCACCTTGAGCGGTGGCGCGCCTTCGGGGGGCGGCCCTGGAGGCTCGGGCCGGGCGCGGACAAGCTCGTTCGCGGAGCATGGCCGCGGTGGCGGCGGCAGGGTGTTGACCCCTGGGGGCTTGTGTCGAGCGAGTGGAGCTGGGCGGAGCACAGGGGAGCAAGGCCGGCGGGTCGCTTGCGGGATGCCGGAGCAGCGAGGCCCCCGGCAGCGTCGGGTCCGGGGGAAGGTCTGGGAAGGGTCCCCCGCGGAGCCTGAGGGCCGGACACCTAGCGGCGGCGGCGGCCGCGCGAGCTGGCCTCTTCCCATGGAGATCGCCCCAGCTAGAAATGTAAAAGTTTTAAAATGCATCCGGGATTTCTGTGCACGTGTAAAGGGAGAAGGGCCAGTTTAAAAACGAATGAGCATAGTTTTGGGCTGGGCCGGACTTTTGCTGTATGCAGAGTAGAGGCCCAGGACTATTTTGGTCTTGAAGGGATGGTCCTGGGGAATGTAATCAATTTACATCTGAAAGAAGGGAAAAAAAAAAAAAAAAAGACCAGAGGGGCCAGAGTCTGTTTACGGGACTCGAATGTGGTTTTCCAGAGCCCATTGGAGATAAAGAAATGGTTTGCTCTAGTTTACCTGATGAAAAATCTAAAGAACTGAATGTTTAACTTACCAGCTAAAAGTTTAAAATCTTTTTTAAGTCTGAAGTTACACCTTTTTTTGGTGGAGAGCAGGGCAGACACGCCCTTTCCCTAGCATGCAGGTGGTCCAATTCCGCCTGCAGTCATCTTTAGAAATGTTAATTTGCATTTCAATGGCTACACCTCTTGCCAACCAACATTCAAGCGGCCAAGAGGTGACTCCTTTGAAATCAGCTTTCTACTAGTATTGCTATCAGAGAACAGTTTAGAAGCTGCATAACTTGGCTGCCGCCATGTTGGCCACATGGATTGCCGTGCCCCTGGGGGCCGCCATCTTGAAACAGCAAAGGCCCCGCCCTCTGATTTAGTCGGGGGTGGAGCTTTAAGGCAAAGTTTTCTAAGGCTGCAAGCGTGCTTGCTTCGCGGATTTATTTTTAAACTAATCTCTTAAATCTAGAAAACCCTGCTTTCCTTAAACTAAAGACAATTAAAGGTTATAACCAAGTCTTTAAAAGGAACTGATAGCAGTAATCCAATTTCTAAAGTACAATTATTTCAGGTAGAAAAGGTAAATTCTGATAAAATGCTGACATTAGTCCTGGATGTCGATGCGTTTTCCATTCTGAGGCTGCACCAAGTGACCTGGCCTGAGGCAGCCAAGGAGCAACACAAGAGGGTGCTGGTCGGAATAGGAAGCCGGTTGGCTATGTAACCTGGTATATTTTGGATATCAGATGAAATGGGAAAAAAAATGGCAAAAATGGCTCCCAAGCGTTTATTTCCTGGGTACCGCTAATTTCATGGGCATGCCTAACAATGCTAACTGGAGCTTAGGGCTTATTTTCGCTTTATTACAGATAGACTTTATCTTTAAACATTGCATTTTGAAAATTTCTATGTCTCTTACATAAAACCTAAAAATTAAGACCAAGAGTTCTAACTGGAAGGCATGGCTTTAATATAAATAAATGATAAACCAGTGAGCTGGGACTGGTCACTGGTGGATTGTGAGAAGGACTGGACACTGCCTAACTTCTCCTTCCTTGGTACCCCTAAAACATCAGAGGGTACTTCTGGCCTTGATTTTCTTGGTTTTGGATTTGTTTGTTTGTTTGTGATAAATACCATTTCTATCTAAATAAGACATAGGTCAAGAATCCTGTCCTGAGATGTGGGAAAGGGAAGACCCTCACATCTGTTCCTGTCAGGCCCCCAATCAGGGGACTCGGGTGGTGTTCCTGTTATCTGCTCAAGAGCCCAAGGCTGTAAAAATACTTGTTCACTAAAAAGGTGTAAGTGTAAATGTTTATTTGATGTTTATAAGCATCTCTGTTGTTTACTGGGAACTTTGATTTTCTATGTGATATTCTGTGCTGGGTTAAAATTTTAGAATTCTGGGGTAATTTAAAAGGTATTTTGTGGCTTTTCTAATAACATTTAAGGATGGGGCTCAGTTCCCCGAGGCAAAGACTTAATGGGCCTTAAAATCTATAAAGATAAGCGGGAATGAAGCTGATAAAAGGTTTGGTCCTAGCGCACTCCCTTGAAAGAGGCCTGGTTGCTGAACCTGGTGAGGGCCATGGAGTAAAACCCTCGCGAGGTCTGAGAGTCACTGGAGCAGCCGGCCACCATGGGGCCCTGGGGAGAACCAGAGCTCCTGGTGTGTCGCCCAGAGGCAGTAGCCTCGGCTCCCCCACTGCCTGTGGGCCTGGAAGTGAAATTAAAGGCCCTGGTGCTCCTGCTGGTGCTCATGCTCATCTGCAGTCTGGTGCCCATCTGTGTGCTGCGCCGACCGGGAGCCAGCCCGGAAGCCTCAGCCTTCTGCCAGAAAGTCCTGAGCCTGGTAAGCTGCTTTGTCGGAGGTGTGTTTCTGGCCACCTGTCTCCTGGACCTGCTGCCTGACTAACTGTCTGCCATAGACGAGGCCCTGGCAGCCCTGCACGTGCGACCTGGGTCCATCACACCCACGTCCGATCAGCGGACCCATCCATGATCCGGAAAGACTTCATTACCAAATGGAGCATCGATCGAGATCAACGCAACCTGCTATGGCATGCTCGACCTGCCCGATGCTAGTAACATTGAATAGACTTAGATAATGCCTGCATCTTCATGGACATGGCTCCAAAGAGACAAGGACAATTCATAGGAAGGTCAAAAAATAGACTTTAGTATCACATATTTAGTAGCAGAAGATGTGGCTGCCTAAAGCGGCCATGATGCCTATATTATGTTTCATTGTATTGATGTGTTATATTGACCTTTAATTCTCTTGCAGGTTTGAATGTATGTTAACTGTCCTGGAAGGATACTATGTGGGGTGAACCCCAAAAAGTAAAAGGTGCCTAGCTGCCAAGAGGGCAGGTGCCCACCTGGGCAGGGAACAGTGCCCATCAGGTTTTGATCTCTGTTGAGAGACAGCTAACAGTTGGCAGCCTGTATACTGCTTGCAGGCCTTTATAACCATGCCCATGTCAGGGGTAGTCTGAAAAACAGCCTGTTTAGAATAGAAAGTCTAAGGCATAGTTACGCATAGAAAGAAAATTTAATGCCAACAATTAAAAGGAATTAGCAAGAAAAGTCAGCAAATCTTAAAGTAGATCATTATGTCTTTCTTCTTATGTAATTCCTCCAAAAGTTGGCAATGCTAACATGGCAATACATTTCTTTGCATAAATTCAATAAGACCGGTTCCTAATAGTGATTTTATTAACGGAAAACTTTGACTGGAGTATCATGTTTTAAAGAGCCCTGTCTGAGCTCTAAAGACTTGAAGCCAGTAAGAATGCCACGAAGAAAGCCTGGTATCCTGCTTGGAAGCTCTGAAGATGGCTGGCGCTGGAGTGTCAGGCCAATGCCCTACCATCACTGGCGGTTGGTAAGAAGAGGAGCAGTAGGAATGCCTCTACGTTCCTGCAAAACCCCCACACACTCTGGACCGCAATGGGTAGGAGAGCTACTGAAATGGGCCTTAAAGCCTGGAGCGTGGGCTCAGGTGGAATACAGGTGAAGAATTCACCTAACTCAGCAGATACTGCAGGCGGGCCTGATGGCAGCTGGATGGCATGGCTTCCTGGCCCTACGGGGCACATTAAGATTCAACCATGAGATTCCAGCAAAGGTAGTCAATCACCATTCTTGTTGTGTTTATGCAAACATCAGGACAGTAAATAAATTAATCTTGATTTAGCTTTTTGATAGCCATGGAGGAATTTTAAGAAGAAAAATCCTATTTCAATAGAAATTGTTAAAGCTAAAATGGTTTCTTTCCCCTCCACCAGACCATTTGTTAAAATATGCCCAGTACGGGCCTCTAGCAACGGTGGAATCAGTCCGTCTCATGATTGAGCCGGAAGTTCCAAGACAAAGGGGGGAATGAAAGGGCGAGGGCTAGGTTGCCCCAGGGTAGGGGGCCACATCCTACTCTGCTAGCCACACCCAGGCGGCAGAGCACAGTTCTTTCTCCTCCCCTTTCTCCAACCCCCCCCTATATAACCGGTCTTCGGGCGGGGTTGGGGCGCTCAGCCATTTGGTTTTGCCTTGATATGGATGGGGGGCCCAAGCTAGCTAGCTTGAATACAGATTCTTATGTTTTTACATCGAATTGGCTCCCTGATGTGGTTTCTTGGGAATCTTGAAATCTGGGCACAACACGTGTATTTTTTTTCCTGTTGATACTATTACGAATGTCTCCAATTTCCCCCCTGTGTATATATTCTTGGTGGATCTCTTCCAGTCCTCCTCACCCTCTTTTCCTCGGAGATCTGTCAGTCTGCTGCAGTTAGCCAGGCCTCTGGGCCCCTCTACTCCCTCCCCAGGCATCTCTTACTGGGCCACATCACCTTTTTAAAAAAACATATTTTATTGATTTTATACAGAGAGGAAGGGAGAGAGACAGAGAGTTAGAAAAATCGATGAGAGAGAAACACAGATCAGCTGAGTCCTGCACATCTCCCACAGGGAATGTGACCGCAACCAAGACACATGCCCTTGACCAGAATCGAACCCTCGACCCTTCAGTCCGCAGGCCGACGCTCTATCCACTGAGCCACACCGGTTTCGGCCTTGTCACCTTCATTCACCTGAGCCATTGGCTGGGATGCTAGCCCTGCCCTGAGAGGTCGAGAAAACTACATTACCCAGAAGGAACTGCACCCTTGTGGGCGGTGCTCAAGGGCATTTCCGTGTCTGCGCATCCGGTTAGGGCGGGACTTCCGCCTTCCTCCTCGCGGCGGCCATTTTAAACTTTTAGTTCTTTTTTCTCAGACTACCAGGCTTCAGGGCGCTGGTCGTGAGGAGGAGGCGGCCTGGGAGCAGCGTGTCTGCTGTGCGGGGTGTGTCTGAGGCTCTTTGAGCCCAACAGCCCGAGATTGGCGTCCCCGTGCCTCCCGGACTCCTCTCTGCTCACAGCGTCCCCGCAGCCGGACCCCATTTCCCCCTCCAGCCTTGGGGACCGGCCTCTCAGGTCCCGCCGCCCAGGTCCCAGCGCTCAGAATGGTGAGTCCCTCGTGGGTGACACATGGCTGAGGGGGGAAGAGGGGGAAAGGCCGCAGGGCCGCCTTGTGAGGACGTGATGGTGCGACTGCGCAGGGAGGACTCGGGACCCCGGGCCTGTTGTGGATGTAAACTTGCAGCCGTGGGCAAACTACGGCCCGCGGGCCGGATCCGGCCGGTTTGAAATGAATAAAACTAAAAAAAAAAAAAAAGAGAGACCGTACCCTTTTATGTAATGATGTTTACTTTGAATTTATATTAGTTCACGCACACACTCCATCCATGCTTTTGTCCCGGCCTCCGGTCCAGTTTAAGAACCCATTGTGGCCTTTGAGTCAAAAAGTTTGCCCGCCCCGGCGGAAGCCCTGACTCCAAAGGCCAGGACTAGGGCTTCATGACGTGGACCTGGTTTGTGGCAACCAGTGTAATGAGTGCGAGGTCCTCCAGACACAGGGTCCAGAATGTGCAAAGGCTTGGAGTGAGGAGTGAGCTGAATCAGGAACCTGCAGTCATATTTTTTAAAGTACAACTATATTTTTATTGATATTAGATGTAGAAAGGAAGGGAGAGGGAGAGAGAGAAACAGGGATGAGCAAGAAGCAAGGATTGGTTGCCACCTGCACAACCCCTACTGTGGATCCAGCCCACGACCGAGGCATGTGACCTCACCAGTGCGTGGGTCTATGCTCAACCCACTGAGACACATCAGCCAGGACTGTAGATCACTTTAATACAGGGAATCATGGTCAATTGGTCATGGTAGTAATAGCTCAGGAGTGACAGCGTGAACCTGAGGACTGGCTTTCTTTTACTTTTTTAAAAAATTCCTTTATTGATGAAGTTATTACATATGTGTCCTTATCCCCCCATTTACCCCCCACCCTCCCACTCATGCCTTCACCCCGCTATTGTCTGAGTCCATTGCTTAAGCTTATATGCATGCATACAAGTCCTTTGGTTGATCTCTCCCCCTTAACCCCACCCTCCCCTACTTTGCCCCTGAGGTCTGATGGTCTGATCGATGCTTCCCTGTCTCTGGATCTAAACTTTTTATTTTGATGTCGTCCCATTTGTATATTTTCTTTTTAGTTTCCATTGCCCTAGGAGCTGTATCGGTGAAGATATTGCGTCGGCATAGGTCTGTTTTTGTTCCTCAGTTTATGTTGGTCATTATATTACATGAATGAGTGAGATCATGTGCTATTTATCTTTCTCCGACTGGCTTATTTCACTTTAGCACAATGCTCTCCAGTTCCATCCATGCTGTTGCAAATGGTAAGAATTCCTTCTCTTTTACCACAGTGTAGTATTCCATTGTGTAGATGTACCACAGTTTTCTGATCCACTCATCCGCTGAGGGGCACTTAGGCTGTTTCCAAATTTTAGCTATGGTGAATTGTGCTGCTATGAACAGAGGGGTGCATATATCCTTTCTTTTTTTTTTTTTTTTTTTTTTTTTTAAAGATATTTTATTGATTTTTTACAGAGAGGAATGGAGAGAGATAGAGAGTCAGAAACATCGATCAGCCGCCTCCCGCACATCTCCCACTGGGTATGTGCCCGCAACCCAGGTACATGCCCTTGACCGGAATCGAACCTGGGACCTTTCAGTCCGCAGGCCGACGCTCTATCCACTGAGCGAAACCGGTTTCGGCCATATATCCTTTCTGATTGGTGTTTCTAGCTTCTTGGGATATATTCCTAGAAGTGGGATCACTGGGTCAAATGGGAGTTCCATTATAGTTTTTTGGGGAGACTCCATACCGTTCTCCACAGTGGCTGCACCAGTCTGCATTCCCACCAGCAGTGCATGAGGGTTCCTTTTTCTCCGAATCCTCGCCAGCACTTGTTGTTTGTTGATTTATTGATGATAGCCATTCTGACAGGTGTGAGATGGTACCACATTGTTGTTTTGATTTGCATCTCTTGTATGATTAGTGACTTTGAGCATGTTTTCATATGTCTCTTGGCCTTCCTTCTGTCTTCTTTTGAAAAGTATCTATTAAGTCCATTGCCCATTTTTTGGTTGGGTTGTTTATCTTCCTTTTGTTAAGTTGTATGAGTTCCCTGTTGATGTTGGAGATTAAACCCTTATCAGAGATAACATTGGCAATATGTTCTCCCATGCAGTGGGCTTTCTTGTTGTTTTGTTGATGGTTTCTTTTGCTGTGCAGACACGCTTTTTTAAAAAATATATTTTATTGATTTTTCACAGAGAGGAATGGGGAGAGAGAACTAGAAACGTTGATGAGAAAGAAACATCGATCAGCTGCCTCCTGCACATCTCCCACTGGGGATGTGCCCGCAACCCAGGTACATGCCCCGACCGGAATCAAACCTGGGACCTTTCAGTCCGCAGGCCGGCGCTCTATCCACTGAGCCAAACCGGCTTCGGCTGTGCAGAAGCTTTTTATTTTGATGTAGTCCCATTTGTTTATTTTCTCTTTAGTTTCCAATGCCCTAGGAGCTGTATCAGTGAAGACATTGCTTCAGCATTTGTCTGAGATTTTGCTGCCTGTGGATTCCTCTAGTAAAGTGATGGCGAACCTTTTGAACTCAGCGTGTCAGCATTTTGAAAAACCCTAACTTATCTCTGGTGCCCTGTCACATATAGAAATTTTTTGATATTTGCAACCATAGTAAAACAAAGACTTATATTTTTGATATTTATTTTATATATTTAAATGCCATTTAACAAAGAAAAATCAACCAAAAAAATGAGTTCGCGTGTCACCTCTGACACGCGTGTTATAGGTTCGCCATCACTGCTCTAGTATTTTTATGTTTTCCTGTTTAATGTTTAAGTCCTTTATCCATTTTGAGTTTATTTTTGTGTATGGTGTAAGTTGGTGGTCTAGTTTCATTTTTTTTGCATGTATCTGTCCAATTTTCCCAACACCATTTATTGAAGACACTGTCTTGACTCCATTGTATGTTCTTGCCTCCTTTGTCAAACATTAATTGAGCATAGTGGTTTGGGTTGATTTCTGGCTTCTCTATTCTATTTCATTGATCTATATGTCTGTTCTTGAGCCAGGACCAGGCTGTTTTGAGAACAGTGGCTTTGTAATACAGCTTGATATCTGGTATTGAGATCCCACCTACTTTGATCTTCTTTCTCAGGATCACTGCAGCTATTCGGAGTTTTTTTTTATTCCAGATGAATTTTTTGAATGTTTGTTCTAGATCTGTGAAGTATGCCGTTGGTATTTAATGGGAAAATACCCATTGAATGTATAGATTGCTTTGGGTAGTATGGACATTTTAATGATGTTGATTCTAACAATCCATGAGCAGAGTCTGTTCTTCCGTCTGGTTATGTCTTCTTCTATCTCTTTTTTCAGTTCCCTATAGATTTCCATGTATAGGTCTTTTACCTCCTTAGTTAAGTTTATTCCTAGGTATCTTAATTATTTTTGGTGCGATGGTCAACGGGATTGCTTTTTTAGTCTCTTTTTCTGTAAGTTCACTATTGGTGTATAGAAATTCCATACATTTCTTGGTGTTAATTTTGTATCCTGCTACCTTGCCAAATTCATTTATTAAGTCTAATAATTTTTTGATGGAGTCTTTAGGATTTTCTCTGTACAGTATCATGTCATTTACAAATATGGACAGTTTTACGTCTTCTTTTCCAATTTGTATGCCTTTTATTCCTTCTTCTTGTGTGATTGCAATGGCTAGTACTTCCAGTTGAGTAGGAGTGGTGAGAGTGGGCATCCTTGTCTGGTTCCTGTTCTTAGGGAAAATAGTTTTAGTTTTTGCCCATTGAGTATGAAGTTGGCTGTGGTTTTGTTATATGTGGCTTTTATTATGTTGAGATGTGATCTTTTATTCCCACCTTGCTGAGAGTTTTTATCAAGAAGGGGTGTTAGATTTTGTCAAATGCTTTTCCTGCATTAATTGATATGACTATGTGATTTTTATGTCTCGGTTTTTTAATGTGATGTATCACGTTTATTGATTTGCGGTTGTTGTACCATCTTTGCATCCCCAGGATAAATCCTACTTGGTCATGGTGTATGATCTTTCTGATGTACTGCTGGATCCAATTTGCTAGAATTTTATTGAGGATGTTGGCATCTGTTCATGAAGGATATTGGCCTGTAGTTCTTTTCATTGTGTTGTCTTTATCTGGTTTTGGTATTAGGGTGATGCTGGCTTCATAGAATGAGCTTGAAAGTGTTCCTTCCTCTTGACTTTTTTGGAATAGTATGAGGAACATAGGTTTTAGTTCTTCATTGAATGTTTGGTAAATCTCCCCAGTGAAGCCGTCTGGCCCCGAGCTTTTGTTTGCTGGAAGCTTTTTGATGACTGCTTCAATTTCTTTTATAGTTATTGGCCTATTGTGATTTTTAGATTCTTCCTGATTGAGTATTGGAATGTTGTATTTTTCTAGGAATATGTCCATTTCCTCTAGGTTGTCTAGTTTGTTGGAATAGAGTTGTTCATAGTATTTTTTAGCAATCCTTTGTATTTCTGTGGGGTCTGATGTAATTTTGCCTCTTTTCATTTCTGATTTTGTTTATTTGGGTCCTCTCTCTTTGCTTCTTGTTGAGTCTCTCTAGAGGTTCCTCAATCTTGTTTATCCTTTTAAAGAACCAGCTCTCGGTTTCAATGATCTTTTGAATTGTTTTTTTTTGGTTTCCATGTCATTGATTTTTGCTCTGATCTTTATTATGTCCTTCCGTCTTCTCACTCTGGGCTGTTCTTGTTGCTCTTCTTCTAATTCTTTAAGTGGTAGAGTAGATGATTTACTACCATTTTTCTTGTTTTTTGAGGTAGCCTGTAGAGCTATAAACTTCCCTCTCAGGACTACTTTCATTGTTTCTCATAGATTTTGGATTGTTGTGTTTTTATTATCATTAGTTTCCGTGATGTTTTTAATTTCTTCTTTGATGTCTTTGGTAACCCAATCATTGTTTAATAGCATGCTATTCAGCTTCCAAGTGTTTGAATTTTTTGGATTGTTTTTATTGTAGTTTATTTCTAACTAGAGGCCCGGTGCACAAAAATTTGTGCACTGGGGAGGGGGATGTCCCTCAGCCCCACTTGTGCCCTCTCTCAGTCTAGGACCCCTCAGGAGATAACGACCTGCAGGCTTAGGCCCACTCCTGGGTGGCAGAGGGCAGGCCCAATCCCTAGGTGCCTGCCCCGCAGCTCCTGGTCGGGCTCAGAGCAGGGCCGATTGGGGAGTTGGGGCACCGCCCCCTGTCATGCACAGAGCAGGGCAGATCAGGAGATTGTGATGCCACCCTCAGTCACGCTCAGGGTAGGGCCGATTGGGGGGTTGGGGTGCCGCCCCCTGTCACACTCAAGGCAGGGTCGATGGGGAGGTTGCGGCACCACCCCCTGTCACGCACAGAGCAGGGCGGATCTGGGGGTTGGGTCGCTGCCCCCGTCACGGACAGAGCAGGGCCAATTAGGGGATTGGGAGCTCCCCCCTGTCACGCACAGAGCAGGGCCGATCAGGGGGTTGGGAGCTACCCCTTATCACGCACAGAGCAGGGCCGATCAGGAGGTTGCGATGCCACCCTCAGTCACGCTCAGGGTAATGCCGATTCGGGGGTTGGGGCGCCGCCCCCTTTAACACTCAAGGCAGGGTCGGTGGGGAGGTTTGGGCGCCGCCCCCTCTAACCCACAGAGCAGGGCCAATCAGGGGGTTGGGGCACTCCCCCCTGTCACACTCAGGGCAGGGCCGATGGGGAGGTTGTGGCTCCACCGCGTCACACACAGATCAGGGCCCATGGGGGTTGGGGTGCCACACCCTGTCACACACAGTGAAGGGCCCATCAGAGGGTTGGGGAGCTTCCCCTTATCAGGCACAGAGCAGGGCCGATCAGGGGGTTGGGGCGCCTTCCCCTGTCACAAACAGAGCAGGGCAGATAGGGAGGTTGTGGCGCCGCCCCCTGTCACACACAGAGCCGCAGGGCGATCAGGGGGTTTGGGCACTGCCCCCTGTCACGCTGCTCCATGAGCCAAGAGGCCTTGTGGCTCCACTGATCCCACTGCTAGGAGGCCTCGCTGCTCTGCTGATCCCGGTGCTGGGAGGCCTCGTGGATCCACTGATCCCGGTGCTGGGAGGCATATTACCCTTTTACTATATAGGATAGAGGCCGGGTGCTCGGGTGGGGGCCTGCTGGTTTGCACTGAAGGGTGTCCTGGATCAGGGTGGGGGTTCCGCTTGGGTGCCTGGCCAGCCTGGATGAGGGGATGATGGCTGTGTGCAGCTGGTCACACCCCCTTCAGGGTGGGGGTCCCCACTGGGGTGCCTGGCCAGCCGGGGTGAGGGGATGATGGCTGTTTGCAGCTGGTCACACCCCCTTTAGTGTGGGGGTCCCCACTGGGGTGCCTGGCCAGTCTGGGTGAGGGGCTGAGGGCCGTTTTCAGGCTGGCGGGTGACTGAAGATCCCACCCTCTCTTTTTTTCCTTTTTTTTTTTTTTTTATTCTGGGATTTATTTACCTTCTATGGCTTTCACTCTAGCTGAGAGCCGGCTTTAGCTGTGAGACCTCGGCTGCTGAAAGCAGGTTTCTGGGCTTTGTTTACCTTCTGTATTTGAAACTTTATTGCGACTCCAGCTCTGAGATCCCGGCTGGCTGAAAGCAGGTATCTCGGGTTTTGTTTAGCTTCTATATTTGTAGCAGTGTTTCTTAGAGAGCAGCTCAGAGCCCAGCCGCAGCAGGCGGGGAAGCTCGGCTTCCGCCGTCACTGAAGCAAGCAAGCCTCCTGTTCGCGTCATTTACCTGGCTGCCGGCCGCCATCTTGGTTGGCAGTTAATTTGCATATCACCCTGATTAGCCAATGGGAAAGGCAGCGAAGTTATGGCTAATTACCATGTTTCTCTTTTATTAGATAGGATGTTATGCCATTGTGGTCTGAGAAGATGCTTGATATGATTTCAATCTTCAATTTGAGGAAACTTTGCTTGTGACCCAATATGTGGTCTATTGTTTAAAATGTCCCATGTGTACTTAGAAGAACTTAAATTCCATGGCATTGGGGTGAAATGTTCTGAAGATGTCAATTAAGTCCATCTGATCTAGTGAGTCATTTAGGATTGCTGTTTCTTTGCTGATTTTTTTGTCTAGAGCATTGATCCAGTGATGTCAGTGGTGTATTAAAGTCCCCTACTATGATTGTATTGTTGTCGATCTCTCCTTTGATATCTTCCAGGAGGTTTTTTTAATGTATTTGGTGCTCCTGCATTGGGTGCATATATTTTTATCAGGGTTGTCTCCTCTTGTTATATCGTTCCCATTAATATTATGAAGTGGCCATCTTTATCTCTTGTTATGGCCCTTATTTTGAGGTCTATTTTGTCAGATGTAAATATTGCTACCCTGGTTTTTTTTTCATTTCTATTTTCCTGAAAGATATTTTTCCATCCCTTCACTTTCAGTCTGTGTGAATCCCTTGTTCTGAGGTGTGTCTCATGTAGACAGCATATATATAGGTCATGTTCTTTTTATCCATTCAGCTGCTCGATGTGTTTTGATTGGAGCATTTAGTTCGTTGATGTTTAAAGTTACTGATAGTTATTTGTAGCCAGTTTTATTTTTTGTGTCTGTGTTCTTTCTTCCCTTGTTATTTCTTCTTTTTACACCATTCCCTTTAGCATTTCTTGCATTGCTGGCTTGGTAGTGATAAATTCCCTTAGCTTTTTTTTGTATGTGAAGATCCTTATTTCCCCTTCAATTTTCAATGATAGCCTTGCTGGAGAGAGTATTCTTGGACTTAGTCCCTTTCTTTGTATCACTTTGTAAATTTCCTTCCATTCTTTTCTGGCCTGATGTGTTTCTGTTGGGAAGTCATTTGATAATCTAATGGTTTAGAGCTCTTGTACGTAACTTTCTGTTTCTCTCTTGCATCCTTTATGATTCTCTCTTTGTCCTGAACATTTGCCATGGTAATTATGATGTGTCTTGGTGTGGGTCTTTTCGGGTTCTTCTTGTTTGGGACTCTCTGTGCTTGCATGACTTTTTTCTTTTCCACATCAGGGAAGTTTTCTTTTTTTTCTAAATATATTTCATTGATTTTTTACAGACAGGAAGGGAGAGGGATAGAGAGTTAGAAAAATCGATCAGATGCCTCCTGTGCACCCCCCACTGGAGAAATACCTGCAAACAAGGTACATGTCCTTCACCGGAATAGAATCTGGGACTCTTCAGTCCACAGGCGGAAGCTCTAGCCACTGAGCCAAACTGGTCAGGGCCAGGGAAGTTTTCTGTCATTATTTCTTCAAATGGGTTTTCTAACCATTGTTCCTCTTCCTGTTGTTCTGGCACCCCTGTTATTTGTATGTTGATCGGTTCATGTTGTCCCATAGCTCACTTAGGCTCTCCTCCTGTCTTTTAATTTTTTTTTTCCAATTTCAGTTCACTTTGGTTGTGTTCTGCTTCCCTGTCTTCTAATTCGCTAATTCGGTCCTCCACTTCTCCTACTCTACTGCTGAAACATTACATGATGTTTTTATTGCAGCTATGTCATTCTTTATTTCTTCTTGATTCTTACATAAGTTATTGATTTTTTTCATCCATCCTGTTATGAACTGTATGACGCTTATTCTGAATTCTTTTTCTGACATATTGCATGCCTCTGTTCTACTTAGCTGCTTATCTGGTGATGCCTCCTTTTCTTTCCTTTGGGGGTTTCTTTGTGTACCTGTTTTTGATCTCACCGACAGATCTAGATATAAATTCTTGCAGGGCCTGTTCCTTGGGTGGCAGTGGCTCCTCGGGCTGCAGTTACCCATTGGGCCGTCACGGCAGCAGCTGCTTCTCAGTTGGCAGTGGGTCCTATAGTGTGTGCTGCAGTGGTGGCTCCTCTGGCGGGTGGGGGAGGGCTGCTCGCATAGCTGCTGCTCCTCAGACTGGGGTGGGCTGCTCAAGAGGCTGCTGCTTCTCGGATGGGGGCAGGCTGCGCATGCTACTGCTCCTCAGACGGTGGCGGGCTACTTATGTGGCTGTTGCTCCTTGGACAGGGGTGGACTGCTCACGTAGCTGCTACTCCTTTGATGGGGGCTGGCTGCGCGTGGCTGCTGCTCCTCGGACGGGGTGAAGATTTCTTTATATACCCTGTGAAATTTAGAGGTAACTGTAATGATCCAGATATTTAAGGGTTACAGTGACAATATCTTGTTAGGAGTCCTTATCAGATGTGTGGATAGCCACGACTCCTTTAGCATCCAGCTGGCGGGAGGCTCCCTGGCGCCAAAGCACCCGCTGCACAGTATGGGCGAGGCCAGAGGGTAGAATGCTTGCTGGCCTAGCAATAGCCTCACATTCTGCACCAGGACTGGCTTTCATGCTGTGGCCACTGTTTGTGGGAGGTGGTTGTCATAAGGACAGAAGTTGTCATGTAGAGTGTGGTGGAGAAATAATCATTTTGCAGTGGCAAATACCTTCAAAAGATGAGTGGACCTGAGATTAATTGGAGGCCGAAGAGTAATTCAAATGACAAGAGTCTAGGGTTGGTACATACACGTTTTCTAAACTCTCACCAGGATGTTGTTGTTACCCTCAGTGTGGCCTGGCTGTGGGGAGTTGAAGTTCGTTTTGTGGATTAGCTTAGAGCAGTGATGGCGAACCTTTTGAGCTCGGCGTGTCAGCATTTGGAAAAACCCTAACTTAACTCTGGTTGCCGTGTCACATATAGAAATTTTTTGATGTTTGCAACCATAGTAAAACAAAGATTTTATTTTTGATATTTATTTTATAGATTTAAATGCCATTTAGCAAGGAATAATAAACCAAAAAAATGAGTTCATGTGTCACCTCAGACATGTGTGTCATAGGTTCCCCATCACTGGCTTAGAGGCTTGAGTGAGACTCACTGGGCATGGTGCAGAGGGCCATCGGGGCTGGGACTTGAGTGAAGGTTAAGTGAGGGATGTTGGCTGTGACTAGTGAAGGGACATCAAGTGCAGCATAACAGGAGATGGGCTATGGATATCTGAGATCTGATTGTTCTTAACACTTGGGGTTGAAGGGAAAAAAAACCGTCATGGAGAGAGGCCTCCATAGCACCACTCAAGGCTGCCACTATGAGTGTGGACTATCAGAAACTGGGCAGTACTTGATCCTGATTCAGTTTGGCAACCGTCCTCTGGACCACACATGCTGAGTAATAAGTAAAGTCCGGGAGATGAGTATGGGGGCACGAGCTGTGGAAGTGCAGGTTTGAAAGAGGTGTGGTAGATGGAGTGATGTGCACTTGGAGAGGGAATGTGAATTCATGGCCACAGCACCATGACATTGACATAAGGGTGAATGAAGGAAGAGTCCATTTCTGGTGGTGCCTGGATGGAACAGTAAGGTTATTTTAGGGTAATTGCCTGTAAAGAGGGGTGTGTGGGTGCTACATTCTAGGTTAAGAGCTTAGGTGCCATTTAACTAACCACCTGCTTTTTGTTGTTGGGAGTGACACACTGGTTGATGGGAATGAGATAGCATTCATCAGTGTTACCCAGGCTTATAAATCTCCACTGGCATCGGTAAGGGTGAAGGGTAAGAGAGAAATAGATTATGGAGTTAGGGACCTATATTTTTGGAAAAGACGTGATTAGGAAATAATATATCCACACCACGACAAATTTGCACAACCTTTGCAATTGTGCATCTGGGAAAGAAGCTGTGTGAGAGAAGTGTTGTTCAAAGAACTATGAGCAGCAGATTGTGAAAAGTGATGGCCTCAGCACCTTGGGATTGGGGTCAAGCGGATGAGTGCGATGCCATGTTTTTGGTGTCTTAGAGGAACCATCGGAGGGACTACAATGCTAAATCCTGATAAGAAGAATATCAAATTACACTGTCTTTATGGCCTACATCCCTCACTAACCTATATTTTGACACCCACTCTATGGATAAGAGACAGTGTGGCCTACATGGGAGGTCCAGAGCTCAGGTATCTTCTGTCTGCTGAACTGCCTTCATTGTTGTGGGAAGAAAAATGTCAGCAGGAAAATAAGAAGACAGTGGCTTTCATGGGATGAAGGCCTGGTATTTTCTCGGATATGAAGCGTGCAAAGAGCAGATGGGTGGGGAATATGACAGACTTATAATCTTAGGAGTGAATCTGATCATGGGCTATACTGTCCCCATTATGACAGGATGTGAACTTTGAGGACGTGGCCATTGCCTTCTCTGAAGAGGAGTGGGTGATCCTGGATGATGCTCAGAGACTTCTGTACTATGATGTGATGCTGGAAGTGTTTGCCCTTGTATCATCTGTAGGTAAGACCTTCACATTCTCCCAGTGTCCTGAGGTGATGTCCTCTCTTTCTTTACACCTCAGGCGTAGCTTTCTCTCTCCCACAGCCAGAACATGGCCTCTGCTAATGGCCCTCACTGTCCTGTCAAATGTGCTGTGGCTGCCAGGGATGAGCTGGATGGGGAGCCCTGAGTAAAGGACTCCAGGAACATCCCTAACACCCGTAACCTCAAAAAGTACAGGAAGTGTCAGGGAGTCAAGAGCCTAGCAGTGAGTTTAATGGGTCCCAGCTTGCACTTTCTCTTCATGGAAGGCTGACAGTGTCCACATGCATGACTTCACCTTCTGCCCTCTTTCTCTTGGTACGCGTTCTTGTGCCACATTATGGTCTTTACGTACATAAACCATGGGCTGTTTTGGTAAGGCCCCCATTCAAATGTATGTAATATTCTCTTCCCTGAATACTATAGCAAGCTGTTTAGCTCTGGCCCAGTGCAGACTACTCACTTCCTCATCAACTGTTCATCTGCATTGGTGCCTCTGCAGTAATCTGCAACGTTGACTTGTACATGTGATATGTGCATAGAAGTGCTAATTAGTCCTTGAAACCAGCTACTCCTTTATTGAATTTTACTTGGAGTAAGACCTCAACAACTTCTTCCACAGGTCTCCCCCACCCCCCATCCCCGGTAAACAATACGTGCAGAATGCTGTTAGTTGAAGGATGGGCTGGAGATCCATATTCTCATCCATGTGGTGCTTGCCATGTTTGTGTCATATTTCTGGTGAGGCCTCCATGTTTTGTGATCTTCATTAGCGCAGAAAGTCACAAGAGCCTCTTATTAATCCTTCCTGCACATCTCTTATTTTCAGACAATTGCATGGAACCAACGTGTGATGTGTAACACACTTTTGCAATGGGACTTCCCCCTGCCACCACATTCAGCATTCATTTCCTCACCATTTCTCACTTTTCAGGTTGTTGGCATAAAATGGAAGATGAGGAGGCCTCTTCTGATCAGCAAGTATGTATACAAGGCAAGTCACAGGTCAGGACTTCTAAGACAGCTCCAGTCACTCATAAGAACCATCTCTGTAAGCGGTGTTTCTCTCTGTTACAACATACTTTGCACCCGACTGGGTCACATGCAGCATACTTTGAGCAGAAAGCCTTCAGCAGCGACGCATGTGTTGGAAAATTCTGTTTCAGTGTAAACCCTCACCAGCAACAAAAGAATGAATGTGGAGAGGGGCCCTGGAAAGAAGCTATGGACGGGGCCTCTTTTGTGAGCAGGTGCAGCTTCTCTTTCCCTTCGGTGCCTTCAACCAGCAGGGAGGTTGGGGAAGACTTGCAGTCCAACTCAGAGCTTCCCCAGCACCAGGCCACTCTCAACACTGAGGAGCTACACTGTGGCAGTGAGATTTCACAGGAATTTCTCAGTGGAAAAAGTCATCACCGGTGGGATGAATGTGGAAACGCTGCCAGCCACAACCTGAAAGTTGTTCAGTGTGAGGGTGTGTGTTCTGGAGAACTGATTTATGAGTGTAACAAATGTAGGAAAGTGTTTATACAAACCTTGAACGTCATTCGAGACAAGGGAGTTCACACTGGAGAAAAGCAGTATCAGTGTAATGAATGTGGGAAGTTCTTCAGAAAAAGACCTTCACTCGTTAGACACCAGAGAGTTCACACTGGAGAGAAGACATACGTGTGCAAACATTGTGGGAAGTCTTTCAGTTACAACTCTAACCTCAAACAACACAACAGAGTTCACACAGGAGAAAAGCCATATAAGTGCAGTGAATGTGGGATATCCTTTCGTCAGAAGCCCCACCTCAAGGTACACCTCAGAGTTCACACTGGAGAGAAACCATATGAGTGCAGACATTGTGGACAATCCTTCAGCTCCAAGTCTAACCTCAGACAACACAACAGCGTTCACACAGGAGAAAAGCCATATGAGTGCAGTGAATGTGGGATGTCCTTTCGTAGAAGGTCTCAGATCACTAGTCACCTCAGAGTTCACACCGGAGAGAAGCCGTATGAGTGTCGAGAATGTGGGATGTCCTTTCGTACAAGAGCTAAGCTCAGTGTACACCTCAGAGTTCACAGTGGGGAGAAGCCATATGAGTGTAGAGAATGTGGGAAATCCTTCCGTTACAGGTCTAACCTCAGACAACACAACAGCATTCACACTGGAATAAAGCCATATAAGTGCAGAGAATGTGGGATGTCCTTTCGTATAAAGGCTCAGCTCACTGTGCACCTCAGAGTTCACACTGGACAGAAACCATATAAGTGCAGACATTGTGAGAAATCCTTCCATTACAGGTCTGACCTCAGACGACACAACAGCGTTCACACAGGAGAAAAGCCATATAAGTGCAGAGAATGTCGGATGTCCTTTCATATACGGGATCACCTCACTAAACACCTCAGAGTTCACAATGGAGAGAAGTCATATGAGTGTACAGAATGTGGGATGTCCTTTCGTACAAGGGCTCACCTCACTGTACACCTCAGAGTTCACACTGGAGAGAAGCCACATGAGTGTACTGAATGTGGAAAGTCTTTTAGCCGAAAAGCCTACCTTAATAAACATCTGAGAGTTCACACTGGAGAGAAGTGTTAAATGTGCAGGGAATGTTTCCTTTTATTCACTTAGAATAACAACAATGAAGGAGACTCTTTGTGACCTATTTTCCTGAATTTAAACCCCTTTTAATGGAACATACACTCTTCTAGATTCCTCATGTTTCCAGTACAGGTGAAGCTTAAACGAGGTGCATTGCACTTTGTAACATGCCCAGGTCTTCTACCCGATTGATGTGTGGCGGAAGAGATTTCCCCTCTACCACCTGGCTCACCTGAAGAGTGTGTATCAGTCCCAACTGTTGCGTGCTCAGGAGAAATGTATTCTGTGTTGTCACTTGTGCTTGAGAACATTAGGAACCCTCCGCTCCTGACAGGATCTTCATTTATCTCCGAGGAGGTAATGCACCTGACCCGGGGTTCATACAGGGGACCTTCCTCAGCTAAGAAGTGCGGCCTCTGTCAGGGACATGTGGTTCTCACATTATGCTGTGATGAATTGTTTCAAATTCTGATTCACCAACCTGCAAACCGCCTTGTCCCGTTTTCTGGTTTGTGATCTTTAGTAAAGGTATTTTTTCTTTAGTACCTTTAATTTTCTTGGTTATATTCACCCCCAGGGATGATTTTCATGCACTATTGTGGTCTACGTTGTATAATTTACAGATATTGTGTGGATCCCAACGTTTCTGTGCTTTAGGAGGGACAGCATAGAGCCAGGAAATCACTCTTTGACCAATATTGGCTTTTAGTGCATTGCTGCCCACGGCCTTGAAATAAAGACTGCGTGACTTTGTGGTTCTTATTTGCAGGTTTGATCCTGGCCCCTATGGAGCTTTGTAGGAGGCATCTAATTTTTCCTTCTCTCTCACATTGATGTCTTTCCCAGTCTTTCCCTTCCTCTCCCCCTCCCCTGGCACTCTGTCTGAAAATCAATGAAAAAATATCCTCAGGTGAGGATTACCAAAAACTCCAAACATTCACCCTGGTGCCCTGAGATGGGGCCTCTGCCGGCATAACCCACCTTTGCTCACTCCTGCCTTCTCCTAGGATGTTCCCACTGCAGGTGGGCTCACTGTGCCCTTCCCAGTGTTTGGCAGAGAGGCAAGGCCCTGGGAGGGATTGGGGTTCTGTGTGTGCCTGAGATGCACTGGCCAGGGCTCTTCTGTCTCCATCCAGAGGTCTCTCCAGCCTGCTCCTCCCCACCCGCCAGGCACCTGGCCTGCTGCAAATGAACCTACTTCTGTATCTGGGAGAAGCCCCCTGATGCTATGGGCCCTGAAATCAGTTCACCTTTAGAAAATCCTGCCTCCCGCCAACCCATTCACACCCCTGAGACCGACTGGTGTTTACATCTCTTTTTCTTCATTTTAGGGATTATTTTGCACTTTATTAAAAATACAGCACACCTCTTCCCTACCCCCTCACCCAGCCGTCCTGGAGGTAGCGTGTATTCTCCAGGATATGGTTTTGTTTATTTTCTATGGTGGGAACATTCTGTAATACAAGCATTAAAAGAAGGAGAGGTTTGGTCTCAATATAATTCCACATTTGGAGGATGATTTGTGGTTGGTGTGCCCCCGCCCCCTAAGTTTTGTCTATGCATGGAAGACCTGAAATGAGGGCATAGTTCCTGGATTCTGGGGAATAGTGTGCTGCTGGGGGGTGCGGTTGAGGGGGTAGATAGTTTGGGTGCCTGTGAACATGTTCCTGCCAGCTCATGGTCCAGGTTCCTTGAGCGGGTGGGGTGAGGGAAGGCTGTAGGGATGAGAACTTGAATCAGGCTGGATAGAGGCTCAGCAGCCATGGGTGGGCATAAGGAACACATATAAAGACTGTGGCTTTGGCCGAAACCGGTTTGGCTCAGTGGATAGAGCGTCGGCTTGTGGACTGAAAGGTCCCAGGTTCGATTCCAGTCAAGGGCATGTACCTGGGTTGCGGGCACATCCCCAGTAGGAGATGTGCAGGAGGCAGCTGATGGATGTTCCTCTCTCATTGATGTTTCTAACTCTCTATCTCTCTCCCTTCCTCTCTGTAGAAAATCAATAAAATATATTAAAAAAAAAAAAAAAAAAAAAGACTGTGGCTTTGGATACTGTTGAGCTCAACTGTTTCAGATTCCCCAAATACAGAGTCCCCTGTCCTTGGGAACTGGCGTGTAGTGGAGGACAGTACACAATGGACCAGGATACCTGTGAGAGGTGATAGCAGCGATGCGGGGAGGTGAAACCAGCGTTGGTCAGTGGGGGTCTTCACTGCGGAAGTCTGGGAAGGGTTGGCAGGCTCCAGGTGGGAGCCTGCCCTGTGCATTTGCGAGCTGTACGGAGGTCACTCTGGCTGGTTTTAACAGCAAGGATCAGAAAGTGGTAAAAATAAAATAAAATAAATGGTGGCCGAATAGGCTGATGTATTGTGCATCTCATCCTGAGCCAAACCGGAAATACAACTAAGTCAGAGAGCACCCGCTTGTTATTAACAAATTACATGCAGCTGAGCAGACAATTTACAATCAGGAAAGATGCCCAGGGAATGGCTAGAACTGGGAAGTGGACTTGACAGACACAGAATGAGGTGCCGTAAAAACTGACCCCACAGAAATACAAGGGACTGGAAGAAAATACTATGACGGACATTATTCCAACAAACAGGACAACCTGGACAAAATGCCCATATTCTTAGAAAAATACAACCTTTCAAAGCTCATTCAGGAAGAATCAGAAAACCTGAAAAGACCAATAACTACCAATGAAATTGAAGCAGTAATTAAAACCAAAAACTCCCAGCAAATAAAAGGTCTGGTCCAGATGGCTTACTGAAACAGTTTTACCAAACATTCAAAGAACTAACAACTATACGCCTCACACCATTCCAACAAATCCAAGAGTATACAACACTTCCAAGCTCGTTTTACAAAGCCAGCATTATCCTAATTCCAAAACCAGATAAAGATATGGCAAAGAAAAAGAACTACAGGCCCTAACCAGTTTTCTCAGTGGATAGAGCGTTGGCCTGCGGACTGAAGGGTCCCAGGATCGATTGCAGTCAAGGGCATGTACCTTGGTTGTGGGCACCTCCTCAGTAGGAGGAGTACAGGAGGCAGCTAATCAATGTTTCTCTCTCATTGATGTTTCTAACTCTTTATCCCTCTCCCTCTCTGTAAAATATCAATAAAATATATTGAAAAAAGAAAAAGAACTACAGGCCAATATCCCTGATGAACCTGGACACTAAAGTCCTTGACAACATTTTAGCAAACCAGGTCCAGCGATACAATAAAGACATCAAACGTCATGACCAAGTGGGATTTATTTTGGGGATGCAAGGGTGGTACAATATTCGCAAATCAATTAAAGTGATACAGCACATACATAGATTGCAAGACCAAAAGAAGTAAATAAACCAGATTGTAAAAGAAATCACATTATCATATCAATCGATGCAGAAAAAGCATTAGACAAGAATCCAGCACCCTGTTTTTTAAAAAAAAAAAAAATAAATAACTCAGCAAAGTGAGAATAGAAGGGACATACCTCAACATAACCAAGGTCATATATGACAGACCTACAGCCAACATCCTACTCAATGGGCAAAAATTAAAACCATATCCCCTAAGAACAGGAACAAGACAGAATATCCGCCTTCACACTCTTGTTCAAATTGTACTGGAATTACTGGCCATGGTGACCAGACAAGAAGAAGAAATGAAAGGCATCCAAATTAGAAGTAAAACTCATTCACAGATGACATGATATTGTACCTAAAGACGCAATAAAAAAACTACTAGATATAATAAATTCAGAAACGTAGTAGGATTCAAAGTTAGCAACCAGAAATATGTCATTTTTACACAACAATTGTGAACTCTCAGAAATAGAAACACACACACACACACACACAATCCCATTAACCATTGCAACAAAAAATTAAGATATTTAGGAATAATCCTAACCAAGGAGGTAAAAGACCTATGCTCCAAAAAATAGAGGACATTGAAAATAGAGATAGATATCAACCAAGGGACTTGTGTGCATGCATATAAGCATAAGCAATGGATACAGACACCGGGGGGTGAGTGGGGGTATGGGGGGCAATGGGGAGATAAGGACACATTTTTAATATCTTAATAAAGAGAGGAAAAGAAAATAGAGATAGAGGTAGATATAAACAAGTGGGAAAATATACTGTGTTCAAGGATTAGCCGAATAACATCATTAAAATGTCGCTATTACCCCAAGCAGTCTACAGATTCAATGCCATTCCTATTAAAACACCAAAGGCATATTTCACAGACCTAGAATAAACACTCCAAAAATTTACATGGAACCAAAAAAGACCCCAAATAGCTGCAGCAATCTTGAGAAAGAAGAACAAAAATGGAGGGATCACAATAGCAGTTATCAAGTTATACTACAAAGCCACTGTAATCAAAACAGCCTGGTACTGCCACAAGAACAGGCATGTCGTTCAATGGAACAGAATAGAGAACCCAGAAATTGACCCAAGTCACTGTGCTCAATTTTTGACAAGGGAGGCAATATAGTCTGTTTCGTTGTGTTGGTAAAATTGGACAGGTACATGCCAAAAGATTAAACTAGACCACCAACTTACACCATACACAAGAAAAAACTCAAAATGAATAAAAGTCTTAAATGTAAGAGGTGGAACCAAAAAAAGAAAGTCCTAAAAGAAACCATAGTCCATGAATCTCAGATATCTCTCATAGCAATATGTTTACCTATACAGCTCCTAGGACAGTGAACCTATAACACGCGTGTCAGAGGTGACACCGGAACTCATTTTTTTGGTTTATTTTTCTTTGTTAACACTTGGGTTGTGGGAAACGAGTTAAGTCGGCTCGCGTGAATTGCGCGTACTCCTCGGGAGCCGTCTTAATACTTTTTTTTTTTTATAGACTAGCAGTAGAATGCGGGTAACGTATAAATACGTAAACTAAAGTTATCATAATTTTACTGAACATTGCCATTTGCGCAAAAAAATTAGCAAAAATGGCCCGCGCCACGCGCCACCTGTTAGCGCCTGATGAGAGCTACCCGCATACAGTGTGTTAAATGGCATTTAAATATACAAAATAAAT
The DNA here is from genome assembly GCF_028538775.1 of Myotis yumanensis. NCBI lineage: Eukaryota > Metazoa > Chordata > Mammalia > Chiroptera > Vespertilionidae > Myotis > Myotis yumanensis. The sequence continues at coordinate 11,843,450 of NW_027223771.1, read as the reverse complement.
ATCAAAAATATGTCTTTGTTTTACTATGGTTGCAAATATCAAAAAATTTCTATATGTGACACTTCACCAGACTTGAGTTAGGGTTTTTCAAAATGCTGACACGCCGAGCTCACAAGGTTCGCCATCACTGTCCTAGGACAATGGAAACTAAGGAAAAAATAAACAAGTGGGACTATATGAAAATAAAAAGCTTTTGCAAGCAAAAGAAATCATTAGCAAAACAAGAGAGTATTACATGGGAGAACATATTTGTCAATGATACATCTGATAAGGGGTTAAGCTGCAAAACATATAGGAAACTCACAAGTTAACAAAAGAAACACAAACAATCCAATTAAAAACTGGGCAAATGACCCAAATAGACACTTGTCCAAAGTGGACATACAGAAAGCGAAGAGATCAATGAAAAAATGCTCAGAGTCACTAATCATCTTAGAGATGCAAATAAAAATGAAAATGAGGTATCATGTCACACCTGTCAGAATGGCTACCATCAACAAATCAAACAAAAAGTGCCGGTGAGGAAGTGAAGAAAAGGGAACCCTCGTACACTGCTGGTGGGAATCCAGACTGTTGTAGCTGCTGTGGAAAAAAGTATGGAGTTTCCTCAAAATACTAAAAATGGAACTCCCATTTGACCCAGTAATCCCACTTCTTGGAAAGTATCCCAAGAAATCAACAACACCAATTAGGAAGAATATATGCATCCCTATATTCATAGCAACACAATTCTCAAGATTTGGAAACAGCCCCAATGCTGAGTGGATTAGAACACTATGGTACATCTACACAACAAAATACTACACTACTATGAAAAAGAATGCTTACCATTGGCAACAGCATGGCTAGATCTGGAGATCATTATGCTAAGTGAAATAAACCAGCTGGAGAAAGATAAGTTATCACATGATCTCACTGAAGGTGGACTCTATCTAATGAGCAGCATAAACTGATGAACAAAAGTAGACCCAGAGATATAGAAGCATTGAACAGACTATCAAACCTCAGAGGGAATGCCGGGGTGGGGGGGTGGGGGCAAAGAGATCAATAAATGAACTCATAGGCGTACATTCATAACACATGGACACAGACAAAAGGGTGGTGACGGCCTGGTTGGTGGGGGGTGGGGGCAGGAGCAGGCTGGAAGAGGTTGATAGGGGGAAAGGTAGACCTATGCAATACTTTTAACAATAAAGATTTAAAAATCATAAAATCTAAACTAATAAAAGGGTAATATGCTAATTAGATTGGATGTCTTCTGGACAAAGCCACAGTGTCAGGGGCTGAGGCAGAAGCGGTTAGGAGTGATCAGGCAGGCAGGGGAGCAGTTAGGGTGCAATCAGGCTGGCAAGGGAGCAGTTAGGGAGCAATCAGGCTGGCAGGGGAGCAGTTAGAGGGCAATCAGGCCAGCAGAGGAGCAGCTAGGGGGTGATCAGGTCAGCAGGCAGAGGTGGTTAGGGGCAATCAGGCAGCCAGGGGAGGGCAGTTAGGGGCGATCAGGGAGCAGAGTCTAACACTTAAAGTGTTAGAGGGTGTTAATGTGCTAGCTTTACTCCAATGTCCTATAGGTGATCTTCAAATTTAATAGAAAATATTTTTTTGATATAACAGTCCTCAGGTTACGTCGGACTCAACATACATTGCTTTGTGCTTACATCGCTATCTCCCATTTATTTATAAATATAAAAAAGTTCCATCATTTAGACGTATGTACATATGTGCTTTATGGTTGTTTTTTATTTATTCACCACAAGTAAAGGTCAGGAATTGTTATCTTTTTAAAATATATATATATTTCAATAAAATATATATTTTGTTGATTTTCTACAGAGAGGAAGGGAGAGGGATAGAGAGTTAGAAACATCGATGAGATGGAACCATTGACCAGCTGCCTCCTGCACACCCCCTACTGGGGATGTGCCCGCAACCAAGGTACATGCCCTTGACCGGAATTGAACCTGGGACCTTTCAGTCCACAGGCCAATGCTCCATCCACTGAGCCAAACCGGTTTGGCAGGAATTGTTATCTTCTAATTTTTTTCCTTACTGTTTCACTCATTACTGCTGTGTATGCACTCCATGTGAGTGACAGGTGCTTCTGTAGGAGGGTTCCGACTTACTGGGAAAATCGCATTATGTCGGCCATAGGAACGGATCTCAGACATAACCCAAGGAGCTAATGTAGTACCACTAGTCTAGAATTTAATATACAATGAATAGAAGAAATCAAACCACCAAGAAAATATTTTTAAAGAATGGTCCCTGTGGTTGAGCATTGACCTATGTGCCAGAAGGTCACGGTTCAATTCCCGGTCAGGGCACATGCCCGGGTTGCGGGCTCAATCCCCAGTGGGGAGCATGCAAGAGGCTACCCATCCATGATTCTCTCTCATCATTGATGTTTCTATCTTTCTCTCCATCTCCCTTCCTCTCTGAAATCAAAATCAATAAAAATATATTTAAACTAGAGGCCTGGTGCATGACATTCATGTACTGGGGCAAGGGGCAGGGGTCCCTCAGCCCGGCTTGTGCCCTCTCGCAGTCCGGGACCCCTTGGGGGATGTCCGCCTGCTGGCTTAGGCCCTCTCTCTGTGGGGAGTGGGCCTAAGCCTCGGAGTCTGGGACTAAGCCAGCAGTCAGACATCCACCAAGGGGTCCTTAGCACTGATGTGGAGGCAGGAGAGGCTCCTCCACTGCCGCTGCTCTTGCCAGCTGTGAGCACAGCCTATGGCAAAGAACTGACCACCAGGGGGCAGCTCCTACATTAAGCGTCTACCCCCTGGTGGTCAGTGCATGTCATAGCGATCGGTCATTCCGCTGTGTGGTTGATTTGCATATTACGGTTTTATTATATAGTATAATAATAAAAGTAAAACCTTATATAATAAAAGCCTAATATGTTAATTTTGCCTGGTCGTCCAGTCGGCCATTCAACCAATCAAATATGCTAATGATAGGCTAAGGCCACTCAACCGCTTGCTATGACGTGCACCGAACACCAGCAGGCAGACGCTCGGACCGGTAGGTTAGCTTGCTGCTGGGGTCCGGGTGATCAGGACTGATAGAGATGGACCAGACACGCTCTGGAGCCCTCCTGCGGTCCCTCCCCAGCTGGCCAACCTCCCGCAGTCCTCCCCAGCCACGATCATACACCAGTGGGGTCCCTCGGCCTGACCTGTGCCCTCTCACAATTTGGGCTGAGGGATCCCCTCCCCCGAGTACATAAATGTCATGCACTGGTCTCTAGTCTTAAATAAATAAATAAATAAGTAATCACCCCTTCCCAAAGGGTAGAGAGTCAGATTGGTTTAGGGCAGTGGTCGGCAAACCGTGGCTTGCGAGCCACATGCGGCTCTTTGGCCCCTTGAGTGTGGCTCTTCCACAAAATACCACGTGAGGGCGTGCACGTACAGTGCGAAGTTGAGTTAAAACTTTAAATAAAGTTTATTAAGTTAGTTTTAGGGAACGTTGTGGAGTGAAAGAAGACGGAGTATCAAGGATTGAGAAAGGTGTGTTGAGATGGTTTGGACATAGAGAGAGGATGAAGGAAAGGAGGTAGAGAAACAAGTGTACAAGACGAGTGTGGGTGGGAGAGTTGGAAGGGGGTCGACACAGCGAAGGTACCTCAATCAGATTGAGGACGTTTTTAGCAAAGGCCAGCTTAGGAGTTACTCTAATTAAGTCAATAACGATGTACCTACCTATATAGTTTAAGTTTAAAAAATTTGGCTCTCTAAAGAAATTTCAGTCGTCGTCCTGCTGATATTTGGCTCTGTTGACTAATGAGTTTGCCGGCCACTGGTTTAGGGGGAAGTCTCTTCAAACCTGGGTTATTCAAACAACTCTTGGACATGGAGAAAAAAGACAGACGGGCTGCATCCCAGCTGCCCTGCCCAGGACAAGGGGGGCTGTGCCCCAGTCCTGACCCAGCTGCCCTTGAGGGGAGAGGGTGGCTACTCACGCAGTCAGGCCCACAGCACTCAGCCAAGCCGTATTGACTCACCCTCGGGGTAGCTGCCTTCATCCCCTCGGCTCCATTGATCCATTTTCTCCCATCTCAGAGGAAGAAAGCTCCTGTCCACCCCTCTAAGGGAACGTGGGGATACTGAGGAATGGGGAGGGGGCGTTCCCAGCCCAATCCTCACTGGGATGAAGTTAGGGATAAAGGAGCTGGGAGCTAATGGCAAAGGAGGGGCTGGGTGACTTCTGTCCTGGAGAAAACAGGACGCCAGGGGTGGGCGCTCTATCCACTGAGCCACACCAACCAGGCCTGGGGATAGATGCTCTCAATGCAGGTGACAGTGGGCTCAGTGCTCCAGGGAGGCGAGCGCGACATGGATCAGACAATGACGCAGTAACGGGGGAGTGGGGAGACCAGGGGGGCCCTTGGCCATCCCAATGGATATGCTGAGGACCCAGAAAGAGGAGTTTTGTTTGAGGTGGAGGCTGGAGGGGGAGTGTTTCTTTGTGGAGTGGGTGGTAGGTCTTGGGAGCCCTCAGGGCCTTTGGAGGGCAGATGCCTCGAAGATGCTGACCTGCTGGGCTCGGCTTGGACACGGGGTTCAGCCAGGTTGCTCTAGGCCCCTCCGCGGTTCCGGTCCCTGTGCGAAATGACACTGTCAGCGACACAGCGAGGGCGCTGGGCCTCCCGTCTGGTGCCTTATCCGGGGACTGAGTGGGCTGTGGATGGCTCCTTGGAGATAGTTGTTCTTTTTTTGTTTGTTAATCCTCAACTGAGGATGTTTTTCCATTGGTTTTTAGAGAGAGTGGAAGGGAGGGGAGGAAACAGAGAGAAACATGGGTGTCAGAGAATCATATTGATTGGTTGTCCCCGCGCACACCCGGACTGGGGCAGGGGGAACCTGCAACCAGGTGCATGCCCTTCACCGGAATCGAACCCGGGACCCTTCAGTCCGCGGGCCAGCGCTCCATCCACTGAGCCACACCAGCGAGGAGATGGTTGCTCTCAATGCAGGTGACAGTGGGCTCAGCCTCCAGGGAGGCGAGCGCGATATTGACCAGACAATGACGCATAACCCGGACTCCAGGCAGATGGCGCCCAGAGCACCGCCTGGGGACAGAAGGAACCACCCCGCAGCCCATGGGCCTCTTCCTCCCAGGGCGGGTCCCTGGGTCTGTTCGCTCCCCCATAGGCGCCCCTCAGAGCGTCCCTTACCCAAATGCGCCAGAGGGGGGCGCTGCTGCCTGTGAGGGAAACCAGGTGAAGTCCCAGAAGCGCGGGTGAGTGGGGCCCGGCTCCCCACCCACGGGCATCACAAAGCGGGCGCATCGCAGCTGCGCGCAACCAAAAGCGCAGTGTGGCCCCGCGCCCTGCTCCTCCCGATGCAGCTTCCTAGGGGGTCTTCCCCGCGGCAGAGCGTCCTTCGCGTCTCCAGGCAACGATGGTGCGGGGGGGGGGGGGGGGGGGGCTGGCGCCAGCGGCCTCATTTGCATACGCCGCGGCTCGGCCAATGGGCGGCGCGGGGGCTTTGGATCGCGGTCTTGCCAACCAACCGCGCGCGGGTGCGGGAGTGACCGCGGCCCTGGAGGCGGGCCCGGCGGAGCCCAGAGTCGGGGTAGGGGTGGGGGTGGGGGGTGGGGGGACCAGCCTGGGGCCGGTTCCCACGGCGGCGCGTGTCCGAGGGGCCCGGCCCAGCACAGAGACCACGCTGTTTTGGGGCGCTGGCCGCGATGTCGCTGGGGAGGCTGAAGAAGCCGTTCCTCAGAGCCAGCCAGGTGGGGGCGCGGGAAAGTGGGGGGTCGGGTCCCCGACGCTCCGGGGCCTCTGGGGCTCCAGATCTGCCCGCCCACAAGTGCGCGGGGGTGGAGTGAGGGTCTGGGGGCTGAGGACCTGGCGGATCGCAGGGTCTCCGAGTGGAGAGGGGGGCAACCGGGGACCCCGCTCGTGCCTCTCCCCCCTTCCCTCGCGCTGGAAGGAGGACGCAGGGAGTGCGGGGTCCCCGCGGGCATATGCGGGCCGGGACCCTGAGTCCTGTCCCCCATGGGCCCGGGGCTCCCCGCGGGTGCACCCAGCGATGGACCCGCTGGTCCGCGCCTCCCTCCGGCCCAGGGTTCCCCACCGCCGTCCTTCCTCCCCCTTCGTCTCTCCGGGTCGCCCCGGTTTGGCCCCCAGGTGGGGGGACACCTAGATGGGCGAGTCAATGGTGTTAGACACCCCCCTCCCCCACGCACGCCCAGAGGATCGCAGACGACACTGCGGGGGGCGTCCTGGAGGCCTTCCTGGAGGAGGAGGCAATGTCTTGGGAGAATGAAGTAGGAGGAGCAATTGGAGGTTGGAGGCTGGGAGAAAAGGAGGAAGGGCGTTCTGTGCTGAGGAAACAGGAAAGCTGGCCTGGAGGGGTGAGATCCCTGTGTGGGCGTTGGTGTGTGGAGGCGTTGGGGTGTGTGTGGATGGTGTATGTGGGGGCGTTGGTGTGTGTGTGGGTGGCGTTGGTGTGTGTGGGCGTTGGTGAGAGTGGATGGTGTGTTTGGATGGTGTGTGTGGATGGTGTGTGTGTGGATGGTGTGTGTGTTTGTGGGCGTTGGTGTGTGTGTGTGTGTGTGTGTGGACGTTGGTGTGTGTGTGTGTGTGTGGATGGTGTGTGTGGATGGTGTGTGTGTGTGTGTGTGTGTGGACGTTGGTGTATGTGGATGGTGTGTGTGTGTGTGTGTGTGTGGACGTTGGTGTGTGTGGATGGTGTGTGTGTGTGTGTGTGTGGATGGTGTGTGTGGATGGTGTGTGTGTGTGTGTGTGGACGTTGGTGTGTGTGGATGGTGTGTGTGTGTGTGTGTGTGTGGATGGTGTGTGTGTGTGGATGGTGTGTGTGTGTGGACGTTGGTGTGTGTGGATGGTGTGTGTGTGTGTGTGTGTGGATGGTGTGTGTGGATGGTGTGTGTGTGTGTGGACGTTGGTGTGTGTGGAGAAGCCAGTTCGTCTTCCAATCCTGCAGCCTCTTCCGGCCACGGCAGGGCTCTCCCTGTAAAACCTGTGGGATCCCTGCTCCCCTGGACCTGCACTCCGGCTCCCCCTCCCCACCGCCCCCCAATGTTGCTGGAACCAGGTGAGGGCCAGCCTTTGGAATACACATTCCTGAGGTGTCACCCTGCGCCCCCCACACATTGGCTCCTGAAAAGCTGCTGGGATGAGCGGGTTCTCTTCTTGTTGCCTCAGTCCCAGGCCTGGGCTCTCTCTGCCCTCCATCTCTCCGCTTCCCTGGATGCTGCCTGGGCGATGTCGGGGTTCCTGCTGGGAGCCCTGGGGAACGGGGTGCCCTGGGAGAGAGTCCTCCAGGAGGGTCAGGTGCGGGGGATGGATGGTGGATGCCCCGCTGACCCTGGGCGCTCTGAGGGGTCCCTGGGGGCAGGTGCATCTCCTGTTTCCACTGGAGCCCCTCCCATGTGCTGTCACGCACAGTAGGAGCACAGTAAACATCTGTTGAGCGAGTGGCATTGTGCACCCTCCTATGTCCTCAGGTACGGTTACTCCTGCCAGTCATTTTCTTAAGGGACGGAGTCCAAAAACAATGCAACAGGCCTGGCCGGTGTGGCTCAGTGATTGAGCGTTGACCGTTGAGCCAGGAGGTCAGGGCTTAATTGTGATATCCATAAACGTTGCTATTCTATATTTCTATTCAGGAAGATAATTTCCTCCTATATCGTTGTTTTGTTTTTTTATAAACAACAACTTGAAATCTATTGCATGAAAGGGCTACAAGTATACGCTTGTTAACAAGCAGAATACAGATATTTTGCATTACAACTTGCACCTAAGGATACCAGGACACGCAGCTGGTTGGTTAGTTGTCATAGCAATTCGGGGCCATTGCCCAAGCTCTGCAGAGAAGTTTACATGAGATTTGGACTCGTAGCTACATTCCTGTAAAGCCCACCTTAGTTGCAAGTAAATGTGTCACCAAGTCTGCACAGAGTTTTGATGGCAAAACTTCTCAATCTGATGCAATTGTCCTAAACTCAAGTTTTTAAACAAATTGTTTTGCCCATGTAATGCCATCCTGCCAGTAGATGGCGCTACAAAACACTGGGGAAGGATTTCCATGAGGCCAGCAGCTATAGGAAAAAAAAGACACCGTTTAACCCTGCTCTGAAAATACAAATAATGCATTTAGAAGGTAAAATATAAACCCTTATTGTAACCATTCATTACAGACAAACCAATAAGAGGGGTGAAACTAGACCACCTGAAAATTTTTAAACAGTTTCAGTGGTTCTCAACCTTCCTAATTGAACATAATGAAAGCATAGTGATTAATCACAGAAACAATATGTAATTATAGATGTGTTTTCCGATGGTCTTAGGCGACCCCTGTGAAAGGGTCGTTCGACCCCCAAAGGGGTCGCGACCCACAGGTGAGAACCGCTGGTTTATATGGATGAAAACACATGCTTAACACAAAATATTTTAGAACTGCACAGTGCATACTTTGAAATAAATTCTCACAGAAAGAAATAACCAATCATGTCAAGATGATAAGCAAATCCTTCAAGTACAAGAGATGGACGCACAGAAATCTTAAAAGATTTTAAAAAGCCACATCCACCATTTCAAAAGTTTTGCCTGTAAAGCAGTGGTTCTCAACCTTCCTAATGCTTCGACCCTTTCATACAGCTCCTCATGTTGCGGTGACCCCCAACCATACAATTATTCTCGTTGCTACTTCATCACTGTAATTTTGCTGCTGTTATGAATCGTCATGTAAATATCTGATATGCAGGATGTATTTTCATTGTTACAAATTGAACATCATTAAAAGATCGTGATTAATCACAAAAACAATATGTAATTATAGATGTGTTGTCTTAGGCGACCCCTGCGAAAGGGTCATTCAACCCCCAGAGGGGTCGCGACCCACAGGTTGAGAACCCCTGCTGTAAAGGGATAAAATTCAACAGGTCACCAGCAGGGCAACAGAAAAAAATAAAAACCACAGGACCTTCTAAAAGTTTGTCTAAGTGCACATCCAAAGTAAGAATTAACACGAAAAATTTTCAACGAATATCCCTTAAAACAGTACTGAATGGATCCTAGAAAAAAAATGTTAGACATGTGCGGTCAAACAAAATGATTTATTAAAACTAAAACGTAAAAAGGATTTTTGTACATATGCTTCCAGATTTCAGGCATGGCATCCAAGTATACTTCATAGAAAACGCTGGTGCCAGGTACCAAGTCTTTACAACAAAGTAACCTAGCCCCGCACCCCAACCCCCACCCAGGTATTTTTTTAAAATTTTATTATTTTTATTTTTTTAAAATATATTTTATTGTCCTAGCCGGTTTGGTTAAGTGCATAGAATGTCAGCCTGCAGACTGAAAGGTCCCAGGTTCGACTCCAGTCAAGGGCACTTGCTTGGGTTGCGGGCTCGATCCCCAGGAGGGGACATGCAGGAGGCAGCCCATCAATGATTCTCTCTGATTCTATTTCTCTCTCCCTCTCCATTCCTCTCTGCAATCAATAAAAGTAACGAAAAAATAAAAAAATAAAAATATATATATTTTATTGATTTTTTACAGAGAGGAAGGGAGAGGGATAGAGAGTTAGAAACATCGATGAGAGAGAAACATCCATCAGCTGCCTCCTGCACACCCCGTGCTGGGGATGCACCCACAACCAAGGTACATGCCCTTGACCGGAATCGAACCCGGGACCCTTCAGTCCTCGGGCCGACGCTCTATCCGCTGAGCCAAACCGGTCAGGGCCCCCACCCAGGTTTTGCTACAGAATCAGCAAGTTCACTCCCTCCCCCCGAAAAAAAAACACAAATTAAAACAAGACATTTTGCTAGCATAAAAACGACCAAGGTCCAAGTAATAATAAAAAAAATGAGAGTCCGCCCTGACCAGTTTGGCTCAGTGGATAGAGCGCTGGCCTGCGGACTGAAGGGTCCCAGGTTCGATTCCGGCCAAGGGCATGGACCTTGGTTGCGGGCACATCCCCAGTGGGGGGTGTGCAGGAGGCGGCTGATCGATGCTTCTCTCTCATCCATGTTTCTAACTCTCTATCCCTCTCCCTTCCTCTGTGTAAAAAGTCAATAAAATATATATTTTTAAAAAATAGAGTCCATCAATAACTAAAACAAAAACGTGTATGTGGGCAGAGTCCGTCTTCGGAGGGAGAGAGGAGAGGTGGCAGGCAGGTAGGGCAACACCCCTGAGGGCCAGCAGCCTTAGAAGCGGCCCCCCCACCCCCCCCACAATGGGGAAGGCGGTGGGAGGGAAAGGGACTGGGGGTTGACCTGAGGGGGGTGGAAACAGCTACCCCTAAGGCAGCGGTTCTCAACCTGTGGGTCGCCTAAGACCGTCCTGCATATCAGATACTTACATGACGATTCATCGCAGTAGCCACATGACAGAGATGAAGTAGCCACGAGAATAATGTTATGGCTGGGGGTCACCACAGCATGAGGAGCTGTATGAAAGGGTCGCGGCCTTAGGAAGGTTGAGAACCACTGCCATATAGGAACAAGGGCTTAGCAGTGGTCGGCAAACTGCGGCTCGCGAGCCACAGGCGGCTCTTTGGCCCCTTGAGTGCGGCTCTTCCAGAAAATACGGGCGCGCACGTACAGTGCGATTGAAACTTCGTGGCCCGTGCGCAGAAGTCGGTATTTTGCGGAAGAGCCACACTCAAGGGGCCAAAGAGCGGCATGTGGCTCTCGAGCCGCAGTTTGCCGACCACTGGCTTAGGGTGTTTGGCAGGTGCGGATGGGTGGTCCAATGTATAGTCCACGTAAGGTGCCTGGTCAGGCCCTCGGGTATATGGGGCTGCAGGTGCCGTCATACTCCGCCCACCAGCTGGGGGGGAAGGGAGGGTCCATCAGTCAGGAGGCCTAAGTAACAGGAGCGCTTGGTCTGGGGGTTCCCCCCACCACACGGTCTGTCAGGGTCCCAAATCCCTCCAAGGGGCTGCGCAGACCCGACTCCCGCGTCTGCACATTGAGGCCGCCGAGGAACAGCTCACACACCCGGGAACTCTCCATCTCCAAGGCCCCTCTACGAGCTCCGAGGTTTCCCGTCTCCGTTATGGTGGCTGAGGCCTCTTCACAGATCGGGCCCAGCCTCTGCTGGAGCCGCCACCGCTGATCACCTACGGGGAAGGGGCGGAGGTAAGGGGAGGAGAGGGGAGAGATGCCGGCTAGAGGGCGAGCCGAGGAGACTGCAAGACAACCAAGGCCGCAGCTACCGCCCTGAAGTTCTTTAGGAGGGTATCTATAATAACAAAAGCGTAATATGTTAATTAGACCGGATGTCCTTCCGGACATCCTTCCGGACGACCTTCTGGGCGAAGCCGGGATTGCGGGGGAAGCCCAGGTCCCCGGTGCCAGAGGGAAGCCGGTGCCGGCAGCCGGGCCAAGGAAGGCCTCCTCTTGCACCAATTTCATGCACCGGGCCTCTAGTCACTCATGGTATTGCACATGTCTACAGTGTGGGTCTATGTGAACCTGGTCATAAGCCCAGCACCTGAGCGCCCAGCAGAGGCTGGGAGTGTTCTGCACCAGCGTGTTTCTGTGCTTGGGTTATCTGTATGTTTCTCTCTGAGTCTGTGCACCCCCACAATGGGCAAGTGCATAGGCAATCTCTGGAGCGGCATTGTAGAGGCACCCTCCTCTACATCAATACGTTCCTCTTCCCCACCCCAGGTGAGCCCTTCTTCCCTTCCAGGCGCCAGGTGTCCCTCTGGAGGTCCCATCTCAGGGCTCAAGGATGGATTAAGCATAGGGTCAGTTCAGAGAATTCCAGACTGTGGGAAGGTGGGGAATTGAGGAAGACTCTGATGACAGACAGGAGATACAGAGTGGGGATGGGTAACGTTTGTGAAGGACACTGGTCTTTGTGAAGAAGTTGGAGGATCCAGGATACTTGGAAAGGAATACGAGGATGAGTTCATGTGGAGCAAAGCTGAGGGGGAAGATTTCTAGGCTCCTCAGTCCCCGCTGATAATGAGGAACTGGGCATCCCAGGAGAAGGGTGTCCCTTGCCATGTCAAAGCTAGGCTGACAACTAATAGAGGAAGGTGCCTGGGGCTTCATGAAGCGTCACTGTTGGGATTCCTGGCTCTGGTCATCTACTGGGTGTGCATGGCCCACCCAACTCTGGGGCCAGGGTGACGAATTAGGATCAGTGTGAAGAACCATCCAGGGACCCTTTAGCACAAGTTCATACACAGAACAAATGGAAAGCACAGGATCACCATTGATGTCACCGTCAGCATTTTTCACCATCATCCTCACTGGGAGCACTCACCAGGGCCATGCAAAAGAAAGGAGACTTGGAAGCAGGTACTGACTGATGTTAGTTGAAAAGAACAGGGATGCTGGGATGCTTTCAGTCCTATACCCTTCCCAGTAAACACTCTTAACATGTGGGTCTTCACCTTGACCAAAGTAGGGGAATCCAGGCAGCCAGGGATGTTCCCAAAGTCACACTCAGAATTGGTGTTGAGGTTGCTGCCCATGACATCTTACCAAACTCTGTTTTTGGATGTTCACTCCTTTGAATCTTGAAAGTGATGGTTTTGGGCAGCTTGGGGACAAAATCCTGACTGACTACCAATCCCCACTCCTCTCCTTTGCCCTTGCACAGCCCAAAAGAGGTTGGCACCATATGGTCGCCTTAATGAGGCCCATCAAGTAGACCAGGTTCTGCTGCGACTCCCTGAGGTTGGCTGCAGCGCTGTGATGTGCTTTGACCTAAGAAATGTGGTGGGAGTGAAGCCTGTCACCACTAACAGAAGACTGGAAACACTGAGACTGGCCACCCTCTCTGTCCATCTCTGATAATGTCAACAGGTACCTGCATGGTGGCTCCTCCTTTATTCCGGTCCCAGGAGAACCAGAATGGACATGTGGTATGAACAAGAAAGATAACTTCTCTATGCAAAGCCACTAAAGCGTTATGGGTGTAACATCTAGCCAATCCTAATGGTTATGAAGCAGCAACTCTACTCTCTAGGGGACATTGGTGTTAATCTCAGCCTAACGTTAGAGGCCAGACCTCTGTTGTTGTAGACACATAGTTTTGACTTCTAGTCCTGCCTTTTATTTACTCTATCATCAGGTAACCTACATTCAGTCTCTGAGCCTGGATTTACTCTCTATGAGGCAGAGGTTTAAACCATTCAGGTTGACACATCACCTGGTTGCCTCCTGTACACACCCTAACCTGTGCCTGTGATGAACTCTGTAATGGAGGTACATACACTTGACCAGAGTCAACCTGCAACCCTTCAGTTGAATGGACAACACTCTATCCACTGAGCCAATCCAGGGAGTGCTCACATGTACACTTTTTAAACATGCCCTTTTGATGTTCCATTCATGCCTGCATTCCTGAAACCAAGTTCCTCCTGCCCTCCTCAGTGCTTCTTTCTTGGCAAATAATATAACTGATGCGAGGACCCATTCTGTCTTTGAAATAGCTTATTTGAAATCTGTCCATATGAGGAAAACACTTATGAAAGCCCATGAATCCTATTCTAGCCTTCCATCATCTACCATGATGGTTGTTCTTGTATCTATTTATCCGTAGGTACATGAGTGGGTTACTTAACGTAAAACACCCGATATGTCAGGATGCGCCCAGATAGCTCAGTGGGTCAGAGCATCATCTCAATAACGCCAAGATTGTAGGTTCCACCTCCAGTCAGGGCACATGCAAGAAAATGTATGACCCTGGCAGGCCCACCATAATCCACTGTAGGAAGTTACAGGAACAACAAATTAATGCTTCTATCTCTCCCTATGTCTCTCTCCAATCAATCAATATACATGTTTTATTCTCCCAGTCGGTCCACACACATGTGAACACCAGCACAGCTCAGGGACCCCATGGTGACATGCAGCCAGGGTCCTCATGAGGGTTAACCGTGAAATCACCCAGGGAACAGTGTGGGAGGTGCCCCTGTTGTCAGTGTGGAGGGTGGCGAACCCACCCAGGGTGATGACATCTGTGCTCCCTGAGACTAAAACCTAAGGGGCCGGGTGTAGATCTGGGTCTTGACATTCCCCTTGAGGTCTCTGCACCTTCCAGCCAGGGCTGGAGACTGGGCTGTTTCAGAATTCATGTGGTTGAGGAGCTCAGATTCCTCTCAGGTATCAAAGCCGGGAGCAGCAGTGGCAGCTGGGCAGGTTTCTGTGGGCAGGAATAAGCCAGGACAGTTGCCAGGGAGAGTTGGTGCGGGACCATGTGCGTGGACCTGAGGCCGCTGTAGTCCCAGTTCAGGCTGGTGTCCACTCTGTTCTTTGGGGCCATGCTTAGTGGGAAATGGAACATAAGTTACCAGGGCAGTCATGACCTGGGAGTTGGCTTGTCCTTCAAGAAAACTTGAGACTCAGTCATACCCAAACTAGGCCGCTGGAATGAGGTGCTCCAGCCATTGACCTGCCCAGGGAGGGAGAGGAGCTGTCTCTGCAGAGGCTGATGCCCTGTCTGCTCAGCGTGATGTGCTGCAGGCTGCTGAGACTCAGGGCCCCCTTGTGGGATGCAAGTGTTTTGAAGTTTAGCCACTAAAACTGTAGATATTTATCAATCTAAGGAAACAAAATGCTCCTCTTTTTTCCTTATTGGGTCAACATCCACCATGGCCTGTCCAGTGTCGCTTAATGATAAGAGTGTCAGCCTACACACATGAAGAGTGTGAATTAAATCCTTGGTCAAGGGCAAGTACCTGGGTTCCAGGTTTAATACCTGGGAACTATTGGGGGCTGATGCAGGTGGAATCCAGTTGATGTGTGTCTCTTACTTCCAAGATATTCTCTCTCTCCCTTCATCCCCCCTTCTTCCCTCCCTCCCTCCCTCTCTCCCCACCCCATCCCCACTCTTCCACTCTGAATAACAATCAATGGAAACATACCCTCCTGTGAGGATTATGAAAAACAAAATAGAACCACCCACCACCACTACCCTGAGAAGGGGCCTCTGCCTGCACAGCCCACCTCTCCTTGTGCTCTCTTGCCTTTTCCTGGGATGTTCCCACTGCAGCTTGGACACGCTCTGTTTTCCCCAGGAGTTGGCAGAGAGGAGCCCCAGGCAAGGTCCGGGAGGAACTTGGGTTCTGTGTCTCCCTGAGAGGAGCTGGCCAGGCTCTTCTATCTCCACCCAGAGGTCTCTCCAGCCTGCTCCTCCCCACCCCCCAGGCACCTGGCTCACTGCATCTGCACCTACTTCTGTATTCGGGAGAAGCCCATGATGCTTTGGGCCCACAACCCAGTTCACCTTTGGAAAGCCCTGCCTCTGGCCAGTACACTCACACCCCTGAAGTTTTTGTATTGTTTGAATCTCTGTTTTTGCATCTTTGGGGTAATTTTCCACTTTGATTTTATTAAAAATAAAGCTGCCCCCTCCACACACACGCACACACAGCCAGTCCCAGAGGTAGCATGGATTCTCCAGGAAATGGTGCTGTGTTTTTAGTGACGAGAACATTTGGCTATACATTGGCAGAGAATGTAACCTAATGGTTTTGTGAACTGTGCTGGCCCCTCTAGGGTGTTCAGCTTAAGGTTGATGCTCAACAGGCAAGAACTCAAAACTAGAGGAAGGATAACCCTCTAACCCAGTGGTCGAAAAACTGGGGCTCACGAGCCACATGTGGCTCTGTGGTCCCTTAAGTGTGGCTCTTCCACAAAATACCACGTGTGGGCGCGCATGTACAGTGCGATTGAAACTTCGTGGCCCATGCGCAGAAGTGGGCATTTTGAGTCTACCAATCCCAGGCTGTGACTTTAGTAACCAGTCAGCACTCCTGTTGGTTCTGATGGCATAGACTACACTGCTTGCCAATATTTCCTGCCCCTGAGGCAAGGCTGTTGCCCCAGCATATGAGAAGCGACGTGCGACAAACGGCTCTTTTCTAATGTGTACTCTTTGGTGAGGTCTGATGTACATATAAATCTGTGAACCATCACACATGAGAGAAACTTATCTCTAATATACACAGTGGAGCAAAAATAGATTTAAAAATTCAAGCACCCAAAACAGAGTTTATTCTTTTTAAAGGTATTTTAAACATCACTTTCATCGTTTCTTTTAGGGAAATGGAAGGGAGGGTGAATGAGAGAGAAACATCTAAATGAAGAGATACATTAATCAGCTGCTTCCTGCTGTCCCCTACTGGGGTTTGAGGAGGGCATGTGCCCTGACCTGTTCCAGTCACCTGTTAGTGTGGGGGATGGTGTCCAACCAATTGAGCAACACTGGCCAGTGTTATGCCCAGATTTCAAGATCCCCAACAGACCACCGGGGAGCGGGCCAAGTCCGATGCAAAAGCAGAGAGTCCTTTATTTGAGCTAGCTCGGCTCCCCCACCTCGCCGACGGCAGGAAGCAGAGAGAGGCCGCCATGGGAAAAAACAGGGTTTTAATAGGTGGTGGAGTAAGGGGAGGAGAGCTGACTGTGGGCCCTGCCGATTGGCCAGGCGCAAGCCGGGTCTTATTACATAGGATGCGGTAATTTTTATGGCGTGCACATCCCTCGACTGTCATTGGTTAGTTTAAAGAAATCCCGGGCATGGCCAGCAGAGGCCTGGGCTTCCAAGAAGAAGGAGGTCTGAGTGCATGGCTACTGCCCCAACATGGAGGATATGGGGCAAGATGGAGGGCATAGCCCTCACCCTTTCAGCCAGGGCAGAGTAAATTTTTTATTATTATTTGTTAATTATCGTATTAATTTATATACTAACAACTCTATATCTTCTTTTGTCACACCCTGTATTTACCTCCTGCCCTTTTATAACACCTCTCTCTCTCTCTTCCTTTCTTTCTTTCTCTCTCTCTCTCTCTCTCTCTCTCTCTCTCTTCTCCCCCTCCCCCAGTCCTCCATCCAGGCATTGATTTTTCTTCCATTACAACACATTAGTTCTTATTTTTTATATTATTACAGGCACTATGATGTATGTGCTCTCTAACAAATATTGGTTTCCTCCATGCTGCACAGTTATTTTGAGAATCAACACAAACACTTATGTGAATAGTTATTTTGTTTATTGCTGAGTAGTATTGTGATCTGTGAGTTACCACTTTAACTAATGATCTGTCTATGATTTTGTTCATTCCCAGGGCTGGGAGAGTATAAATAAATCTTCTGGGAATATTTGCATTCACTTCTTTATACAGATATATGTTTTACTGATCTCGATGTTGTAGTGTAGGTGAATGTGTTACATTGTAAGATATGTGGGACTGTGATCTAAAATGGTCATGCCCTTTGCCTTCCCATCCACCCACATTAATAAAAACTCCACTGTTTCTGCAACCCTGCCAGCACATCCAATGGTTAATCTTTATAGATACTAACCCCATAAATGAGTATAGTATTTACTCCCTTTCTTTTTACTTCTATTTACTGAAGATTTTTTATGGTGAGCATTTCTTTCATACATTTATTTACACTATCTTTATCACATTCATTAAAATGTCTGCTCAGAATCTTTTACCAATTTTTTAAATGAATTTATTACCTTGAGAGCATAATTCCAGGAAAAATAATCCAGTCAGAGAAAGCTAAGTATCACATGATTTCACTCATGAATGGAATGTAATGAACAACATAAACTGATGAATAAAAACAGATCAGGAGACAGACAAGATGCAAACAGACCTTCAAACCTCAGAGTGAAGGTAGGAGAGGGTGGCTGGGGGTGGGAGGGGTTAGAGATCAACTGAATAACTTGTATGCATATGAGCAGAACCATTGAACACAGACAGTAGGGGAGTGAAGGCCTGGGCTGGAGGGTGTGGGCCGTTTGGAGAGGAAAAATGGGTAGATATGTGATGCTTTCAACAATAAAGAATTTAAAAAGTAAACTGAACTTATTAATTTAAGCAATAGGACAGTGTACAATGTAAGACATGTTTGAAGTTCACTCATTTCTCATGGACTGTAATTACTTCTTTGCTATATGGAACCAGAGATATTAATTATTGCAGTGGAACACATTTTCTCAATTTTTAACCCATGTAGAATTTAAACGCACTTGGACCATACACTTACAGATTTAATCTGCATTGTTAACATTCCCCACCAAATGTAGTATGTCTAAGCATTTAATAATGCATTAAGTGAAGTCTGCTTTGTAATCTTTGTTAATATCCCTGGTGTAAATATTTTCATTGTCATGAGGTTCAAACTGCCAAAATGATGGCTCTGAACATGGACATGGTAAGATATTTCAGTGGCCCATCATTACATTGTATTTCTAACATGCTGATACAGCAGTACCAAATACGTTTAAGAACTTTTGCCGGGAGCCGGTCCATCCTTGCTCCTTGACACAGTCGCTGCAGGGAAGAAACATCTGCACAACATATGTTTCAAAGGGATCTGGCGTATATGGCATACTGTTCTTAATATGTTTGCTCCCCTTCTTGGTGCTATGTGTTTTAACCAAGGTCACCTCTCCGAGAAAGGTTGATTCCCCAGGTAGGGATTTTTCCCTGAAGTTAGGGAGGGAATAAAACCCCTTAACTAAGTGCCAGGTGGGTAGTTAATCACTTTAACTAAGAACAATCACGCTTAAGCCACATAATCTTTACTCCCTGGAATGGAGATAAGAAACGCCCTAACCTTTGCAATAGAAATTGATACGATTAAAATCAACTGGTATAAATACAGATGTAACAAGACGGTAAGAGACAGAACCTAGAGACGGAACCTAGAAACAGAACCTAACGAAAGAACCTGGCTGAAGAACCTAGAGACAGAACCTAGACACAGAACCTAGAGATGGGACTTGGCTGGAGATCCTATACAGAACCTAGAGAGAGAACCTAGCGAGAGAACATGGCAAAAGATCCTGGACAGAACCTAGACAGAACATGGCAGGAGAACCTGCAGAACCTGGCTGGAGAACCTAGTGAGAGAACATGGCAACAGAACCAGGCTGGAGATCCTAACCAGAACTTGGCCAGAGATCGTGGCTAGAGATCCTGGCTAGGCTGCTGATCAACTGAATGCTGCCTCCGTGTCATTCCTTCTTCGCCGACTCCGTCCACACCTTGGGGAACCCCTGGACCTGCTGGGGATGGACCCCAGCAAACTTTCATAATAAAACTAAAATTATTGGCATGCATCAAATATAAACCTTTCTTAAATTTGGATTCAAGTAGAAATGATATAAAATGGACATTTGAAAAACACAACATACCTTTTTGATGTTTCCATACGTGTCTGAACCCAAATTCCACCAGCCCTTATCAGAGCCCACAGACAGTGACACCATAAGGTGAAGCCAGTGGTGGTCAGTGGGGGCCTCCCTGAGACAATCTGGGAAGGGGTGGCAGAGTCCAGATGGAAGGCCTGCTGGGAGCATTCCCACCCCCCATTTGGGAGGTGAAGCCGGGTCACTGTGGCTGATTTGGACACTGGAATTAGAAAGGGGGTTCCTGGCTGGCATGGGGGCACTGTGGCAGGACTTGACCTTCTCCTCAGGAGGCCTCACAGTTTGCCTCCATCCCCAGGCTGCCTTCAGAAGGGCTGATGGGCAGCCCCTTTAGAAAAATCATTGCCAGAGGGAAATTCACAGTAAAGGGGCAGGATCTGCAATAGAAGAAATGCTATTTGAGATCATGAGGAGCCTTGGACATTTACAATACATCTGTCTCAGGAAATCATCTTTCAGATCCCAACACCAGCCTCCACGTGGTCTCCAGAGGATTCTCTGCTTTAAGAAAGACTGCAAGTTGGCTGACTCGTGCCTCCTGTGTCACTGGCCATATTTATAGACATTAAAACATGGGTTTCACCGGGGAGAGCACAGTTTCTACTTCACTATGGGCTCTGCTCGCTCTTGTGTCTAAAGTTATGTTGTAATCCCTCAGAAACAGCTTCTCCCAGGGGAAAGTTAATTTTTATCACCCAAACACTAACCGAAGTTAAAAGCAAAAACAGATGACTTTAATCAGAAACCATCAGATTTTAGGGATTAAATAAAAACAGGGTGGGGATCATGGCTATGACACTAATAGTGTGGGGTTTTTCTGAAATCCCTGATATTGATTCTTTATACTCTTACATGAAAGGAGACAGACTTCCGGTGAGCTCAGATGGTTGTGATAACTGTTCTAGAGAGATAGCGTTAGATTTAACCATATGCACTTGAAATATCAACACCTTAATGTTTTGATTCTGTCCCAGGGAATTGTTTATTAATCTTAGAGAGAGTGGGAGGAAGTGAGAGAGAGCGCGCAAAAAGAAGAAACATCGATTTAAAAAAAAAGGAACATGGATCAATTGCCTCCTCTTTGCTTTCTGAACAAGGATCAAATTTGCAAGCTAGTTAAGTGCCCTTATCATGAACGAAACAGGCCACTAATTTGTGGGGCAATGCTTTATGGGAGGAGGCTCCAACCCACTGAGCCCCCTGAGCAGGGCAGCACCTTATTCTTAATGTTTCCTTTAAGAGAGTAAGTTAGTATGTCTCAGCATTTGTGGGGTCCCAAACTTTCTGTGCTTTGGGAGGCACTTAATAATAGCAGAAAATCACTCTCTTTCCAGTATTGGGTTATTTTGCATTGCTGCCCAAGGCCTTGAAAGAAATTCTACATGAATTTGTGGTTCTAATTTTCAGCCTGGTGCCTCTCTTATTATTGAGGTCAATGGTCACCCAGGATAGGAGTCCTTTGTTGTGCCCGTGGGAACAGTATAAATTATATTGTCTGTTCACAGTAAGTATTCCAGAATTCTCAGCAATGTTTAGGAGGATTCTTCCCCACATAGTGTAAAGGAGCTATGTGCCATGATGTATGAAATTTTATAGGCTGGTGTCACTTGTTGTAAGACTCGGAGGTTTAAATGGAACTAACGTTAGGACAGAAACACTATTCATAGTGAGTGGGAAAGACCGGTAAATTAGATGAAAAGTGCCTGTTCTTTACGTTTTCCACAAATGATCCAAGGTCTGTGGCTTGTGTGATGTCTGCTTACAGACATTCTCAGGGCCTCCATAGCTGTTTTCTGTGGCTAAAGTCATTGGCAGAGAAAATAAGCACAGATTTTTGGATTCCCCTGGCCCATCTAGGGTGTTCACTTCAAGGTTTCCTCACCTGGCAAGACCTCAAAGCTAGAGGAAGAATACTCCTATAATCAGTCCCCAGATGTATTTTTGTAACCAGTCAGCATTCCTGTGGATTCAGAGGGCCATAGTCTTCACCGCTTGCCGATATTTGCTGCTCCTGTGGCAAGGCTGGTCCTCCCAGGAAATTAGGGGAGAGATGGTAGAGCCCATATAGGGTTACCATTTTAATTTCCTAACAAGCCAGGGATATCCAGGTCTTTACTTGGAAGTGCTTGTTAAAGCTCCATTGAGTATATTTATAACTAAAATGCACTCTTCTAATGTGTACTATGTGGTGAGCTTGAACATGTGGATAAAGCTGTAAAAATGTCACATGTGAGATAAACGTATCTCTCACCCATATACAGGTTAGGACTCGGTGGTTCTCAACCTTCCTAGTGCCGCGACCTTTTAATACAGTTCCTCATGTTGTGGTGTTCCCCGATTTCATGTTACAAATTGAACATAATTAAAGCATAGTGATTAATCACCAAAACAATATGTAATGATATATGTGTTTTCCGATGGTCTTAGGCGACCCCTGGGAAAGGGTCGTTCAACCCCCAAAGGGGTCGCGACCCACAGGTTGAGAACCGCTGGGTTAGGTCAAAAGTAGGCTTACAGATGTTAGTATGCAAAACACAGAGTTTATTCTCCCTTTTAAAATATGTCTTTTATATAGTTAAAATATTTTTATTGACCTTTTAGAAAGAGTGGAAGAGAGAGAGACAAACAGCAATATGAGAAAGAAACATTGAACTGCTGCCTCCTGCACGTCAACTACAGGGCATCCAGGCAGGCATGAGGGCTGACCTGGAATGGAACCCATGGCAACTCAGGGAAAGGGATGGTGCCCAACCAACTGAAGTACAATGGCCAGGGAAGAGGTTATTCTGGTGTTATTGATTATAAATCCTTATATTATTTTCCATACTAACAACCCTAAACCTACTTTACCACACCCTGTATTTACCTCCTGCCCTTTTATAGTCTCTCTTTCTGCCTTCCCCAGCTCTAAATGCAGTCATTGATTTTCCTTCCTTTACAAGATTAGTTCATATTTTTCATAGTGTTATAAACACTATAATGAGCATATTCTTTAATAAATATGGGACTCTTTCATGCTACACAGTTGTTTTGAGTTTCAACACTAATGCTTATGTGAAAAGTTAATTATTTTTTATTGCTGAGTATTAGTGTGCTCTTTGAATAACCACTTTATCTGTTGATCAGTTTATGGTTTTGGTTATTTTTAGGTTTGAGGTATTATGAATAAATTTTCTGGGAATATTGGGTTCAGTTCTTTACATAAATGTGCGTTTTCCTTACCTAAGTGTTGCAGTATAAGTGAGTGTTTTGCTTTGAATATATGCAGAACTGTGATCTAAAATGGTCCTTCCTTTGCCTTTCAAGCCACTCACAGTAATGACAATTCTAGTTTTTCCTTATCTCTGTGAGCTCATGTGATGTTTAATATTTTTAAATTGTCAATCCCAAATTCAATAGTGTTAAGTTGTTTTTTTAATCCATTTTTCTTAAAACATTTTGTAGTGAGCATTTCTTTATGCATCTATACACCCTGTCTTTATCTCCTTTGTTGAAAAGTCTTGTCAGAACTTTTGCCCATTTTTAAAATGAATTTATGATTTAATCAATAGGAAGTCATTTCACCATCTAAGACATCTGTTTTCACTTCACTCAATCCTCAAGGACTCAACTGCCTTCTTTGCTATTTGGAACTATATGTTTTGAATACTGGAAGCAAAATTGTTTTTCTCAAATTTTATCCTATGTACAATTTGAAGCCCACTTGCATGATACGCTTATAAGATTAACAATGTAGCTAACATTCCTCACCATTCAGTTTAAGTTGAAGCATTCAATAGTATATTAAGTGAAGTCAAGGTTTGTAGTATTTGTCAATTTTCCTGGTGTAAATACTCTCATCATCATCATCACTTTCAAACTTCCAAAGTGATAGCGCTGAACATTGGCCTGCGAAGATATTTCAGTAGCAAATCATTATATTTATTTCCAACTTATTGATACAGTAGGTACAAACATGCTTAAGAACATTCGTAATAAAATAGTAAAATAATTGGGAAGTGTAAAGTTTTAATCATTTTTAAAAAATTTGATTTAAGTATAATTGATTTAGAATTTACATTAAAAATATTTTTATTGATTTCAGAGAGGAAGGGAGGAATGAGATAGAAACATCAATGATGAGAGTCACTGATAGGCTGCCTCCTGCATGCCTCACAATGGGGATCCAGCTCACCTGAGCATGTGTCCTGACTAGAAATGCAACCGTGACCTCCAGTTTCATAGATCAATGCTCAACCATTGAGCCACCACTGTCCAGGCTCTCCTAAGCTTTTAAGGGATCCTGTTTGACCTGCAAACAGGGCTGCAATGAGCAGCGACAGCTCATCCCAGGCTAACCCCCTAAACTTGCACTCAAGGCCGCCTTTTCTCTGATTCACCAGTGAGCTCACAGCAGCCCCCCTTTTCCCTCATTTACTGGTATTTCCCACAAGTTTCTCGGAGCCAAAGGAGCCAGGCCTCATCTCTCTGCTGTTCCCTGTTCTATTCTAAGCCCTAGTTTTTTTCATTATCCCCATCTTTAATAAATGTTCCCTCAAAATCTCTGAACTCCTGTTGTGAAATCTTTTCTGCGTGAATTCAAGAACCCAAACAGTACAGGTCAAGCTGAGGCAGATCTGCTCCAGGCTGGTTTCTGTTTCCTCAAAGTTATGCCTGGGTCATCTTCTATAAAGACAGAACAAGGCATGATTTTGCTTCAAGAACTTGGGAGAAAATATGATGGTCCTCATTCACATTGATGTTGTTGAGTGAAATCAATCTTAACACTATTCTTTTTTTATTGATTTTTTAGAGAGAGAGGGAGACAGAGAAACATCAATGATGAGAGAGAATCATTGACCAGATGCCTCCAGAATTCCCCCTACTTGGATGGAGACCCAACCTGGGCATGTGTGTTGACCTGGAATTGAACCAGCGATATCTTGGTTCATGGGTCTACACCCAACCACTGAGCCACATTGACTGTGCACACTATTCATTTTTATTGTTCACTCTATTACACGTGTGCCCAATTTCTGCCACACTCCTCCCTCTTTTTCTCCCTCTACCCTGCCCCCCCTGCTTTTAGGCCCTCACCTCATTATTGTATATGTTCATGGCCTCTGTGTATATGTATATACTCCTTAAAAATATTTTCTTATTGATTCTTGAGAGTGGAAGGGAAAGGGAGAGATAAAAACATCAATAATGAGAGAAAATTACTGATTAACTGGCTCCTGCACCTCCCCATTCCCACAGTGTGAATTAGGCCTGCAAAACATGTATGTGCCCTGACCAGGAAAAGAACCAGTATGACATAACCTCATCATTTGTGAAATAGACTGAACAGCATAGATTGATGAACAAAAATAGATTCAGAGACATAGAAGCATCGAACAGACCGACAAACTTCAGAGGCAAGGCAGGGGAGGGGGTTAGGGGTTGGGTACAAGATCAACCAAAGGACTTGTGTGCATGCATATAAGCAGCACCAATGTATACACACACTAGGGAGCTGAGGGCATGTGCTGGGGAGTGGGGGTGGCCAGGGAGAAGCCAATGGAGGAAAAAGGAGACATATGTAGTAATATATGTAATACTTTAAACCAGCGGTTCTCAACCTGTGGGTTGCGACCCTTTTGGGGGTCGAACGACCCTTTCCCAGGGGTCGCCTAAGACCATCGGAAAACACAAATATAATTACATATTGTTTTTGTGATTAATTACTATGCTTTCATTATGTTCAATTTGTAACAATGAAAGTACATCCTGCATATCAGATATTTACATTATGATTCATAACAGTAGCAAAATTTCAGTTATGAAGTAGCAACGAAAACAATTTTATGGTTGGGGGTCACCACAACATGAGGAACTGTATTAAAGGGTCATGGCATTAGGAAGGTTGAGAACCACTGCTTTAAACAATAAAGAATTAAAAAATAAATAAATAAAAACCAAAAAAACACAAAAAAACAAACAAACCATGGCCTCCTTGTTCATAGCTTGAGGCTCAACCATTGAGCAAACCAGCTGAGCTATATTATTTTAAAATTTCAAAAAAAGTACATGTATTTTTTATTGTTGATAGTATTACAAATGTCTCCCATTTCGCCCCTGTGTATATATTCTTTGGTGGATCTCTTGCATTCCTCCCCTCCCTCTTCACCTCGGAGATGCCTCAGCCTGTTCCATTTAGCCAGGCTTCTGGTCTCATCTTGTCCCTCCCCAGGCATCACTCCCTGCGTCACATCTTTATCCCCCAAGTCATTGGCTGGGATGCTACTATTCCCCTTGGCGGTGGAGAAAACTACATTACCCAGAAGGACATGCGCCGACGTGGGCGGAGCTAAAGCACATTTTGCGGTCTGTGCATCCGGTTAGGGCGGGACTTCCGCCTTCCTCCTCGCGGTGGTCATATTCTCCTCTCAGGTCTTTGTTCAAACTCACAGGCTTCAGGGCGCTGGTCGGGAGGAGGAGGAGGCCTGGGAGGCAGCGCGCCTGCCGTGCGGGGTGTGTCTGAGGCTCCTTGAGCCCAACAGCCCGAGATTGGGGTCCCCGTGCCTCCCGGACTCCTCTCTGCGCACAGCGTCCCCGCAGCCGGACGCCATTTCACCCTCCAGCCTTGGGGACCGGCCCCTCAGGTCCCGCCGCCCAGGTCCCCGCGCTCAGAATGGTGAGTCCCTCGTGGGTGACACATGGCTGAGGGGGGAAGAGGGGGAAAGGCCGCAGGGCCGCCTTGTGAGGACGTGATGGTGCGACTGCGCAGGGAGGACTCGGGACCCGGGCCTGTTGTGGGTGTAAACTTGCAGCCGTGGGCAAACTACGGCCCGCGGGCCAGATCCGGCCGGTTTGAAATGAATAAAACTAAAAAAAAAGACCGTACCCTTTTATGTAATGATGTTTACTTTGAATTTATATTAGTTCACACACACACTCCATCCATGCTTTTGTCCCGGCCTCCGGTCCAGTTTAAGAACCCACTGTGGCCCTCGAGTCAAAAAGTTTGCCCGCCCCTTAAAGGCATCAAAGAGACGAGGTGAGGTTTACAGGAGGAGTTTTCCTTTCACTCTCAGGACGCTGGGGCCATAGATGGTTGTGAAAAGAAGAGACACATTTTCTGAGGCCGGATTCTAACTTTTCCTAACATTGTTCAGAGGAAGGACAGCCTGGAGGATAGAGGACAGCAGTGTGGACAGGAGGGGGAAGTCCTGTCAATGATAAGGGAACTGGCAGAGTGAGCCCTGAGGACTGAGCCCTGAGATAACACAGGCATCTGGAGGGCACCTGGCCTCGGGGCAGGGCAAGGGCACTGAGCAGGTGAGCCCATAGAGCCTGGTGGGTGCCAGGCTGACAACAGACCGTTTTCTTTCCACAAATTTTTCCAAATGCAGAATGAATTAGGTGCACGGGTTTGTGGAGCGTATTTCAGGGCCTCACCCCCTTGTGGCCTCTGAGATAGTAGAGTCCTGGGACTGTCAGCCGCTCTTGGAGCCCTTGGACCTGGGGACTTGGAACGGACACTCAACCCAGACTCCTAAAGCCAGGACTAGGGCTTCATGACGTGGACCTGGTTTGTGGCAACCAGTGTAATGAGTGCGAGGTCCTCCAGACACAGGGTCCAGAATGTGCAAAGGCTTGGAGTGAGGAGTGAGCTGAATCAGGAACCTGCAGTCATACTTTTTAAAGTACAACTATATTTTTATTGATATTAGATGTAGAAAGGAAGGGAGAGGGAGAGAAACAGGGATGAGCAAGAAGCAAGGATTGGTTGCCACCTGCACAACCCCTACTGTGGATCCAGGCCACGACCGAGGCATGTGACCTCACCAGTGCGTGGGTCTATGCACAACCAACTGAGACACATCAGCCAGGACTGTAGATCACTTTAATACAGGGAATCATGGTCAATTGGTCATGGTAGTAATAGCTCAGAAGTGACAGCGTGAACCTGAGGACTGGCTTTCTTTTACTTTTTTAAAAAATTTCTTTATTGATGAAGTTATTACATATGTGTCCTTATCCCCCCATTTACCCCCCACCCTCCCACTCATGCCTTCACCCCGCTATTGTCTGAGTCCATTGCTTAAGCTTATATGCATGCATACAAGTCCTTTGGTTGATCTCTCCCCCTTAACCCCACCCTCCCCTACTTTCCCCCTGAGGTTTGATGGTCTGATCGATGCTTCTCTGTCTCTGGATCTAAACTTTTTATTTTGATGTCGTCCCATTTGTATATTTTCTTTTTAGTTTCCATTGCCCTAGGAGCTGTATCGGTGAAGTTATTGCGTCGGCATAGGTCTGTTTTTGTTCCTCAGTTTATGTTGGTCATTATATTACATGAATGAGTGAGATCATGTGCTATTTATCTTTCTCTGACTGGCTTATTTCACTTTAGCACAATGCTCTCCAGTTCCATCCATGCTGTTGCAAATGGTAAGAATTCCTTCTCTTTTACCACAGCGTAGTATTCCATAGTGTAGATGTACCGCAGTTTTCTAATCCACTCATCTGCTGAGGGGCACTTAGGCTGTTTCCAAATTTTAGCTATGGTGAATTGTGCTGCTCTGAACAGAGGGGTGCATATATCCTTTCTGATTGGTGTTTCTAGCTTCTTGGGATATATTCCTAGAAGTGGGATCACTGGGTCAAATGGGAGTTCCATTATAGTTTTTTGGGGAGACTCCATACCGTTCTCCACAGTGGCTGCACCAGTCTGCATTCCCACCAGCAGTGCATGAGGGTTCCTTTTTCTCCGAATCCTCCTCAGCACTTGTTGTTTGTTGATTTATTGATGATAGCCATTCTGACAGGTGTGAGATGGTACCGCATTGTCGTTATGATTTGCATCTCTTGTATGATTAGTGACTTTGAGCATGTTTTCATATGTCTCTTGGCCTTCCTTCTGTCTTCTTTTGAAAAGTATCTATTTAAGTCCATTGCCCATTTTTTGGTTGGGTTGTTTATCTTCCTTTTGTTAAGTTGTATGAGTTCCCTGTTGATGTTGGAGATTAAACCCTTATCAGAGATAACATTGGCAATATGTTCTCCCATGCAGTGGGCTTTCTTATTGTTTTGTTGATGGTTTCTTTTGCTGTGCAGACACGCTTTTTTAAAAAATATATTTGATTGATTTTTCACAGAGAGGAATGGAGAGAGAGAACTAGAAACGTTGATGAGAAAGAAACATCGATCAGCTGCCTCCTGCACATCTCCCACTGGGGATGTGCCCGCAACCCAGGTACATGCCCTTGACCGGAATCGAACCTGGGACCTTTCAGTCCACAGGCCGACACTCTATCCACTGAGCCAAACCGGCTTCGGCTGTGCAGAAGCTTTTTATTTTGATGTAGTCCCATTTGTTTATTTTCACTTTCGTTTCCAATGCCCTAAGCACTGTATCAGTGAAGACATTGCTTCAGCATATGTCTGAGATTTTGTTGCCCGTGGATTCCTCTAGTAAAGTGATGGCGAACCTTTTGAGCTCGGCGTGTCAGCATTTCGAAAAACCCTAACTTAACTCTGGTGCCGTGTCACATATAGAAATTTTTTGATATTTGCAACCATAGTAAAACAAAGACTTATATTTTTGATATTTATTTTATATATTTAAATGCCATTTAACAAAGAAAAATCAACTGAAAAAGTGAGTTCGCGTGTCCCCTCTGACACGCGTGTCATAGGTTCGCCATCACTGCTCTAGTATTTTTATGTTTTCCTGTTTTATGTTTAAGTTCTTTATCCATTTTGAGTTTATTTTTGTGCATGGTGTAAGTTGGTGGTCTAGTTTCATTTTTTTTTGCATGTATCTGTCCAATTTTCCCAACACCATTTATTGAAGAGACTGTCTTGACTCCATTGTATGTTCTTGCCTCTTTTGTCAAACATTAATTGAGCATAGTGGTTTGGGTCGATTTCTGGGTTCTCTATTCTATTCCATTGATCTATATGTCTGTTCTTGAGCCAGTACCAGGCTGTTTTGAATACAGTGGCTTTTTAATACAGCTTGATATCTGGTATTGAGATCCCACCTACTTTGATCTTCTTTCTCAGGATTTCTGCAGCTATTCGGGGTCTTTTTTTATTCCAGTTGAATTTTTTTGAATGTTTGTTCTAGATCTGTGAAGTATGCCGTTGGTATTTCAATGGGAAGTGCATTGAATCTATAGATTGCTTTGGGTAGTATGGACATTTTAATGATGTTGATTCTAACAATCCATGAGCAGAGTCTGTTCTTCCGTCTGGTTATGTCTTCTTCTATCTCTTTTTTCAGTTCCCTATAGATTTCCATGTATAGGTCTTTTACCTCCTTAGTTAAGTTTATTCCTAGGTATCTTAATTATTTTTGGTGCGATGGTCAACGGGATTGCTTTTTTAGTCTCTTTTTCTGTAAGTTCACTATTGGTGTATAGAAATTCCATACATTTCTTGGTGTTAATTTTGTATCCTGCTACCTTGCCAAATTCATTTATTAAGTCTAATAATTTTTTGATGGAGTCTTTAGGATTTTCTCTGTACAGTATCATGTCATTTACAAATATGGACAGTTTTACGTCTTCTTTTCCAATTTGTATGCCTTTTATTCCTTCTTCTTGTGTGATTGCAATGGCTAGTACTTCCAGTCGAGTAGGAGTGGTGAGAGTGGGCATCCTTGTCTGGTTCCTGTTCTTAGGGAAAATAGTTTTAGTTTTTGCCCATTGAGTATGATGTTGGCTGTGGGTTTGTTATATGTGGCTTTTATTATGTTGAGATATGATCTTTTATTCCCACCTTGCTGAGTGTTTTTATCAAGAAAGGGTGTTAGATTTTGTCAAATGCTTTTCCTGCATTAATTGATATGACTATGTGATTTTTATGTGTCGGTTTTTTAATGTGATGTATCACGTTTATTGATTTGCGGTTGTTGTACCATCTTTGCATCCCCAGGATAAATCCTACTTGGTCATGGTGTATGATCTTTCTGATGTACTGCTGGATCCAATTTGCTAGAATTTTATTGAGGATGTTGGCATCTGTTCATGAAGGATATTGGCCTGTAATTCTTTTTATTGTGTTGTCTTTATCTGGTTTTGGTATTAGGGTGATGCTGGCTTCATAGAATGAGCTTGAAAGTGTTCCTTCCTCTTGACTTTTTTGGAATAGTATGAGGAACATAGGTTTTAGTTCTTCATTGAATGTTTGGTAAATCTCCCCTGTGAAGCCGTCTGGCCCCGAGCTTTTGTTTGCTGGAAGCTTTTTGATGACTGCTTCAATTTCTTGTATAGTTATTGGCCTATTGTGATTTTTAGATTCTTCCTGATTGAGTATTGGAATGTTGTATTTTTCTAGGAATATGTCCATTTCCTCTAGGTTGTCTAGTTTGTTGGAATAGAGTTGTTCATAGTATTTTTTAGCAATCCTTTGTATTTCTGTGGGGTCTGATGTAATTTTGCCTCTTTTCATTTCTGATTTTCTTTATTTGGGTCCTCTCTCTTTGCTTCTTGTTGAGCCTCTCTAGAGGTTCCTCAATCTTGTTTATCCTTTTAAAGAACCAGCTCTCGGTTTCAATGATCTTTTGAATTGTTTTTTTGGTTTCCATGTCATTGATTTCTGCTCTGATCTTTATTATGTCCTTCCGTCTGCTCACTCTGGGCTTTTCTTGTTGCTCTTCTTCTAATTCTTTAAGTGGTAGAGTAGATGATTTACTACCAATTTTCTTGTTTTTTGAGGTAGCCTGTAGAGCTATAAACTTCCCTCTCAGGACTACTTTCATTGTTCCTCATAGATTTTGGATTGTTGTGTTTTTATTATCATTAGTTTCCGTGATGCTTTTAATTTCTTCTTTGATGTCTTTGGTAACCCAGTCATTGTTTAATAGCATGCTATTCAGCTTCCAAGTGTTTGAATTTTTTGGATTGTTTTTATTGTAGTTTATTTCTAACTAGAGGCCCGGTGCACAAAAATTTGTGCACTGGGGAGGGGGGTGTCCCTCAGCCCCACTTGTGCCCTCTCTCAGTCTAGGACCCCTCAGGAGATAACGACCTGCTGGCTTAGGCCCATTCCTGCGTGGCAGAGGGCAGGCACATTCCCTAGGTGCCTGCCCCGCAGCTCCTGGTCGGGCTCAGAGCAGGGCCGATTGGGGAGTTGGGGCACCGCCCCCTGTCATGCACAGAGCAGGGCAGATCAGGAGGTTGCGATGCCACCCTCAGTCATGCTCAGGGTAGGGCCGATTGGGGGGTTGGGGTGCCGCCCCCTGTCACACTCAAGGCAGGGTCGATAGGGAGGTTGCGGCACCACCCCCGTCACGCACAGAGCAGGGCGGATCAGGGGGTTGGGTCGCTGCCCCCGTCACGGACAGAGCAGGGCCTATTAGGGGGTTGGGAGCTCCCCCCTGTCACGCACAGAGCAGGGCCGATCAGGAGGTTGCGATGCCACCCTCAGTCACGCTCAGGGTAAGGCCGATTGGGGGGTTGGGGCGCCGCCCCCTCTCACCCACAGAGCAGGGCCAATCAGGGGGTTGGGGCACTCCCCCCTGTCACACTCAGGGCCGGGCTGATGGGGAGGTTGTGGCTCCACCGCGTCACACACAGATCAGGGCCCATGGGGGGGTTGGGGCGCCACACCCTGTCACACACAGTGCAGGGCCCATCAAGGGGTTGGGGAGCTTCCCCTTATCAGGCACAGAGCAGGGCTGATCAGGGGGTTGGGGCGCCTTCCCCTGTCACAAACAGAGCAGGGCGGATAGGGAGGTTGTGGCGCCGCCCCCTGTCACACACAGAGCCACAGAGCCACAGAGCGATCAGGTGGTTTGGGCGCTGCCCCCTGTCACGCTGCTCCATGGGCCGGGAGGCCTTGTGGCTCCAGTGATCCCAGTGCTAAGAGGCCTCGCTGCTCCGCTGATCCCGGTGCTAGGAGGACTCGCGGCTCCACTGATCCCAGTGCTGGGAGGCATATTACCCTTTTACTATATAGGATAGAGGCCTGGTGCTCGGGTGGGGGCCTGCTGGTTTGCCCTGAAGGGTGTCCTGGATCAGGGTGGGGGTTCCGCTTGGGTCGCTGGCCAGCCTGGATGAGGGGATGATGGCTGTTTGCAGCTGGTCACACCCCCTTCAGGGTGGGGGTCCCCACTGGGGTGCCTGGCCAGCCTGGGTGAGGGGATGATGGCTGTTTGCAGCTGGTCACACCCCCTTTAGTGTGGGGGTCCCCACTGGGGTGCCTGGCCAGTCTGGGTGAGGGGCTGAGGGCCGTTTTCAGGCTGGCGGGTGACTGAAGTTCCCAACCTCTCCTTTTTTCCTTTTTTTTTTATTATTTATTCTGGGATTTATTTACCTTCTATGGCTGTCACTGGAGCTGAGAGCCGGCTTTAGCTGTGAGACCTCGGCTGCTGAAAGCAGGTTTCTGGGCTTTGTTTACCTTCTGTATTTGAAACTTTGTTGCGACTCCAGCTCTGAGATCCCGACTGGCTGAAAGCAGGTATCTCGGGTTTTGTTTAGCTTCTATATTTGTAGCAATGTTTCTTAGAGAGCAGCTCAGAGTCCAGCAGCAGCAGGCGGGGAAGCTTGGCTTCCGCCATCACTGGAGCAAGCAAGCCTCCTGTTCGCGTCAGGTGCCTGGCTGCCGGCTGCCATCTTGGTTGGCAGTTAATTTGCATATCGCCCTGATTAGCCAATGGGAAAGGCAGCGAAGTTATGGCTAATTACCACGTTTCTCTTTTATTAGATAGGATGTTATGCCATTGTGGTCTGAGAAGATGCTTGATATGATTTCAATCTTCAATTTGAGGAAACTTTGCTTGTGACCCAATATGTGGTCTATTTTTTAAAATGTCCCATGTGTACTTAGAAGAACATAAATTCCATGGCATTGGGGTGAAATGTTCTGAAGATGTCAATTAAGTCCATCTGATCTAGTGAGTCATTTAGGATTGCTGTTTCTTTGCTGATTTTTTTGTCTAGAGCATTGATCCAGTGATGTCAGTGGTGTATTAAAGTCCCCTACTATGATTGTATTGTTGTCGATCTCTCCTTTGATATCTTCCAGGAGTTTTTTTTAATGTATTTGGTGCTCCTGCATTGGGTGCATATATTTTTATCAGGGTTGTCTCCTCTTGTTATATCGTTCCCATTAATATTATGAAGTGGCCATCTTTATCTGTTGTTATGTCCCTTATTTTGAGGTCTATTTTGTCAGATGTAAATATTGCTACCCTGGTTTTTTTTTTTCATTTCTATTTTCCTGAAAGATATTTTTCCATCCCTTCACTTTCAGTCTGTGTGAATCCCTAGTTCTGAGGTGTGTCTCATGTAGACAGCATATATATCGGTCATGTTCTTTTTATCCATTCAGCTGCTCGATGTCTTTTGATTGGAGCATTTAGTTCGTTTATGTTTAAAGTTACTGATAGTTATTTGTAGCCAGTTTTATTTTTTGTACCTGTGTTCTTTCTTCCCTTGTTATTTCTTCTTTTTACACCATTCCCTTTAGCATTTCTTGCATTGCTGGCTTGGTAGTGATAAATTCCCTTAGCTTTCTTTTGTATGTGAAGATCCTTATTTCCCCTTCAATTTTCAATGATAGCCTTGCTGGAGAGAGTATTCTTGGATTTAGTCCCTTTCTTTGTATCACTTTGTAAATTTCCTTCCATTCTTTTCTGGCCTGATGTGTTTCTGTTGGGAAGTCATTTGATAATCTAATGGTTTAGAGCCCTTGTACGTAACTTTCTGTTTCTCTCTTGCATCCTTTATGATTCTGTCTTTGTCCTGAACATTTGCCATGGTAATTATGATGTGTCTTGGTGTGGGTCTTTTCGGGTTCATCTTGTTTGGGACTCTGTGCTTGCATGACTATTTTCTTTTCCACATCAGGGAAGTTTTCTTTTTTTTTCTAAATATATTTCATTGATTTTTTACAGACAGGAAGGGAGAGGGATAGAGAGTTAGAAAAATCGATCAGATGCCTCCTGTGCACCCCCTACTGGAGATATACCTGCAAACAAGGTACATGCCCTTCACCGGAATAGAATCCGGGACTCTTCAGTCCACAGGCGGAAGCTCTAGCCACTGAGCCAAACTGGTCAGGGCCAGGGAAGTTTTCTGACATTATTTCTTCAAATGGGTTTTCTAACCATTGTTCCTCTTCCTGTTGTTCTGGCACCCCTGTTATTTGTATGTTGATCGTTTCATGTTGTCCCATAGCTCCCTTAGGTTCTCCTGCTGTCTTTTAATTTTTTTTTCCAATTTCAGTTCAGTTTGGTTGTATTCTGCTTCCCTGTCTTCCAATTCACTAATTTGGTCTTCCACTTCTCCTACTCTATTGCTGAAACATTACATGGTATTTTTTATTGCAGCTATGTCATTCTTTATTTCTTCTTGATTCTTACATAAGTTATTTCTTTTTTTCATCCATCCTCTTTATGAACTGTATGACGCTTATTCTGAATTCTTTTTCTGAACATATTGCATGCCTCTGTTCTACTTAGCTGCTTATCTGGTGATGCCTCCTTTTCTTTCCTTTGGGGGTTTCTTTGTGTACCCATTTTTTATCTCACCGACAGATCTAGATACGGATTCTTGCAGGCCCTGTTCCTTGGGTGGCAGTGGCTCCTCGGACTGCATTTGCCCACTGGGCCTTCACAGCAGCAACTGCTTCTCAGTTGGCAGTGGCTCCTATAATGGGTGCTGTTCGCAGCAGTGGTGGCTCCTCTGGCGGGTGGGGGAGGGCTGCTCGCACAGCTGCTGCTCCTCAGACTGGGGTGGGCTGCTCAAGAGGCTGCTGCTTCTCGGATGGGGGCAGGCTGCGCATGCTACTGCTCCTCAGACGGTGGCGGGCTACTTGCGTGGCTGTTGTTCCTTGGACGGGGGTGGACTGCTCACGTAGCTGCTACTCCTTTGATGGGGGCTGGCTGCGCGTGGCTGCCGCTCCTCGGACTGGGCAAAGATTTCTTTATATACCCGGTGAAATTTAGAGGTAATTGTGATGATCCAGATATTTAAGGGTTACAGTGACAATATCTTGTTAGGAGTCCTCTTATCAGATGTCTGGATAGCCACGACTCCTTTAGCACCCAGCTGGCGGGAGGCTCCCTGGTGCCCAGCAACCGCTGCACACTATGGGCGAGGCCAGAGGGTAGAATGCTTGCTGGCCTAGCAATAGCCTCACGTTCTGCACCAGGACTGGCTTTCATGCTGTGGCCACTGTGGGAGGTGGTTGTCATAAGGACAGAAGTTGTCATGTAGAGTCTGGTGGAGAAATAATCATTTTGCAGTGGCAAATACCTTCAAAAGATGAGTGGACCTGAGATTAATTGGAGGCCGAAGAGTAATTCAAATAACAAGAGTCTAGGGTTGGTACATACACGTTTTCTAAACTCTCACCAGGATGTTGTTGTGACCCTCAGTGTGGCCTGGCTGTGGGGAGTTGAAGTTCGTTTTGTGGATTAGCTTAGAGCAGTGATGGCGAACCTTTTGAGCTTGGCGTGTCAGCATTTGGAAAAACCCTAACTTAACTCTGGTTGCCGTGTCACATATAGGAATTTTTTGATGTTTGCAACCATAGTAAAACAAAGATTTATATTTTTGATATTTATTTTATAGATTTAAATGCCATTTAGCAAAGTAAAATCAACCAAAAAATGAGTTCATGTGTCACCTCAGACATGCGTGTCATAGGTTCGCCATCACTGGGTTAGAGGCTTGAGTGAGACTCACTGGGCATGGTGCAGAGGGCCATCGGGGCTGGGACTTGAGTGAAGGTTAAGTGAGGGATGTTGGCTGTGACTAGTGAAGGGACATCAAGTGCAGCATAACAGGAGATGGGCTATGGATATCTGAGATCTGATTGTTGTTCTTAATAGTTGGGGTTGAAGGAAAAAAAAAAGCAGTCATGGAGAGAGACTTACATAGCACCACTCAAGGCTGCCACTATGAGTGTGGACTATCAGAAACTGGGCAGTACTTGATCCTGATTCAGTTTGGCAACCGTCCTCTGGACCACACATGCTGAGTAATAAGTAAAGGCTGGGAGATGAGTATGGGGGCAGGAGCTGTGGAAGTGCAGGTGTGAGAGAGGTGTGGTAGATGGAGATATGTGCACTTGGAGAGGGAATGTGAATTCATGGCCACAGCACCATGACATTGACATAAGAGTGAATGAAGGAAGAGTCCATTTCTGGTGGTGCCTGGATGGAACAGTAAGGTGAATTTTAGGGTAATTGCCTGTAAAGAGGAGTGTGTGGGTGCTATATTCTAGGTTAAGAGCTTAGGTGCCATTTAACTAACCACCTGCTTTTTGTTGTTGGGAGTGACACACTGGTTGATGGGAATGAGATAGCATTCATCAGTGTTACCCAGGCTTATAAATCTCCACTGGCATGGGTAAGGGTGAAGGGTAAGAGAGAAATAGATTATGGAGGGAGGGACCTATATTTTTGGAAAAGAGGTGATTAGGAAATAATATATCCACGCCACGAGAATTTGCACTACCTTTGAAGTTGTGCGTCTGGGAAAGAAGCTGTGTGAGAGAAGTGTTGTTCAATAAGAAGACAGTGGCTTTCGTGGGATGAAGGCCTGGTATTTTCTCGGATGTGAAGCGTGCAAAGAGCACATGGGTGGGGAATATGACAGACTTATAATCTTAGGAGTGAATCTGATCATGGGCTGTACCGTCCCAATTATGACAGGATGTGAACTTTGAGGACGTGGCCATTGCCTTCTCTGAAGAGGAGTGGGTGATCCTGGATGATGCTCAGAGACTTCTGTACTACGATGTGATGCTGGAAGTGTTTGCCCTTGTATCATCTGTAGGTAAGACCTTCACATTCTCCCAGTGTCCTGAGGTGATGTCCTCTCTTTCTTTACACCTCAGGCGTAGCTTTCTCTCTCCCACAGCCAGAACATGGCCTCTGCTAATGTCCCCCTCTGTCCTGTCAAATGTGCTGTGGCTGCCAGGGATGAGCTGGATGGGGAGCCCTGAGGAAAGGACTCCAGGAACATCCCTAACACCCGTAACCTCAAAAAGTACATGAAGTGTCAGGGAGTCAAGAGCCTAGCAGTGAGTTTAATGGGTCCCAGCTTGCACTTTCTCTTCATGGGAAGCTGACAGTGTCCACATGCATGGCTTCTACTTCTGCCCTCTTTCTCTTGGTACACGTTCTTGTGCCACATTATGGTCTTTACCTACATAAACCATGGGCTGTTTTGGTAAGGCCCCCATTCAAATGTATGTAATATTCTCTTCCCTGAATACTATAGCAAGCTGTTTAGCTCTGGCCCAGTGCAGACTACTGACTTCTTCATCACCTGTTCATCTGCATTGGTGCCTCTGCAGTAATCTGCAACGTTGACTTGTACATGTGATATGTGCATAGATGTGCTAATTAATTAGTCCTTGAAACCAGCTACTCCTTTATTGAATTTTACTTGGAGTAAGACCTAAACAACTTCTTCCACAGCTCCCCCCCACCCCCCATCCCCGGTAAACAATACGTGCAGAATGCTGTTAGTTGAAGGATGAGCTGGAGATCCATATTCTCATCCATGTGGTGCTTGCCATGTTTGTGTCATATTTCTGGTGAGGCCTCCCTGTTTTGTGATCTTCATTAGCGCAGAAAGTCACAAGAGCCTCTTATTAATCCTTCCTGCACATCTCTTATTTTCAGACAATTGCATGGAACCAACGTGTGATGTGTAACACACTCTTGCAATGGGACTTCCCCCTGCCACCAGATTCAACATTCATTTCCTCACCATTTCTCACTTTTCAGGTTGTTGGCATAAAATGGAAGATGAGGAGGCCTGTTCTGATCAGCGAGTATGTATACAAGGCAAGTCACAGGTCAGGACTTCTAAGACAGCTCCAGTCACCCATAAGAACCATCTCTGTAAGCAGTGTTTCTCTCTGTTACAACATATTTTGCACCCGACTGGGTCACATGCAGCATACTTTGAGCAGAAAGCCTTCTGTAGCGACTCATGTGTTGGAGAATTCTGTTTCAGTGTAAACCCTCACCAGCAACAAAAGAATGAATGTGGAGAGGGGCACTGGAAAGAAGCTATGGACAGGGCCTCTTTTGTGAGCAGGTGCAGCTTCTCCTTCCCTTCGGTGCCTTCAACCAGCAGGGAGGTTGGGGAAGACTTGCAATCCAACTCAGAGCTTCCCCAGCACCAGGCCACTCTCAACACTGAGGAGCTACACTGTGGCAGTGAGATTTCACAGGAATTTCTCCGTGGAAAAAGTCATCACCGGTGGGATGAATGTGGAAACGCTGCCAGCCACAACCTGAAAGTTGTTCAGTGTCAGGGTGTGTGTTCTGGAGAACTGATTTATGAGTGTAACAGGTATAGGAAAGTGTTTAGACGAAACTTTAATATCATTCGACACAAGGGAGTTCACACTGGAGAAAAGCAGTATCAGTGTAATGAATGTGGGAAGTTCTTCAGAAAAAGACCTGCACTCGTTAGACACCAGAGAGTTCACACTGGAGAGAAGACATATGTGTGCAAACATTGTGGGAAGTCTTTCAGTTACAACTGTAACCTCAAAAGACACAACAGAGTTCACACAGGAGAAAAGCCATATAAGTGCAGTGAATGTGGGATATCCTTTCGTCAGGAGACCCACCTCAAGGAACACCTCAGAGTTCACACTGGACAAAAACCGTATGAGTGCAGACATTGTGGGAAATCCTTTCGTTCCAAGTCTAACCTCAATCAACACAACAGAGTTCACACAGGAGAAAAGCCATATAAGTGCAGTGAATGTGGGATGTCCTTTCCTACAAGGACTCAGATCACTAGTCACCTCAGAGTTCACACCAGAGAGAAACCATATGAGTGCAGACATTGTGGGAAATCCTTTCGTTCCAAGTCTAACCTCAAACAACACAACAGCGTTCACACAGGAGAAAAGCCATATAAGTGCAGAGAATGTGGGATGTCCTTTCGTAGAAGGGCTCACCTCACTCTACACCTCAGAGTTCACAGTTGGGAGAAGCCATATGAGTGCAGAGAATGTGGGATGTCCTTTCGTACAAGGGCTCAGCTCACTACACACCTCAGAGTTCACACTGGAGAGAAGCCACATGAGTGTAGAGAATGTGGGATGTCCTTCCGTTCCAAGTCTAACCTCAAACAACACAACAGCATTCACACAGGAGAAGAGCCATATAAGTGCAGAGAATGTGGGATATCCTTTCGTACAAGGACTCAGCTCACTAGACACCTCAGAGT
Organism: Myotis yumanensis; assembly: GCF_028538775.1. NCBI lineage: Eukaryota > Metazoa > Chordata > Mammalia > Chiroptera > Vespertilionidae > Myotis > Myotis yumanensis. The sequence goes on along the minus strand of NW_027223771.1, from coordinate 11,804,096 downwards.
TCACACCAAAGAGAAGCCACATGAGTGTAGAGAATGTGAGAAGTCCTTTCGTACAAGGGCTCACCTCACTGTACACTTCAGAGTTCACACTGGACAGAAACATTATGAGTGCAGACATTGTGGGAAATCCTTCCGTTACAGGTCTAACCTCAGACAACACAACAGCGTTCACACAGGAGAAAAGCCATATAAGTGCAGAGAATGTGGGATGTCCTTTTGTATATGGGATCAACTCACTAAACACCTCAGAGTTCACACTGGAGAGAAGCCATATGAGTGTAGAGAATGTGGGAGGTCCTTTCGTACAAGGGCTCACCTCACTAGACACCTCAGAGTTCACACTGGAGAGAAGCCACATGAGTGTACTGAATGTGGGAAGTCTTTTAGCCAAAAATCCAGCCTTAATAAACATCTGAGAGTTCACACTGGAGAGAAGTGTTAAATGTGCAGGGAATGTTTCCTTTTATTCACTTAGAATAACAACAATGAAGGAGACTCTTTGCGACCTATTTTCCTGAATTTAAACCCCTTTTAATGGGACATCCACTCTTCTAGATTCCTCATGTTTCCAGTACAGGTGAAGCTTAAACGAGGTGCATTGCACTTTGTAACATGCCCAGGTCTTCTACCCGATTGATCTGTGGCTGAAGAGATTTCCCCTCTACCACCTGGCTCGCCTGAAGAGTGTGTATCAGTCCCAACCACGGCGTGCTCAGGGGAAATGTATTCTGTGTTGTCACTTGTGCTTGAGAACATTAGGAACCCTCCGCTCCTGACAGGATCTTCATTTGTCTCCGAGGAGGTAATGCACCTGGCCCAGGGTTCATACAGGGCACCTTCCTCAGCTAAGAAGTGCGGCCTCTGTCCGGGACATGTGGTTCTCACATAATGCTGTGATGAATTGTTTCAAATTCTGATTCACCAACCTGCAAACCGCCTTGTCCTGTTTTCTGGTTTGTGATCTTTAGTAAAGGTATTTTTTCTTTAGTACCTTTAATTTTCTTGGTTATATTCACCCCCGGGGATGATTTTCAAGCACGATTGTGGTCTACGTTGTATAATTTACAGATATTGTGTGGATCCCAACGTTTCTGTGCTTTAGGAGGGACAGCATAGTGCCAGGAAGTCACTCTTTGACCAATATTGGCTTTTAGTGCATTGCTGCCCACGGCCTTGAAATAAAGACTGCGTGACTTTGTGGTTCTTGTTTGCAGGTTTGATCCTGGCCCCTATGGAGCTTTGTAGGAGGCATCTAATTTTTCCTCCTCTCTCACATTGATGTCTCTCCCAGTCTTTCCCTTCCTCTCCCCCTTCCCTTGAATTCTGTCTGAAAATCAATGAAAAAATATCCTCAGGTGAGGATTACCATAAAATCCAAACATTCACCCTGGTGCCCTGAGATGGGGCCTCTGCCGGCACAACCCACCTTTGCTCACTCCTGCATTTACCTGGGATGTTCCCACTGCAGGTGGGCTCACTGTGCCCTTCCCAGTGTTTGGCAGAGAGGCAAGGCCCTGGGAGGGATTGGGGTTCTGTGTGTGCCTGAGATGTACTGGCCAGGGCTCTTCTGTCTCCATCCAGAGGTCTCTCCAGCCTGCTCCTCCCCACCCGCCAGGCACCTGGCCTGCTGCAAATGAACCTACTTCTGTATCTGGGAGAAGCCCCCTGATGCTATGGGCCCTGAAATCAGTTCACCTTTAGAAAATCCTGCCTCCCGCCAACCCATTCACACCCCTGAGACCCACTGGTGTTTACGTCTCTTTTTTTTTTCATTTTAGGGATTATTTTGCACTTAATTAAAAATACGGCACACCTCTCCCTTACCCCTTCACCCAGCCGTCCTGGAGGTAGCGTGTATTCTCCAGGATATGCTTTTGTTTATTTTCAATGGTGGGAACATTCTGTAATACAAGCATTTCCAGAAGGAGAGGATTGGTCTCAATATAATTCCACATTTGGAGGATGATTTGTGGTTGGTGTGCCCCCGCCCCCTAAGTTTTGCCTGTGCATGGAAGACCTGAAATGAGGGCATAGTTCCTGGATTCTGGGGAATAGTGTGCTGCTGGGGGGTGCGGTTGAGGGGGCAGAGAGTTTGGGTGCCTGTGAACATGTTCCTGCCAGCTCATGGTCCAGGTTTGTTGAGCGGGTGGGCTGAGGGAAGGCTGTAGGGATGAGAACTTGAATCAGGCTGGATGGAGGCTCAGCAGCCATGGGTGGGCATAAGGAACACATATAAAGACTGGCTTTGCATACTGTTGAGCTCAACTGTTTCAGATTCCCCAAATACAGAGTCCCCTGTCCTTGGGAACTGGCATCTAGTGGAGGACAGTCCACAATGGACCAGGATACCTGTGAGAGGTGACAGCAGCGATGGGGGGAGGTGAAACCAGCGTTGGTCAGTGGGGGTCTTCACTGAGGAAGTCTGGGAAGGTTTGGCAGGCTCCAGGTGGGAGCCTGCCCTGTGCATTTGCGAGCTGTTCGGAGGTCACTCTGGCTGGTTTTAACAGCAAGGATCAGAAAGTGGGAAAAAAGAAAAAAGAAAATAAATGGTGGCCGAATAGGCTGATGTATTGTACATCTCGTCCTGAGCCAAACTGGAAATACAACTAAATCAAAGAGCACCCACTTGTTATTAACAAATTACATGCAGCTGAGCAGACAATTTACAATCAGGAAAGATGCCCAGGGAATGGCTAGAACTGGGAAGTGGACTTGACAGACACAGAATGAGGTGCTGTAAAAACTGACCCCACTAAAATACAAGGGACTGTGAGAAAATACTACGATGGACATTATTCCAACAAACAGGACAACCTGGACAAAATGCCCATATTCTTAGAAAAATACAACCTTCCAAAACTCATTCAGGAAGAATCAGAAAACCTGAAAAGACCAATAAGTACCAACGAAATTGAAGCAGTAATTAAAACAAAACAAAAAACTCCCAGCAAAGAAAAGGTCTGGTCCAGATGGCTTACCGAAACAGAGTTTTGCCAAACATTCAAAGAACTAACAACTATACCCCTCACACCATTCCAACAAATCCAAGAGTATACAACACTTCCAAGCTCGTTTTACAAAGCCAGCATTATCCTAATTCCGAAAACAGATAAAGATATGGCAAAGAAAAAGAACTACAGGCCCTAACCAGTTAGCTCAGTGGCTCGAGCGTTGGCCTGCGGACTGAAGGATCCCAGGATCGATTCCAGTCAAGGGCATGTACCTTGGTTGTGGGCACATCCTCAATAGAAGGTGTACAGGAGGCAGCTGATCAATGTTTCTCTCTCATTGATGTTTCTAACTCTTTATCCCTCTCTGTAAAATATCAATAAAATATATTGAAAAAAGAAAAAGAACTACAGGCCAATATCCCTGATGAACCTGGATACTAAAGTCCTTGACAACATTTTAGCAAACCAGGTCCAGCGATACAATAAAGACATCAAACATGACCAAGTGGGATTTATTCTGGGGATGCAAGGCTGGTACAATATTTGCAAATCAACAAACGTGATACAGCACATACATAGATTGCAAGACCAAAAACAAAAAAGAAACCAGATTGTAAAAGAAATCACATGATCATATCAATCGATGCAGAAAAAGCATTAGACAAAAATCCAACACCCTGTTTTTTTTTAAATAACTCAGCAAAGTGAGAATAGAAGGGACATACCTCAACATAACCAAGGCCATATATGACAGACTTACAGCCTACATCCTACTCAATGGGCAAAAATTAAAACCATATCCCCTAAGAACAGGAACAAGACAGAATATCCGCCTTCACACTCTTGTTCAAATTGTACTGGAATTACTGGCCATGGTGATCAGACAAGAAGAAGAAATAAAAGCCATCCAAATTAGAAAGAAGTAAAACTCTCATTCACAGATGTCATGTTATTGTACCTAAAGACGCAATAAAAAAGCTACTAGATATAATAAATTCAGAAACGTAGTAGGATTCAAAGTTAGCAACCAGAAATAGGTCATTTTTATACAACAATTGTGAACTCTGAGAAATAGAAACAAACACACACACACACACACACAATCCCATTAACCATTGCAACAAAAAATTAAGATATTTAGGAATAATCCTAACCAAGGAGGTAAAAGACCTATGCTCCAAAAAATAGAGGACATTGAAAATAGAGATAGATATCAACCAAGGGACCTGTGTGCATGCATATAAGCATAAGCAATGGATACAGACACCGGAGGGTGATTGGGGGCATGGGGGGCAATGGGGAGATAAGGACACATTTTTAATATCTTAATAAAGAGAAAAAACAGAAAACAGAGATAGAGGAAGATATAAACAAGTGGGAAAATATACTGTGTTCAAGGATTTGCAGAATAACATCATTAAAATGTCCCTATTACCCCAAGCAGTCTACAGATTCAATGCCATTCCTATTAAAACACCAAAGGCATATTTCACAGACCTAGAATAAACACTCCAAAAATTTACATGAAACCAAAAAAGACCCCAAATACCTGCAGCAATCTTGAGAAAGAAGAACAAAAATGGAGGGATCACAATAGCAGTTACCAAGTTATACTACAAAGCCACTGTAATGAAAAAAGTCTGGTACTGCCCCAAGAACAGGCATGTCGTTCAATGGAACAGAATAGAGAACCCAGAAATTGACCTAAGTCACTGTGCTCAATTTTTGACAATGGAGGCAAGAGCATACAATTTAGACAAGATAGTCTGTTTCATTGTGTTGGTAAAATTGGACAGGTACATGCCAAAAGATTAAAATAGACCACCAACTTACACCATACACAAGAAAAAACTCAAAATGAATAAAAGTCTTAAATGTTAGAGGTGAAACCAAAAAAAAAGTCCTAAAAGAAACCATAGTCCATAAATCTCAGATATTTCTCATAGCAATATGTTTACCGATACATCTCCTAGGACAGTGAACCTGTAACACGCATGTCAGAGGTGACACGGGAACTCATTTTTTTGGTTTATTTGTCTTTGTTAAATGGCATTTAAATATATAAAATAAATATCAAAAATATAAGTCTTTGTTTTACTATGGTTGCAAATATCAAAAAATTTCTATATGTGACATGGCACCAGAGTTAAGTTAGGGTTTTTCAAAATGCTGACACGCCGAACTCACAAGGCTTGCCATCACTGTCCTAGGACAATGGAAACTAAGGAAAAAATAAACGTGGGACTATATGAAAATAAAAAGCTTTTGCAATCAACAGAAATCATTAGCAAAACAAGAGAGTCTATTACATGGGAGAACATATTTCTCAACGATACATCTGATAAGGGGTTAAGCTGCAAAACATATAGGAAACTCACAAGTTAACAAAATTAACACAATCCAATTAAAAAATGGGCAAATGACCTAAATGGACACTTGTCCAAAGTGGACATACAGAAAGCGAAGAGATCAATGAAAAAATGCTCAGAGTCACTAATCATCTGAGAGATGCAAATAAAAATGAAAATGAGGTATCGTGTCACACCTGTCAGAATGGCTACCATCAACAAATCAAACAAAAAGTGCCGGTGAGGGAGTGAAGAAAAGGGAACCCTCGTACACTGCTAGTGGGAATCCAGACTGGTGTAGCTGCTGTGGAAAAAAGTATGGAGTTTCCTCAAAATACTAAAAATGGAACTTCCATTTGACCCAGTAATCCCACTTCTAGGAAAGTATCCCAAGAAATCAACACCACCAATCAGGAAGAATATATGCACCCCTATATTCATAGCAACACAATTTTCAATATCTAAGATTTGGAAACAGCCCAAATGTTGAGTGGATTAGAACACTGTGGTACATCTACACAACAAAATACTACGCTACTATGAAAAAGAATGCTTACCATTGGCAACAGCATGGATAGATCTGGAGAGCATTATGCTAAGTGAAATAAACCAGCTGGACAAAGATAAGTTATCACATGATCTCACTGAAGGTGGACTCTATCTAATGAACAGCATAAACTGATGAACAAAAATAGACCCAGAGATATAGAAGCATTGAACAGACTATCAAACCTCAGAGGGAAGGCCGGGGTGGGGGGTGGGGGCAAAGAGATCAATAAATGAACTCATAGGCGTACATTCATAACACATGGACAGAGATAAAAGGGTGGTGAGGGCCTGGTTGGCGGGGGTGGGGGCAGGAGCAGGCTGGAAGAGGTTGATGGGGGAAAAGGTAGACCTATGCAATACTTTCAACAATAAAGATTTAAAAATCATAAAATCTAAACTAATAAAAGGGTAATATGCTAATTAGACCGATGTTTTCTGGACATCCTTCTGGACAAAGCCACAGTGTCAGGGGCTGAGGCAGAAGCGGTTAGGAGCGATCATGCAGGCAGGGGAGCTAGGGAGCAATCAGGCTGGCAGGGGAGCAGTTAGAGGGCAATCAGGCCAGCAGGGGAGCAGTTAGGAGGTGATCAGGTCAGCAGGCAGAGTTGGTTAGGGGCAATCAGGCAGCCAGGGGAGGGCAGTTATGGGCGATCAGGGAGCAGGGTCTAAGGGGGATGCATTTGAACTTAAAGGGTTAGAGGGTGTTAATATGCTAGCTTTTCTCCAATGTCGTATAAGTGATCTTCGAATTTAATTTAAAAAAATTGTTTTGATATAACAGATAGTCCTCAGGTTACGTCGGACTCGGCATACATTGTTTCATGGTTACATCGCTATCTCCCATTTATTTATAAATATAAAAAAGTTCCATCATTTAGACGTATGTACATATGTGCTTTATGGTTGTTTTTTTTTTTTTATTTACCACAAGTAAAGGTCAGGAATTGTTATCTTTTTAAAAAATATATTTTATTGATTTTTTACAGAGAGGAAGGGAGAGGGATAGAGAGTTAGAAACATCGATGAGATGGAACCATTGACCAGCTGCCTCCTGCACACCCCCTACTGGGGATGTGCCTGCAACCAAGGTACATGCCCTTGACTGGAATCGAACCTGGGACTTTTCAGTCCACAGGCCGATGCTCCATCCACTGAGCCAAACTGGCTTGGCAGGAATTGTTATCTTCTAATTTTTTTCCTTACTGTTTCACTTCATTACTGCTGTGTATGCACTCCATGTGAGTGACATAGGTGCTTATGTCGGAGGGTTCCGAATTACTGCGAAAATCGCATTATGTCGCGCCATAGGAATGAATCTCAGACATAACCCGAGGAGCTAATGTAGTACCACTAGTCTAGAATTTAATATACAATGAATAGAAGAAATCAAACCACCAAGAAAATATTTTTAAAGAATGGTCCCTGTGGTTGAGCATTGACCTATGTGCCAGAAGGTCACGGTTCAATTCCCGGTCAGGGCACATCCCCGGGTTGTGGGCTCAATCCCCAGGGGGAATAATGCAAGAGGCTACCCATCCCTGATTCTCTCATCATTGATGTTTCTATCTTTCTCTCCATCTCCCTTCCTCTCTGAAATCAAAATCAATAAAAATATATTTAAACTAGAGGCCTGGTGCATGACATTCATGCACTGGGGCAGGGGGCAGGGGTCCCTCAGCCCGGCTTGTGCCCTCTCGCAGTCCGGGACCCCTTGGGGGATGTCCGCCTGCTGGCTTAGGCCCTCTCTCTGTGGGAAGTGGGCCTAAGCCGCGGAGTCTGGGCCTAAGCCAGCAGTCAGACATCCACCAAGGGGTCCTTAGCACTGATGTGGAGGCAGGAGAGGCTCCCTCCACTGCCGCTGCTCTTGCCAGCTGTGAGCACAGCCTATGGCAAAGAACTGACCACCAGGGGGCAGCTCCTACATTAAGCGTCTACCCCCTGGTGGTCAGAGCACGTCATAGCGATCGGTCATTCCGCTGAGTGGTCGATTTGCATATTAGGGTTTAATTATATAGGGTAATAATAAAAGTAAAATCCTATATAATCAAAGCCTAATATGTTAATTTTGCCTGGTCGTCCAGTCGGCCATTCAACCAATCAAATATGCTAATGATAGGCTAAGGCCACTCAACCGCTTGCTATGACGTGCACTGAACACCAGGGGGCAGACGCTCCGACTGGTAGGTTAGCTTGCTGCTGGGGTCCGGCTGATCAGGACTGATAGAGATGGGCCAGACACGCTCTGGAGCCCTCCTGCGGTCCCTCCCCAGCTTCCCAACCTCCCGCAGTCCTCCCCAGCCACGATCATACACCAGTGGGGTCCCTCGGCCTGACCTGTGCCCTCTCACAATTTGGGCTGAGGGATCCCCCTCCCCCGAGTACATAAATGTCATGCACTGGGTCTCTAGTCTTAAATAAATAAATATATAAGTAATCACCCCTGCCCAAAGGGTAGAGAGTCAGATTGGTTTAGGGCAGTGGTTTGCAAACCGTGGCTTGCGAGCCACATGCGGCTCTTTGGCCCCTTGAGTGTGGCTCTTCCACAAAATACCACGTGCGGGCGTGCATGTACAGTGCGAAGTTGACTTAAAACTTCAAATAAAGTTTATTAAGTTAGTTTTAGGGAACGTTGTGGAGTGAAAGAAGATGGAGTGTCAAAGATTGAGAAAGGTATGTTGAGATGGTTTGGACATGAGAGAGGATGAAAGAAAGGAGATAGAGAAATAAGGATACAAGACGAGTGTGGTTGGGAGAGTTGGAAGGGGTCGACACAGCGAATGTACCTCAATCAGATTGAGGACGTTTTTAGCAAAGGCCAGCTTAGGAATTACTCTAATTAAGTCAATAACAATGTACCTACCTATATAGTTTAAGTTTAAAAAATTTGGCTCTCAAAAGAAATTTCAGTCGTCCTCCTGTTGATATTTGGCTCTGTTGACTAATGAGTTTGCCGGCCACTGGTTTAGGGGGAATTTCTTCAAACCTGGGCTATTTAAACAGCTCTCGGACATGGAGAAAAAAGACAGATGGGCTGGATCCCAGCAGCCCTGCCCAGGACAAGGGGGGCTGTGCCCCAGTCCTGACCCAGCTGCCCTAGAGGGGAGAGGGTGGCTACTCACCCAGTCAGGCCCACAGCACTCAGCCAAGCCGTATTGACTCACCCTCGGGGTAGCTGACTTCATCCCCTCGGCTGGATTGATCCATTTTCTCCCATCTCAGAGGAAGAAAGCTCCTGTCCACTCCTCTAAGGGAACGTGGGGACACTGAGGAATGGAGAGGGGGGTTCCCAGCCCAATCCTCACTGGGATGAAGTTAGGGATAAAGGAGCTGGGAGCTAAGGCAAAGGAGAGGCTGGGTGACTTCTGTCCTGGAGGAAACAGGACGCCAGGGGTGGGCGCTCTATCCCCTGAGCAACACCAGCCAGGCCTGGGGATAGATGCTCTCAATGCAGGTGACAGTGGGCTCAGCGCTCCAGGGAGGCGAGCGCGACATGGATCAGACAATGACGCAGTAACGGGGGAGTGGGGAAAACAGGGGGGCCCTTGGCCATCCCAATGGATATGCCGAGGACCCAGAAAGAGGAGTTTTGTTTGAGGTGGAGGCTGGAGGGGGAGTGTTTCTTTGTGGAGTGGGTGGTAGGTCTTGGGAGCCCTCAGGGCCTTTGGAGGGCAGATGCCTCGAAGATGCTGACCTGCTGGGCTCGGCTTGGACACGGGCTCAGCCAGGTTGCTCTAGGCCCCTCCGCGGTTCCGGTCCCTGTGCGAAATGACACTGTCAGCGACACAGCGAGGGCGCTGGGCCTCCTGTCTGGTGCCTTATCCGGGGACTGAGTGGGCTGTGGATGGCTCCTTGGAACCAGGTGAGGGCCAGCCTTTGGAATACACATTCCTGAGGTCTCACCCTGCACCCCCCACACATTGGCTCCTGAAAAGCTGCTGGGATGAGCGTGTTCTCTTCTTGTTGCCTCAGTCCCAGGCCTGGGCTCTCTCTGCCCTCCATCTCTCCGCTTCCCTGGATGCTGCCTGGGCGATGTCGGGTTCGGGCTGGGAAGCACTGGGTGGACGGGGTGCCCTGGGAGAGAGTCCTCCAGGAGGGTCAGGTGGGGGGAGTGGATGGTGGACGCCCCGCTGACCCTGGGCGCTCTGAGAGGTCCCTGTGTGTGGATGGTGTGTGTGGATGGTGTGTGTGTGTGTGTGGATGGTGTGTTTGGATGGTGTGTGTTCTTTTTTGTTTCTTAATCCTCAACTAAGGATGTTTTTCCATTGGTTTTTAGAGAGAGTGGAAGGGAGGGGAAGAAACAGAGAGAAACATGGGTGTCAGAGAATCATATTGGTTGGTTGTCTCCGGCGCACACCCGGACTAGGGCCGGGGGAACCTGCAAGCAGGTACATGCCCTTCACCGGAATCGAACCCGGGACCCTTCAGTCCGCGGGCCATCGCTCCATCCACTGAGCCACACCAGCGAGGAGATGGTTGCTCTCAATGCAGGTGACAGTGGGCTCAGCCTCCAGGGAGGCAAGCGAGATATTGACCAGACAATGACGCAGTAACCGGGACTCCAGGCAGATGGCGCCCAGAGCACCGCCTGGGGACAGAAGGAACCACCCCGCAGCCCATGGGCCTCTTCCTCCCAGGGCGGGTCCCTGGGTCTGATTGCTCCCCCATAGGCGCCCCTCGGAGCGTCCCTTACCCAAATGCGCCAGAGGGGGGCGCTGCTGCCTGTGAGGGAAACCAGGTGAAGTCCCAGGAGCGCGGGTGAGTGGGGCCCGGCTCCCCACCCACGGGCATCACAAAGCGGGCGCATCGCAGCTGCGCGCAACCAAAAGCGCAGTGTGGCCCCGCGCCCCGCTCCTCCCGATGCAGCTTCCTAGGGGGGTCTTCCCCGCCGCAGAGCGTCCTTCGCGTCTCCAGGCAACGATGGAGCGGGGGCGGTGCCAGCGGCCTCATTTGCATACGGCGCGGCTCGGCCAATGGGCGGCGCGGGGGCTTTGGAACGCGGTCTTGCCAACCAACCGCGCGCGGGTGCGGGAGTGACCGCGGCCCTGGAGGCGGGCCCGGCGGAGCCCAGCGTCGGGGTAGGGGTGGGGGGTGGGGGTACCAACCTGGGGCCGGTTCCCACGGCGGCGCGTGTCCGCGGGGCCGGCCCAGCATAGAGACCACGCTGTTTTGGGGCGCTGGCCGCGATGTCGGTGGGGAGGCTGAAGAAGCCGTTACTCAGAGCCAGCCAGGTGGGGGCCCGGGAAAGTGGGGGGCCGGGTCCCCGACGCTCCGGGGCCTCTGGGGCTCCAGATCTGCCCGCCCACAAGTGCACGGGGGTGGAGTGAGGGTCTGGGGGCTGAGGACGTGGCGGATCGCAGGGTCTCCGAGCGGAGAGGGGGGCGACCGGGGACCCCGCTCGTGCCTCTCCCCTCTTCCCACACGCTGGAAGGAGGACGCAGGGAGTGCGGGGTCCCCGCGGGCATATGCGGGCCGGGACCCTGAGTCCTGTCCCCGTCGGGCCCGGGGCTCCCCGCGGGTGCACCCAGCGATGGACCCGCTGGACCGCGCCTCCCTCCGGCCCAGCGTTCCCCACCGCCGTCCTTCCTCCCCCTTCGTCTCTCCGGGTCGCCCCGTTCTGGCCCCCAGGTGGGGGGACACCTAGATGAGCTAGTCAATGGTGTTAGACACCCCCCTCCCCCACGCACGCCCAGAGGATAACAGACCACACCGCCGGGGCGTCCTGGAGAGCTTCCCGGAGGAGGAGGCGATATCTTGGGAGAATGAAGTAGGAGGAGCAATTGGGGGTTGGAGGCTGGGAGGAAAGGAGGAAGGGCGTTCTGTGCTGAGGAAGCAGGAAAACTGGCCTGGAGACATGAGTTCCCTGTGTGGGCCTTGGTGTGTGTGGATGGTGTGGGGGGGGGGGGGGCGTTGGTGTGTGTGTGGGCATTGGGGTGTGTGGATGGTGTGTGTGAACATTGGTGTGTGTGGGCGTTGGTGTCTGTGTGGATGGTGTGTGGGTGTTGGTGTGTGTGTGTGGATGGTGTGTGTGTGTGGATGGTGTGTGTGTGGATGGTGTGTGTGTGTGGATGGTGTGTGTGTGTGGATGGTGTGTGTGGATGGTGTGTGTGTGGATGGTGTGTGTGGGCGTTGGTGTGTGTGGATGGTGTGTGTGGATGATGTGTGTGTGTATGGTGTGTGTGTGGACATTGGTGTGTGTGTGTGTGTGTATGGTGTGTGTGGATGGTGTGTGTGTGTTTGCGTTGTGGTGTGTGTATGTGTGTGTGTGGGCGTTGGTGTGTGAGTGTGTGTGTGGACGTTGGTGTGTGTGGATGGTGTGTGTGTGGACGTGGGTGTGTGTGTGTGTGTATGTGGGCGTTGGTGTGTGTGTGTGTTTGTGTGGACGTTGTGTGTGTGTGTGTGTGTGTGTGTGTGTACGTTGGTGTGTGTGGATGGTGTGTGTGTGTGGACGTTGGTGTGTGTGGATGGTGTGTGTGTGTACGTGTACATACGTTGGTGTGTGTGGATGGTGTGTGTGTGTGTGTGGATGGTGTGTGTGGACGTTGGTGTGTGTGGACGTTGGTGTGTGTGTGTGTGTGTGGATGGTGTGTGTGGACGTTGTTGTGTGTGGACGTTGGTGTGTGTGTGTGTGTGTGTGTGGATGGTGTGTGTGTGTACGTGTACATACGTTGGTGTGTGTGGACGTTGGTGTGTGTGTGTGGACGTTGGTGTGTGTGGATGGTGTGTGTGTGTGTGTACGTGTACATTCGTTGGTGTGTGTGGACGTTGGTGTGTGTGGATGGTGTGTGTGTGTGTGTACGTGTACATTCGTTGGTGTGTGTGGACGTTGGTGTGTGTGTGTGTGTGTGTGGGCGTTGGTGTGTGTGGAGAAGCCAGTTCGTCTTCCAATCCTGCAGCCTCTTCTGGCCACGGCAGGGCTCTCCCTGTAAAACCTGTGGGATCCCTGCTCCCCTGGACCTGCACTCCGGCTCCCCCTCCCCACCGCCCCCCAATGTTGCTGGAACCAGGTGAGGGCCAGCCTTTGGAATACACATTCCTGAGGTCTCACCCTGCACCCCCCACACATTGGCTCCTGAAAAGCTGCTGGGATGAGCGTGTTCTCTTCTTGTTGCCTCAGTCCCAGGCCTGGGCTCTCTCTGCCCTCCATCTCTCCGCTTCCCTGGATGCTGCCTGGGCGATGTCGGGTTCGGGCTGGGAGCCCTGGGTGGACGGGGTGCCCTGGGAGAGAGTCCTCCAGGAGGGTCAGGTGCGGGGGATGGATGGTGGACGCCCCGCTGACCCTGGGCGCTCTGAGGGGTCCCTGGGGGCAGGCATATCTGTTTCTACTGGAGCCCCTCCCATGTGCTGTCACACACAGTAGGAGCACAGTAAACATCTGTTGAGCGAGTGGCATTGTGCACCCTCCTATGTCCTCAGGTACGGTTACTCCTGCCAGTAATTTTCTTAAAGGACGGAGTCCAAAAGCAATGCAACAGGCCTGGCTGGTGTGGCTCAGGGGTTGAGTGTCGACCGTTGAGCCAGGAGGTCAGGGCTTATTTGTGATATCCATAAACGTTGCTATTCTATATTTCTATTCAGGAAGGTAATTTTCTCCTATATCGTTGTTTTGTTTTTATAAACAACAACTTGAAATCTATTGCATGAAAGGGCTGCAAGTACACATTTGCTAACCAAGCAGAATACAGGTTTGTTGCTTTACAACTTGCACTTATGATTCCAGGACACGCAGCTGGTTGGTTAGTTGTCACAGCAATTCGGGGCCATTGCCCAAGCTGTGCAGAGAAGTTTACATGAGATTTGGACTCGTAGCTACATTCCTGTAAAGCCCACCTTAGTTGCAAGTAAATGTGTCACCAAGTCTGCACAGATTTTTGATGGCAAAACGTCTAAATCTGATGCAATTGTCCTAAACTCAAGTTTTTAAATAAATTGTTTTGCCCATGTAATGCCATCCTGCCAGTAGATGGCGCTACAAAACACTGGGGAAGGATTTCCATGAGGCCAGCAGCTATAGGAAAAAAAAGACACCGTTTAACCCTGCTCTGAAAATACAAATAATGCATTTAGAAGGTAAAATATAACCCTTGTTGTAACCATTCATTACAGACAAACCAATAAGAGGGGTGAAACTAGACCATCTGAAAATTTTTAAACAGTTTCAGTGGTTCTCAACCTTCCTAACTGAACATAATGAGAGCATAGTGATTAATCACAGAAACAATATGTGATTATAGATGTGTTTTCCGATGGTCTTAGGCGACCCCTGTGAAAGGGTCGTTTGACCCCCAAAGGGGTCGCGACCCACAGGTGAGAACCGCTGGTTTATATGGATGAAAACACATGCTTAACACAAAATATTTTAGAACTGCACAGTGCATACTTTGAAATAAATTCTCACAGAAAGAAACAACCAATCATGTCAAGATGATAAGCAAATCCTTCAAGTACAAGAGATGGACGCACAGGAATTTTAAAAGATTTTAAAAAGCCACATCCACCATTTCAAAAGTTTTGCCTGTAAAGCAGTGGTTCTCAACCTTCCTTATGCCGCGACCCTTTCATACAGTTCCTCATGTTGCGGTGACCCCCAACCATACAATTATTCCGGTTGCTACTTCATCACTGTAATTTTGCTGCTGTGATGAATCGTCATGTAAATATCTGATATGCAGGAGGTATTTTCATTGTTACAAATTGAACATCATTAAAGCATCGTGATGAATCACAAAAACAATATGTAATTATAGATGTGTTGTCTTAGGCGACCCCTGCGAAAGGGTCGTTCAACCCCCAGAGGGGTCGCGACCCACAGGTTGAGAACCACTGCTGTCAAGGGATAAAATTCAACAGGTCACCAGCAGGGCAACAGAAAAAAATAAAAACCACAGGACCTTCTAAAAGTTTGTCTAAGTGCACATCCAAAGTAAGAATTAACACGAAAAATTTTCAACGAATATCCCTTAAAACCGTACGGGATGGATCCTAGAAAAAAAATGTTAGACATGTGCACAATGATTTATTAAAACTAAAACGTAAAAAGGATTTTTGTACATATGCTTCCAGATTTCAGGCATGGCATCCAAATATACTTCATAGAAAACGCTGGAGCCAGGTACCAAGTCTTTACAACAAAGTAAACTAGCCCCGCACCCCAACCCCCACCCAGGTATTTTTAAAAAATTTTATTATTTTTATTTTTTAAAAAATATATTTTATTGATTTTTTTACAGAGTGGAAGGGAGAGAGATAGAGTTAGAGACATCGATGAGAGAGAAACATCCATCAGCTGCCTCCTGCACACTCCGTACTGGGGATGTGCCCGCAACCAAGGTACATGCCCCTGACGGGAATTGAACCTGGGACCCTTCAGTCCTCGGGCCAACGCTCTATCTACTGAGCCAAACCGGTTTCGGCTGTATGTCAGTTTTAAATATACTTAATAAAGTCTTTAAAAAAGTACTTCCACCCGAAACCAGTTTGGCTCAGTGGATAAAGCGTTAGCATGCGGACTGAAGGGTCCCGGGTTCGATTCCAGTGAAGGGCATGCACCTTGGTTGCGGGCACATCCCCAGTAGAAGATGTGCAGGAGGTGGCTGATCGATATTTCTCTCTCATCGATGTTTCTAACTCTCTATCTCTCTCCCTTCCTCTCTGTAAAAAACCAATAAAATATATTTTAAAAAAATAAAATAAAACTGCCATACAACAAAATGCACTGTTCTAGTATGTACTATTTGGTGAGCTTGGACATATGGATAAAGTTGTAAAAATGTCATATGTGAAATAAACATCTATCTCACCCATGTGCAGGTTAGAGCAAAAGTAGGCTTACAGATGTGAGTATGCAAATCACAGAGTTTATTCTCTTCTTTTATATAAGTCTTTTTCATTTTTAAAAGTAATTTTATTGACATTTGGAAAGAGAAGAACGGAGAGAATGAGAAATGGAGATATGAGAAAGGCATTGAACTGCTGCCTCCTGTCCACCACCTACAGGGCTTCCAGGTGGACATGTGCCCTGACCTTGACTGGGACCAGTGACCTTTCAGGGCAAGGGATGGTGTCCAACCAACTGAAGTACAATGGCCAGGGAAGAGTTTGTTCTTGTTTCATTATTTGCTAACTATTGTATTATTTTCCATACCAACAACTCTAAACCTCCTTTACCACACCCTATATTTACCTCCTGCCCTTTTATAGTCTCTCTTTCTGCCTTCCCCAGCTCTAAATGCAGTCATTCATTTTCCTTACTTTAAAAGATTAGTTCATATTTTTCATAATGTTCTAAACACTATAATTTGTGTATACTTGAACAAATATGGGACTCTTTCATGCTACAGAGTTGTTTTGAGATTGAACACTAATGCTTATGTGAAAAGCTTATTAATTTTTATTGCTGAGTAGTATTGTGTTCAGGGAATAACCACTTTATTGATCTATGGTTTATGTTATTTCCAGATTTGGGGCATTATAAATAAATTTGGGGGGAACTTGGGTTATGTTCTTCATACATATATGTTCTAACTTATCTAACTGTTGTAGTGTAGGTGAGGTTTTGCTTTTTAAGACATGCAGAACTGTGATCTAAAATGGACATTCTCTTTGGCTTTCCAGACACCCACAATAATGAAAATTCTAGTTTTCCTTTATCCGTGTGAGCTCATGCAATATATAATATTTTTAAATTGCCGGCATGAAAATCATTATAGTGTTAACTTGTTTTGTTTTAAAATCCATCCCCCTAAAAAAATTTCATGCTGAGCATTTCTTTATGCATTTATTTGCATTGTCTTTATCTCTTTTGTTGAAAAGTCTGGTGAGAAATTTTGCCAATATTTAAAATGAATTTATGACTTAAAAAAATAGGCAGAACGTTCAGCATCTGAGACACCTACATTCTTTCCTCATCCCCAGCTTAAATGAATGTTCTCTCAAAATCTTTTCTGCATGAAGTCAAGAACACAAGCACCACAGGCCAACCTCACGCAGACGTGCTCCAGGCTGGTTATGCCTGGGACATCTGCTATAAACACAGATCCAGGCATGACTTTGCTTACAAGACTTGGGAGACAGTGTGATGGCCCACACTCACTTTGCTGTTGATGAGTCAAATCAATCTTAACACGATTCATTTTTTAAATGTTTTTATTGAATCTTTAGAGAGAAAGGGAGAGGAAGAAACATCACCAATGAAAGAGAATCATTAATCAGCTGCCTCCTGCATTGCCCAACCTCCTAAGATGGAGCGGCAAACTTGGGCATGTGCTTTGACCTTAAATCAAACTCGTGATATATTGCTTCATGGGTACACACCCCACCACTGAGCAACACTGGCTGTGTACACTATTCTTTTGTGATTGTTGTTGACTGTGTTACAGATGTTCCCAAATTTCCCCCATACCCCTTACCTTTCCCCTCCCTCTCCCCTGCCCCCACCTCTTCTAGGCCCTCACCACATTATTGCATATGTCCATGGGCTATGCATATATGTATATACATTATTGAATTTATTTTCATTGATTTTAGGGGGTCAAAGGGAGAGGGAGAGATAAAAACATCAATGATGAGAGAGAATCACCGATTAACCGCCTCTTGCACAACTCCATCCCCACACTGGGAATTGAGCCTGCAACCCAGGAATGTGCCCTGACTAGGAAAAGAACCATGAGTTCCGGTTTCATAGGTCAATGCTCAACCATTGCGACACACCAGCTGGGCTTCATTATTTAAAATTTTTAAAAATACGTGTATTTTTTTTCCTGTTGATACTATTACGAATGTCTCCAATTTCCCCCCTGTGTATATATTCCTGGTGGTTCTCTTCCAGTCCTCCCCACCCTCTTTTCCTCGGAGATCTGTCAGTCTGTTGCAGTTAGCCAGGCCTCTGGTCCCATCTACTCTCTCCCCAGGCGTCTCTTACTGGGCCACATCACCTTTTTAAAAATATATATATTTTATTGATTTTATACAGAGAGGAAGGGAGAGAGACAGAGAGTTAGAAAAATCAATGAGAGAGAAACATCGATCAGTGGCCTCCTGCACATCAGCTGCCTCCTACACATCTCCCACTGGGGATGTGCCCGCAACTCAGGTACATGCCCTTGACCGGAATCAAACCCGGGACCCTTCAGTCCGCAGGCCGACGCTCTATCCACTGAGCCACACAGGTTTCGCCCATGTCGCCTTTATTCACCTGAGTCATTGGCTGGGATGCTAGCCCTGCCCTGAGAGGTTGAGAAAACTACATTACCCAGAAGGAAATGCACCCTTGTGGGCGGTGCTCAAGGGCATTTCCGTGTCTGCGCATCCGGTTAGGGCGGGACTTCCGCCTTCCTCCTCGCGGCGGCCATTTTAAACTTTTAGGTCTTTTTTCACAGACTCCCAGGCTTCAGGGCGCTGGTCGTGAGGAGGAGGAGGCCTGGGAGCAGCGTGTCTGCCGTGCGGGGTGTGTCTGAGGCTCCTTGAGCCCAACAGCCCGAGATTGGGGTCCCGGTGCCTCCCGGACTCCTCTCTGCTCACAGCGTCCCCGCAGCCGGACCCCATTTCCCCCTCCAGCCTTGGGGACCGGCCCCTCAGGTCCCGCCGCCCAGGTCCCCGCGCTCAGAATGGTGAGTCCCTCGTGGGTGACACATGGCTGAGGGGGGAAGAGGGGGAAAGGCCGCAGGGCCGCCTTGTGAGGACGTGATGGTGCGACTGCGCAGGGAGGACTCGGGACCCGGGCCTGTGGTGGGTGTAAACTTGCAGCCGTGGGCAAACTGCGGCCCGCGGGCCGGATCCGGCCGGTTTGAAATGAATAAAACTTAAAAAAAAAAAAAAAAAAAAGAGACCGTACCCTTTTATGTAATGATGTTTACTTTGAATTTATATTAGTTCACGCACACACTCCATCCATGCTTTTGTCCCGGCCTCCGGTCCAGTTTAAGAAGCCATTGTGGACCTCGAGTCCAGAAGTTTGCCCGCCCCGGCCGAAGCCCTGACTCCAAAGGCCAGGACTAGGGCTTCATGACGTGGACCTGGTTTGTGGCAACCAGTGTAATGAGTGCGAGGTCCTCCAGACACAGGGTCCAGAATGTGCAAAGGCTTGGAGTGAGGAGTGAGCTGAATCAGGAACCTGCAGTCATATTTTTTAAAGAACAGCTATATTTTTATTGATTTTAGATGTAGAAAGGAAGGGAGAGGGAGAGAGAGAAACAGGGATGAGCAAGAAGCAAGGATTGGTGGCCACCTGCACAACCCCTACTGTGGATCCAGGCCACGACCGAGGCATGTGACCTCACCAGTGCGTGGGTCTATGCACAACCCACTGAGACACATCAGCCAGGGCTGTGGATCACTTTAATACAGGGAATCATGGTCAATTGGTCATGGTAGGAATAGCTCAGAAGTGACAGCGTGAACCTGAGGACTGGCTTTCTTTTACTTTTTTAAAAAATTTCTTTATTGATGAAGTTATTACATATGTGTCCTTATCCCCCCATTTACCCCCCACCCTCCCACTCATGCCTTCACCCCGCTATTGTCTGAGTCCATTGGTTAAGCTTATATGCATGCATACAAGTCCTTTGGTTGATCTCTCCCCCTTAACTCCACCCTCCCCTACCTTCCCCCTGAGGTTTGATGGTCTGATCGATGCTTCCCTGTCTCTGGATCTAAACTTTTTATTTTGATGTCGTCCCATTTGTATATTTTCTTTTTAGTTTCCATTGCCCTAGGAGCTGTATCGGTGAAGATATTGCGTCGGCATAGGTCTGTTTTTGTTCCTCAGTTTATGTTGGTCATTATATTACGTGAATGAGTGAGATCATGTGCTATCTATCTTTCTCTGACTGGCTTATTTCACTTTAGCACAATGCTCTCCAGTTCCATCCATGCTGTTGCAAATGGTAAGAATTCCTTCTCTTTTACCACAGCGTAGTATTCCATAGTGTAGATGTACCGCAGTTTTCTAATCCACTCATCTGCTGAGGGGCACTTAGGCTGTTTCCAAATTTTAGCTATGGTGAATTGTGCTGCTCTGAACAGAGGGGTGCATATATCCTTTCTGATTGGTGTTTCTAGCTTCTTGGGATATATTCCTAGAAGTGGGATCACTGGGTCAAATGGGAGTTCCATTATAGTTTTTTGGGGAGACTCCATACCGTTCTCCACAGTGGCTGCACCAGTCTGCATTCCCACCAGCAGTGCATGAGGGTTCCTTTTTCTCCGAATCCTCGCCAACACTTGTTGTTTGTTGATTTATTGATGATAGCCATTCTGACAGGTGTGAGATGGTACCACATTGTTGTTTTGATTTGCATCTCTTGTATGATTAGTGACTTTGAGCATGTTTTCATATGTCTCTTGGCCTTCCTTCTGTCTTCTTTTGAAAAGTATCTATTTAGGTCCATTGCCCATTTTTTGGTTGGGTTGTTTATCTTCCTTTTGTTAAGTTGTATGAGTTCCCTGTAAGTGTTGGTGATTAAACCCTTATCAGAGATAACATTGGCAATATGTTCTCCCATGCAGTGGGCTTTCTTGTTGTTTTGTTGATGGTTTCTTTTGCTGTGCAGACACGCTTTTTTAAAAAATATATTTTATTGATTTTTCACAGAGAGGAATGGAGAGAGAGAACTAGAAACGTTGATGAGAAAGAAACATCGATCAGCTGCCTCCTGCACATCTCCCACTGGGGATGTGCCCGAAACCCAGGTACATGCCCTTGACCGGAATCGAACCTGGGACCTTTCAGTCCACAGGCCGACACTCTATCCACTGAGCCAAACCGGCTTCGGCTGTGCAGAAGCTTTTTATTTTGATGTAGTCCCATTTGTTTATCTTCTCTTTCGTTTCCAATGCCCTAAGCGCTGTATCATTGAAGACATTGCTTCAGCACATGTCTGAGATTTTGCTGCCCGTGAATTCCTCTAGT
The DNA here is from genome assembly GCF_028538775.1 of Myotis yumanensis. Taxonomy (NCBI): domain Eukaryota; kingdom Metazoa; phylum Chordata; class Mammalia; order Chiroptera; family Vespertilionidae; genus Myotis; species Myotis yumanensis. The sequence goes on along the minus strand of NW_027223771.1, from coordinate 11,783,343 downwards.
AAAGTGATGGCGAACCTTTTGAGCTCGGCGTGTCAGCATTTCGAAAAACCCTAACTTAACTCTGGTGCCGTGTCACATATAGAAATTTTTTGATATTTGCAACCATAGTAAAACAAAGACTTATATTTTTGATATTTATTTTATATATTTAAATGCCATTTAACAAAGAAAAATCAACTGAAAAAATGAGTTCACGGGACACCTCTGACACGCGTGTCATAGGTTCGCCATCACTGCTCTAGTATTTTTATGTTTTCCTGTTTTATGTTTAAGTTCTTTATCCATTTTGAGTTTATTTTTGTGCATGGTGTAAGTTGGTGGTCTAGTTTCATTTTTTTTGCATGTATCTGTCCAATTTTCCCACCACCATTTATTGAAGAGACTGTCTTGACTCCATTGTATGTTCTTGCCTCTTTTGTCAAACATTAATTGAGCATAGTGGTTTGGGTCGATTTCTGGGTTCTCTATTCTATTCCATTGATCTATATGTCTGTTCTTGAGCCAGTACCAAGCTGTTTTGAATACAGTGGCTTTGTAATACAGCTTGATATCTGGTATTGAGATCCCACCTACTTTGATCTTCTTTCTCAGGATTGCTGCAGCTATTCGGGGTCCTTATTATTCCAGTTGAATTTTTTTGAATGTTTGTTCTAGATCTGTGAAGTATGCCGTTGGTATTTTAATGGGAAGTGCATTGAATCTATAGATTGCTTTGGGTAGTATGGACATATTAATGATGTTGATTCTAACAATCCATGAGCAGAGTCTGTTCTTCCGTCTGGTTATGTCTTCTTCTATCTCTTTTTTCAGTTCCCTATAGATTTCCATGTATAGGTCTTTTACCTCCTTAGTTAAGTTTATTCCTAGGTATCTTAATTATTTTTGGTGCGATGGTCAACGGGATTGCTTTTTTAGTCTCTTTTTCTGTAAGTTCACTATTGGTGTATAGAAATTCCATACATTTCTTGGTGTTAATTTTGTATCCTGCTACCTTGCCAAATTCATTTATTAAGTCTAATAATTTTTTGATGGAGTCTTTAGGATTTTCTATGTACAGTATCATGTCATTTACAAATATGGACAGTTTTACGTCTTCTTTTCCAATTTGTATGCCTTTTATTCCTTCTTCTTGTGTGATTGCAATGGCTAGTACTTCCAGTTGAGTAGGAGTGGTGAGAGTGGGCATCCTTGTCTGGTTCCTGTTCTTAGGGAAAATAGTTTTAGTTTTTGCCCATTGAGTATGATGTTGGCTGTGGGTTTGTTATATGTGGCTTTTATTATGTTGAGATATGATCTTTTATTCCCACCTTGCTGCGTGTTTTTATCAAGAAAGGGTGTTAGATTTTGTCAAATGCTTTTCCTGCATTAATTGATATGACTATGTGATTTTTATGTCTCAGTTTTTTATTGTTTTTTATTTTTTTTTAAATTAAATCTTTATTGTTCAGATTATTACATTTGTTCCTCTTTTTTCCCCCCATAACTCCCCTCCTTCCAGCTCCCACCCCACCCTCCACCCTCACTCCCCACCCACTGTGTTCATCCATAGGTGCATGATTTTTGTCCAGTCACTTCCCGCATCTCCCACACCCCTTTTTCCCCCAAGAATAGTCAGTCTATTCCCTTTCTATGTCCCTGATTCTATCATAATCACCAGTTCATTCTGTACATCAGGTTATTTATTCACTTGATTCTTAGATTCATTTGTTGATAGATGCATGTTTGTTGTTCATAATTTGTATCTTTACCTATTTCTTCTTCTTCCTCTTCTAAAGGATACCTTTCAGCATTTCATATAATACTGGTTTGGCGGTGATGAACTCCTTTAGCTTTTCCTTATCTGTGAAGCTCTTTATCTGACCTTCAATTCTGAATGATAGCTTTGCTGGATAAAGTACTCTTGGTTGTAGGTTCTTGGTATTCAGCACTTTGAATATTTCTTGCCATTCCCTTCTGGCCTGCAAAGTTTCTGTTGAGAAATCAGCTGACAGTCGTATGGGTATTCCCTTGTAGGTAATTGAGCCTCTTTCTCTTGCTGCTTTTAAGATTTTCTCTTTGTCTTTTGCTCTTGGCATTTTAATGATGATGTGTCTTGGTGTGGTCCTCTTTGGATTCCTTTTGTTTGGGGTTCTCTGCGCTTCTTGGACCTGTAAGTCCATTTCTTTCACCAGGTGGGGGAAGTTTTCTGCCATTATTTCTTGAAATAGGTTTTCAATATCTTGCTGTCTCTCATCTTCTGGCACTCCAATGACTCTGATATTAGACCGCTTAAAGCTGTCCCAGAGGCTCCTTACACTATCTTCACACTTTCGGATTCTTTTTTCATTTTGCTTTTCCAATTGGGTGTTTTTTGTCGAATCTTTGGTTTGATTATTGTACTCCTCTGGTCTGCTATTGGGTATAATATTCTTTATTTCAGTCCGTGTATGCTTACTTTCTAATTTCTTTATTGTAGCATCGAGGGTCTCATTAGTTTTCGTGAGGCTCTGCACAAATTTATGGCAAGCCCTCAAAATTGCGATTCTTAGCTCCATATCCTCCATTTCTGTCATGTTTTTTTGTCTCCGCATCTTTTATGCTTTCTTGGTGCACCCCCTTGTGGTCTCTGTGCGCAGTCTTGTTCTAGCCAAGCCTTAATTGTTGTAGTTAACACTAGAGGGATTTGACCCCCAGGCCAACTGGCTATAGGAATCAGCTGTATGGAAAACGTCTGCCTTCTGGGGAGGCGCTAATCCAGCCTTTGCCTGAGGCGATCGGCAAATGGCTGTGCGCAGGCTTTGGGCAGGGCGGGATCAACAGGGCGGGCGGAGGGAGCAGTTATGGCCACGCTCAGTCCCGTTCCCAGAGGCTCTGCTTCTCAGAACCCCGGCAGCCGCTGCAAACCTCGGAGAGAAAGCTGCCCTCAGGTTCCAACTGATGCCGGATAATCCCGCTTCTCCCGTTTGAGTCTGGGTCCCTAGAGACACGCCCGGATCTGGAGCCCAGAGTCTGAGACTCACTCCCGACCGAAAACAACAACCGTGCCCTCAGCCACCAGCCCGCTTTGCGCGCGCACCTCGGTACCTTTGTATTTTCCACACTGCGCCGCCTCTGAGCCTCGATTTGCTGTTCTCTTTCCCTCTAGTTGTAGAGTCTCTCTTCCGCCAGCCTTCCTGTGGTTCTGGGTGATGTCCATTCAGTCTTTTAGTTGTATTTTTGAAATGGTTGTTTGCGGCAGCGGTCTCCGGTGTTTACCTACGCCGCCATCTTGGTCTCCCCTCATGTCTCAGTTTTTTAATGTGATGTATCACGTTTATTGATTTGCGGTTGTTGTACCATCTTTGCATCCCCAGGATAAATCCTACTTGGTCATGGTGTATGATCTTTCTGATGTACTGCTGGATCCAATTTGCTAGAATTTTATTGAGGATGTTGGCATCTGTTCATGAAGGATATTGGCCTGTAATTCTTTTCATTGTGTTGTCTTTATCTGCTTTTGGTATTAGGGTGATGCTGGCTTCATAGAATGAGCTTGAAAGTGTTCCTTCCTCTTGACTTTTTTGGAGCAGTATGAGGAACATAGGTTTTAGTTCTTCATTGAATGTTTGGTAAATCTCCCCTGTGAAGCCGTCTGGCCCCGAGCTTTTGTTTGCTGGAAGCTTTTTGATGACTGCTTCAATTTCTTGTATAGTTATTGGCCTATTGTGATTTTTAGATTCTTCCTGATTGAGTATTGGAATGTTGTATATTTCTAGGAATATGTCCATTTCCTCTAGGTTGTCTAGTTTGTTGGAATAGAGTTGTTCATGGTATTTTTTAGCAATCCTTTGTATTTCTGTGGGGTCTGATGTAATTTTGCCTCTTTTCATTTCTGATTTTGTTTATTTGGGTCCTCTCTCTTTGCTTCTTGTTGAGCCTCTCTAGAGGTTCCTCAATCTTGTTTATCCTTTTAAAGAACCAGCTCTCGGTTTCAATGATCTTTTGAATTGTTTTTTTGGTTTCCATGTCATTGATTTCTGCTCTGATCTTTATTATGTCCTTCCGTCTGCTCACTCTGGGCTTTTCTTGTTGCTCTTCTTCTAATTCTTTAAGTGGTAGAGTAGATGATTTACTACCAATTTTCTTGTTTTTTGAGGTAGCCTGTAGAGCTATAAACTTCCCTCTCAGGACTACTTTCATTGTTTCTCATAGATTTTGGATTGTTGTGTTTTTATTATCATTAGTTTCCGTGATGCTTTTAATTTCTTCTTTGATCTCTTTGGTAACCCAGTCATTGTTTAATAGCATGCTATTCAGCTTCCAAGTGTTTGAATTTTTTGGATTGTTTTTATTGTAGTTTATTTCTAACTAGAGGCCCGGTGCACAAAAATTTGTGCACTGGGGAGGGGGATGTCCCTCAGCCCCACTTGTGCCCTCTCTCAGTCTAGGACCCCTCAGGAGATAACGACCTGCTGGCTTAGGCCCACTCCCGGGTGTCAGAGGGCAGGCACATTCCCTAGGTGCCTGCCCCGCAGCTCCTGGTCGGGCTCAGAGCAGGGCCGATTGGGGAGTTGGGGCACCGCCCCCTGTCATGCACAGAGCAGGGCAGATCAGGAGGTTGCGATGCCACCCTCAGTCACGCTCAGGGTAGGGCCGATTGGGGGGTTGGGGTGCCGCCCCCTGTCACTCTCAAGGCAGGGTCGATAGGGAGGTTGCGGCACCACCCCCTGTCATGCACAGAGCAGGGCGGATCAGGGGGTTGGGTCGCTGCCCCCGTCACGGACAGAGCAGGGCCGATTAGGGGGTTGGGAGCTCCCCCCTGTCACGCACAGAGCAGGGCCGATTGGGGGGTTGGGGCGCCGCCCCCTCTCACCCACAGAGCAGGGCCAATCAGGGGGTTGGGGCACTCCCCCCTGTCACACTCAGGGCTGGGCCGATGGGGAGGTTGTGGCTCCACCGCGTCACACACAGATCAGGGCCCATGGGGGGGTTGGGGCGCCACACCCTGTCACACACAGTGCAGGGCCCATCAAGGGGTTGGGGAGCTTCCCCTTATCAGGCACAGAGCAGGGCCGATCAGGGGGTTGGGGCGCCTTTCCCCGTCACAAACAGAGCAGGGCGGATAGGGAGGTTGTGGCGCCGCCCCCTGTCACACACAGAGCCACAGAGCCACAGAGCGATCAGGTGGTTTGGGCGCTGCCCCCTGTCACGCTACTCCATGGGCCGGGAGGCCTTGTGGCTCCAGTGATCCCAGTGCTAAGAGGCCTCGCTGCTCCGCTGATCCCGGTGCTAGGAGGACTCGCGGCTCCACTGATCCCAGTGCTGGGAGGCATATTACCCTTTTACTATATAGGATAGAGGCCTGGTGCTCGGGTGGGGGCCTGCTGGTTTGCCCTGAAGGGTGTCCTGGATCAGGGTGGGGGTTCCGCTTGGATGCCTGGCCAGCCTGGATGAGGGGATGATGGCTGTTTGCAGCTGGTCACACCCCCTTCAGGGTGGGGGTCCCCACTGGGGTGCCTGGCCAGCCTGGGTGAGGGGATGATGGCTGTTTGCAGTTGGTCACACCCCCTTTAGTGTGGGGGTCCCCACTGGGGTCCCTGGCCAGTCTGGGTGAGGGGCTGAGGGCCGTTTTCAGGCTGGCGGGTGACTGAAGTTCCCAACCTCTCCTTTTTTCCTTTTTTTTTTTTTTTTTTTATTCTGGGATTTATTTACCTTCTATGGCTGTCACTGGAGCTGAGAGCCGGCTTTAGCTGTGAGACCTCGGCTGCTGAAAGCAGGTTTCTGGGCTTTGTTTACCTTCTGTATTTGAAACTTTGTTGCGACTCCAGCTCTGAGATCCCGGCTGGCTGAAAGCAGGTATCTTGGGTTTTGTTTAGCTTCTATATTTGTAGCAATGTTTCTTAGAGAGCAGCTCAGAGCCCAGCCGCAGCAGGCGGGGAAGCTTGGCTTCCGCCATCACTGGAGCAAGCAAGCCTCCTGTTCGCGTCAGGTGCCTGGCTGCCGGCTGCCATCTTGGTTGGCAGTTAATTTGTATATCGCCCTGATTAGCCAATGGGAAAGGCAGCGAAGTTATGGCTAATTACCCTGTTTCTCTTTTATTAGATAGGATGTTATGCCATTGTGGTCTGAGAAGATGCTTGATATGATTTCAATCTTCAATTTGAGGAAACTTTGCTTGTGACCCAATATGTGGTCTATTTTTTAAAATGTCCCATGTGTACTTAGAAGAACATAAATTCCATGGCATTGGGGTGAAATGTTCTGAAGATGTCAATTAAGTCCATCTGATCTAGTGAGTCATTTAGGATTGCTGTTTCTTTGCTGATTTTTTTGTCTAGAGCATTGATCCAGTGATGTCAGTGGTGTATTAAAGTCCCCTACTATGATTGTATTGTTGTCGATCTCTCCTTTGATATCTTCCAGGAGTTTTTTTTTAATGTATTTGGTGCTCCTGCATTGGGTGCATATATTTTTATCAGGGTTGTCTCCTCTTGTTATATCGTTCCCATTAATATTATGAAGTGGCCATCTTTATCTGTTGTTATGTCCCTTATTTTGAGGTCTATTTTGTCAGATGTAAATATTGCTACCCTGGCTTTTTTTTTCATTTCTATTTTCCTGAAAGATATTTTTCCATCCCTTCACTTTCAGTCTGTGTGAATCCCTTGTTCTGAGGTGTGTCTCATGTAGACAGCATATATATAGGTCATGCTTTTTTTTATGCATTCAGCTGCTCGATGTCTTTTGATTGGAGCATTTAGTTCGTTTATGTTTAAAGTTACTGATAGTTATTTGTAGCCATTTTTATTTTTTGTGTCTGTGTTCTTTCTTCCCTTGTTATTTCTTCTTTTTACACCATTCCCTTTAGCATTTCTTGCATTGCTGGCTTGGTAGTGATAAATTCCCTTAGCTTTTTTTTGTATGTGAAGATCCTTATTTCCCCTTCAATTTTCAATGATAGCCTTGCTGGAGAGAGTATTCTTGGATTTAGTCCCTTTCTTTGTATCACTTTGTAAATTTCCTTCCATTCTTTACTGGCCTGATGTGTTTCTGTTGGGAAGTCATTTGATAATCTAATGGTTTAGAGCCCTTGTACGTAACTTTCTGTTTCTCTCTTGCATCCTTTATGATTCTCTCTTTGTCCTGAACATTTGTCATGGTAATTATGATGTGTCTTGGTGTGGGTCTTTTCGGGTTCATCTTGTTTGGGACTCTGTGCTTGCATGACTATTTTCTTTTCCACATCAGGGAAGTTTTCTTTTTTTTCTAAATATATTTCATTGATTTTTTACAGACAGGAAGGGAGAGGGATAGAGAGTTAGAAAAATCGACCAGATGCCTCCTGTGCACCCCCTACTGGAGATATACCTGCAAACAAGGTACATGCCCTTCACCGGAATAGAATCCGGGACTCTTCAGTCCACAGGCGGAAGCTCTAGCCACTGAGCCAAACTGGTCAGGGCCAGGGAAGTTTTCTGACATTATTTCTTCAAATGGGTTTTCTAACCATTGTTCCTCTTCCTGTTGTTCTGGCACCCCTGTTATTTGTATGTTGATCGTTTCATGTTGTCCCATAGCTCCCTTAGGTTCTCCTGCTGTCTTTTAATTCTTTTTTCCAATTTCAGTTCAGTTTGGTTGTATTCTGCTTCCCTGTCTTCTAATTCACTAATTTGGTCTTCCACTTCTCCTACTCTACTGCTGAAACATTACATGGTATTTTTTATTGCAGCTATGTCATTCTTTATTTCTTCTTGATTCTTACATAAGTTATTTCTTTTTTTCATCCATCCTGTTTATGAACTGTATGACGCTTATTCTGAATTCTTTTTCTGACATATTGCATGCCTCTGTTCTACTTAGCTGCTTATCTGGTGATGCCTCCTTTTCTTTCCTTTGGGGGTTTCTTTGTGTACCCATTTTTGATCTCACCGACAGATCTAGATATGGATTCTTGCAGGCCCTGTTCCTTGGGTGGCAGTGGCTCCTCGGGCTGCATTTGCCCACTGGGCCTTCACAGCAGCAACTGCTTCTCAGTTGGCAGTGGCTCCTATAATGGGTGCTGTTCGCAGCAGTGGTGGCTCCTCTCGTGGGTGGGGGAGGGCTGCTCACACAGCTGCTGCTCCTCAGACTGGGGTGGGCTGCTCAAGAGGCTGCTGCTTCTCGGATGGGGGCAGGCTGCGCATGCTACTGCTCCTCAGACGGTGGCGGGCTACTTGCGTGGCTGTTGTTCCTTGGACGGGGGTGGACTGCTCACGTAGCTGCTACTCCTTTGATGGGGGCTGGCTGCGCGTGGCTGCTGCTCCTCGGACTGGGCAAAGATTTCTTTATATACCCGGTGAAATTTAGAGGTAATTGTGATGATCCAGATATTTAAGGGTTACAGTGACAATATCTTGTTAGGAGTCCTCTTATCAGATGTCTGGATAGCCACGACTCCTTTATCACCCAGGTGGCGGGAGGCTCCCTGGCGCCCAGCAACCGCTGCACACTATGGGCGAGGCCAGAGGGTAGAATGCTTGCTGGCCTAGCAATAGCCTCACATTCTGCACCAGGACTGGCTTTCATGCTGTGGCCACTGTGGGAGGTGGGTGTCATAAGGACAGAAGTTGTCATGTAGAGTCTGGTGGAGAAATAATCATTTTGCAGTGGCAAATACCTTCAAAAGATGAGTGACCTGAGATTAATTGGAGGCCGAAGAGTAATTCAAATGACAAGAGTCTAGGGTTGGTACATACACGTTTTCTAAACTCTCACCAGGATGTTGTTGTGACCCTCAGTGTGGCCTGGCTGTGGGGAGTTGAAGTTCGTTTTGTGGATTAGCTTAGAGCAGTGATGGGGAACCTTTTGAGCTCGGCGTGTCAGCATTTGGAAAAACCCTAACTTAACTCTGGTTGCCGTGTCACATATAGGAATTTTTTGATATTTGCAACCATAGTAAAACAAAGATTTATATTTTTGATATTTATTTTATATATTTAAATGCCATTTAGCAAAGTAAAATCAACCAAAAAATGAGTTCATGTGTCACCTCAGACATGCGTGTCATAGGTTCGCCATCACTGGCTTAGAGGCTTGAGTGAGACTCACTGGGCATGGTGCAGAGGGCCATCGGGGCTGGGACTTGAGTGAAGGTTAAGTGAGGGATGTTGGCTGTGACTAGTGAAGGGACATCAAGTCAGCATAACAGGAGATGGGCTATGGATATCTGAGATCTGATTGTTGTTCTTAATAGTTGGGGTTGAAGGAAAAAAAAAAGCAGTCATGGAGAGAGACTTACATAGCACCACTCAAGGCTGCCACTATGAGTGTGGACTATCAGATACTGGGCAGTACGTGATCCTGATTCAGTTTGGCAACCGTCCTCTGGACCACACATGCTGAGTAATAAGTAAAGGCCGGGAGATGAGTATGGGGGAAGGAGCTGTGGAAGTGCAGGTTTGAGAGAGGTGTGGTAGATGGAGTGATGTGCACTTGGAGAGGGAATGTGAATTCATGGCCACAGCACCATGACATTGACATAAGAGTGAATGAAGGAAGAGTCCATTTCTGGTGGTGCCTGGATGGAACAGTAAGGTGAATTTTAGGGTAATTGCCTGTAAAGAGGGGTGTGTGGGTGCCACATTCTAGGTTAAGAGCTTAGGTGCCATTTAACTAACCACCTGCTTTTTGTTGTTGGGAGTGACACACTGGTTGATGGGAATGAGGTAGCATTCATCAGTGTTACTCAGGCTTGTAAATCTCCACTGGCATGGGTAAGGGTGAAGGGTAAGAGAGAAATAGATTATGGAGATGGGGACCTATATTTTTGGAAAAGAGGTGATTAGGAAATAATATATCCACGCCACGACAATTTGCACTACCTTTGAAGGTGTGCGTCTGGGAAAGAAGCTGTGTGAGAGAAGTGTTGTTCAATAAGAAGACAGTGGCTTTCGTGGGATGAAGGCCTGGTATTTTCTCGGATGTGAAGCGTGCAAAGAGCACATGGGTGGGGAATATGACAGACTTATAATCTTAAGAGTGAATCTGATCATGGGCTGTACTGTCCCCATTATGACAGGATGTGAACTTTGAGGACGTGGCCATTGCCTTCTCTGAAGAGGAGTGGGTGATCCTGGATGATGCTCAGAGACTTCTGTACTACGATGTGATGCTGGAAGTGTTTGCCCTTGTATCATCTGTAGGTAAGACCTTCACATTCTCCCAGTGTCCTGAGGTGATGTCCTCTCTTTCTTTACACCTCAGGCGTAGCTTTCTCTCTCCCACAGCCAGAACATGGCCTCTGCTAATGTCCCCCTCTGTCCTGTCAAATGTGCTGTGGCTGCCAGGGATGAGCTGGATGGGGAGCCCTGAGTAAAGGACTACAGGAACATCCCTAACACCCGTAACCTCAAAAAGTACAGGAAGTGTCAGGGAGTCAAGAGCCTAGCAGTGAGTTTAATGGGTCCCAGCTTGCACTTTCTCTTCATGGGAAGCTGACAGTGTCCACATGCATGGCTTCTACTTCTGCCCTCTTTCTCTTGGTACGCGTTCTTGTGCCACATTATGGTCTTTACCTACATAAACCATGGGCTGTTTTGGTAAGGCCCCCATTCAAATGTATGTAATATTCTCTTCCCTGAATACTATAGCAAGCTGTTTAGCTCTGGCCCAGTGCAGACTACTCACTTCTTCATCACCTATTCATCTGCATTGGTGCCTCTGCAGTAATCTGCAACGTTGACTTGTACATGTGATATGTGCATAGATGTGCTAATTAATTAGTCCTTGAAACCAGGTACTCCTTTATTGAATTTTACTTGGAGTAAGACCTAATCAACTTCTTCCACAGCTCCCCCCCACCCCCCATCCCCGGTAAACAATACGTGCAGAATGCTGTTAGTTGAAGGATGAGCTGGAGATCCATATTCTCATCCATGTGGTGCTTGCCATGTTTGTGTCATATTTCTGGTGAGGCCTCCCTGTTTTGTGATCTTCATTAGCGCAGAAAGTCACAAGAGCCTCTTAGTAATCCTTCCTGCACATCTCTTATTTTCAGACACTTGCATGGAACCAACGTGTGATGTGTAACACACTCTTGCAATGGGACTTCCCCCTGCCACCAGATTCAACATTCATTTCCTTACCATTTCTCACTTTTCAGGTTGTTGGCATAAAATGGAAGATGAGGAGGCCTGTTCTGATCAGCGAGTATGTATACAAGGCAAGTCACAGGTCAGGACTTCTAAGACAGCTCCAGTCACCCATAAGAACCATCTCTGTAAGCGGTGTTTCTCTCTGTTACAACATATTTTGCACCCGACTGGGTCACATGCAGCATACTTTGAGCAGAAAGCCTTCTGTAGCGACTCATGTGTTGGAGAATTCTGTTTCAGTGTAAACCCTCACCAGCAACAAAAGAATGAATGTGGAGAGGGGCACTGGAAAGAAGCTATGGACAGGGCCTCTTTTGTGAGCAGGTGCAGCTTCTCCTTCCCTTCGGTGCCTTCAACCAGCAGGGAGGTTGGGGAAGACTTGCAATCCAACTCAGAGCTTCCCCAGCACCAGGCCACTCTCAACACTGAGGAGCTACACTGTGGCAGTGAGATTTCACAGGAATTTCTCCGTGGAAAAAGTCATCACCGGTGGGATGAATGTGGAAACGCTGCCAGCCACAACCTGAAAGTTGTTCAGTGTCAGGGTGTGTGTTCTGGAGAACTGATTTATGAGTGTAACAGGTATAGGAAAGTGTTTAGACGAAACTTTAATATCATTCGACACAAGGGAGTTCACACTGGAGAAAAGCAGTATCAGTGTAATGAATGTGGGAAGTTCTTCAGAAAAAGACCTGCACTCGTTAGACACCAGAGAGTTCACACAGGAGAAAAGCCATATAAGTGCAGTGAATGTGGGATATCCTTTCGTCAGGAGACCCACCTCAAGGAACACCTCAGAGTTCACACTGGACAAAAACCGTATGAGTGCAGACATTGTGGGAAATCCTTTCGTTCCAAGTCTAACCTCAATCAACACAACAGAGTTCACACAGGAGAAAAGCCATATAAGTGCAGTAAATGTGGGATGCCCTTCCCTACAAGGACTCAGATCACTAGTCACCTCAGAGTTCACACCGGAGAGAAACCATATGAGTGCAGACATTGTGGGAAATCCTTTCGTTCCAAGTCTAACCTCAAACAACACAACAGCGTTCACACAGGAGAAAAGCCACATAAGTGCAGAGAATGTGGGATGTCCTTTCGTAGAAGGGCTCACCTCACTCTACACCTCAGAGTTCACAGTTGGGAGAAGCCATATGAGTGCAGAGAATGTGGGATGTCCTTTCGTACAAGGGCTCAGCTCACTAGACACCTCAGAGTTCACACTGGAGAGAAGCCACATGAGTGTAGCGAATGTGGGATGTCCTTCCGTTCCAAGTCTAACCTCAAACAACACAACAGCATTCACACAGGAGAAGAGCCATATAAGTGCAGAGAATGTGGGATATCCTTTCGTACAAGGACTCAGCTCACTAGACACCTCAGAGTTCACACCAAAGAGAAGCCATATGAGTGTAGAGAATGTGGGAAGTCCTTTCGTACAAGGGCTCAGCTCACTGTACACTTCAGAGTTCACACTGGACAGAAACCATATGAGTGCAGACATTGTGGGAAATCCTTCCGTTACAGGTCTAACCTCAGACAACACAACAGCGTTCACACAGGAGAAAAGCCATATAAGTGCAGAGAATGTGGGATGTCCTTTTGTATATGGGATCAACTCACTAAACACCTCAGAGTTCACACTGGAGAGAAGCCATATGAGTGTAGAGAATGTGGGATGTCCTTTCGTACAAGGGCTCACCTCACTAGACACCTCAGAGTTCACACTGGAGAGAAGCCACATGAGTGTACTGAATGTGGGAAGTCTTTTAGCCAAAAATCCAGCCTTAATAAACATCTGAGAGTTCACACTGGAGAGAAGTGTTAAATGTGCAGGGAATGTTTCCTTTTATTCACTTAGAATAACAACAATGAAGGAGACTCTTTGCGACCTATTTTCCTGAATTTAAACCCCTTTTAATGGGACATACACTCTTCTTGATTCCTCATGTTTCCAGTACAGGTGAAGCTTAAACGAGGTGCATTGCACTTTGTAACATGCCCAGGTCTTCTACCCGATTGATCTGTGGCTGAAGAGATTTCCCCTCTACCACCTGGCTCGCCTGAAGAGTGTGTATCAGTCCCAACCACGGCGTGCTCAGGGGAAATGTATTCTGTGTTGTCACTTGTGCTTGAGAACATTAGGAACCCTCCGCTCCTGACAGGATCTTCATTTGTCTCCGAGGAGGTAATGCACCTGACCCAGGGTTCATACAGGGCACCTTCCTCAGCTAAGAAGTGCGGCCTCTGTCCGGGACATGTGGTTCTCACATTATGCTGTGTTGAATTGTTTCAAATTCTGATTCACCAACCTGCAAACCGCCTTGTCCTGTTTTCTGGTTTGTGAACTTTAGTAAAGGTATTTTTTCTTTAATACCTTTAATTTTCTTGGTTATATTCACCCCCAGGGATGATTTTCAAGCACTATTGTGGTCTACGTTATATAATTTACAGATATTGTGTGGATCCCAACGTTTCTGTGCTTTAGGAGGGACAGCATAGTGCCAGGAAGTCACTCTTTGACCAATATTGGCTTTTAGTGCATTGCTGCCCACGGCCTTGAAATAAAGACTGCGTGACTTTGTGGTTCTTGTTTGCAGGTTTGATCCTGGCCCCTATGGAGCTTTGTAGGAGGCATCTAATTTTTCCTTCTCTCTCACATTGATGTCTCTCCCAGTCTTTCCCTTCCTCTCCCCCTTCCCTTGCACTCTGTCTGAAAATCAATGGAAAAATATCCTCAGGTGAGGATTACCAAAAAATCCAAACATTAACCCTGGTGCCCTGAGATGGGGCCTCTGCTGGCACCACCCACCTTTGCTCACTCCTGCCTTTTCTTGGGATGTTCCCACTGCAGGTGGGCTCACTGTGCCCTTCCCAGTGTTTGGCAGAGAGGCAAGGCCCTGGGAGGGATTGGGTTTCTGTGTGTGCCTGAGATGTACTGGCCGGGGCTCTTCTATCTCCATCCAGAGGTCTCTCCAGCCTGCTCCTCCCCACCCGCCAGGCACCTGGCCTGCTGCACATGAACCTACTTCTGTATCTGGGAGAAGCCCCCTGATGCTATGGGCCCTGAAATCAGTTCACCTTTAGAAAATCCTGCCTCCCACCAACCCATTCACACCCCTGAGACCCACTGGTTTTACGTCTCTCTTTTTTTTATTTTAGGGATTATTTTGCACTTTATTAAAAATACAGCACACCTCTCCCCTACCCCTTCACCCACCCGTCCTGGAGGTAGCATGGATTCTCCAGGATATGGTTTTGTTTATTTTCAATGGTGGGAACATTCTGTAATACAAGCATTTCCAGAAGGAGAGGATTGGTGTCAATATAATTCCACATTTGGAGGATGATTTGTGGTTGGTGTGCCCCCGCCCCTAAGTTTTGCCTGTGTATGGAAGACCTGAAATGAGGGCATAGTTCCTGGATTCTGGGGAATAGTGTGCTGCTGGGGGGTGCGGTTGAGGGGGCAGATAGTTTGGGTGCCTGTGAACGTGTTCCTGCCAGCTCATGGTCCAGGTTCCTTGAGCGGGTGGGCTGAGGGAAGGCTGTAGGGATGAGAACTTGAATCAGGCCGGATGGAGACTCAGCAGCCATGGGTGGGCATAAGGAACACATATAAAGACTGTGGCTTTGCATACTGTTGAGCTCAACTGTTTCAGATTCCCCAAATACAGAGTCCCCTGTCCTTGGGAACTTGCATCTAGTGGAGGACAGTACACAATGGACCAGGATACCTGTGAGAGGTGATAGCAGCGATGGGGGGAGGTGAAACCAGCGTTGGTCAGTGGGGGTCTTCACTGCGGAAGTCTGGGAAGGGTTGGCGGGCTCCAGGTGGGAGCCTGCCCTGTGCATTTGCGAACTGTACGGAGGTCACTCTGGCTGGTTTTAACAGCAAGGATCAGAAAGTGGTAAAAAAAAAATAAAATAAATGGTGGCCGAATAGGCTGATCTATTGTGCATCTTGTCCTGAGCCAAACTGGAAATACAACTAAATCAAAGAGCACCCACTTGTTATTAACAAATTACATGCAGTTGAGCAGACAATTTACAATCAGGAAAGATGCCCAGGGAATGGCAAGAACAGGGAATTGGACTTGACAGACACAGAATGAGGTGCCGTAAAAAATGACCCCACAGAAATACAAGGGACTGTAAGAAAATACTATGACGGACATTATTCCAACAAACAGGACAACCTGGACAAAATGCCCATATTCTTAGAAAAATACAACCTTCCAAAACTCATTCAGGAAGAATCAGAAAACCTGAAAAGACCAATAAGTACCAACGAAATTGAAGCAGTAATTAAAACAAAACAAAAAACTCCCAGCAAAGAAAAGGTCTGGTCCAGATGGCTTACCGAAACAGAGTTTTGCCAAACATTCAAAGAACTAACAACTATACCCCTCACACCATTCCAACAAATCCAAGAGTATACAACACTTCCAAGCTCGTTTTACAAAGCAGGCATTATCCTAATTCCGAAAACAGATAAAGATATGGCAAAGAAAAAGAACTACAGGCCCTAACCAGTTTGCTCAGTGGCTCGAGCGTTGGCCTGCGGACTGAAGGGTCCCAGGATCGATTCCAGTCAAGGGCATATACCTTGGTTGTGGGCACATCCTCAATAGAAGGTGTACAGGAGGCAGCTGATCAATGTTTCTCTCTCATTGATGTTTCTAACTCTTTATCCCTCTCTGTAAAATATCAATAAAATATATTGAAAAAAGAAAAAGAACTACAGGCCAATATCCCTGATGAACCTGGATACTAAAGTCCTTGACAACATTTTAGCAAACCAGGTCCAGCGATACAATAAAGACATCAAACGTCATGACCAAGTGGGATTTATTTTGGGGATGCAAGGGTGGTACACTATTCGCAAATCAATTAAAGTGATACAGCACATACATAGATTGCAAGACCAAAAGAAATAAATAAACCAGATTGTAAAGGAAATCACATGATCATATCAGTCGATGCAGAAAAAGCATTAGACAAAAATCGAACACCCTGTTTTTTTAAAAAATAACTCGGCAAAGTGAGAATAGAAGGGACATACCTCAACATAACCAAAGCCACATATGACAGACCTACAGCCAACATCCTACTCAATGGGCAAAAATTAAAACCATATCCCCTACGAACAGGAACAAGACAATATCCGCCTTCACACTCTTGTTCAAATTGTACTGGAATTACTGGCTATGGTGATCAGACAAGAAAAAGAAATAAAAGGCATCCCAATTAGAAGTAAAACTCTCATTCACAGATGACATTATATTGTACCCAAAGACGCAATAAAAAAACTACTAGATATAATAAATTCAGAAACGTAGTAGGTTTCAAAGTTAGGAACCAGAAATATGTCATTTTTACACAATTGTGAATTCTCAGAAATAGAAACACACACACACAATCCCATTAACCATTGCAACAAAAAATGAAGATATTTAGGAATAATCCTAACCAAGGAGGTAAAAGACCTACGCTCCCAAAAATAGAGGACATTGAAAATAGAGATAGATATCAACCAAGGGACTTGTGTGCATGCATATAAGCATAAGCAATGGATATGGACACTGGGGGATGAGTGGGGGTATGGGGGGCAATGGGGAGATAAGGACACATTTTTAATATCTTAATCAATAAAGAGAAAAAAAAGAAAATAGAGATAGAGGAAGATATAAACAAGTGGGAAATATACTGTGTTCAAGGATTTGCAGAATAACATCATTAAAATGTCCCTATTACCCCAAGCAGACTACAGATTCAATGCCATTCCTATTAAAACACCAAAGGCATATTTCACAGACCTAGAATAAACACTCCAAAAATTTACATGGAACCAAAAAAGACCCCAAATAGCTGCAGCAATCTTGAGAAAGAAGAACAAAAATGGAGGGATCACAATAGCAGTTATCAAGTTATACTACAAAGCCACTGTAGTGAAAACAGCCTGGTACTGCCACAAGAACAGGCATGTCGTTCAATGGAACAGAATAGAGAACCCAGAAATTGACCCAAGTCACTGTGCTCAATTTTTGACAAGGGAGGCAAGAGCATACAATTTAGACAAGATAGTCTGTTTCATTGTGTTGGTAAAATTGGACAGGTACATGCCAAAAGATTAAACTAGACCACCAACTTACACCATACACAAGAAAAAACTCAGAATGAATAAAAGTCTTAAATGTAAGAGGTGAAACCAAAAAAAAAGTCCTAAAAGAAACCGTAGTCCATAAATCTCAGATATCTCTCATACCAATATGTTTACCGATACATCTCCTAGGACAGTGAACCTATAACACGCGTGTCAGAGGTGACACGGGAACGCATTTTTGTGGTTTATTTTTCTTTGTTAAATGGCATTTAAATATATAAAATAAATATCAAAAATATAAGTCTTTGTTTTACTATGGTTGCAAATATCAAAAAATTTCTATATGTGACATGGCACCAGAGTTAAGTTAGGGTTTTTCAAAATGCTGACACGCCGAACTCACAAGGTTCGGCATCACTGTCCTAGGACAATGGAAAGTAAGGAAAAAATAAACAAGTGGGACTATATGAAAAGAAAAAGCTTTTGCAAGCAACAGAAATCATTAGCAAAATAAGAGAGTCTATTACATGGGAGAACATATTTCTCAACGATACATCTGATAAGGGGTTAAGCTGCAAAACATATAGGAAACTCACAAGTTAACAAAATTAACACAAACAATCCAATTTAAAAATGGGCAAATGACCTAAATGGACACTTGTCCAAAGTGGACATACAGAAAGCGAAGAGATCAATGAAAAAATGCTCAGAGTCACTAATCATCTGAGAGATGCAAATAAAAATGAAAATGAGGTATCGTGTCACACCTGTCAGAATGGCTACCATCAACCAATCAAACAAAAAGTGCCGGTGAGGAAGTGAAGAAAAGGGAACCCTCGTACACTGCTGGTGGGAATCCAGACTGGTGTAGCTGCTGTGGAAAAAAGTATGGAGTTTCCTCAAAATACTAAAAATGGAACTTCCATTTGACCCAGTAATCCCACTTCTAGGAAAGTATCCCAAGAAATCAACACCACCAATCAGGAAGAATATATGCACCCCTATATTCATAGCAACACAATTTTCAATATCTAAGATTTGGAAACAGCCCAAATGCTGAGTGGATTAGAACACTGTGGTACATCTACACAACAAAATACTACGCTACTATGAAAAAGAATGCTTACCATTGGCAACAGCATGGATAGATCTGGAGAGCATTATGCTAAGTGAAATAAACCAGCTGGACAAAGATAAGTTATCACATGATCTCACTCAAGGTGGACTCTATCTAATGAACAGCATAAACTGATGAACAAAAATAGACCCAGAGATATAGAAGCATTGAATAGACTATCAAACCTCAGAGGGAAGCCTGGGGTGGGGCGTGGGGGCAAAGAGATCAATAAATGAACTCATAGGCGTATATTCATAACACATGGACAGAGATAAAAGGGTGGTGAGGGCCTGGTTGGCAGGGGTGGGGGCAGGAGCAGGCTGGAAGAGGTTGATGGGGGAAAAGGTAGACCTATGCAATACTTTTAACAATAAAGATTTAAAAATCATAAAATCTAACCTAATAACAGGGTAATATGCTAATTAGACCGGATGTCTTCTGGACAAAGCCACAGTGTCAGGGGCTGAGGCAGAAGCGGTTAGGAGTGATCAGGCAGGCAGGGGAGCTAGGGAGCAATCAGGCTGGCAGGGGAGCAGTTAGAGGGCAATCAGGCCAGCAGGGGAGCAGTTAGGAGGTGATCAGGTCAGCAGGCAAAGTTGGTTAGGGGCAATCAGGCAGCCAGGGGAGGGCAGTTATGGGCGATCAGGGAGCAGGGTCTAAGGGGGATGCATTTGAACTTAAAGGGTTAGAGGGTGTTAATATGCTAGCTTTTCTCCAATGTCGTATAAGTGATCTTCGAATTTAATTTAAAAAAATTGTTTTGATATAACAGATAGTCCTCAGGTTACGTCGGACTCGGCATACATTGTTTCATGGTTACATCGCTATCTACCATTTATTTATAAATATAAAAATGTTCCATCATTTAGACGTATGTACATATGTGCTTTATGTTTTTTTTTTATTTATTTACCACAAGTAAAGGTCAGGAATTGTTATCTTTTTTAAAAAATATATTTTATTGATTTTTTACAGAGAGGAAGGGAGAGGGATAGAGAGTTAGAAACATCGATGAGATGGAACCATTGACCAGCTGCCTCCTGCACACCCCCTACTGGGGATGTGCCTGCAACCAAGGTACATGCCCTTGATGGGAATTGAACCTGGGACCTTTCAGTCCACAGGCCAATGCTCCATCCACTGAGTCAAACCGGTTTGGCAGGAATTGTTATCTTCTAATTTTTTTCCTTACTGTTTCACTTCATTACTGCTGTTTATGCACTCCATGTGAGTGACATAGGTGCTTATGTAGGAGGGTTCCGACTTACTGCGAAAATCGCATTATGTCGGCCATAGGAACGTATCTCAGACATAACCCGAGGAGCTAATGTCGTACCACTAGTCTAGAATTTAATATACAATGAATAGAAGAAATCAAACCACCAAGAAAATATTTTTAAAGAATGGTCCCTGTGGTTGAGCATTGACCTATGTGCCAGAAGGTCACGGTTCAATTCCCGGTCAGGGCACATGCCCGGGTTGCGGGCTCAGTCCCCAGTGGGGAGCATGCAAGAGGCTACCCATCCATGATTCTCTCTCATCATTGATGTTTCTATCTTTCTCTCCATTTCCCTTCCTCTCTGAAATCAAAATCAATAAAAATATATTTAAACTAGAGGCCTGGTGCATGACATTCATGTACTGGGGCAAGGGGCAGGGGTCCCTCAGCCCGGCTTGTGCCCTCTCACAGTCCGGGACCCCTTGGGGGATGTCCGCCTGCTGGCTTAGGCCCTCTCTCTGTGGGGAGTGGGCCTAAGCCGCGGAGTCTGGGCCTAAGCCAGCCGTCAGACATCCACCAAGGGGTCCTTAGCACTGATGTGGAGGCAGGAAAGGCTCCCTCCACTGCCGCTGCTCTTGCCAGCTGTGAGCACAGCCTATGGCAAAGAACTGACCACCAGGGGGCAGCTCCTACATTAAGCGTCTACCCCCTGGTGGTCAGAGCATGTCATAGCGATCGGTCATTCCGCTGTGTGGTCGATTTGCATATTAGGGTTTTATTATATAGGATAATAATAAAAGTAAAATCCTATATAATCAAAGCCTAATATGTTAATTTTGCCTGGTCGTCCAGTCGGCCATTCAACCAATCAAATATGCTAATGATAGGCTAAGGCCACTCAACCGCTTGCTATGACGTGCACTGAACTCCAGGGGGCAGATGCTCCGACCGGTAGGTTAGCTTGCTGCTGGGGTCCGGCTGATCAGGACTGATAGAGATGGGCCAGACACGCTCTGGAGCCCTCCTGCGGTCCCTCCCCAGCTGGCCAACCTCCCGCAGTCCTCCCCAGCCACGATCATACACCAGTGGGGTCCCTCGGCCTGATCTGTGCCCTCTCACAGTTTGTGCTGAGGGATCCCACTCCCCCGAGTACATAAATGTCATGCACTGGGTCTCTAGTCTTAAATAAATAAATATATAAAAAATCACCCCTGCCCAAAGGGTAGAGAGTCAGATTGGTTTAGGGCAGTGGTTGGCAAACCGTGGCTTGCGAGCCACATGCGGCTCTTTGGCCCCTTGAGTGTGGCTCTTCCACAAAATGCCACGTGCGGGCGTGCATGTACACTGCGAAGTTGACTTAAAACTTCAAATAAAGTTTATTAAATTAGTTTTAGGGAACGTTGTGGAGTGAAAGAAGATGGAGTGTCAAGGATTGAGAAAGGTATGTTGAGATGGTTTGGACATAGAGAGAGGATGAAAGAAAGGAGATAGAGAAATAAGGATACAAGACGAGTGTGGATCGGAGAGTTGGAAGGGGTCGACACAGCGAACGTACCTCAATCAGATTGAGGACGTTTTTAGCAAAGGCCAGCTTAGGAGCACCCTCATTAAGTGAATAACAATGTACCTACCTATATAGTTTAAGTTTAAAAAATTTGGCTCTCAAAAGAAATTTCAGTCATCGTCCTGTTGATATTTGGCTCTGTTGACTAATGAGTTTGCTGGCCACTGGTTTAGGGGGAAGTTTCTTCAAACCTGGGCTATTTAAACAACTCTTGGACATGGAGAAAAAAGACAGACGGGCTGGATCCCAGCAGCCCTGCCCAGGACAAGGGGGGCTGTGCCCCAGTCCTGACCCTGCTGCCATTGAGGGGAGAGGGTGGCTACTCACCCAGTCAGGCCCACAGCACTCAGCCAAGCCATATTGACTCACCCTCGGGGTAGCTGCCTTCATCCCCTTGGCTCGATTGACCCATTTTCTCCCATCTCAGAGGAAGAATGCTCCTGTCCACCCCTCTAAGGGAACGTGGGGACACTGAGGAATGGGGAGGGGGCGTTCCCAGCCCAATCCTCACTGGGATGAAGTTAGGGATAAAGGAGCTGGGAGCTAATGGCAAAGTGTTATGCCCAGATGTCAAAGTCCCCAAAGACAGACCACCAGGGAGCCGAGTCCGATGCAAAAGCAAAGAGTCATTTATTCAAACTAGCTAGTTTGGTCCCTCTGCCTCCCCCACTGACACAGTGGAGTGACAGGAAGCAAGAGAGCCCGGAGTCTTGGAAGAACAAAGAATTTATAGGGCTTGGGTCAGGGGGTGGGAGCTCACTCGGACCACTGATTTGGCCGATTCCGGTTGGCTGAGTGAGGGCCGGGGGCTAATGACGCAAGGGCAGGGTGCAGCTAGGGTCTGGTTACACAAAGACAGGAGGTGGCTAGCATACTTTTGGCCTTGGACTAGTTTCCTTGCGTTCCTATTGGCTGAGATAAGGGCTGGCTGAGCAACTGATACATTCTATGGCTTCTGCTTGAAGAGGAGTTAGGAACACGGTTATCAGCCCCGTTCTGTCCTTTCATTCCCCCCTTGTCTTGGAACTTCCGGCTCAATCATGAGACGGACTGAACTATCAACTGAACTACTTTTATACACTTCTTGACAAATTGGGCTAGTCTGTTAATAATGCAAGGGCCGAAAGTCAACAGCATCAGGAGGATTATAAGGGGTCCGCCGAGGTCCGCTGTCTTCTTGAGGGTGATCTGCAGCAGGTGTGTCTGGTCAGAGGTCACCTTCCAGTCAGGCTCCCTGCTGTCCTGGGCACAGAAGGAGCTGGGCTTGTGACCTGGCAGAGACAAACTATAACAAATGGTCCGGTGGAAGGGAAAGAAACCATTTTAGTTTTAACAACCTTTATTGAAATAGGATTTTTCTTCTTAAAATTCCTCTATGGCTATCAAAAAGCCAAATCAATATTAATTTATTTACTGTATTCAATTTGGCCTGATGTTTGCATAAACACAACAAGAATGGTAACTGACTACCTTTGCTGGAATTTCATGGTTGAATCTTAACGTGCCCCGTAGGGCCAGGAAGCCAAGCCATCCAGCTGCCATCAGGCCTGCCTGCAGTATCTGCTGCGTTAGGTGAATCCCTCACCTGTAGCAACTCCACCTGAGCCCACGCTCTAGGCTTTAAGCCCATCTCAGTAGCCCTCCTACTCGTTGCGGCCCAGAGTGAGTGGGGGTTCCGCAGGGATGTAGAGGCATCCTTATTGCTCCCCTTCTACTCTTACCAACCGCCAGTGATGGTAGGGCATGGGCCTGACGCTCCAGCGCCAGCCATCTTCAGGGCTCCCAAGCAGGATACCAGGCTTTTCCTGTGGCACTCTTATTGGCTTTAAGTCTTAAGAGCTCAGACAGGTTTCTTTAAAACATGACATTCCAGTCAAAGTTTCCGGTTAATAAAATTACTATTGAAAACAGGTCTTATTGATTTCATGCAAAGAAATGTATTGCCATGACTTATTAAGCATTGCCAGATTTCAGAGGAATTATATAGGGAGAAAAACATACTGATCTGCTCTAAGATCTTCTGATTTTTCTTGTTAGTCCTTTTAACATTTCTCTTCTCCTTCTTATCATATATACAACCTTTCTAAATTTCATACTTTCAGATTAGCCCTTAAACCTTTTATGTCCTTTAAAAATGCACAACCATGCTTCAGACCTTTTATTCCAAATAGGCTTTTCCCAGCTCTCTACAGCTGAGATTTGTACCACCCCTGACAGTATAGGCTGGCAACTGATAGCTGTCTCTTAGTAGAGACCAAAACTTGATGGGTATTCTTCTTTGCCCAGTTGGGCACCTGCCCTCTTGGCAGCTAGACACCCTCTACTCTTGGGGT
This sequence comes from Myotis yumanensis, assembly GCF_028538775.1. Classification (NCBI taxonomy): domain Eukaryota; kingdom Metazoa; phylum Chordata; class Mammalia; order Chiroptera; family Vespertilionidae; genus Myotis; species Myotis yumanensis. Next base: position 11,759,914 of record NW_027223771.1, on the reverse strand, counting down.
TCACCCCACATAGTCCCCTTCCAGGATAGCCAACATACAAACCTGCAAGAGAATCAAAGGTTAATATAACATATTAATACAATGAAACATAATATTGTCATCATGGCCACTTCAGGCAGCCAAATCCTCCGCTACTAAACATGAGATATGGCAACGCTATACAAACATTTTAGGAAGGTGACTAAAGTCCACTCTTTGACCTTTCTATATAAGGTAAAATTGTCCTTGTCTTTCTGAAGCCATGTCTATGAAGATGCAGGCATCATCTGAGTCTATTATACAACTTTCTGCAGGTATAGTCCTTTTCAAGTTGGGGTGATTCCTGGAGTTGTGAACTTCTTTACCCACATTGAGTCCCCAGGCTGGAAAGGATGTACAGAGTCCGAGGTGGCACTGGCAGGGCATCTCGAACAAGCTTATGGGTGGCTTGTAATTTCTGTAAGAGATCACGTCCAAGTAAGGGGTACAGGCATTCTGGCATGACTGGAAACGAATGAGTTACCGTGTTCTTTTTGAGGTCCACAGTCCTTTTTGATGTCCAAGGAAAAAGGCAGTTTGTTCGGTGGTTCTTAGAACCGGTGTCTTCTCGGTGTCTTCTTAGATGTTATTGGCCCCATTGGCTCTGTCAAGACTGAATAGGCTGCTCCAGAATACACCAGGAAACTAACCGGGGGTTCTATTTATTTATAAATATTTATATCTAAGTAGACATATAAACATTAAATAAACATCCACATTTATACCTTTTCAGTGAGCAAGTACTTTTACAGTCTTGGGAATTTTGGCAGATAACAGGAACACTGCCCGAGTCCCCTGATGGTGGCCTGACAAGAACAGATGTGGAGGCCTTTGGCTGGGGGGTGTAAAGTCTCCATTCTTCCTCTCTCGGCACTGCTAAGGACAGGATCATTAGAGAGGTCTCTTCACCTAGGCAAGGCTGTGCTGAGCCATCTGGGGCAAAAGTGGTTTCTGTTTCCATTAGAGGGACCAGGTCAACTGGTAAATATAGGAATTCATAAACCACCTGATGGCCGCCTAACTGACATCGGCAGGGGCGGCAGAATAGTCTGCAGCTGTGGTACTGGTAGCTCCAATAATGGTAACTTCCTGCCCTGAGAGGGGAGGTACCTTCCGAGTAACTACCGAGTGCTCTGCCGCTATATCAATCATAAAGTTCACAGTCTGGCCCCCGATCTTCATTTTGACCATCGGCTCATGGGGGCCCAGCTGGAAAAAGCCCAGTCTGTCCTAGTCAGAGTCAGCTGTTGCCAGTCCAAGGAGGTCTGCCTCAGGCGGCTCTGGCCAATAGCGGCTGGGTGGTTTGGATGGCCTTGCCAGCTTCTTCTGGCCTGCTTCTGGCCTGCCTGCCTCTTTACTTCTGCTACTAAACTTTACTCTGTTCCTTCTTACACATGCAGAACTGGACCCAAGGCAGCGAGGTTTGAGCAACTTTAAAATTCCTTAATATACATTTTATCATTCATGTTGCAGGGAGGGACCGGGTTGGCTCCTCCTGAATAAAAGAATTAATCAAAATAAGGCTTATTTTCTAACTTCATTTGTCCTTGGGTGTGGACAACAAATGACACTAATCAGATTGATATAAAGGATTTAACCTTTGTTTAGGGAGGCAAATGCAAAGCATTTGCTCCCAGCTTACTGGTCTATCATGCATTCAATTTTCTTAAAATGTATTCTGGCACAGGAGAAAGTTGTTTTGTTGTACACAGGTAGTTTAACCCCTATATGACTGGGCTTGGACCTCTGCCCAGCAAACTGCAGTCTATACGTTCAATATGCAGCCTCCGGTTCTTCTAACCCAACGAGGTTTCGACCAGTTTCTGAGTCAGACTCCTCCTCTCTTGGAGAATTTTAAAGTCCTGATGGCTCCCGGGTCCAGGGAGAGTGTCTTTTTGTTAACTCTTAGGGCCCTGCTTTCTTGCCTTTCTACCAGTTCCCTTTGTGGCAGAGCAGCAACCAGGCCTTTTTCAAGGGAATTCACTTGAAGGGGATATCAGCCCCTCCTGTGAGCCAGCTGCTCCACCTAGGGTCTCCCAGGGCCCAGCCAGAGCGTAATCCAGCAAATCTCGGAAGCCACTGCCCTTTCGCAGTGGTATGGACTCAAGCAGGGGGTTCACTGGATGTAGCCTGCAGCGAAGCGCTTGCTGGCTTCTGCCTGCAGCTGCTCGTGCCCACAAACCCTACCCCACAGCACGCTCAGCACCGTCAGCTCCAGCACCTCGGTGTCCGCCAGCAGCTGCTGCAGCTCCTGTAGGCTCTCGTTGATCCGCACACGCGCCGCTTCTTCTCCACCAGGGGCTTCAGGGCCTTGCGGGCAGCTCAGGCATTCAGCCCCCCCCCCCCCCTTCTTTGACCTGGCTCTCAGGGGCTGCGTCTGCCTGGCAAACAGTTCTAAATCACCAGGGCGGCTGCGGGTTTTAACACATTTTAAATGTATTTTTACTCTTAAGATATATCTAGACCTTTTGTGATCAAACTAAGAACAGGTATTGGTCTGATTCAGCATTGGAGGGGTTAAAAGAATAAACCAGGGCAGAGAATGACTGTGCTTACAGTTATTTTTTTGTGACCTTGAAGTTCATTGATAAGACCTGTTAGGTTTGCAGCCAGCAGCATAACTGCCAACCCCTCCGCCCCCCTTCTCTCAGCCCAGGCCCGATTGTTTTTCCTCACAGAGTCGGCCTGGAAATATAACGGGTGCATCTGTAACATTCAGTTACAGATGCTTTCAGAATCACGATGAGGGAGGAAGGGAAAGACCAATTGAAAACAGCAAGTTAAACAAAATACAGTCACAGGCAGTAAATCTCTCCAAGACCTGCGGAGCTGTCCACTAAAGAGATAAGAAAACCATGAATAACAAGTTCTTTGAAATTTGCTACTTTGTTAATTTGCTAAGCAAACAGTTAACTTGAAAAGACTTCTCTCTTGCTTTTCTTACAAGCAATCTTGGAATCTAGCCAGCTTTTAACTCTATCCTAGAACTTCAAAATTTCAATTTAATACAGCGAATTTACAACCCAGGAGAGAGCAACTGATAGAAATTTATATTAACTAAGTGGGCGGATTCCCCTTTAATAGTGAGCAAAAGACTCTGAGAACAAAAATGATTCTCGCAGCTGCTAAGAGATTTTGCAGACTATTTCGGGGTCCAGCCTAAACCTTCAGCCAGATGAATGAACAGAAATGCAAAATAAATCAAAGTAACTTTCACTTTACACAGACTAGTAATGAGCAGCCAAAATAGACAAACACTCGTATTCACACTCTCTCTGGAGCTGAGCAGATAAACAAAACAATGCCCAACTCCCCAGATGAGCGTGGGGGCACTCCTGGCACCCACGTTCCAGAACAGAATTTTCGACCAACGTTTTGGTGAGAACCTACCGGAGGAGTTAAGACTGCATCCAGTCCCCCGTCTCGGTAGCAAATTGGCTAGTCCCACACAAACAAACAGCTGTCCACTCATGCTTCCTCAGTGTTTCAGCATTCATTCCAATTCCACAATCTCTATTGTACTCTTTTAAAATTTTTTAACATGTAATTAAGAACATCAGGTTTACTTTGTCCCGACCTCATGATGATCGGTGACGAGAGACAGACAAGGGAGGGGGTGACCCATTTTCACAGATCCTCGCTCAGATGCCCGCCTGACCAAAGTTGTGAAGCCACACAAGGGAGAGGAGAGGGCAGGCTCCCTCCCTCCACATTCATACACTTTGACCAGACATTCATTCAGCAAAGGCATTTAGCTACCACAATACACAGTTTTTCCCAATTCAATCCGAACCTTAAACTTTTAGCTGGCAAGTCAAATATTCAGCATTTCTCAATCAGTAACATTTTTAAGAATAAACTTCAAAAATGCAAGACATAAGTTTTTTTTTTTATCATTCAAATTTAGTAAGCTTCAAGGTCCCAAGTTCCCAGCGGTTCTGGAAAACCACACCTGAGGCTGGCAAGCAGGTTTGGCCCAGCTCTTGACTCTAAAACAATCATAATGCTTAAAGGAGTAGTTTGAGTCTGTCCCATAACGTCCGTCCAGTGAGTCCACAAAATTAGACAAAAGAACACAGACAACAGACAAACAAAGACAACTAAGAACAGCCTTCCGACCCTGCGGAAGAAAAACTGGACGATGGCCATGTGCCAACCAGCGGGAGCGACCCGCCTCGTCCCAGAGGTATAGAGGTTTGAGGGGAATGCACTCCCCTCGTGAGGGGTTTTCACACCCCTCCAGATGGAGGGCCAAGGCGTCCCCTGACTCCTCCTGCCTGAGACCCGCCAGTGCATCCACTTAGATCTTATCAGGCACAGATTACAGAAGCGAGCTCGCATAGAACAGAACAGACGACACACAGACACTTACCGCGGTTAGCAGACCCTCCGGAGTGGGGTCCCTAGTGGGTCTTGGGAATCCCGGATGGGCCCCCAAATGTTATGCCCAGATTTCAAAGTCCCCAAAGACAGACCACCAGGGAGCCGAGTCCGATGCAAAAGCAAAGAGTCATTTATTCAAAGTAGCTAGTTTGGTCCCTCTGCCTCCCTCACTGACACAGTGGAGTGACAAGAAGCAAGAGAGCCCAGAGTCTTGGGAGAACAAAGAATTTATAGGGCATGGGTCAGGGGGTGGGGGCTCACTCGGACCACTGATTTGGCCGATTCCGGTTGGCTGAGTGAGGGCCGGGGAGTAATGACGCAAGGGCAGGGTGCAGCTAGGGTCTGGTTACACAAAGACAGGAGGTGGCTAGCATACTCTTGGCCTTGGGCTAGTTTCCTTGCGTTCCTATTGGCTGAGATAAGGGCTGGCTGAGCAACTGATACATTCTATGGCTTTTGCATGAAGAGGAGTTAGGAACACGGTTATCAGCCCCATTCTGTCCTTTCAGAGGTCAGATGACTCGAAGATGCTGACCTGCTGGGCTTGGCTTGGACACGGGGCTCAGCCAGGTTGCTCTAGGCCCCTCCGCGGTTCCGGTCCCTGTGCGAAATGACACTGTCAGCGACACAGCCAGGGAGCTGGGCCTCCCGCCTGGTGCCTTATCCGGGGGACTGAGTGGGCTGTGGATGGCTCCTTGGAGATAGTTGTTCTTCTTTTTTTGTTTGTTAATCCTCAACTGAGGATGTTTTTCCATTGGTTTTTAGAGAGAGTGGAAGGGAGGGGAGGAAACAGAGAGAAACATGGGTGTCAGAGAATCATATTGATTGGTTGTCTCCGGCACACACCGGATTAGGGCCGGGGGAACCTGCAACCAGGTGCATGCCCTTCACAGGAATCGAACCCGGGACCCTTCAGTCCGTGGGCCATCGCTCCATCCACTGAGACACACCAGCGAGGAGATGGTTGTTCTCAATGCAGGTCACAGTGGGCTCAGCCTCCAGGGAGGCGAGCTAGATATTGACCAGACAATGACGCACTAACCCGAACTCCAGGCAGATGGCGCCCAGAGCACCGCCTGGGGACAGAAGGAACCACCCCGCAGCCCATGGGCCTCTTCCTCCCACGCGGGTCCCTGGGTCTGTTCGCTCCCCCATAGGCGCCCCTCAGAGCGTCCCTTACCCAAATGCGCCAGAGGGGGGCGCTGCTGCCTGTGAGGGAAACCAGGTGAAGTCCCAGGACCGCGGGTGAGTGGGGCCCGGCTCCCCACCCACGGGCATCACAAAGCGGGCGCACCTCAGCTGCGCGCAACCAAAAGCGAGGTGTGGCCCCGCGCCCCGCTCCTCCCGATGCAGCTTCCTAGGGGGGTCTTCCCCGCCGCAGAGCGTCGTTCGCGTCTCCAGGCAACGATGGCGCCTGGCTGGCGCCAGCGGCCTCATTTGCATACGCCGCGGCTTGGGCCAATGGGCGGCGCGGGGGCTTTGGAACGCAGTCTTGCCAACCAACCGCGCGTGGGTGCGGGAGTGACCGCGGCCCTGGAGGCGGGCCCGGCGGTGGGGGGTGGGGGGATGGGGGGACCAGCCTGAGGCCGGTTCCCACGGTCTCGCGTGTCGGCGGGGCCCGGCCCAGCATAGAGACCACGCTGTTTTGGGGCGCTGGCAGCGATGTTGGTGGGGGGCTGGGTTCCCGGAGGCTCCGGGGCCTCAGGGCTCCAGATCTGCCCGCCCACAAGTGCGCGGGGGTGGAGTGAGGGTCTGGGGGCTGAGGACGTGGCGGATCGCAGGGTCTCCGAGCGGAGAGGGGGCCGATCGGGCACCCCGCTCGTGCCTCTCCCCTCTTCCCACGCGCTGGAAGGAGGACGCAAGAAGTGCGGGGTCCCCGCGGGCATATGCTGGCCGGGACCCTGAGTCCTGTCCCCCATGGGCCCGGGGCTCCCCGCGGGTGACCCAGCAATGGACCCGCTGGACCGCGCCTCCCTCTGGCCCAGGGTTCCCCACCACTGTCCTTCCTCCCCCTTCGTCTCTCCGGGTCGCCCCGGTCTGGCCCCCAGGTGGGGGGACACCTAGATGGGCGAGTCAATAGTGTTAGACACTCCCCGCCCGCCCCCCCAAGCCCCCGCACGCCCAGAGGATCGCAGACCACACCGCGGGGGCGTCCTGGAGGCCTTCCTGGAGGAGGAGGCGATGTCTTGGGAGAATGAAGTAGGAGGAGCAATTGGAGGTTGGAGGCTGCAGGAAAAGGAGGAAGGGCGTTCTGTGCTGAGGAAGCAGGAAACTGGCCTGGAGGCGTGAGATCCCTGTGTGGGCCTTGGTGTGTGGAGGCGTTGGGGTGTGTGTGGATGGTGTGTGTGTGTGGACGTTGGTGTGTGTGGATGGTGTGTGTGTGTGGATGGTATGTGTGTGTGTTGGATGGTGTGTGTGGATGTTGGTGTGTGTGGAGAAGCCAGTTTGTATTCCAATCCTGCAGCCTCTTCTGGCCACGGCAGGGCTCTCCCTGTAAAACCTGTGGGATCCCTGCTCCCCTGGACCTGCACTCCAGCTCCCCCTCCCCACCGCCCCCCAATGTTGCTGGAACCAGGTGAGGGCCAGCCTTTGGAATACACATTCCTGAGGTCTCACCCTGCACCCCCCACACATTGGCTCCTGAAAAGCTGCTGGGATGAGCGGGTTCTCTTCTTGTTGCCTCAGTCCCAGGCCTGGGCTCTCTCTGCCCTCCATCTCTCCGCTTCCCTGGATGCTGCCTGGGCGATGTCGGAGTTCCTTCCTGGGAGCCCTGGGGGACGGGGGTGCCCTGGGAGAGAGTCCTCCAGGAGGGTCAGGTGGCGGGGGATGGATGGTGGACGCCCCACTGACCCTGGGCGCTCTGAGGGGTCCCTGGGGGCAGGCGCATCTCCTGTTTCTACTGGAGTCCCTCCCATGTGCTGTCACGCACAGTAGGAGCACAGTAAACATCTGTTGAGCGAGTGGCATTGTGCACCCTCCTATGTCCTCAGGTACGGTTACTCCTGCCGGTAATTTTCTTAAAGGACGGAGTCCAAAAGCAATGCAACAGGTCTGGCCGGTGTGGCTCAGTGATTGAGCGTTGACCGTTGAGCCAGGACGTCAGGGTTCGATTCCTGGTCAGGGCACATGCCCGGTTGGGGGCTTCATCCCCAGAGTGGGGCGTGCAGGAGGCAGCCGATCCATGGTTCTCTCGTATCGTTGATGTTTCTCTCTCTCTCACTCTCCCTTCCTCTCTGAAGCCAGCAAAAATACATTTATAAAACAGCAAACAGCCCTAACCGGTGTGGTTCAGTGGATAGAGCGTCGGCCTGCGGACTGAAGGGTCCCATGTTCGATTCCGGTCAAAGGCATGGACCTTGGTTGCGGGCACATCCCCAGTAGGGAGTGTGCAGGAGGCAGCTGATCAATGTTTCTCTCCCATTGATGTTTCTAACTCTCTGTCCCTCTCCCTTCCTCTCTGTAAAAAATCAATAAAATATATTTTAAAAAAATAAAATAAAACTGACATTCAACAAAATGCACTGTTCTAGTATGTACTATTTGGTGAGCTTGGACATATGGATAAAGTTGTAAAAATGTCACATGTGAAATAAACATATATCTCACCCATGTCCAGGTTAGAGCAAAAGTAGGCTTACAGATGTGAGTATGCAAATCACAGAGTTTATTCTCTTATTTTATATAAGTCTTTTTCATTTTTAAAAGTAATTTTATTGACATTTGGAAAGAGAAGAAGGGAGAGAATGAGAAATGGAGATATGAGAAAGGCATTGAACTGCTGCCTCCTGTCCACCACCTACAGGGCTTCCAGGTGGACATGTGCCCTGACCTGGGCTGGAACCAGTGACCTTTCAGGGCAAGGGATGGTGTCCAACCAACTGAAGTACATCGGCCAGGGAAGAGTTTGTTCTTGTTTCATTATTTACTAACTATTGTATTAATTTCCATACCAACAACTCTAAACCTCCTTTACCACACCCTATATTTACCTCCTGCCCTTTTATAGTCGCTCTTTCTGCCTTCCCCTACTCTAAATGCAGTCATTCATTTTCCTCACTTTAAAAGATTAGTTCATATTTTTCATAATGTTCTAAACACTATAATTTGTGTATACTTGAACAAATATTGGACTCTTTCATGCTACAGAGTTGTTTTGAGATTCAACACTAATGCTTATGTGAGAAGCTTATTATTTTTTATTGCTGAGTAGTATTGTGGTCAGGGAATAACCACTTTATTGATCTATGGTTTCTGTTATTTCTAGGTTTGGGGCATTATAAATAAATTTGGGGGGAACTTGGGTTATGTTCTTCATACATATATGTTCTACTTATCTAACTGTTGTACTGTAGGTGAGGTTTTACTTTTTAAGACATGCAGAACTGTGATCTAAAATGGACATTCTCTTTGGCTTTCCAGACACCCACAATAATGAAAATTCTAGTTTATCTTTATCCATGTGAGCTCATGCAATATATAATATTTTTAAATTGCCGGCATGAAAATCATTATACTGTTAACTTGTTTTGTTTTAAAATCCATCCCCCTAAAAAAATTTTATGGTGAGCATTTCTTTGTGCATTTATTTGCATTGTCTTTATCTCTTTTGTTGAAAAGTCTGGTCAGAAACTTTTGCCAATTTTTAAAATGGATTTATGACTTAAAAAATAGGCAGAACGTTAAGCATCTAAGACATCTACATTCTTTAATCATCCCCAGCTTAAATGAATGTCCCCTCAAAATCTTCTGAACGCATGTTGTGAAATCTTTTCTGCATGAAGTCAAGAACACAAGCACCACAGGCCAACCTCACGCAGACGTGCTCCAGGCTGGTTATGCCTGGGACATGCGCTATAAACACAGATCCAGGCATGACTTTGCTTACAAGACTTGGGAGACAGCGTGATGGCCCACACTCACTTTGCTGTTGATGAGTCAAATCATTCTTAACACTATTCATTTTTTAAATGTTTTTATTGAATCTTTAGAGAGAAAGGGAGAGGAAGAAACATCACCGATGAAAGAGAATCATTAATCAGCTGCCTCCTGCATTGCCCAACCTCCTAAGATGGAGCCGCCAACTTGGGCATGTGCCTCGACCTGATATCAAACTCGTGATATATTGCTTCATGGGTACACACCCCACCACTGAGCAACACTGGCTGTGCACACTATTCTTTTGGTATTGTTGTTGACTGTGTTACAGATGTTCCCAAATTTCCCCCATACCCCTTACCTTTTTCCTCCCTCTCCCCTGCCCCCACCTCTTCTAGGCCCTCACCACATTATTGTCTATGTCCATGGGCTATGCATATATGTATATACATTATTAAATTTATTTTCATTGATTTTAGGGGGTCAAAGGGAGAGGGAGAGATCAAAACATCAATGATGACAGAGAAACACTGATTAACTGCCTCCTGCACAACTCCATCCCCACACTGGGATTGAGCCTGCAACCCATGAATGTGCCCTGACTAGGGAAAGAACCCTGAGTTCCGGTTTCATAGGTCTATGCTCAACCATTGCGACACACCAGCTGGGCTTCATTATTTAAAATTTTTAAAAATACGTGTATTTTTTTTCCTGTTGATACTATTACGAATGTCTCCAATTTCCCCCCTGTGTATATATTCTTGGTGGATCTCTTCCAGTCCTCCCCACCCGCTTTTCCTCGGAGATCTGTCAGTCTGCTGCAGTTAGCCAGGCCTCTGGGCCCCTCTACTCCCTCCCCAGGCATCTCTTACTGGGCCACATCACCTTTTTAAAAGAATATATTTTATTGATTTTATACAGAGAGGAAGGGAGAGAGACAGAGAGTTAGAAAAATCGATGAGAGAGAAACACAGATAAGCTGAGTCCTGCACGTCTCCCACAGGGAATGTGACCGCAACCAAGACACATGCCCTGGACCGGAATCGAACCCTCGACCCTTCAGTCCGCAGGCCGACGCTCTATCCAGTGACCCACACCGGTTTCGGCCTTGTCACCTTCATTCACCTGAGCCATTGGCTGGGATGCTAGCCCTGCCCTGAGAGGTCGAGAAAACTACATTACCCAGAAGGAACTGCACCCTTGTGGGCGGTGCTCAAGGGCATTTCCGTGTCTGCGCATCCGGTGAGAGCGGGACTTCCGCCTTCCTCCTCGCGGTGGCCATTTTAAATTTTTAGTTCTTTTTTCACAGACTCCCAGGCTTCAGGGCGCTGGTCGTGAGGAGGAGGCGGCCTGGGAGCAGCGTGTCTGCCGTGCGGGGTGTGTCTGAGGCTCTTTGAGCCCAACAGCCCGAGATTGGGGTCCCCGTGCCTCCCGGACTCCTCTCTGCTCACAGCGTCCCCGCAGCCGGACCCCATTTCACCTCCAGCCTTGGGGACCGGCCTCTCAGGTCCCGCCGCCCAGGTCCCCGCGCTCAGAATGGTGAGTCCCTCGTGGGTGACACATGGCTGAGGGGGGAAGAGGGGGAAAGGCCGCAGGGCCGCCTTGTGAGGACGTGATGGTGCGACTGCGCAGGGAGGACTCGGGACCCGGGCCTGTTGTGGGTGTAAACTTGCAGCCGTGGGAAAACTACGGCCCCCGGCCGGATCCGGCCGGTTTGAAATGAATAAAACTAAAAAAAAAAAAAAAAGAGACCGTACCCTTTTATGTAATGATGTTTACTTTGAATTTATATTAGTTCACACAAACACTCCATCCATGCTTTTGTCCCGGCCTCCGGTCCAGTTTAAGAACCCACTGTGGCCCTCGAGTCAAAAAGTTTGCCCGCCCCTTAAAGGCATCAAAGAGACGAGGTGTGGTTCACAGGAGGAGTTTTCCTTTCACTCTCAGGACGCTGGGGCCATAGATGGTTGTGAAAAGAAGAGACACATTTTCTGAGGCCGGATTCTAACTTTTCCTAACATTGTTCAGAGGAAGGACAGCCTGGAGGACAGAGGACAGCAGTGTGGACAGGAAGGGGAAGTCCTGTCAATGATAAGGGAACTGGCAGGGTGAGCCCTGAGGACTGAGCCCTGAGATAACACAGGCGTCTGGAGGGCACCTGGCCTCGGGGCTGGGCAAGGGCACTGAGCAGCCTGAGCCCATAGAGCCTGGTGGGTGCCAGGCTGACAACAGACCGTTTTCTTTCCACAAATTTTTCCAAATGCAGAATGAATTAGCTGCATGGGTTTGTGGAGCGTCTTTCAGGGCCTCACCCCCTTGTGGCCTCTGAGATAGTGGAGTCCTCGGACTGTCAGCCGCTCTTGTAGCCCTTGGACCTGGGGACTTGGAACAGACACTCAACCCAGACTCCTAAGGCCAGGACTAGGGCTTCATGACGTGGACCTTGTTTGTGGCAACCAGTGTAATGAGTGCGAGGTCCTCCAGACACAGGGTCCAGAATGTGCAAAGGCTTGGAGTGAGGAGTGAGCTGAATCAGGAACCTGCAGTCATATTTTTTAAGTACAGCTATATTTTTATTGATATTAGATGTAGGAAGGAAGGGAGAGGGAGAGAGAGAAACAGGGATGAGCAAGAAGCAAGGATTGGTTGCCACCTGCACAACCCCTACTGTGGATCCAGCCCACGACCGAGGCATGTGACCTCACCAGTGTGTGGGTCTATGCTCAACCCACTGAGACACATCAGCCAGGACTGTGGATCACTTTAATACAGGGAATCATGGTCAATTGGTCATGGTAGTAATAGCTCAGAAGTGACAGCGTGAACCTGAGGACTGGCTTTCTTTTACTTTTTTAAAAAATTTCTTTATTGATGAAGTTATTACATATGTGTCCTTATCCCCCCATTTACCCCCCACCCTCCCACTCATGCCTTCACCCCCCTATTGTCTGAGTCCATTGGTTAAGCTTATATGCATGCATACAAGTCCTTTGGTTGATCTCTCCCCCTTAACCCCACCCTCCCCTACTTTCCCCCTGAGGTCTGATGGTCTGATCGATGCTTCCCTGTCTCTGGATCTAAACTTTTTATTTTGATGTCGTCCCATTTGTATATTTTCTTTTTAGTTTCCATTGCCCTAGGAGCTGTATCGGTGAAGATATTGCGTCGGCATAGGTCTGTTTTTGTTCCTCAGTTTATGTTGGTCATTATATTACATGAATGAGTGAGATCATGTGCTATCTATCTTTCTCTGACTGGCTTATTTCACTTTAGCACAATGCTCTCCAGTTCCATCCATGCTGTTGCAAATGGTAAGAATTCCTTCTCTTTTACCACAGCGTAGTATTCCATAGTGGAGATATACCGCAGTTTTCTAATCCACTCATCTGCTGAGGGGCACTTAGGCTGTTTCCAAATTTTAGCTATGGTGAATTGTGCTGCTATGAACAGAGGGGTGCATATATCCTTTCTGATTGGTGTTTCTAGCTTCTTGGGATATATTCCTAGAAGTGGGATCACTGGGTCAAATGGGAGTTCCATTATAGTTTTTTGGGGAGACTCCATACCGTTCTCCACAGTGGCTGCACCAGTCTGCATTCCCACCAGCAGTGCATGAGGTTTCCTTTTTCTCCGAATCCTCGCCAGCACTTGTTGTTTGTTGATTTATTGATGATAGCCATTCTGACAGGTGTGAGATGGTACCGCATTGTCGTTATGATTTGCATCTCTTGTATGATTAGTGACTTTGAGCATGTTTTCATATGTCTCTTGGCCTTCCTTCTGTCTTCTTTTGAAAAGTATCTATTTAGGTCCATTGCCCATTTTTTGGTTGGGTTGTTTATCTTTCTTTTGTTAAGTTGTATGAGTTCCCTGTAAGTGCTGGTGATTAAACCCTTATCAGAGATAACATTGGCAATATGTTCTCCCATGCAGTGGGCTTTCTTGTTGTTTTGTTGATGGTTTCTTTTGCTGTGCAGACACGCTTTTTTTAAAAATATATTTTATTGATTTTTCACAGAGAGGAATGGAGAGAGAGAACTAGAAACGTTGATGAGAAAGAAACATCGATCAGCTGCCTCCTGCACATCTCCCACTGGGGATGTGCCCGCAACCCAGGTACATGCCCTTGACCGGAATCGAACCTGGGACCTTTCAGTCCACAGGCCGACACTCTATCCACTGAGCCAAACCGGCTTCGGCTGTGCAGAAGCTTTTTATTTTGATGTAGTCCCATTTGTTTATTTTCTCTTTCGTTTCCAATGCCCTAAGCGCTGTATCAGTGAAGACATTGCTTCAGCATATGTCTGAGATTTTGTTGCCTGTGGATTCCTCTAGTAAAGTGATGGCGAACCTTTTGAGCTCGGCGTGTCAGCATTTCGAAAAACCCTAACTTAACTCTGGTGCCGTGTCACATATAGAAATTTTTTGATATTTGCAACCATAGTAAAACAAAGACTTATATTTTTGATATTTATTTTATATATTTAAATGCCATTTAACAAAGAAAAATCAACTGAAAAAGTGAGTTCGCGGGACACCTCTGACACGCGTGTTATAGGTTCGCCATCACTGCTCTAGTATTTTTATGTTTTCCTGTTTTATGTTTAAGTTCTTTATCCATTTTGAGTTTATTTTTGTGCATGGTGTAAGTTGGTGGTCTAGTTTCATTTTTTTTTGCATGTATCTGTCCAATTTTCCCAACACCATTTATTGAAGAGACTGTCTTGACTCCATTGTATGTTCTTGCCTCTTTTGTCAAACATTAATTGAGCATAGTGGTTTGGGTCGATTTCTGGGTTCTCTATTCTATTCCATTGATCTATATGTCTGTTCTTGAGCCAGTACCAAGCTGTTTTGAATACAGTGGCTTTGTAATACAGCTTGATATCTGGTATTGAGATCCCACCTACTTTGATCTTCTTTCTCAGGATTGCTGCAGCTATTCGGGGTCTTTTTTTATTCCAGTTGAATTTTTTTGAATGTTTGTTCTAGATCTGTGAAGTATGCCGTTGGTATTTCAATGGGAAGTGCATTGAATCTATAGATTGCTTTGGGTAGTATGGACATTTTAATGATGTTGATTCTAACAATCCATGAGCAGAGTCTGTTCTTCCGTCTGGTTATGTCTTCTTCTATCTCTTTTTTCAGTTCCCTATAGATTTCCATGTATAGGTCTTTTACCTCCTTAGTTAAGTTTATTCCTAGGTATCTTAATTATTTTTGGTGCGATGGTCAACGGGATTGCTTTTTTAGTCTCTTTTTCTGTAAGTTCACTATTGGTGTATAGAAATTCCATACATTTCTTGGTGTTAATTTTGTATCCTGCTACCTTGCCAAATTAATTTATTAAGTCTAATAATTTTTTGATGGAGTCTTTAGGATTTTCTCTGTACAGTATCATGTCATTTACAAATATGGACAGTTTTACGTCTTCTTTTCCAATTTGTATGCCTTTTATTCCTTCTTCTTGTGTGATTGCAATGGCTAGTACTTCCAGTTGAGTAGGAGTGGTGAGAGTGGGCATCCTTGTCTGGTTCCTGTTCTTAGGGAAAATAGTTTTAGTTTTTGCCCATTGAGTATGATGTTGGCTTTGGTTTGTTATATGTGGCTTTTATTATGTTGAGATATGATCTTTCATTCCCACCTTGCTGAGAGTTTTTATCAAGAATGGGTGTTAGTGTTGTCAGATGCTTTTCCTGCATTAATTGATATGCCTATGAGATTTTTATGTCTCAGTTCCTTTATGTGATGTATCACGTTTATTGATTTGTGGTTTTTGTACCATCCTTGCATCCCCAGTATAAATCCTACTTGGTCATGGTGTATGATCTTTCTGATGTACTGCTGGATCCAATTTGCTAGAATTTTATTGAGGATGTTGGCATCTGTTCATGAAGGATATTGGCCTGTAATTCTTTTCATTTTGTTGTCTTTATCTGGTTTTGGTATTAGGGTGATGCTGGCTTCATAGAATGAGCTTGAAAGTGTTCCTTCCTCTTGACTTTTTTGGAGTAGTATGAGGAACATAGGTTTTATTTCTTCATTGAATGTTTGGTAAATCTCCCCTGTGAAGCCGTCTGGCCCCGGGCTTTTGTTTGCTGGAAGCTTTTTGATGACTGCTTCAATTTCTTGTATAGTTATTGGCCTATTGTGATTTTTAGATTCTTCCTGATTGAGTATTGGAATGTTGTATTTTTCTAGGAATATGTCCATTTCCTCTAGGTTGTCCAGTTTGTTGGAATAGAGTTGTTCATGGTATTTTTTAGCCATCCTTTGTATTTCTGTGGGGTCTGATGTAATTTTGCCTCTTTTCATTTCTGATTTTGTTCATTTGGGTCCTCTCTCTTTGCTTCTTGTTGAGTCTCTCTAGAGGTTCCTCAGTCTTGTTTATCCTTTTAAAGAACCAGCTCTCGGTTTCAATCATCTTTTGAATTGTTTTTTTTGGTTTCCATGTCATTGATTTCTGCTCTGATCTTTATTATGTCCTTCCGTCTTCTCACTCTGGGCTGTTCTTGTTGCTCTTCTTCTAATTCTTTAAGTGGTAGAGTAGATGATTTACTACCATTTTTCTTGTTTTTTGAGGTAGCCTGTAGAGCTATAAACTTCCCTCTCAGGACTACTTTCATTGTTTCTCATAGATTTTGGATTGTTGTGTTTTTATTATCATTAGTTTCCGTGATGTTTTTAATTTCTTCTTTGATTTCTTTGGTAACCCAATCATTGTTTAATAGCATGCTATTCAGCTTCCAAGTGTTTGAATTTTTTGGATTGTTTTTATTGTAGTTTATTTCTAACTAGAGGCCCGGTGCACAAAAATTTGTGCACTGGGGAGGGGGATGTCCCTCAGCCCCACTTGTGCCCTCTCTCAGTCTAGGACCCCTCAGGAGATAACGACCTGCAGGCTTAGGCCCACTCCCGGGTGGCAGAGGGCAGGCCCAATCCCTAGGTGCCTGCCCCGCAGCTCCTGGTCGGGCTCAGAGCAGGGCCGATTGGGGAGTTGGGGCACCGCCCCCTGTCATGCACAGAGCAGGGCAGATCAGGAGATTGTGATGCCACCCTCAGTCACGCTCAGGGTAGGGCCGATTGGGTAGGGCACCCCAACCCCCTGTCACACTCAAGGCAGGGTCGATGGGGAGGTTGCGGCACCACCCCCTGTCACGCACAGAGCAGGGCGGATCTGGGGGTTGGGTCGCTGCCCCCGTCACGGACAGAGCAGGGCCAATTAGGGGATTGGGAGCTCCCCCCTGTCACGCACAGAGCAGGGCCGATCAGGGGGTTGGGAGCTACCCCTTATCACGCACATAGCAGGGCCGATCAGGAGGTTGCGATGCCACCCTAGTCACGCTCAGGGTAAGGCCGATTCGGGGGTTGGGGCGATGCCCCCTTTCACACTCAAGGCAGGGTCGGTGGGGAGGTTTGGGCGCCGCCCCCTCTCACCCACAGAGCAGGGCCAATCAGGGGGTTGGGGCACTCCCCCCTGTCACACTCAGGGCAGGGCCGATGGGGAGGTTGTGGCTCCACCGCGTCACACACAGATCAGGGCCCATGGGGGTTTGGGGTGCCACACCCTGTCACACACAGTGCAGGGCCCATCAGAGGGTTGGGGAGCTTCCCCTTATCAGGCACAGAGCAGGGCCGATCAGGGGGTTGGGGCGCCTTCCCCTGTCACAAACAGAGCAGGGCAGATAGGGAGGTTGTGGCGCCGCCCCCTGTCACACACAGAGCCGCAGGGCGATCAGGGGGTTTGGGCACTGCCCCCTGTCACGCTGCTCCATGAGCCAAGAGGCCTTGTGGCTCCACTGATCCCACTGCTAGGAGGCCTCGCTGCTCCGCTGATCCCGGTGCTGGGAGGCATATTACCCTTTTACTATATAGGATAGAGGCCTGGTGCTCGGGTGGGGGCCTGCTGGTTTGCCCTGAAGGGTGTCCTGGATCAGGGTGGGGGTTCCGCTTGGGTGCCTGGCCAGCCTGGATGAGGGGATGATGGCTGTTTGCAGCTGGTCACACCCCCTTCAGGGTGGGGGTCCCCACTGGGGTGCCTGGCCAGCCTGGGTGAGGGGATGATGGCTGTTTGCAGCTGGTCACACCCCCTTTAGTGTGGGTGTCCCCACTGGGGTGCCTGGCCAGTCTGGGTGAGGGGCTGAGGGCCGTTTTCAGGCTGGCGGGTGACTGAAGCTCCCACCCTCTCTTTTTTTCCTTTTTTTTTTTTTTTTATTCTGGGATTTATTTACCTTCTATGGCTTTCACTGGAGCTGAGAGCCGGCTTTAGCTGTGAGACCTCGGCTGCTGAAAGCAGGTTTCTGGGCTTTGTTTACCTTCTGTATTTGAAACTTTATTGCGACTCCAGCTCTGAGATCCCGGCTGGCTGAAAGCAGGTATCTCGGGTTTTGTTTAGCTTCTATATTTGTAGCAATGTTTCTTAGAGAGCAGCTCAGAGCCCAGTCGCAGCAGGCGGGGAAGCTAGGCTTCCGCCGTCACTGAAGCAAGCAAGCCTCCTGTTCGCGTCATTTACCTGGCTGCCGGCCGCCATCTTGGTTGGCAGTTAATTTGCATATCACCCTGATTAGCCAATGGGAAAGGCAGCGAAGTTATGGCTAATTACCATGTTTCTCTTTTATTAGATAGGATGTTATGCCATTGTGGTCTGAGAAGATGCTTGATATGATTTCAATCTTCAATTTGAGGAAACTTTGCTTGTGACCCAATATGTGGTCTATTGTTTAAAATGTCCCATGTGTACTTAGAAGAACTTAAATTCCATGGCATTGGGGTGAAATGTTCTGAAGATGTCAATTAAGTCCATCTGATCTAGTGAGTCATTTAGGATTGCTGTTTCTTTGCTGATTTTTTTGTCTAGAGCATTGATCCAGTGATGTCAGTGGTGTATTAAAGTCCCCTACTATGATTGTATTGTTGTCGATCTCTCCTTTGATATCTTCCAGGAGGTTTTTTTAATGTATTTGGTGCTCCTGCATTGGGTGCATATATTTTTATCAGGGTTGTCTCCTCTTGTTATATCGTTCCCATTAATATTATGAAGTGGCCATCTTTATCTCTTGTTATGGCCCTTATTTTGAGGTCTATTTTGTCAGATGTAAATATTGCTACCCTGGCTTTTTTTTTCATTTCTATTTTCCTGAAAGATATTTTTCCATCCCTTCACTTTCAGTCTGTGTGAATCCCTTGTTCTGAGGTGTGTCTCATGTAGACAGCATATATATAGGTCATGTTCTTTTTATCCATTCAGCTGCTCGATGTCTTTTGATTGGAGCATTTAGTTCGTTGATGTTTAAAGTTACTGATAGTTATTTGTAGCCAGTTTTATTTTTTGTGTCTGTGTTCTTTCTTCCCTTGTTATTTCTTCTTTTTACACCATTCCCTTTAGCATTTCTTGCATTGCTGGCTTGGTAGTGATAAATTCCCTTAGCTTTTTTTTGTATGTGAAGATCCTTATTTCCCCTTCAATTTTCAATGATAGCCTTGCTGGAGAGAGTATTCTTGGACTTAGTCCCTTTCTTTGTATCACTTTGTAAATTTCCTTCCATTCTTTTCTGGCCTGATGTGTTTCTGTTGGGAAGTCATTTGATAATCTAATGGTTTAGAGCTCTTGTACGTAACTTTCTGTTTCTCTCTTGCATCCTTTATGATTCTCTCTTTGTCCTGAACATTTGCCATGGTAATTATGATGTGTCTTGGTGTGGGTCTTTTCGGGTTCTTCTTGTTTGGGACTCTCTGTGCTTGCATGACTTTTTTCTTTTCCACATCAGGGAAGTTTTCTTTTTTTTCTAAATATATTTCATTGATTTTTTACAGACAGGAAGGGAGAGGGATAGAGAGTTAGAAAAATCGATCAGATGCCTCCTGTGCACCCCCCACTGGAGAAATACCTGCAAACAAGGTACATGTCCTTCACCGGAATAGAATCTGGGACTCTTCAGTCCACAGGCGGAAGCTCTAGCCACTGAGCCAAACTGGTCAGGGCCAGGGAAGTTTTCTGTCATTATTTCTTCAAATGGGTTTTCTAACCATTGTTCCTCTTCCTGTTGTTCTGGCACCCCTGTTATTTGTATGTTGATCGGTTCATGTTGTCCCATAGCTCACTTAGGCTCTCCTCCTGTCTTTTAATTTTTTTTTTCCAATTTCAGTTCACTTTGGTTGTGTTCTGCTTCCCTGTCTTCTAATTCGCTAATTCGGTCCTCCACTTCTCCTACTCTACTGCTGAAACATTACATGATGTTTTTATTGCAGCTATGTCATTCTTTATTTCTTCTTGATTCTTACATAAGTTATTGATTTTTTTCATCCATCCTGTTATGAACTGTATGACGCTTATTCTGAATTCTTTTTCTGACATATTGCATGCCTCTGTTCTACTTAGCTGCTTATCTGGTGATGCCTCCTTTTCTTTCCTTTGGGGGTTTCTTTGTGTACCTGTTTTTGATCTCACCGACAGATCTAGATATAAATTCTTGCAGGGCCTGTTCCTTGGGTGGCAGTGGCTCCTCGGGCTGCAGTTACCCATTGGGCCGTCACGGCAGCAGCTGCTTCTCAGTTGGCAGTGGGTCCTATAGTGTGTGCTGCAGTGGTGGCTCCTCTGGCGGGTGGGGGAGGGCTGCTCGCATAGCTGCTGCTCCTCAGACTGGGGTGGGCTGCTCAAGAGGCTGCTGCTTCTCGGATGGGGGCAGGCTGCGCATGCTACTGCTCCTCAGACGGTGGCGGGCTACTTATGTGGCTGTTGCTCCTTGGACAGGGGTGGACTGCTCACGTAGCTGCTACTCCTTTGATGGGGGCTGGCTGCGCGTGGCTGCTGCTCCTCGGACGGGGTGAAGATTTCTTTATATACCCTGTGAAATTTAGAGGTAACTGTAATGATCCAGATATTTAAGGGTTACAGTGACAATATCTTGTTAGGAGTCCTTATCAGATGTGTGGATAGCCACGACTCCTTTAGCATCCAGCTGGCGGGAGGCTCCCTGGCGCCAAAGCACCCGCTGCACACTATGGGCGAGGCCAGAGGGTAGAATGCTTGCTGGCCTAGCAATAGCCTCACATTCTGCACCAGGACTGGCTTTCATGCTGTGGCCACTGTTTGTGGGAGGTGGTTGTCATAAGGACAGAAGTTGTCATGTAGAGTGTGGTGGAGAAATAATCATTTTGCAGTGGCAAATACCTTCAAAAGATGAGTGGACCTGAGATTAATTGGAGGCCGAAGAGTAATTCAAATGACAAGAGTCTAGGGTTGGTACATACACGTTTTCTAAACTCTCACCAGGATGTTGTTGTTATCCTCAGTGTGGCCTGGCTGTGGGGAGTTGAAGTTCGTTTTGTGGATTAGCTTAGAGCAGTGATGGCGAACCTTTTGAGCTCGGCGTGTCAGCATTTGGAAAAACCCTAACTTAACTCTGGTTGCCGTGTCACATATAGAAATTTTTTGATGTTTGCAACCATAGTAAAACAAAGATTTTATTTTTGATATTTATTTTATAGATTTAAATGCCATTTAGCAAGGAATAATAAACCAAAAAAATGAGTTCATGTGTCACCTCAGACATGTGTGTCATAGGTTCCCCATCACTGGCTTAGAGGCTTGAGTGAGACTCACTGGGCATGGTGCAGAGGGCCATCGGGGCTGGGACTTGAGTGAAGGTTAAGTGAGGGATGTTGGCTGTGACTAGTGAAGGGACATCAAGTGCAGCATAACAGGAGATGGGCTATGGATATCTGAGATCTGATTGTTCTTAACACTTGGGGTTGAAGGGAAAAAAAACCGTCATGGAGAGAGGCCTCCATAGCACCACTCAAGGCTGCCACTATGAGTGTGGACTATCAGAAACTGGGCAGTACTTGATCCTGATTCAGTTTGGCAACCGTCCTCTGGACCACACATGCTGAGTAATAAGTAAAGTCCGGGAGATGAGTATGGGGGCACGAGCTGTGGAAGTGCAGGTTTGAAAGAGGTGTGGTAGATGGAGTGATGTGCACTTGGAGAGGGAATGTGAATTCATGGCCACAGCACCATGACATTGACATAAGGGTGAATGAAGGAAGAGTCCATTTCTGGTGGTGCCTGGATGGAACAGTAAGGTTATTTTAGGGTAATTGCCTGTAAAGAGGGGTGTGTGGGTGCTACATTCTAGGTTAAGAGCTTAGGTGCCATTTAACTAACCACCTGCTTTTTGTTGTTGGGAGTGACACACTGGTTGATGGGAATGAGATAGCATTCATCAGTGTTACCCAGGCTTATAAATCTCCACTGGCATCGGTAAGGGTGAAGGGTAAGAGAGAAATAGATTATGGAGTTAGGGACCTATATTTTTGGAAAAGACGTGATTAGGAAATAATATATCCACACCACGACAAATTTGCACAACCTTTGCAATTGTGCGTCTGGGAAAGAAGCTGTGTGAGAGAAGTGTTGTTCAAAGAACTATGAGCAGCAGATTGTGAAAAGTGATGGCCTCAGCACCTTGGGATTGGGGTCAAGCGGATGAGTGCGATGCCATGTTTTTGGTGTCTTAGAAGAACCATCGGAGGGACTACAATGCTAAATCCTGATAAGAAGAATATCAAATTACACTGTCTTTATGGCCTACATCCCTCACTAACCTATATTTTGACACCCACTCTATGGATAAGAGACAGTGTGGCCTACATGGGAGGTCCAGAGCTCAGGTATCTTCTGTCTGCTGAACTGCCTTCATTGTTGTGGGAAGAAAAATGTCAGCAGGAAAATAAGAAGACAGTGGCTTTCATGGGATGAAGGCCTGGTATTTTCTCGGATATGAAGCGTGCAAAGAGCAGATGGGTGGGGAATATGACAGACTTATAATCTTAGGAGTGAATCTGATCATGGGCTATACTGTCCCCATTATGACAGGATGTGAACTTTGAGGACGTGGCCATTGCCTTCTCTGAAGAGGAGTGGGTGATCCTGGATGATGCTCAGAGACTTCTGTACTATGATGTGATGCTGGAAGTGTTTGCCCTTGTATCATCTGTAGGTAAGACCTTCACATTCTCCCAGTGTCCTGAGGTGATGTCCTCTCTTTCTTTACACCTCAGGCGTAGCTTTCTCTCTCCCACAGCCAGAACATGGCCTCTGCTAATGGCCCTCACTGTCCTGTCAAATGTGCTGTGGCTGCCAGGGATGAGCTGGATGGGGAGCCCTGAGTAAAGGACTCCAGGAACATCCCTAACACCCGTAACCTCAAAAAGTACAGGAAGTGTCAGGGAGTCAAGAGCCTAGCAGTGAGTTTAATGGGTCCCAGCTTGCACTTTCTCTTCATGGAAGGCTGACAGTGTCCACATGCATGACTTCACCTTCTGCCCTCTTTCTCTTGGTACGCGTTCTTGTGCCACATTATGGTCTTTACCTACATAAACCATGGGCTGTTTTGGTAAGGCCCCCATTCAAATGTATGTAATATTCTCTTCCCTGAATACTATAGCAAGCTGTTTAGCTCTGGCCCAGTGCAGACTACTCACTTCCTCATCAACTGTTCATCTGCATTGGTGCCTCTGCAGTAATCTGCAACGTTGACTTGTACATGTGATATGTGCATAGAAGTGCTAATTAGTCCTTGAAACCAGCTACTCCTTTATTGAATTTTACTTGGAGTAAGACCTAATCAACTTCTTCCACAGGTCTCCCCCACCCCCCATCCCCGGTAAACAATACGTGCAGAATGCTGTTAGTTGAAGGATGGGCTGGAGATCCATATTCTCATCCATGTGGTGCTTGCCATGTTTGTGTCATATTTCTGGTGAGGCCTCCATGTTTTGTGATCTTCATTAGCGCAGAAAGTCACAAGAGCCTCTTATTAATCCTTCCTGCACATCTCTTATTTTCAGACAATTGCATGGAACCAACGTGTGATGTGTAACACACTTTTGCAATGGGACTTCCCCCTGCCACCACATTCAGCATTCATTTCCTCACCATTTCTCACTTTTCAGGTTGTTGGCATAAAATGGAAGATGAGGAGGCCTCTTCTGATCAGCAAGTATGTATACAAGGCAAGTCACAGGTCAGGACTTCTAAGACAGCTCCAGTCACTCATAAGAACCATCTCTGTAAGCGGTGTTTCTCTCTGTTACAACATATTTTGCACCCGACTGGGTCACATGCAGCATACTTTGAGCAGAAAGCCTTCAGCAGCGACGCATGTGTTGGAAAATTCTGTTTCAGTGTAAACCCTCACCAGCAACAAAAGAATGAATGTGGAGAGGGGCCCTGGAAAGAAGCTATGGACGGGGCCTCTTTTGTGAGCAGGTGCAGCTTCTCTTTCCCTTCGGTGCCTTCAACCAGCAGGGAGGTTGGGGAAGACTTGCAGTCCAACTCAGAGCTTCCCCAGCACCAGGCCACTCTCAACACTGAGGAGCTACACTGTGGCAGTGAGATTTCACAGGAATTTCTCAGTGGAAAAAGTCATCACCGGTGGGATGAATGTGGAAACGCTGCCAGCCACAACCTGAAAGTTGTTCAGTGTGAGGGTGTGTGTTCTGGAGAACTGATTTATGAGTGTAACAAATGTAGGAAAGTGTTTATACAAACCTTGAACGTCATTCGAGACAAGGGAGTTCACACTGGAGAAAAGCAGTATCAGTGTAATGAATGTGGGAAGTTCTTCAGAAAAAGACCTTCACTCGTTAGACACCAGAGAGTTCACACTGGAGAGAAGACATACGTGTGCAAACATTGTGGGAAGTCTTTCAGTTACAACTCTAACCTCAAACAACACAACAGAGTTCACACAGGAGAAAAGCCATATAAGTGCAGTGAATGTGGGATATCCTTTCGTCAGAAGCCCCACCTCAAGGTACACCTCAGAGTTCACACTGGAGAGAAACCATATGAGTGCAGACATTGTGGACAATCCTTCAGCTCCAAGTCTAACCTCAGACAACACAACAGCGTTCACACAGGAGAAAAGCCATATGAGTGCAGTGAATGTGGGATGTCCTTTCGTAGAAGGTCTCAGATCACTAGTCACCTCAGAGTTCACACCGGAGAGAAGCCGTATGAGTGTCGAGAATGTGGGATGTCCTTTCGTACAAGAGCTAAGCTCAGTGTACACCTCAGAGTTCACAGTGGGGAGAAGCCATATGAGTGTAGAGAATGTGGGAAATCCTTCCGTTACAGGTCTAACCTCAGACAACACAACAGCATTCACACTGGAATAAAGCCATATAAGTGCAGAGAATGTGGGATGTCCTTTCGTATAAAGGCTCAGCTCACTGTGCACCTCAGAGTTCACACTGGACAGAAACCATATAAGTGCAGACATTGTGAGAAATCCTTCCATTACAGGTCTGACCTCAGACGACACAACAGCGTTCACACAGGAGAAAAGCCATATAAGTGCAGAGAATGTCGGATGTCCTTTCATATACGGGATCACCTCACTAAACACCTCAGAGTTCACAATGGAGAGAAGTCATATGAGTGTACAGAATGTGGGATGTCCTTTCGTACAAGGGCTCACCTCACTGTACACCTCAGAGTTCACACTGGAGAGAAGCCACATGAGTGTACTGAATGTGGGAAGTCTTTTAGCCGAAAAGCCTACCTTAATAAACATCTGAGAGTTCACACTGGAGAGAAGTGTTAAATGTGCAGGGAATGTTTCCTTTTATTCACTTAGAATAACAACAATGAAGGAGACTCTTTGTGACCTATTTTCCTGAATTTAAACCCCTTTTAATGGAACATACACTCTTCTAGATTCCTCATGTTTCCAGTACAGGTGAAGCTTAAACGAGGTGCATTGCACTTTGTAACATGCCCAGGTCTTCTACCCGATTGATGTGTGGCGGAAGAGATTTCCCCTCTACCACCTGGCTCACCTGAAGAGTGTGTATCAGTCCCAACTGTTGCGTGCTCAGGAGAAATGTATTCTGTGTTGTCACTTGTGCTTGAGAACATTAGGAACCCTCCGCTCCTGACAGGATCTTCATTTATCTCCGAGGAGGTAATGCACCTGACCCGGGGTTCATACAGGGGACCTTCCTCAGCTAAGAAGTGCGGCCTCTGTCAGGGACATGTGGTTCTCACATTATGCTGTGATGAATTGTTTCAAATTCTGATTCACCAACCTGCAAACCGCCTTGTCCCGTTTTCTGGTTTGTGATCTTTAGTAAAGGTATTTTTTCTTTAGTACCTTTAATTTTCTTGGTTATATTCACCCCCAGGGATGATTTTCATGCACTATTGTGGTCTACGTTGTATAATTTACAGATATTGTGTGGATCCCAACGTTTCTGTGCTTTAGGAGGGACAGCATAGAGCCAGGAAATCACTCTTTGACCAATATTGGCTTTTAGTGCATTGCTGCCCACGGCCTTGAAATAAAGACTGCGTGACTTTGTGGTTCTTATTTGCAGGTTTGATCCTGGCCCCTATGGAGCTTTGTAGGAGGCATCTAATTTTTCCTTCTCTCTCACATTGATGTCTTTCCCAGTCTTTCCCTTCCTCTCCCCCTCCCCTGGCACTCTGTCTGAAAATCAATGAAAAAATATCCTCAGGTGAGGATTACCAAAAACTCCAAACATTCACCCTGGTGCCCTGAGATGGGGCCTCTGCCGGCATAACCCACCTTTGCTCACTCCTGCCTTCTCCTAGGATGTTCCCACTGCAGGTGGGCTCACTGTGCCCTTCCCAGTGTTTGGCAGAGAGGCAAGGCCCTGGGAGGGATTGGGGTTCTGTGTGTGCCTGAGATGCACTGGCCAGGGCTCTTCTGTCTCCATCCAGAGGTCTCTCCAGCCTGCTCCTCCCCACCCGCCAGGCACCTGGCCTGCTGCAAATGAACCTACTTCTGTATCTGGGAGAAGCCCCCTGATGCTATGGGCCCTGAAATCAGTTCACCTTTAGAAAATCCTGCCTCCCGCCAACCCATTCACACCCCTGAGACCGACTGGTGTTTACATCTCTTTTTCTTCATTTTAGGGATTATTTTGCACTTTATTAAAAATACAGCACACCTCTTCCCTACCCCCTCACCCAGCCGTCCTGGAGGTAGCGTGTATTCTCCAGGATATGGTTTTGTTTATTTTCTATGGTGGGAACATTCTGTAATACAAGCATTAAAAGAAGGAGAGGTTTGGTCTCAATATAATTCCACATTTGGAGGATGATTTGTGGTTGGTGTGCCCCCGCCCCCTAAGTTTTGTCTGTGCATGGAAGACCTGAAATGAGGGCATAGTTCCTGGATTCTGGGGAATAGTGTGCTGCTGGGGGGTGCGGTTGAGGGGGTAGATAGTTTGGGTGCCTGTGAACATGTTCCTGCCAGCTCATGGTCCAGGTTCCTTGAGCGGGTGGGGTGAGGGAAGGCTGTAGGGATGAGAACTTGAATCAGGCTGGATAGAGGCTCAGCAGCCATGGGTGGGCATAAGGAACACATATAAAGACTGTGGCTTTGGCCGAAACCGGTTTGGCTCAGTGGATAGAGCGTCGGCTTGTGGACTGAAAGGTCCCAGGTTCGATTCCAGTCAAGGGCATGTACCTGGGTTGCGGGCACATCCCCAGTAGGAGATGTGCAGGAGGCAGCTGATGGATGTTCCTCTCTCATTGATGTTTCTAACTCTCTATCTCTCTCCCTTCCTCTCTGTAGAAAATCAATAAAATATATTAAAAAAAAAAAAAAAAAAAGACTGTGGCTTTGGATACTGTTGAGCTCAACTGTTTCAGATTCCCCAAATACAGAGTCCCCTGTCCTTGGGAACTGGCATCTAGTGGAGGACAGTACACAATGGACCAGGATACCTGTGAGAGGTGACAGCAGCGATGGGGGGAGGTGAAACCAGCGTTGGT
Source organism: Myotis yumanensis (assembly GCF_028538775.1). NCBI lineage: Eukaryota > Metazoa > Chordata > Mammalia > Chiroptera > Vespertilionidae > Myotis > Myotis yumanensis. Next base: position 11,732,829 of record NW_027223771.1, on the reverse strand, counting down.
CAGTGGGGGTCTTCACTGAGGAAGTCTGGGAAGGGTTGGCAGGCTCCAGGTGGGAGCCTGCCCTGTGCATTTGCGAGCTGTTCGGAGGTCACTCTGGCTGGTTTTAACAGCAAGGATCAGAAAGTGGTAAAAAAGAAAAAAGAAAATAAATGGTGGCCGAATAGGCTGATGTATTGTACATCTCGTCCTGAGCCAAACTGGAAATACAACTAAATCAAAGAGCACCCACTTGTTATTAACAAATTACATGCAGCTCAGCAGACAATTTACAATCAGGAAAGATGCCCAGGGAATGGCTAGAACTGGGAAGTGGACTTGACAGACACAGAATGAGGTGCTGTAAAAACTGACCCCACAGAAATACAAGGGACTGTGAGAAAATACTACGATGGACATTATTCCAACAAACAGCACAACCTGGACAAAATGCCCATATTCTTAGAAAAATACAACCTTCCAAAACTCATTCAGGAAGAATCAGAAAACCTGAAAAGACCTATAACTGCCATCGAAATTGAAGCAGTAATTAAAACAAAACAAAACAAAAAACTGCCAGCAAATAAAAGGTCTCGTCCAGATGGCTTACCGAAACAGAGTTTTGCCAAACATTCAAAGAACTAACAACTATACCCCTCACACCATTCCAACAAATCCAAGAGTATACAACACTTCCAAGCTCGTTTCACAAAGCCAGCATTATCCTAATTCCAAAACCAGATAAAGAAATGGCAAAGAAAAAGAAGCACACGTCCTAACCAGTTGCTCAGTGGCTAGAGCGTTGGCCTGCGGACTGAAGGGTCCCAGGATCGATTCCAGTCAAGGGCATGTACCTTGGTTGTGGACACATCCTCAGTAGGAGGTGTACAGGAGGCAGCTGATCAATGTTGCTCTCTCATCGATGTTACTAACTCTTTATCCCTCTCCCTCTCTGTAAAATATCAATAAAATATATTGAAAAAAGAAAAAGAACTATAGGCCAATATCCCTGATGAACCTGGACACTAAAGTCCTTGACAAAATTTTAGCAAAGCAGGTCCAGCGATACAATTAAGACATCAAACATCATGACCTAGTGGGATTTATTCTGGGGATGCAAAGCTGGTACAATATTTGCAAATCAATAAACATGATACAGCACATACATAGATTGCAAGACCAAAAAATATATAAATAAAACCAGATTGTAAAGGAAATCACATGATCATATCAGTCGATGCAGAAAAAGCATTAGACAAAAATCGAACACCCTGTTTTTTTAAAAAATAACTCGGCAAAGTGAGAATAGAAGGGACATACCTCAACATAACCAAAGCCACATATGACAGACCTACAGCCAACATCCTACTCAATGGGCAAAAATTAAAACCATATCCCCTACGAACAGGAACAAGACAATATCCGCCTTCACACTCTTGTTCAAATTGTACTGGAATTACTGGCTATGGTGATCAGACAAGAAGAAGAAATAAAAGGCATCCCAATTAGAAGTAAAACTCTCATTCACAGATGACACGATATTGTACCCAAAGACGCAATAAAAAAACTACTAGATATAATAAATTCAGAAACGTAGTAGGTTTCAAAGTTAGGAACCAGAAATATGTCATTTTTACACAATTGTGAATTCTCAGAAATAGAAACACACACACACAATCCCATTAACCATTGCAACAAAAAATGAAGATATTTAGGAATAATCCTAACCAAGGAGGTAAAAGACCTACGCTCCCAAAAATAGAGGACATTGAAAATAGAGATAGATATCAACCAAGGGACTTGTGTGCATGCATATAAGCATAAGCAATGGATATGGACACTGGGGGATGAGTGGGGGTATGGGGGGCAATGGGGAGATAAGGACACATTTTTAATATCTTAATCAATAAAGAGAAAAAAAAGAAAATAGAGATAGAGGAAGATATAAACAAGTGGGAAAATATACTGTGTTCAAGGATTTGTAGAATAACATCATTAAAATGTCCCTATTACCCCAAGCAGTCTACAGATTCAATGCCATTCCTATTAAAACACCAAAGGTATATTTCACAGACCTAGAATAAACACTCCAAAAATTTACATGGAACCAAAAAAGACCCCAAATAGCTGCAGCAATCTTGAGAAAGAAGAACAAAAATGGAGGGATCACAATAGCAGTTATCAAGTTATACTACAAAGCCACTGTAGTGAAAACAGCCTGGTACTGCCCCAAGAACAGGCATGTCGTTCAATGGAACAGAATAGAGAACCCAGAAATTGACCCAAGTCACTGTGCTCAATTTTTGACAAGGGAGGCAAGAGCATACAATTTAGACAAGATAGTCTGTTTCATTGTGTTGGTAAAATTGGACAGGTACATGCCAAAAGATTAAACTAGACCACCAACTTACACCATACACAAGAAAAAACTCAGAATGAATAAAAGTCTTAAATGTAAGAGGTGAAACCAAAAAAAAAGTCCTAAAAGAAACCGTAGTCCATAAATCTCAGATATCTCTCATACCAATATGTTTACCGATACATCTCCTAGGACAGTGAACCTATAACACGCGTGTCAGAGGTGACACGGGAACTCATTTTTGTGGTTTATTTTTCTTTGTTAAATGGCATTTAAATATATAAAATAAATATCAAAAATATAAGTCTTTGTTTTACTATGGTTGCAAATATCAAAAAATTTCTATATGTGACATGGCACCAGAGTTAAGTTAGGGTTTTTCAAAATGCTGACACGCCGAACTCACAAGGTTCGGCATCACTGTCCTAGGACAATGGAAAGTAAGGAAAAAATAAACAAGTGGGACTATATGAAAATAAAAAGCTTTTGCAAGCAAAAGAAATCATTAGCAAAACAAGAGAGTCTATTACATGGGAGAACATATTTCTCAACGATACATCTGATAAGGGGCTAAGCTGCGAAATATATAGGAAACTCACAAGTTAACAAAAGAAACACAAACAATCCAATTAAAAAATGGGCAAATGACCTAAATGGACACTTGTCCAAAGTGGACATACAGAAAGCGAAGAGATCAATGAAAAAATGCTCAGAGTCACTAACCATATGAGAGATGCAAATAAAAATGAAAATGAGGTATCATGTCACACCTGTCAGAATGGCTACCATCAACCAATCAAACGAAAAGTGCCGGTGAGGAGGTGAAGAAAAGGGAACCCTCGTACACTGCTGTTGGGAATCCAGACTGGTGTAGGTGCTGTGGAAAAAAGCATGGAGTTTTCTCAAAATACTAAAAATGGAACTTCCATTTGACCCAGTAATTCCACTTCTAGGAAAGTATCCCAAGAAATCAACACCACCAATCAGGAAGAATATATGCACCCCTATATTCATAGCAACACAATTTTCAATATCTAAGATTTGGAAACAGCCCAAATGCTGAGTGGATTAGAACACTGTGGTACATCTACACAACAAAATACTACGCTACTATGAATAAAAATGCTTACCATTGGCAACAGCATGGATAGATCTGGAGAGCATTATGCTAAGTGAAATAAACCAGCTGGACAAAGATAAGTTATCACATGATCTCACTCAAGGTGGACTCTATCTAATGAACAGCATAAACTGATGAACAAAAATAGACCCAGAGATATAGAAGCATTGAATAGACTATCAAACCTCAGAGGGAAGCCTGGGGTGGGGCGTGGGGGCAAAGAGATCAATAAATGAATTCATAGGCGTATATATTCATAACACAAGGACAGAGATAAAAGGGTGGTGAGGGCCTGGTTGGCGGGGGTGGGGGCAGGAGCATGCTGGAAGAGGTTGATGGGGGAAAAGGTAGACCTATGCAATACTTTCAACAATAAAGATTTAAAAATCATAAAATCTAAACTAATAAAAGGGTAATATGCTAATTAGACCGATGTTTTCTGGACATCCTTCTGGACAAAGCCACAGTGTCAGGGGCTGAGGCAGAAGCGGTTAGGAGCGATCATGCAGGCAGGGGAGCTAGGGAGCAATCAGGCTGGCAGGGGAGCAGTTAGAGGGCAATCAGGCCAGCAGGGGAGCAGTTAGGAGGTGATCAGGTCAGCAGGCAGAGTTGGTTAGGGGCAATCAGGCAGCCAGGGGAGGGCAGTTATGGGCGATCAGGGAGCAGGGTCTAAGGGGGATGCATTTGAACTTAAAGGGTTAGAGGGTGTTAATATGCTAGCTTTTCTCCAATGTCGTATAAGTGATCTTCGAATTTAATTTAAAAAAATTGTTTTGATATAACAGATAGTCCTCAGGTTACGTCGGACTCGGCATACATTGTTTCATGGTTACATCGCTATCTCCCATTTATTTATAAATATAAAAAAGTTCCATCATTTAGACGTATGTACATATGTGCTTTATGGTTGTTTTTTATTTATTTACCACAAGTAAAGGTCAGGAATTGTTATCTTTTTTAAAAAATATATTTTATTGATTTTTTACAGAGAGGAAGGGAGAGGGATAGTGAGTTAGAAACATCGATGAGATGGAACCATTGACCAGCTGCCTCCTGCACACCCCCTACTGGGGATGTGCCTGCAACCAAGGTACATGCCCTTGATGGGAATTGAACCTGGGACCTTTCAGTCCACAGGCCGATGCTCCATCCACTGAGCCAAACCGGTTTGGCAGGAATTGTTATCTTCTAATTTTTTTCCTTACTGTTTCACTTCATTACTGCTGTGTATGCACTCCATGTGAGTGACATAGGTGCTTATGTCGGAGGGTTCCGAATTACTGCGAAAATCGCATTATGTCGGCCATAGGAACGGATCTCAGACATAACCCGAGGAGCTAATGTAGTACCACTAGTTTAGAATTTAATATACAATGAATAGAAGAAATCAAACCACCAAGAAAATATTTTTAAAGAATGGTCCCTGTGGTTGAGCATTGACCTATGTGCCAGAAGGTCACGGTTCAATTCCCGGTCAGGGCACATGCCCGGGTTGCGGGCTCAATCCCCAGTGGGGAGCATGCATGAGGCTACCCATCCATGATTCTCTCTCATCATTGATGTTTCTATCTTTCTCTCCATCTCCCTTCCTCTCTGAAATCAAAATCAATAAAAATATATTTAAACTAGAGGCCTGGTGCATGACATTCATGTACTGGGGCAAGGGGCAGGGGTCCTTCAGCCCGGCTTGTGCCCTCTCACAGTCCGGGACCCCTTGGGGGATGTCCGCCTGCTGGCTTAGGCCCTCTCTCTGTGGGGAGTGGGCCTAAGCCGCGGAGTCTGGGCCTAAGCCAGCAGTCAGACATCCACCAAGGGGTCCTTAGCACTGATGTGGAGGCAGGAGAGGCTCCCTCCACTGCCGCTGCTCTTGCCAGCTGTGAGCACAGCCTATGGCAAAGAACTGACCACCAGGGGGCAGCTCCTACATTAAGCGGCTACCCCCTGGTGGTCAGAGCATGTCATAGCGATCGGTCATTCCGCTGTGTGGTCGATTTGCATATTAGGGTTTTATTATATAGGATAATAATAAAAGTAAAATCCTATATAATCAAAGCCTAATATGTTAATTTTGCCTGGTCGTCCAGTCGGCCATTCAACCAATCAAATATGCTAATGATAGGCTAAGGCCACTCAACCGCTTGCTATGACGTGCACTGAACTCCAGGGGGCAGATGCTCCGACCGGTAGGTTAGCTTGCTGCTGGGGTCCGGCTGATCAGGACTGATAGAGATGGGCCAGACACGCTCTGGAGCCCTCCTGCGATCCCTCCCCAGCTGGCCAACCTCACGCAGTCCTCCCCAGCCACGATCATACACCAGTGGGGTCCCTCGGCCTGACCTGTGCCCTCTCACAATTTCTGCTGAGGGATCCCCCTCCCCCGAGTACATAAATTTCATGCACTTGGTCTCTAGTCTTAAATAAATAAATATATAAATAATCACCCCTGCCCAAAGGGTAGAGAGTCAGATTGGTTTAGGACAGTGGTTTGCAAACCGTGGCTTGCGAGCCACATGCGGCTCTTTGGCCCCTTGAGTGTGGCTCTTCCACAAAATGCCACGTGCGGGCGTGCACGTACAGTGAGAAGTTGACTTAAAACTTCAAATAAAGTTTATTAAATTAGTTTTAGGGAACGTTGTGGAGTGAAAGAAGATGGAGTGTCAAGGATTGAGAAAGGTATGTTGAGATGGTTTGGACATAGAAAGAGGATGAAAGAAAGGAGATAGAGAAATAAGGATACAAGGCGAGTGTGGATGGGAGAGTTGGAAGGGGTCGACACAGCGAACGTACCTCAATCAGATTGAGGACGTTTTTAGCAAAGTCCAGCTTAGGAGCACCCTCATTAAGTGAATAACAATGTACCTACCTATATAGTTTAAGTTTAAAAAATTTGGCTCTCAAAAGAAATTTCAGTCGTCGTCCTGTTGATATTTGGCTCTGTTGACTAATGAGTTTGCCGGCCACTGGTTTAGGGGGAAGTTTCTTCAAACCTGGGCTATTTAAACAACTCTCGGACATGGAGAAAAAAGACAGATGGGCTGGATCCCAGCAGCCCTGCCCAGGACAAGGGGGGCTGTTCCCCAGTCCTGACCCCGCTGCCATTGAGGGGAGAGGGTGGCTACTCACCCAGTCAGGCCCACAGCACTCAGCCAAGCCATATTGACTCACCCTCGGGGTAGCTGCCTTCATCCCCTTGGCTCGATTGACCCATTTTATCCCATCTCAGAGGAAGAATGCTCCTGTCCACCCCTCTAAGGGAACGTGGGGACACTGAGGAATGGGGAGGGGGCGTTCCCAGCCCAATCCTCACTGGGATGAAGTTAGGGATAAAGGAGCTGGGAGCTAATGGCAAAGTGTTATGCCCAGATGTCAAAGTCCCCAAAGACAGACCACCAGGGAGCCGAGTCCGATGCAAAAGCAAAGAGTCATTTATTCAAACTAGCTAGTTTGGTCCCTCTGCCTCCCCCACTGACACAGTGGAGTGACAGGAAGCAAGAGAGACCGGAGTCTTGGAAGAACAAAGAATTTATAGGGCTTGGGTCAGTGGGTGGGAGCTCACTCGGACCACTGATTTGGCCGATTGCGGTTGGCTGAGTGAGGGCCGGGGGCTAATGACGCAAGGGCAGGGTGCAGCTAGGGTCTGGTTACACAAAGACAGGAGGTGGCTAGCATACTCTTGGCCTTGGGCTATTTTCCTAGCGTTCCTATTGGCTGAGATAAGGGCTGGCTGAGCAACTGATACATTCTATGGCTTCTGCTTGAAGAGGAGTTAGGAACACGGTTATCAGCCCCGTTCTGTCCTTTCATTCCCCCCTTGTCTTGGAACTTCCGGCTCAATCATGAGACGGACTGAACTATCAACTGAACTACTTTTATACACTTCTTGACAAATTGGGCTAGTCTGTTAATAATGCAAGGGCCGAAAGTCAACAGCATCAGGAGGATTATAAGGGGTCCGCCGAGGTCCGCTGTCTTCTTGAGGGTGATCTGCAGCAGGTGTGTCTGGTCAGAGGTCACCTTCCAGTCAGGCTCCCTGCTGTCCTGGGCACAGAAGGAGCTGGGCTTGTGACCTGGCAGAGACAAACTATAACAAATGGTCCGGTGGAAGGGAAAGAAACCATTTTAGTTTTAACAACCTTTATTGAAATAGGATTTTTCTTCTTAAAATTCCTCTATGGCTATCAAAAAGCCAAATCAATATTAATTTATTTACTGTATTCAATTTGGCCTGATGTTTGCATAAACACAACAAGAATGGTAACTGACTACCTTTGCTGGAATTTCATGGTTGAATCTTAACGTGCCCCGTAGGGCCAGGAAGCCAAGCCATCCAGCTGCCATCAGGCCTGCCTGCAGTATCTGCTGCGTTAGGTGAATCCCTCACCTGTAGCAACTCCACCTGAGCCCACGCTCTAGGCTTTAAGCCCATCTCAGTAGCCCTCCTACTCGTTGCGTCCCAGAGTGAGTGGGGGTTCTGCAGGGATGCAGAGGCATCCTTATTGCGCCCCTTCCACTCTTACCAACCGCCAGTGATGGTAGGGCATGGGCCTGACGCTCCAGCGCCAGCCATCTTCAGGGCTCCCAAGCAGGATACCAGGCTTTTCCTGTGGCACTCTTATTGGCTTTAAGTCTTAAGAGCTCAGACAGGTTTCTTTAAAACATGACATTCCAGTCAAAGTTTCCGGTTAATAAAATTACTATTGAAAACAGGTCTTATTGATTTCATGCAAAGAAATGTATTGCCATGACTTATTAAGCATTGCCAGATTTCAGAGGAATTATATAAGGAGAAAAACATACTGATCTGCTCTAAGATCTTCTGATTTTTCTTGTTAGTCCTTTTAACATTTCTCTTCTCCTTCTTATCATATATACAACCTTTCTAAATTTCATACTTTCAGATTAGCCCTTAAACCTTTTATGTCCTTTAAAAATGCACAACCATGCCTCAGACCTTTTATTCCAAATAGGCTTTTCCCAGCTCTCTACAGCTGAGATTTGTACTATCCCTGACAGTACAGGCTGCCAACTGATAGCTGTCTCTTAGTAGAGACCAAAACCTGATGGGTATTCTTCTTTGCCCCGTTGGGCACCTGCCCTCTTGGCAGCTAGACACCCTCTACTCTTGGGGTTCACCCCACATAGTCCCCTTCCAGGATAGCCAACATACAAACCTGCAAGAGAATCAAAGGTTAATATAACATATTAATACAATGAAACATAATATTGTCATCATGGCCACTTCAGGCAGCCAAATCCTCCGCTACTAAACATGAGATATGGCAACGCTATACAAACATTTTAGGAAGGTGACTAAAGTCCACTCTTTGACCTTTCTATATAAGGTAAAATTGTCCTTGTCTTTCTGAAGCCATGTCTATGAAGATGCAGGCATCATCTGAGTCTATTATACAACTTTCTGCAGGTATAGTCCTTTTCAAGTTGGGGTGAGTCCTGGAGTCGTGAACTTCTTTACCCACATTAAGTCCCCAGGCTGGAAAGGATGTACAGAGTCCGAGGTGGCACTGGCAGGGCATCTCGAACAAGCTTATGGGTGGCTTGTAATTTCTGTAAGAGATCACGTCCAAGTAAGGGGTACAGGCATTCTGGCATGACTGGAAACGAATGAGTTACCGTGTTCTTTTTGAGGTCCACAGTCCTCTTTGATGTCCAAGGAAGAAGGCAGTTTGTCCGGTGGCTCTTAGAACCGGTGTCTTCTCGGTGTCTTCTTAGATGTTATTGGCCCCATTGGCTCTGTCAAGACTGAATAGGCTGCTCCAGAATACACCAGGAAACTAACCGGGGGTTTTATTTATTTATAAATATTTATATCTAAGTAGACATATAAACATTAAATAAACATCCACATTTATACCTTTTCAGTGAACAAGTACTTTTACAGTCTTGGGAATTTTGGCAGATAAGAGGAACACTGCCCGAGTCCCCTGATTGTGGCCTGACAGGAACAGATGTGGAGGCCTTTGGCTGGGGGGTGTAAAGTCTCCATTCTTCCTCTCTCGGCACTGCTAAGGACAGGATCATTAGAGAGGTCTCTTCACCTAGGCAAGGCTGTGCTGAGCCATCTGGGGCAAAAGTGGTTTCTGCTTCCATTAGAGGGACCAGGTCAACTGGTAAATATAGGAATTCATGAACCACCTGATGGCCGCCTAACTGACATCGGCAGGGGCGGCAGAATAGTCTGCAGCTGTGGTACTGGTAGCTCCAATAATGGTAACTTCCTGCCCTGAGAGGGGAGGTACCTTCCGAGTAACTACCGAGTGCTCTGCCGCTATATCAATCATAAAGTTCACAGTCTGGCCCCCGATCTTCATTTTGACCATCGGCTCATGGGGGCCCAGTTGGAAAAAGCCCAGCCTGTCCTAGTCAGAGTCAGCTGTTGCCAGTCCAAGGAGGTCTGCCTCAGGCGGCTCTGGCCAATAGCGGCTGGGTGGTTTGGATGGCCTTGCCAGCTTCTTCTGGCCTGCTTCTGGCCTGCCTGCCTCTTTACTTCTGCTACTAAACTTTACTCTGTTCCTTCTTACACATGCAGAACTGGACCCAAGGCAGCGAGGTTTGAGCAACTTTAAAATTCCTTAATATACATTTTATCATTCATGTTGCAGGGAGGGACCGGGTTGGCTCCTCCTGAATAAAAGAATTAATCAAAATAAGGCTTATTTTCTAACTTCATTTGTCCTTGGGTGTGGACAACAAATGACACTAATCAGATTGATATAAAGGATTTAACCTTTGTTTAGGGAGGCAAATGCAAAGCATTTGCTCCCAGCTTACTGGTCTATCATGCATTCAATTTTCTTAAAATGTATTCTGGCACAGGAGAAAGTTGTTTTGTTGTACACAGGTAGTTTAACCCCTATATGACTGGGCTTGGACCTCTGCCCAGCAAACTGCAGTCTATAAGTTCAATATGCAGCCTCTGGTTCTTCTAACCCAATGAGGTTTCGGCCAGTCTCTGAGTCAGACTCCTCCTCTCTTGGAGAATTTTAAAGTCCTGATGGCTACCGGGTCCAGGGAGAGTGCCCTTTTGTTAACTCTTAGGGCCCTGCTTTCTTGCCTTTCTACCAGTTCCCTTTGTGGCAGAGCAGCAACCAGGCCTTTTTCAAGGGAGTGCACTTGAAGGGGATATCAGCCCCTCCTGTGAGCCAGCAGCTCCACCTAGGGTCTCCTGGGGCCCAGCCAGAGCGTCCTCCAGCAAATCTCGGAAGCCACTGCCCTTTAACAGTGGTATGGACTCAAGCAGGGGGTTCACTGGATGTAGCCTGCAGCGAAGCGCTTGCTGGCTTCTGCCTGCAGCTGCTCGCACCCACAAACCCTGCCCTGCAGCACGCGCAGCACCGTCAGCTCCAGCACCCCGGCATTCTCCAGCTTAGCCTGCACCTCGGTGTCCGCCAGCAGCTGCTGCAGCTCCTGTAGGCTCTCGTTGATCCGCGCACGCGCTGCTTCTTCTCCACCAGGGGCTTCAGGGCCTTGCGGGCAGCTCAGGCATTCAGCCCCCCGCCTTCTTTGACCTGGCTCTCAGGGGCTGCGTCTGCCTGGCAAACAGTTCTAAATCACCAGGGCGGCTGCGGGTTTTAACACATTTTAAATGTATTTTTACTCTTTTTTTTTTTTTTTTTTTTAATATATTTTATTGATTTTTTACAGAGAGGAAGGGAGAGAGATAGAGAGTTAGAAACATCGATGGGAGAGAAACATCGACCAGCTGCCTCCTGCACATCTCCCACAGGGGATGTGCCCGCAACCCAGGTACATGCCCTTGACCGGAATCGAACCCGGGACCTTTCAGTCCGCAGGCCGACGCTCTATCCACTGAGCCAAACCGGTCTTGGCTGTATTTTTACTCTTTTTTTTTTTTTTTTTTTTTTTTTTTTTAAATATATTTTATTGATTTTCTACAGAGAGGAAGGGAGAGAGATAGAGAGTTAGAAACATCGATGAGAGAGAAACATCGATCAGCTGCCTCCTGCACATCTCCCACTGGGGATGTGCCCGCAATCCAGGTACATGCCCTTGACCGGAATCGAACCTGGGACCTTTCAGTCCGCAGGCCGACGCTCTATCCACTGAGCCAAACCGGTTTCGGCTGTATTTTTACTCTTAAGATATATCTAGACCTTTTGTGATCAAACTAAGAACAGGTATTGGTCTAATTTAGCATTGGAAGGGTTAAAAAGAATAACCCAGGGCAGAGAAAGACTACATTGTTTACAGTTACTTCTTGTGACCTTGAAGTTCATTGATAAGACCTGTTAGGTCTGCAGCCAGTAACTTAACTGCCAACACCCCCACCCCCTTTCTCTCAGCCCAGGCCCGATTGCTTTTCCTCACAGAGTCGGCCTGGAAATATAACGGGTGCATCTGTAACATTCAGTTACAGATGCTTTCAGAATCAGGATGAGGGAGGAAGGGAAAGACCAATTGAAAACAGCAAGTTAAACAAAATACAGTCACAGGCAGTAAATCTCTCCGAGACCTGCGGAGCTGTCCACTAAAGAGAAAAGAAAACCATGAATAACAAGTTCTTTGAAATTTGCTACTTTGTTAATTTGCTAAGCAAACAGTTAACTTGAAAAGACTTCTCTCTTGCTTTTCTTACAAGCAATCTTGGAATTTAGCCAGCTTTTAACTCTATCCTAGAACTTCAAAATTTCAATTTAATACAGCGAATTTACAACCCAGGAGAGAGCAACTGATAGACAGAAATTTATATTAACTAAGTGGGCGGATTCCCCTTTAATAGTGAGCAAAAGACTCTGAGAACAAAAATGATTCTCGCAGCTGCTAAGAGATTTTGCAGACTATTTCGGGGTCCAGCCTAAACCTTCAGCCAGATGAATTAACAGAAATGCAAAATAAATCAAAGTAACTTTCACTTTACACAGACTAGTAATGAGCAGCCAAAATAGACAAAACACTTGTATTCACACTCTCTTAGTAGACTAGCCCAGACTGGAGCTGAGCAGATAAACAAAACAATGCCCAACTCCCCAGACGGGCGTGGGGGCACTCCTGGCACCCATGTCCTAGAACAGAATTCTCGACCAACGTTTTGGTGAGAACCTACCGGAGGAGTTAAGACTGCATCCAGTCCTTCGTCTCGGTAGCAAATTGGCTAGTCCCACACAAACAAACAGCTGTCCACTCATGCTTCCTCAATGTTTCAGCATTCATTCCAATTCCACAATCTCTATTGTACCCCTTTACAAATTTTTTAACATGTAATTAAGAACAGCAGGTTTACTTTGTCCCGACCTCATGATGATCGGTGACGAGAGACAGACAAGGGAGGGGGTGACCTGTTTTCACAGATCCTCACTCAGATGCCCGCCTGACCAAAGTGGTGAAGACACACAAAGGAGAGGAGAGGGCAGGCTCCCTCCCTCCACATTCATACACTTTGACCAGACATTCATTCAGCAAAGGCATTTAGCTACCACAATACACAGTTTTTCCCAATTCAATCCGAACCTTAAACTTTTAGCTGGCAAGTCAAATATTCAGCATTTCTCAATCAGTAACATTTTTAAGAATAAACTTCAAAAATGCAAGACATAAGTTTTTTATCATTTGAATTCAGTAAGCTTCAAGGTCCCAAGTTCCCAGCGGTTCTGGGAAACCACACCTGAGGCTGGCGAGCAGGTTTGGCCCAGCACTTGACTTTAAAATGACCATAATGCTTAAAGGAGTAGTTTGAGTCTGTCCCATAACGTCCGTCCAGTGAGTCCACAAAATTAGACAAAAGAACACAGACACCAGACAGACAAAGACACTTAAGAACATCCTTCCGCCCCCACGGAAGAAAACTGGACGATGGCCGTTTGCGAATCAGCGGGAGCGACCCGCCACGTCCCAGAGGTTCAGAGGTTTGAGGGGAGTCCACTCCCCTCGTGAGGGGTTTTTACACCCCTCCAGACGGAGGGCCAAGGCGTCCCCTGACTCCTCCTGCCTGAGATCCGCCAGTGCATCCACTTAGATCTTATCAGGCACAGATTACAGAAGCGAGCTCGCATAGAACAGAACAGACGACACACAGACCCTCCGGAGTGGGGTCCCTAGTGGGTCTTGGGAATCCCGGATGGGCCCCCAAATGTTATGCCCAGATTTCAAAGTCCCCAAAGACAGACCACCAGGGAGCCGAGTCCGATGCAAAAGCAAAGAGTCATTTATTCAAACTAGCTAGTTTGGTCCCTCTGCCTCCCCCACTGACACAGTGGAGTGACAGGAAGCAAGAGAGACCGGAGTCTTGGAAGAAGAAAGAATTTATAGGGCTTGGGTCAGGGGGTGGGGGCTCACTCGGACCACTGATTTGGCCTATTCCGGTTGGCTGAGTGAGGGCCGGGGGCTAATGACGCAAGGGCAGGGTGCAGCTAGGGTCTGGTTACACAAAGACAGGAGGTGGCTAGCATACTTTTGGCCTTGGACTAGTTTCCTTGCGTTCCTATTGGCTGAGATAAGGGCTGGCTAGCAACTGATACATTCTATGGCTTCTGCTTGAAGAGGAGTTAGGAACACGGTTATCAGCCCTGTTCTGTCCTTTCAAAAGGAGAGGCTGGGTGAATTCTGTCCTGGAGGAAACAGGACGCCAGAGGTGGGCGCGCTATCCATTGAGCCACACCAGCCAGGCCTGGGGATAGATGCTCTCAATGCAGGTGACAGTGGGCTCAGCCTCCAGGGTGGCGAGCGAGATATTGACCAGACAATGACGCAGTAACCCGGACTCCAGGCAGATGGCGCCCAGAGCACCGCCTGGGGACAGAAGGAACCACCCCGCAGCCCATGGGCCTCTTCCAACCACGGCGGGTCCCTGGGTCTGTTCGCTCCCCCATAGGCGCCCCTCAGAGCGTCCCTTACCCAAATGCGCCAGAGGGGGGCGCTGCTGCCTGTGAGGGAAACCAGGTGAAGTCCCAGGACCGCGGGTGAGTGGGGCCCGGCTCCCCACCCACGGGCATCACAAAGCGGGCGCATCTCAGCTGCGCGCAACCAAAAGCGCAGTGTGGCCCCGCGCCCCGCTCCTCCCGATGCAGCTTCCTAGGGGGGGTCTTCCCGGCCGCAGAGCGTCCTTCGCGTCTCCAGGCAACGATGGAGCGGGGCTGGCGCCAGCGGCCTCATTTGCATACGCCGCGGCTCGGCCAATGGGCGGCGCGGGGGCTTTGGAACTAGGTCTTGCCAACCAACCGCGCGCGGGTGCGGGCGTGACCGCGGCCCTGGAGGCGGAGCCCAGCGTCGGGGTTGGGGGTGGGGGGTGGGGGGGTACCAGCCTGGGGCCGGTTCCCACGGCGGCGTGTGTCGGCGGGGCCCGGCCCAGCATAGTGACCACGCTGTTTTGGGGCGCTGGCCGCGATGTCGGTGAGGAGGCTGAAGAAGCCGTTACTCAGAGCCAGCCAGGTGGGGGCGCGGGAAAGTGGGGGGCCGGGTCCCCGCCGCTCAGGGGCCTTTGGGGCTCCAGATCTGCCCGCCCACAAGTGCGCGGGGGTGGAGTGAGGGTCTGGGGGCTGAGGACATGGCGAATCGCAGGGTCTCCGAGCGGATAGAGGGGGGCGACCGGGGACCCCGCTCGTGCCTCTCCCCCCTTCCCACGCGCTGGGAGGAGGACGCAGGGAGTGCGGGGTCCCCGCGGGCATATGCGGGCCGGGACCCTGAGTCCTGTCCCCCATGGGCCCGGGGCTCCCCGCGGGTGCGCCCAGCGATGGACCCCCTGGACAGCGCCTCCCTCCGGCCCAGGGTTCCCCACCGCTGTCCTTCCTCCCCCTTCGTCTCTCCGGGTCGCCCCGGTCTGGCCCCCAGGTGGGGGGACACCTAGATGGGCGAATCAATAGTGTTAGACACCCCCCTCCCCACCCACGCTCAGAGGATCGCAGACCACACCGTGGGGGCGTCCTGGAGGGCCTTCCTGGAGGAGGAGGCGATGTCTTGGGAGAATGAAGTAGGAGGAGCAATTGGGGGTTGGAGGCTGGGAGAAAAGGAGGAAGGGCATTCTGTGCCGAGGAAGCAGGAAACTGGCCTGGAGGCGTGAGATCCCTGTGTGGGCCTTGGTGTGTGGGCATTGGGGTGTGTGGATGGTGTGTGTGTGGGCATTGGGGTGTGTGGATGGTGTGTGTGTGGGCATTGGGGTGTGTGGATGGTGTGTGTGTGGGCATTGGTGTGTGTGGACATTGGTGTGTGTGGATGGTGTGTGGGTGTTGGTGTGTGTGTGTGGGGGGCGTTGGTGTGTGTGTGGGGGGCGTTGGTGTGTGTGTGGGGGCCGTTGGTGTGTGTGTGTGGGGGGTGTTGGTGTGTGTGTGTGGGGGGCGTTGGTGTGTGTGGGGGGGGCGTTGGTGTGTGTGGGTGTTGGTGTGTGTGTGTGTGGGCGTTGGGGGGTGTGTGGGGGCCGTTGGTGTGTGTGGGGGGGGGCGTTGGTGTGTGTGTGGGGTGGGCGTTGGTGTATGTGTGGGGGGGGCGTTGGTGTGTGTGGGCGTTGGTGTGTGTGTGTGTGGGCGTTGGTGTGTGTGTGGGGGGCATTGGTGTGTGTGGGGGGGGCGTTGGTGTGTGTGTGGTGGGGGCGTTGGTGTGTGGGGGGGGGCGTTGGTGTGTGTGTGGGGTGGGCGTTGGTGTATGTGTGGGGGGGGCGTTGGTGTGTGTGCGTTGGTGTGTGTGTGGGTGTTGGTGTGTGTGGATGGGGTGTGTGGGGGGGCGATGGTGTGTGTGTGTGTGTGTGTGTGTACATGTACGTACGTTGGTGTGTGTGGAGAAGCCAGTTCGACTTCCAATCCTGCAGCCTCTTCCGGCCACGGCAGGGCTCTCCCTGTAAAACCTGTGGGATCCCTGCTCCCCTGGACCTGCACTCCGGCTCCCCCTCCCCACCGCCCCCCAATGTTGCTGGAACCGGGTGAGGGCCAGCCTTTGGAATACACATTCCTGAGGTCTCACCCTGCGCCCCCCACACATTGGCTCCTGAAAAGCTGCTGGAATGAGCGGGTTCTCTTCTTGTTGCCTCAGTCCCAGGCCTGGGCTCTCTCTGCCCTCCATCTCTCCCCTTCCCTGGATGCTGCCTGGGCGATGTCGGGGTTCCTGTTGGGAGCCCTGGGGGACGGGGGTGCCCTGGGAGAGAGTCCTCCAGGAGGGTCAGGTGGCGGGGGATGGATGGTGGACGCCCCGCTGACCCTGGGCGCTCTGAGGGGTCCCTGGGGGCAGGTGCATCTCCTGTTTCTACTGGAGCCCCTCCCATGCGCTGTCACGCACAGTAGGAGCACAGTAAACATCTGTTGAGCGAGTGGCATTGTGCACCCTCCTATGTCCTCAGGTACGGTTACTCCTGCCAGTAATTTTCTTAAAGGACGGAGTCCAAAAGCAATGCAACAGGCCTGGCCAGTGTGGCTCAGTGATTGAGCGTCGACCGTTGAGCCAGGAGGTCAGGGTTTGATTCCCGGTCAGGACACATGCCCGTTTGGGGTCTCCATCCCCAGAGTGGGGCGTGCAGGAGGCAGCCGATCCATGGTTCTCTCTCATCGTTGATGTTTCTCTCTCTCTCCCTCTCCCTTCCTCTCTGAAGCCAGCAAAAAGACATTTAAAAAACAGCAAACAGCCCTAACCGGTGTGTCTCAGTGGATAAGCGTGTTGGCCTGGGGACTGAAGGGTCCCGGGTTCGATTCCGGTCAAGGGCATGGACCTTGGTTGCGGGCACATCCCCAGTAGGGAGTGTGCAGGAGGCAGCTGATCGATGTTTCTCTCCCATCGATGTTTCTAACTCTCTGTCCCTCTCCCTTCCTCTCTGTAAAAAATCAATAAAATATATTTTAAAAAACAAAACAAAGCAACGAACAAACTAAAACAGGCTGAACCTGAGAGTGTTTTGTGTGTGTGTGTGTGTGTGTGTGTGTGTGTGTGAGAGAGAGAGAGAGAGAGAGAGAGAGGGAATTTGCATCAGATACTGTGATCACACATCATTGTATATTATAATTGTCTCTATTTCTGCAGCTAATTTGTGAAAAAATATGTGGCATTGAAAGCAGGAAACCAGATGACCGCTTTGGTGACATGGAAAAGGTAAGAGCACGTTCATGTCAATTGTGTGAAGGAGGTGAGTCTCATCGCATGATCTCACTCGGATGTGGAGTCGATGTAACAACATAAACTGGTGATTGGAGTGGAGACAGGCGAGCCTGGAACAGAGGGCGGGGCCTGGGAGGGAGGGCCGGGGAGGCGGGTGGTGGGAGGTAACCAACCATGGACCTTGCCCGCGTCTGTGCATGGCCCAGGGACGCAGACAATGGGGTGGTGAGGCCGGGGTCGGGGGGTCGGGGCGGGCTGGAGGGGTGCAATGGGGGGAAAAGGGGGGGTATGTATACTTTCAACAATAACGAATTTATTTAAAAAGACAGGAAGAAATCTGGGGGTAAAAATTTTCAGAAAAGGAAAGAAATTTTGACTGTAGTTGTGAGATGAGATACGCCGATCCTGGGGAGACGGTGGAGTCTGATGCTCACACACAGGAGTGGATCCTGGGACCCAAAAGGCAGTTCTTTCCCAGGGCTCAGCCCACGTGAGGGCCCTCAATTAGGAAGGAGCCTGGATACGGCTCGCTGGTTCCCTCTAGTGGACAAAACTCAGAATGCTCGAAAGATGGGCAGTCTTTTTTTATACATGTACTAGGTGCCAGGTGCACAAAATTCGTGCACTGGGGGGGTGGGGGAGGGAGGTCCCTCAGCCCGGCCTTCACCCTCTCAAACTCTAGGACCCCTCGGGGGATGTCTGACTGCCAGTTTAGGCCTGATGCAGGATCGGGCCTAAACCAGCAGTCGGACATCCCTCTCGCAATCCAGGACCACTGGCTCCTTAACGGTCACCTGCCTGCCTGCCTGATTGCCCCTAACTACTGTGCCTGTCTGCCTGATTGCCCCTAGCTGCCTCTGCCTGCCTACCTCATCACCTCTAGCCACTCTGCCTGCCTGCCTGATGCCCTAACTGCTCCCCTGCCTGCCTGATCACCCCTAACTACTCTCCCTTGCCAGCCTGATTGCTCCTAACTGCTCTCCCCTGCTGGCCTGATCGCCCCTAACTGCCTCTGCCTCAGCCCCCACCACTGTGGCTTTGTCTGGAAGGTCGACTGGAAGACATCCGGTCTAATTAGCATATTACCCTTTTATTAGTATAGACTAGAGCAGTGGTTCTCAACTTTCCTAATGCTGCCACCCTTTAATACAGTTACTCATGTTGTGGTGACCCCCAAAGATAAAATTATTTTTGTTGTTACTTCATAACTGTAATTTTGCTACTGTTATGAATCGTCATGTAAATATCTGATATGCAGGATGTATTTTCTTTCTTTTTTTTTTTTTTTAAATATATTTTATTGATTTTCCACAGAGAGGAAGGGAGAGAGACAGAGAGCCAGAAACATCGATCAGCCGCCCCCTGCACATCTCCCACTGGGGATGTGCCCGCAACCCAGGCACATGCCCTTGACCGGAATCGAACCCGGGACCCTTCAGTCCACAGGCCGATGCTCTATCCACTGAGCCAAACCGGTTTCGGCTACAGGATGTATTTTCATTGTTACAAATGGAACATAATGAAAGCATAGTGATTAATCACAAAAAAAAATATGCAATTACATATGTGTTTTCCGGTCATCTTACGCGACCCCTGTGAAAGGGTCGTACAACCCCCCAAAGGGGTAGTGACCCACAGGTTGGGAACCGCTGGACTAGAGGCCCGGTGCATGAAATTTGTGCATGGGTAGGGTCCCTTGGCCTGGCCAGTGATCAGGGCCAAACTGCGGGGTGACCGATGGGGCAATCGGTGGGGAGGCCTCAAGTGGCACCTACCTTGGCTAGCCTGGGGCCTGCAGGCTGGGAGCAGCTCCTGCATTGAGTGTCTGTCCCCTAGTGGTCAGTGCGTGTCATAGCGACCAGTTGTTCCACTGTTCGGTCAATTTGCATATTAGGCTTTCATTATATAGGAAATACATTTTTATTGACTTCAGAAAGGAAGGGAGAGAGAGAGATAGAAACATCCATGATGAGAGAGAATCACTGGACAGCTGCCTCCTGCACGCCCCACACTGGGGATGGAGCCCACAACCCAGGCATGTGCCCTGACCGGAAATTGGACCCTGACCTTCGGGGTCATGGTTCACCCAATGCTCAACCACTGGGCCACACCGGCCGGGCTAAGGCACAGTTTCAAAAGAGCACGGCTTTTTATAGCCTCTGTTAATGGGAAACTACTTCCCATTAGGCTCCTCAATGGTTTGCTCATCCTATATAATAAAGAGGTGATATGCAAATTGACCCTCACACCCTCGTGTCACAAGATAGCTGCCCCCTGTCATCATAAGATGGCCAGCAGGGGAGGGCAGTTCAGGGCGACCAGGCCTGCAGGGAAGAGCAGTTGTGGGTGATTGGTCTGGCAGGGGAGCAGTTTTGTGTCAATCAGACTGACAGGGGATTAGTTAGGGGGCGATAAGGCCGACAGGGGCGTGGCTAGGGGCGATCAGGCAGGCAGGCAGGTGATTGGTTAGGAGCCAGCAGTCCCGGATTGTGAGAGGGATGTCCGACTCACTGCCAGTGGGTCCCAGATTGGAGAGGGTGCAGGCTGGGCTGAGGGACACCGCCCCCCCCCCCCAGTGCATAAATTTCATGCACTGGGCCACTAGTAAAGTTTATAAAGCAGAAGAACAATGTCAAGCATCTCACTGACGATTTAAAGCAAAGCTCGCCGGCCCGTGCCAGCATTGCGATCCAAGAACATTCTCTCCATCGTTTCTTCTCTCTGCAGGAAAAAGAAGGGGGGGGGGATGAAAGATCCAGTCCATTAGGCAGAACCCACCTCGGGCCCAGATGGGACCTGTGATAACACCACTTCCAGGTGCGTAACGAGGGTGAATGGAGGAGCCTGAGATGCAGGGGGAGGGGAGTGGGCGTCCCCTCGCCATCATGGATCCCAGACCAGGGCCACGCTCAGGCCTGGCTGCGAGAAGCACCGCCCACCACGCCCGTGAGGGGGGGTCGTGGCGCTTCATCAGCCTGGGCTGTCCCCGCACAGAAGAGGGGAACGAGACGAGCCCTCCAGCCCGGCCGGCGGGGCTCAGGGGTTGAGCATCGACCTATGACCCAGGAGGTCACAGCTCAGTTCCCGGTCGGGGCACATGCCCGGGATACGGGCTCCATCCCCAGTGTGGGGCGTGCCGGAGGCAGCTGATCAGTGATTCTCTCTCATCATGGATGTCTCTCTGTCTCTGTCTCTCTCCAACTCTGAAATCAATAAAAATATATTTAAAAATATGAGAGAGAGAAACATCAATCGGCTGCTTTCTGCTCGTCTCCTACTGGGGATCGAGCCCACAACCCGGGCATGTCCCCTGACCGGGACTCAAACCAGCAACTTCTCAGTGCTCGGTTGATTCTCAGTCCACTGAGCCACACGGGCCAGGTCACCCCAGGTAATTTTTATCAAGCCCCAGATTGCCACATCGTGAATTATAAATTTTTAAAAATATATATATATTTGTAGATTTCAGAAAGGAATTTAGAGAGAGAGAGAGATAGAAACATCAATAATGAGAGAGAATCACTGGTTGGCTGCCTCCTGCACGCCCCCTACTGGGGATCGAGCCCGCAGCCCGGGCGTGTGCCCTTGACCGGAATCGAACCCAGTACCCCTTAGCCTGCAGGCCAGCACTCTATCCACTGAGCCCCACCGTCCAGGGCATAAATTTAAAGAAGAGAGAACAAAGTATATATGATATTTTTTAATCAGCTCATTTATTTGATGTGTGTGTGATTTTTTTAACGGAAATTCTTTTTTTTTTTTGAAGAATTGAATTCTTTTTTTTAAAAAAAAAAAAATATGGAACGCTTCACGAATTTGAGTGTCATCCTTGCGCAGGGGCCATGCTAATCTTCTCTGTATCGTATCGTTCCAATTTTAGTATATGTGCTGCCGAAGCGAGCACGAAGAATTGAATTCTTTATTTGTGATATTCATAGACGTTGCTATTCTATATTTCTATTCAGGAAGGTAATTTTCTCCTATATCGTTGTTTTGTTTTTTTATGAACAACAACTTGAAATCTATTGCATGAAAGGGCTACAAGTACACACTTGTTAACCAAGCAGAATACAGATATTTTGCTTTACAACTTACACTTATCATTCCAGGACACGTAGCTGGTTGGTTAGCTGTCATAGCAATTCGGGGCCATTGCCCAAGCTCTGCAGAGAAGATTACATGAGATGTGGACTCGTAGCTACATTCCTGTAAAGCCCACCTTAGTTGCAAGTAAATGTGTCACCAAGTCTGCACAGATTTTTGATGGCAAACGTCTAAATCTGATGCAATTGTCCTAAACTCAAGTTTTTAAACAAATTGTTTTGCCCATATAATGCCATCCTGCCAGTAGATGGCGCTACAAAACACTGGGGAAGGATTTCCATGAGGCCAGCAGCTATAGGAAAAAAAAAACACCGTTTAACCCTGCTCTGAAAATACAAATAATGCATTTAGAAGGTAAAATATAACCCTTGTTGTAACCATTCATTACAGACAAACCAATAAGAGGGGGGAAACTAGACCATCTGAAAATTTTTAAGCAGTTTCAGTGGTTCTCAACCTTACTGATTGAACATAATGAAAGCATAGTGATTAATCACAGAAACAATATGTAATTATAGATGTGTTTTCCGATGGTCTTAGGCGACCCCAGTGAAAGGGTCGTTCGACCCCCAAAGGGGTTGCGGCCCACAGGTGAGAACCGCTGGTTGATATGGATGAAAACACATGCTTAACACAAAATATTTTAGAACTGCACAGTGCATACTTTGAAATAAATTCTCATAGAAAGAAACAACCAATCATGTCAAGATGATAAGCAAATCCTTCAAGTACAAGAGATGGACGCACAGAAATTTTAAAAGATTTTAAAAAGCCACATCCACCATTTCAAAAGTTTTGCCTGTAAAGCAGTGGTTCTCAACCTTCCTAACGCCGCGACCCTTTCATACAGCTCCTCATGCTGTGGTGACCCCCAACCATACAATTATTCTCGTGGCTACTTCATCACTGTAATTTTGCTGCTGTTATGAATCGTCATGTAAATATCTGATATGCAGGATGTATTTTCATTGTTACAAATTGAACATCATTAAAGCATTGTGATGAATCACAAAAACAATTATAGATGTGTTGTCTTAGGCGACCCCTGCGAAAGGGTCGTTCAACCCCCAGAGGGGTCGCGACCAACAGGTTGAGAACCACTGCTGTCAAGGGATAAAATTCAACAAGTCACCAGCAGTGCAACAGAAAAAAATAAAAACCACAGGACCTTCTAAAAGTTTGTCTAAGTGCACATCCAAAGTAAGAATTAACATGAAAAATTTTCAACGAATATCCCTTAAAACTGTACGGAATGGATCCTAGAAAAAAAATGTTAGACATGTGCACAATGATTTATTAAAACTAAAACATAAAAAGGATTTTTGTACATATGCTTCCAGATTTCATGCATGGCATCCAAGTACACTTCATAGAAAACGCTGGAGCCAGGTACCAAGTCTTTACAACAAAGTAAACTAGCCCCCCACCCCAACCCCCACCCAGGTATTTTAAAAAAATTTTATTATTTTTATTTTTTTAAAAATATATTTTATTGATTTTTTTACAGAGTGGAAGGGAGAGAGATAGTTAGAGACATCGATGAGAGAGAAACATCCATCAGCTGCCTCCTGCACACTCTGTACTGGGGATGTGCCCGCAACCAAGGTACATGCCCTTGATGGGAATTGAACCTGGGACCCTTCAGTCCTCGGGCCAACGCTCTATCCACTGAGCCAAACCGGTTTCGGCTGTATGTCAGTTTTAAATATACTTAATAAAGTCTTTAAAAAAGTACTTCCAGCCGAAACCAGTTTGGCTCAGTGGATAGAGTGTCAGCCTGCGGACTGAAGGGCCCTGGGTTCGATTCCGGTGAAGGGCATGCACCTTGGTTGCGGGCACATCCCCAGTAGAAGATGTGCAGGAGGTGGCTGATCGATATTTCTCTCTCTTCGATGTTTCTAACTCTCTAACTCTCTCCCTTCCTCTCTGTAAAAAACCAATAAAATATAGTTTAAAAAATATATATAAAAGTGACATACAACAAAATGCACTGTTCTAGTATGTACTATTTGGTGAGCTTGGACATATGGATAAAGTTGTAAAAATGTCACATGTGAAAAAAACATCTATGTCACCCATGTGCAGGTTAAAGCAAAAGTAAGCTTACAGATGTGAGTATGCAAATCACAGAGTTTATTCCCTTATTTTATATAAGTCTTTTTCATTTTTAAAAGTAGTTTTATTGACATTTGAAAAGAGAAGAACGGAGAGAATGTGAAATGGAGATATGAGAAAGGCATTGAACTGCTGCCTCCTGTCCGCCACCTACAGGGCTTCCAGGTGGGCATGTGCCCTGACCTGGGCTGGAACCAGTGACCTTTCAGGGCAAGGGATGGTGCCCAAACAACTGAAGTACATCGGCCAGGGAAGAGTTTGTTCTTGTTTCATTATTTACTAACTATTGTATTAATTTCCATACCAACAACTCTAAACCTACTTTACCACACCCTGTATTTACCTCCTGCCCTTTTATAATCTCTCTTTCTGCCTTCCCCAGCTCTAAATGCAGTCATTCATTTTCCTTACTTTAAAAGATTAGTTCATATTTTTCAAAATGTTCTAAACACTATAATTTGTGTATACTTGAACAAATATTGGACTCTTTCATGCTACAGAGTTGTTTTGAGATTCAACACTAATGCTTATGTGAGAAGCTTATTATTTTTTATTGCTGAGTAGTATTGTGTTCAGGGAATAACCACTTTATTGATCTATGGTTTATGTTATTTCTAGGTTTGGGGCATTATAAATAAATTTGGGGGGAACTTGGGTTATGTTCTTCATACATATATGTTCTACTTATCTAACTGTTGTACTGTAGGTGAGGTTTTACTTTTTAAGACATGCAGAACTGTGATCTAAAATGGACATTCTCTTTGGCTTTCCAGACACCCACAAGAATGAAAATTCTAGTTTTTCTTTATCCATGTGAGCTCATGCAATATATAATATTTTTAAATTGCCAGCATGAAAATCATAATAGTGTTAACTTGTTTTGTTTCAAAATCCATCCCCCTAAAAAAATTTTATGCTGAGCATTTCTTTATGCATTTATTTGCATTGTCTTTATCTCTTTTGTTGAAAAGTCTGGTCAGAAACTTTTGCCAATTTTTAAAATGGATTTATGACTTAAAAAATAGGCAGAACGTTCAGCATCTAAGACATCTACATTCTTTCATCATCCCCGGCTTAAATGAATGTTCCCTCAAAATCTCCTGAACGCATGTTGTGAAATCTTTTCTGCATGAAGTCAAGAACACAAGCACCACAGGCCAACCTCACGCGGACGTGCTCCAGGCTGGTTTTGGCTGGGACATCTGCTATAAACACAGATCCAGGCATGACTTTGCTTACAAGACTTGGGAGACAGCGTGATGGCCCACACTCACTTTGCTGTTGATGAGTCAAATCAATCTTAACACGATTCATTTTTTAAATGTTTTTATTGAATCTTTAGAGAGAAAGGGAGAGGAAGAAACATCACCGATGAAAGAGAATCATTAATCAGCTGCCTCCTGCATTGCCCAACCTCCTAAGATGGAGCCGCCAACTTGGGCATGTGCCTCGACCTGAAATCAAACTCGTGATATATTGCTTCATGGGTACACACCCCACCACTGAGCAACACTGGCTGTGCACACTATTCTTTTGTGATTGTTGTTGACTGTGTTACAGATGTTCCCAAATTTCCCCCATACCCCTTACCTTTTTCCTCCCTCTCCCCTGCCCCCACCTCTTCTAGGCCCTCACCACATTATTGTCTATGTCCATGGGCTATGCATATATGTATATACATTATTGAATTTATTTTCATTGATTTTAGGGGGTCAAAGGGAGAGGGAGAGATCAAAACATCAATGATGACAGAGAAACACTGATTAACTGCCTCCTGCACAACTCCATCCCCACACTGGGATTGAGCCTGCAACCCATGAATGTGCCCTGACTAGGGAAAGAACCCTGAGTTCCGGTTTCATAGGTCTATGCTCAACCATTGCGACACACCAGCTGGGCTTCATTATTTAAAATTTTTAAAAATACGTGTATTTTTTTTCCTGTTGATACTATTACGAATGTCTCCAATTTCCCCCCTGTGTATATATTCTTGGTGGATCTCTTCCAGTCCTCCCCACCCTCTTTTCCTCCGAGATCTGTCAGTCTGTTGCAGTTAGCCAGGCCTCTGGGCCCCTCTACTCCCTCCCCAGGCATCTCTTACTGGGCCACATCACCTTTTTAAAAAAACATATTTTATTGATTTTATACAGAGAGGAAGGGAGAGAGAGAGTTAGAAAAATCGATGAGAGAGAAACACAGATAAGCTGAGTCCTGCACATCTCCCACAGGGAATGTGACCGCAACCAAGACACATGCCCTGGACCGGAATCGAACCCTCGACCCTTCAATCCGCAGGCCGACGCTCTATCCACTGAGCCACACCGGTTTCGGCCTTGTCACCTTTATTCACCTGAGCCATTCATTGGCTGGGATGCTAGCCCTGCCCTGAGAGGTCGAGAAAACTACATTACCCAGAAGGAACTGCACCCTTGTGGGCGGTGCTCAAGGGCATTTCCGTGTCTGCGCATCCGGTTAGGGCGGGACTTCCGCCTTCCTCCTCGCAGCGGCCATTTTAAATTTTAGTTCTTTTTTCACAGACTCCCAGGCTTCAGGGCGCTGGTCGTGAGGAGGAGGAGGCCTGGGAGCAGCGTGTCTGCCGTGCGGGGTGTGTCTGAGGCTCCTTGAGCCCAACAGCCCGAGATTGGGGTCCCCGTGCCTCCCGGACTCCTCTCTGCGCACAGCGTCCCCGCAGCCTGACCCCAGTTCACCCTCCAGCCTTGGGGACCGGCCTCTCAGGTGCCGCCGCCCAGGTCCCCGCGCTCAGAATGGTGAGTCCCTCGTGGGTGACACATGGCTGAGGGGGGAAGAGGGTGAAAGGCCGCAGGGCCGCCTTGTGAGGACGTGATGGTGCGACTGCGCAGGGAGGACTCGGGACCCGGGCCTGTTGTGGGTGTAAACTTGCAGCCGTGGGAAAACTACGGCCCGCGGGCCGGATCCGGCCGGTTTGAAATGAATAAAAACAAACAAACAAAAAAAAAGAGACCGTACCCTTTTATGTAATGATGTTTACTTTGAATTTATATTAGTTCACACAAACACTCCATCCATGCTTTTGTCCCGGCCTCCGGTCCAGTTTAAGAAGCCATTGTGGCCCTCGAGTCCAGAAGTTTGCCCGCCCCGGCCGAAGCCCTGACTCCAAAGGCCAGGACTAGGGCTTCATGACGTGGACCTGGTTTGTGGCAACCAGTGTAATGAGTGCGAGGTCCTCCAGACACAGGGTCCAGAATGTGCAAAGGCTTGGAGTGAGGAGTGAGCTGAATCAGGAACCTGCAGTCCTATTTTTTGAAGTACAACTATATTTTTATTGATTTTAGATGTAGAAAGGAAGGGAGAGGGAGAGAGAGAAACAGGGATGAGCAAGAAGCAAGGATTGGTTGCCACCTACACAACCCCTACTGTGGATCCAGGCCACGACCGAGGCATGTGACCTCACCAGTGCGTGGGTCTATGCTCAACCAACTGAGACACATCAGCCAGGACTGTAGATCACTTTAATACACGGAATCATGGTCAATTGGTCATGGTAGTAATAGCTCAGAAGTGACAGCGTGAACCTGAGGACTGGCTTTCTTTTACTTTTTTAAAAAATTTCTTTATTGATGAAGTTATTACATATGTGTCCTTATCCCCCCATTTACCCCCCACCCTCCCACTCATGCCTTCACCCCCCTATTGTCTGAGTCCATTGGTTAAGCTTCTATGCATGCATACAAGTCCTTTGGTTGATCTCTCCCCCTTAACCCCACCCTCCCCTACCTTCCCCCTGAGGTTTGATGGTCTGATCGATGCTTCCCTGTCTCTGGATCTAAACTTTTTATTTTGATGTCGTCCCATTTGTATATTTTCTTTTTAGTTTCCATTGCCCTAGGAGCTGTATCGGTGAAGATATTGCGTCGGCATAGGTCTGTTTTTGTTCCTCAGTTTATGTTGGTCATTATATTACATGAATGAGTGAGATCATGTGCTATTTATCTTTCTCTGACTGGCTTATTTCACTTTAGCACAATGCTCTCCAGTTCCATCCATGCTGTTGCAAATGGTAAGAATTCCTTCTCTTTTACCACAGCGTAGTATTCCATTGTGTAGATGTACCACAGTTTTCTAATCCACTCATCTGCTGAGGGGCACTTAGGCTGTTTCCAAATTTTAGCTATGGTGAATTGTGCTGCTATGAACAGAGGGGTGCATATATCCTTTCTGATTGGTGTTTCTAGCTTCTTGGGATATATTCCTAGAAGTGGGATCACTGGGTCAAATGGGAGTTCCATTATAGTTTTTTGGGGAGACTCCATACCGTTCTCCACAGTGGCTGCACCAGTCTGCATTCCCACCAGCAGTGCATGAGGGTTCCTTTTTCTCCGAATCCTCGCCAGCACTTGTTGTTTGTTGATTTATTGATGATAGCCATTCTGACAGGTGTGAGATGGTACCACATTGTTGTTTTGATTTGCATCTCTTGTATGATTAGTGACTTTGAGCATGTTTTCATATGTCTCTTGGCCTTCCTTCTGTCTTCTTTTGAAAAGTATCTATTTAGGTCCATTGCCCATTTTTTGGTTGGGTTGTTTATCTTCCTTTTGTTAAGTTGTATGAGTTCCCTGTTGATGTTGGAGATTAAAAACCCTTATCAGAGATAACATTGGCAGTATGTTCTCCCATGCAGTGGGCTTTCTTGTTGTTTTGTTGATGGTTTCTTTTGCTGTGCAGACACGCTTTTTTTAAAAATATATTTTATTGATTTTTCACAGAGGGGAATGGGGAGAGAGAACTAGAAACGTTGATGAGAAAGAAACATCGATCAGCTGCCTCCTGCACATCTCCCACTGGGGATGTGCCCGAAACCCAGGTACATGCCCTTGACCGGAATCGAACCTGGGACCTTTCAGTCCACAGGCCGACGCTCTATCCACTGAGCCAAACCGGCTTCGGCTGTGCAGAAGCTTTTTATTTTGATGTAGTCCCATTTGTTTATTTTCTCTTTAGTTTCCAATGCCCTAGGAGCTGTATCAGTGAAGACATTGCTTCAGCATTTGTCTGAGATTTTGCTGCCTG
Organism: Myotis yumanensis; assembly: GCF_028538775.1. NCBI lineage: Eukaryota > Metazoa > Chordata > Mammalia > Chiroptera > Vespertilionidae > Myotis > Myotis yumanensis. The sequence goes on along the minus strand of NW_027223771.1, from coordinate 11,704,057 downwards.
TGGATTCCTCTAGCAAAGTGATGGCGAACCTTTTGAACTCAGCGTGTCAGCATTTTGAAAAACCCTAACTTATCTCTGGTGCCCTGTCACATATAGAAATTTTTTGATATTTGCAACCATAGTAAAACAAAGACTTATATTTTTGATATTTATTTTATATATTTAAATGCCATTTAACAAAGAAAAATCAACCAAAAAAATGAGTTCGCGTGTCACCTCTGACACGCGTGTTATAGGTTCGCCATCACTGCTCTAGTATTTTTATGTTTTCCTGTTTTATGTTTAAGTCCTTTATCCATTTTGAGTTTATTTTTGTGTATGGTGTAAGTTGGTGGTCTAGTTTCATTTTTTTTGCATGTATCTGTCCAATTTTCCCAACACCATTTATTGAAGACACTGTCTTGACTCCATTGTATGTTCTTGCCTCCTTTGTCAAACATTAATTGAGCATAGTGGTTTGGGTTGATTTCTGGGTTCTCTATTCTATTTCATTGATCTATATGTCTGTTCTTGAGCCAGTACCAGGCTGTTTTGAGAACAGTGGCTTTGTAATACAGCTTGATATCTGGTATTGAGATCCCACCTACTTTGATCTTCTTTCTCAGGATCACTGCAGCTATTCGGAGTCTTTTTTTATTCCAGATGAGTTTTTTGAATGTTTGTTCTAGATCTGTGAAGTATGCCGTTGGTATTTTAATGGGAAAATACCCATTGAATGTATAGATTGCTTTGGGTAGTATGGACATTTTAATGATGTTGATTCTAACAATCCATGAGCAGAGTCTGTTCTTCCATCTGGTTATGTCTTCTTCTCTCTCTTTTTTCAGTTCCCTATAGATTTCCATGTATAGGTCTTTTACCTCCTTAGTTAAGTTTATTCCTAGGTATCTTAATTATTTTTGGTGCGATGGTCAACGGGATAGCTTATTTAGTCTCTTTTTCTGTAAGTTCACTGTTGGTGTATAGAAATTCCATACATTTCTTGGTGTTACATTGCCAAATTCATTTATTAAGTCTAATAATTTTTTGATGGAGTCTTTAGGATTTTCTATGTACAGTATTCTGTCATTTACAAATATGGACAGTTTTACGTCTTCTTTTCCAATTTGTATGCCTTTTACTCCTTCTTCTTGTGTGATTGCAATGGCTAGTACTTCCAGTCGAGTAGGAGTGGTGAGAGTGGGCATCCTTGTCTGGTTCCTGTTCTTAGGGAAAATAGTTTTAGTTTTTGCCCATTGAGTATGAAGTTGGCTGTGGTTTTGTTATATGTGGCTTTTATTATGTTGAGATGTGATCTTTTATTCCCACCTTGCTGAGAGTTTTTATCAAGAAGGGGTGTTAGATTTTGTCAAATGCTTTTCCTGCATTAATTGATATGACTATGTGATTTTTTTTTTTTTTTTTTTTTTTAAATATATTTTATTGATTTTTTTACAGAGAGGAAGGGAGAGAGACAGAGAGTTAGAAACATCGATGAGAGAGAAACATCGATCAGCTGCCTCCTGCACATCTCCTACTGGGGAAGTGCCCGCAACCCAGGTACATGCCCTTGACCGGAATCGAACCTGGGACCTTTCAGTCCGCAGGCCGACGCTCTATCCACTGAGCCAAACCGGTTTCGGCGACTATGTGATTTTTATGTGTCGGTTTTTTAATGTGATGTATCACGTTTATTGATTTGCGGTTGTTGTACCATCTTTGCATCCCCAGGATAAATCCTACTTGGTCATGGTGTATGATCTTTCTGATGTACTGCTGGATCCAATTTGCTAGAATTTTATTGAGGATGTTGGCATCTGTTCATGAAGTATATTGGCCTGTAGTTCTTTTCATTGTGTTGTCTTTATCTGGTTTTGGTATTAGGGTGATGCTGGCTTCATAGAATGAGCTTGAAAGTGTTCCTTCCTCTTGACTTTTTTGGAGTAGTATGAGGAACATAGGTTTTAGTTCTTCATTGAATGTTTGGTAAATCTCCCCAGTGAAGCCGTCTGGCCCCGAGCTTTTGTTTGCTGGAAGCTTTTTGATGACTGCTTCAATTTCTTGTATAGTTATTGGCCTATTGTGATTTTTAGATTCTTCCTGATTGAGTATTGGAATGTTGTATTTTTCTAGGAATATGTCCATTTCCTCTAGGTTGTCTAGTTTGTTGGAATAGAGTTGTTCATAGTATTTTTTAGCAATCCTTTGTATTTCTGTGGGGTCTGATGTAATTTTGCCTCTTTTCATTTCTGATTTTGTTTATTTGGGTCCTCTCTCTTTGCTTCTTGTTGAGTCTCTCTAGAGGTTCCTCAATCTTGTTTATCCTTTTAAAGAACCAGCTCTCGGTTTCAATCATCTTTTGAATTGTTTTTTTTGGTTTCCATGTCATTGATTTCTGCTCTGATCTTTATTATGTCCTTCCGTCTTCTCACTCTGGGCTGTTCTTGTTGCTCTTCTTCTAATTCTTTAAGTGGTAGTGTAGATGATTTACTACCATTTTTCTTGTTTTTTGAGGTAGCCTGTAGAGCTATAAACTTCCCTCTCAGGACTACTTTAATTGTTTCTCATAGATTTTGGATTGTTGTGTTTTTATTATCATTAGTTTCCGTGATTTTTTTAATTTCTTCTTTGATTTCTTTGGTAACCCAATCATTGTTTAATAGCATGCTATTCAGCTTCCAAGTGTTTGAATTTTTTGGATTGTTTTTAATGTAGTTTATTTCTAACTAGAGGCCCGGTGCACAAAAATTTGTGCACTGGGGAGGGGGGTGTCCCTCAGCCCCACTTGTGCCCTCTCTCAGTCTAGGACCCCTCAGGAGATAACGACCTGCTGGCTTAGGCCCACTCCCGGATGGCAGAGGGCAGGCCCAATCCCTATGTGCCTGCCCCGCAGCTCCTGGTCGGGCTCAGAGCAGGGCCGATTGGGGAGTTGGGGCACCGCCCCCTGTCATGCACAGATCAGGGCAGATCAGGAGATTGTGATGCCACCCTCAGTCACGCTCAGGGTAGGGCCGATTGGGGGGTTGGGGTGCCGCCCCCTGTCACACTCAAGGCAGGGTCGATGTGGAGGTTGCGGCACCACCCCCTGTCACGCACAGAGCAGGGCGGATCTGGGGGTTTGGTCGCTGCCCCCGTCACGGACAGAGCAGGCCCAATTAGGGGGTTGGGAGCTCCCCCCTGTCACGCACAGAGCAGGGCCGATCAGGGGGTTGGGAGCTACCCCTTATCACGCACAGAGCTGGGCCGATCAGGAGGTTGCGATGCCACCCTCAGTCACGCTCAGGGTAAGGCCGATTGGGGGGTTGGGGCGCCGCCCCCTTTCACACTCAAGGCAGGGTCGGTGGGGAGGTTTGGGCGCCGCCCCCTCTCACCCACAGAGCAAGGCCAATCATGGGGTTGGGACACTCCCCCCTGTCACACTCAGGGCAGGGCCGATGGGGAGGTTGTGGCTCCATCGCGTCACACACAGATCAGGGCCCATGGGGGGTTGGGGTGCCACACCCTGTCACACACAGTGCAGGGCCCATTAGGGGGTTGGGGAGCTTCCCCTTATCAGGCACAGAGCAGGGCCGATCAGGGGGTTGGGGCGCCTTCCCCTGTCACAAACAGAGCAGGGCAGATAGGGAGGTTGTGGCGCCGCCCCCTGTCACACACAGAGCCGCAGGGCGATCAGGGGGTTTGGGCACTGCCCCCTGTCACGCTGCTCCATGAGCCAAGAGGCCTTGTGGCTCCACTGATCCCACTGCTAGGAGGCCTCGCTGCTCCGCTGATCCCGGTGCTGGGAGGCCTCGTGGATCCACTGATCCCGGTGCTGGGAGGCATATTACCCTTTTACTATATAGGATAGAGGCCTGGTGCTCGGGTGGGGGCCTGCTGGTTTGCCCTGAAGGGTGTCCTGGATCAGGGTGGGGGATTCCGCTTGGGTGCCTGGCCAGCCTGGATGAGGGGATGATGGCTGTTTGCAGCTGGTCACACCCCCTTTAGTGTGGGGGTCCCCACTGGGGTGCCTGGCCAGTCTGGATGAGGGGCTGAGGGCCGTTTTCAGGCTGGCGGGTGACTGAAGCTCCCACCCTCTCTTTTTTTTCTTTTTTTTTTTTTTTTTTATTCTGGGATTTATTTACCTTCTATGGCTGTCACTGGAGCTGAGAGCCGGCTTTAGCTGTGAGACCTCGGCTGCTGAAAGCAGGTTTCTGGGCTTTGTTTGCCTTCTGTATTTGAAACTTTATTGCGACTCCAGCTCTGAGATCCCGGCTGGCTGAAAGCAGGTATCTCAGGTTTTGTTTAGCTTCTATATTTGTAGCAATGTTTCTTAGAGAGCAGCTCAGAGCCCAGCAGCAGCAGGCGGGGAAGCTTGGCTTCCGCCGTCACTGAAGCAAGCAAGCCTCCTGTTCGCGTCATTTGCCTGGCTGCCGGCTGCCATCTTGGTTGGCAGTTAATTTGCATATCGCCCTGATTAGCCAATGGGAAAGGCAGCGAAGTTATGGCTAATTACCATGTTTCTCTTTTATTAGATAGGATGTTATGCCATTGTGGTCTGAGAAGATGCTTGATATGGTTTCAATCTTCAATTTGAGGAAACTTTGCTTGTGACCCAATATGTGGTCTATTGTTTAAAATGTCCCATGTGTACTTAGAAGAACTTAAATTCCATGGCATTGGGGTGAAATGTTCTGAAGATGTCAATTAAGTCCATCTGATCTAGTGAGTCATTTAGGATTGCTGTTTCTTTGCTGATTTTTTTGTCTAGAGCATTTATCCAGTGATGTCAGTGGTATATTAAAGTCCCCTACTATGATTGTATTGTTGTCGATCTCTCCTTTGATATCTTCCAGGAGTTTTTTTTAATGTATTTGGTGCTCCTGCATTGGGTGCATATATTTTTATCAGGGTTGTCTCCTCTTGTTATATCGTTCCCATTAATATTATGAAGTGGCCATCTTTATCTCTTGTTATGTCCCTTATTTTGAGGTCTATTTTGTCAGATGTAAATATTGCTACCCTGGCTTTTTTTTTTTCATTTCTATTTTCCTGAAAGATATTTTTCCATCCCTTCACTTTCAGTCTGTGTGAATCACTTGTTCTGAGGTGTGTCTCATGTAGACAGCATATATATAGGTCATGTTCTTTTTATCCATTCAGCTGCTCAATGTCTTTTGATTGGAGCATTTAGTTCGTTTATGTTTAAAGTTACTGATAGTTATTTGTAGCCATTTTTATTTTTTGTGTCTGTGTTCTTTCTTCCCTTGTTATTTCTTCTTTTTACACCATTCCCTTTAGCATTTCTTGCATTGCTGGCTTGGTAGTGATAAATTCCCTTAGCTTTTTTTTGTATGTGAAGATCCTTATTTGCCCTTCAATTTTCAATGATAGCCTTGCTGGAGAGAGTATTCTTGGACTTAGTCCCTTTCTTTGTATCACTTTGTAAATTTCCTTCCATTCTTTTCTGGCCTGATGTGTTTCTGTTGGGAAGTCATTTGATAATCTAATGGTTTAGAGCCCTTGTACGTAACTTTCTGTTTCTCTCTTGCATCCTTTATGATTCTCTCTTTGTCCTGAACATTTGCCATGGTAATTATGATGTGTCTTGGTGTGGGTCTTTTCGGGTTCTTCTTGTTTGGGACTCTCTGTGCTTGCATGACTTTTTTCTTTTCCACATCAGGGAAGTTTTCTTTTTTTTCTAAATATATTTCATTGATTTTTTACAGACAGGAAGGGAGAGGGATAGAGAGTTAGAAAAATCGATCAGATGCCTCCTGTGCACCCCCCACTGGAGAAATACCTGCAAACAAGGTACATGTCCTTCACCGGAATAGAATCTGGGACTCTTCAGTCCACAGGCGGAAGCTCTAGCCACTGAGCCAAACTGGTCAGGGCCAGGGAAGTTTTCTGACATTATTTCTTCAAATGGGTTTTCTAACCATTGTTCCTCTTCCTGTTGTTCTGGCACCCCTGTTATTTGTATGTTGATCGTTTCATGTTGTCCCATAGCTCACTTAGGCTCTCCTCCTGTCTTTTAATTTTTTTTTTCCAATTTCAGTTCACTTTGGTTGTGTTCTGCTTCCCTGTCTTCTAATTGGCTAATTCGGTCCTCCACTTCTCCTACTCTACTGCTGAAACATTACATGATGTTTTTATTGCAGCTATGTCATTCTTTATTTCTTCTTGATTCTTACATAAGTTATTGATTTTTTTCATCCATCCTGTTATGAACTGTATGACGCTTATTCTGAATTCTTTTTCTGACATATTGCATGCCTCTGTTCTACTTAGCTGCTTATCTGGTGATGCCTCCTTTTCTTTCCTTTGGGGGTTTCTTTGTGTACCTATTTTTGATCTCACCGACAGATCTAGATATAAATTCTTGCAGGGCCTGTTCCTTGGGTGGCAGTGGCTCCTCGGGCTGCAGTTACCCATTGGGCCGTCACGGCAGCAGCTGCTTCTCAGTTGGCAGTGGCTCCTATAGTGGGTGCTGCAGTGGTGGCTCCTCTGGCGGGTGGGGGAGGGCTGCTCGCACAGCTGCTGCTCCTCAGACTGGGGTGGGCTGCTCAAGAGGCTGCTGCTTCTCGGATGGGGGCAGGCTGCGCATGCTACTGCTCCTCAGACGGTGGCGGGTTACTTACGTGGCTGTTGCTCCTTGGACAGGGGTGGACTGCTCACGTGGCTGCTACTCCTTTGATGGGGGCTGGCTGCACGTGGCTGCTGCTCCTCGGACGGGGCGAAGATTTCTTTATATATCCTGTGAAATTTAGAGGTAACTGTAATGATCCAGATATTTAAGGGTTACAGTGACAATATCTTGTTAGGAGTCCTCTTATCAGATGTCTGGGTAGACACGACTCGTTTAGCACCCAGCTGGTGGGAGGCTTCTGGCGCCCAGCAACCGATGCACACTATGGGCGAGGCCAGAGGGTAGAATGCTTGCTGGCCTAGCAATAGCCTCACATTCTGCACCAGGACTGGCTTTCATGCTGTGGCCAATGTTTATGGGAGGTGGTTGTCATAAGGACAGAAGTTGTCATGTAGAGTGTGGTGGAGAAATAATCATTTTGCAGTGGCAAATACCTTCAAAAGATGAGTGGACCTGAGATTAATTGGAGGCCGAAGAGTAATTCAAATGACAAGAGTCTAGGGTTGGTACATACACATTTTCTAAACTCTCACCAGGATGTTGTTGTGACCCTCAGTGTGGCCTGGCTGTGGGGAGTTGAAGTTCGTTTTGTGGATTAGCTTAGAGCAGTGATGGCGAACCTTTTGAGCTCGGCGTGTCAGCATTTGGAAAAACCCTAACTTAACTCTGGTTGCCGTGTCACATATAGAAATTTTTTGATGTTTGCAACCATAGTAAAACAAAGATTTTATTTTTGATATTTATTTTATAGATTTAAATGCCATTTAGCAAAGAAAAATCAACCAAAAAAATGAGTTCATGTGTCACCTCAGACATGTGTGTCATAGGTTCCCCATCACTGGCTTAGAGGCTTGAGTGAGACTCACTGGGCATGGTGCAGAGGGCCATCAGGGCTGGGACTTGAGTGAAGGTTAAGTGAGGGATGTTGGCTGTGACTAGTGAAGGGACATCAAGTGCAGCATAACAGGAGGTGGGCTATGGATATCTGAGATCTGATTGTTCTTAACACTTGGGGTTGAAGGGAAAAAAAACCGTCATGGAGAGAGGCCTCCATAGCACCACTCAAGGCTGCCACTATGAGTGTGGACTATCAGAAACTGGGCAGTACTTGATCCTGATTCAGTTTGGCAACCGTCCTCTGGACCACACATGCTGAGTAATAAGTAAAGGCCGGGAGATGAGTATGGGGGCACGAGCTGTGGAAGTGCAGGTTTGAAAGAGGTGTGGTAGATGGAGTGATGTGCACTGGAGAGGGAATGTGAATTCATGGCCACAGCACCATGACATTGACATAAGGGTGAATGAAGGAAGAGTCCATTTCTGGTGGTGCCTGGATGGAACAGTAAGGTTATTTTAGGGTAATTGCCTGTAAAGAGGGGTGTGTGGGTGCTACATTCTAGGTTAAGAGCTTAGGTGCCATTTAACTAACCACCTGCTTTTTGTTGTTGGGAGTGACACACTGGTTGATGGGAATGAGATAGCATTCATCAGTGTTACCCAGGCTTATAAATCTCCACTGGCATCGGTAAGGGTGAAGGGTAAGAGAGAAATAGATTATGGAGTTAGGGACCTATATTTTTGGAAAAGACGTGATTAGGAAATAATATATCCACACCACGACAAATTTGCACTACCTTTGCAGTTGTGCGTCTGGGAAAGAAGCTGTGTGAGAGAAGTGTTGTTCAAAGAACTATGAGCAGCAGATTGTGAAAAGTGATGGCCTCAGCACCTTAGGATTGGGGTCAAGCGGATGAGTGCTATGCCATGTTTTTGGTGTCTTAGAGGAACCATCGGAGGGACTACAATGCTAAATCCTGATAAGAAGAATATCAAATTACACTGTCTTTATGGCCTACATCCCTCACTAACCTATATTTTGACACCCACTCTATGGATAAGAGACAGTGTGGCATACATGGGAGGTCCAGAGCTCAGGTATCTTCTGTCTGCTGAACTGCCTTCATTGTTGTGGGAAGAAAAATGTCAGCAGGAAAATAAGAAGACAGTGGCTTTCATGGGATGAAGGCCTGGTATTTTCTCGGATATGAAGCGTGCAAAGAGCACATGGGTGGGGAATATGACAGACTTATAATCTTAGGAGTGAATCTGATCATGGGCTATACTGTCCCCATTATGACAGGATGTGAACTTTGAGGACGTGGCCATTGCCTTCTCTGAAGAGGAGTGGGTGATCCTGGATGATGCTCAGAGACTTCTGTACTATGATGTGATGCTGGAAGTGTTTGCCCTTGTATCATCTGTAGGTAAGACCTTCACATTCTCCCAGTGTCCTGAGGTGATGACCTCTCTTTCTTTACACCTCAGGCGTAGCTTTCTCTCTCCCACAGCCAGAACATGGCCTCTGCTAATGGCCCTCACTGTCCTGTCAAATGTGCTGTGGCTGCCAGGGATGAGCTGGATGGGGAGCCCTGAGTAAAGGACTCCAGGAACATCCCTAACACCCGTAACCTCAAAAAGTACAGGAAGTGTCAGGGAGTCAAGAGCCTAGCAGTGAGTTTAATGGGTCCCAGCTTGCACTTTCTCTTCATGGAAGGCTGACAGTGTCCACATGCATGACTTCACCTTCTGCCCTCTTTCTCTTGGTACGCGTTCTTGTGCCACATTATGGTCTTTACCTACATAAACCATGGGCTGTTTTGGTAAGGCCCCCATTCAAATGTATGTAATATTCTCTTCCCTGAATACTATAGCAAGCTGTTTAGCTCTGGCCCAGTGCAGACTACTCACTTCTTCATCAACTGTTCATCTGCATTGGTGCCTCTGCAGTAATCTGCAACGTTGACTTGTACATGTGATATGTGCATAGAAGTGCTAATTAGTCCTTGAAACCAGCTACTCCTTTATTGAATTTTCCTTGGAGTAAGACCTCAACAACTTCTTCCACAGCTCTCCCCTACCCCCCATCCCCGGTCAACAATACGTGCCGAATGCTGTTAGTTGAAGGATGGGCTGGAGATCCATATTCTCATCCATGTGGTGCTTGCCATGTTTGTGTCATATTTCTGGTGAGGCCTCCATGTTTTGTGATCTTCATTAGCGTAGAAAGTCCAAGAGCCTCTTATTAATCCTTCCTGCACATCTCTTATTTTCAGACAATTGCATGGAACCAACGTGTGATGTGTAACACACTTTTGCAATGGGACTTCCCCCTGCCACCACATTCAACATTCATTTCCTCACCATTTCTCACTTTTCAGGTTGTTGGCATAAAATGGAAGATGAGGAGGCCTCTTCTGATCAGCAAGTATGTATACAAGGCAAGTTACAGGTCAGGACCTCTAAGACAGCTCCAGTCACCCATAAGAACCATCTCTGTAAGCAGTGTTTCTCTCTGTTACAACATATTTTGCACCCGACTGGGTCACATGCAGCATACTTTGAGCAGAAAGCCTTCAGCAGCGACGCATGTGTTGGAAAATTCTGTTTCAGTGTAAACCGTCACCAGCAACAAAAGAATGAATGTGGAGAGGGGCCCTGGAAAGAAGCTATGGACGGGGCCTCTTTTGTGAGCAGGTGCAGCTTCTCCTTACCTTCGGTGCCTTCAACCAGCAGGGAGGTTGGGGAAGACTTGCAGTCCAACTCAGAGCTTCGCCAGCACCAGGCCACTCTAAACCCTGAGGAGCTACACTGTGGCAGTGAGATTTCACAGGAATTTCTCAGTGGAAAAAGTCATCACCAGTGGGATGAATGTGGAAACGCTGCCAGCCACAACCTGAAAGTTTTTCAGTGTGAGTGTGTGTGTTCTGGAGAACTGATTTATGAGTGTAACAAATGTAGGAAAGTGTTTATACAAAACTTGAACGTCATTCGACATAGAGTTCACACTGGAGAAAAGCAGTATCAGTGTAATGAATGTGGGAAGTTCTTCAGAAAAAGACCTTCACTCGTTAGACACCAGAGAGTTCACACTGGAGAGAAGACATATGTGTGCAAACATTGTGGGAAGTCTTTCAGTTACAACTCTAACCTCAAACAACACAACAGAGTTCACACAGGAGAAAAGCCGTATAAGTGCAGTGAATGTGGGATATCCTTTCGTCAGGAGACCCACCTCATGGAACACCTCAGAGTTCACACTGGACTGAAACCATATGAGTGCAGACATTGTGGGAAATCCTTCAGCTCCAAGTCTAACCTCAAACAACACAACAGAGTTCACACAGGAGAAAAGCCGTATAAGTGCAGAGAATGTGGGATGTCCTTTCATACAAGGACTCAGCTCACTAGACACCTCAGAGTTCACACCGGAGAGAAGCCGTATGAGTGTAGAGAATGTGGGATGTCTTTTCGTACAAGGGCTCAGCTCAGTGTACACCTCAGAGTTCACAGTGGGGAGAAGCCATATGAGTGCAGACATTGTGCAAAATCCTTCCGTTCCAAGTCTAACCTCAATGAACACAACAGCATTCACACAGGAGAAAGGCCATATAAGTGCAGTGAATGTGGGATGTCCTTTCGTACAAGGACTCAGCTCACTAGACACCTCAGAGTTCACACTGGAGAGAAGCCGTATGAGTGTAGAGAATGTGGGATGTCCTTTCGTACAAGGGCTCAGCTCAATGTACACCTCAGAGTTCACAGTGGGGAGAAGCCATATGAGTGTAGAGAATGTGGGAAATCTTTCCGTTATAGGTCTAACCTCAGACAACACAACAGCGTTCACACTGGAGAAAAGCCATATAAGTGCAGAGAATGTGGGATGTCCTTTCGTACAAAGGCTCAACTCACTGTACACCTCAGAGTTCACACTGGACAGAAACCATATGAGTGCAGACATTGTGGGAAATCCTTCCGTTTCAGGTCTAACCTCAGACAACACAACAGCGTTCACACAGGAGAAAAGCCATATAAGTGCAGAGAATGTGGGATGTCCTTTCGTACAAAGGCTCACCTCACTGTACACCTCAGAGTTCACACTGGAGAGAAGCCACATGAGTGTACTGAATGTGGGAAGTCTTTTAGCCGAAAAGCCTACCTTAATAAACATCTGAGAGTTCACACTGGAGAGAAGTCTTAAATGTGCAGGGAATGTTTCCTTTTATTCACTTAGAATAACAACAATGAAGGAGACTCTTTGCGACCTATTTTCCTGAATTTAAACCCCTTTTAATGGAACATACACTCTTCTAGATTCCTCATGTTTCCAGTACAGGTGAAGCTTAAACGAGGTGCATTGCACTTTGTAACATGCCCAGGTCTTCTACCCGATTGATCTGTGGCTGAAGAGATTTCCCCTCTACCACCTGGCTCACCTGAAGAGTGTGTATCAGTCCCAACCACGGCGTGCTCAGGGGAAATGTATTCTGTGTTGTCACTTGTGCTTGAGAACATTAGGAACCCTCCGCTCCTGACAGGATCTTCATTTATCTCCGAGGAGGTAATGCACCTGACCCAGGGTTCATACAGGGCACCTTCCTCAGCTAAGAAGTGCGGCCTCTGTCCGGGACATGTGGTTCTCACATTATGCTGTGATGAATTGTTTCAAATTCTGATTCACCAACCTGCAAACCGCCTTGTCCTGTTTTCTGGTTTGTGATCTTCAGTAAAGGTATTTTTTCTTTAGTACCTTTGATTTTCTTGGTTATATTCACCCCCAGGGATGAGTTTCAAGCACTATTGTGGTCTACGTTGTATAATTTACAGATATTGTGTGGATCCCAACGTTTCCTTGCTTTAGGAGGGACTGCATAGTGCCAGGAAATCACTCTTTCACCAATATTGGCTTTTAGTGCATTGCTGCCCACGGCCTTGAAATAAAGACTGCGTGACTTTGTGGTTCTTGTTTGCAGGTTTGATCCTGGCCCCTATGGAGCTTTGTAGGAGGCATCTAATTTTTCCTCCTCTCTCACATTGATGTCTCTCCCAGTCTTTTCCTTCCTCTCCCCCTTCCCTTGCACTCTGTCTGAAAATCAATGGAAAAATATCCTCAGGTGAGGGTTACCAAAAAATCCAAACATTCACCCTGGTGCCTTGAGATGGGGCCTCTGCCGGCACCACCCACCTTTGCTCACTCCTGCCTTTTCTTGGGATGTTCCCACTGCAGGTGGGCTCACTGTGCCCTTCCCAGTGTTTGGCAGAGAGGCAAGGCCCTGGGAGGGATTGGGGTTCTGTGTGTGCCTGAAATGCACTGGCCAGGGCTCTTCTGTCTCCATCCAGAGGTCTCTCCAGCCTGCTCCTCCCCACCCGCCAGGCACCTGGCCTGCTGCAAATGAACCTACTTTTGTATCTGGGAGAAGCCCCCTGATGCTATGGGCCCTGAAATCAGTTCACCTTTAAAAAATCCTGCCTCCCGCCAACCCATTCACACCCCTGAGACCCACTGGTGTTTACGTCTCTCTTTTTTTTTTCATTTTAGGGATTATTTTGCACTTTATTAAAAATACGGCACACCTCTCCCCTACCCCTTCACCCAGCCGTCCTGGAGGTAGCGTGTATTCTCCAGGATATGGTTTTGTTTATTTTCAATGGTGGGAACATTCTGTAATACAAGCATTTCCAGAAGGAGAGGATTGGTCTCAATATAATTCCACATTTGGAGGATGATTTGTGGTTGGTGTGCCCCCGGCCCTAAGTTTTGCCTGTGCATGGAAGACCTGAAATGAGGGCATAGTACCTGGATTCTGGGGAATAGTGTGCTGCTGGGGGGTGCAAAATTAACACAAACAATCCAATTAAAAAATGGACAAATGACCTAAATGGACATTTGTGCAAAGTGGACATACAGAAAGCGAAGAGATCAATCAAAAAATGCTCAGAGTCACTAATCATCTGAGAGATGCAAATAAAAATGAAAATGAGGTATCGTGTCACACCTGTCAGAATGGCTACCATCAACAAATCAAACAAAAAGTGCCGGTGAGGGAGTGAAGAAAAGGGAACCCTTGTACACTGCTGGTGGGAATCCAGACTGGTGTAGCTGCTGTGGAAAAAAGTATGGAGTTTCCTCAAAATACTAAAAATGGAACTTCCATTTGACCCAGTAATCCCACTTCTAGGAAAGTATTCCCAAAAATCAACAACACCAATCAGGAAGAATATATGCATCCCTATATTCATAGCAACATAATTTTCAACATCTAAGATTTGGAAACAGCCCAAATGCTGAGTGGATTAGAAAACTGGTACATCTACACAACAAAATACTACGCTACTATGAAAAAGAATGCTTACCATTGGCAACAGCTTGGATAGATCTGCAGAGCATTATGCTAAGTGATATAAACCAGCTGGAGAAAGATAAGGTATCACTTGATTTCACTGAAGGTGGACTCTATCTAATGAACAGCATAAACTGATGAACAAAAATAGACCCAGAGATATAGAAGCATTGAACAGACTATCAAACCTCAGAGGGAAGGCCGGGGTGGGGGGTGGGGGCAAAGAGATCAATAAATGAACTCATAGGCGTATATTCATAACACATGGACACAGACAAAAGGGTAGTGAGGGCCTGGTTGGCGGGGGTGGGGGCAGGAGCAGGCTGGAAGAGGTTGATGGGGGAAAAGGTGGACCTATGCAATACTTTCAACAATAAAGATTTAAAAATCATAAAATCTAAACTAATAAAAGGGTAATATGCTAATTAGACCGTATGTCTTCTGGACATCCTTCTGGACAAAGCCACAGTGTCAGGGGCTGAGGCAGAAGCAGTTAGGAGCCATCAGGCAGGCAGGGGAGCTAGGGAGCAATCAGGCTGGAGGGGCGCAGCTAGAGGGCAATCAGGCCAGCAGGGGAGCAGTTAGGAGGTGATCAGGTCAGCAGGCAGAGTTGGTTAGGGGCAATCAGGGAGCCAGGGGAGGCCAGTTAGGGGCAATCAGGCAGCCAGGTGAGGGCAGTTAGGGGCGATCAGGGAGCAGGGTCTAAGGGGGATGCATTTGAACTTAAAGGGTTAGAGGGTGTTAATATGCTAGCTTTTCTCCAATGTCGTATAGGTGATCTTCGAATTTAATTTAAAAAAATTGTTTTGATATAACAGATAGTCCTTAGGTTACGTCGGACTCGGCCTACATTGTTTCGTGGTTACATTGCCATCTCCCATTTATTTATAAATATAAAAAAGTTCCATCATTTAGACGTATGTACATATGTGCTTTATGGTTGTTTTTTATTTATTCACCACAAGTAAAGGTCAGGAATTGTTATCTTTTTAAAATATATATATATTTCAATAAAATATATATTTTGTTGATTTTTTACAGAGAGGAAGGGAGAGGGATAGAGAGTTAGAAACATCGATGAGATGGAACCATTGACCAGCTGCCTCCTGCACACCCTACTGGGGATGTGCCCTCAACCAAGGTACATGCCCTTGACCAGAATTGAACCTGGGACCTTTCAGTCCACAGGCCAATGCTCCATCCACTGAGCCATACCGGTTTGGCAGGAATTGTTATCGTCTAATTTTTTTCCTTACTGTTTCACTTCATTACTGCTGTGTATGCACTCCATGTGAGTGACATAGGTGCTTATGTCGGAGGGTTCGTACTTACTGCGAAAGTCGCATTATGTCGGCCATAGGAACGGATCTCAGACATAACCAGAGGAGCTACTGTAGTACCACTAGTCTACAATTTAATATACAATGAATAGAAGAAATCAAACCACCAAGAAAACATTTTTAAAGAATGGTCCCTGTGGTTGAGCATTGACCTATGTGCCACAAGGTCACAGTTCAATACCCGGTCAGGGCACTTGCCTGGGTTGCGGGCTCAATCCCCAGTGGGGAGCATGCAGGAGGCTACCCATCCCTGATTCTCTCATCATTGATGTTTCTATCTTTCTCTCCATCTCCCTTCCTCTCTGAAATCAAAGTCAATAAAAATATATTTAAACTAGAGGCCTGGTGTATGACATTCATGCACTGGAGCAGGGGGCAAGGGTCCCTCAGCCCAGCTTGTGCCCTCTCGCAGTCGGGACCCCTTGGGGGATGTCCGCCTGCTGGCTTAGGCCCTTTCTCTGTGGGAAGTGGGCCTAAGCCTCGGAGTCTGGGCCTAAGCCAGCAGTCAGACATCCACCAAGGGGTCCATAGCACTGCTATGGAGGCAGGAGAGGCTCCCTCCACTGCCGCTGCTCTTGCCAGCTGTGAGCACAGCCTATGGCAAAGAACTGACCACCAGGGTGCAGCTCCTACATTAAGCGTCTACCCCCTGGTGGTCAGTGCAGGTCATAGCGATCGGTCATTCCGCTGAGTGGTCGATTTGCATATTAGGGTTTTATTATATAGGGTAATAATAAAAGTAAAATCCTATATAATCAAAGCCTAATATGTTAATTTTTCCTGGTCGTCCAATCGGCCATTCAACCAATCAAATATGCTAATGATAGGCTAAGGCCACTCAACCGCTTGCTATTACTTGCACTGAACACCAGGGGGCAGATGCTCCGACCGGTAGGTTAGCTTGCTGCTGGGGTCCGGCTGATCAGGACTGATAGAGATGGGGCAGACACGCTCTGGAGCCCTCCTGCGGTCCCTCCCCAGCTTCCCAACCTCCCGCAGTCCTCCCCAGCCACGATCATACACCAGTGGGGTCCCTCGGCCTGACCTGTGCCCTCTCACAATTTGGGCTGAGGGATCCCCCTCCCCCGAGTACATAAATGTCATGCACTGGGTCTCTAGTCTTAAATAAATAAATATATAAGTAATCACCCCTGCCCAAAGGGTAGAGAGTCAGATTGGTTTAGGGCAGTGGTTTGCAAACCGTGGCTTGCGAGCCACATGCGGCTCTTTGGCCCCTTGAGTGTGGCTCTTCCACAAAATACCACGTGCGGGCGTGCATGTACAGTGCGAAGTTGACTTAAAACTTCAAATAAAGTTTATTAAATTAGTTTTAGGGAAGGTTGTGGAGTGAAAGAAGATGGAGTGTCAAGGATTGAGAAAGGTATGTTGAGATGGTTTGGACATAGAGAGAGGATGAAAGAAAGGAGATAGAGAAATAAGGATACAAGACGAGTGTGGATGGGAGAGTTGGAAGGGGTCGACACAGCGAACGTACCTCAATCAGATTGAGGACGTTTTTAGCAAAGGCCAGCTTAGGAGCACCCTCATTAAGTGAATAACAATGTACCTACCTATATAGTTTAAGTTTAAAAAATTTGGCTCTCAAAAGAAATTTCAGTCGTCGTCCTGTTGATATTTGGCTCTGTTGACTAATGAGTTTGCCGGCCACTGGTTTAGGGGGAAGTTTCTTCAAACCTGGGCTATTTAAACAACTCTTGGACATGGAGAAAAAAGACAGACGGGCTGGATCCCAGCAGCGCTGCCCAGGACAAGGGGGGCTGTGCCCCAGTCCTGACCCAGCTGCCCTTGAGGGGAGAGGGTGGCTACTCACCCAGTCAGGCCCACAGCACTCAGCCAAGCCGTATTGACTCACCCTCGGGGTAGCTGCCTTCATCCCCTCGGCTCCATTGATCCATTTTCTCCCATCTCAGAGGAAGAAAGCTCCTGTCCACCCCTCTAAGGGAACATGGGGACACTGAGGAATGGGGAGGGGGCGTTCCCAGCCCAATCCTCACTGTGATGAAGTTAGGGATAAAGGAGCTGGGAGCTAATGGCAAAGGAGGGGCTGGGTGACTTCTGTCCTGGAGAAAACAGGACGCCAGGGGTGGGCGCTCTATCCACTGAGCCACACCAACCAGGCCTGGGGATAGATGCTCTCAATGCAGGTGACAGTGGGCTCAGCGCTCCAGGGAGGCGAGCGCGACATGGATCAGACAATGACGCAGTAACCGGGGAGTGGGGAGACCAGGGGGGCCCTTGGCCATCCCAATGGATATGCTGAGGACCCAGAAAGAGGAGTTTTGTTTGAGGTGGAGGCTGGAGGGGGAGTGTTTCTTTGTGGAGTGGGTGGTAGGTCTTGGGAGCCCTCAGGGCCTTTGGAGGGCAGATACCTCGAAGATGCTGACCTGCTGGGCTCGGCTTGGACACGGGGTTCAGCCAGGTTGCTCTAGGCCCCTCCGCGGTTCCGGTCCCTGTGCGAAATGACACTGTCAGCGACACAGCGAGGGCGCTGGGCCTCCCGTCTGGTGCCTTATCCGGGGACTGAGTGGGCTGTGGATGGCTCCTTGGAGATAGTTGTTCTTCTTTTTTTGTTTCTTAATCCTCAACTGAGGATGTTTTTCCATTGGTTTTTAGAGAGAGTGGAAGGGAGGGGAGGAAACAGAGAGAAACATGGGTGTCAGAGAATCATATTGATTGGTTGTCCCCGCGCACACCCGGACTGGGGCAGGGGGAACCTGCAACCAGGTGCATGCCCTTCACCGGAATCGAACCCCGGACCCTTCAGTCCGCGGGCCAGCGCTCCATCCACTGAGACACACCAGCGAGGAGTTGGTTGCTCTCAATGCAGGTGACACTGGGCTCAGCCTCCAGGGATGCGAGCGCGATATTGACCAGACAATGACGCATAACCCGGACTCCAGGCAGATGGCGCCCAGAGCACCGCCTGGGGACAGAAGGAACCACCCCGCAGCCCATGGGCCTCTTCCTCCCACGGCGGGTCCCTGGGTCTGTTCGCTCCCCCTTAGGCGCCCCTCGGAGCGTCCCTTACCCAAATGCGCCAGAGGGGGGCGCTGCTGCCTGTGAGGGAAACCAGGTGAAGTCCCAGAAGGGCGGGTGAGTGGGGCCCGGCTCCCCACACACGGGCATCACAAAGCGGGCGCATCTCAGCTGCGCGCAACCAAAAGCGCAGTGTGGCCCCACGCCCCGCTCCTCCGGATGCAGCTTCCTAGGGGGCGTCTTCCCCGCGGCAGAGCGTCCTTCGCGTCTCCAGGCAACGATGGTGCGGGGGGGGGGGGGGCGCGCCAGCGGCCTCATTTGCATACGCCGCGGCTCGGCCAATGGGCGGCGCGGGGGCTTTGGAACGCGGTCTTGCCAACCAACCGCGTGCGGGTGCGGGAGTGACCGCGGCCCTGGAGGCGGGCCCGGCGGAGCCCAGCGTCGGGGTAGGGGTGGGGGGTGGGGGGACCAGCCTGGGGCCGGTTCCCACGGGGGCGCGTGTCCGAGGGGCCCGGCCCAGCATAGAGACCACGCTGTTTTGGGGCGCTGGCCGCGATGTCGGTGGGGAGGCTGAAGAAGCCGTTCCTCAGAGCCAGCCAGGTGGGGGCGCGGGAAAGTGGGGGGGCCGGGTCCCCGACGCTCCGGGGCCTCTGGGGCTCCAGATCTGCCCGCCCACAAGTGCGCGGGGGTGAAGTGAGGGTCTGGGGGCTGAGGACTTGGCGGATCGCAGGATCTCCGAGCGGAGAGGGGGGCGACCGGGGACCCCGCTCGTGCCTCTCCCCTCTTCCCACGCGCTGGAAGGAGGACGCAGGGAGTGCGGGGTCCCCGCGGGCATATGCGGGCCGAGACCCTGAGTCCTGTCCCCCATGGGCCAGGGGCTCCCCGCGGGTGCACCCAGTGATGGACCCGCTGGACCGCGCCTCCCTCCAGCCCAGGGTTCCCCACCGCTGTCCTTCCTCCCCCTTCGTCTCTCCAGGTCGCCCCGGTCTGGCCCCCAGGTGGAGGGACACCTAGATGGGCGAGTCAATGGTGTTAGACACTCCCCCCCCCATCCCCCACGCACGCCCAGAGTATCGCAGACAACACTGCGGGGGCCATCCTGGAGGCCTTCCTGGAGGAGGAGGCGATGTCTTGGGAGAATGAAGTAGGAGGAGCAATTGGAGGTTGGGGGCTGGGAGAAAAGGAGGAAGGGCCTTCTGTGCTGAGGAAACAGGAAAACTGGCCTGGAGGTGTGAGACCCCTGTGTGGGCCTTGGTGTGTGGAGGCGTTGGGGTGTGTGTGGATGGTGTGTGTGGGGGGGCGTTGGTGTGTGTGTGGGCATTGGGGTGTGTGGATATTGGTGTGTGTGGACATTGGTGTGTGTGGGCGTTGGTGTCTGTGTGGATGATGTGTGTAGATGGTGTCTGTGGATGGTGTCTGTGTGGATGGTGTGTGGGTGTTGGTGTGTGTGGATGTGTGTGTGTGTGGATGGCGTGTGTGTGTGGAAGTTGTGTGTGGGCGTTGGTGTGTGTGGATGGTGTGTGTGTGTGGGCGTTGATGTGTTTGGATGGTGTGTGTGGGCGTTGGTGTGTGTGTGTGTGGATGGTGTGTGTGGACATTGGTGTGTGTGTGTGTGGATGGTGTGTGTGGACATTGGTGTGTGTGTGTGTGGATGGAGTGTGTGGACGTTGGTGTGTGTGTGGATGGTGTGTGTGGATGGTGTGTGTGGACGTTGGTGTGTGTGTGTGTGGATGGTGTGTGTGTGGACGTTGGTGTGTGTGTGGACGTTGGTGTGTGTGTGTGTTTGTGTGTGGACGTTGGTGTGTGTGGATGTTGTGTGTGGGCGTTGGTGTGTGTGTGTGTGTGTGGACGTTGGTGTGTGTGGATGGTGTGTGTGGGCGTTGGTGTGAGTGTGTGTGTGGACGTTGGTGTGTGTGTGTGTGGATGGTGTGTGTGTGGACGTTGGTGTGTGTGTGTGTGTGTGGGCGTTGGTGTGTGTGTGTGTGTGTGTGGACGTTGGTGTGTGTGGACGTTGGTGTGTGTGGATGGTGTGTGTGGACGTTGGTGTGTGTGTGTGTGGCGGGTGTGTGTGTGGATGGTGTGTGTGTGGACGTTGGTGTGTGTGGATGGTGTGTGTGGGCGTTGGTGTGTGTGGATGGTGTGTGTGCACATTGGTGTGTGTGTGTGTGTGTGGACGTTGGTGTGTGTGGATGGTGTGTGTGGGCATTGGTGTGTGTGTGTGTGTGTGTGTGTGCGTTGGTGTGTGTGGGCGTTGGTGTGTGTGTGTGTGTGGACGGTGTGTGTGGATGGTGTGTGTGGGCGTTGGTGTGTGTGGACGTTGGTGTGTGTGTGTGTGTGTGGATGGTGTGTGTGTGGATGGTGTGTGTGTGTGGACGTTGGTGTGTGTGGACGGTGTGTGTGGACGGTGTGTGTGTGGATGGTGTGTGTGGACGTTGGTGTGTGTGTGTGTACATTGGTGTGTGTGTGTGTGTGTGTGGACGTTGGTGTGTGTGTGTGTGTGTGTGGATGTTGGTGTGTGTGGACGTTGGTGTGTGTGTGTGTGTGTGTGTGTGGATGGTGTGTGTGTGGACGTTGGTGTGTGTGTGTGTGTGGATGGTGTGTGTGGACGTTGGTGTGTGTGGACATTGGTGTGTGTGTGTGTGTGTGTGTGTGGATGGTGTGTGTGTGTACGTGTACATACGTTGGTGTGTGTGGATGGTGTGTGTGTGGATGGTGTGTGTGGATGGTGTGTGTGGGCGTTGGTGTGTGTGGAGAAGCCAGTTTGTCTTCCAATCCTGCAGCCTCTTCCGGCCACGGCAGGGCTCTCCCTGTAAAACCTGTGGGATCCCTGCTCCCCTGGACCTGCACTCCGGCTCCCCCTCCCCACCGCCCCCCAATGTTGCTGGAACCAGGTGAGGGCCAGCCTTTGGAATACACATTCCTGAGGTCTCACCCTGCACCCCCCACACATTGGCTCCTGAAAAGCTGCTGGGATGAGCGGGTTCTCTTCTTGTTGCCTCAGTCCCAGGCCCGGGCTCTCTCTGCCCTCCATCTCTCCCCTTCCCTGGATGCTGCCTGGGCGATGTCGGGTTCGGGCTGGGAGCCCTGGGGGACGGGGTGCCCTGGGAGAGAGTCCTCCAGGAGGGTCAGGTGGCGGGGGATGGATGGTGGACGCCCCGCTGACCCTGGGCGCTCTGAGGGGTCCCTGGGGGCAGGTGCTTCTCCTGTTTCTACTGGAGCCCCTCCCATGTGCTGTCACGCACAGGAGGAGCACAGTAAACATCTGTTGAGCGAGTGGCATTGTGCACCCTGCTATGTCCTCAGGTACGGTTACTCCTGCCAGTAATTTTCTTAAAGGACGGAGTCCAAAAGCAATGCAACAGGCCTGGCCAGTGTGGCTCAGTGAATGAGCGTCGACCGTTGAGCCAGGAGGTCAGGGTTCGATTCCCGGTCAGGACACATGCCCGGTTGGGGGCTCCATCCCCAGAGTGGGGTGTGCAGGAGGCAGCCGATCCATGGTTCTCTCTCATCGTTGATGTTTCTCTCTCTCTCCCTCTCCCTTCCTCTCTGAAGCCAGCAAAAATACATTTAAAAAACAGCAAACAGCCCTAACCGGTGTCGCTCAGTGGATAGAGCGTTGGCCTGCAGACTGAAGGGTCCCAGGTTCAATTCCCGTCAAGTGCATGGACCTTGGTTGCGGGCACCTCCCCAGTAGGGAGTGTGCAGGAGGCAGCTGATCGATGTTTCTCTCCCATCGATGTTTCTAACTCTCTTGAAATCTATTGCATGAAAGGGCTACAAGTGCACATTTGCTAACCAAGCAGAATACAGGTTTGTTGCTTTACAACTTACACTTAAGATACCAGGACACGCAGCTGGTTCATTAGTTGTCATAGCAATTCGGGGCCATTACCCAAGCTGTGCAGAGAAGTTTACATGAGATTTGGACTCGTAGCTACATTCCTGTAAAGCCCACCTTAGTTGCAAGTAAATGTGTCACCAAGTCTGCACAGATTTTTGATGGCAAAACGTCTCAATCTGATGCAATTGTCCTAAACTCAAGTTTTTAAACTAATTGTTTTGCCCATATAATGCCATCCTGCCAGTAGATGGCGCTACAAAACACTGGGGAAGGATTTCCATGAGGCCAGCAGCTATAGGAAAAAAAAAACACCGTTTAACCCTGCTCTGAAAATACAAATAATGCATTTAGAAGGTAAAATATAAACCCTTGTTGTAACCATTCATTACAGATAAACCAATAAGAGGGGGGAAACTAGACCATCTGAAAATTTTTAAACAGTTTCAGTGGTTCTCAACCTTCCTAACTGAACATAATGAGAGCATAGTGATTTATCACAGAAACAATATGTGATTATAGATGTGTTTTCCGATGGTCTTAGGCGACCCCTGTGAAAGGGTCGCGACCCACAGGTGAGAACCGCTGGTTTATATGGATGAAAACACATGCTTAACACAAAATACTTTAGAACTGCACAGTGCATACTTTGAAATAAATTCTCACAGAAAGAAACAACCAATCATGTCAAGATGATAAGCAAATCCTTCAAGTACAAGAGATGGACGCACAGGAATTTTAAAAGATTTTAAAAAGCCACATCCACCATTTCAAAAGTTTTGCCTGTAAAGCAGTGGTTCTCAACCTTCCTAACGCCGCGACCCTTTCATACAGCTCCTCATGCTGCGGTGACCCCCAACCATACAATTATTCTCGTGGCTACTTCATCACTGTCATGTTGCTGCTGTGATGAATCGTCATGTAAATATCTGATATGCAGGATGTATTTTCATTGTTACAAATTGAACATCATTAAAGCATCGTGATTCATCACAAAAACAATATGTCATTATAGATGTGTTGTCTTAGGCGACCCCTGTGAAAGGGTCGTTCAACCCCCATAGGGGTCGTGTCCCACAGGTTGAGAACCGCTGCTGTAAAGGGATAAAATTCAGCACGTCACCAGCAGGGCAACAGAAAAAAATAAAAACCACAGGACCTTCTAAAAGTTTGTCTAAGTGCACATCCAAAGTAAGAATTAACACGAAAAATTTTCAACGAATATCCCTTAAAACTGTACGGAATGGATCCTAGAAAAAAAATGTTAGACATGTGCACAATGATTTATTAAAACTAAAACGTAAAAAGGATTTTTGTACATATGCTTCCAGATTTCAGGCATGGCATCCAAGTACACTTCATAGAAAATGCTGGAGCCAGGTACCAAGTCTTTACAACAAAGTAAACTAGCCCCCCACCCCAACCCCCACCCAGGTATTTTTTTAAAATTTTATTATTTTTATTTTTTTAAAAATATATTTTATTGACTTTTTACAGAGAGGAAGGGAGAGGAATAGAGAGTTAGAAACATCAATGAGAGAGAAACATCCATCAGCTGCCTCCTGCACACCCCCTACTGGGGATGTGCCCGCAACCAAGGTACATGCCCTTGACCGGAATCGAACCTGGGACCCTTCAGTCCTCGGGGCCGACGCTCTACCCGGTGAGCCAAACCAGTCAGGGCCCCCACCAAGGTTTTGCTACAGAATCAGCAAGTTCACTCCCTCCCCCCCAAAAAAACACAAATTAAAACAAGACATTTTGCTAGCATAAAAACGACCAAGGTCCAAGTAATAATAAAAAAAATGAGAGTCCGCCCTGACCAGTTTGGCTCAGTGGATAGAGCGTCGGCCTGGGGACTGAAGGGTCCCAGGTTCGATTCCGGCCAAGGGCATGGACCTTGGTTGTGGGCACATCCCCAGTGGGGGGTGTGCAGGAGGCAGCTGATCGATGTTTCTCTCTCATCGATGTTTCTAACTCTCTATCCCTCTCCCTTCCTCTCTGTAAAAAGCCAATAAAATATATATTTTTAAAATTAGAGCCCATCAATAACTAACACAAAAATGTGTACGTGGGCAGAGTCCGTCTTCGGAGGGAGAGAGGAGAGGTGGCAGGCAGGTAGGGCAACACCCCTGAGGGCCAGCAGCCTTAGAAGCAGCCCCCCCCCCCCCACAATGGGGAAGGCGGTGGGAGGGAAAGGGACTCAGGGATTGACCTGAGGGGGGTGAAAACAGCTACCCCTAAGGCAGCGGTTCTCAACCTGTGGGTCGCCTAAGACCATCCTGCATATCAGGTATTTCCATGACGGTTCATCACAGTAGCCACATGACAGTGATGACGTAGCCACGAAAATAATGTTATGGCTGGGGGTCGCCACAGCATGAGGAGCTGTATGAAAGGGTCGCGGCCTTAGGAAGGTTGAGAAGCCCTGCCATATAGGAACAAGGGCTTAGCAGTGGTCGGCAAACTGCGGCTCTCGAGCCACATGCGGCTCTTTGGACCCTTGAGTGCAGCTTTTCCAGAAAATACGGGCGCGCACGGACAGTGCGATTGAAACTTCGTGGCCCGTGCGCAGAAGTCGGTATTTTGTGGAAGAGCCACACTCAAGGGGCCAAAGAGCCGCATGTGGCTCGAGAGCCGCAGTTTGCCGACCACTGGCTTAGGGTGTTTGGCAGGTGTGGATCGGTGGTCCAATGTATAGTCCACGTAAGGTGCCTGGTCAGGCCCTCGGGTATATGGGGCTGCAGGTGCCGTCATACTCCGCCCACCAGCTGGGGGGGAAGGGAGGGTCCATCAGTCAGGGGCCTAAGTAACAGGAGCGCTTGGTCTGGGGGTTCCCCCCACCACACGGTCCCTCAGGGTCCCATATCCCTCCAAGGGGCCGCGCAGGCCCGACTCACACGTCTGCACATTGAGGCCGCCGAGGAACAGCTTACACAACCGGGAACTCTCCATCTCCAAGGCCCCCCTGCGAGCTCCGAGGTTCACTGTCTCCGTTATGGTGTCTGAGGCCTCTTCACAGATCGGGCCCAGCCTTTGCTGGAGCCGCCACCGCTGATCACCGACGGGGAAGGGAAGGAGGAAAGGGGAGGGGAGGGGAGAGATGGCGGCTAGAGGGCGAGCCGAGGGGACTGCAAGACAACCAAGGCCGCAGCTACCGCCCTGAAGTTCTTTAAGAGGGTATCTATAATAATAAAAGCGTAATATGCTAATTAGACCGGATGTCCCTCTGGACATCCTTCCGGACGACCTTCTGGAGAAGCCCGCGCTGCGGAGGAAGCCCGGATCCCGGGTGCTGGAGGGAAGCCTGGGTCCCCGGTGCCGGCAGCCGGGCCAAGGAAGGCCTCCTCTTGCACGAATTTCGTGCACCGGGCCTCTAGTCACTTCACAGAATCCCAACGCAGGGTGAATTCGTTCTAACACGGGACAGGCTGAAGTGCGGAGCAAAGGGGAGCTGCAGGCATTTCAGAGCGAGGCCGCCATCAATCTTCCCAGTGGCTCCTGTCGAGGCCTCCTCGCTCCCTATCAGCATCACAGAGACCTTTCTTAATGTCTCGGTGCCTTCAAGGGGCCTCAGAAGTGTCGTCTGGGGCCCCAGCCACGCCCCTCGTTGGAACGAAACCTCTAGGATTACGTCGAAGAGAAACGTGGATCCAGAGGTCACGTGCGGAGTCTGCAAGTTAAGAACGACCCGCACTTTGCAAATGGAGAGGAAATGGAGTGTCACCGAGCCTGGCCCAGCAGCGGCTCAGGCAGGGGGCTGCGTCTCACTTTTCTGTCGCTCTCTCTCTCTCTCTCTCTCTCTCTTTTCCGTGCAGAGCCCCCTCCCCGATGTGTATCATCAGTTCTGTCTCAGAGTCAGAGTCATTGGCAACAGAGAAACAAACAAAGACACAGGAGATCCGCTGTGTCTCCAGGTTCTGACACGTCCCAGCTGTGTGGCCTGGGGTGAGTTTCTTGACCTCTCTGGGCCAATTGCAACTCGTCCCTGAATGAGCCGATGGCACCCCCTGCATCCCAGGGCTCCCTTCCAGCTCTGAAGTCTGTGGCTACCACCTTTCTCTTTCTCTCTCTTTTTTTAAAAAAAACATATTTTTATTGATTTCAGAGAGGATGAGAGAGAGAGAAACATCAACGATGAGAGAGAATCATGGATCACCTGCCTCCTGTATGCCCCCAACTGGGGATCGAGCCCACAACCCGGGCATGTGCCCTTGACCGGAATCGAACCCAGGACCCTTCAGTCCGCAGGCCAACACTCTATCCACTGAGCCACACCGGCCAGGGCTGGAATATTCCTCTTTTATAAGTACTTAGCCTTCTTAGAAATTGGAAAAGTACAGAGGTTGACCAATCTCTAATTTATCTACATATATTTGTTATGTACAGATTAAATTTATTAAATATATATATTTAGCCCGGACAGCATGGCTCAGTTGTCACATAGTGAATTACAAATTTTTTAAAAATATATATTTTTATTGATTTTTTTACAAGGAGGAAGGGAGAGGGAAAGAGAGTTAGAAACATTGAATAGCTGCCTCCTGCACACCCACCACTGGGGACATGCCCGCAACCAAGGTCCATGCCCTTGACCGGAATCGAACCTGGGACCCTTCAGTCTACAGGCTGACGCTCTATCCTCTGAGCCAAACCAGTTAGGGCTATAATTTTTTTTAAAAAATATATATTTTTATTGATTTCAGAAAGAAGCGAGCAGGAGAGAGAGATAGAAACATCCATGATGAGAGAATCATGGATCAGCTGCCTCCAGCACGCCCCCCACTGGGGATCAGACCCTCAACTCGGGCATGTGGCCTGACCGGGAGTCGAACCCTGACCTCCTGGTTCCTAGGTCGACACTCAACCACGGAGCCACGCCGACTGGGCCGGAGGCTGTGTGTTCGAGTCCACACGACACCCGTGGTGCTGCCCAGTGGATGTGGCCTGGGCACCAATGTGGTGCCAGGTTTTGGGAATGAGAGACAGAGAAACATGTAAGAAAACAGCGCCAGGCCAGTGCCAAGGGGCTGACCCCAGACCCCCAGGCAGGAGCGCGAAGAGAGAGACGAGTCTGCAGCCAATCAGAGAACACCAGCCCGTCCAAAAGGGGCGGGGAGGTCCCTGGCAGACGCTTGTCTCCTGAGAAGCCAGCCGGCCTTTCTGATTTTTCAAGACAAGCCAGAACCATGTACTGTAGGTGCCCTCTCCTGATTACAAAATATTGGCAAGCGCCCGGACAGAGTGGCTCAGTGGTTGGACATCGACTTATGAACCAGGAGGTCACGGTCCGATTCCCCATCAGGGCACATGCCCGGTTTTCGGGCTCCATCCCCAGTGTGGGGCCTGTAGGAGGCAGCCGACCCATGATCCTCTCTCGTCCTGTATAATAAAAGCCTGATATGCTAAGTGTCTGGTCATCTGTTCAACCAATCAGAGTGTAATATGCTAATGATAGGCTAAGGCCGCTCAACTGCTCGCTATGATGTGCACTGACCATCAGGGGGCAGATGCTCCGACCGGTAGGTTAGCTTGCTGCTGGGGTCCGGGCGGTCCCTCCCCAGCGGGCCAACCTCCCACGTAACTCCCCGGCCCTGCAGGCTCCTCCCCGCCCCAGGGCCCTGGTCTGGGTGCGAACAGGAGGCAACCCATCCATTGTCATCATGAAAATTTGGAATTACTGCAACATAAGATTGAACGTTTTAATTTTTATGGATGCTCTAAATTATTCTCTAATAAGGCCCTGGCCGGTGTGGCTCAGTGAATAGAGCGTCAGCCCGCGGACTGAAGAGTCCCGGGTTCGATTCCCGGTCAAGGGCACATGCCCGGTTTGCAGGCTTGGTCCCCAGTAGGGGGCATGCAGGAGGCAGCCGGTCCATGATTCTCATCATTGATGTTTCTCTCTCCCTCTCCCTCTCCCTTCCTCTCTGACATCAATACAATATATATTAACCCTTGAACACCCCTGCGGAAGGCAGCCCGTCCTGGCCCGGCTCTCGGGGCCACCCCTGGGGACAGCGGCTTGCTTCTGTCGGAGGGAAAGGTCACGGGGTCACCCGGTGGGCGCCCGCTGACGGCTCTGTGACTGAGCTGGCCGAGGAGCCCTCCGTGGACCAGTGGCGGAAGCAGCTTAATCTTTTTTCCATGTCTACGTGTCGTTGGCCAAAAATATGCATTTACATATATTTTTTCCATTTCTCCTAATGGTGGAAAAAGCGGGATCTTGCCATTTCGAGGGAACCCGGTCCAACTCGGTCGCCTCCAATAGAACGCGGGGGCGAGCTGTGTGTTACTTTGTTACTCTGTCGATTCGGGATCGAAACCCCATCATTTCGCTTGAAATATTTCGTCAGGTCTGTTGGTTTTTTTTGTTTGTTTGTTTTTGCTTTTTTAAAAAACGCCCCTCTTCTTTTTTAAAAATATATTTGTATTGATTTCAGAGAGGAAGGGAGAGGGAGAGAGAGATAGAAACATCAATGATGAGAATCATAGATCAGCCGCCTCCTGCACGCCCCACGCTGGGGATGGAGCCCACAACCCGGGCATGTGCCCTTGGCCAGAATCGAACCCGGGACCCTTCAGTCCGCAGGCCGACGCTCTATCCACTGAGCCACACCGGCCATGGCTGTTGGTTTTCACTCAAAGGTTCTCTCCCTCCGCATCGCGGCCCCAGGACGCTGCCCGGGCGGGATGGGGCGCTCACAGGACCTGCTGGTGGCAGGCGAGGGCGCCGGTCCGGGTCGTCACCGCCTCCGCAGCTGGGAGAGCTGTCACCTGGGCCGGCCTGGGTCGGTGGCCCCAGCCTCTGCCTCGGGGTTACCAGGTCTCTGCATTTTTTCTTTAAGAAATTGATTTCAGGCCCTGACCGGTTGGCTCAGTGGATAGAGCGTTGGCCTGCAGACTGAAAGGTCCCAGGTTCGGTTCCGGTCAAGGGCATGGACCTGGGTTGCAGGCACATCCCCAGTGGGGGGTGTGCAGGAGGCGGCTGATGGACGTTTCTCTCTCATCAATGTTTCTAACTCTCTGTCCCTCTCCCTTCCTCTCTGTAAAAAATCAATAAAATATATATTTAAAAAAATTGATTTTAGTCCAACCAGCGAGACTCAGTGGCTGAGCATCGACCTATGAACCAGGAGGTCAGGGTTCCATTCCCGGTCAGGGCACAGGCCGGGGTTGTGGGCTCCATCCCCATAGGGGGGCGTGCAGGAGGCAGCCGATCCATGATTCTCTCTCATCATGGCTGTTTCTCTCTTCCTCTCTGAAATCAATAAAATATATTATTTAAAAAAAGAGTCGGAGGAAAGATCTGTCCGTAGCCCCGTGGCCTGTGGGGTACGGACTGGGCACCCCTAGCCGTGTCATAGGTCGTGAGGAGGAGACAGCGGAGGGCAGGTCACGGGCGGGGTCCGGAGCGTGGGGTCTCCTTCTGGCTTCAACACGGGCCCTGGCCCAGGTGCTGCGACCTGTGGGAGGAAGTCTCGCCTCCTTTTCAGGAAAGGGGGTTTCCAGGCAGAGCTCCCCAAGACTACCTCCCCTGTGGTTTGGGACCATGAGACCACGAGGCCACAGGTCTCCTTTGGGGCCACAGCAAACTAAACGGGGGCCGAGAGAGAGAGAGAGAGAGAGAGAGAGAGAGAGAGAGATTTTGTTCCACGTACTTATGCACTCATTGATTAATTCTTTTTAAAATATATATATTTTATTGATTTCTTACAGAGAGGAAGGGAGAGGGAGAGAGAGCTAGAAACATCGCTGAGAGAGAATCATCAATCAGCCTCCTCCTGCACACCCCCCACTGGGGATGTGCCCACAACCAAGGTACATGCCCTTGACCGGGATCGAACCTGGGACACTTCAGTCCCCAGGCCGATGCTCTATCCACTGAGCCACACCAGCCAGGGCCAGGCTGAAATTTTAAACAGCATAACCAGTCAAACAGATCAAAAAAATTTTTTTAAAATATATTTTATTGATTTTTTACAGAGAGGAAGCGAGAGGGATAGAGAGTTAAAAACATCAATGAGAGAGAAGCATTGATCAGCTGCCTCCTGCACACCTCCCACTGGGGATGTGCCCGCAACCACGCCCTTGACCGGAATCGAACCTGGGACCTTTCAGTCTGCAGGCCAACGCTCTATTCACTGAGCCACACCGGCCAGGGCCAGATCAAACTTTTCATGCAGGCCTTCTCGTCCACATTTACACATAAATGATGACTAAATGCATCCCGGTTTTTTACATTTAATTTTTCAACATGAGATTTTTTTCTTTTAATCCATGTGGGATTTGACAACTAATGAGATTATGAATTTTAACAAGTGTCAGTGGTTCTCTCGGCCCATTTTATCAAATAACCCGTTCTTCTTCCATTGATTTCAATACCTTTTTCTTTTGAGCAATTTTATTTTATTTATTTATTTTTATTTTTAAAAAATATTTTTATTGATTTCAGAGAGGAAGGGAGAGGGAGAGAGAGACAAACACACATCCATGATGAGAGAGAACCATGGATCGGCTGCCTCCTGCACGCCCCCCACTGGGGACCAGGCCGGCAACCCGCAACCCGGGCCTGTGGCCTTGACTGGATTCGAACCTGGGACCCTTCAGTCTGCAGGCTGACGCTCTATCCACTGAGCCAATCGGACCTATTGTAACATTTTGCTACTTTGTTTCGCTGATGCATTTGGGTAATTAGTGACCCTATCATTTCAAATTCTGTAAATTTAAGATAAATGTAAACACCCAGTACAGGAACTTCCTCCTCATTCCGCTTCTATCTCACACAATTTCCTCCAGTTCAACCGGATAAACTTCAAGTATCAAGTTTCGCCCTGGTGGGTGTTGCTCAGGTGGTTGGACCCCAAAGGTCACGGGGTCAGTTGCCCGTCAGGGTACATACCTAGGTTGCAAGAGGTGGCCGATTTATGCTTCTCTCTCCATCAATGTTTCTCTCTCCCTCTCCCTTCCTCTCCCTCCCAAATCAATGAAAACATATCCACCCTGACAGGTGTGGCTCAGTGGATAGAGCGTTGGCCTGCGGACTGAAGGGTCCCGGGTTCGATTCCGGTCAAGGGCCTGTACCTGGGTTGCGGGCACATCCCCAGTGTGGGGCGTGCAGGAGGCAGCTGATCGATGTTTCTCTCTCATCATGGATGTTTCTCCCGCTCCCTCTCCCTCTCCCTTCCTCTCTGAAATGAATAAAAACAGTTTTTAAAGGAATCTGGAAAGACATTCACTGAAATGTATGCAGGAAGAATCTTATGAAAACAGCTACGTAAATGCAGACACACACATATTTGCAAATGTATTTGGAAACTTCTATGCCCACATGTGAGCTTAACTTGGGTGTCTCTGGGTTAGTGGGTTACAGCGGACTTTTCTTAATTTTTGCATACGTTTTGTTTTTTTAAAAAAATCATTACCATGTTTTAGTTTGAAATTTAAAAAGTAATTTATTTATGTAGTTAATATTTTTATTGATTTCAGTGAAGAAAGAGAGAGAGAGAGAGAGAAACATCAATGATGACAGAGAATCATTGATCAGCTGCCTCCTGCACGCCCCACACTAGGGATGGAGCCCGCAACCCAGGCATGTGCCCTTGACCGGAATCAAACCCGGGACCCTTTAGTCCAAAGCCAGACACTATCCACTGAGCCAAACTGGCTAGGGCTAAAAAATAATTATTTTTTAAAATGTTATTCCATATCCCAAGAACCCTGAAACACCCATCAGAAAGAATGCACGTGAGAGAGAGACCAAGATGGCGGCGTAGGTAAACACCGGAGACCGCTGCCGCAAACAACCATTTCAAAAATACAACTAAAAGACTGAACGGACATCACCCAGAACCACAGGAAGGCTGGCTGAAGAGAGACTCTACAACTAGAAGGAAAGAGAACAGCAAATCGAGGCTCAGAGGCGGCGCAGTGTGGAAAATACAAAGGTACCGAGGTGCGCGCGCAAAGCGGGCTGGTGGCTGAGGGCGCGGTTGTCGTTTTCGGTCGGGAGTGAGTCTCAGACTCTGGGCTCCAGATCCGGGCGAGTCTCTAGGGACCCAGACTCAAACGGGAGAAGCGGGATTATCCGGCATCAGTTGGAACCTGAGGGCAGCTTTCTCTCCGAGGTTTGCAGCAGCTGCCGGGGTTCTGAGAAGCAGAGCCTCTGGGAACGGGACTGAGCGTGGCCATAACTGCTCCCTCCGCCCGCCCTGTGGATCCCGCCCCGCCCAAAGCCTGCGCACAGCCATTTGCCGATCGCCTCAGGCAAAGGCTGGATTAGCGCCTCCCCAGAAGGCAGACGTTTTCCTTACAGCTGATTCCTATAGCCAGTCGGCCTGGGGGTCAAATCCCTCTAGTGTTAACTACAACAATTAAGGCTTGGCTAGAACAAGACTGCGCACAGAGACCACAAGGGGGTGCACCAAGAAAGCATAAAAGATGCGGAGACAAAGAAACATGACAGAAATGGAGGATATGGAGCTAAGAATCGCAATTTTGAGGGCTTGCCATAAATTTGTGCAGAGCCTCACGAAAACTAATGAGACCCTCGATGCTACGATAAAGAAATTAGAAAGTAAGCATACACGGACTGAAATAAAGAATATTATACCCAATAGCAGACCAGAGGAGTACAATAATCAAACAAAAGATTCGACAAAAAACACCCAATTGGAAAAGCAAAATGAAAAAAGAATCCGAAAGTGTGAAGATAGTGTAAGGAGCCTCTGGGACAGCTTTAAGCGGTCTAATATCAGAGTCATTGGAGTCCCAGAAGATGAGAGACAGCAAGATATTGAAAACCTATTTCAAGAAATAATGGCAGAAAACTTCCCCCACCTGGTGAAAGAAATGGACTTACAGGTCCAAGAAGCGCAGAGAACCCCAAACAAAAGGAATCCAAAGAGGACCACACCAAGACACATCATCATTAAAATGCCAAGAGCAAAAGACAAAGAGAAAATCTTAAAAGCAGCAAGAGAAAGAGGCTCAATTACCTACAAGGGAATACCCATACGACTGTCAGCTGATTTCTCAACAGAAACTTTGCAGGCCAGAAGGGAATGGCAAGAAATATTCAAAGTGCTGAATACCAAGAACCTACAACCAAGATTACTTTATCCAGCAAAGCTATCATTCAGAATTGAAGGTCAGATAAAGAGCTTCACAGATAAGGAAAAGCTAAAGGAGTTCATCACCGCCAAACCAGTATTATATGAAATGCTGAAAGGTATCCTTTAAGAAGAGGAAGAAGAAGAAAAAGGTAAAGATACAAATTATGAACAACAAACATGCATCAATCAACAAATGAATCTAAGAATCAAGTGAATAAATAACCTGATGTACAGAATGAACTGGTGATTATAATAGAATCAGGGACATAGAAAGGGAATAGACTGACTATTCTTGGGGGAAAAAGGGGTGTGGGAGATGCGGGAAGTGACTGGACAAAAATCATGCACCTATGGATGAACACAGTGGGTGGGGAGTGAGGGTGGAGGGTGGGGTGGGAGCTGGAAGGAGGGGAGTTATGGGGGGAAAAAAGAGGAACAAATGTAATAATCTGAACAATAAAGATTTAATAAAAAAAAAAAAAAAAAAAAAAAAAAAAGAATGCACGTGCCCCTGTGTTCATAGCAGTGCAGTTTACAACAGCTGAGACCTGGAACCAGCCCAAGTGCCCGTCAGCAGACAAGTGGATAAAAAGCTGTGGTCCATCTACACCATGGAATACTATGCAGCCATGAAAAAGGAAGGAACTCTTACCCTTTGAGATGGCATAGCAGGACCTGGAGCGTATTATGCTAAGTGGAATAAGTCAGTCAGTCAAAGACAAGTATCACATAATCTCACTCATATGTGGAATCTAATGAACAAAATAAACTGATGAACAAAATAGATCCAGAGACACGGAAGCATGGAACAGAGGGCGGAACCTCAGAGGGAAGGCGGGGGAGGGTGGGTGGGAAGAGATCAGCCAAAGACCTTGCATGTGTGTATACATAACCCATGGACACAGACAATAGCGGGGTGAAGGCCTGGGCTGGGCAGCGGGGGTGAGTTGGAGGGGTCCGTAGGGGAAAAGGGGGGACAAATGTCATACTTTCAACAATAACGATTTTTAAAAATAAATAAACTAAGAGATGTTATTCTGAGGACTTCTGGGTTGGTACAGTGACCCCTCGAGGTCAGGTGGGTCTGTGAATGTGCAAACCTGGTGGCCAGCTCGGAGGAGGCCCCCGGCCACCCACGCCTTTCCCTCCTCCTCTTTCTCCTCCTCCTCTCCCCCCCCCCCCCCCCCCCCCCCCCCGCCAGCCTCTGAGCTGTGAGTGATGCCACCTCACCGCTGTCCTGTGCCTGTTACACGTGTGTTGTCCGGTCTGTGAGCTCCCGAGGGCAGGGGTTGGCCTCGCCATCGGAGGGCGTGCGGGCCCCGGGCAGAGCTGTGTAACTCTGGAGTCTCTGGCTGGGGGCACCGATGAGACATCCCGGGGCCCGGGGGTCAGGGAGGGGCCGCTGAGGGGGACAGAGGCCACAGCCACCCCGGGCGCTGGGCCGAGACGCCGTGTCTGGGAAGCAGGGAAGGGTCTGCCGTCTAGTCCGACCTGTGTCCACCGTGGGTAACGTGTCACCCTCACCCGTGCTTCTCTCATTTGTTTATTTTTTTGGTTACTCCTCCCCCGAGGATATTTTCCCATTGATTCTTA
The DNA here is from genome assembly GCF_028538775.1 of Myotis yumanensis. Taxonomy (NCBI): domain Eukaryota; kingdom Metazoa; phylum Chordata; class Mammalia; order Chiroptera; family Vespertilionidae; genus Myotis; species Myotis yumanensis. Next base: position 11,669,393 of record NW_027223771.1, on the reverse strand, counting down.
GAGAGAGTGGAAGGAGAGGGAGAGGCAGAGAGAAACATCGCTGTGAGAGAGACACATCGATGGGCTGCCTCCTGTATGCGCCCCGACCAGGGCCCGGGCCGGGGAGGAGCCTGCCACCGGGGTCCGTGCCCTTGACCGGAATCGAACCCGGGACCCTTCCGACCACAGGCTGATGCTCTATCTACTGAGCCACACTGGCCGGGGCCCTCATGACCTTGGTCGGTGCGTTCCCTTTGTGGGGCGAGCAGGAGGCAGCCGGTCCGTGATTCCCTGTCATCACTGGTGTTTCCCTCCCTCTCCCCTCCTCTCTGAAATCAGTAAAAACATACAAAGACAATAAAAAGGAAGAATACACACTTGGTGTCCACACTTCTCACTGTTGGTTCCTGGTCTGTGTCTAGTGATTCAGGGCCGGGGGCCGGATGGGCCGCTGGAGGGACACGTGGGAGCTGGAATCCTCCTCTCGGCCCAGACGTCCCTGCCCCACCCGTCGACCTGGGAACCAGGAGGTCACAGAACCCGCGCTGGATCCCGACCTGCAGCCGATCCCTGATTCTCATCCTGGGTGTTTCTGTCTCCCCTCCGCCTCCCTCTCCTAAATCAATGAGAAGGTATGGACGGTCTCCCTCCCTTTCCCTCCTTCGCGCCTCCCAGAACACGGGGAACACATTGTGTTCCGGGTTCCCCGACCCCACCCTTGTCTTTGGGGCTGTTTGTTCTCCTGACGTCTTTTGGTTTCTTTCTTTAATTTTAAAAACACAACAAGAGCAGGCGGCTCCGCCTGTGGTTAGCGAAGTAGCATTTAGCCATTTCACGGCTTTGATGGTAAACCGGAGGCCCGGAGGGGTGATGTCAGACGCGCCTGGGAGGGTTGGGGCCTGGGGGGGTGGGGGGGGGTGTCTTCCAGGCCAAGTTCATGGCAGCGCGAAGCCCAGAGCTGAGGGGGCCCCTGAGCCGTGGGGGCGAGGAGTGCGGACAGGTAGATGTCACAGGTGACTCCCCGTCATTGCTTCTTGGTTTTTTGTTTTGTTTTTAAGAAAAAGACCTTTGCCCTGGCGGTGTGGCTCAGTGATTGAGCATCGACCTAGGTACCAGGAGGTCAGGGTTTGATTCCCGGTCAGGGCACATGCCTGGGTTTCGGGCTCAATCCCCAGTGGGGGGCGTGCAGGAGGCAGCCAGTCCATGATTCTCTCTCATCATGGATGGTTCTCTCTCTTTCTCTCTCTCTCTCTCTCTCTTCCTTCCTCTCTGAGATTAATCCTACATAATAAAAGCGTAGTATGCAAATTGTCTCCTCAACTGGGAAGTTGGCTGGGAGTTCGACCAGGGGGCAGGGTGGCTGGGGGGAGGGAGGGAGGCCCCCGCCAGCAGCTGGCAGCCACTAGGGACCCTGCCAGTGCACAAATTTCATGCACTGGGCCTCTAGTAAAAATATATTTTTAAAAAGGAAAAAGAAGACCTTCAATGTTTTCACCATGTAAGGGGATTATAACTTACAACATACACTTCACAGGATGTTTAGAAATCCCTGAGGAGCGGGAGTAGGGGCAGACGGTGGGTAGAGGTACCGGCTGCTTTTATCCCCACCGTCCATTCCTATGACACCCGTGTCCGCCATATGCCGACGAATCACAAAGCTGAATCCCCAGCCCAGGTGTCCCCCCGATTCCAGCCCCACAGGCATTTCCAGTTCAAAATGTGGGAGGGGAAGCCGTGGCCCCGGCTTTGCCCCCTCCAACCCTTCAGGTTCCGCTGCCTCTTACGCCTCCCACATCCATGAATGACTCCAGCCCAGGTCGAAAGCTGTTTTATTTTTATTTTATTTTTTAAAAATATATATTTTATTGATTTTTTACAGAGAGAAGGGGAGAGGGATAGAGAGTTAGAAACATCGATGAGAGAGAAACATCGATCAGCTGCCTCCTGCACACCCCCTACTGGGGATGTGCCCGCAACCCAGGTACATGCCCTTGGATGGAATCGAACCTGGACCCTTCAGTCCGCAGGCCGACGCTCTATCCACTGAGCCAAACCAGTTAGGGCCAAAAACTGTTTTAGATGAGGGAGGGGTTGCTATGTCATACAGGCAGAGCATTCAAACAATCTCAGGCCCTGGCCAGTTTAGCTCAGTGGATAGAGCATCAGACTGAAGGGTTCCAGGTTCGATTCTAGTCAAGGGCACGGACCTCCAGTCAAGGGCACGGACCCCATCCCCAGCCCTGGTCGGGGTGCTTGCGGGAGTCAGCCAATCGATGTGTCTCTCTCACATCGATGTTTCTCTCTCTCTGTCTCTCTCACACTCCCTCCCACTGTCTCTAAAAAAAAAAAAAAAAAAAATCAGGGGAAAAGTATCCTGGGGTGAGGATTAACAACAACAAAAATAAAAAAAATAAAAAGACTAAAAATAAAAAAGAAGAAGAAACTATAGTTTAAAAAGGAAATTTAAAAAAACAATACAGAGGCTACCATAGGAGGGCCTTCTGGAACTTTTTCAGTTTATACATTCATAATATAACTAGAGGCCCAATGCATGAAATTTGTGCACTGGCGGGGGGGTGGGGGGAGGGTGTCCCTCAGCCCGGTCTACACTCTCTCCAATCCAGGACCCCTTGGACATCCCTCTCACAATCTGGGACCACTGGCTCCTAACCACTCACCTGCCGGCCTGATCACCTCTAACTCCTCTCCCCTGCCAGACTGATAGCCCCTAACCACTCTCCCCTGCCGGCCTGATCGCCCCTAACCGCTCTCCCCTGCCGGCCTGATCGCCCCTAACCGCTCTCCCCTGCCGGCCTGATCGCCCCTAACCGCTCTCCCCTGCCAGACTGATCGCCCCCAACTGCTCTCCCCTGCTGGCCTGATCGCCCCTAACCGCTCTCCCCTGCAGGCCTGATTGCCCCTAACCGCTCTCCCCTGCCGGCCTGATTGCCCCTAACCGCTCTCCCCTGCCGGCCTGATTGCCCCTAACCGCTCTCCCCTGCCGGCCTGATCGCCCCTAACCGCTCTCCCCTGCCGGCCTGATCGCCCCCAACTGCTCTCCCCTGCCGGCCTGATCGCCCCTAACCGCTCTCCCCTGCCGGCCTGATCGCCCCTAACCGCTCTCCCCTGCCGGCCTGATCGCCCCCAACTGCTCTCCCCTGCCGGCCTGATCGCCCCTAACCGCTCTCCCCTGCCGGCCTGATCGCCCCTAACCGCTCTCCCCTGCCGGCCTGATTGCCCCTAACTGCTCTCCCCTGCCGGCCTGATCGCCCCTAACCACTCTCCCCTGCCTACCTGATCGCCCCTAACTGCTCTCCCCTGCCAGCCTGACTGCCTCTGCCTCGGCCCCTGCCACTGTAGCCTTGTCCAGAAGGATGTCTGGAAGACGTCCAGTCTAATTAGCACATTGCCCTTTTATTAGTATAAAGTTGATGGTCAGCATAGAGAAGGGACTTCCCAGAATCCCTCTGTCCTCTTTTGTTTTTTTAAAATATATTTTTATGGATTTCAGAGAGGAAGAGAGAGAAACATCCATGATGAGAGAGAATCATGGACCGGCCGCCTCCTGCACGCCCCACACTGGGGATGGAGCCGCCACCCGGGCCTGTGCCCTGACCGGGAATCGAACCCTGACCTCCTGGTTCCTAGGTCAACGCCCAACCACGGAGCCACGCCGGCTGGACAAAGAGATGATGGTTTAGAGGGGAATTTTTCAGAAAGCCAAGTGTGAGCCATTGAAGGAATGTGTATTGCTTGGCGCTGTTCTCTTTAGCTTAAGTTTAACCCTTTTGTGAGTGGAATTTTTCTAAAAAGTAGCAAATCGACAGACCGTGTGTCTCAATGGTTGAGTGTCAACCTATGAACCAGGAGGTCACAGTTCGATTCCCGGTCAGGGCACATGCCTGGGTTTCGGGCTCCATCCCCGGTGTGGGGTGTTCAGGAGGCAGCCGATCCATGATTCTCTCTCATCACTGATGTTTCTCTCTCTCTTCCTCTCCCTTCCTCTCTGACATCAATAAAGATATTTTTTAAAAATATATATTTTTTAAATGCAAATAAAAGCAATATCAGAAGCTACTCTGAAAGAACATACTGGAACTTTCTCATTTTGTGCTTTTGTAATAACAAAGGAGACAATTGATGATCAGAGAAGGGAGAGGACTTGCCCAGAGACCCCCAGTGTGTGGCCGGGCCCGGACCGGTGGTGGGTCTTCTGACTGGAACTTCAGTGCTCGCCACACTCACCTTCTGTCTGGTTTAATTTTTTAAAATATATTTTTATTGATTTCAGAGAGGAAGGGAGAGGGAGAGAGAGATGGAAACATCCATGATGAGAGAGAATCATTGACTGGGTGCCTCCTGCATGCCCCCTACTGGGGATGTGCCCGCAACCAAGGTACATGCCCTTGACCAAAATCAAACCTGAGACCCTTCAGTCCGCAGGCTGATGCTGTATCCACTGAGCCACACCGGTCAGGGCCATGTCTGTTTTTTAAAAAATATTTTTTACTTATTTTGTTGTTGTTGTTAATCCTCACCTGAGGAGGTTTTTCCATTGATTTTTTTTTTTTTTTTGAGAGAGAGTGGAAGGGAGAGGGAGAAACAGACAGAGAGAAAATCAATGTGAGAGAGACACATGGATTGGCTGCCTTCGCACACACAGGATCAAACCTGCAACCGAGGTACGTGCCCTTGACTGGAATCGGACCCGGGACCCTTCAGTCCGTGGGCTGATGCTCTATCCACTGAGCCAAACCGGCTAGGACAAGCATGTCAAACTCATGGCCCGAGGGCCACATGTGGCCCACAATGAATATTTTTGTGGCCCAGTCAATGTAACAGTATGTAAGAAATGTTTTAATAAAAATTTCATCACTTAATTTTTACAATGTCCTGTTGTACATAATTATGAATAACGAGCTACAAGGTTCGCTAACGACGGAGGACTGTCATCGAGTTGCATTCACGTCCCTCACGCGCCTCACGCAGGCGCACCGTCTCTCCCCACTGATACCGGCAGCGAATGTTCCAGCAGCCGATGGCCACGTCCTTGGTCTGGGACTGACCTGCTTGGTGTCCGCAACAGGAACTATCTCGCTCCCGGAGAACGAGAGAAATGGGTTTATCTGCGTGACGCTTATTCATTTGTGCAGTGACTCAGTGTCTGGTGAGTTCATGTCCAAGAAAAAATAATGATTTTTATGAAAAGGTTCTGTTACTTCACGTGAACGATGACGCATTTATCTCAGCCCTTTGCATTCAGCACGTCTCCATCGAAATAAACCTACGTTTCTATGAACATGGAAGCTTCTGTTCTTTTGCGGCCCGTGCTAGCCTCTGAGTGGGACACGCTTGGGCCTGGGCCTCACCTTCTGTCTTGAGGGGCAGGCGATACGGTCTTGTCCAGAGCAGAGTGAGCTGAGGTCCGAGGCTAGGTCATGCCCTGGCCCAGTGGTCGGCAAACTCATTAGTCAGCAGAGCCAAATATCAACAGTACTTCTTCAAAATAGACTCGCCCAGGCCGAAAACCGACTTCTGCGCATGGACCACGAAGTTTCCATCGCACTGTAGGTGCGCCCGAGTGGTATTTTGTGGAAGAGCCACACTCAAGGGGCCAAAGAGCCGCCTGTGGCTCTCGAGCCGCAGTTTGCCGCCCACGGCCCTAGCCAGTTTGGGTCAGCGGATAGAGCGTCGACCTGCAGACTGAAGGGTCCCAGGTTTGATTCCGGTCAAGGGCACAGGCCCGGGTTGCGGGCTTGGTCCCCAGTGGGGAGGGGGGGCATGCGGGAGGCAGCTGATCCATGATTCTCTCTCATCGTTGATGTCTCTCTCTCCCTCTTCCTCTCTGAAATTAATAAAAAAAACATATTTTTTTAAAAAAGAAAAGGTTGGTCAGGACAGGAAGCAGAAGAGAAGGCACCGATCAGAGCCGGACGGAGGCCCCGCCTTCCTGCTGGCCCAGCGGGTTGCCAACCGGATCGGGGAGGCTCAAGATGACAGGAGCCCCAGAATGTGGATAGGATGGTCTCCATGGGAACCATTCTGTTGCTGCCTTTGACCTCATCACACTCTGCCCTTGATAAGACCCTGTCTCCTGGCCCTCAAGACAGTAGGTGAACTTCTAGGAATCTATCCCAAGAAACCAGAAACACCCATCAGAAAGGACATATGCACCCCTAGGTTCACAGCAGCACCGTTTACAACAGCTAAGATCTGGAAACAGCCCAAGTGCCCATCAGCAGATGAATGGATTAGAAAACCGTGGTCCATCTACACAACGGAATACTACGCTGCTGTGAAAAAGAAGGAACTCTACCATTTGCAACAGCATGGAGGGACCTGGAGAGCATTGTGCTAAGTGAAATAAGGCAGTTGGAGAAAGATAACTTTCACATGATCTCATTCATATGTGGAATATAATAGAAGTAACCCTGTTATTTGCAGATTTTTACTATTTCCTGCAACTTCTGTGAGATTATACTATGTTAGTACAGTTTTGGTAATATTACTATATTTACATTTTTTTCCTGAAATATTAATGTTTATTGCATGTAAATGGCTGATTATTTTGTATCAACAATCTGGTAATGGATTTATTTTGTATATTGTGAAAAAAAATCAATAAAGGTGTATTAAAATAAAAAAGAAAAAAGGACAGAAGGTGAGTGTAGAGAACATTGACGCTATAGTCAAAAAACCCACCACCAGCCCTGGCCGGTATTGCTCAGTGGATAGAGGGTCAGCCTGCAGACTGCAGGGTCCCGGGTTCGATTCCTGGTCAGGGCACATGCCCAGGTTTCGGGCTCGATCCCCAGTGTGGTGTGTGCAGGAGGCAGCTGATCCGTGATTCTCTCTCATCATGGATGTGTCTATCTCTCCCTTTCCCTTCCTCTCTGAAATCAATAAAATATATTTAAAAAATAAAATAAAAAAATAAAAGATGGCCTAGGTAAGAGTTAAAAAAAAAAGAAAAAAGCTGGCCACAGACCGGGTGGGAGCCAATGGCTCAGTCCTGGCCTCCATCCTTAACTCGGGGCACTCCCTGGAGGGTGCTGGCTGCGGAATCTGAACTGCCCAGGGAAGCCCTGGCCGGTGTGGCTCAGTGGCTAGGGCATCGGCCGGTGGACTGAAGGGTCCCGGGTTCGATTCCGGCCAAGGGCACGGACCTCGGTTGCAGGCTCCTCCCTGGCCCCGGGCCCTGGTCGGACTCTTGCAGGAGGCAACCCATGGATGTGTCTCTCTCACATCGATGTTTCTCTCTGTCTCTCCCTCTCTCTTTCACTCTCCATAAAAATAACAATGGAAAAATATCCTTGGGTGAGGATTGAAAATTAATAATAATAAAATACACTGCCCGGGGGGAAAGAGACAGGACGCCCCGGGGAGCCGTGCTCTGCCCTGACATCACAGCGGCGGCGACGCCCCAGCCAGCCCCGGGCTGAGGCCTTCTCGGCGCCTTCCCGAGGGCAGCGCTGGAGGCTCCGCTCAGCACAGCCGCCTCTCAGAGCACAATGTCCCTTTGAGTTCTCCATTTCACCCCGAATATTCATGTGGTTCTGCAGCAGGCACCCGATAGCCAGGGCTGCCTTCCTTGTTTCTTTTTTAAATCGATTTTAGAGAGGAAGGCAGAGGGGGAGAGAGAGAAACATCCATGATGAGAGAGAATCACTGACCGGCCGCCTCCTGCACACCCCGCACTGGGGATGGAGCCCGCAACCCGGGCCTGTGCCCTGACCGGAATCGAACCGTGACCTCCTGGTTCCTAGGTGGGCACTCAATCATTGAGCCACACCAGCCGGGCGAAAGCACGTGTTTCGAAAGAGGAACAACAACCAATAAGGTTACGTATGGATTTGCCAACAAGAAGCGTTGTGGCCGGAGGCTGGCAGGAAGCAGACCCAGTATTTCCCCTGCTCACAAGTTCAAGCAGATTGTAGAACTAAGTATGGTGACTGAAGACTCACCTGGCCCTAGCGGGTGTGGCTCAGTGGATAGAGCATCGGCCTGCGGACTGAGGGGTCCCGGGTTCGATTCCAGGCCAGGTAACATGCCTGGGGATGTGTGCAGGAGGCAGCCGATCAAGGATTCTCTCTCATCATTGATGCTTCTCGCTCTCCCTCTCCCTTCTTCTCTGAAATCTATCTATATATCTCTATCTATCTATCTATCTATCTATCTATCGATCGATCTATCTATCTAATGAGTGGCCAGATTATTATGACCACCCCATCAGTACAATGAAGTGAATTAGTTATACAAATAATAATAATAATAATAATAAAACCTTGAGAGTATTTGCTTAGGAAGTTTTCAATATTCAGTATTTTTGGAAGCGTCAATGAAGTACTGATGGGGTGGTCATAATAATCTGGCCACTCAGTGTGTGTGTGTATCCTATGCAATAAAAGGCTAATATGTAAATTGTCCCCATGGGTGGGAGTTCAATCGATAGGGAGTTAGACGTGCACTGACCACCAGGGGGCGGTGCAGAATATGGCACTGGCAGCGGGCGGCAGTGGAGGCGCCACCGGCCCCAATGGGCCCTGACGAGAGTGGGACCATGGCGGGCTGGTGGAGCAGGTGAGCAGGCGGCGCCAGGCCAAGGCAGGTGCTAAGGGAGGCCCCGGCCAGCGGTGGTGGCAGGCAGCTGGGGGAAGGGAGGCCCTGGCCGGTAACCAGCAGCCGCTAGGAACCCTTACCCATGCACGAATTTCATGCACTGGGCCTCTAGTAGGTAAATAATAAAGAGACTCACCTGTGCACAGGTGCACACCTGTGGCAACAGGGCACCATCAGAAGCTCTGGGCTCCATCCTGGCTTTGCATCTCACTATGTCCTGGCGATCGGCCCCCTGAGCCCCCATGTGCTCAGTGGAAGGAAGTGGGAATGATGCTCCTACCATTAGGAAGTGGGCCTCTGGGATCCATCTTCAGCATGGTCGGCTTTTGATGGAATTTGCTGAATTTCCCAGTGGGCCAACAGAATATAGGGAGGAGGGAAGAGGATACAGGAACAAAGAACTGTGGGCATGGGCCAGCATCTGGGTGGGAAGGGAAGGTGGCGGCCACTAGAAAAGGCCTCACCCCAATTTTTTAAAAACTAGAGGCCCGGTGCACAAATTCGTGCACATTGAAAGGAAATTAATTAGAAGAAATATTTTAGAGGCCAGGGAGGGACTGCAGGAGGGCTCCAGGGCGTGTCTGGCCCTTCTCACCCAGTCCTGATGGGCCGGACCCCAGCAGCAAGCTAACCCACAGGTTGGAGCGTCTGTCCCCTGGTGGTCAGTGTGTGTCATAGCGGCTGGTCGAGTGGTCGACCGAACAGTCGCGGATTGGTTGGACACTTAGCATATTGGGCTTTTATATATATAGATGGACCAATAGGAGACAGCCAGACCTAGATGACCCCATAGTTCTCAGCCAATGAGGAGCCAGAGGAGGGACCAGATAAATAGGCCGCACTCGTTGCCCCAAACGTGCCTGTACCCCCAGCCTGTACCTCCTTTGCGCCATCCTTCTGTCTCCGAGTCCATCACGTGAATTCGACGGGTGAGCATGTCTCACACTAACCAGCTGCGCACAGGAAGTGGGCACGGCGCCTGACGCATACTCCGCACCCCAGGAAATGCTGACTGTGGCACGTGGGTGAGGGCATGGGGGGGTAGGGGGGTAGGGGGAGAGGAAGAGGGGGTTTTCCGAGCAATCCCCTGCCCTTGGCTTTGTGCCCCTGAGACTGGCCCCAGGCCAGGGACAGATGTTTCGCCTTAGTTTTCGTCACCTCCAAAGCCCACAGGAAATTCACCCTAATACGGCAGAAATAGAATATTGGGGGCCAGCTAGAATGATAAGAAATATGAATCACGCTCGGTTAACCCGATTGTGCTGTTCTGATTAGAGGAGGCGCCTTCTGGCCTGGCTGGCGGCTACAGTGGGACCTGGGAGCTCACCTGGACGTGCAGCCTATCCTCCCCACCTGGGACCTGCCTGTTACCATGGAAACATAACAACCTGCTTGCAGAAACCAGGGCCCCCAGCCCTTTAAAGACCCCCAGCCTTTGCACACCCACAGGCCTTTGCAGACCCCCAGCCTTTGCATACCCACAGGCCTTTGCAGACCCCCAGCCTTTGCATACCCACAGGCCTTTGCAGACCCCCAGCCTTTGCATACCCACAGGCCTTTGCAGACCCCCAGCCCTTTGCACACCCACAGGCCTTTGCAGACCCACAGGCCTTTGCACACCCACAGGCCTTTGCAGACCCCCAGCCCTTTGCAGACCCCCAGCCTTTGCAGACCCCCAGCCTTTGCATACCCACAGGCCTTTGCAGACCCCCAGCCCTTTGCACACCCACAGGCCTTTGCAGACCCACAGGCCTTTGCATACCCACAGGCCTTTGCAGACCCCCAGCCTTTGCATACCCACAGGCCTTTGCAAACCCCCAGCCCACATTGCCTGTGCACCACCCACCTGGCCCACCCTTTGCCTCCTTCCCATGCCATCTCTGTCCTTCTCCCCAGTATAAGCAGCCGCCTGTGGTGGGGGCAGAGCAGATGTTTGTGGGTGACCTGCCGCTCCCCACGCTGCCGTCGGGATTGGAATCAGCGCTCACAGACGATGCCAGCCTGTCTCGGCCGCATCGGCTCAGGGAGGGACAGGCCGCCCGGACCCCTTGCTTGTCTAGTGACACCACCACCATTTCCCCCCAAATCACAGGCGTGGGCGCCCCGCTACGGGGGCAGCTGCAGAGCCGTTACGCAGCCCAGCTCGGCTCAAATGCAGCGGCTCCCGGTTCCCAGCTAAGAGGTGGCCCTGCTCGGCGGTTCCTGGCCCCGGGCAGCCAGACGCTCGCGGGCGGCGAGCCCTCCGGAGTCCCGCGGCCCCTGTGCCGGGCGCTGCGCCCGGAGGGGCGCTGGTCTCCGGCTTCGCTCACGCCTGGCCCCGAGCGCGGACGGAGCCAGCGGTTCCGGGCAAGCGTCCTGTGGTCGCGGGGCTGCCTGAGCGGAGCCGGCGCCCGGGCGGAGGGGGCCCGCGGGGGCCGGAGGCCGGGGGGGCCGGGGGCGGCATCCCCACTCCGGCTCCGACGGAGGCGGGGCGCCCGGCTGGCTCGCGCGGCCGCCCGCCTCTCCCCAGCGCACCCGCCGGCGGCGATCCGGCTCTGGCACCGCGCCTGGCGGCCGGCCCGGCGAGGAGTGGCTTCCAGGAAGCGGGCGGAGGCGCGATCCAGCCGCGTCTGCGGGCGCCCGGCCGGGCCCCTCCGGTCCCTTCCCGCCGCCGACCCCGCGGGGCGCGCCGTGCACTTGCCGGCGGTGCAGGTGGCCGCGCGCGCCCGGCGCCCCGCGCCCTGGGTCCCCGCCAGCGCCGCGCCGCGCGCCCCGAGGGGCGGGGAGGCGGGGCGGCCCGTCGCGGCCCCAGTTCGCTTCCCGGCGGCGGCGCGGCGGCTGGAGGCCGGCGTCGGGGAAGGTCCGCCCCGGGCGTCCGGGTGTCCGCGGGGCCGCCCGCCGCCCGTCCGCCAGCGCGTGTCTCGCCCGCGCCGTCCAGGCTGCCCGGTTCCGGACGCATCCGCGGCGCCAGGTGGGTGCTGGGCGCGGGGGGCCGGGGGGGCTCCCCCAGCGGGTAAGACCGGGCGGGTCTCTCAGAGGTTGGGGACACTTTAGGACAATTTTGGACAATTCAAACTTTTAAAATAAATATTGATGTTAGGCCCGCCCCCCACCCCCCAAAAAAAAACCTCCTTGGGTCTGGAGGATGCGGGAAGGGACGTTCCCGGCTCTGAGGGGCCTCTGGAGTGTTTTGGGGGGATTTTCAGCTTTGGGGGGTCCAGGTAAAGCGGGCGGGAGGCAGCTGGGAGGTCCCGCAGGTTGGCCACGCGGGTCGCGAGCGCCTAAAGGGCGGAGGTGGGGCGGGGGGGTAGGCGACGTGCCCGGCGGCGCAGAAGGTGGGCGCGGGGAGCGGAGGCCGTGCGCCCCGGACGGAGGGGCCATCGAGCCGGCGAGGGGCGCGAGGACCCCGGCCTGGCCCCCTCCCTGCAGCCGGGAGCCGCCGCCCCGGGTCGGAAGCGGCAGCACATTTGCGGATCGCATTAGGCCGGGCCCGTAATGCTTTCTCCAGATGGAGCCGAGCCACCCGCCCGCCCCCGGACACCGGCCGGGCCAAGGCGAGGCGAGGTGGCTGCGGCTTTTCCAGCCTCCGCTCGGGCAGGGCCGCTGCCGCTGGGATCGCCCGCTCGGGAGGCTCTGCAGTAACCCCAGGCGCCCTCCGGGGGGCGCAGGGCCCCGCCCGCTCGCCCTCCCTGCAGGGGGAGTCTCGGCTGCTTCCCTGGCCGCAGCCTGGGGCTCCCTGTCGCCGGGTGGGGAAGTCTGGGGCCTTCGAAGACGTGCATTCCAGCCCTGGAGTAGCCACTCTCTTGCTGTGCAGCCTTAGGGAGGTCCCTCGCCCTCTCTGGGCTGGCTTCCTGGGCCTAAGACGCATTTTTGGGGGGGAATCCTCACTCGAGGATATTTTTCCATTGATTTTTAGGGAGAGTGGAAGGGAGAGGGAAAGACAGAGAGAAGCACTGATGTGAGAGAGACATTGATGGGTCGCCTCCTGCAGGACCCCGGCTGGGGAGGAGCCTGCAGCTGAGGTACGTGCCCTTGACCGGAATCGAACCCGGGACCCTTTGGCCCACAGGCCGAGGCTCTATCCGCTGAGCCACACCGGCCAGGGCTGCCTGAGACTCCTTTTTGCCCGAAGCAGCAGGAGCTGGCAGGTGGCCTCACCCTTGGCTGCATGTCGGCTTCCTGAGTCGGTTGCCAGTGGCCACACCCGCTGCTGACGGCCGAGCTGGAAAGAGGCTTCTGGAAGGCAGCGGGCGTGGGCTGCACACGGAGTCGGGCCCAGCTGCCCCCCCTGGCGAGATGAGGTCGCATCCTAGAGAGATCCTGGCGAGTGTGGCTCAGTGGGTAGAGCGTCGGCCTGCAGACTGAGGGCTCCCGGGTTGGATTCCTGGTCAGGGCCCATGCCTGGGTGGCGGTGGGCCCAGTGTGGGGTGGGCAAGAGACAGCCGGTACCCATGATTCCCTCTCATGATTGATGTTTCTCTCTCCTACTCCCTTCCTCTCTGAAATCAGTACAAATCCTATATAATAAAAGGCTAATATGCAAATCAACTGAATGGTGGAACAACCGGTCGCTATGACACACACTGACCACCAGGGGGCAGACGCTCAACGCAGGAGCTGCCCCCTGGTGGTCAGTGCGCTCCCACAGCGGGAGCACGGCTCAGCCAGAAGCCCTGAGCCGGACTCATGGCTGGTGAGCACAGCAGTGGTGGTAGGAGCCTCTCCTGCCTCTGGGCAGTGCTAAGGTTGCCCAACTTCCAGCTGAACCACCAGGTGGACATCCCCCGAGGGCTCCCGACTGGGAGAGGGCATGAGGGACCCCCCCCACCCCCAGTGCACAAGTTTCAAGCACCAGGCTTCTCATCCTATATAATAAAAGACTAATATGCAAATTGACCGAATGTTGGAATGAGTGGTCGCTATGACTCACACTGGCCACCAGGGGGCAGACGCTCAAGGCAGGAGCTTCCCCCTGGTGGTCAGTGTGCTCCCACAGGGGGAGCTCTGCTCAGCCAGAAGCAGGGCTCACGGTGAGGACAGCAGTGGTGGTGGGAGCCTCTCCCACCTCTGCTGCAGGTGGGCGGTAAGGAGCGGGGGTCCCGGACTGAGAGAGGGCGTAGGCCAGGCTGAGGGACCCTCCCCGCAGTGCACGAAATTTCGTGCACCGGGCCTCTAGTATATTATAAATAAGTAAATAAAACAGAACTTCCGAGCCATAAAAAAGAGAGAGAGAGAGGGAGGGAGAGAGAGAGAGAGAGAGAAAGCCCCAGGCAGCCCCTACCCCTGTGGTAGGCAGCCCCATCCTCGACCAACACAGACCTCACCAGTCTCCCTCTGGTCGGTCTATTACGTCGTGGGGGCAGGACCGGGGCCAGAACCCGTTGGACACCGACCATTTCCTCTTCCGTAGGCTCCACCTGAGACCCCCCGGGACGCCGGCCCCCATGGCTTCCTGGACGAGCCGCTGGTGGCTGCTGGTGTGGACGGTCTTCAGGCACTGGGCGCTCCTGCAGGTACCGGGAGGGGAGAGGAAAGGGGGGGGCCTCCGTTTCTGTAGGAGCATCCTCCTCCGTCAGCTCAGATGGGCTGTGATTTGTGTGTGAGAGTGTTATCAATAATTCTTTATTGTTGAAAGTGTTCCAGATGTCCCCTTTCCCCCCACTGACCCTCTCCAGCACCCCCACCCTCACCCCGGCCTTCAGCACTCCTCCGTCTGTGGTATGTATGTATGCAGGGGCCATGCATACACACATACATGGTCTTTGGTTGATCCCCTCGCACCCACCACCCTCCCCCGCCTGATCTGTGCTTCCGTGTCTACGATGCATCCGTTACTAATACCCCAAAGAGAAGGTTCCATTCTCTCACCTCCAGCGAACGGGATTTCGGGGTGACGTGCCTGTAGGCGTCACCCACATCTCTGGGGGCCCCTCTGAGGCCGGAGCCGGGGCCTCGGTACCTCTGTGGGTCCCACGTGCCAGTGGTGACGTGGGGCTGTGGTGGAGTCAGGGTCTGCATGTGCCCGGTAGAGGCTGGGCGGAGAGAGGCCCGGATACCGGGAATGGGCAGAGCTCAGGGCCCGGGGCCTCAGCTCGGCCCCTCAGTCCGTGTGCTGAGTGTACGTTGGTCCGCACATACCAAGCTGTTTTGCAGTCTTTTCTTTATTTTTTAAAAAACCATTGCTAGGCCAAGATGTATTGTTAGCTGTCTCTTTTAAAATATATTTTTACTGGTTTCAGGGAGAAAGGGAGAGGGAAAGAGAGAGAGAAACATCCATGTTGAGAGAGAATCATGGATCGGCTGCCTCCTGCACGCCCCCTACTGGGGATAGACCCTGCAACCCGGGCAGGGGCCCTGACCGGAAATCGAACCCAGGACCCTTCGGTCCGCAGGCCGATACTCTATCCACTGAGCCACACTGGCCAGGCCTGCAGTCTTTCCTTTAGACTCCTGTCTTTCCCGCTGGTCTGGGAGGACCCAGCTCACCTCTCGCATCCTCCTTCGCCGACAGGGCCAGCTCACGGGCGTGACACGAGCATTGCCTGCGAGACAGTAGGGAGTGGTGGGGACAGTGGCCCAGGGGCTGGCGCAGGCTTCACCCAAGCAGAGCCCCCTCTGCTCCCCTCCAGCGGCTCCTCGCCCAGTGGGGGCACAGGCCCATGACGGCCAGGTTTCCCCATTTCCCCAGGCGGCTGGGCCAGCCGGATGTCCTGTGAAATCCCCCAGTTTGTAAAGCATTGAGAGTCAGACAGCTGTGCTTGTGGCCGAGCGAGGGTCCAGATGTTTTAGTCTCAGATCTGAAGGTACAGAACACACACCGCGTAGTCAGTGTCGTGTCCTGAGGGCTGCTGCGAGCCCACACGTGTCCTGTGTGAATGGAACAGGCTATCCCACACGTGTCCTGTGTGAATGGGACAGGCTAGCCCACACGTGTCCTGTGTGAATGAAACAGGCTATCCCACACGTGTCCTGTGTGAATGGGACAGGCTAGCCCACACGTGTCCTGTGTGAATGGGACAGGCTAGCCCACACGTGTCCTGTGTGAATAGAACAGGCTAGCCCACACGTGTCCTGTGTGAATGGAACAGGCTAGCCCACACGTGTCCTGTGTGAATAGAACAGGCTAGCCCACACGTGTCCTGTGTGAATGGAACAGGCTAGCCCACACGTGTCCTGTGTGAATGGAACAGGCTAGCCCACACGTGTCCTGTGTGAATGGAACAGGCTAGCCCACACGTGTCCTGTGTGAATGGAACAGGCTAGCCCACACGTGTCCTGTGTGAATAGAACAGGCTAGCCCACACGTGTCCTGTGTGAATGGAACAGGCTAGCCCATATGTGTCCTGTGTGAATAGAACAGGCTGGCCCACACGTGTCATGTGTGAATAGAACAGGCTAACCCACACGTGTCATGTGTGAATGGGACAAGCTAGCCCATACGTGCCCTGTGTGAATGAAACAGGCTAGTCCATACGTGTCCTGTGTGGATGGAACAGGCTAGCCCACACATGTCCTGTGTGAATGGAACAGGCTATCCCATATGTGTCCTGTGTGAATGGAACAGGCTGGCCCACACGTGTCCTGTGTGAATAGAACAGGCTAGCCCACACGTGTCCTGTGTGAATAGAACAGGCTAGCCCACACGTGTCCTGTGTGAATGGAACAGGCTAGCCCACACGTGTCCTGTGTGAATAGAACAGGCTGGCCCACACGTGTCCTGTGTGAATGGAACAGGCTAGCCCATACGTGCCCTGTGTGAATGGAACAGGCCAGCCCACACGTGTCCTGTGTGAATGGAACAGACTGGCCCACACGTGTCCTGTGTGAATGAAACAGGCTAGCCCACACGTGTCCTGTGTGAATGGAACAGGCTGGCCCACACGTGTCCTGTGTGAATGGAACAGGCTAGCCCACACGTGTCCTGTGTGAATGGAACAGGCTGGCCCACACGTGTCCTGTGTGAATGGAACAGGCTAGCCCACACGTGTCCTGTGTGAATGGAACAGGCCAGCCCATACGTGTCCTGTGTGAATGGAACAGGGTAGTCCACACGTATCTTGTATGAATTGGAACCAGGAAGCCACCTGCGTTTGATGTAATTTTCGGGCACGTGGCTCAGTGGCCTGCGTACCCTCAGTGTCTAGCAAGGGGCCTGGCACGTAGTAGGAGGTTTAACGTCCATGAAGGGAGCATGCGCGCACGAACAGAGATGCCCGGGTGCATTAATCACACCTCTCTGCCTCTTTCCGCTCCAATCTGTGATTCCTGTGACTCGTGAGCTGCTTAGCGACGTCCATGCTTTCTGTCCTCGTCCCTTCTGGTCCGTGCTTCTCCATGATCCTATGTCAATAGATATCTTCTGGCCCAGCTGGTGTGGCTCAGGGGTTGGGCATCGACCTATGAACCAGGAGGTCACGGTTTGATTCCTGGTCAGGGCACAGGCCCGGGTTGCAGGCTTTCACCCCAGTGTGGTGCGTGCAGGAGGCAGCCGATCCATGATGCTCTCTCATCATTGATGCTTCTCTCTCCCTCCCTCTCCCTTCCTCTCTGAAATAAATTAAAAAATATTTTAGCCCTACCCAGTTTGGCTCAGTGGTTAGAGAGAGCATCAGTCTTCTGACTAAAGGGTCCCGGGTTCGATTCCGGTCAAGGGCACGGACCTCGGTTGCAGGCTCCTCCCCGGCCCGGGCCCTGGTCGGGGCGCGTGCAGGAGGCAGCCCATGGATGTGTCTCTCTCACATCGATGTTTCTCTCTGTCTTTCCCTCGCTCTTGTACTCTCCCTAAAAATCAATGGAAAAAAATCCTCGGGTGCAGATGAACAAAAATAATTTTTTAAAATAAAAGTAAATAAAATAAAAAATGTACTGTGAGGCAGTCTGTTGACCGTTGGCCAAAAGCAGCGTCTGCCCAGCCTGACTCACTCATAACCTCTTCTGGATTTTTCCATATCCGTGGGCTTCCGTGGACGGGGCGTGTGCACAGAAGGTCGTAAAAGGAGATGCCAGGCCCTGACTGGTTTGGCTCAGTGGTTAGAGCGCCGGCCTGTGGACTGAAGGGTCCAGGGTTCGATTCTGGTCAAGGGCATGTACCTTGGTTGAGGGCACATCCCCAGTGGGGGGGGGGGGGGGTGGTGTGCAGGAGGCAGCTGATCGATGTTTCTCTCTCATCGATGTTTCTGACTCTCTATCCCTCTCCCTTCCTCTCTGTAAAAAAACCAATAAAATAATATAAAAAAAAAAAAAGAAAAAAGGGGATGCTAAGCCTGTGTCTTTTCTTAAAAATATATTTTTTAATTGATTTCAGAGAGGAAGGGAGAGGCAGAGAGAGAGAGAGAAACATCTATGATGAGAGAGAGCCATACATCGCAGCGGAATTACAGACGATTCCTCGCGAGCGCCCCCTAGAGGTTCCCAGTGGAATGACAGGCCGTTCGGAGCCCGAACGTGTACCATACATCTGCTGCCTCCTGCACGCCCCCCACTGGGGATCGAGCCCGCAACCGGGGCCTGTGCCCTGACCGGGAATCGAACCCGGGACCCTTCAGTCCCAGGCCAGCGTCTTCATCACCCACAGCGCCCACAGTTCGGCTCCCAGCCCCACCCCTTCTTGGCCTGTCACTCACCCCTCTCTGCACCTCACTTTTCCACATCTGTAGGGGGCAGGGGCTATGTACCTCCTAGAATTGCTTGGAGCAGTTAAACCACTGTGACGTGAAAAAAAGTAACAAAAAACCCACACAAAAGCGGGGTCTACCTCCTAATGAGAGGATAGTACACGTTCGCGCTCTGAACGGCCTGTCGTTCCGCGGGGAACCTCTAGGGGGCGCTCGCGAGAACTGGCCTGTAATTCCGCCGCGAAGCTGCAGGCGGCACTCGGGAGGCATCAACCCCGGAGAGGGGGCGGGGCCTGCTCTTCTGGGGGCGGGGCCTGCAGGTGTGGGCGGGATCGGCCAGAAAGGGCCCACCTTGGGCCCCTGGAGAATTCTGGTGAAGGTCCCCGGGCCCTGCCCGTGGGCCGGACACTGGGTTAGGTCCTTAGGGACAGCCTGGGTGTGACTCACAGCTGGCTCCGTGAGCCTCCTGCGGATTTGGGGGTTCGGGGGGCTCCCAAGGTGTTCTTTAGCGTGTCCCATGTGTTATTAGTGCCGCCATGAGGAGGTTGGTAGAGCATTAAGACACGCGTGAGGGGCCCGGCCAGTGCGGCTCAGTGGCTCAGCATGGACCTAGGAGCCAGGAGGTAGCGGTTCGATTCCCGGTCAGGGCACAGGCCTGGGTTGCAGGCTCGATCCCCAGTGTGGGGCGTGCAGGAGGCGGCCGGTCCAAGAGATGGAGGGAGAGGGAGGTGGTCATCTTTGTCCATTTCCTCTTGGGTGAGTTGGGTCCCGCGGAGCAATGGTTAGAGAGCCCAAAACACTTGTATTGGCCTTTTTAAAAAATATATTTTATTGATTTTTGACAGAGAGGAAGGGAGAGGGATAGAGAGTTAGAAACATCGACGAGAGAGAAACATTGAGCAGCTGCCTCCTGCACACTCCCCACTGGGGATGTACCCACAACCAAGGTACATGCCCTTGACCGGAATCGAACCCGGGACCCTTCAGTCTGCAGGCTGACGCTCTATCCACTGAGCCAAACCGGTCAGGGCTTGTATTGGCCTTTTACAAGAGCTGCTTATGCTACCAACTGATTTGTGGTAGGACCTGGTTATTATTATAATAATTATTATTAATTTTATTATTTGGTATCTTTTGGTATCCTTTCCATCTGCTTCTCTCCTTACTCTCATATGCATGGTCTCCATATCTTCTTTAAAATTTTTTAAAATATATTTTTATTGATTTCAGAGAGGAAGGGAGAGAGAGAGAGAGAGAAAAAAAAAACCCATCAATGATAGAGAGCATCATGGATCGGCTGCCTCTTGCACGCCCCCCGCTGGGGATGGAGCCCAAACCCGGGCCTGTGCCCTGACCGGGAATCGAACCGTGACCTCCTGGTTCATAGGTCGACGCTCAACCCCTGAGCCACACCGGCTGGGCCGTATCTTCTGATCCTCCCACAGGACTCCCCAGCCACGTTCCGTGGCACCTCCCTGCTGAGCCCTGTCCACAGAACAGGTGTAAGCGAGGGACAGCGGGTTGAGCTCATTGTCATCCCTTGACATTCTGTCTAGAGGCGCTGACCACCAGCTCATGAGTCACGCAAATAAAATATTTAAATTGTAGAAAAGTAAAAGGAGTCCATGGGATGGGGAGGGAGGGGGAGAGTGAAAAATGCAAAATCCCTTGAGGCTTGAGCCAGGGTGAAGGGACCCGCGAAAGTGAAAATTCGCCCTGGTCTTGGGAATGGGCTGGTTGTGTTCGAAGGAGTTGGAGGAGTTTCGGGGGGAAGCCGTGGACGTGGAAGGAGAGGCACCGAATAAAGGAAATGAATAACCTATTGGAGAGAGAAACAGGATCATGGTTTTTTGTTTTTAAAAAAAATATATTTTATTGCCCTAACCAGTTTGGCTCAGTGGATAGAGCGTTGGCCTGCGGACTCAAGCATCCCGGGTTCGATTCTGGTCAAGGGCATGTACCTTGGTTGTGTGCACATGCCCAGTGGGGAATGTGCAGGAGGCAGCTGATCAATGTTTCTCTCTCATCGATGTTTCTAACTCTCTATCCCTCTCCCTTCCTCTCTGTAAAAAATCAATAAAATATATTTAAAAATATATATATATTTTATTGATTTCAGAGAGGAAGGGAGAAGAGGAGAGAGAGAAACATCCATGATGAGAGAATCATGGGTCGGCTGCCTCCTGCACGTCCCCTCCTGGGGATCCGCTCGCAACCTGGGCCTTTGCCCTTGACCGGAATCGAACCTGGGACCCTTCAGTCCACAGGCAGATGCTCTATCCACTTAGCAACACCAGCTAGGGCGGTTGGTTTGTTTTTTAAGCAAAGTGAACATTCAGTATATATGTCCTCCGACGGGAAGCAGCCGGGAGAAAACGGGGGACTAAAGACACAAGAGGAGCCCTAGCTGGTGTGGCTCAGTGAATAGAGCATTGGCCTTCGGACTGAAGGGTCCCAGGTTCGATTCCTGCCAAGGGCACACGCCCGGGTTGCAGGCTCGATCCCCAGTGTGGGGCCTGCAGGAGGCAGCCGATCCATGACTCTCTGTTATTATTGATGTCTCTCTCTCTCCCTTCCTCTCTGAAATCAATAAAGAAAT
Source organism: Myotis yumanensis (assembly GCF_028538775.1). Taxonomy (NCBI): domain Eukaryota; kingdom Metazoa; phylum Chordata; class Mammalia; order Chiroptera; family Vespertilionidae; genus Myotis; species Myotis yumanensis. Next base: position 11,648,603 of record NW_027223771.1, on the reverse strand, counting down.
ATATTTAACAAATAAAACAAAACAAAAAAGATTCAAGAGGAGTCCAACCGAGGAGGCTCAATGGTTGAGCGTCGGCCTGCGAACTGAAGGGTCCTGGGTTCAATTCCCGGTCAGGGCACAGGCCTGGGTTGCAGGCTCCATCCCCAGCGTGGGACGTGCAGGAGGCAGCCGGTCCATGATTCTCTCTCATCATGGATGTTTCTCTGTCTCTCCTTCTCCCTTCCTCTCTGAAATCAGTTAAAAAGAAACACAAAAAGATACAGGAGGAGAAAAAAGCAGCGCCAGGTCCTTGCTTTGTAGGAGAGAGAGGAAGCCGCCTGGCCCCTTCCCGGCCGCAGGTCCTGGCGCCCGGAGCATCGCTTATGGAAACCACATTTCAGGGCTTACGGCTGTCACTGCCCGGGTTTATTTTTACAGAGATGCTCGCTAATTTCCATAAATAGCGTGGCAGCATCAGGCAGTTCCTCTCCACGGGTTTTATGCAATTACTCTCTGGAATTCGTCAGCCCGGAGCGGCTCCTCCGGCCCGGCCCCCGACGGCTCGCAGCCTGCAGCTAGAAACGGCAGAGCCCTTTACGCAGAGAATCCTAGAAAAACAAGGAAGAAGGGCTCTATGCTCTGAATAAAAACGGCGCGGCCGTCGGAGGGGACGCTTTCGGTTCTCTTCCCTCTCTCTCCTGAAATTTCCAGTGTGTTTGCCCCTCCCCCTGATTTAAACACATGAAACTTGCCCTGGCCGGTGTGGCTCAGTGGATAGAGCGTCGGCCTGGGGACTGAGGGGTCCCAGGTTCGATTTCAGTCAAGGGCACAGGCCCGGGTTGCGGGCTCGATCCCCAGTGGGGGGCGTGCAGGAGGCAGCCGATCCGTGATTCTCTCCCATCATTGATGTTTCTCTCTCTCTCCCTCTCCCTTCCTCTCTGAAATCAATAAGAATATATTTTTAAAAGAGACATAAAATTTATTTATTATAAACATGTATTTGAGCTCATTGCCATAGCTTCATAGGGAAGGACAAAAATGGGGCGAAAATCACCTTCAATTCTATCGGTTGTTAGGATTTGGGGGTGTTTATTTATTTATTTATTATTAATTAATTTATTTATTTATTTTTGTTAATCCTCACCCCAGGATATTTTTCCATTGATTTTTAGGGAGAGTGGAAGAGAGAGACAGAGAGAGACATCGATGTGAGAGAGACACACCGATGGGTTGCCTCCTGCACGCGCCCCGACCAGGGCCCGGGCCGGGGAGGAGCCTGCAACTGAGGTCCGTGCCCTTAACCAGAATCGAACCCGGGACCCTTTGGTCCGCAGGCTGAGGCTCTATCCACTGAGCCACACCGGCTAGGACTGGGGATGTTTATTTTTAATATTCTTCTTAGAAGGGTAACATATATACGTCTGAATCGTATAACAAGTGAGGACACTATATTTTGTGTATACTTTTAAATGATTTAACATGAGGAGCATTTCTACGTGCCTGGGTAGTGTGCTTTTGTTCGGACCAACTGTGGCCAGGGGCCCCCACATGAAACTGGAGTTCCCCATGAGGGGTTACTGGGTTCCTCAGAGCTGTCTCCATCGGGGGTGGGGAACCTCTTTTCTAACAAGGGCCATTTGGATATTTATAACAGCATTCGCAGGCCATACAAAATTATCAACTTAAATATTAGCCTGCTTTATTTTGTCCAACATTTTGTTAACTCACCCCTAATGCGTTGGCCGGGCCAGACCCAATGATTGCGTGGGCCTTATATGGTCCGCGGGCCGGACGCTCCCCACCCCTGGTCTAGATGGTCAAATTCTTTTCCTCCTCCCATGCACTAACACAATGAATCCCATTCATAAGTTTCCCAATACCTTTTTAAAAAATGTGTTTTTATTTGATTTAGAGAGAGAAGGAGGCGGAGGGAGAGGAAGATAGAAACATAGATGAGAGAGAGAAACATTTATTGGCTGCCTCCTGCATGCCCCCTACTGGGAATCGAGCCCACAACCGGGCATGTGCCCTGACCGGGAATCGAAGCTGGGACCTCTGGGTTCATGGGTGGATGCTCAACCACTGAGCTATACTGGCCGGGCTGGCTTCCCAGGATTGATTCATCCTTGTCTTTTTGGCATGGACTGCAGTTGTCCATGACTGCCCTCCCCTGCAGGCCTGGTTGCCCCCAACTGCCCTCCCCTGCAGGCCTGGTCGCCACCAACTGCCCTCCCCTGCAGGCCTGGTTGCCCCCAGCTGCCCTTCCCTTCAGGCCTGGTTTCCCCCAGCTGCCCTTCCCTTCAGGCCTGGTTTCCCCCAGCTGCCCTTTTCTTCAGGCCTGGTTGCCCCCAACTGCTCTCCCCTGCTGGCCTGGTCCCCCCCAACTGCTCTCCCCTGCTGGCCTGGTCGCCCCCAATTGCTCTCCCCTGCTGGCCTGGTCCCCCGCAACTGCCCTCCCCTGCAGGCCTGGTCCCCCCCAACTGCTCTCCCCTGCAGGCCTGGTCGCCCCCAACTGCTCTCCCCTGCTGGCCTGGTCGCCCCCAACTGCTCTCCCCTGCAGGCCTGGTCCCCCCCAACTGCCCTCCCCTGCAGGCCTGGTCGCCCCCAACTGCTCTCCCCTGCTGGCCTGGTCCCCCCCAACTGCCCTCCCCTGCAGGCCTGGTCCCCCCCAACTGCTCTCCCCTGCAGGCCTGGTCCCCCCCAACTGCCCTCCCCTGCTGGCCTGGTCGCCCCCAACTGCTCTCCCCTGCTGGCCTGGTCGCCCCCAACTGCCCTCCCCTGCAGGCCTGGTCCCCCCCAACTGCCCTCCCCTGCTGGCCATCTTGTGACAATGTGGGGGCAGCCATCGAACCGTGTTCAGCTGGATTTGGTTTGCGAACACTTTGTGGAAAAGCAGTGCACCTGTAGTGATAAGTAATATGGTTAGTGCCTCTCAGGTTCATATCAAGATCTTTGCTGACTTCACGAAAGGGATGAGAGCTTTTCCACTTTTTTCTTCTCTTTTCTGGATCAGTGTACGTAGCACGGGAATAACCTTCCTGTGAGGGTTTGAAAGAGCTTGATGGTGAAATAAATGGGGAACAGCTTTTTGGGGGAGGCACGGTGGGGGGGGGGGAATAGTTCTCCAACAACTTTAAAAAAAACAATTTTACTTTATTATTATTTTAATATATTTTTATTGATTTCAGAAAGGAAAGGAGAGAGAGATCTAGAAACATCGATGATGAGAGAGAATCATGGATCAGCTGCCTCCTGCACGCTCCCTACTGGGGATGGAGCCCACAACCTGGGCATGTGCCCTTGACCAGAATCGAACCCGGGACCCTTCAGGCCGACACTCTATCCACTGAGCCACACCGGCCAGGGCGTGGCAATGCCTGTGGTCATCCTTCCTCGTGTGGAGAGGGAAGGGGAACGTGTGGGCTTGGAGGCAGGTCCGAGGCGCCCTGTCTGTTCAACCGAAATTCCTTTCAGTCCCGCCTGGGACCCACAGCCTCCTCCCCTGGAGCCCGCCTCCCGGTGTGTGTGTGTGTGTGGGGGCTCTGACCGAAGCGTGGCTCCGTGGCTGAGTGTCAGCCTAGGAACCAGGAGGTCAGGGTTCGATTCCCGGTCAGGGCACAGGCCGGGGTTGCAGGCTCCATCCCCAGTGTGGGGCGTGCAGGAGGCAGCCGATCCGTGATTCTCTCTCATCACTGATGTCCCTCTCTCTCCCTCCCTTTCCCTTCCTCTCTGACATCAACAAAAATATTTAAATAAAAACACTAACAAACAAAACACAGAGACCTGAGGGGGCCGAGAGGAGAAGAGACCTCCGTGAGCTGGCAGGCATGCGCACAGGAGCACCTGCACCCAGTAGGCCCGCAGCTCTCCCTGGTTCCTGCCCGGGGACAGCCGTGCTGAGGCCAGGCCGGCCCCAGGGCGCCCGGAGCAGGTGGTCGGTGTGGGCCGCTCCCTCACCCGCTGCGGACGGTCCCCTCTCACTCATGAGCGCCCCTGGACAACGCCTGCCCCCCTGCTTCCTGGCTGACGTTTGGAAACAGAAACCCTGGAGCCGCTGATCTGCTGGTGTGTGGGGGGCGGTGCGGAGGGGAGAGCAGGGAGGCCGCCCAGAGCCAAGTCTCCAACCGCCCCGGCCTAGGAACCAGGAGGTCAGGGTTCGATTCCCGGTCAGGGCACAGGCCCGGGTTGTGGGCTAGATCCTGGGGTGCGGGGGGTGGGAGACAGCGGGGTGGGGGACAGGGGGGGTGGGGACAGGGGGGTGGGGGAAGACAAGAGACAGCCGATCAACGATTCTCTCTCATCATCGATGTTTCTCTCTCTCCCTCTCCTTTCCTCTCTGAAATCAATAAAAATATATTTTTTAAAATAAATAAATAAGAAGTAACACCTCCTGCCGCCACGTCTCCCTCCTGGGCCAGAGAGGCCCAGGTCAGGATGTCCCGGGGGGACACGGGGGGGGGGCCTCGGTGTTGGGATATTTTGTGTTTGTTTGTTTTTAAATCCTCACCTGAGGATGTTCCCCATCGATTTCTAGGCCGTGGACGGGAGGGAGGAGGAGGAGAGAGAGAAACATCAACACAGAGAGACATGATTGGCGGCTCCCGCACCCGCCCCTCCCGCAGCTGGGGAGCCTGCAACCGAGGTACCTGCCCTTGACTGGGAATCACACCTGGGCCCTAGCCCTGGCCGGTGTGGCCCAGTGGGTAGAGCGCCGGCCTGCGGACGGAAGGGTCGCGGGTTCGATTCCCGGTCAGGGCACAGGCCCAGGTTGCAGGCTGGATCCCCGGTGGGGGGCGTGCAGGAGGCAGCGGGACCTGTGCCTCCCACACCTTTGCTCGCTCGCAGGCCTGGCCTCTCGGAGGGAGCCCGGTGGCTGCGAGCGGACGCCCTCCAAGGCCCCTGCCCATCGGCAGGAGGCCGGGCTGGGGCAGGCTCCGTGTTTGCAGCTTTGGGGGGCTCTGGGCTGTGCACACTGTGGACAGCCTCGGGGACACATTGGCAGCCTCAGTGGTCAGAGCCGGGACAGCGCTGGGCTGGGTGGGGGAGTGGGGGAGCGCGTAGAGGGCGGTGGCCAGGCTCCCGCGGGCTCTGCTCAGCCCCGACGGGAGGACGCCTGACCCTGAGCCGTGGCCTCTGTGCACCTGGCTGATGGCCTGTGATGCCTGGAGGGTCTTAGCAACGTCCTTAGCAACCTGACACTTTCTGAATTTATTTTTTAAAGGAGTGACTTTTAAAATATATATATATGTTTCTTATTTACTTACTTATTTTTTTAATTCTTGCCTAAGGATATTTTTCCGTTGATTTTTAGAGAGAGTGGGAGAGAGAGGGAGAGACAGAGAAACATCGGTGTGAGAGAAACACATCGATTGGCTGCCTCCTGCACACGCTCCGACCAGGGCCCGGGCCGGGGAGGAGCCTCCAACCGAGGTACGTGCCCTTGACCGGAATCGAACCCGGGACCCTTCAGCCCACAGGCCGAGGCTCTATCCACTGAGCCACACCGGCCAGGGCTTCTTTTTCTTTTTGTAGAAAGATTTTCCCAGCTCAGAGAGGAGGTGGGGGTGAGGGGGGAGGGGGGTTAGAGAGCAGCCAAAGAGCTTGTATGCATGCAGATCAGCACAACCAATGGACACAGACACTGGGGCGGTGGGGGCTTGTCCTGGGGGGCGGGAGTGGCAGGGGGGGAGGGGTCAGTTGGGGAAAAAGAAGACATATGTAATACTTTAAACAATAAAAAAATTTTAAATATGTTTTTTATCGATTACTGAGAGAGAGAGGAAGGGAGAGGGAGAGACAGAAATATCCATGATGAGAGAGAATCACTGATTGGCTGCCTGGAGCCCGCAACCCGGGCATGTGCCCTGACCGGGAATTAAACCGTGACCTCCTGGTTCATAGGCTGATGCTTAACCACTGAGCCACACTGGCCGGGCAGTGGATGCTAAACTAAGTGCTTTCTACTCCCAGAATGTCCAAGGGAAGCGTGTCCTTCCAAAGGCACACGGCACCTTTTCTTAAAACTCATATGGAAACCCTGGCTGGGCTCAGCACCCTGTCGTGTCACGGGAGACGGTGGGATTAGCACGCAATTCTGAGAGTCCGTTAAAAATCCCTTGGCGACCATCCCTGTTGAAATCAGGAAAGGAAAGTGATCTTAATGGAAACTCATATGAGACTGGACTCGGAGGTGAAAGTGCAGATGGAGCCCTGATCTGTGTTCAGCATTTAGAATTCACAGGTTCTCCCCTCCCTCCTCTTTGATAGGAAGGCGAGGACATAGAAAGGCCTTTGGACTTCCTCAGTGCGGTAGAATCCCCTTAATGGGAGATGTGGGTTGCAAATGTTTTCTTATATCTGTAGCTTCATTATTATCATTATTATTATTATTGCTACTAGAGGCCCGGTGCATGAATTTGTGCACAGGTGGGGTCCCTCGGCCTGGCCGGCGATCGGGGCCGATCAGGGGCAGTGGGCCCGGGGGAGGGACTGTTGGAGGTTGGCTGTGGGAGCACACTGACCACCGGGGGGCAGCTCCTGCATCGAGAGTCTGCCCCCTGGTGGTCAGTGCGCATCATAGCAACCAGTCCGCCATTTGGTCGACCGGTTGTAATGGCTGCTTAGGCTTTTATATATAATTATTATTGTTATTATTATTTAAAATATATTTTATTGATTTTTTACAGAGAAGAAGGGAGAGGGATAGAGAGCTAGAAACATTGATGAGAGAGAAACATCGATCAGCTGCCTCCTGCACGCCCCCCAGTGGGGATGTGCCTGCAACCAAGGTACATGCCCTTGACCGGAATCGAACCCGGGATCGTTGAGTCCGCAGGCTGACGCTCTATCCACTGAGCCAAACCGGTTCGGCATTATTATTATTATTATTATTAATTGTTGTTGTTAATCCTCACCTGAAGATATTTTCCTTTTTTTTTTTTTTTTTAGGGAGAGTGGGGGAGAGAGGGAGAGACAGAGAGAAACCTTGATGTGAGAGAGACACATCCATTGGCTGCCCCTGCATGCACCCCAACCAGGGCCCGGGCTGGGGAGGAGCCTGCAACTGAGGTACGTGCCCTTGACTGGAATCAAACCCGGGACCCTTCGATCCGCAGGCCGACACTCTATCCATTGAGCCACACCAGCCAGGGCTCCTCTTAGTATTTTTGCAAAATAAAAATTTTAAACTTTGAAAAAGTCCAAGCTACCAGGTTCTTTTTTAAAATATATTTTATTGATTTTTTTTCACAGAGAGGAAGGGAGAGGGATAGAGAGTTAGAAACATCGATGAGAGAGAAATATTGATTAGCTGCCTCCTGCACACCCCCTACTGGGGATGTGCCCGTAACCAAGGTACATGCCCTTGACTGGAATTGAACCCGGGACCCTTCAGTCGCAGGTCGACGCTCTATCCACTGAGCCAAACCAGTTAGGGCTGGTTCTTTTTTTTAAAAAAAATTTGTGGATCATGGTTTTTGACATCATGGCTAAGAACTCCATTTTGAATTCATTTGTATGAGCTGTGAGGTTAGTTAGGGTCAAGACTCACTTTTTGCCCGGCCGGTGTGGCTCAGCAGTTGAGCATCGACCTATGAACCAGGAGGTCGCGGTTCGATTCCCGGTCAGGGCACAGGCCCGGGTTGCAGGCTCCATCCCCAGTGTGGGGCGTGCAGGAGGCAGCCGATCTGTGATTCTCTCATCATTGATGTTTCTCTCTCTCTCTCTCTCTCTCTCTCTCTCTCTCTCTCTCTCTCCTTCTCCCTTCCTCTCTGACATCAATAAAAATAAAAAGGCTCACCTTTGCCTATGGAGGCCCATTGCTCCAGCCTTATTGGTTGAAAAGACCATCCTCCCTCCATTGAGTGACTTCTCCTTCTTTGTCAGAAATCATCTGGGAATGTTTGTGCAGGTCTGTGTGCGGATTCTGCTTTGTTCCATTATCTGTGTAGTATGTGTTGGTCCTCCAATACCTGGCTCTGTTACCGTAGCCATGGAGTGTGACATGCAGGACAGTGATGCCTCCACTTCATTCTTCTTCATCACAATTACGTTAGCTATTCTAATGCCTTTGCATTTCCATATACATTTTTTAAACTTATTGATTTTGGAGACAGAGACGAAGAGAGGGAAGGATGGAGGGAGGGAGGGAGGGAGAGGGAGAGAGAAACATTGATTTGTTGTTCTGCTCATGTATGCATCCATTGGTTGATTTTTTTTAAATATATTTTTTTCTTGGTTTCAGAGAGGAAGGGAAAGGGAGAGAGAGATGGAAACATCAATGATAAGAATCATCGATGGGCTGCCTCCTGCACGCCCCCTACTGGGGATCCAGCCCGCAAACCGGACATGTGCCCTGACCGGGAATCAAACCAGCGACCTCTGGGTTCCTGGGTCAACAGTCAACCATGAGCAGCTGGCTGGGCCATTGGTTGATACTTGTATGTGTCCTCACTGGGAATCGAACCTGCAACCTTGATGTTTTGGAAAGACACTCTCACCACTTGAGCTACCCAGCCAGGGTATCTGCTTTGTTGAGGTGTTTTATGTCTAAGGGTATGGTCTGTCCTGGTGAATGTTCCATGGACACTTGAAATAAAAAGAAGTACATTCTGCTGTTGCTGGGTTCGTTAAGTGCCAATTGCATCTTCTTGGTTGACGATGTTGTTTAGTTCTTCTATATTTTGTTGATTGTCCTATCTAGTTGCTGAGAGAGGGGCGCTGAGATCCCCAGCCAAAATTGTGGATTTGTCTATTTTTCCTCTCAATGTTATTGGCAGTTTTTATTTTATTTTATATTTTATTTTATTTTATTATTTTATTTATTTATTTATTTTATTTTATTATTTTATTTATTTATTTATTTATTTTATTTATTTTATTTTATTATTTTATTTATTTTATTTTATTTTATTTTATTGTCTAAAGTTCACATAAGTCTCCTCTTCCTCCAGTTGACTCCCCACTCCCAGCCATTCCCACCCCGGGCAAGCCCCCACCGCCCCAGGGTCTGTGTCCATTGGTTCTGCTCATGTGCGTGCGAACAAGTCCTCTGGTTGCTCTCTAACTCCTCCTGCCCTCCTCTCCTGCCATTGTCTCTGGATCTAATGTTGTTCATCAAATTATGTTGATCATTATATCCCACATATGAGTGAGATCATGTGGTATTTCTCTTTCTCTGACTGGCTTATTTCACTTTAGCACAATGCTCTCCAGTTCCATCCATGCTGTTGCAAATGGTAAGAATTCCTTCTTTTTTACCGCAGCGTAGTATTCCATTGTGTAGATGTACCGCAGTTTTCTAATCCACTCATCTGCTGATGGGCACTTAGGCTGTTTCCAGATCTTAGCTATGGTGAATTGTGCTGCTATGAACAGAGGGGTGCATATATCCTTTCTGATTGGTGTTTCTGGTTTCTTGGGATATATTCCTAGAAGTGGGATCACTGGGTCACATGGGAGTTCCATTTTTAGTTTTTTGAGGAAACTCCATACTGTCTTCCATAGTGGCTGCACCAGTCTGCGTTCCCACCAGCAGTGCACGAGTGTTCCTTTTTCTCCACATCCTCTCCAGCACTTGTCGTTTGTTGATTTGTTGATGATGGCCATTCTGACAGGTGTGAGATGGTACCTCATTGTTGTTTTGATTTGCATCTCTCGGATGATTAGTGACTTTGAGCATGTTTTCTTATGTCTCTTGGCATTCTCTATGTCCTCTTTCGAAAAGTGTCTACTAGGTCCTTTGCCCATTTTTTTATTGGATCGTTTGTCTTCCTTTTGTTAAGTTGTGTGAGTTCCCTGGATTCGCAGTTTTTGATCAGGCGTGTTGCAGGTCTGTTGTTTGGTGCACACACCTGTAGGATTCCCGTGTTTCTTGGTGGAATGCTCCTCGGTCCCTCTTTGACCCCATGACTCTGGGGGTGGGCTCATGACTGTAGCAGGCTACCCTATGGGGTAGACCAGTTGTCTTTAAAAATGCAGCGCAATCAGACCATGCAAGATATGGAGCAGCCCAGCGGGCATGGCTCAGTGACTGAGCATTGACCTATGAACCAGGAGGTCACGGTTAAATAAAATTATATTTAACTAGAAGCCCGGTGCATGAAATTTGTGCACTGGGGGGGGGCAGTCACGTAGGGGATCCCTCAGCCCGGCCTGAGCCCTCTCGCAGTTCAGGAGCCCTTGGGGGATGTCCGACTGCCACGGAGGCAGGAGAGGCTCCCGCCACCACCACTGCGCTCGCCAGCCATGAGTCTGGCTTTGGCTTCTGGCTGAGCAGCGCTCCCCCTGTGGGAGTGCACTGACCACCAGGGGGCAGCTTCTGTGTTGAGCGTCTGGCCCCTGGTGGTCATCGCTCATCATAGCGACCAGTCATTCTGCTGTTTGGTCAATTTGCATATTAGCCTTTTATTATATAGGATTTTAAAAATGTTTAAAAATTTAAAAATAAATAAAAACTCAAGGCAAACAGACCATTGAAGATCATGGAGCACAGACAGACCTACCCATGACCTCCAGACAAGCGAGGGTCAGAGCTAAGACCAGAGATGGTCTTCAAGCTCATTGGGTGTCTCGATTGGCACAACCAGTGGCATCCATGCCAGTAGCTACTGGCTGAGTCACCCTCCCTGTCGCTATTGTAGGCACATCTTCCTTTACTTCTTCTATTTATTTATTTTTAAAATATAATTTTTCTTGCTCTAGCTGGTTTGGCTCAGTGGATAGAGCATTGGCCTGTGGACTGAAAGGTTCCAGATTCAATTCTGGCCAAGGGCATGTGCCTGGCTTGTGGGCTCGACCCCCAGTAGGGGGGGTGCAGGAGGCAGCCAATCAATGGTTCTTTCTCATCATGGATGTTTCTATCGCTCTTTCCCTCTCACTCCTCTCTGAAATCAATTATATATATATAATTTTTCTTGATTTCAGAGAGGGAGGGTGAGGAAGAGAGCGATAGAAACATCCATGATGAGAGCGAATCATGGATCGGCTGCCTCCTGCACCCCCCCTACTGGGGATCGAGCCCGCAACCTGGGCACGTGCCCTGACCGGGAATCGAATAGTGACCTCCTGGTTCATAGGTCGATGCTCACCCATTGAGCGAGGCGGGCGGGGCTTCTTTCATTTCTTACTCTTTCTTCTGTCCCATCCCTTTTCCCCTTCCTTCTCCAATATGTTAGGTCTCTAAAGAGCTCCCACCAGAAATGCTTGTTCTTGCCAGGGGCCCTCAGCAGGAGTCCAGCCCCTCCGGGGGTGCGGGAGCAGGCAGCCTTTGCTTGGTGTGTGGTTTGGAGAGCAGGGGTGGCGAAAGCTGGAGAGAGTCCGCGTCTGTTCATTGTTCCAGGAAGCGTGATGGTGCCGGAGTCTAAATCACGCTAATTGGCCTTCCCCTCTGCTTGGCTGTCTTCCTTACATTTTCCACCAGAGAGCAGATGTCATCGAATGACTTTCCTTATGAATGTTTGCTTTTTTTTTTTTAGAAGTGAGCTGTGTTTATTCCTTTTGTTACAAAATTCTGTAGTTTATAACTGGTGAAGAAATGTGGATTTATTCTTTTTTAAAATCCTATCTAATAAAAGAGTAATATGCAAATTAACTGTCACTTCACCATAAAGATGACAGCACCCACAGCCAATAAGGAGGGAATATGCAAATTGATGCAACAAGTAGAGAGGCAGAAGGCAGCTCTGGCCAGAGCGAAGGCAGTGCCAGCAGCCAGGGGAAGGGAGGCCTATTCTTGCATGAATCTTCATGCATCAGGCCTCTAGTGTGTATATATCTACACTAATAAAAGAGAAACATGATAATTGGCGTACGACCGCTACCCTTTTCATTGGCTAATCAGTGAGTATATGCAAATTAACTGTCAGCCAAGATGGCGGCCAGCCAGGCCGGGATCAGCGGAGCCGAGAGGCCTCCCGGCCGCCTGGGTCAGTGGAGCCCAGAGGCCTCCCGCCCCCGGGATCAACGGAGCCGAGAGGCCTCCCGGCCGCCTGGATCAGCGGAGCTGAGAGGCCTCCTGGCCCCGGAATCAATGGAGCCGAGAGGCCTCCCGGCCCCGGGATCAACGGAGCAGAGTGGCCTCCTGGCCGCCTGGATCAGTGGAGCCGAGAGGCCTCCCGCCCCCGGGATCAGCGGAGCTGAGAGGCCTCCCGCCCCCGGGATCAGCGGAGCCGAGAGGCCTCCAGGCCGGGATCAGCGGAGCCTGATGGAAGCCCTGTGTGTTTATGCACCCTGGGGGTGCAGAGGTCCTGTCCTAGGCAGAGGCCTATGGCAAAATTTTCGACTCTGAGAAGCAGCCTACGGGCTGGAAGGCGGCTCCTCTGACCTCAGTGCTGGAGAAGACCATTAAGCAGAAAACTAAAGAAACCGATTTTACATCATTTCCCAGGTGGAGAACAGTTGGCATGTAAGCCCCTGACCAGTGCCCAGCCTCTCCTCTGTCAGTCTATCTCACTCTTAGGTACCATGTTCTTTGTTCTGTCTTAACTGCAACTCATTTTTAAACTAGATTGCTTTTAAAAGAAGACTAAATAAAGTTTCCCTTAAGTTATTTAGGTGGTGCTGGGGCTGCTGGGGCTGCTGGGGGCCTGATAGAAGACACAAACATGCAATGGGGGGGCCTGTACCCAGCAGCCCCAAGGCCCGCCACCTTGGTGCTGGGGCTGCTGGGGGTATCAGAGACGCAAACCCGCAGGCCCGGCACCCAGCAGACCCAAGGCCTTCGTGGCAGAACTAAGGAGCAGCAAGCCAAGCGGTAGGAAGCAGCAAGCAGGTGGGCAGTAACAAGGGAGGGGTCCTGGACTGCAAGAGGGCACATGCTGGGCTAAGGGACCACCCACCCATCCCCAGTGCACGAATTTCGTGCACCGGGCCTCTAGTATATATATATATATATATATATATATATATATATATATATATATATATATATTATTGATTTCAGAGAGGAAGGGAGATGGGGAGAGAGAGAGACCGAAACATCAATGAGTAGAGAGAATCACTGATCGGCTGCCTCCTGTACACCCTCTGCTGGGGATGGAGCCCGCAACCCAGACATGTGCCCTGACCGGGAATTGAACTGTGACCTCCTGGTTCATAGGTCGAGGCTCAACCACTGAGCCATGCCGGCGGGGCTGCCATGAGGTTTTTCTCCTTGACTTCTCATTTATTTGTAGACATCATTTAGAGATGGGAGATACTAATCCTTTATTGGGTAGATATCTTTTCTCTATATATTACTTTCCATGGTGAAAAGAAAAGTGCATTCAATTTTTTATTTAAAGTTAATGTTTTTATTTATTTTTTAGAGAGAGAGGAAGGGAGAGAGAGAAACATCCATGATGAGAGAGGATCATGGATTGGCTGCCTCCTGCACGGCCCACACTGGGGATGGAGCCCGAAACCCAGACATGTGCCCAGACCGGGAATTGAACTGTGACCTCCTGGTTCATAGGTCGGTGCTCAGCCACTGAGCCACGCTGGCTGGGCTATTTGAAATGTGATGTAGTTTCTCCGTAGCGTGTAAGTTCCAGGCGAGCAGGGATGTCTGTCTCTCATGTTGAGCTGGATATCCACATGCCTAGAGCGGGTGTGGCCCATGACAGGCGCTCAGAATTATTTGCTGAACGAACGAACGGATGGGTGGATGTTTATCCATCTGATCGTGTATAGTTGGCTGTTTTGTACGCTCCTTCTTACCTCGATGCACACAGGTCTCCTGGTGTATTTTCTTTTTAATGTTTAGCCTCATATATACTAGGACAGTGATGTCGAACCTTTTGAGCTCGGCGTGTCAGCATTTCGAAAGACCCTAACTTAACTCTGGTGCCGTGTCACATAGAGAAATTTTTTGATCTTTGCAACCATAGTAAAACAAAGACTTATATTTTTGATATCTATTTTATATATTTAAATGCCATTTAACAAAGAAAAATCAACCAAAAAAATGAGTTCGTGTGTCACCTCTGACACGCATGTCATAGGTTCGCCATCACTGTGCTAGTATATACCAGAGGCCTGGTGCACGAATTTGTACACCAGTGGGGTCCCTTGACCTGGCCTGCGGGATCAGGCTGAAACTGGCTCTCTGATATCCCCTGAGGGGTCCCGGATGTGAGAGGGCACAGGCCAGGCCGAGGGACCCCACCGGTGCACAATCGGCACCAGGGAGGGACACAGGAGGTTGGCCAGCCAGGGAGGGACCGCAGAAGGGCTCCAAGGTGTGTCTGGCCCGTCTCTCTCAGTCCTGATCGACCGGACCCCAGCAGCAAGCTCACCTACCGGCCCTGGTCAGGGACATGCAGGAGGCAACCAAGGTACGTGCCCTTGACCTGAATCGAACCCGGGACCCTTCAGTCCACCGGCCGACGCTCTATCCACTGAGCCAAATAGATAGGACCTTTTTAAAAATATATTTTTAAATTGATCTCAGAGAAGATGGGAGCAGGAGAGAGAGAGACACATCAATGATGAGAGAGAATCATGGATGGGTGGCCTCCTGCAGGGCCCACACTGGGGATCGAACCCACAATCTGGGCATGTGCGTTGACCAGGAATCGAACCCTGACCTCCTGGTTCCTAGGTCGATGCTCAACCACTGAGCCACGCCGGCGGGGCTGGGCTGGTGCTCTCTTTATCGACTTGAGTGTCCATCCCAAATAACATCTTACGTGGCGTTGGCCTTCCCGGGATTCTATCTGAGTGAAGTCACTCTGCTGCCTGGTTTCCTCTCTGTCCATGGGCGGCGTTGAGGTCATGGTTTTCACCGCCCTGTCATGTTCCAGGGCGTAAACACACCGCGATGTGTCGGTTCGTCCTGCCGCTGATGGCTCCTCTCCATGCGGGGTGAGATTTATAAGGGTGATCCTTCGTTCGGGAATTTTTCATTCATTTCCAGGGTGAGATTGATCTGCGGTTTCTTTCTCGCACTGGTCTTGTCTGCTTTTGTGATCAAGGTCATGGTCTCCTGGAGCGAATGTATCGGGGGCTCCTTTCTTAGTCTGCGTGTCGAAAGCGCTTTTGAAAGAGTGGGATGATGTCACGTGGACTGTTTTGTAGCCCTGGCGTCGAAAACCTCCTGCTCTTTGTGGGAAGAAAGTGAAATACTGTACCGGTCCTGTTGCTTCAAGGATTCAAGAACCACTGGGAGATGCCTTTTACTTAAGAGTAGCTTTTTTTTTTTTTAAATACATTTTATTGATTTTTTACAGAGAGGAAGGGAGAGGGATAGAGAGTTAGAAACATCGATGAGAGAGAAACATCCATCAGCTGCCTCCTGCACGCCCCCTACTGGAGATGTGCCCGCAACCAAGGTACATGCCCTTGACAGGAATCGAACCCGGGACCCTTCAGTCCGCAGGCCGACGCTCTATCCACTGAGCCAAACTGGTCAGGGCAAGGATAGCTTTTGATTATTTAGATTTTTTTTTCTAAAACTTTTTTGTTTCTGCCCAGCCAGCGTGGCTCAGTGGTTGAGCGTTGACCTAGGAACCAGGAGGTCAGGGTTCGATTCCCGGTCAGGGCACAGGCCCGGGTTGTGGGCTCCATCCCCAGTAGGGGGTGTGCAGGAGGCAGCCGATCCATGATTCTCTCCCTTCATTGATGTTTCGATCTCTCTCTCCCTCTCCCTTCCTCTCTGAAATCAACAAAGATATATTTTTTTTAAAAAAATAAAATAAAGAAGAGAGCATTCCGAGGGGCGTGAGCATCCAGACACACCAAGGGCTTCCTGCCCTGAGCTCAGAAAAACACACGGGCTGGTGAGGAATCGGAGGCTGTCGGGAGGATGTGCACACAGCCCAGTCCTGGCTCTTTCCCTCCGGGAAGGCCGAGGGGGCAGCCTGCAGGGTTTGAACCCCACAGACAAGCTGTTTCCTGCAGGAGGGAAAGGCCTTAAGTAAACAGGAGTGTGTTCCCAGCCGGGTCTGGGCTGTGTCCGGGCGGGTGTCTCCTGGCGCAGGGGGAAGAGCTGGTGACGCCATTCTCTCTCTCTCTCTCTCTCTCTCTCTCTCTCTCTCTCACTTTAAAGTACCATTTTGGGGAATTATTCTATTTTATTACTAGAGGCCTGGTGCACAAATTCGTGCATGGGTGGGGTCCCTTGGCCTGGCCAGCAACTGGGGCTGCGAGAGGTTGGCTGTGGGAGCACACTGACCACCAGGGGTCAGCTCCTGCATTGAGTGTCTGCCCCCTGGTGGTCAGTGTGTGTCGTAGCGACTGGCCAACTGGTCGTTTGGTTGCTTAGGGTTTTATATATATAGTTTATTTTTTTAAATCTGTGGGATTCTTTTGCCTGGGCTGGTGTGGCTCAGTGGATAGAGCATCGGCCTGCAGACTGAAGGGTCCCAGGTTCAATTCCGGTCAAGGGCATGTACCTTGGTTACAGGTTCCTCCCCGGCTCGGGCCCTGGTTGGGGTGCGTGCAGGAGGCAGCCCATGGATGTGTCTCTCTCACATCGAGGTTTCTCTCTGTCTTTCCCTCTCCCTTCCACTCTCTCTAAAAATCAATGGAAAAATATCTTCAGGTGAGGATTAAAAATACAATAAAATATGTTTTTGTTGATTTTTAGACAGGAAGGGAAAGTGAGAGAGAGAAAAACATCAATGATGAGAGAGAATCCTGGATCGGCTGCCTCCTGCACGCCCCCCACTGGGGATCGAGACCACTACCCGGGCCTGTGCCCTGCCAGGGAATTGAATCTCCTGGTTCTTAGGCCGACGCTCAGCCACTGAGCCACACCTGCCGGGCGAGCGAGGAGCAGTGTGTAAGTTACTGAAATGCAGTGGGAATCACGTGTCTTTTTACCTGGTGACTGCTTCACTTTTGAGGCCCACGGGGTCCCATTTCCTGCTGTCCGCCTCTCCCCACTCCTCTCTCCTCCCAGCCCCGATGTTACACATCCTCTGTTCTTTACAGGGTGTAGATCGAGCCCCGGGACACCCGAGAGTCACGTCCTCCTGCCGTGTCAGCACCTTCCGCCGGGGGGGTGGTGGCAGCTGCACCCCACTCTCCGATTCCCAGGCCCTGGAGGGCCGTCTGGGTCTCTCCCGACCCCGTCCCTGTCCCCGGTGACCCGGCAGCTGGGGACAGTGGCTGGGAGGAGGCTGTGTGTCCTGGCGGCTCCACTCTGTGTCCTGGGAAGACCGCACGCTTCCTGGCCTGGCCTCCCTCTCCCTTCCCTTCGGTCCAACCTGCGAGGGGTCCTGGGAGAAGTCACTTGCCCCCCAAGCCTCCTGACATTTAGGCAGGATTCTCCCCTCCCACCGGGGTGAGAAAGCCACGTGTGGTCTCCCTGCCTGTTGGGGGCGGGACGCTTGCTTTCGGGCCCAGAGCGAGCTGGGGGCTTAGTCCTCAAGGAGGGCCTGGTTTTCCTGAGACTGTTTGTTGCCCGGGGCTGAGCAGCAGACCCCCAGCCACGGATGAATGGATGACTCCAACATGATGTTTTCTGTGAAAGAGAAGGCTAAGGGGCCGCCTGGCTAAAGGGACCAGACAGCCTCAATCGCCTGCCTCGTTGGGCTTTTATCGTAGCAGCAGTTTGAGATCAAGTTTATTTTTTATTTTATTTTATTTTTTTAAGGAAGAGGTAATTTATTTTTTATATTTTATATTTTTATTGATTTCAGAGAGGAAGGGAGAGAGAGAGAGAGAGAGGTCAGTGATGAGAGAGAATCATCGATTGGCTGCCTCCTGCACACCCCCCACTGGGGATTGAGCCCCCAACCCAGGCATGTGCCCCTGACTGGAATCGAACCCGGGGCCCTTCAGTCTGCAGGCTGACGCTCTAGCCACTGAGCAACACCAGCCAGGGCTAAAGTTTATCTTTTAGAAACGATCAGTAGGGTGTGTAATCTTGGGAGGACACATGTGTTTGCCGTGTCTTTTAAGCAAGGACGCCCAAAGATTGAAAATACGGATTCCAGTAAACGCCCAGGGGTCTGCATGTGCACAGACTCGTTGGGAAAGGTCAGGGAATAATTAGGGACACTGCCTTCGACACTCCCCTAGGTCAGAATTCCGATAAACAGGGCGGGCAGCCTTCCGCACACCTCCTGTTTCTCAGCGTTACAGAAGACCGGAGAAAAACTAAGCAACGTTTAGAGAAAAAGAGTTACACAATTTATTACACCAGCGGTCTCAGTGGGGTCACCTCCAAAAGTCTAAGCAAAGCAATATGGCAGGAGCTTTCCTTTATATTTCCTTCTCAGCCCTTTGTCTCCCAAATATGGGTTTTCCCGGGCCTTTAGCAAGCGTTACAAAGAGCCCTATGTAAATATTTTGCAGGCAGCTTGTAACTTGGAGCACAACACAGTTCTGTTCAGCTCACAAAAAACCTGACCACCTAGCCTACAAGGCCAGACAGCTAAGTTTATCTTCTCTATTATTCAAGCAGGCTGAAAAGCAAGTCAATTTACAGAATTAGGGACTATCTAAAAATAACAGAGAATTTCAAACTTCCCTTTCTCGGAATGTCCTCCTTACAAACTTTCCAACCAAGTCTCGTGTGCGCCCCGACAGTTTCCCTCAGAGGGAGGGAGGTTCGGAGGGAGGGAGGGAGAGAAATGGGCCGGAGGGGATCCTGCCCTCAGGCGAGCGGGGCTGGGTGTCCCTGGGGCAATGACCTGCCCACCCGTGTCTAGGCTTCTTCCCGTGTAGATGCCACGCCCCTCCCGGGGGAGCTGTGGGGATGAGGTGAGACAGTGGTCACGATTCCCAGTTCATAGTAGATGCTCAATAAACCCGCGTTTCCTTCTGCCCGGCTTTCTTTTCCAAGGGCCTCGAGTCCCGAAGATGCTATGGGAGAGGGTTGGGGTGATGCCCCCTCTCGGGGGCCTCCTGATTCTGTGATTCTGCGATGCAGATGCTCGCTCTGCTCGGGCTCCTGAGCACAACTTAGAATGTGTGTGTGTTTACAGGGCAGATGGGGGAGGGGGGTGATGGCAAAGGTGTCACCGGCCAGGGTGCCTCCTGCTCAGTGAGGGAGCCGCGCACCACCTCAGACAAGCTGGTGTCTGTGAGCTTGCTAGGTCCTCACAGACCCCTGTTGCCTTGGGAGGGAGGGAGCTCCCCGTCACTAGAGGTAATCAAGTAGAGGCTGCAGGGCGTCGGGACAGGATTGCTGAGGTAGACGGCTCCCCCTCGGGAAGGAGGCCCAATGGACAAAAACTCCACAGGATGTAAGCAGGTTGGGTCCATGGAGGGGCAGGTGGACGTCAGGGAGTAAACACTGGGTGGGCCAGTGTGAGGTGGACCAGGGTGGCCTCAGCACAGACGCCTGGGTGCTCACCTTGGCCTGAGCCAAGAGAGGCACTTCTGTGCCCGTCCGCAGACGAGTGGACAAAAAGCCGTGGGACATCTACACCGTGGAATACTACGCAGCACTGAAAAAGGAGGCTCTCTCACCCTTGGAGACAGCATGGAGGGACCTGGAGAGTTTCATGCTGAAGTGACATAAGCCAGTCAGAGAAACACACGTGTTCCATGATCTCACTCCTATGTGGGATCTAATGAACAAAATAAACGGATGAACAAAATAGATCCAGAGACAGGGAAGCGTGGAGCAGAGGGTGGAACCTCAGAGGGAAGGCGGGGGAGGGTGGGTGGGTGGGAGGTGATCAACCAAGGACTTTGTACGCACGTACCCATGGGCCATGGGAACAGACAATAGGGGGGGTGAGATCCTGGGGTGGGGGGCAGGGGCGGGCTGGAGGGGTCACTGGGAAAAAAAGGGGACACCTGTCATACTTCCAACAATAAAGATTTATAAATAAGCTAGAGGCTCCGTGCACGAAATTCATATACTTGGGGGAAGGGGTCCCTCAGCCCGGCCTGCGCCCTCTTGTGGTCTGGGACCCCTCGCTCCTTACCATCCGCCTGCCCGCTGCTCCTTACTGCTCTGTTTGCTGCTCCTTGGCACTGCCATGGAGGTGGGAGAGGCTCCCGCTGCCACCACCACTGTGCTCACCAGCCGTGAGCTCGGCTTCTGGCTGAGCGGTCCTCCCCTGTGGGAGCGCACTGACCACCAGGGGGCAGCTCCTGCACTGAGCGTCTGCCCCCTGGTGGTCAGTGCGTGTCATAGCGACCGGTCGTTCTGCTGTTCGGTCGATTTGCATATTAGGCTTTTATTATATAGGATAACTGGATGAATGAATGAATGAATGAATGAATAGAACACACACACACACACACACACACACACACACACACAGAGCAGCACTGCCGCTGGGGCCTCGTTTGTAACCGGTGACCTTGCCTTTCAGACCTCGGCAGAGACCTCCCCGGGGACCTACTTCCTGCCCGAGTTCGCGCTGTCCCCCCAGGGGAGTTTCCTGGAAGACACCACCGGGGAGCAGTTCCTCACCTATCGCTATGACGACCAGGTAAGCGCCTCCCTCTGGCCTGGCCACGTGCCAACGGGCGGGAGACGGCTCCTCAGAGGTGAGGCCGGAAGGATTCTGTCCCCAGGGGCACCACGCACACCACGTGCCCGGACGCCCGGGGCACCCACCCTTCCCCACAGTGTGTGGCTCTTGCGCTGGTCGGGACCTCGAATTGAGAGTCGCTGCTTCTCGTGTTTGTCGGAACGTGCGATGGATCCGTTCACTCTGGCGATCGCCAGGTTGATCCTGCGATACTGGAGTTGCCCCAAAGCACTGTTTTCTGATTGCGCATTCCTTTCTTTGACCTCTGCACTTTGACCTGCACCAAAGTGGGTTTTTTTTGCCAAGTCTGTTTCCTAGAGAGGAACAAAGTGGGCATGCCCGTGCGCACATATGTGCGCGTACATACACACCCATGCACACGTGTGTGGGCATGTGTGTGAGAGTGGGCACACATGTCTGCAAGTGTGGGCATGAGTGTGCACATGTGTGCGAGGTTGTGCGTGTGTGTGAGTATATGTGGGTGTATGCACATGATGGTGTGGGTTGTGCATGTGTGTGCACACGTGCGTGTGAGCATCTGTGTGCACACACGTGCGCATGAGTGGGAGTGAGCCTGCACATACATATGCACATGTGTCCGCAAGTGCACGTGTGTGTGCATGTGTGCGAGTGTATGGACGCGTGTGCACATGTCACGTGAGTGTGCATGTGTGTATGATATTGTGCATGTGTGTGCACATGTGTGCACATGCATGTGTGGGTGTGTATGTGTTTAAATCACTGCATGAGGCCAGTTAGAGAACACGGCTGTGGTGGTGAGATGCAGACCCTGGCACCTGGGACCCGGATTCCTTCCTCCACGCACTTCCCGTTGATGCCTGAACAGCTGAGGATATGCATGTCTTGTAGCCACTCCCGACGCCGTTGGAAACAGAGAATGTCAACATTGCTGGCCCCGGCTGGTGTGGCTCAGTGGGTAGAGCGTCGGCCTGCGGACTGAAGGGTTCCCAGGTTCGATTCTGGCCAAGGGCATAGGCCCGGGTTGCAGGCTCGATCCCCAGTGTGGGGCGTGCAGGGGGCAGCCGATAGACATGTCTCTCTCACATGGATGTTTCTGTCTGCCTCTCCCTCTCTCCCACTCTCTCTAAAAATCAGTAGAAACATATCCCTGGGTGAGGACTAACAAAACAAACAAACAAATAAAAAGCATTGCCAAGCCCTGACCGGTTTGGCTCAGTGGATAGAGCGTCGGCCTGCGGACTGAAGGGTCCCAGGTTCGATTCTGGTCAAGGGCATAGGCCCGGGTTGCAGGCTCGATCCCCAGTGTGGGGCGTGCAGGGGGCAGCCGATCGACATGTCTCTCTCACATGGATGTTTCTGTCTGCCTCTCCCTCTCTCCCACTCTCTCTAAAAATCAGTAGAAACATATCCCTGGGTGAGGACTAAGAAAACAAACAAACAAATAAAAAGCATTGCCAAGCCCTGACCAGTTTGGCTCAGTGGATAGAGCGTCGGCCTGCGGACTGAAGGGTCCTGGGTTCGATTCCGGTCAAGGGCATGTACCTTGGTTGCAGGCACATCCCCAGTAGGGGCTGTGCAGGAGGCAGCTGATCGATGTTTCTCTCTCAGCGATGTTTCTAACTCTCTCCCTCTCCCTTTCTCTCTGTAAAAAATCAATAAAATATATTAAAAAACCCAAAAAGCATTTCGGAATGCTGAGGTTTCTAGCAGGTGGGGCCTGAGTTCACGGGGCAGAGGGCCAGCGGGGAGGGGATGCAGGTGACGAGGGGCTGCGATGGGGCTGGCGGACCTTGGCGCCTGCAGGGCCACATGCCACGAGGAACGATGGGGCTCAGCTCTCCTCTCACAGCCCGCGACGGGCATGGCCAGGGCCCGAGGTCCTCGCGGGTGCGGGCAAGGCTGGCAGGTCCCGGCTGAGGCAGGAGGGTGAGGGGGGAGGGATTCCAGCGGGAGCAGCTCTGGGAAGGCCAGTCGGCCACTCGGTGGGTGTGGATGTGGCCGCAGGGAGTGGGCCCGGCTGTGGGACCGTCCGAAGCAGGCGGAGGGCCGGGAACTAGGCGGGAAGAGGGTTTAATCATAGGCAGCGGAACAGGCTGATGAAGGTGGAGGAGGAGGAGCAGAGTGGGTGGGGGCGGGGGAAGGAGGGGGGCTGCCCCCTGGAACTCTGGGTCCCAGTCCCGGGGAGGGGGCGACACCCCATTAATCCTGATCCTCCAGGCTGCTGCTGAGTGGGCTCTGGTGGGGGGGTCGGGGTGAGGGCAGGCTGTGGGCCAGGGGACCCAGCCGCGGGCAGGGAGCCACCCAGGGAGTCAGGGCCAGGGGCGGGACGACACCAATTTTTTATCCAAAGTTCCAACATTTCACCCGGCCTCAGTGGCTCAGTGGTTGAGCATTAGTCTATGAACAAGGAGGTCAGGGTTCGAGTCCCCGGGCAGAAAAGCCCAGCTGGTGTGGCTCAGTGGTTGAGTGTTGACCTATGAACCAGGAGGTCACGGTTCGATTCCCTGTCAAAGGCACATGCCCGGGTTGCAAGCTCAATCCCCAGTAGGGGGCGTGCAGGAGGCAGCCGATCCATGATTCTCTCTCATCATTGGTGTTTCTCTCTCTCTCCCTCTCCCTTCCTTTCTGAAGTCAATCAAACAGTATATATATATATATATATATATATATATATATATATATACACTAGAGGCCCGGTGCACAAAAATTTGTGCACTCAGGGGTGTCCTTCAGCCTGGCTTATGCCTTCTTGCAGTCTGGGACCCCTCGGAGGATGTCCACCTACTGGCTTAGGCCTGCTCCCGGGGGGATCAGGCCCAAGCTGGCAGTCAGACATCCCTCTGGCAGCCCGCAGCCCTCAGGGGATGTCCATTTACCAGCAGGGAGCAGACCTAAGCTGCACTCGGACATCCTTAGTGCTGCTGAGGAGGCAGGAGAGGCTCCCACCACCACCGCTGTGCTGGCAGCCATCAGCCTGGCTTGTGGCTGAGCAGAGCTCCCCCTGTGGGAGCGCCCTGACCACCAGAGGGCAGCTCCTGCATTGAGCGTCTGCTCCCTGGTGGTCAGTGTGTGTCACAGTGACCAGTCACTCCCAGTCGTTCTGCTGTTAGGGTCAATTTTATTATATAGGATACACACACACACACACACACACACACACACACACTAGAGGCCCGGTGCACGAATTCCTGCACCAGCGGGGTCCCTCGGCCTTACCGGCATTTGGGGCTGATTGGGGCATCTCGCCCAGTCCCAGTCGGGGCCTATCTGGGCCGGGCAGTTGGGGGTGGGGAGGGGCTGTGGGAGGTTGGCTGTGGGAGTGCATTGACCACTAGGGGGCAGCTCCTGTTTTGAGCGTCTGCCCCCTGGTGGTCAGTGCATGTTATAGCACCTGGTCGTTTCAGTCATTCGGTCATAGTGGTCACACAGGCTTTTATATAGAGAGATTTTTAAAATCAAAGGCATTATGACATCATCGCAGGAGTCCCAGTTCATGGGCTCTTCTCTCCCCTGAATGCCGGTGACTGGCTGTGTGAGTTCTCCTTTCAGAATCCTCTCTGCTGTTTGTATTTCCTTACGATGTCCACTGCCAGGGGAGCCGGGGCGGGGTGTGTGGCACCTGGCATCGTACAAGGCGGAGTGGGAAGGGGGTGTAGGAATCCTGCTTTTCCAGGTGAGGCACCTGAGCCCCGTCTTTCCCAAGATCAGCCAGCCAGGCCGTGGCCCAGCCAAGGGCCCTCCAGCTCGCTCCGACATTTTTTTACATCTAATCTGTGGGAAGGAAAAGTATGAAAGAGATGTTTGAATGAATTATTTTTTTTAAATTTTTTTTTATTGATTTCATAGAGGAAGGGAGAGGGAGAGAGAGAAAAGTCAATGATGAGAGAGAATCGTGGATCAGCTGCCCCCTGCACGCCCCACACTGGGGATCGAGCTCACAACCGGGGCAGGTGCCCTGACCGGGAATCGAACCGTGACCTCCTGGGTCATAGGTCAACGCTCAGCCACTGAGCTACACCGGCCGGGCTGAATGAATTCTTTTTTACTTTTTGAATATATTTTTGTTGATTTCAGAGGGGAAGGGAGAGGGAGAGAGAGATAGAAACATCAATAATGAGAGAGAATCAGGGATCGGCTGCCTCCTGCACACCCCACACTGGGGATGGAGCCTGCAACCCGGGCCTGTGCCCTTGACCGGGAATCGAACCTGGGACCCTTCAGTCCGCAGGCTGACGCTCTATCCACTGAGCAACACCAGCCAGGGCATGAGTGACTTCTTAATACTAATAGTAACCAGGAGATAAGAAGGGAATTTTGTGTAATCTCATTTCTATTTTTTTAAAAATATATTTTTACTGATTTCCCAGAGGCAGGGAGAGGGAGAGAGAGAGAAACATCCATGATGAGAGAGAATCATGGACCGGCTGCCTCCTGCACGCCCCACACTGGGGATCGAGCCTGCAACCCAGGCCTGTGCCCTTGACCGGAATCGAACCCGGGACCCTCCAGTCCAAGGGCCGACGCTCTACCCACTGGGCCACACCAGCCGGGCCGGTCTCGTTTCTCCACTACTTTGCCATGTCTTTCCTCTGAATCGGGTGATAACAGACCTTCCTCTCCAGGCCCTTCTCTCCCGCTGTTGGTTCACACATTCCTTCTAAGGAGGAGAGTCGGGCTGGCTCCCAGCTCCTCCTGACCGGCCGCCTGGCGAGGGTCTTGGCCAGAGTCTCCTTGCAGTCAGCTAGCTGGCGGCCTCAGCCCACCCCTCCACAGTCCCAGGGATTCATGCAACAATAGTCTTGAGCTCGGGGAGCCTCTCCCGGCCGTGGAACCTTCTAGAGAAGGAAGGAAGGGTGGGCCCAGGCCTGGATGCATACAGAGAGGACTGGGCCATCTTCTCTGCGGACCAAACACGCCGTCCACGTGGTCCCCACCCACCCGAGCGGCCCTGGTGCTGCTGGCCCGGCTGCGGTGGCTTCAGGCTGCCGGCCACGGGGTTGGCGGAGCTCATTCCTCGGTGAGGGCGTCATCGCGCCCAGCGCAGCCCTGAGCCTGCGGGATCCCAGGAGTTCTCCTCCTCCTTGTTCTTCTTCTTAAAATATACTTTATTGATTTTTTACAGAGAGGAAGGGAGAGGGATAGAGAGTTAGAAACATCGATGAGAGAGAAACATCGATCAGCTGCTTCCTGCACGCCCCCTACTGGGGATGTGCCCACAACCAAGGTCCATGCCCTTGACCAGAATCAAACCCGGGACCTTTCGGTCCGCAGGCCGGCGCTCTATCCACTGAGCCACACCGGTCAGGGCTGTTTCTTCTTTTTTAAAAATATCTTTTTATTGATCTCAGAGAGGGAGGGAGAAGGAGAGAGAGGGAGAAACATCCATGATGAGAGAGCATCATGGAGCGGCTGCCTCCTGCACGCCCCGCACTGGGGATCGAACCTGCAACCCAGGTGTGTGCCCTTGACCAGGAATCGAACCTGGGACCTTCAGTCCACAGGCCGATGCTCTATCCACTGAGCCACACCGGCCGGGGCAGTAAAGATATTTTTGAGGCTCTTAATATATGTTGTTATCGAAAGCAAGCATCCCACATGTTCAAGCAGCTGGAATCCCAGTCTCTCCCACCACCGCCACCAGCCCTGAGTTCTCATAATTTCCTTTCCTTTTTTAAAAGATTAAAAAAAAAAAAGAAAGCCTGGCTGGTGTGGCTCAGTGGTCGAGTGTCAATCAGAGCATTGCCAGTTCCATTCCCGGCCATGCTCAGGTTGTGGGCTCCATCCCTGGTGGCGGCCGTGCAGGAGGCAGCCGATCGATGTTCCGGTCTCTCTTCTATTTCTCTAAAATCAATGGTGGGCTCTCATCATTGATGTTTCTATCTCTCTCTCCCTCTCCCTTCCTCTCAGAAACCAATAAAAATATATTTCAAAAACAAACAAAAAAATCCAGCCTTAGCTGGTGTAGCTCAGTGGATAGAGCGTCAGCCAGCAGACCAAAGGGTCCTGGGTTCGATTCCGGTCAAGGACACGGACCTCGGTGGCAGGCTCCTCCCTGACCTGGGCCATGGTCAGGGCGTGTGCAGGAGGCAGCCCATCGACGGGTCCCTCTCCCATCGATGTCTCTCTCTGTCTCTCCCTCTCCCTTCCACTCTCTCTAAAAATCAGTGGAAAAGCATCCTGGGGTGAGGATGAACAACAAAACAAAACAAAAGAAACCTAGAAACATTTTAAAAAAGAAAAGAAACACAGCACAGCTTTCCCAGCAAACCCCCCCCCCCCCCCCAAGCTCAGTGGTGTAGCGTGTGGATGCTCGGCTTTTCCAGTCATGGAAGCTTCCAGAAATGCAGCTGAGCAGGAAGAAGGTGCTAAATCATCTCCCAGGTCCCTTCTTTAAAAGCTGCGATGGGTTATTTCCACTTAAAAAAGAGTTTACGCTGCCCGGCCGATGTGGCTCCGTGGTTGAGCTTCGACCTGTGAACCAGGAGGTCAGGGTCCGACTCCCGGTCAGGGCACACGCCCGGGTTGCAGGCTCGGTCCCCAGTGTGGGGGGTGCAGGAGGCAGCCGGTCCATGATTCTCTCTCGTCACGGATGTTTCTCTCTCCCTCTCCCTTTCTCTCTGACATCCATCTGTCTATATAAAACCCTAATATGCAAATCCCCCAGACGGTGGAATGATGGGCGGAAGGACCGGTCGCTATGACGTGCACTGACCACCAGGGGGCAGACGCTCAATGCAGGAGCTGCCCCCAGCCTGCAGGCCCCGACCCAGCGGCCTGTGTCGGGGGGGCCCATCACCCCGCTGGTCGCCCCACAGGTCAGCCCTGATTGCTGGTTAGGCCTAGGGACCCTCTCCGTGCATGAATTTTGTGCACTGAGCCTCTAGAATCTATAATAATAAAAGCGTAATATGCTAATTAGACCGGACCTCCTGGACGAGGGAAGCCTGGGTCCCCCCTGGGTCCCGGGTGCCGGAGGGAAGCTGGTGCCGGCAGCCGGGGGAGGGAAGGCCTAGTCTCTCCTTGTTCTTTATTTTTGTCATTAAACTTTGTTATTTTAATGGGTCTCAAAATTCGGTGTCAGGTTTTTTGGTCACGTTTCCATGAAAAAGTACTGATTTTAAAAACTAATAACTTGCCCTGGCTGGTGTGGCTCAGTGGATGGAGAGTCGGCCTGCGGACTGAAGGGTCCCGGGTTCGATTCTGGTCAAGGGCACATGTGCCCAGGTTGTGGGCTCCATCCCCAGTGTGGGGGTGTGCAGGAGGCAGCCGATCGATGATTCTCTCTGATCATGGACGTTTCTATTTCTCTCTCCCTCTTCCTTCCTCTCTGAAATCAATAAAAATATATTTAAAAAAATAAAAAAATAATAACTTAAAAACTGCCACACACACAAAAAAGAACCAAATGGTCCACAGAACATTCTAGAAAGGCCTACTCTTGCACGGATTTCGTGCCCCGGGCCTCTAGCCTATATATAAAGAAAGAAATTAAGATTTTGCTCTCAGCCCTTCCAAACGCAGTGACATCAGCTCGGACGTGCAGAACGCCTCTCTTCACCTGGGGGGTGCCCAGAGCAGCCGGCCGCCAGCCAATCCCAGCAGCTCGGGCGTGAGAGGCACACCACCCTCGGCTTCTCTCGCTGTGACTGTCAGAGCTCCGTGGAGTCTGTTTAAAGGCGTGGGCCCTGCAGTGCGGTCTGGGTGATATTCTCGACGCACTGTTGGCACAGAGCCTGTGTTTTTCTACGCAGAAAGTCGGTCACGAAGGAGAATCGAAGGAGAATTTATTTTATTATTATTTTTTAATATATTTTACTGATTTTTTACAGAGAGGAAGGGAAAGGGACAGAGAGTTAGAAACATCGATGAGAGAGAAACATCCATCAGCTGCCTCTTGCACACCCCCTACTGGGGATGTGCCCGCAACCCAGGTCCATGCCCTTGACCGGAATCGAACCCGGGACCCTTCAGTCCGCAGGCTGACGCTCTATCCACTGAGCCAAACTGTTCAGGGCTGTTTATGTTTTTTGTTAATCCTCCCCCGAGGATATTTTTCCATTGATTCTTAGAGAGAGTGAAGGGGAGAGGGAGAGACAGAGAGAAACATCGGTGTGAGAGGAGGATGGGTTGCCTCCTGCACGCGCTCGACCAGGGCCCGGGCCGGGGAGGAGCCTGCAGCTGAAGTCCATGCCCTGGACCGGAACGGAACCCAGGACCCCTCGGTTCACAGGCCGACGCTCTATCCACTGAGCCACACCGGCCAGGGCCACACCTGAGTGCTTTGAATATGGCTTGAAGTCTGTTGAAGTGAAGAACCTCTTAAGGCTGATTTGTGGTCCCTGGCGTAGGCAGGGAAGTGAATAAAGTGGGGTGTTGTTGGCATTGCCTCTGTGGCTGACCTTGAGTGTTGCCATGGAGAAGGCAGACTATCCCCCTCATAGGCGGCAACCTTTGCATAGAAATTCTCCCCACGCACGTCCTGCACCGAATGCTCCCCAGTTTATTTGTCTTAATTAGAAAAAAATCTGGCCCGGCCGACGTGACTCAGGGTTGGGCATCGACCTCTGAACCAGGAGGTCAGGGTTCGATTCCTGGTCAGGGCACAGGCCCGGGTTGCGGGCTCCATCTCCAGTGTGGGGCGTGCAGGAGGCGGCCAATCCATGGTTCTCTCTCATCATGGATGTTTCTCTCTCTCTCTCCTACCTTCCTCTCTGACATCAATATCCCTCTTCATTGCATTTGGGGGTGTGGACGAAAGGGGCCACGTGCTGACCCGACAGCTCAGGGGAGGCCTGCGGGCGGCCTTGCAGACTCAGACCTAAAGTCACCACCCAGGAGGGTCTGACGTTAAACTTGAACGAGAAGCAGTGGTGGGGGAGTCACCTCCTAGGCCGGTATCTTCCCTGACAAGGGCAGCCTTTGCCTCCACGGAGCCTGTCTGTCTTTTTGCCTCTGAGGTAACACCCCCTTGAAGTGTCTGGGTACCTGGTAACGCCCCTTTTCCCGGACCCCTCGGGGCACAGCCTGATGCGCTGGGCGCCAGGACGGAGACCGCAGATCCCCTCATTGTCATGTTCATGGTCCCTGCTCCCACCTAAGCGTGTGTCCATCATTTTACTTTTTATCCAATCCCAGGGGCTCCCCCTCCCACTTTGCTTGCTCCCGCCTCCCTGATCCATCCCCAGTGGATCTCATGTCACCCACCTACGTCCCTCCTTTGATCACAACGTATAAACACAGATGGAACCCCCATTCTCCGGAGCTTTATCCCAATCCCTTGAGGTTCTGCTTCCCAGCGATTGTCGACAGTTTGGCTCAAACAAACGCACAGAAATTCTCTACACCAAGCGTGTCAAACCCAAAGGCGAACACGGGCCAGATAAACAAAGTTTGCGTGGACGTGGCCACAAACAGACAGAAGCTTCCATTTTCATAGAAACGTAGGTTTGTTTCGATGGAGATGTGCTGAATGCAAAGGGCTGAGATAAACGAGTCATCGTTCACATAAAGTAATAGAACATTTTAATAAAAATTAATACTTTTCCTTGAACATGAGCTCACCAGACCCTGAGTCACTGCACAAATGAATAAGCGTCACGCAGATAAACCCATTTCTCTCGTTCTCCGGAAGCGAGGTATTTCCTGTTGCCACACCAAGCAGGTCAGTCCCAGACCAAGGACGTGGCCATCGGCTGCTGGAACCTTCGCTGCCGGTATCAGTGGGGAGAGACGGTGCGCCTGCGTGTGAGGCGCGTAAAGGAAGTGAATGCAACTCGATGACAGTCCTCCGTCATTAGCGAACGTTGTAGCTCGTTATTCATAATTACGTACAACAGGACAGTGTAAAAATTAAGTGACGAAATTTTTATTAAAACCTTTCTTACATACTGTTACATTGGCTGGGCTGCAGAAATATGCGTTGTGGGCCGCCTGTGGCCCGCGGGCCGGAGTTTGACATGCTCTCCCTACAGGTTTGGCTGTTTCTCACATGAACAGGGGGAGTTTCTAGTAGAACAAGCGGTCCAACCGGGTCCCACCCAGGAATCCGCGTGAGGCTGATGGGCGGGTGTGGAGGAGGGATCCCCGAGCTGGGCCCCCCTCCGGGGAAGGGGTTTGGGGGGCAGGGGGGAGAAAAGCAGGAAAGGCCCAGGATGTTGCTGTCTCAGAAGCGCCCCTGGACCCCACGGACCTCCGTTGGGGGTAGTCGGGCCGCCTGGTCCTCCACGCGCCGCTGGCCTCCAATTAGAGCTGCCAGACACGAGGGCTCAGCGCGGCTTTGGCAGAGCTGGGCAGACGTGTTTGTGTTGGGGAATGGAGAGAAACCTGGGGTGTGGGAGGATGGATGGGGTGTGGTGTGAGCCCCACAGAACACGTAGCCGGCCCCGGCCGGTGTGGCTCAGTGGATAGAGCGTCAGCCTGCGGACTGAAGGGTCCCGGGTTCGATTCCCGGTCAAGGGCACATGCCTGGGTTTCGGGCTCGGTCCCCAGTGGGGGGCGTGTGGGAGGCAGCCAATCCATGATTCCCTCTCATTATTGATGTTTTTGTCTCTCCCTCTCCTCTCTGAAATCAATAAAATGCATATGTATATTTTAAAAATAAATAAATGAAACGTAGCTGGTGATGGAGGCAGAGCCGGTCAGGTCAGGGGGAGCCAGGTGGCGTGTCCCTAGGAATTAGCAAAGGCCTTCACGAAGGTGGTAACTGCCCGGCCAGTGTGGCTCAGTGGTTGAGCATCGGCCTATGAACCAGGAGGTCAGGGTTCGAATCCCGGTCAGGGCACAGGCCCGGGTTGCGGGCTTGATCCCCAGTGTGGGGCGTGCAGGAGGCAGCCGATCCGTGATTCTCTCTCATCATGGATATTTCTCTCTCTCTCTCCCTCCCTTCCTCTCTGAAATCAATACAAATATATATATATTTTAAAATATATTTTATTGATTTTTACAGAGAGGAAGGGAGAGGGATAGAGAGTTAGAAACATCGATGAGAGAGAAACATTGATCAGCTGCCTCCTGCACACTCCCTACTGGGGATGTGCCCGCAACCCAGGTACATGCCCTTGACCGGAATCGAACCTGGGACCCTTCAGTCTGCAGGCCGACGCTCTATCCACTGAGCCAAACTGGCTAGGGCTACAAATATAGTTTTATAAAACGAAAAAAGAAGGTGGTAAATAACCAGGAACACACAGGCCAGGGTAGACCGATGGTGAATTGTCACCGACCATCAGGGTAAGGAGCTGTGAGGTACACAGTTTTCAGGGGAGGCCAGGAGGGGCAGGCGTGGGGTACAGCGCCCCTCCCAGTAGCGCCCGGCTCCCAGCCCCAGCTGTGTTAGTGTGAAATGCATCCTGGTTGAACCGAATTCTGCAATCTGTGTGACCGCCTGAGTGGTATTTTTATGTCATTTACCTCCATGCATTGGCATTTTTAATATAATTTAAAAATATATATATAGGCAAGAAATATTCAAAGTGATGAATAGCAAGAACCTACAACCAAGACTACTTTATCCAGCAAAGCTATCATTCAGAATTGAAGGCCAGATAAAGAGCTTCACAGATAAGGAAAAGCTAAAGGAGTTCATCACCACCAAACCAGTATTATATGAAATGCTGAAAGGTATCCTTTAAGAAGAGGAAGAAGAAGAAAAAGGTAAAGATACAAATAGTGAACAACAAACATGCATCTATCAACAAGTGAATCTAAAAATCAAGTGAATAAATAACCTGATGTACAGAATGAACTGGTGATTATAATAGAATCAGGGACATAGAAAGGGAATGGACTGACTATTCTTGGGGGGGAAAGGGGTGTGGGGGGTGCGGGAAGAGACTGGACAAAAATCGTGCACCTATGGATGAGGACAGTGGGTGGGGAGTGAGGGCGGAGGGTGGGGTGGGAACCGGGTGGAGGGGAGTTATGGGAGGAAAAAGAGGAACCAATGTAATAATCTGAACAATAAAGATTTAATTAAAAAAATAAATAAAACTTTTTTTTATTGATTTCAGAGAGGAAGGGAGAGAGAGAGAGAAACTTCCATGATGAGAGAGAATCATGGATCGGCCACCTCCTGCATGCCCCCTACTGGGGATCGAGCCCGCAACCCGGGCCTGTGCCCTTGGCCGGACTGGAACCGGGGACCCTTCGGTCCGCTGGCCGACGCTCTATCCACTGAGCCACACCGGCCAGGGCTCCTCAGCCGTCTTGTGTGTGTTGTTGTGCAGGGTGGTTTGAACCTGGAAGAAGGTACTGACTATTGTCGAAACCTGGGCCCCGCGTGGGCTCCTCGGGCAACCGTGGTGGCCACGGCCACGAACAGACACGTGATGTGGTGATGCCACGTGGGGTGGTGGTTAGCATGGAGCCGCTCACCGAGCGTTTCCAACGCGTGACCTTCCAGCGACGTCTGCGTTTCAGTCCCGACGTGTTTGCAAGACGGGTCCGTGGTGACATTTGTCCACGGGACCCAACGTGACCAGCGTCCTCGCGTCTTTATGGGATTGTGGGCACACTCCTTCCTACGCTGTTCCCGCCTTTGCCAGTCCTGTGATGTCATGAGTAAACGATATCTTTTTTAAGTTGTTTAAAAAAATATTTGTCTTGCCCTGACCGGTTTGGCTCAGCGGATGGGGCTTCAGCCTGCAGACTGAAGGGTCCCGGGTTCGATTCCTGTTAGGGGCATGTACCTTGGTTGCGGGCACATCCCCAGTAGGGGGCGTGCAGGACGCAGCTGATCGATGTTTCTCTCTCGTCGATGTTTCTAACTCTCTATCCCTCTCCCCTCCTCTCTGTAAAAAAAATCAATAAAATGTATAAAAAAAATATTTGTCTTGCCCTAACCAGTGTGGCTCAGTGGATAGAGCGTCGGCCTGCGGACTGAAGGGTCCCGGGTTCGATTCCGGCCAAGGGCACAGGCCTGGGTTGCGGGCTCGATCCCCAGTGTGGGCCATGCAGGAGGCAGCCAAACAATGATTCTCTCTTATCATTGATGTTTCTATCTCTCTCTCCTTCTTCCTTCCTCTCTGAAATCAATAAAGAAATATATTTTTAAAAAATATTTGTCTTGCCCTAACCGGTGTGGCTCAGTGGATAGAGCGTCGGCCTGCGGACTGAAGGGTCCCGGGTTCGATTCCGGTCAAGAGCCTGTACTTCGGTTGTGGGCACATCCCCAGTAGGGGGTGTGCAGGAGGCAGCTGATCGATGTTTCTCACTCATCGATGTTTCTAACTCTCTATCCCTCTCCCTTCCCCTCTGTGAAAAATCAAGAAAATATATTTTTAAAAAATAAATAAATATTTGTCTTTATTGCAGAGAGGAAGGGAGAGGAAGAGAGAGAGAGAAACATCCATGATGAGAGAGAATCACAGATTGGCTGCCTCATGCATATCCCTCACTGGGGATCGAGCCCACAACCCGGGCATGTGCCCTTGATTGGACTCGAACCCGGGACCCCAGGCCGATGCTCTATCCACTGATTCACACCGGCTAAGCCCCGGCTGGGATGTTTCACAGTTTTATTGTCACATTAAACTGTACCCATCGATTCCAAGTCTGATTCACTGGCTGCTTCTTTGGCACGGTGGTCTGCTTACTGCTTTGCAAAAGCAGAAATATGCATTCATGGGCCCTGGCTGGTGTGGCTCAGTGGATAGAGCGTCAGCCTGCAGACTGAAGGGTCCCGGTTTCGATTCCCCATCAGAGCACATGCCCGGGTTGCGGGCTCCATCCCCACTACGGGACGTGCAGGAGGCGGCCGATCCGTGATTCTCTCTCATCATGGATGTTTCCATCTCTCTCTCTCTCTCCCTTCCTCTCTGAAATCAATAAAAATACATTTTTGCCCTGGCCAGTGTGGGTCAAGGATAGAGCATTGGCCTGCAGACTGAAGGGTCCCGGGTGGGGGCTGGGGGGAAGGAGGGGGCCCAGCGTGCAGGAGGCAACCTATCGATGTGTCTCTCTCACGTCGATGTTTCTCTCTGTCTCTCCCTCTCCCTTCCAGTCACTAAAAATCAATGGAAAAATATCCTCCACTGAGGATTAAAATATAAACAAATAAAAATAAAAAAATATTTTTTTTTAAAAAAAGAAAGAAAGCAGCAGCATCGAGGTTCAGAAGCAAAACCCGACACATCATGGCCGAGGAGGGAGACGTGAGGTCCCCTCATTCTCTCTCTGTTTTCTTCGGGGGGAAATATCTACCAATCCAGCCAGAAATACCACGTGTCTGCTTGGATAACATGTCTCCTTGAGTTCTTTTAGAATCAAGTTTTGGGGTTTTTTTTTCTGTTTTGTTTTTTTTCCCGTAAGTCAAGGTGGGGAAAGAAGCCTGACCGTGACCATAAAGGGCACAGATGGGAGGGTCAGGAGAAATTGAAACAATGTTGCAAAGGCGCACAGTAGGAGCGTCAGGAGAAATTGAAACAATGTTGCAAAGGCGCACAGTAGGAGCGTCAGGAGAAATTGAAACAATGTTGCAAAGGCGCACAGTAGGAGCGTCAGAAGAAATTGAAACAGTGTTGCAAAGGGGGCGCAGATGGGAGGGTCAGGAAAAATTGAAACAATGTTGCAAAGGCGCACAGTAGGAGCGTCCGAAGAAATTGAAACAATGTTGCAAAGGCGCACAGTAGGAGCGTCAGGAGAAATTGAAACAATGTTGCAAAGGCGCACAGTAGGAGCGTCAGGAGAAATTGAAACACTGTTGCAAAGGTGCACAGTAGGAGCGTCAGAAGAAATTGAAACAGTGTTGCAAAGGGGGCGCAGATGGGAGGGTCAGGAAAAATTGAAACAATGTTGCAAAGGCGCACAGTAGGAGCGTCCGAAGAAATTGAAACAATGTTGCAAAGGCGCACAGTAGGAGTCAGGAGAAATTGAAACAATGTTGCAAAGGTGCACAGTAGGAGTCAG
Organism: Myotis yumanensis; assembly: GCF_028538775.1. Taxonomy (NCBI): domain Eukaryota; kingdom Metazoa; phylum Chordata; class Mammalia; order Chiroptera; family Vespertilionidae; genus Myotis; species Myotis yumanensis. The sequence goes on along the minus strand of NW_027223771.1, from coordinate 11,613,321 downwards.
GAGAAATTGAAACAATGTTGCAAAGGTGCACAGTAGGAGTCAGGAGAAATTGAAACAATGTTGCAAAGGCGCACAGTAGGAGTCAGGAGAAATTGAAACAATGTTGCAAAGGCGCACAGATGGTCGGGTCAGAAGAAATTGAAACAATGTTGCAAAGGGGCACAGTAGGAGCGTCAGAAGAAATTGAAACAATGTTGCAAAGGTACACAGTAGGAGCGTCAGAAGAAATTGAAACAATGTTGCAAAGGCGCACAGTAGGAGCGTCAGAAGAAATTGAAACAATGTTGCAAAGGTACACAGTAGGAGCGTCAGAAGAAATTGAAACAATGTTGCAAAGGCGCACAGTAGGAGCGTCAGAAGAAATTGAAACAATGTTGCAAAGGTACACAGTAGGAGCGTCAGAAGAAATTGAAACAATGTTGCAAAGGCGCACAGTAGGAGCGTCAGAAGAAATTGAAACAATGTTGCAAAGGCGCACAGTAGGAGAGTCCGAAGAAATTGAAACAATGTTGCAAAGGCGCACAGTAGGAGCGTCAGAAGAAATTGAAACAATGTTGCAAAGGCACACAGTAGGAGCGTCAGAAGAAATTGAAACAGTGTTGCAAAGGGGGCACAGATGGGAGGGTCAGGAGAAATTGAAACAATGTTGCAAAGCCGGCCTCCCAGCGGACCCTTTACAATGTATCCGATGATGTTTTCCAACTTTTCACGCCCGCCCATCAGGGTGTCGCCTGAAGAAGGAGAAATCAGCCCCATCTGGGTGCGTTTTAAAGGGCGACTGGGCTTCCCCACCTTCAAGCCCAGAAGAGCTTCTTGTATTTTCTTTATGAGTTAAAACTGCACTTTCTGGCCCGTGCCCGGCCGGAGGGGGCTCTCTCCCTGGCGGCGTGCGATGGAGAGGATTGAAGCGAGCAGCCGGCTAATTGGAAGGGTAAACAGTGTGGGTTTAATTAGCCCTTCCTCCCGCTGACAGGCGGCCAGGCTGCCAGGCCCTTATCCGTTCCCGGGCTGGACGGTTCCCCAAATACCGCCTCCCGCCTGGGGGTGCCGACTGGGCTATACATAGGCCGCCTGGCAGGAAGCCAGGAAAGCCGCTGCCTGGTGAGCCTGCGGTGAAAATCACTGCTAAAGGCCCTCCTGGAGTTTGGTCATCATTTCTGTGTGTGTGTGTGTGTGTGTGTGTGTGTGTGTGTGTTTAAATTAATTTCAGAGAGGAAGGGAGAGGGAGAGAGAGATAGAAACATCAATCATGGACCCGCTGCCTCCTGCACGCCCCCCACTGGGGATCGAGCCTGCAACCCAGGCCTGTGCCCTTGACCAGAATCGAACCCCGGACCCTTCAGTCCGCAGGCCGACGAAGCTCTATCCACTGAGCCAAACCGGCTGGGGCTTGTTTTAAAATATGTTTGTATTGATCTCAGAGAGGAAGGGAGAGGGAGAGAGAGAGAGAAGCATCGATGATGAGAGAGAACCATGGATCAGCTGCCTCCTGCACGCCCCGCACTGGGGATCGAGCTCTGGAACCCGGGCCTGTGCCCTGAGCGGGAATCGAACCCGTGACCTCCTGGTGCAGAGGTCGACGCTCAACCACTGAGCCACACGGCCGGGCAGGGTTTCCTTCTTAACCACCCCTGTGCCCAACTTACAGCTCACCGGCCAACAGGATGTGGTTGTTTTGCTTCTTTTTCCTCCTGTTGGTTGTTGTTCATCCTCACGGGAGAGGATATTTTTCCATGGATTTTAAGAGAGAGAGGAAGGGAGGGGGAGAGACAGAGAGAGGCACGTCGATGGATTGCCTCCTGCACGGCCCCAACCAGGGCCGGGGAGGAGCCTGCCACCAAGGTATGTGCCCTTGACCTGACTCGAACCCGGGACCCTTCGGTCTGCAGGCCGACGCTCTGTCCACTGAGCCACACCGGCCAGGGCTGCCTGCTTGTTTTCCATGGAAAAGTCTTAGCTTAAAAAGAAAACTTTAGCCCTGACCGGTGTGGCTCAGTGGATAGAGCGTCGGCCTGCAGACCGAAGGGTCCCGGGTTCGATTCCGGTCAAAGGCATGTACTTGGGTTGCGGGCACATCCCCAGTGGGGGGCGTGCAGGAGGCGGCTGATCGATGTTTCTCTCTCATCGATGTTTCTAACTCTATCCCTCTCTCTCTCTCTCCTTTCCTTTCTGCAATCAATAAAAAAAACTACACATTTTTTGAAAAAAGACATTTCAAGAACCATAACAGTTCACGTACAATGAACATCCGGGTTTCATCACATTTAACGTTTTTTGTCTTTTTGGCTTCAGGTCTTTTCGGGGGGAGGGGGCGGGAGGGAAATTTTCCCAGCACCATTCACTCTGAGCCCCCCCTTCTCACCCCTCCTCCCCCCTCCACCCCCCCCCCCCCCCATTCTCAGAGGCAACTTGGGTGTGTTGTGTATTTGCAGCCTGTATACCTGGGCTTTCCCATGGCACTTTTACACGCACATGCGTATACCAACACCTTTATCTGAGGGTGAGTAGCCAGACGATGCTAAATGTACTTTTATTTTAACATAATTTCTCCCATCTCTTCCTTTATAGCAGTGGTTCTCAACCTTGGCTGCACATTAGAATCACCTGGGAATCTTTTTAAAATCCTGATGTCTGGGCCTCATCCTCAGGAAATTCTGTTTCTTTGTTACGCATGTTGTGGCCCCACCCCATAACAAAGAAACAGAATTTCCGGAGAATGAGGCCCAGAAATCAGGATTTTATTTTTTATTTTTATTTTTTAATTAAATCTTTATTGTTCAGATTATTACAGTTATTCCTCTTTTTCCCCCCATGGCTCCCCTCCACCCAGTTCCCACCCCACCCTCCGCCCTCACTCCCCACCCACTGTCCTCATCCATAGGTGCACGATTTTTGTCCAGTCTCTTCCCGCACCCCCCACACCCCTTTCCCCCCCCAAGAATAGTCAGTCCATTCCCTTTCTGTGTCCCTGATTCTATAATAAACACCAGTTCATTCTGTACATCAGATTATTTATTCACTTGATTCTTAGATTCACTTGTTGATAGATGTGTATTTGTTGTTCAAAATTTGTATCTTTACCTTTTTCTTCTTCTTCCTCTTCTTAAAGCATACCTTTCAGCATTTCATATAATACTGGTTTAGTGGTGATGAACTCCTTTAGCTTTTCCTTATCTGTGAAGCTCTTTGTCTGACCTTCAATTCTGAATGATAGCTTTGCTGGATAAAGTAATCTTGGTTGTAGGTTCTTGGCATTCATCACTTTGAATATTTCTTGCCACTCCCTTCTGGCCTGCAAAGTTTCTGTTGAGAAATCAGCTGACAGTCGTATGGGTATTCCCTTGTAGGTAACTGACTTTCTTTCTCTTGCTGCTTTTAAGATTCTCTCATTGTCTTTTGCTCTTGGCATGTGTCTTGGTGTGGTCCTCTTTGGATTCCTCTTGTTTGGGGTTCTCTGCGCTTCTGGACTTGGAAGTCTATTTCTTTCACCAGGTAGGGGAAGTTTTCTGTCATTATTTCTTCAAATAGGTTTTCAATATCTTGCTGTCTCTCATCTTCTGGCACCCCTATAATTCTGATGTTGGTACGCTTGTAATGTGCAGCCACAGGTTGAGAACCACTGCGTTATAGTGTCTACCTTTGTTGACATATGTAGGGCAGTCTTTCCTATATCAGGTTTATATGACGACTAACTGATACTTATCCCTGTATTTTATCGTTTCAGCATTTTAAAAATTCTGTAATGGTTGCCTTTTATCCCCAAGAAACATTAAAATATATGTTTTCTTTCTTTTTTTAATATATTTTTATTGATCTCAGAGAGGAAGGAAGAGGAGAGGGAGAGAGAGATGGAAACATCCGTGATGAGAGAGAATCACGGACCGGCTGCCTCCTGCACGCCCCACACTGGGGATCGAGCCCACAACCCGGGCCTGTGCCCTGACTGGGAATCGAACCCTGACCTCCTGGTTCCTAGGTCGACGCTCAACCCTGAGCCACACCGGCCGGGCCATTTCAGCATGTTTAATATAAAGCCCTGATAGATCTGAAGTCCGTTGTGCTGTGTTTTGTGAAGGCGTTTTCTATGATTTCTTTAAAAAACTATTCATCATAGTCACTTGTGGCCCCACAGTTCACCCTCACACTCTGGTCAGTGTCCAGACTCTCGTTTTATTTATTTTTTTAATTTAATCCATGTTTCTGCGATCGCGGTGCCAGCTCTATGCTCTTTGAATTGAGGCCGTTTCCCTCTCCTTTCCACTCTTTTACGGCATTTTTTTCCTTGGCTCCTGCTGGCATTTACTCCACCGGACGAACCTCAGAATCGTTCTCTTCGGTTCCAAAAAAACTCCCTTCGGGCTTGGGACGGGCGTTGCTGTAAATATGTAGATTGATTTGGAGAGAATTAACGTTTTACAGTATCGGCCCCACCCACTGAGGGCTCCAGCACACTTCTCCAAGGATGTCAGTCTGGCTTACGGCGCTTAATAACAGTTTGTAACTGAGGGATAGGTGACACGTTTTTACACATCGATATCTGTATCCACATCTACATCTGTATTTTATTTTATTTATTTATTTTTTAAAAAATATTCCTATTGATTTCAGAGAGGAAGGGAGAGATAGAAACATCAACAATGAGAGGGAATCATGGATTAGCTGCCTCCTGCACGTTGGACTGAGCCCGCAACCCAGGCACGTGCCCTTGACCAGAATCGAACCTGGGACCCTTGAGTCCGCAGGCCGGCGCTCTATCCACTGAGCCACACCGGCCAGGGCTACATCTATATTTTAAAATATTTTTATGGATCTCAGAGAGGAAGGGAGAGGGAGAGAGAGAGAAACATCCGTGATGAGAGAGAATCACGGACCGGCTGCCTCCTGCACGCCCCACACTGGGGATGGAGCCCGCAACCCGGGCCTGTGCCCTGACCAGGAATCGAACCCTGACCTCCTGGTTCCTAGGTCGATGCTCAACCACTGAGCCACGCCGGCCGGGCTCTCTCTATATGTTTAACGTGGAGCTCCCCCTTTACCTGTTCCCTGGGGCACCCTGACACGTCAAAGAGGGAGGCCAGGAAGCAAATGAAACGGAACGCTATTCATAAGTGACCGTGTTTATTGCCTTGGACTCGAACGCTTTATCGACTTGTTTTTTTCGCCCTCGTTTGCTTGGGATGGAGCCTCTCGCGGGAGGTCCCACGGGTCCTCACGGAAGAATTTCCTTGGAGTCAGCGCCAGCATGGTGTGCGGGCTCGACCGAATTCCAGAGGCGAGACTCCTTAGGCCAGTGGTTCTCAACCTCTGGCCCTTTAAATACAGCTCCTCATGTTGTGGGGACCCCCAACCATAACATTATTCTCGTGGCTACTTCATCACTGTCATGTTGCTACTGTGATGAATCGTCATGTAAATATCTGATGTGCAGGATGGTCTTAGGCGACCCCTGTGAAAGGGGCGTTCGACCGCCAAAGGGGGCGCGACCCACAGGTTGAGAACCGCTGCCTTAGGCACAAGCTGGGACCCTGATGAGCAAGTTATAAATCATAATAATAACATCAATAATAATCCTATATAATAAAAGCCCAATATGCTAAGTGCCTGACCCCTCGTTCGACCGTTCAACCAGTCGCTATGATGCGCACTGACCACCAGGGGGCAGACGCTCTGACCTGGTGAGACCGGCCGAACAGGCACTGGAGCCCTCCCGCGGTCTCTGCCCGGCCCCGATCATGCACCAGTGGGGTCCCTCGGCCTGGCCTGCGCCCTCTCGCAATCTGGGACCCCTCGGGGAATGTCCGCAGGCCAGACTGAGGGATCCTACCGGTGCACGAATCCGTGCACTGAGCCTCTAGTAATAAATATTAGTTATGTAGCCAGTTTATTTACATTTTGGGATGATAAAATGTCAGATTGAAAGGTGAGCTTAGGGCCCTGACCAGTTTGGCTCAGTGGATAGAGCGTTGTCCTGTGGACTGAAGGGTCCCGGGTTCGATTCCGGTCAAGGGCATGTACCTTGGTTGCGGGCACATCCCCAGTGGGGGGTGTGCAGGGGGCAGCTGACTGATGTTTCTCTCTCATCGATGTTTCTGACTCTCTATCCCTCTCCCTAACTCTCTGTAAAAAATCAATAAAATATATTTTTTAAAAAAACAAAACAGGAAAAGTGAGCTTAGGCCTGGCCGGCGTGGCTCCGTGGTTGAGCATCGACCTATGTACCAGGAGGTCAGGGTTCAATTCCCGGTCAGGACACAGGCCCAGATTACAGGCTCCATCCCCAATGTGGGGTGTGCAGGAGGCAGCTGATCCGTGATTCTCTCTCATCATTGATATTTCTCTCTCTCCCTCTCCCTCTCCCTTCCTCTCAGAAATCAATAAAAATGTGTATAAATAAATGAAAAGTGAGTTTACCAGCATCAAGACGAGACCCTCGTAGGTGCAAATTTTCCATGCAGAGCAAGCATGTCAAACCCAAAGGCTAACCCGGGCCCAATGAACACGGCGTGCGGCCCGCGGGCCGCGAGTTTGACACGCTTGGTGGTGCGGCTGTTGGCGGGTCTCTGTCATTAACACGTTGGCAGAGGACTCGGGGGAGCGAGGGGGGGGCGGGGACGTGTCCGCGCGTGTCGGGGATTCATCGCCCTGTTTCTGGTCTAGACTTCGAGGAACGCGCCGGCCGAGGAGGACAAGGACGGCGACTGGGACGCCTGGGGCGACTGGAGCGACTGCTCCCGGACCTGCGGGGGCGGGGCGTCCTACTCCCTGCGCAGGTGCCTGACCGGGAGGTGAGCGGGGCCCCTGCCTTAGGCTGGGGTTTGGGGGGGGCGGGGGCGGGGCGTCCTACTCCCTGCGCAGGTGCCTGACCGGGAGGTGAGCGGGGGCCCCTGCCTTAGGCTGGGGTTTGGGGGGGGCGGGGGCGGGGCGTCCTACTCCCTGCGCAGGTGCCTGACCGGGAGGTGAGCGGGGGCCCCTGCCTTAGGATGGGGTTTGGGGGGGCGGGGGGGGGCGTCCTACTCCCTGCGCAGGTGCCTGACCGGGAGGTGAGCGGGGCCCCTGCCTTAGGATGGGGTTTGGGGGGGCGGGGGGGGGCGTCCTACTCCCTGCGCAGGTGCCTGACCGGGAGGTGAGCGGGGGCCCCTGCCTTAGGATGGGGTTTGGGGGGGGCGGGGGGGGCGTCCTACTCCCTGCGCAGGTGCCTGACCGGGAGGTGAGCGGGGGCCCTGCCTTAGGATGGGGTTTGGGGGGGCGGGGGGGGGCGTCCTACTCCCTGCGCAGGTGCCTGACCGGGAGGTGAGCGGGGCCCTGCCCTTGGCTGGGGTTTGGGGGGGCGGGGGGGGCGTCCTACTCCCTGCGCAGGTGCCTGACCGGGAGGTGAGCGGGGCCCCTGCCTTAGGATGGGGTTTGGGGGGCGAGGCGTCCTACTCCCTGCGCAGGTGCCTGACCGGGAGGTGAGCGGGGCCCCTGCCTTAGGATGGGGTTTGGGGGGCGGGGAGGGGGGCGTCCTACTCCCTGCGCAGGTGCCTGACCGGGAGGTGAGCGGGGGCCCTGCCTTAGGATGGGGTTTGGGGGGGCGGGGGGGGGCGTCCTACTCCCTGCGCAGGTGCCTGTCCGGGAGGTGAGCGGGGGCCCTGCCCTTGGCTGGGGTTTGGGGGGGCGGGGGGGGCGTCCTACTCCCTGCGCAGGTGCCTGACCGGGAGGTGAGCGGGGGCCCCTGCCTTAGGATGGGGTTTGGGGGGGGCGGGGGGGGCGTCCTACTCCCTGCGCAGGTGCCTGACCGGGAGGTGAGCGGGGCCCTGCCTTAGGATGGGGTTTGGGGGGACGGGGGGGGGGGGCGTCCTACTCCCTGCGCAGGTGCCTGTCCGGGAGGTGAGCGAGGCCCCTGCCTTTGGCTGGGGGATTTTTGGGGCGGGGGGGGGGGTGCCCGGGGAGACCCCTGGCTCCTTGGCTTTGGCAGGGCCTAGGAGGGGGGTGCACCATCTGCTGGATAAATACCAGCCAAGTAGCCAGCCGGCCGGTGTGGCTCAGTGGTTGAGCGTCGGCCTAGGAACCAGGAGGTCAGGGTTCGATTCCCGGTCAGGGCACAGGCCCGGGTGGCGAGTTCGATCCCCAGTGTGGGGCGTGCAGGAGGCAGCCGATCCATGATTCTCTCTCATCATTGATGCTTCTCTCTCTCTCTCCCTCTCCTCTCTGAAATCAATAAAAATATACATTTTTTTAAAAGTGTGTGTTCTGGAAAGGGGATGAGTGTAGCTCTTTTGCCCATTTGTTTCTCTGTGGATAAAGTTATTTTAGAGTTTGATCACATTTAGACAGAGTCAGTTTTTTAAAAAATATATTTATTTTATTAATTTCAGAGAAGAAGGGAGAGGAAGGGAGAGAGAGAAACATCCATGATGAGAGAGAATCACGGATCGGCTGCCCCCTGCACGCCCCACTGGGGATGGAGCCCGCAACCCGGGCCTGTGCCCTGACCGGGAATCGAACCCTGACCTCCTGGTTCCTAGGCCGACACTCAGCCACGGAGCCACGCCGGCCGGGCCATGGCCGGTTCTTTTGCACAGCAAACCGTATGCCTGCCACAGTGTGTCTTTGTCTCGCAGAAATTTGTAAGTTGATAGTCAAGTGCCAACCGCAGGAAACGCAGGTTTAAGTTAAGTACTATTTTAAAAACATTAATATATTTTTATTCTTTTTTAAAGATAGCAAGTTCTGTTATTTTTTCCTTTAAATATATTTCTATGGATTTCAGAGAGGAAGAGAGAGAGAGGGAGAGCGACAGAGAGAGAGAGAGAAATCAATGATGAAAGAATCCTGGATCGGCTGCCTCCTGTGCGCCCCCTCCTGGGCATTGAGCACGAAACCCAGGCATGTGCCCTTGACCAGGAATCGAACCCAGGACCCTTTGGTCCGCAGGCCGACGCTCTATCCACTGAGCCACACCAGCCAGGGCTATTTTTATTCTTTAAAACACATGCTTCTCACTTTTCTAAGACACTCGTGTTTGAGTCAATATATCATCAAATCCATGTAATAAATTAAAGTGCTGTAAACTCCAGGGCAATTTCATTCGTGTGCGTAATGTTTCCTCATGTGGAATCAACATGCGTTTCCTGCATATTCATAAAGTTATGGCTTCCAACAAGCTTCGGCCTCGGGGTGCAATGAGCGTTGTCATGGACGGAGGAGACCTAATTGCGAAAAGATGTTCTCGAATGTTCCCGGACTCCTGACAGCCGTTAGCTCTTGCCTATAACAATGAGAGTGAAGTTTAAAAACTTGGAAGGGATATTTCCACAGCTCTGCTTCCTGGAGCCAAAGGAATGCTTTCCAGAATCAGCTGGAAGGTTCCTGCTCGGGGAATTAGGGCTCCAGTGTGAGTCCGAGCTGAGAAGTAACTTGCATTTTGTGTCATGCCTGATTCATAAATGGGTCATTTCATTTTCATTTCTTTTCTTTTCTTTTTTTGTTGTTAATCCTCACCCGAGGATATATTTTTTTAAATATGTTTTTATTGATTTCAGAGAGGAAAGGAGAGGGCGAGAGAGATAAACATCCATGATGAGAGGGAATCATGGATCGGCTGCCTCCTGCACGCCCCCCACTGGGATTGAGCCCGCAACCCGGGCCTGTGCCCTTGGCCGGAATCGGACCCGGGACCCTTCAGTCCGCAGGCCGACGCTCTATCCACTGAGCCACACCAGCGAGGGCCCGAGGATATTTTTCCATTGATTTTCAGAGAGAGTGGAAGGGAGAGGGAGAGACAGAGAGAAACATCGATGTGAGAGAGACACATGGGTAGGTTGCCTCCTGCACGCACCTCGACCAGGGCCGGGGAGCCTGCAACCGAGGTCCATGCCCTTGATGGGAATCGAACCCGGGACCCTTCAGTCTGCAGGCCAGTGCTCTACCCACTGAGTCACACCAGCCAGGGAAGTCATTCGTTTTCATACTAAATGGTACCCCACGCTTGCCATGCCAGTGGAGGCCTGCCCGTGGGCTTTGCCTGGATAGCGTCGCACAAAGGGAGGTGGGATGGTCAACATGCCAGCAAGATGGTGGGTTAAAAAAATCCTTACACCCTGGCCAGTTTGGCTCAGTGGATAGAGCGTCAGCCTGTGGACCCAAGGGTCCCGGGTTCGATTCCTGTCAAGGACACATGCCCGGGTTGCAGGCTCCTGCCCCGCCTGAGCCCTTGTCAGGACGGCACATGCAGGAGGCTAACCCATTGATGTGTCTCTCTCACATTGATGTTTCTCTCTCTGTGTCTCTCCCCCTCCCTTCCACTCTCTCTAAAAATCAATGGGAGCATATCCTCAGATGAGGATTAACAGATCTATACTAAGAAAAGAGTAATATGCCAATTAGACCGGACATCTTCCGAAAGTCCCTCCCGACAAAGCCATGGTGGCAGGGGCCGAGGCAGAGGCAGTTAAGGGCGATCAGGCTGGCAGGGGAGGGCAGTTAGGGGGCGATCAGGCCGGCAGGGGAGCAGTTAGGGGCGATCAGGCTGGCAGGGGAGGGCAGGTAGGGGGCTATCAGGCTGGCAGAAGAGGGCAGTTAGGGGCGATCAGGCTGGCAGGGGAGCGGTTAGGGGCGATCAGGCTGGCAGGGGAGGGCAGTTAGGGGCGATCAGGCCGGCAGGGGAGCGGTTAGGGGCGATCAGGCCGGCAGGGGAGCAGTTAGGGGCTATCAGGCAGGCAGGGGAGGGCAGTTAGGGGCGATCAGGCTGGCAGGGGAGCGGTTAGGGGCAATCAGGCTGGCAGGGGAGGGCAGTTAGGGGCGATCAGGCTGGCAGGGGAGCGGTTAGGGGCGATCAGGCAGGCAGGCAGGCGAGCAGTTAGGAGCCTGCGGTCAGGATTGGAGAGGATGCAGGATGAGTGGGGGGCTGAGGGACACCCCCCCGCTCATGCATGAATTGCGTGCACCGGGCCTCCAGTAAATTAATAAACAATGCCACTCTCGGTAACTCTCAACAGCTTTTTGGTGTCCCCGTATTTGGATGGATTCCCATGTTCCCTCGAACGCTCGGAGCCTCTGACACCGTCCTGGCCCTTGAAATGAAAATGGAAAGGTTCTTAGGGTTAAGAAGTCAGCAAGCGTGAGGCTGTCACTCCCCGAATCCGTCAGCAGCTTTCTGCAACCAGGGCTTTCCCAAACATGAACGGAGCGCTTTCAGTTTCCCTCTCAGCCCGGCCCGCGTGGCTCAGGGGTTGGGCGACGACCAAGGAACCAGGAGGTCACGGTTCGATTCCCGGTCAGGGCACAGGCCCGGGTGGGGGGCTCCATCCCCAGTGTAGGGGGCGTGCAGGAGGCAGCCCATCCATGATTCTCTCTCATCGTTGACGTGTCTGAATTCCTTCTTGGATGGAGGAGGTTGGCTGCTAACCTGTTTTCCTGGAACAAAATTTTTAAAAAATATATATTTTATTGATTTTTTTACAGAGAGGAAGGGAGAAGGATAGAGAGTTAGAAACATCAATGAGAGAGAAACATTGATCAGCTGCCTCCTGCACACCCGCTACTGGGGATGTGCTCACAACCAAGGTACGTGCCCTTGACTGGAATCGAACCCAAGACCCTTCAGTCCGCAGGCCGATGCTCTATCCACTGAGCCAAACCGGTTATTAACGAAATTAATATCAGTCTCAAATTATATCTACCTGGTATGAGCTTGCATCTGCTATATACAGCAATACTTAAAAATAACTACCTATCCAAAAAAGATAAAAGTTAACAACAACCAAAAAAAAGTGGAAAAAATAGACCTTATAGACAAAACTAGAGGCCCAATGCATGAAATTTGTGCAAGGGACTCGGCCTTCAAAGCCCTGGCTTTGTCCAGAAGGTCGTCTGGAAGGACATCCGGAAGGTTGTTCGGCTGTTTGGTCTAATTAGCATATTAGCTCTTTATTATATAGAATTACAGGAAATACAGATATGGGCATTCACTGACAGAAACTTAAAAAAAGAAATAAGTAGCTCGGCCTGTGTTGCTCGGTGGTTGAGCGTCGACCTCTGAACGAGGAGGTCAGGGTTCGATTCCCGGTCAAGGCACAGGCCCGGGTTGCAGGTTCGATTCCCAGTGGGAGGCGGGCAGGAGGCAGCTGATCCAGGAATCTCTCTCATCATTAATGTTTCTCTCTCTCTCTCTCCCTTCCTCTCTGAAATCAATAAAAAATATTTTTAAAAAAGAAATATATATCATGTACAGCAAAGGCTCCATCACATGCCAGGCGTGTACCCTGCTTAGGAAAACAACCAGATAACATGTCGCCAACCAAGACGTCAAAGCTCACCCGTGAAGAACTGTGACTATAAGAGGACCCACCGTCGTGCTGATGAGAGGAGGGCGGGGAGACCTCAGGCAACTCGGCCCAGTTCCTGGGTGGGGAAGGGAGAGGAATTCGCTTGTAGGAACATCCCATACAAATGCCTTGGCTTCTGGCTTTTCCTTCATTTTCACAGAAAAAATACATACAGGTCCTGACCGGTGTGGCTCAGTGGATAGAGCGTCGGCCTGCAGACTGAAGGGTCCCGGGTTCGATTCCAGTCAAGGGCATGTGCCTGGGTTGCAGGCACATCCCCAGTGGGGGCTGTGCAGGAGGCAGCTGGTGGATGTTTCTCTCTCATCGATGTTTCTAACTCTCTATCCCTCTCCCTTCCCCTCTGTAAAAAATTAGTAAAATATATATTAAAAAATACATACAGTCTCTCTGTCTTTCACATGCACATGCACACACACGCACACATGCACACACATGCACTCACACACACACACACACACACACACGCTACACTCATTTCAGTGGTTATGTGGGCCCCGGGGGTAAGTAATATTAGTACATGAATGCAACTAAAGAATTCACTCTCTATTTTGTAAAATATATTATTATTGATTTCAAAGAAGGGAGAAGAAGAGAGGGTGAGAGAGAGAGAGAAAAAGAGAGAGAAAGAGAGAGAGAGAGAGAGAGAGAGGGAAACATCCATGACGAGAGAGAATCATGGATCGGCCGCCTCCTGCACGCCCCCTACTGGGGATGGAGCCCGCAACCCGGGCCTGTGTCCTGACTGGGAATCGAACCCTGACCTCCTGGTTTCTAGGTCGACGCTCAACCACTGAGCCACGCCGGCTGGGCCAGAATTCACTCTGTTTAAATCTATTCTGCCATGGCCTTGTTTGGGTTTTTTATGTGTGTGTGTTTTTTGTGTTTGGTTTTTTTTTTGTTTTTTTGCTGCTTGCTATGAACATGAAACATTGTTATCTCTCCCCCCCCTTTTCCCTTTAGGAATTGTGAGGGGCAGAATATTCGCTACAAGACGTGCAGCAATCATGTAAGTTCTGTCATGAAAATACAGAATCGAGTAAAATCTATTCATGTTTGCAGCTACAGCGTTGTAATGTGCACCGTGAAGCTCGCAGTCTCCCGGTCCCTTTGTGGAAATTTTGAATAATTGTTTAATCGACAACAGGTTTAAACAATTCCATGATGCTACCTTCCTGGGCCAATTCACATTTCTGAGATAATTTGGTATTTCATAATTTCTGAATTCCTAGCAATAATACCTAATGTCTGTAAACACCTTGAGAGGCCAAAGGGTATCTTCCCGTTGGTTTTTAGAGAGAGTGAAAGAGAGAGGGAGAGACAGAGAGAAACATCGATGTGAGAGAGACACATTGATTGGTTGCCTCCTGCACGCGCCCTGACCAGGGCTGGGGCCCGGGAGGAGCCTGCAACCCAGGTCCGTGCCCTTGACCGGAATCGAACCCGGGACCTTTCAGTCCACAGGCTGACGCTCTATCCACTGAGCCACACCGGCTATGCCCAAAGGGCTTTTTAAAAATATATTTTTATTGATTTCAGAGAGGAAGGGAGAGGGAGAGAGAGATAGAAACATCAATGAGGAGAATCAAGGATCGGCTGCCTCCTGCACGCCCCACACTGGGGATGGAGCCTGCAACCCGGGCCTGTGCCCTGACCGGGAATCGAACTGTGACCTCCTGGTTCCTAGGTCAATGCTCAGCCACTGAGCCACACAGGTGAGGATCAGAGCATTTATATATAGGATCTGACCCAGCTCTTGAAACCACACAAGGTGTGGTTATTTCTTTTTTGCAAATCCGGGGGCTGGGGCTGAGGGAGGTGAAATTATTCTCCAAAAGCCACAAAAGAAGAATACAGCCCTAGCCGGTGTGGCTCAGTGGATAGAGTGTCCGGCTTTGGACTAAAGTGTTCTGGGTGTTTGATTCCGGTCAGGGCACAGGCCCGGGTTGCGGGCTCCATCCCCAGTGTGGGGCGTGCAGGAGGCAGCCGATCCAGGATTCTCTCTCATCATGGATGTTTCTCTCTCTCTCCCTCTCCCTTCCTCTCTGAAATCAATAAAAATATATTTTAAAAAATATCTTTCAGGGCCATGCACGCTGTTCCAAAGGGCTTTTTTGGGGGTGGGGGTTGGTTAATCCTTTTGAGGATATTTTCCCATTGATTCTTAAAAATATATTTTATTGATTTTTTACAGAGAGGAAGGGAGAGGGATAGAGAGTTAGAAACATCGATGAGAGAGAAACATCCACCAGCTGCCTCCTGCACACCCCCCCCCCCCCACGGGGATGTGCCCACAACCAAGGTACATGCCCTTGACCAGAATCGAACCCGGGACCCTTGAGTCCACAGGCCATCGCGCTATCCACTGAGCAACACCAGCTAGGGCTCCCATTGATTTTTAGAGAGAGTGGAAGAGAGCGGGACAGAGAGAGAGAAACATTGATGTGAGAGACACACATCTATGGGTGGCCTCCCACACAAGCCCCGACCAGGCCAGGGAGTGAGCCTGCAACCGAGGTCCGTGCCCTAGATCGGAATCGAACCCGGGGCCCTTCCTTCTGCAAGCTGACGCTCTACCCACTGAGCCACACTGGCTGGGGCTACGGATTCTGTTTTGAATGTTGAGAAGGAAGGCGGTGGCTCCCAGGAGAGAGACAGGTGGGCCCTGGTCGCATGGAACGGGGGTCCACGTGTCCAGCCTCCCATGGAGCCCCTGTCACGGGTGACCCTTGACCTCTCCCGCCAGGACTGCCCGCCAGACACAGAGGACTTCCGAGCCCAGCAGTGCTCCGCCTACAACGACGTGCAGTACCAGGGCCGCTACTACGAGTGGCTGCCGCGGTACAACGACCCCGCCGCGCCCTGCGCGCTCAAGTGCCACGCGCGCGGCCAGACCCTGGTGGTGGAGCTGGCGCCCAAGGTGCTGGACGGGACGCGTTGCCATAGCGACTCCCTGGACATGTGCATCAGCGGCATCTGCCAGGTAAGCCACGCCCCTTCCCCGCAGACGCCACGCCCCCTTCTCCCCAGGCGCCACGCCCCCTCTCCCCAGTTGCCACGCCCCCTTCTACCCGGGCGCCACGCCCCCTCTCCCGGGCGCCACGCCCCCTCTCCCCAGGCGCCACGCCCGCTCCCAAGAAAGAATCTTTTTTTTTTTTTAGGTTTTAAAGTTTTTAATATGAAAAAAAGGCTTTTATTTTTGCTTCGTTTAGACATCAGGGAAGTCTTCTGAGTTTTATGAGATGGGAGATGAAGTTTACTCTATATAAATGTAAACATATGTCCATTAAGAAACATGTGGGTTTTTTTAAATGTAGTAACCCAATGGCTTAATGTTTTTCTTAATCTTTTTTTTTTAACTTTAGAAGAATCTTTTAGGAACTAATATCTCTTGTTTTGAAGAAACATTTGTCTGGAGTTCAGCAATTCCTACAGTTTCACTTCAGTTTCTTTTTCTTCTGTCAAATTCAAGAAAATTTAATATGTTGAATAACATTCATATTGCTTAAA
The DNA here is from genome assembly GCF_028538775.1 of Myotis yumanensis. Taxonomy (NCBI): domain Eukaryota; kingdom Metazoa; phylum Chordata; class Mammalia; order Chiroptera; family Vespertilionidae; genus Myotis; species Myotis yumanensis. The sequence goes on along the minus strand of NW_027223771.1, from coordinate 11,597,488 downwards.
GGCAATAAAACTTGGTGTACATATCATGGCTATTTATTTAAAAATTAATATAGTTGTGTCAAAATTTATTTATTTTATCTATTTTTGGAGAAGGCCACGTGGGTTTTATTGTCGACACAACCAATGCTACAATTAGTGCAAATTGCACACCTGCACATGGTACTTTTTTTTTTAGCCCTCCCTCAAGGATCCAATTCCACAGCTGTGGATTCAGGGTTGTTTTTTGTAGTTGTGGTTGTTTAAATTTTTAAATATATTATATATATATTTATATTTTTATATTTATATAAAATATGAACATATTTTATGTTTTCCATTTTTTTATTTTAAAATTTTTATTTTGTTTACTTATTTTATATATTTTTATTTTATTGATTCCAGAGAGGAAGGGAGAGAGGGAGAGGGAGATAAAAACATCAATGCTGAGAGAGAACCATGGATCAGCTGCCTCTTGCACGCCCCCACTGGGGATGGAGCCCACAACCCTGGCCTGTGCCCTTGACCGGAATCAAATACCCAGGACCCTTTAGTCCAAAGCTGGACACTCTATCCACTGAGCCAAACCAGTTAGGGCTATTTTATTTTTTAAATATATTTTTATTGATTTTAGAGAGGAAGGGAGAGGGAGGGAGAGAAACATCAATGATGAGAGAGAATCATGGATCGATTGCCTCCTGCAAGCCCCCCACTGGGGATCACCCAGCCATGTGCCCTGACCGGAAATCGAACCCCGGGACCTCCTGGTTCATAGGTCCACGCTCAGCCACTGAACCACGCCAGCGGGGCTGAGAATTTGCATATTTAACAGGGTCCCGGGACCCCACTCTGAGAACCACTGCTTTGAAGGGTTAGCATTGCTCGGTTCTCTGAGCTTTTTCATTCATTGTTTTGCTGACAGGAATTCATGAATTCATTGTTTGGCATCTCTAGGGGCAGTGACTTATTTGCCAAAAAGTTAGCATGAATGCATTCTTTATTTTTTTTCTTAACATTTCAGGAACCATATTGTTTTTTTCTTAATATATATATATATTTTTTTTCATTGGTTTCAGAGAGGAAGGGAGAGAGATAGAGAAATAGAAACATCAATGATGAGAGAGAACCTGGGGGTGGGAGGGAATCGGGCCACAACCCGGGCATGTGCCCTTGGCCAGGATTGAACCTGGGACCCTTTAGTCTGCAGGCCGCTGCTCTATCCACTGAGCCACACCGGCTAACGCTGCGCTGATGGGTGGGGCTGAATCAGATCCAACCCCGCGGGGCTGTGAGCGGGGTGGGACTCAGGGCCCTGGCACACGTTGCGGGGATATTTTAGAGGCGGCTTTGACAAGGTAGGATTCCACTTCCATTCCTTTGACTTCTGGGTGGAAAAAAATTAAAATAATGAATGGCTAGTATTCCATCTTCCCTATTACGATCGTATCAAAAAGAGTAGTCATGCCCTAACTGGTGTGGCTCAGTGGATAGAACGTCGGCCTGCGGACTCAGGGTCCCGGGTTCGATTCCGGTCAAGGGCATGGATCTTGGTTGCGGGCACATCCCCAGTGGGGGGCGTGCAGGAGGCAGCTGACCGATGTTTCTCTCCCATCGATGTTTCTGACTCTCTATCCCTCTCCCTTCCTCTCTGTAAAAAATCAATAAAATACATTTTAAAAAAACAAAACAGTAGTCACGCCTGGCCGGTGTGGCTCAGTGGTTGAGCGTCGACCTAGGAACCAGGAGGTCAGGGTTCGATTCCCGGTCAGGGCACAGGCCCGGGTTTCTGGCTTGAACCCAGTGGGGGGCGTGCAGGAGGCAGCCGATCCATGGTTCTCTCTTATCCATTGGTTTCTCTCTCTCTCTCCCTCCCTTTCTCTCTGAGATCAATAAAAAAATATATTTTTAAAAGTTAGGAATCAAACAGAGGAGCTCAGGGAGGTGTCTTGCAAGGCCCTAAACACTCTTCCAAAAAGGCCCATCTGAGCTCCTACACCCACGCCCTTGGGGCCGGCGCGTCTGTCATTTAATCGTGGAATATTACTCCCCGCGGAGAGGGTTGCATGGATGTCAGTTACTCATTGATTGAATCCCAAACTTGCAAGTGCGTTTCCAAAATCAATCCCTCTTAAGTCGTTCCACATGTGCCTGTAAATACTACGATGGCGGCCCGGTAACTGGCTTTGGTTTTTTGGGTTTTTGTTGTTGTTGTTGTTGTGAATCCTCACTCGAGGATATTTTCCCACTGATATTTAGGGAGAGTGGAAGGGAGGGGGAGAGACAGAGAGACATCCATGTGAGAGACACACCTCGATGGTTTGCCTCCCGCACGCGCCCTGGCCATCTGCAACCAAGGGACGTGCCCTTGACCGGACTCAAACCCGGGACCCATCGGTCTGCAGGCCGACGCTCTATCCACTGGCCCACACCAGCCCGGGCTGTCACTGGCTTCTTCATCATCCATCCGCTGACAAGAAAGGGGAGGAAGGTGTAGCCTGGTGTTAAGATGTTGGCGTCAGATGACCTGGATTTTTTCTAAAACCTTTACTGAAATAAAACAAGGTTTGCCTGTAAATTGAAAAGAAAAAATAAATTAATTAAATAAATATAAATAAATAAAACCATTACTGACATCATACACTAGCTGTGTAATGTCAGAAAGTTGTTTAGCCTCAGGAACATTCAGATGCCTTATTTGTAAAAACAGAGATAAAAGGGCCTGGCTGGTGTGGCTCAGTGGTTGGGCATCGACCTATGAACCAGGAGATCACAGTTCAATTCCCAGTCAGGGCACAGGCCGGGGTTGTGGGCTTGATCCCCAGTGTGGGGCGTGCAGGAGGCAGCCGATCCATGATTCTCTCTCATCATGGATGTTTCTATCTCTCTCTCCCTCTCCCTTCCTCTCTGAAATCAATAAAAACATACTTTAAAAAAAAAACAGAGATAAAAGGTACCAAGTATATTATAAGGTTGATGGAAAGATTAAATGAAATAATCCTGTATAATAAAAGGCTAATATGCTAAGTGTCCAGTCATCCATTCAACCAATCAAAGTGTAATATGCTAATGACATAGTAAGGCTGCTCAACCACTCGCTATGATGTGCACTGACCACCAAGGGTCCGGCAGATCGGGACTGAGAAAGATGGGCCGGACACGCCCTGGAGCCCTTCTGCAGTCCCTCCCTGGCTGGCCAACCTCCCGTGTCCCTCCCCAGCCCCGATTGTGCACCAGTAGGGTCCCTCAGCCTGGCCTGCATCCTCTCGCAATCAGGGACCCCTTGGGGGATGTTGGAGAGCTGGTTTCGGCCCATTCCTGCAGGTCAGGCTGAGGGACCCCACTGGTGCACGAATTCCTGCACAGGGCCCCTACTGTCTTTATAATGTGCTTGGCCCAATGCCTGGCACATGGCAAGCATTCAATAAAAATCAAGTATTGCTACTACTATTTTACTACTCTTTTTATAAAACCACTAGAGGCCTGGTGCACGAAATTCGTGCACGGGGGAGAGCGGTTCCTCAGCCCGGCCTGCACGCTCTCCAATCTGGGACCCCTTGGAGGATGTCCGAATGCTGGTTTAGGCCCGATCCCTGTGGGCCTAAACCGGCAGTCAGAAATCCCTCTCGCAATCTGGGACCACTGGCTCCTAACCGCTCACCTGCCTGCCTGATCGCGCCTAATCATTCTGCCTGCCAGCCTGATCACCCCCAACTGCCCCCCTCTTCTGGCCTGATCGCCCCTAATTGCCCCCCCTTGCTGGCCTGATCACCCCCAACTGCCCCCTCTGCCAGTCTGATCATCCCCAACTGCCCCCCCCGCCAGCCTGCTTGCCCCCAACAGCTCTCCCCTGCCAGACTGATCGCCCCCAATTGCCCTCCCCTGCCAGCCTGATCGCCCCTAACTGCCTCTGCCTTGGCCCCGCCACCATGGCTTTGTCCAGAGGACATCCGGAAGGTCTCCCGGTCTAATTAGCATAGTACCCTTTTGTTAGTATAGATATCATCAGGATGGAAGGATCCTAAAAGTCATTGGATTCAGCTGCCCAGCAGATAATTGGATCTCTTCTCGGAGGTGTCCTTCCAGAGGCCCCCTGGCCCATGGCTGAGTATTCCTGCCAGACACCTCTGACCTGCCGGACGTTGTCAAAGGGCATTCAATGAGGCTTATGCCTGTCCCTCTCACCTTCGGGAAACGCACAGAGCAAGTGTAACGCTTCCCCCTGACTGCCCCGTAGGAATCTCATAATATCCCCTGCCCGGCCGGGGTGGCTCAGTGGTTGCGCATCGACCTATGAACCAGGAGGTCAGGGTTCGATTCCCGGTCGGGGCACATGCCTGGGTTGCAGGCTCAATCCCCACTAGGGGGCGTGCAGGAGGCAGCCGATCCATGATTCTCTCTCCTCATTGATGTTTCTCTCTCTCTCCCCCTCTCTCTCCCTTCCTCTCTGAGATCAATAAAAAAAATAATTTAAAAAAGGAAGGAAACCCCTGTTAATGTGAAAGCAATCGCCTCCCGCCTCCGCGTTCTCACGGCTCTGACACCTGGTCTGTCGCAGGCGGTGGGCTGTGACCGGCAGCTGGGGAGTCAGGCCCAGGAGGACAACTGCGGGGTGTGCGCGGGCAACGGCTCCACCTGCAGGCTGGTGCGGGGACAGGCCAAGCCACACGTGTCTCCTGAGAAAAGTAGGTGTCACCCCCGGTGCAACGGCACCTGAACGCGACATGCGCCTGCCTTTCCCCAGATCGATTCGGTTCCATTCAAGGATGTGTTGTCCCAGGACCACTGCGCTTGCATTAGATTAACCTCGAGAAATGCATTCGTTTTGTTAGTTTGACTTCTTAAAATGAGAGCAGCCGAAATGCCCTGGAATGTCAATATTTGTCCAAGGACAGCATAGTGGGCTTATAAAAGTGGAATATTCTAAAATTCACAACGAGAAACTTTTAGTAGGAGTTGGATCCCACCCAGTAACTTGCCGGCGACTTAATGATATCGTCTTAGAGGAGTTCATTTTGCTGAAACTTGGGAAATATGTGTTTTCAATTTTATGCAGTGATAGTAAACAATTTTATGTTTCTGTTCTCCCATTATACAGCAGCCAGAAGTTACTTGGAAATTTTGTTTAATTCTGGGCCCACATTTTCACATGCCTTATCTATGCTAATAAAAGGGTAATATGCTAATTAGGCCGTACATCTTCCAGACGTCCTTCCTGACAAAGCCGAGGCAGAGATGATTAGGGGCAATCAGGTCGGCAGGGGAGAGCAATTAGGGGTGATCAGGCTGGCAGGGGAGGGCAGTTAGGGGCGATCAGGCCTGCAGGGGAGCAGTTAGGGGCAATCAGGCCAGCAGGGGAGCAGTTAGGGGGCGATCAGGCCTGCAGGGGAGCAGTTAGGGAGCTATTAGGCTGGCAGGGGAGCAGTTAGGGGGTGATCAGGCCCTCAGGGGAGCAGTTAGGGGCGATCAGGCTGGCAGGGGAGCAGTTAGGGAGTTATTAGGCCAGCAGGGGAGCAGGTAGGGGGCGATCAGGCAGGCAGGCAGAGTGGTTAGGAGTGACCAGGTAGGCAGGCAGGCAGGCAGGCAAGCGGTTAGGAGCCAGTGGTCCTAGATTGCGAGAGGGATGTCCGACTGCTGGTTTAGGCCTGAACCCAGCAGTCGGACATCCCCGAGGGGTCCTGGATAGAAGAGGGTGCAGGCCAGGCTGAGGGACACCCCCTCCATGCACGAATATTATGCACCAGGCCTCTAGTTTAAAATAGATCAATAAAGTTTGCCTTAAATAATTAAAACACACACACACAAAACAAACCTAAATGTGCTGTAGACCATCTATGTTACCAGGCTAACACTTTCCTAACACTAAGCTTTTGGGGTGGAAAGAGCTGTTAAGCAGTTTCCTGAAAGTCATAGATCTTCTGAAAACTCTGTCAAAGTTTTGTTCCCATGGCTACTTCTGAGGGTACCTGTTTCTAGAAACCTTGGCCAACACAGAGTATGACTATTTTTACTTTTTTCATTTATTATTTTTTCATATAGTTTTATTGTTTTCAGAGAAGAAGCGAGAGGGAGAGAGAGAGAAACATCCATGATGAGACAGAATCATGGGTCGGCTGCCTCCTGCACGCCCCTCACTGGGGATGGAGCCCACAACCCTGGGATGTGCCCTTGACCGGGAATCGAACCCTGACCTCCTGGTTCCTAGGTTGACACTCAACCACTGAGCCACACCAGGTGGGCAAGAGAATCTTTATTTTTAAGCATTTGCCAACTTTTTCGGTAAACCATGAGGTCATCATTTCTTTCATTTGCCTCCCTTTGATTGCCAACAAGGCAAAAATATTGTCATTGTGGCTCAATCCTACATTTTATTTTATTTTATTTTATTTTATTTATTTAATCTCTGCATTTTAATTTTCCAGTTAGAGGCCTTTTCCCCTTTGGATGATTTCCTTGCCGTTGTGAAGGTTGACTATTTCACAAATGCTGACCTTTTACCCGTTATACCTGTTTCCAATGCTGCTCTCGGGTTGTCACGGGACGCTAAATATTATGTTGTGCTTTTAGGACGAATGGTTTCTAAGCTTTATATATTCAGAAATGTCCATCTTTTCGTTTCAGTAACACCTGCCTTTTAAAAAATACCTGCCTTTAAAAAAAAAGGCTTTAATTTGGGGGTCACTACGCTTTTCTGTAAAGGACCAGATATACATGTATTAGGGCTCTGGGGGTGGGTGTGGGGGGGACAGGGGACTCTCACCCACTCAGTCCTCCACCCCCCCCCCCGCCCCCGCGGTGCCGAAGCGCCCACAGATGACCTGGGAACCCACAGCACAGCTGTGTTTCAATAAAACTTTATTTATAAAACTAGAGGCCCAGTGCATGAAATTCATGCACGGGGACGGGAGGAGGGGTGGGTCTCTCAGCCCAGCCTGCACCCTCTCCAATCCTGGACCCCTCGGGGGATCGGGCCTAAGCGGGCAGTCGGACATGCCTCTCGCAATCTGGGACCGCTGGGTCCTAACCGCTCACCTGCCTGCCTGATCTTCCCTAGCCCCTCTGCCTCGGCCCCGCACCTGGGACCCAGGATTCCCTCCTGCGGCCGGCCACAGGCACCCAGGACTCAGGCCGGCCGTAGCTGCAGGGGACTGTGGGTGGGTGGCTTTTCTTCCTCTCCTGGGCTGCAGCCACAGGTGCTGGCATCTGGGACCACGGGCAGGTGGCTTTGCCTGGGCTGGCTTTGTCAGGAAGGACATCCAGAAGACGAATGATCTAATTAGCATATTACCCTTTTATTAATATACAGAGGCTTCAGGCTGCACCTGGCCCTCAGGTTGTAGTCCGCTGACCTCTGCCTCGAGGGGCCATCAGATGTTGATTACAGCAAGAAAGGAGTCACGAAGACGAAAGGAAGTAATTCCAAAAAGGAGGCAGAGCCCTGGCTGGTGTGGCTCAGTGGATAGAGCGTCGGCCCGCAGACCAAAGGGTCCCGGGTTCGATTCCGGTCCAGAGCACGGACCTAGGTTTCAGGCTCCTCCCCGGCCCGGGCCCTGGTCGGGGCGCGTGCAGGAGGCAACCCATCGATGTGTCTCTCTCACATGGATGTTTCTCTCTGTCTTTCCCTCCCTTCCACTCTCTCTAAAAATCAATGGGAAAATATCCTCGGGTGAAGATTAACCAAAATTTTAAAAAAAGAAGAAAAAAAAGGAGGCAGAGGGCAGCCACGGTAGATGCTGCCCTGAGCCCTCATGCGGGGTACAGGTCCCCAGTTTCTCTTTGGCAGTTGGGAGATCAGGTGCGGGCTTAGCGAGAATGGTTTTGATGAATTTCAGGCTGAAACCCCAGCCTGGTCATGTGGGTTGCTGAGCGAACAGAAGGCGAGGATAAAGGGGGAGGGGCTCCCCCAGACAGAAGAAGGGGCGCCCTCCTCCAGCAGGTCAGAGCTGCAGTGAGCCTTGGGCTTAAGAAGTGTGGGAGCCCTGGCCGGTGTTGCTCAGTGGATAGAGCATCCGGCCTGGGAACAGAAGGGTCCCGGGTTCAATTCTGCTGAAGGGCACGTGCCTGGGTTGTGGGCTCGATCCCCAGTAGGGGGCGTGCAGGAGGCAGCCTATCCATGATTCTCTCTCATCATGAATGTTTCTCTCTCTCCCTCTCCATTCATTCCTCTCTGAAATCAATATAAAAAATATATTTACAAAAAAAAAAAGAAGAAGGAAAGAATGTGGGAGCCCTGGTTGGTGTGGCTCAGTGGGTAGAGCATCCAGCCTGCAGACTGAAGGGTCCCGGGTTCGATTCTGGTCCAGGGCATGGACCTCGGTGGCAGGCTCCTCCCCGGCCCTGGTTGGGGCACGTGCAGGAGGCAACCCATCCATGTGTCTCTCTCCCATCGATGTTTCTCTCTGTCTCTCCCTCTCCCTTCCACTCTCTCTAAAAATCAATGGGAACATATCCTTGGGTGAGGATTAACCAAAAAAATTTTGAATTAAAAAAAACAACAGACACCACCCGGTGCTCTGGCCCTCCCTCTGGATCCCAGCCCTCAGGCCTGTTTGGCTGGCTCCTCCCCGGCCCACATGGAAGCACTTTCCTGCAATCGGGCTCCGTGTGAAAGAACCGTGTCCAGTGCAGCCTCGTCCCCTCCCCCGAGTGTCCATCGTCCGCGACGCGCCCGCGTGCCCACCTTGCCACCCGTCCAGGGCAGCGGCCTCCCTGGGCCGGGCAGGAGGGGGGACCCGGCAGGGAGGTGCCCCTAGGGACGATGCACGAGGTGGCTCCCGGGCCACCTTCTCCATCGCGGGGGCAGCAGGTTCCAGGCGGGCGGGCTGGAGCCAAGACCTTTGCCCTGAGCAGTAAGAAACCATCCAGATACAGCGCGTGCATTTCCTGTGCAAAGGAGGCGGGAGCCGGAGGCGGCCACTGGAGCAAACAGCTCTGGGTGTGGGAACCCGGGACTGGAGGCCGCTGGGAAAACACTAAAAACTGGAAAAACAGCAGCCAGGCCCGGCCTCCTGGCTCAGGGGTTGAGTGTTGACCTATGAACCATGAGGTCAGGGCACAGGCCCAGGTTGTGGGCTCAGGCCCCAGTGGGGGACGTGCAGGAGGCAGCCGATCCATGATCCTCTCTCCTCATGGATGTTTCTGTCTCTCACCCTCCATCTTCCTCTCTGAAATCAATACAAATATATTAAAATACATAAATCTATACTAATAAAAGGGTACTATGCTAATTAGACTGGGTCGATGGGACATCTTCCGGTTGTCCTGCCTTCCTTCTGGACAAAGCCATGGTAGGTGGGGGCCAAGGCAGAGGCAGTTAGGGGCGATGAGGCTGGCAGGGGAGGGCAGTTAGGGGCGATCAGGCCAGCAGGGGAGGGCAGTTAGGGGCGATCAGGCTGGCAGGGGAGTGCAGTTAGGGGCGATCAGGCTGGCAGGGGAGGGCAGTCAGGGGCGATCAGGCTGGCAGGGGAGGGCAGTTAAGGGCGATCAGGCCGGCAGGGGAGGGCAGTTAGGGGCGATCAGGCTGGCAGGGGAGTGCAGTTAGGGGCGATCAGGTCGGCAGGGGAGGGCAGTTAGGGGCGATCAGGCTGGCAGGGGAGGGCAGTTAGGGGCGATCAGGCTGGCAGGGGAGGGCAGTTAGGGGCGATGAGGCCGGCAGGGGAGGGCAGTTAGGGGCGATCAGGCTGGCAGGGGAGGGCAGTCAGGGGCGATGAGGCCGGCAGGGGAGGGCAGTTAGGGGCGATCAGGCTGGCAGGGGAGGGCAGTTAGGGGCGATGAGGCCGGCAGGCAGAATGGTTAAGGGCAATCAGGCCGGCAGACAGGTAAATGGTTAGGAGCCAGCGGTCCCAGATTACAAGAGGGATGTCTGACTGCTGGTTTAGGCCCTGTGGGATTGGGCCTAAAGCAGCAGTCGGACCTCCCCCGAGGGGTCCCGGATTGGAGAGGGTGCAGGCCAGGCTGAGGGACCCCCCCTCCCCCCCTCCCCCCCCCCCCCCGCACAAATTTCGTGTACCGGGCCTCTAGTAAATAAATAAACAAATAAACAGAGAACATTCTAAACACAGCAACCAGGAAGCAAACACCTTGGTCTGAAGAGTCTGGGCTCAGCACTGAGGGGCCCAGTTGTATTTCCGGGTTTGTCCCTTGTTTTGGTCTCGTCCGCCTAAGGGCACGCATGCCTGGGGCCAATGAATAAGTTTGCCGAGCTTGTCTGGTCTGGGCTTTTGCACATTTTTTAAAAGTATATTTTTATTGATTTCAGAGAGTTCAAAGGGAGAGGGAGAGAGAGAGAGAAACATCAATGATGAGAGAGAATCATGGATCGGCTGCCTCCTGCACGCCCCACACTGGGGATTGAGCCCGCAACCCGGGCGTGTGCCCTGACCAGGAATCGAACCACAGCCTCCTGGTTCATAAGTCGACGCTCAACTACTGAGCCATGTTGGCTGGGCATGGAGTTATTATTACTAGATGCCCAGTGCACGGATTCATGCACTGGTGGGGTCCCTAAGACTGGCCTACACCCTCTCGCAACCCGGGCCCCCTCGGGGGATGTTGGAGAACTGGTTTCGGCCCAATCCCCCCAGACCAGGCCGAGGGACCCCACCAGGGCATTAATCTCTTCCTGCCCTCCCCCTCCCCCCCTTCCCTCTGAGATTCATCAGTCTGTTCCATGTTTCCATGCCTGTGCGTTGAGGGTCTGACCCCTTGTGGTCAGTGCATGTCATAGCTACCAGTCGAACAGTCAACCTGTTGCTTAGGCTTTTATATATATAAATTATTAGAATTTATTCAGATACTTTGTTTCCTGCTTAAAAAACTCCTTTATTCCTTGGGCTTGGGGGTTTGGGGGGAGGGTGTGTGTGTACTTGAGCCCTAGTAGCAGGAGGAACTAAATGCAGGGTCAAGAAATATAACATGAAAAATGCCAGACAGAAGGTTTTATTCAGCAAAAAACCAACAGCCACTTTTTTTGTTGTTGTTGCTAATCCTCACCTGAGGATGTATTTTTTTTTTCCCATTGATTTTTAGAGAGAGTAGGAAGGAAGAGGAGATAGAGACAGAGAAACATCGATATGAGAGAGACAAGTGAATTGGTTGCCTCCCGCTCCGGCAACCTAGGTACATGCCCTCAGCCAGAATCAAACCCGGGACTCTTCGGTTCTAGGGCCGACACTCTACCTATTGAGCCAAAATGGCCAGGGCAACCAGCCACATGGAAAACAATGAAAACCAGCAATTCAAAATAAAACCAATGTCACCCCAATAAATATACTTTTTAAAAAATATACATTTGTATTGACTTCAGAGAGGAAGGGAGAGGGAGAGAGAGATCAGAACATCCATGATGAAAGAGCATCATGGATCGGCTGCCTCCTGCATACCCCTCACTGGGGATTGAGCCCGCAACCCGGGCACGTGCCTTTGACCGGAGTCGAACCCGGGAACCATTCAATCCATAGGCTGACACTCTATCCACTGAGCCCCCCAGCCAGGGCCCAATAAATACACTTTTTTTAAAAAAAGGTAGGGCCCTGGCTGGTTTGGCTCAGTGGATAGAGCGTCAGCCTGAGGACCGAAGGGTCCCTGGTTTGATTCTGGTCAAGGGCACATGCCGGGGTTGTGGGCTCATCCCTTCAGTGTGGGATGTGCAGGAGGCAGCCAATCAATGACTCTCTCTCATCATGGATGCTTCTATCTCTCTCTCCCTCTTCCTTCCTCTCTGAGATCAATAAAAATACATATTAAGAAAAGAAAAAAGGCCGAAACCGGTTTGGCTCAGTGGATAGAGCGTCGGCCTGTGGACTGAGGGGTCCCGGGTTCGGTTCCGGTCAAGGGCATTTGCCTGGGTTGTGGGCACATCCCCGGTGGGGGGTGTGCAGGAGGCAGCTGATCGATGTTGCTCTCTCATCGATGTTTCTAACTCTCTATCTCTCTCCCTTCCTCTCTGTAAAAAATCAATAAAATATATTTAAAAAAAAAAAAGAAAAAAAAGAAAAGAAAAAAGTAGGAATGAGTTTGCCAAAGTGACTAGAGTATCTCTCTCCTTGTATCACCAGGGAGCACATCTATTTAGGTTGGTATTGTTCTCCTTGGAGTTTATAGTGAATACTAGAGGCCCGGTGCATGAATTTGTGCACACACGGGTGGGATCAGGAGGGCTCCAGGGTGGGTCCAGCCGTCTCACTCAGTCCTGATCAGCCGGACCCCAGCAGCAAGCTAACCTACTGGTCCCAGCGCCTGCCCCCTGGTGGTCAGTGCACGGCATAGCGAGCGGTTGAGCTGCCTTAGCCTATCATTAGCATATTACACTTTGATCGGTTGAACAGGCGACCAGCCACTTAGCGTGTTAGGCTTTTCTTATAGAGGATAAATCAGCTGATATAAACGACAGTGCTTCTGGCCCGGAGCTAACGCTTATCGATTGGTTAATACTGTGTGGACAACTCATTTCCTGGACATCTTGCTACTTAGCGGCAGGAAATGAGACATGGAAAAACTATGTTCGGACCAGCTGGCCCTGAGCTATGTGTGTGGGAGGGAGATGAGCAGACCCAGGCCTCCGGGGCCCTTCGGTCAGCCCGGCGATTGCGAAATCCAGCAAGTGCAACCCAGGCCAGGAACGCCTGTAACAGACATACGTGTTGGAATTAACACAATTACAACGGGGTCTCCCGGTCCAAGGGTTCAGGGTGTCGATGTTGGTTCTGACTCCAGCTCCACTGATTCGGAACTCTCTGATCTTAAGCCAGTCACTCACACTTGGAAAACTTCAGTCTTTTTAAACATTTTTTAATATTTCTGTTGATTTCAGAGAGGAAGGGAGAGGGAGAGAGAGATAGAAGCATCAGTGATGAGAGAGGATCACTGATCGGCTGCCTCCTGCACGCCCCACACTGGGGATCAAGCCCGCAACCCGGGCATGTGCCCTGACCGGGAATCGAACCCTGACCTCCTGGTTCATAAGTTGATGCCCAGCCACTGAGCCACACCGGCCGGGCAACTTCAGTTTTTTTTTTTCCTTTTTTAAATCCTAACCAGGATATTTTTCCATTGATTTTATAGAGAGTGGAAGAGAGAGGGAGAGACAGAAATATTGATGTGAGAGAGACACATCGATTGGTTGCCTCCTGCGCTTGCCCTGACCAGGGACCAGGCCGGGGAGGAGCCTGCAACCGAGGTACGTGCAGCCTTGACCGGAATCGAACCCGGGACCCTTTGATCTGCAGGCCGGCGCTCTATCCACTGAGCCACACTGGCTGGGGCCACTTCCGTTTTCTCCATTGTAGAGCTGGGTTGTTATGGGACTGAATGAGGTAATTTATCTCATTACTTAGCAACATGCCTGGGGGCATATTAAGCGCTCAGGGTGGTTTTAATAACTTACACTTATCAAGACCTCATTGGACCCTCTCAACAAGCCCTGGACACAAATGTTCTTGTCATCCTGACTTCACAGACACGAGAGGCACAGAGAAGGTAGGAGACCTGCCCGAGGTCACACAGCAATTGTGAGTGGCAGCGCTGATAGCCCGCCCAGGTTGCCTGGCTCCAGAGTCTGTGATCTTGCCCACTCTTCACGCTGCCTGTCACTGGTAGTATACAAAATAGGCGGATGGCCCTAAAGGGTGGCGAGGGGAGCCCTGGAAGATGGCACGGTGGTTAGGAGGGTCAAGGATCTCTTACCCCACAGGTCAGTTTAAAAATTTTGGAAGATTCCAAACAATGGACGTGTTCAGAGGGAACCAGTTACCACCTGCGCCACCACTATCACCACCACCATGATCACCCCACCAATACCATCACCCCACCAATACCATCACCACCACCATCACCACCATTGCCACCACCATCACTACCACCATCACCATCACCATCACCATCACCATCACCATCACCATCACCACCACCACCACCACCAACACCATCACCCCACCAACATCATCACCATCACCACCACCATCACCATCACCACCAACACCATCACCCCAACAACATCACCCCACCAACATCACCACCACCACCAACAACAACAACAACACCATCACCCCACCAACATCACCACCACCACCACCACCACCATCACCATCACCACCACCACCACCATCACTACCACCATCACCATCACCATCACCATCACCATCACCATCACCATCACCATCACCACCACCACCACCACCAACACCATCACCCCACCAACATCATCACCACCACCATCACCATCACCACCAACACCATCACCCCACCAACATCACCACCACCACCACTACCACCATCACTACCACCATCACCATCATCATCACCATCACCATCACCCCACCACCACCACCATCACCATCACCACAACACCATCACCCCACCAACATCATCACCACCACCATCACCATCACCACCAACACCATCACCCCACCAACATCACCACCACCACCACCACCACCCCACCACCACCATCACCATCACCATCAACACCACCAACATCATCACCATCACCACCACCATCACCATCACCCCACCAACATCATCACCCCACCAACATCATCACCATCACCACCACCACTACCATCACCACCAACACCATCACCCCACCAACATCACCCCACCTCTACCACCACCACCACCATCACCATCACCACCAACACCATCACCCCACCAACATCACCACCACCACCACCACCACCACCATCACCATCACCACCATCACCATCACCACCACCACCATCACCACCACCATCACCACCACCATCACCACCACCACCACCACCAACACCACCACCCCACCAACATCATCACCATCACCACCACCATCACCACCACCACCACCATCACCATCACCATCACCACCACCACCAACACCATCACCCCACCAACATCATCACCATCACCACCATCACCACCACCATCACCACCACCATCACCACCACCATCACCATCACCACCACCACCAACACCATCACCCCACCAACATCAACACCATCACCACCATCACCACCATCACCACCACCACCACCATCACCATCACCACCACCATCACCCCACCAACATCACCACCATCACCATCACCACCACCATCACCACCACCATCACCATCACCACCACCACCATCACCATCACCATCACCACCATCACCATCACCATCACCACCACCACCACCATCACCATCACCCCCCCACTCCTGCCCTCACCCCCCTGGTGTCTGTCCATTGGTTAGGCTTATATGCAGTTTTATTGCTAGCTTTACCCAGTGGCCAGATAAGTTCCTATTGAACGCGTACAAAAAAGGTTTTACGTAAGTGTTAAAGGCACGCCTTAAAATTAAACACCCATTGCATTTTGAAGTGATTGATCACATGCTATCACAAAAGCTAATAGCTCTTGAAAGAATTCTCGTGATTGGCCACAAGCCTTAGAATAGGACCAAACGAGAATTCTCGTGGTCCGTCCGCAGTGTGTTGGGGACGCTTCGCCCCGCCCCCCAGGTTTGATTGACAACCCTGGCCCTGTGCCCTCTCCTAGGGGAGGAGAACGTGATCGCGGTGCCGCTGGGCAGTCGGAGTGTGAGGATCACGGCCAAAGGCCCTGTGCATCTCTGTAAGTAGGACCTGTTCTTCCTGTTTCCTGCAAGCTTATTCAGCAAAAATAAATAATAATAATAATTGTTCTTTTAAAAAAATATTTTTATTGCTTTCTGAGAGGAAGGGAGAGGGAGAGAGAGAAACATCATTGACGACAGAGAGTCACGGATCGGCTGCCTCCTGCACGCCCCCTAGTGGGGATGGAGCCCGCAACCCGGGCCTGTGCCCTTGACTAGAATCGAACCCTGACCTCCTGGTTCATGGGCAGATGCTCAACCACTGAGCCACACCGGCCGGGCTCGTTAACTCCTTGATATGGGCACCCATGTCCTCTGTCCCTACGAACCAGTGTTTGCAGACTGAGTGGCTGTACTGACATGACGAAACATGCTATCACGTGCAGTAACACATCTTTCTGAAATAAAAGGCTCTTAAGGTAGTTCTCTCATTAAGAACAGATTGTTGGATGCTCGAGGTAGGTTGGGGTGGGGAATGAGTGACAGGGGTCAAGAGGTACACATTCCCAGTCATAAAGAAGTCCTGGGGTGTCATGTACAGGATGATGAGCACAGTTAGCAATACTGTCCTATATAATAAAAGCCTAATAGGCAAATCGACCACACAGCGGAATGACCGGTCGCTATGACGCACACTGACCACCAGGGGGCAGGCGCTCAATGCAGGAGCTGCCCCCAGCCCGCAGGCCCCAGGCCGGCCAAGGCAGGTGCCAGCCAGGGAGCCTCTCTGATCCCTAAGAGAGAGAGACTCTTCAAGGTATTCATCACAAGGAAAAATATTCCAACTGTGTGAGGTGGTGGGTGGTAACTACACGGATAGCGGGGTGATGGTTTCCTAACTGATACACATAACAAACCGTTAGCTTGTACACCTGAGACGAAGGAGATGCTATAAATGGCCTCAGAAAAGATAGCCCTGTCAACATAAAAGAAACCACACACACATTCAAACTGGTAAAGACTTTTTCGAGTTCATTTGAGCCGAACTGCCCACAATCGCCAGGAAGCAGAACCTCATCAGATGGGGATCATGCTCCGGAGAAGGGCTGTTTTGCACCTATTTTTACACGTTGCGATCGAAGGAGGGACGGAGGTGGGTGACATGAAACCCACTGGGGGTGGGTCAGGGAGACGGGAGCAAGCGAAGCGGGGAACCCCTGGGATTGGCTAACCAGTAAGATGAGGGACACCTGCCCCCTTCCTTAGGGTGCAGGAGTTAGCAGCCAGCAGTGAGCTCAGGACAAGGAGGGGTCTGTGGTCCCCGCAGAGCGGTGCCTGGGCCATGAGGCCGGGAAAAGGGAAATGACCGTGACCTTCCAGCCACATGTGGTCACAGACACAGAGACCACAGACAGGCTCAGCGGAGGTCCAGGCTGACGGGTCAGGGAAGATGCCCCCCGAGGCCGGGACTCCCCACCGCAGCTGCTTCTAGTTCAAGGTCAATGTCAGAGCATCCTGGGCGGCCGCCTGAGGCCTCTGGGTTTGCAAGGCCGCCACGCAGGCCTCCCCTGAGCCGGTCAGCTCTGCGCGTGGCCCCTGTCCGCCCGCCGCTCTCTCTCATTTCAATCCCATTTTTCAATCGTAGTTATCGAATCCAAAACGCTCCAAGGCAGCAAAGGGCAGCACAGCTTTCACAGCCCCGGCGTCTTCGTGGTGGAAAACACGACCGTGGAGTTCCAGAGGGGCCCCGACAGGCAGACCTTCAAGATTCCGGGGCCCCTGGCGGCCGACTTCATCTTCAAGGTAGGACGCGCCTCTTCGTAACCGGGGGACGGGGGTGGGGGGGAGGGGGTCATCTGAAGCTCCACAAGGCCTGATTTTTTATTTTTAGTTAATCCTCACCCGAGGACATTTTCCCATTGATTCTTTTTTCTTTTTTAGCTTTTTATTTTAGAAAATATATATTTTATTGACTTTTTACAGAGAGGAAGGGAGGGGGATAGAGAGTTAGAAACATCGATGAGAGAGAAACATCCATCAGCTGCCTCCTGCACGCCCCACACTGGGGATGTGCCCGCAACCAAGGTACGTGCCCTTGACCAGAATCGAACCCGGGACCCTTCAGTCCGCAGGCTGGCGCTCTATCCACTGAGCCACACCGGCCAGGGCTGGGCACAGCCTGAATTTTAAAGACAACACGTGTGGTCAGCAGGAAGCCCCCAAGGATTGCTTTCACACCGGGTGTATCATTGATGTTTCCTTCTTGGCGTCAATTCCAAAAAAAAACCACACACACAAATGTTCATTTCTCTCAAATTTCTGCTCCTGAACCTCAGTAGCTGAGAAACAAACATCACTTTTCTAGGCGAGAGATTGATTTTGTGTTTGTCGCCTCCCGTGACCATGTTCCGTGTTGTTTTGTTTTGAATATATTTTTATTGATTGTTCGGAGAGGAAGGGAGAGGGAGAGAGAGAAACATCAGTGATAAGAGAGGACCATGGACCGGCCGCCTCCTGCACGCCCCACACTGGGGATCGAGCCCGCAACCCGGGCCTGTGCCCTGACCGGGAATCGAACCCTGACCTCCTGGTTCCTAGGTCAACACTCAACCACTGAGCCACGCCGGGCATCTCTGCTTCTTCGTAAGAGCAGGGACATGTGACAGCTCACCTGCTCGTTACCATGGCAATCATGGATGATTGTCATCTGTCTTTCTATTCTTTCTCCCTGGTCGTTTGTTCTGCATAGATTCTCCGCTTGTCTCACGTGCCTTAGGGTTTTCCGTGCTGAATCTCAGGTAGTAAACACACATACATACACACACACCTGTTGTTGTTTTTAATTAAATATTTATTTATTTTTTAAATATATTTTTATTCATTTTAGAGAGGAAGGGAGAGGGAGAGAGGAACATCCATGATGAGAGAGAATCGTGGATCGGCTGCCTCCTGCACGCCCCCCACTGGGGATGGAGCCCGCCACCCAGATATGCGCCCTTGACTGGAATCAAACCTGGGATCCTTCAGTCCACAGGCCGACACTCTATCCACTGAGCCACACTGGCCTGTTGTTCTGCTTAAATTCTCCGCTTGTCTCACTTGCCTTAGGGTTTTCCGTTCTGATTCTCAAGTAGTAAACACACACACACACACACACACACACACACCTGTTGTTGTTTTTAATTAAACCTTTATTGTTGACAGTATTACGTGTGTCCCCCTATGTCCCTCCACCGGTCCCCTCCAGCCTGCCCTGCCCCCACCCCAGGCCTTCACCCCCCTGTGGCCTGTGTCCCTGGGCCATGCCTATGTGCAGGCAAGATCTTGGGTTGATCTCTTCCCACCCACGCGCTCCCCCACCTTCCCTCTGAGGTTCCGCCCTCTGTTCCATGCTTCTATGCCTCTGGATCTATTTTGGCCTTTAATTCTCTGTTCACTCAGGGAATCTGTATTTTTCTCAAGTCCGTTTGGAGATCTATGCCTGTGTCGGAGACATTAGCACAATGTTGAGGGGCGGGGGGGGGGGGGGGGGGGGGAGGGGGAACGAGCCGAGAGTAACATGGCAAGGTTATATATACTGCACGGTATATATAACGGCACATATACTGTTTCTTTGCAGGATATATACCATTTATTTTTATTTTTATTTTTTTAAATATATTTTTATTGATTTTTTACAGAGAGAAAGGGAGAGAGATAGAGAGTCAGAAACATCCATGATGAGAGAGAAACATCGACCAGCTGCCTCCTGCACACCCCCCACTGGGGATGTGCCCGCAACCAAGGTACATGCCCTTGACCGGAATCGAACCCGGGACCCTTCAGTCCGCAGGCCGACGCTCTATCCACTGAGCCACACCGGTCTTGGCTATATACCATTTATTGATACCACGTGTAAACACACACACACGGACCATATATTTCTACAAGTGAGTCTGTATGCATACAGGCATGCACATAAGTATGTGAATGTATGTATACATTTTTAAAAAGAATTGTGCCCGGCCAGCGTGGCTCAGGGGCTGAGCATCGACCTAGGAACCAGGAGGTCACAGTTCGATTCCAGGTCAGGGCACATGCCCGGGTTTCGGGCTCCATCCCCAGTGTGGGGCCTGTAGGAGGCAGCTGATCCATGATTCTCTCTCATCATGGCTGTTTCTCTCTCTCCCTCTCCCTTCCTCTCTGAAATCAATAAAAATATATTTTAAAAAATAAAAATAAAAAAATATTTGGAAGGATTCACTCCAGGTCAGAAACACGGAAAACGCAGTGGTTGTTTGAGAGGGTCTGGGTGCTTTGGGAAGTGAGTTTGGTTTTCCTTAAAATATTCTAATAACAGAACATGATTCTTCAAAAGAAGAATACAGGCCTATGCCACTGGCATAATTAAAAAAAGAGTTTAGCCCTGGCCGGTGTGCTCAGTGGGTAGAGCATCGGCCTGCAGACCCAAGGTCCTGGGTTCGATTCCCGGCCAAGGGCACGTACCTCGGTGGCAGGCTCCTCCCCGGCCCGGGCCCTGGTCGGGGCGCGTGCAGGAGGCAACCCATCGATGTGTCTCTCACATCGACGTTTCTCTCTCTCTCCCTCTCCCTTCTGCTCTCTCTAAAAATCAACGGGAAGATATCCGCGGGGGAGGAGGAACCAAAACAAACAAACAAAAAGGCGTTTATAGCTTCTTGCTGAAGTGTGTATTCGCCTCTTCATAGAGCACCTTTTCATTTTTTTTTGTTCATCCTCACGTGGGGATATTTTTTTCCATTGGTTTTAAGAGAGAGAACGGAAGGGAGTGGGAGAGACAGAGAGAGAGAGAAACAGCGACGTGAGGACACACGTAACACCTCGACTCGTTCCTCCCGCACGTGCCCCCACCAGGGCCGGAGACTGAGCCTGCAGCCGAGGTTCGTGCCCTTGACAGGAATCGAACCCGGGGCCCTTTGGGCCACGGTCCGAGACTCTATCCACTGAGCCACACCGGCCGGGGCTGGAATACCTTTCAGCAGCCGGTCGCCGCTGACTCCGGTTTGCCTGTGTGTGAGTTCTGCTTTTCTCCCATTGGATAAGCAATTCTGGGCTTGGGCTTCAACTTGGGCTCAGCTTTCGCTCTCTCCCAGTGGTTCTCAACCTTGGCTGCCCATCAGAATCCCCTGGGCATCTTTTCAAAATCCTGATGTCTGGGCCTCATCCTCCGGAAATTCTGTTTCTTGGTTATGGGGTGGGGCCACAACATGAGTAACAAAGAAACAGGATATTTGGAGGATGAGGCCCAGAAATCAGGATTTTAAAAAGATTCCCAGGTGATTCTCATGGGCAGCCAAGGTTGAGAACCACTGCTCTCTCCTGATGGAAGAGGTTTTCAAAAATGCATCTTGATCAGAGAGGGTGTGTGTGCGGCCGCGTAAACACAGCATCGCGTTCAGGCCGGGGCCGTTCTCTGTGGATGTGGTGCGCTGGGCGGGTGAGGGTGGGCGGGACTGGAGACGCTGGGAAGGGGCCAGAGTGACTCTGACCTTGGTCCCAGGCTTACAAGTTTGTGCAGATAATGTGGGTTTCTAGGAAATACCCTCTTTCATGGGTTACTTTTTAAAAAAAATATGTATCTTTATTGATTTCAGAGAGGAAGGGAGAGAGAGAGAAACATCCATGATGAGGGAGAATCATGGATCAGCTGCCTCCTGCATGCCCCCTGCTATATTCTTTAATTGTTTCTTTTATTTTTAAAGTTTCAGTCGTATTGTCTGAAAATGTTTTTTCTTTTTCTTTTTTTCCTTTTTTTGTTAATCCTCACCCGAGGATATTTTCCCATTGATTCTGAGAGAGAGTGGAAGAGAGAGGGAGAGGGAGAGGCAGAGAGAAACACTGATGTGAGAGAGACACCTCGATGGGTTGCCTCCTGCACGTGCCCTGACCAGGGCCCAGGCCGGGGAGGAGCCTGCCACCGAGGCCCGTGCCCTTGACTGGGATCGAACCCGGGACCCTTCCGTCTTCGGGCCGACGCTCTGTCCACCGCCTTCTGAAAGGCGTGAGCGCGTGGCCTGCGGAGGCCTGACCCCGTCTCCCCGTCCAGGCCAGGTTCACGGCGGCCAGGGACAGCGTGGTGCAGTTCTTCTTCTACCAGCCCATCAGCCACCAGTGGCGGCAGACCGACTTCTTCCCCTGCACCGTGACCTGCGGAGGAGGTGAGGCGCGGGGGCTCGCGGAGATTTGTTCTGTTTCTTAATGTGTTTATCAACTTTTAGAGGGAGGAAGGGAGAGGAAGAGAGAGAGAGAAACATCCATGATGAGAGAGAATCATGCATCGGCTGCCTCCTGCACGCCCCCTACCGGGGATCGAGCCTGCAACCCGGGCATGTGCCCTGAGCGGGGATCAAACCAACCTTGACCTCCTGGTTCATGTGTTGATGCTCAGCCACTGAGCCACGCCGGCCGGGCCCGAATTAAGTTGCTTAAATAGGGGGTGGGGGGGGATTAGGGTGTGGGCGTGAGAAGGCAGCCAGGCAAGAACAAGCAGGTGCGATTCTCACACTGTCCTTCTCCCCCCGGGCAGGTTACCAGCTGAACTCAGCCGAATGTGTGGACATCCGCCTGAAGAGGGTGGTCCCCGACCATTACTGCCACTACTACCCCGAGAACGTCAAGCCCAAACCCAAGCTGAAGGAGTGCAGCATGGACCCCTGCCCGGCCAGGTGGGCGCCCCGCCCGCTCTCTGCACTTTGTGGGTTTTTTTGTTTTGTTTGTTTTAATGATAGAGACATATTTCTTTTCATTAAAAAATACATATTTTTATTGATTTCAGAGAGGAAGAGAGAGGGGGAGAGAGAGAGAGAGAGAAACATCCAAGATGAGAGAGAATCATGGATCGGCCGCCACCTGCACGCCTCCTAGGGGGGGTCGAGCCTGCAACCCAGGCCTGTGCCCTTGACCCGGAATCGAACCCAGGACCCTATGGTCTGCAGGCCAAAGCTCTATCCATTGAGCAACACCGGCCAGGGCTGTACTTTGTGTGTTTATTCCACTGTAAATTCAATTTTTTAAGTAGATAGAGGTCTTTTTGGACCAAGCATGTCACACTCAGAGGCTAGCGCGGGCCAGATAAACAAGGTTTGAGTGGACGTGGCCCCAAAAAAACAAAAGCTTCCGTTTTCATAGAAACAGGTTTGTTTTGATGGAGACGGGCTGAATGCGAAGGGCTGAGATAAATGAGTCATCGTTCACATAAAGTAACAGAACATTTTAATAAAAAAAAAATTCTTTTCTTTTAATATATTTTTATTGATTTCAGAGAGAAAGGGAGAGAGCTAGAGAGATAGAAACATCCATGATGAGAGAGAATCATTGATTGGCTGCCTCCTGCACGTGTCCCACTGAGGGGGATCAAGCCTGCAACCCGGGCATGTGCCCCTGGCTGGAATCGAACCCCGACCTCCTGGTTCATAGGTCGAGGCTCAACCACTGAGCCACACTGGCCGGGCTACTTGGTTTTCAGTTTGAGAGGGATTGGGCGTTCGGGACGTCAGGTCTGTGTCTGTCAAACTGATAAACGTGTTCGCTGGCTGTGGTCTGATGCTCTCACCGCGGTTCCATTGCAGCGACGGCTTTAAGGAGATCATGCCGTACGACCACTTCCAGCCTCTCCCTCGGTGAGTGATGTCGTTAACTCTTTTTTAAAAATATACATATTTTTATTGATGTCGGAGAGGAAGGGAGAGGGAGAGAGAGAGAGAAACATCCATGATGAGAGAGAATCGTGGATCGACTGCCTCCTGCACGCCCCACACTGGGGATCAAGCCTGCAACCTAGGCATGTGCCCTGACCGGGAATCGAACCCAGGATCCTTCAGTCCACAGGCTGATGCTCTATCCATTGAGCCACACATGCCAGGGCTGTCCTTACTCTTCCATCATTTGCTTGCGAGGGATGGTTGTGTCTGTAGCGAGGGGCTATGATGGAAGAGGGATGGACAGCAGGCCCTGCCCTGAGAGCGGGTGGGGGAGGCCGGGGGGACACAGGCCTCAGTGAAGAACAAGAGTGACCGTTCTAGGAATCCCACAGGACAGGCTGCCTCCTGCTGGCCATCCCGGGGGGGCGGGAGGAGGGGTTGGGGTGTCCACAGGCCCCAGGGAAGCTCACGCATGTCGAGGGATCAGACATCGGAATCTCCTTCCCCACTCAGGGGGCTAGCAGGCTGCTTTCTCACCTTGAGTTTCTTTTTCTTTTTTTAAATCTTTAGTTTTGAAAGTACTTCATGTGTCCCCTTTCCCCCCATGAAACCCTCCAGACTGCCCCCCCGCCCCAGTTCACCACCTCATTGTCCATCTAACCTCAAGTTTCTATGATTCTCTGGGAATATCGTCCTTTACTGTTTTATAGTTGGGGGAAAGTTTATATGAATTTTTTAAATAATGTGTTTTATTGATCTCAGAGAGAAAGGGAGAGGGAGAGAGAGAAACATCAATGATGAGAGGGAATCATGGATCGGCTGCCTCCAGCACCCCCCACACTAGGGATCAAGCCCGCCACCCGGAGTGTCCCCTGACCAGGAATCGAACCCTGACCTCCTGGTTCCTAGGTCGACACTCAACCACGGAGCCCCGCCGGCCGGGCTGGTGCGGAGCCAGTTTAAAGAGGCTTTTCATCCTCCGTGTGATTAATTAGACTCTCACGTGTCCTGTGAAGGGGAATGAGGGCAGGTGATTGTTCCCACAGGACAGTAACCTCAGGGTCAGAGGTCACCTGTGACTGTAGATTGTGTAGCAGCAAAGATGAAAGTCTGGCCCTCGCTGGTGTGGCTCAGTGGATAGAGCATCAGCTGGTGAACTGAAGAGTCTCGGGTTCGATTCTGGTCCAGGGCATGTACCTCGGTTGCAGGCTCCTCCTCTGCCCAGGCCCTGGTTGGGGCGCGTGCAGGAGGCAACCAATCGATGTGTTTCTCTCACATCAATATTTCTCTCTGTCTTTCCCTCTCTCTTCCACTCTCTCTAAAATCAATGGAAAAATATCCTTGGGTGAGGATAAAAATGAATGAATGAATGAATGAACGAGTGAGTGAATGAATGAGAATGAATGAATGAATGAGAGAATGAATAAATGATTGAATAAATGAGTGAATGAATGAGTGAATGGTGAGTGAATGAATGAATGGTGAGTGAATGAATGAATGACTGGTGAGTGAATGAATGAGCAAATGGTGAGTGAATGAATGAATGAATGAGTGAATGGTGAGCGAATGAGTGAGTGAATGAATGAGTGAATGGTGAGTGAATGAATGAACGAGTGAATGGTGAGCAAATGAGTGAGTGAATGAATGAATGAGTGAATGAATGAATGACTGGTGAGTGAATGAATGAGTGAATGGTGAGTGAATATGTGAATTAATGAGTGAATGGTGAGTGAATATGTGAATTAATGGGTGAATGGTGAGTGAGTGAATGAATGAGTGAATGGTGAGTGAATATGTGAATTAATGAGTGAATGGTGAGTGAGTGAATGAATGAATGAGTGAATGAATGAGTGAGTGAATGAATGAGTGAATGAGTGAGTGAATGAATGAGTGAGTGAATGAGTGAGTGAATGAATGAATGAGTGAATGAATGAGTGAATGAGTGAGTGAATAAATGAGTGAGTGAATGAATGAGTGAATCTATGAATGAATGAATGAGTGAGTGAGTGAATGAATGAGTGAGTGAATGAATGAACGAGTGAATGAATGAGTGAGTGAGTGAATGAATGAGTGAATGAATGAGTGAGTGAATGAGTGAGTGAATGAGTGAATGAATGAGTGAGTGAATGAGTGAATGAAGACGTGAGTCTGATTCCCCCACATCCCGTGCTCTTTGAGCCGAACCACAACTGTGATCCTCTCTGCAACCCTGTTTGCAGACCTGACACACCCGTCCGACCAGCACACGAGTAACCGAGTAACGTGCTTGCGTTTGTTTGCTTCCGAGCTGGGAACATAACCCGTGGACGGCGTGCTCCGTGTCCTGCGGGGGCGGCACCCAGCGGCGCAGCTTCGTGTGCGTGGAGGAGTCGCTGCACGGCGAGGTCCTGCGGGTGGAGGAGTGGAAGTGCATGTACGCGCCGCGGCCCAAGGTCATGCAGACCTGCAACCTCTTCGACTGCCCCAAGTGGGTGGCCATGGACTGGTCCCAGGTGAGGCGGGACCCGGGTGTTCAGGAGTATTTGCCACGTGTTATTGGGTTTTTAAAAATACTAGTGGCCCAGTGCACGAAATTCGTGCACAGGGGTGTCCCTCAGCCCAGCCTGCACCCTCTCCAATCTGGGACCCCTCGGGGGATGTCCGACTGCCAGGGATCGGGCCTAAACCGGCAGTCAGACATCCCTCTGGAAATCTGGGACTGCTGGCTTCTAACCGCTCACCTGCCTGCCTGCCTGATCACCCCTAACCGCTCTGCCTGCCGGCCTGCTTGCCCCCAACTGCGCCCCCTCGCCAGCCTTCTCACCCCCAACTGCTCCCCTGCCAGGCTGCTTACCCTCAACTGTCCCCCCGCCAGCCTGATCACCCCCAACCGCCTCTGCCTGGGCCCGGCCACCATGGCTTTGTCCGGAAGGTCTCCTGGTCTAATTAGCATATTACACTTTTATTAGTACAAAGAGAGGCCTGGTGCATGGGTGGGGGCCGGCTGGTCTGCCCTGAAGGGTGTCCCAGATCAGGGTGGGGGGTCCCCTTGGGATGTAGGGACGGCTTAGGTGAGGGGCCTGGGGCAGTTTGCAGGCTGGCCACGCCCTCATCGGGGTGAGGGTCCCTGCGGGGGGCAGTGCCGGCCTGGGCAAGGGGCTGGGGCAGATTGCAGGCTGACCACGCCCCCATCGGGGTGGGGGTCCCCACTGGGGGCGGTGCCAGCCTGGGCAAGGGTCTGGGATGGTTTGCGGGTTGGCCACGCCCCCATCGGGGTGAGGGTCCCTGGGGGGGTGTGGCCGGGCTGAGCAAGGGGCTGAGGGTCATTTGGTGGCAGTTTGCAATCTGGCCAAGCCCCCAGCTTTGTTCGGAAGGTCTCCTGGTCTAATTAGCATATTACTCTTTTATTAGTATAGATATTTCCATTGATTTCAGAGAAGAAGGGAGACAGAGAGAGGTATGGGTGACCTCTTCATGTGACAATAGCTTTGAAAGATGGATTTCTGTAGATAGAAGAGAAAGATGATCCGCTGGCCTGCTTCATCATACTTGGGTTTGTTTGTTTTTGTGAATTCTCACCCGAGGATATTTTCCCATTGATTTTTAGGGAGAGTGGAAGGGAGGGGGAGAGACAGAGAGAAACATCGATGTGAGAGAGACACCTCGATGGGCTGCCTCCTGCATGTACCCTGACCAGGGCCGGGGAACCTGTAACCAGGGTACATGCCCTTGACCAGAATCGAATCCGGGACCTTTCAGCCTGCAGGCTGGTGCTCTATCCACTGAGCCACACCAGCCAGGACTTAAATTTGTTTTTTGAAATTTATAGATTAGCAACATTTCTTCCATCTCCACAACGTGATGGATAATGTCATGTAAATTTGTAATCAAATTTGAAAAAAAACCAAAGTTTTGTTCCTATTTCAACAGCAAGATTTTCAAGGGATTTCGATTTTTTTCCCCACTGTGACTGCATCTTTTCTGTTTAATATTGACCTCGCCAGCAATTTTCAACTTTCTTCAGCTCACAGCATACACACGTTAAATTACTAAGATTCTGCCACACACCAAAAAATATATTTCTTGCCAGTATGACAAAAAATAGGTATAATTTTGATTGATTTACAGAATACTACCAGTAGTAATAAAAATAGTAATTACCTACCCTTTATGCTCCAAAGTGACTTTTAAAGAAATCAGTTGCCTAGACTTGTATGTAAGCATTTCTGGTACCAAGAATCAACCAATCAGATGCCACCTTATGGGCTGCGACCAATAAGGTGCAACTCTGTTATGTGACCCGTAGATTTATGGCTTAAGACAGGGCGTTCACACCAGAAGGCTGTTGTTGTGTTGGCCTAGGTCGGTTTTTTATTTGACAACCTAAGAGAAAAGGGGCCAGTGCCTCTCACTAAATAGTCAGTTATTCTGTGTTTTATTCATTTACTAGAGGCCCGGTGCACGAAATTCGTTCATGGGTGGGGTCCCTCGGCCTGGCTGGCGATCAGGGCCGGCCGGGGCCTTCCTTCATCCCACGCCGCGCCCTGGTGGTTAGCGCACATCATAGCGAGCGATCGAACTCCCAGTCTCTCGGTCGAACTCCCGACGGGACAATTTGCATTTTATATAGAGAGATGATTGCCTTTTATATAGAGAGATTATTATTATTTTTTAATCCTCACCTGAGGATATTTTTCCATTGATTTTTAGAGAGAGTGGAAGGGAGAGGGAGAGACAGAGAGAAACATCGATGTGAGAGAAACACATCGGTGGGCTGCCTCCTGCACGCACCCCTCGCCCTTGACCAGAATCGAACCCGGGACCCTTTGGTCCGCAGGTCGACGCTCTATCCATTGAGCCAAACCGGCCAGGGCGGTATTGGGTGTTCTAAATTTTTTTTTTTAAACAGTTAGTGGAACCAAAGTTTTTTTTTTGTTTTGTTTTGTTTTTTATTGATTTTTTACAGAGAGGAAGGGAGAGGGATAGAGAGTTAGAAACATCGATGAGAGAGAAACATCGACCAGCTGCCTCCTGCACACCCCCCACTGGGGATGTGCCCGCAACCAAGGTCCATGCCCTGGACCGGAATTGAACCCGGGACCCTTTGGTTCGCAGGTCAATGCTCTGTCCACTGAGCCACACCGGTTAGGGCTGTTTTAAAACTCCTAGCAGCACACCAGTTGCAAATGGCTGACATGGAACAGCGGCTCCTCCTTCGCATGCGACGCGGACACCCCTGTGGGTCTCACTGGCTTCTCTCTTCCTCTCCGAAGTGCACGGTGACCTGCGGCCGGGGGCTGCGCTACCGGGTCGTGCTGTGCATCAATCATCGCGGGCAGCACGTGGGCGGCTGCAACCCTCAGCTGAAGTTACACATCAAGGAGGAGTGTATCATCCCCGTCCCGTGTTACAAACCCAAAGGTGGGCGTGCTTTTTATTCATTCGATCATTCGTCTACTTACTGGAGGCCCGGTGCACGAATTTGTGCGTGGGTGGGGTCCCGCAGCCTGGCCGGCGATCAGGGCCTCTCAGGCCCGTCTCACCCAGGCCCAGTGGGGGCCGACGGGGGCCGGCCAGCGGGGGGGGAGGGACCGTGGGAGGTTGGCTGTGGGAGCTCACTGACCACCAGGGGGCAGACGTTCAATGCAGGAGCTGCCCCCCGGTGGTCAGTGCGCATCGTAGCAACCAGTCAACCGGTTATTCGGACATAACGGTTGCTTAGGCTTTTATATATAGATAATTTTTGTTAATGCTCCCCCAAGGATATTTTTCCATTGATTTCTAGAAAGAGTGGAAGGGAGGGGGGGAGAGAGAGAGAGAGAGAGAGAGACATCGATGTGAGAGAGACACGTCGATTGGTTGCCTCCCACATGCGCCATGACCAGGGCCAGGGATCCAGCCCGCAACCTAGGTCCATGCCCTTGGCTGGAATCGAACCCGGGACCCTTCAGTCCGCAGGCCGACGCTCTATCCACTGAGCCACACCGGCTAGCACAGTGGGTTTGCAGATTAAAGTTACATTGAATGGTGTTTCCCGGCTCTCGTTCTAATATTGCAGCGTTTACGTTTCATTGTATTAACATTCTTTTTTAAAACATGTGTTTATTTTTCTTGATTTCAGAGAGGAAGGGAGAGGGAGAGAGAAAAACGTTAATGATGAGAGAATCATGGATCGGCTGCCTCCTGCACGCCCCCCGCTGGGGACCGAGCCCACAACCCGGGCCTGTGCCCTGACTGGGAATCGAACCCTGACCTCCTGGTTCATAGGTCGACGCTCAACCACTGAGCCCCGCCAGCCGGGCGAAGCACAACCCCTTTATTGATGAAATCTTCAGCAGGAACGGCGGCTTCCAGCTCCTTCGTGCTTCATGATAATAGTTACGCTTGTTGCTTCTGTTCTTCTTTCCTTAGAAAAGAGCCCGGTGGAGGCAAAGCTGCCTTGGCTGAAGCAAGCCCGGGAGCTGGAGGAGACCCGGGTGGTGACGGAAGAACCGACGTGAGTAGAGGAACTTTTTATCTTTACTGACGTCAGAGAGGAAGGGAGAGGGAGGAAGAGAAACATCCATAATGAGAGAGAATCACGGATCGGCTGCCTCCTGCACGCCCCCCACTGGGGATCGAGCCCGCAACCCGGGCCTGTGCCCTGACCGGGAATCGAACCCTGACCTCCTGGTTCCTAGGTTGACGCTCAACCACTGAGCCACACGGGCCGTGGAGGGCCTTTTAACCCCTAGAGTGCCGGGAGCTCTATCTATCGAGCTCCTCCCGCAGTGTCACTGTTAGATGCTAGTAGTTCACTCTTTATTGGCAGACGGCACCTAAGTGCAGGTGGCTTATGGTGCCGAATGTTTGTAGTTCTAAGATTGACCACTGGCATTTATCCGCCTACGTTTCTACAGGTATGACGATTTTGTGAAGTTTACTCAGATTTT
The DNA here is from genome assembly GCF_028538775.1 of Myotis yumanensis. Lineage (NCBI taxonomy): Eukaryota > Metazoa > Chordata > Mammalia > Chiroptera > Vespertilionidae > Myotis > Myotis yumanensis. The sequence continues at coordinate 11,567,420 of NW_027223771.1, read as the reverse complement.
GTCGCCCTAAAGCTTCGAAATGGGGTCCAGTTCTAAGTCTGCTTTTATGAGTGATGATGATATTGCTAAATATGTCCATTCTTGCTGCGAAGATGACGGTTTTGTGGAAGATATTGGAGAAGGGTGTCCCTCTATTTGAACATTATCTGTTTTGTTCAAGTTTTTTTCTACTAGTATTTTATCATACAATCAGCAAGCAATATGTCAAAGATGAAAACAACTGTAGTAAAGGTTTCCTTGTGTTTTTGAATATGTCACTTCATTGACTAGCGATTCATCATTTTTTTTCCTAAACTGCCGTGAAGTCAGCAAAAATGCCTTGGCCATTGTAGCATCGTTCCTAGGATACTGGTTGGCACTCAAAGGGTTAAGGGAGTCACCAGGGCCCGGCCAGCGAACATGATCTACGTAATTTTTTGTCCTCACCGGAGTCCAGCTATTCCACACCCCAGGGCCCTGGCTCCTCAGACCCCCCAGGGCCTGGCCCTGAGCTGGCTGTTGCTCAATCCGCCGGCCCTGCTTTGGCAGCGTCTGTGAGAAGCTCACAGGAGAGCAGGGTCGTTCAACGCAAAGCAGACCCGGGAGTCTGTTTCGATTAAGAAACTGGGTGTCGTTCCTATATCTACATGAACATATGTGACTTGACCAAGGACCAGGCGGCATTAGAGACATAAGCCAGTCACGCTCCACGGTGTGGTCACGGCCGGTCTCTATGAAAACATTTCCCTTCAGCCCTGGCTGGTGTGGCTCAGTGGATAGAGCAGCCGTGGGCAAACGACGGCCCGCGGGCCGGATCCGGCCGGTTTGAAATGAATAAAACTAAAAAAAAAAAAAAAGACCGTACCCTTTTATGTAATGATGTTTACTTTGAATTTATATTAGTTCACACAAACACTCCATCCATGCTTTTGTCCCGGCCTCCGGTCCAGTTTAAGAACCCACTGTGGCCCTCGAGTCACAAAGTTTGCCCGCCCCTGGGATAGAGCGTCAGCCTGCGGACCGAAGGGTCCTGGGTTTGATTCCGGTCTTGACGTGTGGGAGGAGGCAACCCATCGATGTGTCTGTCTCACGTCGATGTTTCTCTCTGTCTCTCCCTCTCTCTTCCACGCTCTCTAAACATCAATGGGAAAATATCCTCGGGGAGGATTGACCAAAAAAAAAGGAAAAGAAATGTTCTGAAGGCCGAATAGGCAAATAGAGATGGAAAGAGAGGGAGGAATCTCAGGTTCTTGCAAGCCCCCGGCCCGGGCGTCTGGGAGGGCTCCTGCATCCAGGACAGGCGCTGGGACAGCGGGTTCCACGTCACACCCGTGACATATGTGAGTTATTTACGGAGACGGCAATGGACAGGGTGTGAGGGAAGCGGATCTCGGAGGTCATGTGGTTACCCTCCTTGTCAAAGCAGGAGTCTCCTCTTTTTTTTTTTTTAAATAAATATATTTTTATTGATGTCAGAGGGGAAGGGAGAGGAAGAGAAAGAGAAACATCCATGATGAGAGAGAATCATGGATCGGCTGCCTCCTGCATGCCCCCCACTGGGGATCGAGCCCACAACCTGGGCAGGTGCCCTGTTTGGGAATCGAACCCGGGACCCTTCAGTCCGCAGGCCGACGCTCTATCCACTGAGCCACACTGGCTAGGGCAGGACTTTGCTCTTTATCACCGTCCACCGCGGGCAGCGGCATTTTGTGTCGTCGGCAAGATGTTTCGTCTGTGGAGCCAAAAAGCACCTCCTTCAGACGCCTGCTTTCTGTCCCGGTTGGCGTGGCTCAGTGGTTAGAGCGCCGGCCCATGGACCCAAGGGTCTCGGGTTCGATTCCGGTAAAAGGACACGTACCTCGGTTCCAGGCTGGGTTCCTGGTCTCGCTTTCAAATTCAGAAACACTGTGCAGTGTATGGAATTGGAAAAGGGGGTGATAGCAGGTAGCGGCAGTGGGTTCTGCCCCTTCTCATTCCCGGCCTGCACTTCCTGTCAGCCCCACCCAACCTCACTGGTGGGTCCTTTCTCTGCATGATCCAGGAGCTGAGCCAACCTGCCCTTTCCTCCTGGGAGACCTGATGCATCCACAGGTGCAGGGAGCTCACAGGTACAGGAGCTCACAGGTGCAGGGAGCTCACAGGTACAGGAGCCCACAGGTACAGGGAGCTCACAGGTACAGGGAGCTCACAGGTACAGGGAGCTCACGGGTACAGGAGCCCACAGGTACAGGGAGCTCACAGGTACAGGGAGCCCACAGGTACAGGGAGCTCACAGGTACAGGAGCCCACAGGTGCAGGAGCCCACAGGTACAGGAGCTCACAGGTGCAGGAGCCCACAGGTGCAGGGAGCTCACAGGTGCAGGGAGCTCACAGGTACAGGAGCTCACAGGTGCAGGAGCTCACAGGTGCAGGGAGCTCACAGGTGCAGGGAGCTCACGGGTACAGGAGCCCACAGGTACAGGGAGCTCACGGGTACAGGAGCCCACAGGTACAGGAGCTCACAGGTGCAGGAGCTCACAGGTGCAGGGAGCTCACAGGTGCAGGGAGCTCACAGGTGCAGGGAGATCACAGGTACAGGGAGATCACAGGTGGATGAGCCCACAGGTACAGGAGCCCACAGGTACAGGGAGCTCACAGGTACAGGAGCTCACAGGTGCAGGAGCTCACAGGTGCAGGAGCTCACAGGTACAGGAGGCTCACAGGTACAGGGAGCTCACAGGTGCAGGAGCTCACAGGTGCAGGAGCTCACAGGTACAGGAGGCTCACAGGTACAGGGAGCTCACAGGTACAGGAGCTCACAGGTGCAGGAGCTCACAGGTGCAGGGAGCTCACAGGTGCAGGAGCTCACAGGTACAGGAGCTCACAGGTGCAGGAGCTCACAGGTACAGGAGCTCACAGGTGCAGGAGCTCACAGGTACAGGAGCTCACAGGTGCAGGAGCTCACAGGTGCAGGAGCTCACAGGTACAGGAGCTCACAGGTGCAGGAGCCCACAGGTGCAGGGAGCTCACAGGTGCAGGGAGCTCACAGGTACAGGAGCTCACAGGTGCAGGAGCTCACAGGTGCAGGGAGCTCACAGGTGCAGGGAGCTCATGGGTACAGGAGCCCACAGGTACAGGGAGCTCACGGGTACAGGAGCCCACAGGTACAGGAGCTCACAGGTGCAGGAGCTCACAGGTGCAGGGAGCTCACAGGTGCAGGGAGCTCACAGGTGCAGGGAGATCACAGGTACAGGGAGATCACAGGTGGATGAGCCCACAGGTACAGGAGCCCACAGGTACAGGGAGCTCACAGGTACAGGAGCTCACAGGTGCAGGAGCTCACAGGTACAGGAGCTCACAGGTGCAGGAGCTCACAGGTGCAGGAGCTCACAGGTACAGGAGGCTCACAGGTACAGGGAGCTCACAGGTGCAGGAGCTCACAGGTGCAGGAGCTCACAGGTACAGGAGGCTCACAGATACAGGGAGCTCACAGGTACAGGAGCTCACAGGTGCAGGAGCTCACAGGTGCAGGAGCTCACAGGTGCAGGAGCTCACAGGTACAGGAGGCTCACAGGTACAGGGAGCTCACAGGTACAGGAGCCCACAGGTGCAGGAGCTCACAGGTGCAGGGAGCTCACAGGTGCAGGAGCTCACAGGTACAGGAGCCCACAGGTGCAGGGAGCTCACAGGTGCAGGAGCCCACAGGTACAGGGAGCCCACAGGTACAGGGAGCCCACAGGTACAGGGAGCTTACAGGTGCAGGGAGCCCACAGGAGCAGGGAGCCCACAGGTACAGGAGCCCACAGGTGCAGGGAGCTCACAGGTACAGGAGCTCACAGGTGCAGGGAGCTCACAGGTACAGGAGCTCACAGGTGCAGGGAGCTCACAGGTACAGGGAGCTCACAGGTGCAGGGAGCTCACAGGTACCGGAGCTCACAGGTACCGGAGCTCACAGGTACCGGAGCTCATAGGTACCGGAGCTCACAGGTGCAGGGAGCTCACAGGTACCGGAGCTCATAGGTACCGGAGCTCACAGGTGCAGGGAGCTCACAGGTACAGGAGCTCACAGGTGCAGGGAGCTCACAGGTGCAGGGAGCTCACAGGTACCGGAGCCCACAGGTACCGGAGCCCACAGGTACCGGAGCCCACAGGTACCGGAGCCCACAGGTGCAGGGAGCTCACAGGTACAGGGAGCTCACAGGTGCAGGGAGCCCACAGGTACCGGAGCTCACAGGTGCAGGGAGCTCACAGGTACCGGAGCCCACAGGTACCGGAGCTCATAGGTACCGGAGCTCACAGGTGCAGGGAGCCCACAGGTACCGGAGCTCACAGGTACCGGAGCTCATAGGTACCGGAGCTCACAGGTGCAGGGAGCTCACAGGTGGATGAGCCCACAGGTGCAGGGAGCTCACAGGTGCAGGGAGCCCACAGGTGCAGGGAGCCCACAGGTGCACAGACCCTGCAGGTGGATGAACCCACAGGTGGACGGAGCCCCCCAACACTTGTTCCCTGAGCAGAGCTGTCCCGCCTCCCACCCTCACCCCTCTCCTCTGTGGTCCCCCGACTTCCTGTGTCACTCCCACACTGAGTCCCAGGTGCTCCTGGCTGTGGAGAGTGAAGCCTCTGGGTCCCTCCTCCCCCTGACTGTGCATTCCCTGGATTTCCGAGCAAAACCGCAGCGCGGCTCGGCCTCCAGCCGTCCTGTAATCACGCTGTCTGTGAGGCCCGGGGTGCTGCTGCTGACAAGGGAGGAAGAGACTCCGGATCTGAGCCGGGTCTCCAGGCCCCGAGGAAAGCCGGCCGGAGCCAAGGGAGGCGATGAACATTTCTGCCGGCTCCGAACTGGCACAGGGCGAGGATGTTCGAGGGCGTCTGTGTGTTTGTTTTTAATTAGGAAAATAGAAATGATCGCTTCTGAGGCTGAGCCGAGGAACGCGCAGCGCTGGCTTTCAGCTGCGGACGTGTGGGCAGCGCATACGGCGCCTTCTCGTTTCATTGTTTTTAAAAACAATTTGTAAAATATAATTTTATTGATTTCAGAGAGGAAGGGAGAGGGAGAGAAAGAGAGAAACATTCATGATGAGAGAGAATCATAGACCGGCTGCCTCCTGCACGCCCCTCCTGGGGATCGAGCCTGCGACCCAGGCATGTACCCTAACTGGGAATCGAACCCGGGACCCTTCAGTCCGCAGGCCGACGCTCTACCCACTGAGCAACACCGGCTAGGGTGCCTCATGGTTTTAAAACAGTGGTTCTCAACCTTCCTGATGCCGCGACCCTTTAATACAGTTCCTCATGTTGTGGTGACCCCCAACCATAACATTATTCTCGTGGCTACTTCATCACTGTCATGTCGCTACTGTTATGAATCGTCATGTAAATATCTGATATGCAGGATGGATTTTCATTGTTACAAATGGAACATAATTAAAGCATCGTGATTGATCACAAAAACAATATGTAATTATAGATGTGTTTTCCGATGGTCTTAGGCGACCCCTGTGAAAGGGTCATTTGACCCCCAAAGGGGTCGCGACCCACAGGTTGAGAACCGCTGTTTTAAAAGCTCCTCCCTGGAGTCCTTGTGGTTTCTGAAATAAATAAAAAAATAATACATTTTTTAACATTTTTTTATTGATTTCAGAGAGGAAGGGAGAGAGATAGAAACATCAACGATGAGAGAGAATCACCAATTGGCTGCCCTCTGCACACCCCTTATTAGGGATGGATCCCACAACCCAGGCATGTGCCCTTGACCGGAATCGAACCCTGGACCCCTCAGTCCGCAGGCTGACGCTCTATCCACTGAGCCACACCGGCCAGGGCAAAAAATATATATATTTTTAAAACCTAGAGCGTTCAGACCAGATTGGCTGTCGTGGGAATGAAGCTGTTTTTCCCTCCACAGGCTGCTCGTCCCCCGCCCCCCACCCCCACCCCAGGGGCCTGCGAGTGACCCGTGTGTCCCCCCTGATTTCCCCGCAGGTTCATCCCGGAGCCCTGGTCCCCCTGCAGCGCCCCCTGCGGGCCGGGCGTGCAGGTGCGGGAGGTCCGGTGCCGCGTGCTGCTCACCTTCACGGAGACGGAGACCGAGCTGCCGGCCGAGGAGTGCGAGGGCCCCCCGCCGCCCACCCGGCGGCCCTGCCAGCGGCGGGCCTGTGGCCGCGGCCCCCTCCCCGCCACGGACGGCGAGCTGACCTTCCACTGGGAGTACGCGGGCTTCACCCCCTGCACGGCCACCTGCCTGGGAGGTACTGGGTCCCTGGCTTCAGGGACGGGATGCTCGTGGCGCCGTCGGTTGGAGAAAACCCCCCTTAGGAACAGGGACGCTGGGCCCGGCTGGTGTGGCTCAGTGGGTAGAGCGCCGATCCGTGAACCAAGGAGCTGCTGGTTCCATTCCCCGGGGTTGCGGGCTCGGTCCCCAGTAGGGGGCGTGCAGGAGGCAGCCGGTCCGTGATTCTCTCCCCAGCTAAAGGGTGTCCCAAAATTCACGCAAGAAGTAATTTTGATAGAAAACACAGGTTTATAATTAAAAATTGTAATTTTTTTATGGATTCATAAAGTACACAGTCTAGGGTTATGTGTGGAACAGCCCAGCGGGTCAATGGCCTCCACGGCTTTGCTGGCACAGGCGCAAAGCTGCGGTCTTCATTGGCCTTCCCCGTCCCTGCTCCTGGGCCGTCATTGGTACTTGGTGATGCTTATCCAATGGAAGGGATTGACATCAAAGGGCAACAGATATTAGAATCAGATTCAATAAACCAAGTAAAATTAGGCTTTTATTTTTTGTTATTGTTAATGCTCAAGCAAAATTCAAATCTTGCATGAATTTTGGGACACCCTTTATAATAATAAAAGCGTAATATGCTCATTAGACCGGACATCCTTCTGGACATCCTTCCGGACGACCTTCTGGACAAAGCCAGGGCTGCGAGGGAAGCCGGTGCCGGCAGCCGGGGGAAGGAAGGCCTCCTCTTGCACGAATTTCGTGCATCGGGCCCCTAGTCACTAATGTATCTCTCTCTGCCTCTCCCTTCCTCTCTGAAATCAATAAAAATATTATAATAATAATAAAAGACAATGGAACGCTCCAGAAGGAAAGTGAAAGGCAACGAAATCCACAGATCATCCTGAAAAGATGGAAGGGGAGGAAGTAGGAAGCGCCGTTGCGGAGATCAGCTTTAAAGAGTCAGAGGGGGCCCCGGCTGGTGTGGCTCAGTGGATAGAGGGTCGGCCTGCGGACCGAAGGGTCCCGGGTTCGATTCCCGGTCAAGGGCACGTGCCCGGGGTGCGGTCTCGATCTCCAGTGGGGTGCATTCAGGAGGCAGCCGACCCTTGATGCTCTCTCATCACTGATGTCTCTCTCTCTCTCTCTCTCTCTCTTCCTCTCCCTTCCTCTCTGAAAACAATAAAAATATATTTAAAAAGAAAAAGACAGCCCTAGCTGGTGTGGTGCAGTGGATAGAGCGTCAGCCTGGGGACTGAAGGGTCCCGGGTTCGAATCCAGTCAAGGGCACACGCCCTGGTTGTGGGCTCGATCCCCAGTGGGGGGCGTGCAGGAGGCAGCCAATCCATGATTCTCTCTCATCATGGATGTTTCTATCCCTCTCTCCCTCTCCCTTCCTCTCTGAAGTCAATAAAATTATATATATTTTTAACAACAAGTTTATGGACGGTGCCTGGAGATTTCAGACTGTGTCCTGCCGTGGCCAGGAACCTAAGATTAGGAAGCAGGAAGAGTTTAAGTCAAAAAAAACTAAGCCTCACAGACACATACTGGCTATATCCTCTGGCAAACACCGAGTTCTGTAAAACGCTGTCCGGGGGTGGGATTGAGCGCGGCGTTCGGAAAAACGAACCGCAATCTTCCAACATAATGGAACCCACATTCTTGCCTGAAACTGGATACATTTCCGTATTTCCACCAGCCGGTCGGTTGCTGTTATAATTTTCCTTTGATTTTTTTTTTTGTCGTCGAACGTTTGATTTATCGTCTGTTCCGATCTGACGCCCCGATCATTCCTTCCATCGCAACGGACAAGGGTGGCGGTGGAGGCGTGGGCTTTGGGGTTAGACACCCCTGTCTGGCCGGAAGGGAGTGAAGGCCAGGAGGGTTTCTGTTTGCACAGGGAGGGTCCCTGCTTGGGGACGCCGGTGGCCGTGTTGTGTCTTGGAATCCTCGGAGGACATGGGGGGGGGGGGGGCGGGGGGGGGGGGCGCGGGGAGACAGCTGAACAGAAGGCAGGAAATCACACTTTCAGTCTGCAATCTACCCCTTCTTTGGTGTCTTCCTTTTCTCTCCAAACCTCAGGCTCCTTACTTTGTTTTGTGTGTGTGTGAGAGAGAGAGTTTTTTAAAATATGTTTTTATTGATTTCAGAGAGGAAGGGAGAGGGAGAGAAACATCCATGATGAGAGAGAATCACAGATCGGCCGCCTCCTGCACGCCCCGCACTGGGGATCGAGCCCGAAACCCGGGCCTGTGCCCTGACCGGGAATCGAACCCGGGACCTCCTGGTTCCTAGGTCGACGCTCAACCACTGAGCCACACGGGCCGGCTTGCTTTTTGTTTTTATGTTGTTTTTGTTTGTTAATCCTCGCCCCAGGATTATTTTCCCATTGATTTTTAGAGAGAGCGGAAGGGAGAGGGGGGAGAGAGACAGACAGACAGACAGAAACATGGATGTGAGAGAGACATGCGCCCCGACCAGGGCCGGGGATCGAGCCTGAAACCGAGGTCCATGCCCTTGGCCGGAATCAAACCAGGGACCCTTCGGTCCGAGGGCCGACGCGCTGTCCACTGAGCCACACCAGCCAGGGCCATGTCCTTCCTGTTAAAGGAACACCATGGAGATAGGGACCCTGCTCTTTGGACCTCACAAGGTGACGGTGGCCTCAAATCCTACATTTGAAAGCGCTTTCCCCGCGGGAGGTGTAGCATTAGACGTATTGCTAATTACAGTGATAGCGAATGAGGAGAAAGTCAGACCATCTGACAGCGGTTCTCAACCTGTGGGTCGCGACCCCTTTGGGGGTCAAACGACCCTTTCACAGGGGTCACCTAAGACCATCGGAAAACACATCTATAATGACATATTGTTTCTGTGATGAATCACGATGCTTTAATTACGTTCCATTTGTAACAATGAAAATACATCCTGCATATCAGATATTTACATGATGATTCCTAACAGTAGCAACATGACAGTGATGCAGTAGCAACGAAAATAATTTTATGGTTGGGGGTCACCACAGCGTGAGGAGCCGTATTAAAGGGTCGCGGCGTCAGGAAGGTTGAGAACCACTGATATATGAGAATTTTAATGAAGGTTATACATCCAAGTTAGCACCTGTGCAGTGATATGGAGAAAATGTTCATTTCAAAGAGGAAGGAAGAGAGAGAGAGAGAGAGAGAGAGAGAGAGAGAGAGAGAGAGAGATACATCAGTGATGAGAGAGAATCGTGGATCGGCTGCCTCCTGCACGCCCCACGCTGGGGATGGAGCCCACCACCCGGGCAGGTGCCCTGACCAGGAATCAAACCCTAACTCTCTCTCCCTCTCCCTTCCTCTCTGAAATGAATAAAAAAAAATTTAAAAAAATATATAAAAGACTTAAAAAAAATCACTTGCATTTTTGTCTCTCTCCACCCTCCAGGCCACCAAGAGGCCATCGCGGTGTGTCTACACGCCCAGACCGGGCAGACGGTCAACGACTCGCTGTGTGACACGCTCCACCGGCCGCCCGCCATGAGCCAGGCCTGCAACACGGAGCCCTGCCCGCCCCGGTACGTGCCGTCTCGTGCTCCCGGGACGCGGGCCTGTGCGTGGAGCCATGTGGGTCCGCCCACGGCTGGCCTCCCAGCCTGCTTCCCAGTTCTCCCTCCTCCGCTCAAGCTATGCTGCAGCCAGATTCATTTTTTAAAAATGTATTTTTAAATTGGTTTCAGAGAGGAAGGGACAGGGAGAGAGAGAGAGAGAGAAACATCCATGATCAGAGAGAATCAAGGGTTGGCTGCCTCCTGCACACCCCACACTGGGGATGGAGCCCACAACCCGGGCATGTGCCCTTGACTGGATTCGAACCCGGGACCCTTCAGTCCCCAGGCCAACACTGTATCCCATGCGCCAAACTGGCCAGGGCTTTTTTTTTTTAATCCCCACCCAAGGAGTGAGGCTACTCTTTTCCATTGATTTTTTTTTTTTTTAGAGAGAATAGAGGGGGGAGAGAGAGAAACATCCATGTGAGAGAGACACATCAATTGGTTGCTTCCCATCCGAGCCCCGCCTATCAGACCTGCAACCCACGTACATGCCCTTGACCGGGAATCGAACCCACGACCCTCGGGCACACAGGCCGGCACGCTACCACGGAGCCACGCTGGCCAAGCAGCAGCCAGATGCTTGCTTCCATGTGCAGATACGGCGTTGCTGGCCTCAGGAATCCCCGATAGCCGGCTTTTGTCCGCATTAAACATGGCGTTGAGCATGGATCTGTGAACCAGGAGGTCAGGGTTCGATTCCCGGTCAGGGCACAGGCCCGGGTTGTGGGCTCCATCCCCCGTGTGGGGCGTGCAGGAGGCAGCCGATCCGTGATTCTCTCATCATGGATGTTTCTCTCTCTCTCCCTCTCCCTTCCCCTCTGAAGTCAATATGAATATATTATTTATTTATTTATTTATTTATTTATTTATTCATTTTAAGAAAAATAGCATAACATTTTTTATCAATTAACTGCCTGTTACACTGCTGTAATTTAAAAAATATTTTTAGCTTCATACTCCTCTAGAGATTGTCATATTATGACTGTAATATTTTCTATAAAGACAATAGAAAGATAATTCAGCCTTTCCACTACTACATGCACTTGGCTGTACAAATGAGAGCTCTGAAGCTTAAGTTCTTTTTTTTATATAATTTTTATTTCTTAAAGTATTACAAAGAGTATTACATATGTCTCCTTTTTCCCCCCCTTGACTTTCCCCCGGCCTCCCCTACCCCCCAGTGGCTTGTGTCCATTACTTATTCTTATCTGCATGCATACAAGTCCTTCGGTTGATCTCTTAACGCCCCCCTCCACCCCCAAACCCTCCCCAGGCTTCCCACTGCAGTTTGACAGTCTGTTCAATGCTGCTCTGCCTCTGCATCTACCGCTGTTCATCAATCTATACTGGTCCCCATTATCTGTCCCAACCTCACCGGGGCCGTCCCGACCTGACCGGGGCCGTTTCAGCCTCACCGGGGCCGTCCCAATCTCACCGGGGCCGTCCCAACCTCACCGGGGCCGTTTCAGCCTCACCGGGGCCATCCCAACCTCACCGGGGCCGTTTCAGCCTCACTGGGGCCATCCCAACCTCACCGGGGCCGTCCCAACCTCACCGGGGCCGTTTCAGCCTCACCGGGGCCGTCCCGACCTCACCGGGGCCGTCCCAACCTCACCGGAGCCGTTTCAGCCTCACCGGGGCTGTCCCAACCTCACCGGGGCCGTCCCGGCCTCATCGGGGCTGTCACGAATATATTTTTTAAAAATAAACCTCACCTTATTGTATCTGAGCTGCAAATACTGCCAGAGAGGCTGTGCTCCGGGTGTGAAGTCTGCGTGGGATCCGAGGACCTGAAATCGTCCACCTTTCACGCTGCACGCGGTCTCGTGGGACCGTCCGACCTCCCACTTCTCCTCCGCGCAGGTGGCACACGGGCTCCTGGGGGCCCTGCTCGGCGACCTGCGGCGTGGGCATCCAGACGCGGGACGTGTACTGCCTGCACCCCGGGGAGACGCCCGTCCCGGCCGCGGAGTGTGGCCCTGACAAGCCCCACGCCCTGCAGGCCTGCAATCAGTTTGACTGCCCTCCCGGCTGGCACATTGATGACTGGCAGCCGGTAGGCAGCCTGTGCGCGCCCCCCACGCCCCGCCACCCGCCAGGCTCCTGGGGTGACCCCTGCCCTGACGCCCCTCCTCCGTCCCCTCAGTGTCCCAGGACGTGCGGCGGGGGCACCCAGCACCGGAGGGTCACCTGCCGGCAGCTGCTGACCGACGGCAGCTTCCTGACTCTCTCCGATGAACTGTGCCACGGCCCCAAGGCCTCGTCCCGTAAGTCCTGCGCCAGGACCGACTGCCCTCCGCAGCTCTCCGCTGGCAACTGGTCCGAGGTGAGGGCCCTTCCCGGCTTCGCAGGCCCTGCTTTGTTTTATTAAAATGCTAGAGGCCCGGTGCACGGATTCGTGCACCAGTGGGGTCCCTCGGCCTGGCCGAAATCCACTCTTCAACATTCCCTGAGGGGTCCAAGATTGCAAGAGGGTGCAGGCCAGGCTGAGGGACCCCACTGTTGCACCATCGGGGCCGGGGATGGACAGCAGGAAGGCTGAAAGACATGTCCAGCCCCTCTCACCCAGTCCCAATTGGCTGGACCCCAGCAGCAAGCTAACCTACCGGTCGGAGCATCTGCCCCCTGGTGGTCAGTGTGCATAATAACGACTGGTTGAATGGTCGAACTGTCAAAGGGACAATTAGTATATTAGGCTTTTATATATAGACTAGAGGCCAGGTGCACGAAATTTGTGCAAGAATAGGCCTTCCTTCCCCCAGCTGCCGGCACCGGCTTCCCTCTAGCACCCAGAACCCGGGCTTCCCTGCGGCCACTGGCAGAAACATGGGACCCAGGCTTCATCCGGAAGGTCATCTGGAAGGACTTCCGGAAGATGTCCAGTCTAATTAGCATATTACGCTTTTATTATTACAGATATTTTTATTTATTTCAGAGAGGAAGGGAGAAGGAGGGAGAGAGAGAAACATCCATTATGAGAGAGAATCATGGATCATCTGCCTCATGCACGCCCCACACTGGGGATCAAGCCTGCAACCCTGGCCTGTGCCCTTGACCGGGAATCGAACTGTGACCTCCTGCTTTACCGCTGCATGCACAACCACTGAGCAACACTGGCCGGGCAATTCTTGGTCATTTTAATTTTTTTTAAGACAGTCAACTTACTATATAAACAAATCGCTTAAAAATAAATTAGACATCAATTACAAGAGATGTTACAAAAGAAACAAAATCCAACAGTGAATTACAGGAAGTTAATTACTATCTGGGAAAGAAATAACAGAGAGAAAGTAGAAGAGGAGGAGGGAAGGAGAGAGGAGAAAAGACAGGGAAACTATCCATGTCTTAAAAGACGATGGTGGCCCGGCCGGCGTGGCTCAGTGGTTGAGCACCGACCTAGGAACCAGGAGGTCACGGTTCGATTCCTGGACAGGGCACATGCCCGGGTTTCGGGTTGGATCCCAAGTAGGGGACATGCAGGAGGCAATCGATCCATGATTCTCTTTCATCATGGATGTTTCTCTCTCTCTCTCTCTCCCTTCCTCTCTGACATCAATACAAATATATTTCAAGCCCTAGTCGGTTTGGCTCAGTGGCTAGACCGTCAGCCTGTGGACTGAAGGGTCCCGGGTTCGATTCTGGTCAAGGGCACATGTCTGGGTTGCAGGCTCAATCCCCAGTAAGGGACATGCAGGAGGCAGCCGATCAATGATTCTCATCATTGGTGTTTTTCTCTCTCACCCTCCCTCTTCCTTTCTGAAATCAATACAAATATATTAAAAAAAAAAAAATATATATATATATATGTATATATATATATACTAGAGGCCCGGTGCACAAAATTCATGCACAGAGGGGTGGTCCCTTAGCCCGACCTGCACCCTCTCCAACCCGGGACCCCTCAGGGAATGTCCCACAAGGATCGGGCCTAAACCGGCAGTCAGACATCCCTCTTGGAATCTGGAATCGCTGGCTCCTAACTGCTCACCTGACAGCTGGCCTGATCGCCCCTAACTGCCTCTGCCTTGGCCCCTGCCACCATGGCTTTGTCCGGAAGGATATCCGGAAGACGTCCGGTCTAATTAGCATATTACCCTTTTATTAGTATAGACTAGAGGCCCAGTGCACAAAAATTTGTGCACTGGGGGGGGGGGGGTCCCCCTCAGCCCGGCCTGTGCCCTCTCGCAGTCTGGGACCCCTCGAGGGATGTCTACTTGCTGGCTTAGGCCCGTGCCCCGAGGGATTGGGCCTAAGCTGGCAATCAGACATCCCTCTGGCAGCCCAGGAGCCCTTGGGGGATGTTTACTTGCCAGCAGAGACCAGGCCTAAGCTGCAGTCAGACATCCTTAGCGCTGCTGAGGAGGCAGGAGAGGCTCCCGCCATCACTGCTCTGCTGGCAGCCGTCAGCCTGGCTTGTGGCTGAGCAGAGCTCCCCCTGTGGGAGTGCACTGACCACCAGGGGGCAGCTCCTGCATTGAGCGTCTGCCCCCTGGTGGTCAATGTGTGTCATAGCGACCAGTCATTCCCAGTTGTTCTGCTGTTAGGATCAATTTGCATATTACCCTTTTATTATATGCCTGGTGCATGGGTGGGGGCTGGCTGGTTTGCCCTGAAGAGTGTCCCGGATCAGGATGGGGGTCCCGCTTGGGTGCCTGGCCAGCCTGCAAGAGGGCTGAGGGCTGTTTTCAGACTGGCCACACCCCCTTCAGGGTGGAGGTCCCTGCTGGGGTGCCTAGCCAGCCTGGGTGATGGGCTGAGGGACATTTTCAGGTTGGCCACACCCCCTTCAGGGAGGGGGGTCCTGCTGGGGTGCCTGGCCAGCCTGGGTGCAGGGCTGAGGGCTGTTTGCCGGCTGGTCAAGTCCCCCAGCAGGGACCCTCACCCCTTGAGGGTGTGGCCAGTCTGGGTGAGGAGCTGATGGCTGTTTGCAGGCTGGCCATGGCCCCCACCCAGCCACTCAAGCTCCCAGTGGAGGCTGGCTGGAAGCAGGTATCTAGGATTTATTTACCTTCTATAATTGAAACTTTGTTGCCTTGAGCAGAGGCCACAGCCAGCCAGGGCAAGCGGGAATCTTGGCTTCCTCTATCACCCGGGCAGCCAAGCCTCCTGCTTGCTCCAGCTCCGTGGCTGCTGGCCACCATCTTGGTTGGGTTAATTTGCATGTGGTCGCTCTGATTGGCTTGTGGGCGTGGCTTGGGGTGTAGCAAAGTTACAGTCAATTTGCATGTTTCTCTTTTATTAGGTTAGATATACATATATATATATTTAAAGACGATGGCGCTAGGGAACGGCCACGTGTCGACGCTCCCATACCCACAGTCCCCTCTGGCCTGGCCGTCTGCTGCACAGGCTCTGTTCACGCTGTCGCCCCGTTGCCCCCGCAGTGCTCCGTCAGCTGTGGTGTTGGGACCCAGCGGAGGAAGCAGGTGTGCCAGAGGCTGACGGCCAAGGGCAGGCGGGTCCCCGTCAGCGAGGCCCTGTGCGGGGAGCTTCCAGGGCCCCCTCTCGTGCGGTCCTGCCAGATGCCAGCCTGCAGCAGTAAGTATGTGGACGTCTGCTCGTCTTGTTCCAATGGCTTCATATCATCCAAATAGCAACTGACTTTCATGGAGAGGAAGGGAGGGAGGGAGACAGGAGAGGGAAGGAGAGAGAGAGGAACATTGATTTGTTCTTCCACTTTTAAAAAAATATATGTTTGTATTGACGTCAGAGAGGAAGGGAGAGGGAGAGAGAGAGACATCCATGATGAGAGAGAATCATGGATCGGTGCCTCCTGCACGCCCCACACTGGGAATCGAGCCTGCAACCCGGGCGTGTGCCCTGACCGGGAATCGAACCCAGGACCCTTCAGTCCCCATGCCGACGCTCTATCCACCGAGCCACAGTGGCTAGAGCTATTGTTCCACTTCTTTATGCATTCATTGGTAGCTCCTTGTATGTGCCCTGACCGGGAATCGATCCTACAACCTTGGTGTAGTAGGCCGGCGCTCTAACCACTGACCTACCCAGCCAGGGCTCAAGGGAGTATTTCTAATCTGTAGGTCAGGCAAGCCCATCAGAAGTTAGAATTGTTGTAAGGACTATCTGCCCACAGGACAAATGTATTTTAGGTCTCTTTTTTAAAGAAACTACATCTCACGCCGGCCAGGTGAGATAAGCATTTTTTTAAGTATCCAATTACCGCATTTTCAGGATACACAAGAGCATATGTGTTACACGTGCACATGTATGTTTGATGCACGAGGGTGACGAGAAAGGAATTGTGGGCTGTCCCTACAGCGTGTGAAAATAGGGCAGCACGGGTGCAGGGAGGAGGTAGGGAGGGGGCCAGGTTGATATTTCACCATCTTTCATTATTCACCTGGAAAGTGACATTAATGATTTCAGGTACTTTACTGCACTAATGGCAAGAAAAAAAAAATCAGAAACTGTTATTTTTTTAAAAATATATATATATGTTGTTGTTTTTTAAGAGGAAGGGGAGAGAGAGAGAAACATCCATCATGAAAGAGAATCATGGATTGCCTTCCTCCTGCAAGCCCCCTACTGGGGATGGAGCCCCCAACTTGGGCATGTGCCCTGACTGGGAATCACACTTCGACCTCCTGGTTCATAGGTCAACGCTCAACCACGGAACCACACCGGCCTGGCAGTTAACTTTTATTTTAATACCGCTAGGGGCAATATATATATGGGGCAATATATATATATATATATATATATATATATATATATATATAATCTTAAGTTCACCAACAACTTGCAAAACAAATCAAGAAACACAATAACAACCTTTAAAAAAGTAATAGCATTGCTCCGCCGGCGTGGCTCAGTGGTTAAGCATCGACCTAGGAACCAGGAGGTCAGGGTTCGATTCCCAGTCAGGGCTCATGCCCGGGTTGTGGGCTCGATCCCCAGTGTGGGGCGTGCAGGAGGCAGCCGATGCATGATTCTCTCTCATCATGGATGTTTCTCTCTCTCTCTCCCTCTCCCTTCTTCTCTGAAACCAATAAAAATATATAAACGAATAGCACTTACTGAGCCCTTATTAAGTAGAGTTCCTTTCGTGCATCAGCTCATTTATTTGGAGGCAGATATAATCCCTGTTTAGAGACGAGGAATCCAAGATTTGGAGACGATCTGAGACCTGACCAGGTCCCTAGCTGCCCGTTGGCCCCCGGGCCCGCTAACCACAGTCTGTCTGATTGCTAAGCCCGGGCTCCTAGCCACCTCTCCCTGCTGATTCATGGACAGCATTAATGGGGCCTTTTTGGGGGGTCGGTGTGGGGGGGGTGCCCCTGGGAATTCTTTGAGAACACATTTTCGAAATCTTGTGCTTCCGAGAATTTGGGATCCCCAGACTCACGGAGCCCTGGATCCTGGAATTCAAGACCGTCTGTGGGTCTGACGCGCCCTCGCGCTCCGAGCTGCATCGTCTCATTTCCGTGAGCTGTGGCTGGTTTTATAGCCCTGTGGCCAGACCACAGGCTGCCCGAGAGGAGAGAGGAATGAAAGCCACGCCGGCGGCTCCCGCTGAAATAACAGAACAACATGTGGGAGACGGCGCGGTCAGGCGGCCATGCCATGTGGTCCGAGATGACATCATACATGACTGTGGCAGCTGGCGGGGACCCGAGGAAGACGATAAGCCTTAAGGTGGAAAAAGAAAGAAAAAGACTAATATTTCTGCCCGGCCCACGTGGCTCAGGGGTGGAGGGTTGAACCTAGGAACCAGGAGGTCAGGGTTTGATTCCCGGTCAAGGGCACAGGCCCGGGTGGCAGGCTCCATCCCCAGTGGGGGGCGTGCAGGAGGCAGCCGATCTGTGATTCTCTCTCATCATGGATGTTTCTCTCCGCCCCCCCCACCCGCCCCATTCCTGTCTGAAATCAATTTCTTTAAAAAGGTTAGAATGGGAAATTAAAATTAAAAAACATCACCCAGTTCACCCGTGCTGTGGTCTGTATCCCACTCCCAGGAACCCATCCTAATGGGTGGACTGGCTTTTAAACATTTCCCGTGGAACCTCATGCCTACCACACCAGGGCTTTTTAAAATAACACGTTTTCACGCATTGCATTGAAAGTTGCATTCTTTGCTGCTCAAGGCCTGAGATAGTTGTGCAATTTACTCTCATCTACGAGTGTATACCGTTCGTTATTCAGGTTTTAATTCTCAGGTGGTTTTGTGTGCTTTGTTTTGTGTTTTATTGATTTCAGGGAGGAAGGGAGAGGGAGCGAGAGAGAGAGAGAAACATCCATGATGAGAGAGAATCATGGATCGGCTGCCTCCTGCACGCCCCACACTGGGGATCGAGCCTACAACCCGGGCCTGTGCCCTGACCAGGAATGGAACCGTGACCTCCTGGTACATAGGTCAACCTTCAACCACTGAGCCACACCGGCCGGGCCGCCAGTGTTTTCAAAGAGGAAAAAATATACATTTGTTGGCTTGTGTCAGCCTTGGAAGATTGCTGTCGAAACTTTTATTCCTGAGATGTTTGTTGGCATTTTATTATTATTATTATTTTTATTATTATTATTACATAGGCCCAGTGCACGAAATTCGTGCACGCAAGGGATGTCCCTCAGCCAGGCCTGCGCCCTCTCCAATCTGGGACCACTGGATCCTAACCACTCACCTGCCTGCCTGCCTGATCGCCCCTAACCACTCTGCCTGCCTGATCGCCCCTAACCACCTGCCTGCCTGATCGTCCCTAACCACTCTGCCTGCCTGATCGCCCCTAACCACCTGCCTGCCTGATCGTCCCTAACCACTCTGCCTGCCTGATCGCCCCTAACCCCTCTGCCTGCCTGATCGCCCCTAACCCCTCTGCCTGCCTGCCTGATCGCCCCTAACCACTCTGCCTGCCTGATCGCCCCTAACCTCTCTGCCTGCCTGATCACCCCTAACCCCTCTGCCTGCCTGCCTGATCGCCCCTAACCCCTCTGCCTGCCTGCCTGATCGCCCCTAACCCCTCTGCCTGCCTGCCTGATCGCCCCTAATCCCTCTGCCTGCCTGTCTGATCGCCCCTAACCCCTCTGCCTGCCTGCCTGATCACCCCTAACCACTCTGCCTGCCTGATCGCCCCTAACCCCTCTGCCTGCCTGCCTGATCACCCCTAACCTCTCTGCCTGCCTGATCACCCCTAACCACTCTGCCTGCCTGATCACCCTAACCACTCTGCCTGCCTGCCTGATTGACCCCTAACCACTTGCCTGCCTGCCTGATTGCCCCTAACCCCGCTGCCTGCCTGCCTAATCCCCCTAACTGCTCCCCTGCCAGCCTGGTTGCCCCTAACTGCCTCTGCCTCGCCCCCCGCCACATGGCTTCGTCCAATCTAATTAGTATATTACCCTTTTATTAGTATAGATTAATTTCGGAGAGGAAGGGAGAAGGAGAGAGATAGAAACATCAATGATGAGAGAGAATCATGGATCAGCTGCCTCCTGCACGCCCCACACTGGAGATGGAGCCCCCAACCTGGGCATGTGCCCTGACCGGGAATCGAACCCGGGACCCTTCCATCTGCAGGCCGACGCTCTATCCACTGAGCCACACCAGCCAGGGGGGGCGCTTGTTTCTTTGTGTTCCCCGCAGAGAGGAAGGCAGAGACGCAGCCAACCCCCCGCGATCAGGGCCCCCAGATCCTGGCCGTCCAGCGCGTGTACATCCAGACACGGGAGGAGAAGCGCGTCCAGCTGACGGTGGGCGGCCGGGCCTACCTGCTGCCCAACACGTCGGTGCTGATCCGGTGCCCGGTGCGCCGCTTCCCGAAGGCCCGGATCCAGTGGGAGAAGGACGGCCGCTGCCTGCAGCCCTCCGAGCGCCGGGGCGTCACCAAGTCGGGGTCCCTGAAGATCCACGGCCTGGCCGCCCCCGACGGCGGCGTGTACGGCTGCGTGGCCGGCCCCGCCCGGGAGACCTTGGTCCTCAAGCTCATCGGCACCGACAACCGGCTCATCGCGCCCCAGGGACCCCCGGCCGCGGGCCAGGGCCGAGCTGACGCTCTGGGGGCCTGGCAGGCCTCGAGGCAGATGTGGAAGGACCGCAATGAGCTGGACGGGCCCGAGGGCCAGGTGCTCCGCGCCCTCCTGGGGCCCTGCCCCCAAGGCCATGCAGGCCCCCCCGGGTCCTGGGAGCTGCAAGGCGAGCAGTTGGAAGCCGCCGTCCGGCAGGGCGCCTACAGCATGGACACGGCCCGGTTCGACGGGCTGATCCGGAACCTGAGCCGGATGGTGGAGGCCGGGGAGGTGAGCGACGACCTGGCGTCCCAGGTCATCTACCAGCTGGTGGCCGCGCGCCCCTGGAGGGCCAGCCCGGAGGAGGCGCCGGCCCAGGCTCCGGGGAGAGGGGACCCCGGGGGGCGTGCGCCCCAAGGCCCGAGGGGGAGACACGCGGGCGGGCTGACGTTCCCGCCGAAGGGACCGGAGCTGGTGAGGCGGCAGCAGCCAGCGTCGGTGTCATTCAATGCGACCGTCCGTGCCACGATCGGGAGCGCGGTGTACGTCACCAACCGGACGGCGGCCGTCCACCTGCGGTGCCAGCTGGCCGGCCCCGGCGAGGTCGCCTACGCGTGGACCAAGGACGGGGTGCCGCTGCAGCCGTCGGAGAAGTGAGTGGGGGGACCGTTGCTTCCTTTCACGAGGCCTGTGTGCTTTCTGTGTGCGTGTGTGTTTTTAAATATATTTTTATTGATGTCAGAGAGGAAGGGAGAGGGAGAGAGAGAGAAACATCCAGGATGAGAGAGAATCATGGATCGGCTGCCTCCGGCACGCCCCACACTGGGGATCGAGCCCACAACCCGGGCCTGTGCCCTTGACCGGAATCGAACCCAGGACCCTTCAGTCCGCAGGCCGAGGCTCTATCCACTGAGCCAAACTAGGTAGGGCTTGTTGGTTGTTTTAAAATATATTTTTCCTGATTTCAGGCCAGCAGGGGAGGGCAGTTAGGGGTGACCAGGCCGGCAAGGGAGGGTGATTAGGGGCGACCAGGTCAGCAGGAAAGGGCAGTTAGGGGCGATCAGGCCGGCAGGCAAATGTGTTTAGGTATGATCAGACAGGCAGGTAGAGGTGGTTAGGGGTGATCAGGCAGGCAGGGGTGCAGTTAGGGGCACCAGGCAGGCAGGCAGGTGAGTGTTTAGGAGCCAGTAGCCTTGCATTGCAAGAGGGATGTCCGACTGCCGGTTTAGGCCCGATCCTGTATCGGGCCTAAACCGGCAGTCAGACCTCCCCTGAGGGGTCCCGGATTGGAGAGGGTGCAGGCCAGGCTGAGGGACCACCCCCATGCATGAATTTTGTGCACCAGGCCTCTAGTCCTATATAATAAAAGGGTAATATGCAAATGGTCCCCTCACCTGGGAGTTTGACTGGAGTTCGACCAGGAGGCGGGGCCAGCCCACCAACTTCCTGCAGGCCCTCCTCCCAGCTGACCATGCTCCTGATCAGCCACCCCCTAACCTGGCCGGCCAACCACCCATGTCCCCTACACCAGCAGGCCCCCGCCCGATCGCCCCAATCAGGGTGGGCCGGCCAGACCCCACCCATGCACGAATTCGTGCACTGGGCCTCTAGTCACAGAAATAAATGGCCTTGGCAGGAAGATTGGGCCTCTGAAATCGTTTCTATATCGTGCAGTTTTTTTTACATCATAAAACCCAAAACGAGGAGATAATGCAGTCCAAAGTTTTCTTGAGCCCTTCAAAACAAAATATTAAGTCATGTTCTTTTGTACTAGAGGCTCGGTGCACGGGTTCGTGCACATTGAAAGGAAATTAATTAGAAGAAATATTTGAGAGGCTGGGGAGGGACCACGGGAGATTGGCCGGCTGAGGAGGGATCGTGGGAGGTAGGCTCCAGGGTGAGTCCAGCACCAGACCCCAGCAGCAAGCTAACCTGCCGGTTGGAGCATCTGCCCCTGGTGGTCAGTGCGCGTCATAGCGACTGGTTGAACGGTCGAACGAACGGTCGGACACTTAGCATATTAGCCTTTTACTATAAAGGATTGTGATCTGTGAGTGCAACGGTATCACAGATCATTCACTTTCCGCAAAACAACAGGGAGTAGCAGAAATATTCATTCCTTCTGCATCCTTTACTGTCTCTAAATCTTGCTATTCGCACATGTAAGACAGTAGGCATTTTGCTTTTTTTAAAATTTGCATTGAGCCCTGGCCGGTGTGGCTCAGTGGATAGAGCGTTGGCCTCCGGACTGAAGGGTCCCAGGTTTGATTCCGGTCAAGGGCATGTACCTGGGTTGCGGGCACATCCCCAGTGGGGGGCGTGCAGGAGGCGGCTGGTTGATCTCTCTCATCGATGTTTCTGGCTCTCTATCCCTCTCCCTTCTTCTCTGTAAAAAAATCAATAAAATATTAAAAGAAAAAATTTGCATTGAATCCCGGCCTGTGTGGCTCAGTGGTTGAGTATCAACCCATGAACCCAAGAGGTCGCTGGTTTGATTCCCAGTCAGGGCACATACCCAGGTTGCAGGCTCAATCCAGTAGGGGGCGTGCAAGAGGCAGCCATCGATGTTTCTCCCTCTCTTCCTCTCGCTTCCTCTCTCTCTCAAAACGTATTTTAAAAAGAGAACATTTGCATTCAAGAACTCGAGCGGCACCTGATCTTTCTCTGGGGACTGGTAAAGAGACACAAACAAGACAGCAGATGTTAAATTGTTTTGCAGACCTTGAGGCGTGTTAAAATCACAAGTTTTATTTTCATCATGTCTTTTGTGCATGAACCCGCATATGTGATCTATCAGAGGAAAACAAGAGAAAATTCAGTTTTTTATAATAACACTAGAGGCCCAGTGCATGCAATTCATGCATTCAGGGTGGGGGGAGGGTCCCTCAGCCCGGATTGCGAGAGGGCACAGGGTAGGCTGAGGGACCCCACTGGTGCATGATCAGGGCCGGGGAGGGACGCGAGAGGTTGGCCATCCGGGAGGGACAGCAGGAGGGCTCCAGGCCGTGTCCGGCCCGTCTCGCTCAAGTCCTGATTGGCCGGACCCCAGCAGCAAGCTCACCTACCGGGTGGAGCGTCTGCCCCCTGGTGGTCGGTGCACATCATAGCGAGTGGTTGAGTGGCCTTAGCATATCATTAGCATATTACGCTTTGATTGGTTGAATGGCCGACCAGACGACTGGACACTTAGCATATTAGGCTTTTATTATATAGGATACTAAGCTATGTCCTAAAAGGAAAAGATAAACATGTTTAATTAAAAGAAAGACGGTAGACGTTTCGCTTTTTTAAAATTTGCATTGAATCCCGGCCTGTGTGGCTCAGTGGTTGAGTATTAACCCATGAACCAAGAGGTCGTTGGTTTAATTCCTGGTCAGGGCACATGCCCAGATTGCGGGCTCCATCCCCAGTAGCGGGCGTAAAGGAGGCAGCCAATCAATGATGCTCTCTCATCATTGATGTTTCGCTCTCTCTCGTCTCCCTTCCTCTCTAAAATGAATAAAAGCCTATTAAAAATTAATTATTTTGCCCTGGCGTGAAATGACATTTTAGACGTGGAATAAGCCTCCCACATCAGCTAGCTGAGCAGTTCTCAAATCTTTTAGTAATTAATGAGCCCAAAGGGTTTTGTGAATTTGAATTATATCTACTGCTGTTTACCACATTGGAAATTAAAACCAAGAAACATTTAGCCCTGGTCGGTTTGGCTCAGTGGGTAGAGCGTCGACGTGCAGACTGAAGGGTCCTCGGTTCGATTCCGGTCAAGGGCACGGACCTCGGTTGCAGGCACATCCCCAGTCCTGGTTAGTATGTGCGTGGGAGGCAACCAATCGATGTGTCTCTCTCACATCAATGTTTCTCTCTGTGTCTCTCCCTCTCCCTTCCACTCTCTCTAAAAATCAATGGAAAAATATCCTTGGGTGAGGATTAACAACAACAGTAAGAAAAGTAAAAAAACAAACAAAAAAAACCCAAGAAGCATTTAAAACATCTGTTGATGAATGCATTTAGAAAAAAACAGCAATCAGCCCATGACATGTTCGCATACATAACATCGTTTTTTTTAAAAAGATATATTTTTCCAAAAATTTACTAGTAACAATGGCATCATTTCACATCTTGCAAATTCCTGTCTAGATTAATAAAATACATCTGGATTCTCCCAAGCTCTTGTGCATCCAATCTGTTGGGATATGTTGTTGGAATTGAAGATCCTGGAGAAAACTTGGCCTCATGCAGAGATGTTAGTTAGAAAAAGAAGGAACAGGCTGGCCAGTGTGGCTCAGTGGTTGAGCGTCGACCTAGGAACCAGGAGGTCACGGGTTCGATTCCCGGTCTGGGCACAGGCCCGGGTTGTGGGCTCCATCCCCAGTGGGGGGCGTGCAGGAGGCAGCCGGTCCATGATTCACTCTCAGCATTGATGTTTTTCAATCAATCAATAAATATACACACACACACATAAATACACACATACATATATATTTTGTTAATCCTCACCCCAAGGATATTTTCCCACTGATTCTTAGGGAGACTGGAAGAGAGAGGGAGAGACAGAGAGAAACATCGATGGGAGAGAGACACATCGATGGGTTGCCTCCTGCACGCCCCCCGCCCAGGGCCCCGGGCCGGGGAGGAGCCTGCCACCGAGGTCCGTGCCCTTGACCGGAACCGAACCCGGGACCCTTCTGTCCGCGGGCCGACGCTCTACCCACTGAGCCACCCGGCCGGTTGGTCTGTCTTTTTATAAAAACGTAGCATTTGCAGCATCGAGTCCATCCTGAAAATCTTCGTCTCCTGGCGAGTGAGGTAGGAGCTGGGATGGGGAAGCTCAGAGAGAAAGGGAGGGGGAGAGAGAGAGAAACATTGACGCAGCGCTGGCTGCCATTTCCACGCGTTTCAGCCGCGAGGAAGGTCTTGTCCGCCCTCTCTGGCCTGTGCCACCCTCTGCCCTTTGCAGGAGGCTCGACGGGGTGGTCTTTGGGGATCCCTGCCCGCCGGTGCCTGCGGTGGTCCCAGGGCCCTGCGACGGGCCACGTGACTCCCTCCCCCTTCTGTCTGTCCCCCAGGATCGTTCTGTCCGGAGCGGGGGTGCTGCAGATACGGAACCCCACGAGGAGCGAACAGGGGCTGTATGGCTGCTCCGTGGCCAGCCGGCTCGGCTCCGACATGGCGACCTCGCCCGTGCTGTTTGCAGGTAACGCCCCGTGGTGACGCCTGGGTCGCCTGGGGCTGGGTTTTTGTTTATTTGTTTGTTTTAATATAGTTTTATGGATCTCAGAGAGGAAGGGAGAGGGAGAGAGAGAGAGACATCCATGATGAGGGAGGATCATGGGTCGGCTGCCTCCTGCCCGCCCCACACTGGGGATGGAGCCCGCCACCCGGGCCTGTGCCCTGACCAGGAATCGAACCCGTGACCTCCTGGTTCCTAGGTTGATGCTCAACCACGGAGCCACGTGGGCTGGGCCTGGGGTTTGAACGCACCTCTGGAGCAGGGTTTCCTGTGAGCAGCAGACTCACCGGTTGGGAGGGGGTTAGAGCACAGATTTCTACACCCCCTTCCCAGAGGTTCTCACCCCGGAGGTCTGGGATGGCGTCTGAGAATTTGCACTTTTTAAATATATATATTTGTATTGATTTCCGAGAGAGGAAGGGAGAGGGAGAGAGAGAGAGAAACATCAATGATGAGAGGGAATCATGGATCGGCTGCCTCCTGCACGCCCCCCACTGGGGATGGAGCCCGCCACCCGGGCCTGTGCCCTGACCGGGAATCGAACCCTGACCTCCTGGTTCACAGGTTGATGCTCACGCCAGCATGCCACTGGGCCACACCAGCCGGGCTGGTCATACTTTTTAAAAAGTAATAATTTATTTATTGGTTTGAGAGAGAGAAGCTTCGATGTGTTGTTCCGCTTATCAATGCGTTCATTGGTTGATTCTTGTATGTGCCCTGACGGGGGATCGAACCCGCAACCTTGGTGTATGGGGACAATGCTCTAAGCAGCTGAATGACACAAGGGCATGTGTGAGGTCACCTTTATTTTTTCACTTTTTATTATTTTTTTAAATATATTTTTATTGATTATTCAGAGAGGAAGGAAGAGGGGGAGAGAGAGAGAAACATCAATGATGAGAGAGAATCATGGATCGGCTGCCTCCTGCACGCCCCCTACCAGGGATCAAGCCCGCAACCCAGGCATGTGCTTTCGACTGGAATCGAACCCGGGACCCTTTGGTCCACAGGCCGACGCTCTATCCACTGAGCCATGAGCCGGAGCCTGGTGCTGGTCCTACTCGCCCACAGAGACATCATCCACGCCGGGCCTTCTCTCCTGAACTCCTTCCTTTATCAAATGTACCCAAGAGGGACTTGGTTACACCACCCCAATGCTCCCATGGTCCATCGATGGCTGTGGCCGTGCAGCCTTCTCGATATCTCTTTGACTTGTCCACCCATCTGTCCATCCGTCAGTCCGTCTGTCCACTGAGCCCCCCCCCCCCCCCGACAGCTGTGCGTTTCCCTGCCATGAGGGTGCGGAGCCAGCAGGGACCCGTCCCCGGCTCTCAGAGAGCGCGGCACAGTGGGCCCAATGCTCACGGTTTACCCAAGAGCCAGAACCTGAACCTAGCCCGGCCAGCGTGGCTCAAGGGTTAGCATCGACCTAGGAACCAGGAGGTCAGGGTTCGATTCCCGGTCCGGGCACAGGTCCGGGTTGAGGCTCGATCCCCAGTGTGGGGCGTGCAGGAGGCAGCTGGTCCAGGATTCTCTGTCATCATGGATGTTTCTCTCTCTCTCCCTTCCCTGAAATCAATCAAAATATATTTAAAAAAAAAAAAAAAGCCTGAACTAACATGGTTTCCTGTTCCCTTTGAATGAAGAGGCGCCCATCATCTTGGTCAGGGGAAGGAACGTCACCGGACGGGAGCCCGGCCCGCTGTCTGTCGTGGTCGGAGGCACCGTGAGGGCGGCCCTGGGGGTGAACGTGACCATCCAGTGTCCCGTACGAGGTAAGTGTGGTCGCTCGCCATGGGAGCGCACGTGGTCTGTGGCCAGGAGACACCCTGACCGTCTTTAAACACCTGATTGTCCAGCCCTGGCCGGTGTTGCTCAGTGGATAGAGCGTCGGCCTGCGGACTGAAGGGTCCCAGGTTCGATTCCTGGTCAGGGCGCATGCCCGGGTTGTAGGCTCCATCCCCAGTGTGGGGTGTGCAGGAGGCAGCCGATCCATGCTTCTCTCCCATCACTGATGTTCTTATCTCTCTCTCCCTCCCTCTCCCTTTTTCTCTGAAATCAAGCGAAAAATATATTTTTTAAAAATCCCTCTGGCCTGCCAACAAATATGTGAGTTCTCTGGCAAAACGCACCCACCATTACGGAGCGGGCGGCATTCCCTGGCCGCAGGGAGGAGGGAGGTGGAGGGAGCTTTGCCGTGGCCACACCGCAGAAGCCTGGAGACCCCGCAGCCCTGCACCTGCGGGGGACACTGCAGGAGAACCCTGACTTCCATGAAGGGAAACCTCAATGTTTAACATTAATTCTAAGCTAGAGGCCCGGTGCATGAAATTCGTGCACAGGTGGGGTTCCTAGGCCTGGCTGGCGATCAGGGCCAATCAGGTTCCTGCTTCCCTGCCTCCCCACCTCCTCCTTCTCTCACTACACCCCCCCCCCTCCCCCCCCCCCCCCCCCCCCCTGCTGCTGGTCGCCTGCCAGGTTCCGAGCCGCCAGAGGGCTGTGGTGGGTTCCTGGCTGCCTTAGGTCAGAGACAGGGGTGAGTGGAAACTGTTTGTTAGTGGAGCCGCCCCCACTCTGCCTGCCTCTGTCCTCTCCTCGCCTCCGCAGCCCCTCCGCCGTGGGCTGCAGCCCCACCTCCCCTTCCTCCCCCCCCCAACTTATTTGTGCCTGATGCACAAAAATTTATGCAAGAGTAGGCCTTCCTTCCCCCGGCTGCTGGCACTGGCTTCCCTCTGGCACCTGGAACCTGGGCTGCTTCCCTCCGGCTGCCACCCCCAGGCACCCGGGACCCAGGCTTTGCTCTGGCCCAGCTTCGTCCAGAATGCCGCCCGGATGGACGTTCGGTCTAATTAGCATATTACCCTTTTATTATTATAGGCTTGAGGCCCGGTGCACGAAATTCAGTACTTGGGCGGGGTGGGGAGTCCCTCAGTCCGTTCTGCACCCTCTCGCAGTCCAGGAGCCCTCGGGGGATGTGGGACTGCCACAGAGGCGGGGGAGGCTCCTGCCATGGCCACTGTGATCGCCAGCCCTGAGCCTGGCTTCTGGCTGAGCGGTGCTCCCCCTCTGGGAGCGCACTGATCACCGGGGGGCAGCTCTTGCATTGACTATCTTCCCCCCTGGTGCTCAGTGCATGTCATAGTGACTGGTCGACTGTCTGCCCCCTGGTGGTCAGTGCTCGTCATAGCAAGCAGTTGAGCTCACTTAGCATATCATTAGCATATTACATTTTGATTGGTTGAACGGACAACTGGACGACCAGACACATAGCATATGAGGCTTTTATCATATAGGACTAGAGGCCTGGTGCATGAAATTCATGCACGGATAGGGTCCCTAGGCCTGGCTGGCAATCGGGGGCCAATCAGGGATGGGCCAATTGGGGCCTGCAAGCTGTGGGGAGGGACGGAGCACGGGAGGTTGGCCGCCGGCCCCAAGGAGTGAGCTGGCCCTCGGACCCCCTGGGAAAGGGGCTGTGTCCGCTGCCACCCACCCCCGCTTCCCTGTCCCAGCCTGGGACCCAAAGGCCCCGGCAGGGTCGGGAGAGGAGGTGACGGTTGCTGGGCTGGAACAGACGCTGCAGAAGAAACAGATGCTGGCTGCTGACACCGGAGCCCTTCCACCGCATGGTTCCCTGCCTGCCCCCTCCTCCTTCTCTCGCCGCCATGCTGGGAAGGGACCACGGGAGGTTGGCCTCTGGCCCTGAGGAGGGATCCAGCCCTTGGACCCCTGGGAAAGGAGCCTTGTCTGCTGCCACCCACCCTCCTTTCCCCCTCCCAGCCCAGGGCCCCGTCCCAATCAGGTGATCGAGGCCTGCCGGCTGTGGGGAGGGTCTTCGGGAGGTTGGCCAGCTGCGGGAGGTTGGCTGTGGGAGCTCACTGACCACCAGGGAGCAGGTCCTGCTTTGAGCACCTGCCCCCTGGTGGTCAGCGTGCATCATAGCGATCGGCCGTTCTGGCTATTTGGTTGTAATGGTTGCTTAGGCATATATATATATATATATATATATATATATATATATATATATATCCCAGTGCACGAAATCTGTGCACTGGGGGGTGGGGGTCCCTCAGCCCAGCCTGCCTCACAGTTCTGGAGCCCTCAGTTGATGTCCTACCGTCAGCTTAGTGGGGAGCGGGCCTAAGCCACAGTCTGGCAGCAGAGGCTCAGAGCGGGCGCCCCGTGTGTGTGTGTGTATGTGTGTGTGTGTGAGTGTGAGTCCATTGGTGGCTGCCCCCAGCCATGCCACCGAGGCTCGGAGCAGGCGCCCCTCTGCATTGATCTCAGGTTCCTGGCCCACCTGCATACTGTTCTCTCCCCTGAGCAGTGGCCAGGGCAGGCTGGAAGCCTGGGTCGCTGGCTTCCAGCCACTCCTTGAGCGGTGGCCAGGGTGGGTGAGAAGCTTGGCTTCCTCCATCACCAGGGGCAACCCAAGCCTTCAGGTCTGTGCCCGCCGCCATCTTTGTTGGGTTAATTTGCATACCCGCCCTGATTGGCTGGTAGATGTAGCAGAGTGACACCAATTTGCATGTTTCTCTTTTATTAAGGTAGATGGTTCCGTTTGGCCTTTCTTTTTACGGTTAATCCTCACCTGAGGCTATTTTCCCATTGATTTTTAGAGAGAGTGGAAGGGAGAGGGAGAGACAGAGAGAAACATCGATGTGAGAGAGACGCATCCATGGGTTGCCTCCTGCATGTCCCTGACCAGGGCTGGGAAACTGGAACTGAGGTATGTGCCCTCGACCGGAATCGAACCCGGGACCCTTCAGTCCGAGGGCCGATGCTCTATCCACTCAGCCAAACCAGCCAGGGCCTTTCTTTTTTCTTTCTTTTTCTTAAAATCAATTTCAGAGAGGAAGGGAGAAGGAGAGAGAGAGAGAAACATCCATGATGAGAGAGAATCATGGACCGGCCGCCTCCTGCACGCCCCCCACTGGGGATGGAGCCCGCAACCCGGGCCTGTGCCCTGACCGGGAATTGAACCGTGACCTCCTGGTTCATAGGTTGACGCTCAACCCCTGAGCCACGCCGGCTCTGTGAATGGAAGCAGGGACTCTGCATGACGTAGGTGAGGGCGTCATCACATTCACACGCTGGAACCCCGCTTTAGGACCTGCTGTGTTCACGTGGCGAATGCAGACGAACCCCCTGCATCAGGGGCATGCATACCCTTGTCTATGTCCTAGTTGCCCTTCAGACCTTGTTCACAGCGAGTTATAATGAGCTCACCTATGCGTACCTCTTAGACCAGGGGTCCTCAAACTACGGCCCGCGGGCCACATGCAAATACAAATATTGTATTTGTTCCCATTTTGTTTTTTTTTACTTCAAAATAAGATATGTGCAGTGTGCATAGGAATTTGTTCATAGTTTTTTTTTTTAAACTATAGTCCGGCCCTCCAACGGTCTGAGGGACAGTGAACTGGCCCCCTGTTTAAAAAGTTTGAGGACCCCTGCCTTAGACCAACGGTTCTCGACCTGTGGGTCGCGACCCCTTTGGGGGTCGAAAGACCCTTTCACAGGGGTCGCCTAAGACCATCGGAAAACACATCTATAATTACAGATCGTTTTTGTGATTGATCACTACGCTTTAATGATGTTCAATGTGTGACCATGAAATTGGGGGTCACCACAGCATGAGGAACTGTATGAAAGGGTCTCAGCATTAGGAAGGTTAAGAACCGCTGTCTTAGAGGAACTCACAGTCCTTCCCTACAGTCAGCTATGCTTTATTTAACCGGGTGGTAGAGAGAGGAGTAGTGATGGTCCTCAGTCACTGCGAGTTGATAGTATTTGGACGTGCAGATCTGTATTTCTAAAGGTTAACAGGTCTAAGTTGCGAGAGTTATTTGTCTTGCTCTTGAAAAAATAGAGTGTCTGCCTTAGCCGGTGTGGTTCAGTGGATAGAGCGTCGGCCTGCAGACTGAAGGGTCCCGGTTTAGGTTCCGGTCAAGGGCACCTACCTCGGTTGTAGGCTTAATCCCGGCCCTGGTTGGAGTGCATGGAGGAGGCAGCGCATCGATATATCTCTCTCACATCCATATTTCTCTCTCTCTCTCTCTCTCTCTCTCTCTCTATCTCTTCCCTTCCCTTCCCTTCCCTTCCCTTCCTTTCCCTTCCACTCTCTCTAGAAAAATATCCTCGGGTGAGGGTTAGAAACCAAATAGTTGCCCTGGCCGGTGTGGCTCAGTGGATAGAGCATCGGCCTGCGGACTGAGGGGCCCCGGGTTCGATTCCGGCCAAGGGCACGTGCCTGGGTTGCGGGCTCGATCCCCAGTCGGGGGCGTGCAGGAGGCAGGCGATCAGTGGTTCTCTCTCATCACTGATGTTTCTATCTCTCTCTCCCTCTTCTTCCTCTCTGAAATCAATAAAGAAATATATATATTTTTAAAAAAAAGAAAAGAAAACCAATAGTTTCTGCCCCAGCCAGTGTTTCTCAGTGAGTAGAGCATAAGCCCTTGGACTGAAGGGCCCCGGGTTCGATGCCGGTCAAGGGCACGTACCTCAGTTGCAGGCTTGATCCCGGCCCTGGTAGGGGTGTGAGCGGGGAGGCAACCCAATCGATGGGTCTCTCTCACATCGATGTTTCTCTCTCTGTGTCTCTCCCCCTCCCTTCCCGTAGCTCAAAAAACCAATGGAAAAATATCCTCAGGTGAGGATTAACAAAAAAAAAAAAATTTTTTTTTTCTAAATATGGATGTTTTAACCTCACCCTCTCTGCCCCCTGCTGGCAAGAAAGGGAAGTTCCCTCTGAGAATCAATCAATATCCATATTACATCCCTACCCCCCACCCCCTGCATGTCAACGCTAAATACAAACATTACGTATCCCAATATTTCCGTTCCGCAAGCATTCCCTCTGGCTTATTTTTTTTGCTCTTAAGCTCTTGGGAGATGCAGCCGATCTCGGCCTTTGCTTTAGAACGTTCTCGTGTCGGACTGGACTATTAGCTGTCTTTACGGGCCTTCATCACCCCCTTCTGCGAGGGTGGGGAGGCCATTGTTGTGGCACAGCGAGATTCTGTGGTCACAATCCTCCATGTGGCCTCGTCCCTGGACCATGCTGTTCCCCGTCGGGCGGATGTGGGTTTTCATTATATAGCGGATGTGAGTGGCTGTGATTCCAGGCCTTTGTCAGAAATCCCTTTACCGCCGCCCCCTTCCCCCCAAAAAGGACCCTCTCTCCAGAAAAATACATTTGCCCATGAAATCTTTTTTATTTAATATACTAGAGGCCCTGTGCGTGAAATTCATGCACAGGAGTGGGGTCCCTCAGCCTGGCCTGCACCCTCGCCAATTCGGGACCACTTGGGGGATGTCCGACTGCCAGTTTAGGCCCGATCCCACAACTGCCCTCCCCTGCCGGCCTGATCCCCCTAACTGCTCTCCCCTGCCAGCCTGATTGCCCCTAACTGCCTCTGTCTTGGCCCTGCCACCGTGGCTTTGTCTGGAAGGACTTCCGGAGGATTGTCCGGAAGACGTCCGATCTAATTAGCATATTACCCTTTTATTAGTATAGATTTTTATTGATTTCAGAGAAGAAGGGAGAGGGAGAGAGAGAAACATCCATGATGAGAGAGAATCATGGACCGGCTGCCTCCTGCACGCCCCACACTGGAGATCGAGCCCGCAACCCGGGCCTGTGCCCTGAGCGGGAATCGAACCCTGACCTCCTGGTTCACAGGTCGACACTCACCCCCTGAGCCGCACCGGCTGCCGTGGGCCTGTCCTTAAGGCATCTGCCTCCGCCCTGTTTGCTTCCATCCCACAGGAGTCCCCCGGCCCACCGTGAGCTGGGTGAAGAGAGGCGGGCCGCTGGGGGACAACATCTCCGTGCTCCCCAATGGGTCCCTGCTACTACAGAACGTTTCCCTGCAAAACAAAGGCACCTACGTCTGCAGGGCCTCCAGCGCTCTGGGGAAGGCGGTGGCCACTTCTGTCCTGCACCTGCTGGGTAAGCGTCCCCTCCGGGCTGGGCTTGGCGGGCCTCCCCGCCCACAGGCACCCCGTTGGTGGGTTATGGCACTGAGAAGTAAGCGAGATGGGCGTTCGATGCTTTACACGATGAACGAAGGGCTGCTCGTCTCTCTCTATTGATGTCAGAGAGGAATGGAGAGGGAGAGAGAGAGAGAGAGAGAGAGAAACATCCACCATGAGAGAGAATCATGGATCAGCTGCCTCCTGCACGCCCCACACTGGGAATCGAGCCTGCAACCCGGGCCTGTGCCCTGGACCGGAATCGAACCTGGGGCCCTTCAGTCCGCAGGCCGATGCTCTATCCACTGAGCCAGACCAGCCAGGGCTTTCCATTGATTTTTAGGGAGAGTGGAAGAAAGGGGGAGGGACAGAGAGAGAAACATCGACGCGAGAGAGACACACCGATCTGTTGCCTCCTGAACGCATCCCACACAGGGCCAGGAGGGAGCCTGCAACGGAGGTACATGCTCTTGACGGGCATCGAACCCGGGACCCTTTGGTCCGCAGGCCCGCGCTCTAGCCACTGAGCCACACCAGCCAGGGCAGCTAGGGCAGAGCTGCTCTTCTCCTAGAAGGCGTAACTTTCCACCTCCGAATCTAAGCTGGGGTACAAACGCTCCCGTGCAGAATTGAGACCCTTTGCATTCGGCCTGGACACCTGCTTCCCTCCTGACCTTGACTGACCTTGACTGCCCGTACCTTCCCCGCTTGCTGGGGAGTTCCGCCCTTCCCCTGCTTCTCCCCTCTGCACGCCTCCGGCCCTTTGCCCCCCAGGTCTTCTGTGGTTCAACTTGTTCTCTCCAGATTGAAACATTTTTATTGCTAACCAGAGGCCCGATGCATGAAAATTCGTGCAGGAGCAGGCCTTCCTTCCCCCGCCTGCCGGCACCGGCATCCCTCCGGCACCCGGACCCGGGCTTCCCTCCTCCTGCCAGGCCCCAGCTTCGTCAGGAAGGACGTCCGGAATGACATCCGGAAGACGTCTGGTCTAATTAGCATACTAGTATTACCCTATTATTATTACAGATCCTCACCCGAGGATATTTTTAGAGAGTGTGGAGGAGAGAGGGGGAGACAGAGAGAAACATCGATGTGAGAGAGACACATCGATGGGTTGCCTCCTGCACGCGCCCCGACCAGGAATTGAACCCGTGGCCCCTCCGTGCGTGAGCCGATGCTCTAACCACTGACCCACAGATGCCAAGGCATAGAGCTCACCTTTTTTCTTTAAAAAAAAATATATTGTTATTTATTTCAGAGGACGGGAGAGAGAGAGAGAGAGAGAGAGATAGACACATCCATGATGAGAGAGAATCATTAATCGGCTGCCTCCTGCACGCCCCACACAGGGGATGGAGCCCACAACCCAGGCTTGTGCCCTGACTGGGAATCGAACCCGGGACCTCCTGGTTCATAGGTCGACGTCCAACCACTGATCCATTTTGCAGACGTTGTCCCTGCAGAGGCCTGTCCCGTGGCTCCCCGCTTCCTCCCTCTGGCGGGGAGGGTCCTGGCGGGTCCCTCTGGCCTGCAGCGGCCCCTCCCCGGACTGTGGTCCCAGGGCCCGTCCTGGCCGCCGTTCCCACAGTTATTACCATCGGTTCGTGAGGGAAATGGGGGGTAAAGGACCCCACTTGCAGGGAGCCAATGGGGGAAAGGGGACATGTCATACCTCCAACAATCAGGAAGTACTTACAGTAAACAAAGTAAATACAGCGAGGAATAAATGCATTGATTAAACAAAAATAAAAATGAAGGACCCCTTTGCGCTCTGTGATGGCTGACTCTCTGTGCACAAGACACAGACGCTACACAGCAGAACAGCTGGGGGTGGGGGTCCAGGCCGCTCAGTGGCACAGCTGGGGGGGGGGGGTCCAGGCCGCTCAGGGGGACAGCTGGGGGTGGGGGTCCAGGCCGCTCAGTGGCACAGCTGGGGGGGGGGGGGGGTCCAGGCCGCTCAGTGGCACAGCTGGGGGTGGGGGACCAGGCCGCTCAGTGGCACAGCTGGGGGGGGGGGGTCCAGGCCGCTCAGGGGGACAGCTGGGGGGGGTCCAGGCCGCTCAGTGGCACAGCTGGGGGTGGGGGACCAGGCCGCTCAGTGGCACAGCTTGGGGGGGGGGGGTCCAGGCCGCTCAGGGGGACAGCTGGGGGGGGTCCAGGCCGCTCAGTGGCACAGCTGGGGGTGGGGGTCCAGGCCGCTCAGTGGGACAGCTGGGGGGGGTCCAGGCCGCTCAGCGGCACAGCTGGGGGGACCCCGATCGGCCCTGCAGGCAGCATCACCTCTCATCCTTCCCCCGCAGAGCCGTCCTGGAGGCCGGGCCCCTGGACACCGTGTCCCGCCACCTGCGGCCGCTCGGGAGCCCGCGTCCGGAGACCCCGGTGCGTGGCGGCCGGCGGGCAGGAGGTGAGCGAGGCCCTGTGCGGGCACCTCCCGCGGCCGCCCGTCCGCTCGCAGCCCTGCCCCCGCCGGGACTGCCCACCCAGGTACGTGCATGTGGCCACAGCTCTGACCTCATCGGGGCCGGGTTCCTGCTGGTTTCAAAGGCACCGGAACCTGGACTAAGACTTCTTTAGCGGGGCCGGCCGGTGTTGCTCAGCGGTTAGCATCGACCCAGGAACCAAGAGGTGACGGGTTCGATCCCCAGTGTGGGGCGTGCAGGAGGCAGCAGGTCCATGGTTCTCTCTCATCACTGATGTTTCTCTCTCTCCCTCTCCCTTCCTCTCTGAAATCAACAAAATTGTATTTTAAAAAATAAAATAGCTCCAACCCATGTGGCTGAGTTGATAGAGCGTCGGCCTGCGGACTGAAGGGTCCCAGGTTTGATTCCCCGTCAGGGCCCAGGCCCGGGTTACGGGTTCGATCCCCAGTGTGGGCGTGCAGGAGGCAGCAGGTCCATGATCTCTCTCATCATGGATGTTTCTCTCTCTCTCTCCCTCTCCCTTCCTCCCTGACATCAATAAAGATATACTAGTATTTTCATAAATAAATAAATAAATAAAAATAAAATAAATGTTTAAAAAGTGTGGCCTTTCGGGTCAGACAAGTGTAGCGTCCAGTCCCAGCGCTGTTGGCCTCTTAGTTACACGACCGCAGGCCAGTTCTGTAACCCCATGGGGGCCGGTGTCTCCCCACAAGGAGGGGAAGACGGTGAGAATCGCATGAGGCCATGTGTGAGCATCGGGAAGAGCAAACAGCACTTGCACGCTTTGAAAATACTTTCTCCCACCCTGGCCGGTGTGGCTCAGTGGATAGCGCATCCGCCTGCGGACTGAAGGGTCCTGAGTTCAATCCCGGTCAAGGGCACGCACCTCGGTTGCAGGCTCCATCCCTGGCCCTGCTCAGGGCGCGTGCAAGAGGCAGCCGGTCGATGTGTCTCTCTCACATCGATGTTTCTCTCTGTCTCTCCCCCTTCCTTCCACTCTCTCTAAAAATCAATGGGAAAATATCCCCGGGGAAGGATTCAGATGCCTATTTTTTTCTCCCCTTCAGTGAGTCGAAATCCACGTGGACACGTCCGCCCAATATTGCCCTCTCTCTGTCCTCAGGGGCCACGCCGACGACGGGTCTTGTATAAAAACTCGCAGGAGCCCTGGCCGGTGTGGCTCAGTGGCTAGAGCATCGGTCTGTGGACTCGAGTCCTGGATTCGATTCTGGTCAAGGGCACAGGCCCGGGTTTTGAGCTCGGTCCCCAGTGGGGGGCGTGCAGGAGACAACCGATCCACGATTCCCTCTCATCGTTGATGTTTATCTCTTCCTCTCCTTCCTCTCTGAAATCAATAAAAATATGAAAAAAAATAAAAATAAATAAGTAAAGGCTCGCAGGAGGCGTGACCCCACCCCGTGTGGGTTTGGGTGTCTCTACACGGGACTCTGCGGCCCCCTGAGCAGAAGGAAGTGTGGGCATAAGGCAGGCGGCCCCTGAGCTGCTGGTCCGGCCCCCACCCCCTTGTAGGGAGCGCCTACCTCCCCCCCACCTGACGGGTGGGACGCCCCTGAGCTCCTGGAGTTTCTGTCCGCAGGTGGGTCGCCAGCCCCTGGTCCGAGTGCTCCGCCTCCTGCGGGAAGGGGTCCCGCGTTCGGCGAGTGACGTGCAAACGCACCCAGGCCAGCGGCACCGCGTGGGTGATGCCCCCGGGAGCCTGCGACCCCGACGGCCGGCCTCCGGGGAGAAGCCCGTGTTCCGGACACCCGTGCGCCGTGGAGCCGGCCGGCCAGGTAAGGCACCCACCCCCTGTTCCGACGGCGCTCCCGCCTGCTTCTAGTCGGTTTTTTAAAAATATATATATTTTTATTGATGTCAGAGAGGAAGGGAGAGGGAGATAGAAACATCAGTGACGAGAGAGAACTATGGACCGGCTGCCTCCTGCACGCCCCCCACTGGGGATCGAGCCTGCAACCCGGGCACGTGCCCCTGACCGGGAATCGAACCCGGGACCCTTCAGTCCACAGGCCAAGGTTCTATCCACTGAGCCACACCAGCCAGGGCTCTAGTTGATTTTTTTTAATGTTTCCTTTTCTTTCTTTTTTTAAAGTTTCTGACCCAGGTCTGTGGCTTTGTGCAGGTCTTTATTAACGACCATTTTGTCATTATTGTTATTTGTTAATCCTCGCCCGGGGATATTTTCCCATTGATTTTTAGGGAGAGAGGAAGAGAGAGGGAGAGACAGAGAGGAACATCAATGTGAGAAAGACACATCGATGGGTTGCCTCCTGCCTGCACCCGGATGAGGGCCCAGTTCGGGGAGAAGCCTGCAACCGTGGTATGTGCCCGTGACCGGGAATCGAACCCGGGGCCCTTCAGTCCACAGGCTGATGCTCTATCTACTGAGCCACACCAGCCAGGGCTATTATTTTTGTATATATTTCTATTGATTTCAGAGAGGAAAGGAGAGGGAGAGAGAGAGAGAAACATCCATGATGAGAGAGAATCATGGATCAGCTGCCTCCTGCACGCCCCCTACTGGGGATGGAGCCCACAACCTGGATATGTGCCCTGACCGGAAATCGAACCATGACCTCCTGGTTCACAGGTTCACGCTCAACCACTGAGCCACGCCGGCCGGGCAATATTATAATAGAAATCTTTGCCAAAAAAATATTTAAAATAAGGGGTAGGGGCCTGAAGTAGCCTGCTAGGGTTGCCATAGCAACAGATGACAGACTGGGCGCCTCCGACTGCAGACACTGGTTTTCACACAGTCTCGGAGGCCGGAGGTCCAAGGTCAAAGGTCATCGGGGTGGTTGGGGCGCGACCCCCTTACCGGCCTGGGGGCAGCCCCTCGAGCTCACTGCCCTGTGCTTTGTTCCAGTGTCCCGGACGCTGCCTGGGTCGCGCCCTGAGGATACAGCCGCGTCCCGTCCTCTGTCCACACAACAGCTCCGACCCCCACTGTGAAGACAGGAGGTACCGGCCCCGCCCCCCGCAGGGACTGGCACCTGTCTGTCTCCTCTCGTCACTGAGGACTCCCAGAAAAACCATGATCTCTCGCAGTGACATCCTATATAATAAAACCCTAATAGGCAAAGCGACCACACAGCCGAACGACCGGTCGCTATGACACGCACTGACCACGAGGGGGCAGACGCTCAATGCAGAAGCTGCCCTCTGGTGGTCAGTGCGCTCCCACAGGGGGAGCACCGCTCAGCCAGAAGCCGGGCTCACGGCTGGCGAGCGCAGCGCCGGTGGCAGGAGCCTTGGCCGCCTCCCCTGCAGGCGGGCAGTAAGGAGCACGGGGTCCCAGACTGTGAGAGGGATGTCTGACTGCCAGCTTAGGCCTGATCCCCAGCTGGCAGGCGGACATCCCCCAAGGGGTTGCAGGCCGGGCTGAGGGTCCCCCTGCCCAGCACACAAAATCATGCACCAGGCCTCTAGTCCTTGGTAATCCGTGTGATGCTGAAACAGGGAGAGATGCATACTATTGATTATCACACATTATTTTGTGTGTGTGTGTGGTTTTTAGATATATTTGTATTGATTTCAGAGAGGAAGGGAAAGGGAGAGAGAGAAGTAGAAACATCCATGATGAGAGAGAATCATGGACCGGCTGCCTCCTGCACGCCCCCCACTGGGGATCGAGCCCACAACCCGGGCATGTGCCCTTGACCGGAATCGAACCCAGGACCCTTCAGTCCACAGGCTGATGCTCTATCCCCTGAGCCACACCAGGCAGGGCCGCATCGAAGTCTTCTTGCTGGAGCAAACAAGACGACCTTGACCTTCGGCTCCGGGACCAGCCCGAGCCTGCAGCCAGGTGTGGCAGGGTCCAGCCCGCCCACTTCCTGTTCCCCACACACAGCGGCAGCCAGAACCTGTCTCCCCAAATGGACGATGCTTCGAACAGCCGCCCCCGTTCTCAGCAGACAGCCCCGTTTCCTGTCCTGCGGGAGGATGGAGACCACACACAGACTGATGTGTGCCTGGCAGATGTTTCTCGTTGCGTTTTGCAAGACGGATTTACAACCCAAAGCCGAGCGTGTGTGCTGGGGGGGGTAACCGGGGGCGGGGGGGGGGGGGGGAGGTGCTTTCTCGCTAACATACCAGACATGTTCTCTGGGAACTGGCCTCTCCGACTTATACATTAGGTATAAGCATGCCCCCCATCTTAATGCATAAGATTCCGTTTATTCTGTTTCCTTGGGCTGCATAGCTCCTTCCGTGGCGATGCACATTTGATTGATTGGAATTGTTTGGCCATGACACACACGTGCTTCGGCCGACATCTGGAACACATCTTTCTACAAAACGGCCCATATTGCTGTCGGACAGGCTTTAGATAAGGAAGTGAATGGACCGCCCTATTCATTTGGATACGAAATTACCATCAAAATGTCTACACTAGCCGAAACCGGTTTGGCTCAGTGGATAGAGCGTCGGCCTGCGGACTGAAGGGTCCCGGGTTCGATTCCGGTCAAGGGCATGTACCTGGGTTGCGGGCACATCCCCAGTGGGAGATGTGCGGGAGGCGGCTGATCGATGTTTCTCTCTCATCGATGTTTCTAACTCTCTATCCCTCTCCCTTCCTCTCTGTAAAAAATCAATAAAATATACTTTAAAAAAAAAAGTCTACACCAGCCCGAGCCAGTGTGGCTCAATGGATAGAGCGTCGGCCTGTGGACTGAAGGGTCCCGGGTTTGATTCTGGTCAAGGGCACAGGCCCGGTTGGCGGGCTCGATCCCCAGCGTGGGGCGTGCAGGAGGCAGCCGATCCATGATTCTCTGTCATCATGTTTCTCTCCCTCTCTCCCTCTCCCTTCCTCTCTGAAAGCAATAAAAATATATTTAGAAAAATCAAAGGAATTGCGGTGCCAGGAAAGGCTTGCTCCCGGCAAGAAGCGACACCCACTTTTCCCTTTGCCGTGTTCTTGTTGTTTCCACTTCAGATCCGACTCTGGGAGGAACTGCTCGGTGGGGGCCTGTGCCGCGTGCTGGCGCCCGGGCCCCTGGCGGTCCTGCTCGGGGGCCTGCGGCCGGGGCGTCCAGGCCCGCAGGGTGGACTGTGTGCACGCGAGCAGCTGCGCGCCGCTGGCCGAGAGGCACTGCCGGCACAGCCAGAAGCCGGCGTCCTGGCGGCCCTGTGCTGGGCCCGCCTGCGACCTTGTGCACCCCTCCCAGGTATCAGGACCTGCCCCCCAAACCCCGTCCAACCAGACCCTCATGGGGCCGACCTTGTCCATGTCCTGGCTGAGGGCTCGGTGGGGAGGGATGTGGCATCTGGGTTCATCAGGAGATGAGCTGCTTGGAGGGGTGCAACTCATTGCGCTTTCTTTTTGTGTGTTTTCTTAAATTTGTTTGTTTTGGGTTCATCCTCACCCGAGGATATTTTCCCACTGATTTTTAGGGAGAGTGGAGGGGAGGGGGAGAGACAGACAGAAACATCGATGTGAGAGAGACACATCGATGGGTTGCCTCCTACACGCGCCCCGAGCAGGGCCCGGGCCGGGGAGGAGCCGGCAACCGAGGTCCGTGCCCTTGAATGGAATC
Source organism: Myotis yumanensis (assembly GCF_028538775.1). NCBI lineage: Eukaryota > Metazoa > Chordata > Mammalia > Chiroptera > Vespertilionidae > Myotis > Myotis yumanensis. The sequence continues at coordinate 11,526,493 of NW_027223771.1, read as the reverse complement.
GAACCCGGGACCCTTTGGTCTGCAGGCCGACTCTCTATCCACTGAGCCACACCGGCTAGGACTCTGTTCTTTTTTTAAAATTTTTTATTTTTATTGAATTCTGAAAGGAAGGGAGATGGAGAGAGAGAGAGATAGAAACATCAATGAGGAGAGAGGCCTTAGCTGGTTTTGCTCAGTGGATAGAGCGTCGGCCTGCAGACTGATGGGTCCCGGGTTCGATTCCAGTCAAGGGCACAGGCCCAGGTTGTGGGCATGATCCCCAGTGGGTGGCGTGCAGGAGGCAGCCGAGCCATGATTCTCGCTCATCATGGATGTTTCTATCTCTCTCCCCTTCTCCCTCATTTCCTCTCTGAAATCAATAAAAAATAAAAATAGCCCTAACCAGTTTCGCTCAGCGGATAGAGCGTCGGCCTGCGGACTGTGCCCAGGTTCGATTCCGGTCAAGGGCATGGACCTTGGTTGCGGGCACATCCCCAGTAGGGGTTGTGCAGGAGGCAGCTGATCGATGTTTCTAACTCTCTATCTCTCTCCCTTCCTCTCTGTAAAAAAATCAATAAAATATATTTTTTAAAAATAAAAATAGGCATCCTTTTATTTTTGTTTAATATATTTCTTTATTGATCTCAGAGAGGAAGGGAGAAGGAGAGAGAGATAGAAACATCGATGATGCGAAAGAATCACGGACCGGCTGCCTCCTGCACGCCCCACACTGGGGATGGAGCCCGCAACCCGGGCCTGTGCCCTGACTGGGAATCGAACCCTGACCTCCTGGTTCCTAGGTCGGCGCTCAGCCCCTGAGCCACGCTGGCCGGCCGGCCGGGCGAATCCAATGCTTTTTAACCCGGTCTCTCGTGAGTGGCGCGCGAGTTGCATGTGGTTTTTCTTGTTTGTTTTGTTCGCAGGAACCTGCACAGACACCCCTGACGCCTGCACGTGTGTGACGCGCCTGAGTCTGTGCTCGCCGGGCCTCTGCAGAGGGAGGCTGCCGGTCGCGCACCGCGGATAGCCCTCGGCAGGCGTGGGATGCTGCTGAGGCGATGGGCCGGGAATGTCCGAGCCGATACCTCGCCCGAGTCGCTGGTTCCAAAACGCGTCTTTCTCGAAAAAGCCACAGACCTCTAAATTCCGCCCTCCGATGCAGCCGGTGCACAGCCACCCCTGTTACCGTTTTTATAAATTTATTTGTGTTGATTTCAGAGGGGCAGGGAGAGGGAGAGAAACATTGATGATGAGAGAGAACCATGGATCGGCTGCCTCCTGCACGCCCCACACTGGGGATCCAGCCCGCAACCCGGGCCTGTGCCCTGACCAGGAATCGAACCGTGACCTCCTGGTTCATAGGTCGACGCTCAACCACCGAGCCACGCCAGCTGGGCCAAAATATGTATTTCTTAAAAACAAAAACAAAAACCCCACAAAGCTCTAGATTCTGCCATGAAACCCAGGCCCTTGCTCAGTCACCGCTGCTAACATTTCATCCTGTCATTTTTCACGGCCGTTGTCCTTCCAGCTCAGGTGGGTTCGATAGATTGCCCAGCACTAATCAAACACCCCCGTGGGACCGTGCCATGCCCGGGGGGACCGTGTCCTTCCAAACCCGGCAATCGCTGAGGTCACCCGCGGGACATCCCCCGCGCCTGCTCCCGGGGATGTGCCCCGACCGGGAATCGAACCCGGGACCGACCTCTGGGTCCACGGGCGAGGCTGGTGTAACATCGGTCATCCTGAAGCCTCGGGGAGACTCGGGGACCGAGGGCTTCCCCTTCTGCCGAGGGTCAGGCTGTCGGCAGGTGCAGAAGGCATTGGCCGGTTATGAACTCTGGTCAGTCATTGTGACCATGTTGGCGCTAACATCTTCCTTACGGATCCTGTCTTGGAGTCTGTGAAAAAGACACGGTCGCACCGGCCAGGCCTGGGCACGAGCTGGTCCGAGGACCGTCACAGGGTGAGGGCGGGGGCCTGCGTCTCATGCACCAGAACCCGTGGACGACCACGAAAATGTCGCTGCCGTTTTCACAAGAGGACGGAGATCTATCTGTGCCCGCACGCGGCATCTTGGGAATCAAAGGAGAAGGGAAGTCAACCGTTTCTACCGACTTGGAAGCCTAGTCAGCGCGTTGAGGACTGTGAATGCGATTTTTTTTGTTGTTTTCTGAGCACTAAGGTCTTGCACACAATCTGGCAAAGCAAAGCTTTAGGAGACGGAATGTATGCAGAATGTGCTATTCCTGAGGGTTTTTATTGGCGGGGAAATGATAAGAAAGTCATCTAATTAGGATCGTTGCAGGGGGGTGGGGGGGAACATCATTGATAGTCAATGATTGTTTTTCGTTGGAACTGATGTTTCAGTGGGTCCCTTGGGAATGAGGGTTCAGCTGGAGGTGACAGTTAGGGTGGAGGTTCCCGTGAGGGGGTGCTGAGCACGCTGAGGGGTGGTTTTAGCTCCAGGATTGGGTTGGGTGAGGAGGGGAGCTGAGTTAGGGTGAAGGCTAGCGTTGGCTGTGGGACTTAGGATGACAGCCTGGAGAGGCGCGAGTTGGGTTGAGTTTAGATCAGGGGTACTCAAACTTTTTTTTTTTTTAATATTTTTTATTGATTTTTTTACAGAGAGGAAGGGAGAGAGATAGATAGTTAGAAACATCGATGGGAGAGAAATATCGATCAGCTGCCTCCTGCACATCTCTCACGGGGGATGTGCCCGCAACCCAGGTACATGCCCTTGACCAGAATCGAACCTGGGACCCTTCAGTCCGCAGGCCAACGCTCTATCCACTGAGCCAAACCGGTTTTGGCTCAAACTTTTTAAACAGGGGCCAGTTCACTGTCCCTCAGACCGTTGGAGGGCCGGACTATAGTTTTTAAAAAAAACTATGAACAAATTCCTATGCACACGGCACAGGTCTTATTCTGAAGTAAAAAAACACAACGGGAACAAATGCAATATTTGTATTTGCATGTGGCCCGCGGGCCGTAGTTTGAGGACCCCTGGTTTAGATTGAGGCAAAGGCTGGGGTTAGTGATAGTGTCAGAGTGGACATTGAATTGCTACTGGAGAGATGTGGGACCAGCATTCATTTGTAAACCCAAAGCTGATTTTTTTTTTAATCCTCAATCAAGGATACATTTATTGATTTTAGAGAGAGGAAGAGAGAGAGAGGGAGAAACATCGATGTGAGAGAGAAAGTAATTGGATGCCTCTCGCATGTTCCCCAACCGGGGACCAAACTCGCAACCTAGGCATGGGCCCCGACCGGGAATCGAACCGACAACCTTTCTGTGTACCCAACAACGCTCCAACCAACTGAGCCACCGGGTTGGGTGAAAGCTAAATTAAAAAAATATATATTTTATTGATGTCAGAGAAGAAGGAGGGGGGAACATCAATGATGAGAGAGAATCATGGATCAGCTGCCCGCCGCACACCCCACACTGGGGACCGAGCCCGCAACCCGGGCCTGTGCCCTGACCGGGAATCGAACCGTGACCTCCTGGTTCCTAGGTCAATGCTCAACCCCTGAGCCAGACGAAAGCTGATTTTTCATGGGCCTCTGTCCCTGACATTCCACCAGTTATGGCTTTAGGTGAAGTAAGTGACTCTGATTCTGCATTCATTGTCCCAGCTGCCTGTACTCATGGTTGCCTACAGCCCGCTGGCAGCACAGTCACGTGACTCATGTGGACACGCCCTCTGGGCTCCACGCTATTCCGTGCACCAGGTCACCTGTCGCACCCTCCCCACCCCCCCGCAGCCTCGCCACACTGTGATGAGCGCTGATGTACACGGAGGGGTGGTGGCGGGGGACAGATGGGTGTGTGCAGGGGACACACAAGCCCACAGGCCACTGGCCATCAGTCCACACTTCATTGTTGAAGGTTCCTTTATTTTATTTTATTTTTAATATATTTGTATTGATTTCAGAGAGAAAGGGAGAGGGAGGGAGAGAGAGAGAAGCATCCATGATGAGAGACAATCACTGACCGGCCGCCCCCTGCACGCCCCACACTGGGGATGGAGCCCACAACCCGGGCCTGTGCCCTGACCGGGAATCGAACCCTGACCTCCTGGTTCATGGGCCGACGCTCAACCCCTGAGCCACGCCGGCCGGGTCCGATTGGTGAAGGTTCTTGAGTTAAAAGAGACCCTGTGTAAAATACTCTGTACATACGTCTAGGACTCAGAGCGGCGGTATTTTATGTTGTACAGTGTAAAGACGTGGGCATATATTTTTCCGAGTCACAAAATGTCTTATCGGTTCCCCTCTGTCTGTAAAGTCGCGGTTTCCCGTGGGCTACGTTTGTATTTCTCATCATTCAGAGGACGTGCCTGCGTGCTGCATGTTACTACTGTTCCTACATCAGAAATAAATCTACTTCTACGATTCAGCGGCATCGGATGCAGGAGGCTTATTTGCGTTATGTGTTTTGGTTTTGGTAGCTTGGGTCTTGTCCCCGTGGCTGCCTGTGTGTGTGTGTGTGTGTGTGTGTATTTTTATTGATTTCAGAGAGGAAGGGAGAGAGAGAGAAGCATCCATGCTGAGAGAGAATCATTAATCGGCTGCCTCCTGCACGCCCCACACTGGGGATGGAGCCTGCAACCCAGGCCTGTGCCCTTGACCGGGAATCGAACCGTGACCTCCTGGTTCCTAGGCCGATGCTCAACCACTGAGCCACACCGGCCGGGCTCATTTGCAGTGATTTTGAGACTGTGTTATGCACCTCATGTCTCAAACACGTGCACTCATCTTTCTTTCTTTTTTTTTTTTAAACATGATTTTTATTTTATGTTGTTGTTGTTATTCATCCTCACCAGAGGATATTTTCCCATTGATTTTTCTTTAAAATATGTTTTAATGATTTTTTACAGAGAGGAAGGGAGAGAGATAGAGAGTTAGAAACATCGATGAGAGAGAAACATCGATCAGCTGCCTCCTGCACACCCCCCACTGGGGATGTGCCCGCAACCCAGGTACATGCCCTTGCCCGGAATCGAACCTGGGACCCTTGAGTCCGCAGGCCGACGCTCTATCCACTGAGCCAAACCGGTTTTGGCCGTCCCCATTGATTTTTAGGGAGAGTGGAAGGGAGAGGGAGAGACAGAGAGAAACATCGATGTGGGAGAGACACATGGATGGGTTGCCTCCTGCACACGCCCCAACCAGGGCCCTGGGATGGGGAGGAGCCTGCCACCGAGGTACGTGCCTTTGACCGGAATCGAACCCGGGACCCTTCCAATCGCAGGCAGACGCTCTATCCACTGAGCCACACTGGCTAGGGCTCTTTCTTCTTTTTTAAAAGTATTTATATTTTTTATTCTTCTTAGAGAGGAAGGGAGTGAGATGGAAAGAGAGAAACATCAATTCATCGTCCCACCCATTCATGCATTCATCGGTTGATTCTTTTTTTTTTTTAAATTAATTTCAGGGAGGAAGGGAGAGGGAGAGAGATAGAAACATCAATGATGAGAGAGAATCATGGGTTGGCTGCCTCCTGCCTCCCACATTGGGGACCGAGCCCGCAACCTGGGCATGTGCCCTTGACTGGAATCGAACCTGGGACCCTTCAGTCCGCAGGCTGGTGCTCTATCCACTGAGCCACACCAGCCGGGGCCATCGGTTGATTCTTGTATGTGCCTTGAGCGGGGATCGAACCTGCAAACCTGCAACCTTGGTGTATTAGGACAATGTTGTAACCAATTGAGCTTCCCAGCTGAGGCCCGTTTTTTTGTTTGTTTATTTTTCTTTCACTAAGGCACACATAGGGTCTAAGGCAGCGGTTCTCAACCTGTGGGTCGCGACTCCTTTGGGGGTCAAACGACCCTTTCACAGGGGTTGCCTAAGACCATCGGAAAACACATATATAATTACATATTGTTTCTGTGATCAATCACTATGCTTTAATTATGTTCCATTTGTAACAATGAAAATATATCCTGCATATCAGATATTTACATGACGATCATAACAGTAGCAACATGACAGTGATGAAGTAGCAACGAGAATAATGTTATGGTTGGGGGTCCCCACAGCATGAGGAGCTGTATTAAAGGGTCGCGGAGTTAGGAAGGTTGAGAACTGCTGGTCTAAGGAGTGGAGAGCGTTTTCAGGAGAGAGGGGAGAAGTTAGCATCTTCATTTCCAACCCAGAGCTCTCCCCCGATGGCTAATGATGTGGGGGTGTCTTTGCATATGCTACTGGCCATCATTGACATTTTGTGGGTTGAATTTTGTCTCTTCCTGCCCACCCCCCACCCCCTGCCAAACTTTCTATCTCCCACAATGAGACCTGATTTGGAAATAGGATCTCGCCCAGCCGGCGTGGCTCAGTGGTTGAGCGTTAACCTATGAACCAGGAGGTCACGGTTCGATTCCTGGTCAGGGCACATGCCCGGGTTGCGGGCTCCATTCCCAGTGCGGGGCGTGCGGGAGGCAGCCGATCCATGATTCTCTCTCATCACTGATGTTTCTCTCTCTCCCTCTCCCTTCCTCTCTGAAATCAATAAAAACATATATTTTTAAAAAATAGGCCAGGATGAGATGCTGTCATGGTTCCCTAGGCCTTCAGATTGAGTATATTATAATATTTTCTGTTAAAAAGGTAAGAATAGCCCTAGCCAGTTTGGCTCAGTGGATGGAGTGTCGGCCTACAGACTGAAGGGTCCCGGGTTCGATTCCGGTCAAGGGCATGTACCTTGGTTGCGGGCACATCCCCAGGAGGGGGTGTGCAGGAGGCAGCTGATCGATGTTTCTCTCTCATCGATGTTTCTAACTCTCTATCCCTCTCCCTTCCTCTCTGTAAAAAATCAATAAAATATATATTTTTAAAAAGAAATGTAAGAATACGGAATTATGTACAAGTTAACCTGATAAGACTTTATGAAAAGCTCCATTTCCAGAGGAAATAGGGTACAAAAACGACATCCTGAAAATTCCTCCCTTTTATTGACGCTTGATTAATGTTGCACAGACATACAGAATCTTACATTATCCCCATTTTACCTAATAAGTACAAAGGTAAGTGAAAACTAGCGACTTGCAAATAATTAAAAATAAATAGCTTACACACATGGACTCATTCTCAACGCAGTAGATGGTCTGAAACAAACGTAAAGCTACAAAAGACTAAACATTAAAAAGCCAAAAAATAAAAGGAAAAATAAGACTAAACGTTGCGATAAATCATATTCTCCCGTAACGCAATCATTTATCAAAATCACACGCAGCGTGAGTGTCACTCGCTAGATTTCAGCCCGTCTAGCTGTGGTACGTTCTTTCCAGGTCACCAGGGTGAGGGGGGACACAGTGAGCCCCACACGGAGCCCAGTTCTTCGGGGCTGTGACTCCTGGGGGCGTAACTCCCTGAGGGGACCCTGCGGATCTGCGTCATTCCTGAAACGGCGCTATCCAATGCGCTTCCCGTCTGGAAATGGTGCTGTCACTCAAACGACGTTACTCCCTCTGGTTGAAGCTCTGCGTTCTCTGTAACAACTCGGGTGCCTGTGACGCCGCAGAGCAGGGTGGGGGACGTCTGGCCCCCGGGCCGTCTAAGGCCCACAAAGTCGTTTGGTCTGGCCCTGCCAAGGCATTAGCGGTGACTTAAGTGTTTGACCCAATATAGCAGGCTGCTCTTTATTTTAAAAAATATATATATATTTTTATTGATTTCAGAGAGGAAGGGGGAGAGAGAGAGAGAGAGAGAGAGAGAGAAACATCAATGATGACAGAGAACCATTGATTGGCTGCCTCCTGCACGCCCCCCTACTGGGGGGGATCGAGACCGAAATCCGGGCATGTGCCCTTGGCCGGAATCGAACCTGGGAACCTTTAGTCCACAGGCCGACACTCTATCCACTGAGCCACACCGGCCAGGGCCTGATCTTTTTTTTGTTTTGTTTTATTTTAAAATATATTTTTATTGATTTCAGAGAGGGAGAGCGAGAGAAACATCCATGGTGAGAGAGAAGCATAGATTGGCTGCCTCCTGCACGCCCCCTACAGGGGATGGAGCCCACAACCCAGACACATGCCCTTGACCGGAATCTAACGGTGACCTCCTGGCTCAAAGGTCGACGCTCAGCCACTGAGCCAGGCCGGTGGGCTTTCAGCTGATAACTGTGTGTGGCCCGAGAATGAGGTTATAAACCTCCCCCTGGCCCTCGGCTGAGGAAGGTCCCCACCCCTGCTTTAGCGGGAAGACTCGGAAGCTGTGCTCCGGTTAAGTCAGCGGTTCTCAACCTGTGGGTCGCGACCCCTTTGGCGGTCGAACGACCCTTTCACAGGGGTCGCCTAAGACCATCCTGCATATCAGATATTTACATGACGATTCATCACAGGAGCAACATGACAGTGACGAAGTAGCAATGAAAACAATGTTATGGTTGGGTCACAACATGAGGAACTGTATTAAAGGGCCAGAAGGTTGAGAACCGCTGGGTTAAGTCAACACAAAGGAGGCTGGTTTACAATCCGGCGAAGGCCAGCGAGTGGCCGCTGAGTGGGTAGGTAATCTCATCAGGAAAAGCAGAAAACGGAGACAGGCAGAGAGGAAGTGACTGAGCAAGGGTCCCTGACATCGGCCAGCACTTTTTTATTTTATTATTATTATTTAAAATATATTTTTATTGATTTCAGAGAGAAAGGGAGAGAGAAACATCCACGATGAGAGAGAACCATGGATCGGCTGCCTCCTGCACGCTCCCTGCTGGGGATCGAGCCTGCAACCCGGGCATGTTCCCTGACCAGGAATCGAACCCAGGACCCTCCGGTCCGCAGGCCGGCGCTCTATCCACTGAGCCACACCGGCCAGGGCTGGTCAGCACTTTTTTAAAGAATTGATCTCAGAGAGGAAGGGAGAGGGAGAGAAAGAGAGAGAAACATCCATGATGAGAGGGAATCATGGACCGGCTGCCTTCTGCACGCCCGCTACCGGGGATCAAGCCCGCAACCTGGGCGTGTGCCCGTTGACCGGAATCAAACCGTGACCTCCTGGCTCATAGGTTGATGCTCAACCCCTGAGCCACACCTGTTGGGCGATTTTCCAATTTTCTTGATTTAAAAACTTCACGAGGATTTGTGTTAGCTCTCATGCATTTTTTTTTTTCTGACTTTAAACAGCACCACGTCCTCCGAGTCAGCCTCCTCCTCGGCTAGGAGGCAGGCTAGGAGGCAGGCTAGGAGGCCTGCCCGGAGGAGGAGGCGGGCGCGATCTTGCGGAAGAACTTGTGTCCTCGGGAGTTGGTCGTTTCGAAGATGTATCCTGGTGGGGAGGGGTAGCTGGCCGGGCAGACCTCCCGCTTCTTGGGGGCGAACTCCGTGGAGTACCAGGTCACGTCGTCGAAGGGACTGGAGCTCCGCACGGCGGCCTGGGCAGGCTTGCAGCTCGCCGTGGGCACCAGCTCATGGGGCACGTAGTGGGACTGGAAGGTGCTCACCCCGTCGAACGCCCCCGACGGGCCGGGCATCTGCTGCTGCGGCCTCACGGGTTCCCGGGGGCGGCAGGCCTCCCACTCCGGGAAGTCCTCCTGGGTTGTGCTTCTCCCCTGGAAGGGAAACTTCTTTCTCCGCTGGGACGCGGGCCGGATGGGGGCCGCGCGGGGGGCCTGGCGGGGCACCTGGTAGTCCCGGCGGCTCGTGCTGAGCAGCTGCATGGCCCCTGCCGGCGGGACGTACACTTGCACCGGCCTGACGTGGGGGGGTGGCATCTCCCAGGGTTGGAAGCTGTCCCGGAACTCGGTGCGCCCCTCAAACGGCGCATGGGGGGGCCCCCCGGCGCGGGGGGGCCTGCAGGCTTTTGCAGCTGAGCCCAGGAGCCCCCGGAAGGCGCAGCGGTGCGTGGTGAGGCCCTGGAAGGGCTGGGAGCTGGGCTTGTAGGGGCGTTTCGGCCGCGCAGGCTTGGGTTCGAGCTCATAAGGCACGAAGTCCCGGCGGTGGCTGGTGTCGCCGTGGAAAGGGGCCGTGGAAAGCGGGGCCGCGGCCCCCGGTTTGAAGCTCTGCCGGGGCTGGGCGGCCCGGGGCACGTAGTCGTCCTGGAAGGTGGTGGGGTTCCCGAACCTCACCGTCGGGGGGTGGTACGCGTGTTCCGGTTTGTAGAGGTGGCTTTTCTGAAGGTCCCAGGCTCTGTAATCATCTTGGAAGGGAAAAGAGAGCATTTTTAGTATTTTTTAAAAAATATATAAGTGATTGATCACAAAGAGGAAGGGAGATGGAGAAACATCCTCTATAATAAAAGAGAAACATGTAAATTGACCGTCCCTCTGCTACGCTCACCAGCCAATCAGGAGTGAGTATGCAAATTAAACAGACAAAGATGGCGGGTTAATTTGCATACACCGGCGCCGGGCAAAGAGCAGAGCAGGAGAGCCAGTGGAGAGTGGAGCGGCGTGGGGAACTTGGCTCCCCAAGCCACCAGACGGAGAGCAGAGAGGGAGAGCTGGTGGCTGGGAGGACTTGGCAGAGTTGGAGGCCATGGGATGGAGACAGAGCAGGAAGGGAAAACCAAGAGCACAGGGAGCACCAGGAATTCTGGGAATCGTAGTTCTGGTGGCAGCCCCAGGACGGGAAGAGGAAGCCCAGAGCGTGGGGAGCACCAGGAATGCTGGGAATTGTAGTTCTGGCGGCAGATGGAGCTCCTAGACCAGTGGTTCTCAACCTTCCTCATGCCGTGACCCTTTAATACAGTTCCTCATGTTGTGGTGACCCCCCAATTTCATTGTTACAAATTGAACATCATTAAAGCATCGTGATTAATCACAAAAACAATATGTAATTATATATGTGTTTTCCGATGGTCTTAGGCGACCCCTGTGAAAGGGTCGGTAGACCCCCAAAGGGGTCACGACCCACAGGTTGAGAACTGCTATCCTAGACACTAGAGCAAAGTGAGCCTGGAACAAGTGACTGTTGCGGTGGGGGATGGAGGGAAAGCAAGGGTGAGAGACATCAGTAAAATCAGAGTGTCTAGGAAAAATTAAAGGGAAGATACCCTAAAACTTCCAGGAAATCTCCACCAATGGGGCAAAGAAAAAAAAAGCCTCTATTATTCTGTGAGCAACAAACCAAACTGGGTTGGGGGTGGGGGTCTCAGACAATTCGCTCATATGATTGCAAAGACAGACAGAAACTCCCGGATTGGAGAGGGCTCCCCTGAGGGGCCCCAGATTGGAGAGGGTGCAGGTCGGCCTGAGGGACCCCCACACCCCCCAGTGCACGAATGTCGTGCACCGGGCCTCTAGTCAATGATAATAAAGAGCTGATATGCAAATGGTCATCACGCCCTCCACCCTCCCGGTCAAGGGCATGGACCTGGGTTGCGGGCACATCCCCAGTAAGGAGTGTGCAGGAGGCAGCTGATCGATGTTTCTCTCTCATCGATGTTTCTAACTCTCTATCCCTCTCCCTTCCTCTCTGTAAAAAATCAATAAAATATATTTAAAAAAACAACAAAACAAAACTAAGCAAGTGGCTGAATGTGGCCCGGAATGCAGGTCTCTTAACTCTCAAGCAGCCAAATGGTCTTTTTTTCCCCACTATTATTTCGACCAAAGAGAAAAATGATTTCTCCTAAGCCAGGAGGGCTATGTTTGGCAACACAACAAAATAATGATTGGATGTTAGATGTCAAAGCTACAAGTGAGTCCCAGTGTTTCAGTTCCGTCATTTTTTACTTTATTTTTTTAATATATTTTTATTGATTTCAGAGAGGAAGGGAGAGGAAGAGAGATAGAAACATCGATGATGAGAGAGAATCACGAATCGGCTGCCTCCTGCACGCCCCGCACTGGGGATCGAGCCTGCAGCCCGGGCCTGTGCCCTGACCTGGAATCGAACGTGACATAGATCGACGCTCAACCACTGAGCCACGCCGGCCGGGCTGTCTCTGTCCTTTTAGAGACGGGGTTACCTTTGTAGGTGGGGACAGTGTCCAGCTTCCCTTTCTTCACGTGTCGTCTCTCCAGGGGCCGAACTCTCGCCACGGGGTGCGCTGGATACTCGTTGAAGTCCCGTTTGTAGGTGGTGTCGAGGTCAATGTCCCCCTGTTTGGGTCTGTATTCTTCTGGTAGGTGGCGAGGCGGGGGGACTACTTCGTAGGGGCGGTAATCCGATCTGAAATACAGAAATTTGACACATAGCCTCATAGAGTCTTAACTAGAGGCCCAGTGCACAAATTTGTGCACGGGTGGGGTCCCTCGGCCTGGTAGGCAATCGGCACCGATCCGGGCCGCTGGGGGGAGGGGCTACGGGAGGTTGGCTGTCAGAGCCCACTGACCACCAGGGGGCAGCTCCTGCATTGAGCGTCTGCCCCCTGGTGGTCAGTGTGCATCACAGCAACCGGCTGGTCGTCTGGTTATCTGGTCATAATGGTCACTTAGGCTTTTATAGATACACTGAGTGGCCAGATTACTATGACCACCCCCATCAGTACAATGAAGTGAATTAGTTATGCAAATAATAATTAATAATAATAAAACCTTGAGAGTATTTGCTTAGGAAGTTTTCAATGTTCAGTATTTTTGGACGTGTCCATGAAGTTCCGATGGGGTGGTCATCATAATCTGGACACTCAGTGTATATAGACTAGAAGCCCGGTGCATGAAATTCATGCATGGGGGGCGGGGGGGGGGGGGGCGTCCCTCGGCCCGGCCTGCACCTTCTCCAACCTGGGACCCCTCGGGGGAAATCCCTCTCACAATCCGAGACCGCTGGCTCCTAACTGCTCACCTGCCTGCCAGCCTGATCACCCCTAACTGCCCTCCCCTGCCAGCCTGATCACCCCTAACTGCCCTTCCCTGCTGGCCTGATCACCCCTAACTGCCCTCCCCTACTGGCCTGATCTCCCCTAACTGCCCTCCTCTGCCGGCCTGATTGCCCCTAACCGCCTCTGCCTGGGCCCCCGCCACTGTGGCTTTGTCTGGAAGTAAGGCAGGACGACCAGAAAGTGTCCAGTGGACCCGGTCTAATTAGCATATTACCCTTTTATTAGTATAGATGGTTTCCATGCAGTATTGTAGTTTTCAAAGGAAAGTGTCAGAAGATATTAAAATAGTGACAGCTGATAAGCTACTTGAAAGAAGTAACTGGCCCGGCCGGCGTGGCTCAGTGGTTGAGCGTCCACCTATGAACCAGGAGGTCAGGGTTCGATTCCCGGTCAGGGCACATGCCTGGGTTGCGGGCTCAATCCCCAGTGTGGGGAGTGCAAGAGGCAGCCAATCCATGATTCTCTCTCATCATTGATATTTCTCTCGCTCTCTCCCTCTCTCTTCCTCTCTGACATCAATAATTAAAAAATATACTTTTTAAAAAATCCAGTTACCTGCTTCACATCCTTCCTGCTTTAGCTCATTTTTCACGTCTCCCCGAAAAACCCCAATCTCTCTTATTCTGGCTCTCTAGTTACCTTCATCGTTTTTATCACTGTTGCACTTTTTTTTTTTAAATAAATACATTTTCGTTGATTTCAGAGAGAAAGGGAGAGGGAGAGATAGAAACATCAATGGTGAGAGAGAATCATGGATCAGCTGCCTCCTGCACTGGGGATGGAGCCTACAACCCGGCCATGTGCCCTGACCGGGAATCGAACCTGGGACCCTTCAGTCCACAGGCCGATGCTCTATCCACTGAACGACACTGGCCAGGGCCATTGTTGCACTTTTATTCTTATTCTGAGGGATGTTTTTGATTATCACCTTCACTGGGTGCAACACCCAGGAGCACAGAGAGGTCGTGACTGTGTGGTTTCTGCTCATCCCTGTATCCCAGGTGCCTGACACGGAATAAATGCTCCATAAATATTTATTATTCAGTGGGTGGATAGCAGCAGAAGTCCCATGCCTTTGCCTTTTGCAACTTGCGAGTTGCTCTTTGCTCTTCTTGAGCACCAGCTGGAGGGGAAGCGGGGGAGGTCAGGGGGGTGTGGGATACACAGGGGAGGACAGAGAAAGCTTAGAAGTCTGTGTTTCTCACCCTGACCGGTTTGGCTCAGTGGATAGAGCGTGGGCCTGCGGACGGAAGGGTCCCGGGTTCAATTCCGGTCAAGGGCATGTACCTTGGTTGCAGGCACATCCCCAGTAGGGGGTGTGCGGGAGGCAGCTGATGGATGTTTCTCTCTCATCGATGTTTTTAACTCTCTATCCCTCTCCCTTCCTCTCTGTAAACAATCAATAAAATATATATTTTTAAAAAGAAGAAGTCTGAGTTTCTCCAGTCAGGTTAGTTACTTGTTAGAAAGTACACTGCCAAAACCAAGGAATTTTTATTTATTTATTGTAATATATTTTTATTGATCTCAGAGAAGAAGGGATAGGTAGGTAGAGAGAGAAACATCAGTGATGAGAGAGAATCACAGATCGGCTGTCTCCTGCACTCTCCCTATTGGGGATCGAGTCTGCAATCTGGGCATGTGCCCTTGACCAGAATCGAACCCGGGTTCCTCCAGTCTGCTGGCCAATGCTCTATCCACTGAGCCAAACCAGCCAGGGCCAAAGCAACATTTTAGAAAGAAGCAGTAAGGTGTGAGTGCACTTTTACTCATCGGACATGTCTCCAGAACATTTGACGTGTCCAGAGTCATGTCAGCCTTTCGGGGCAGACTTCTACCAACTCTGACGTCACCGTGTGGTCGGAATGAGCTCTATGGAAAACGAAATGAGAACCGGTAACACTGCCCGGCTGGCGTGGCTCCATGGTTGAGCATTGACCTATGAACCAGAAGGTCACGGTTCGATTCCTGGTCAAGGGCACATGCCCTGGTTGCGGGCTCGATCCCCAGTGTGGGGCGTGCAGGAGGCAGCCGATCCATGATTCTCTCTCGTCATTGATGTTTCTCTCTTTCCCTTTCTGTCTGGAATCAATAAAGATCCTATATTAAAAAAACCCTAATATGCAAATTGACCGAACAGCAGAACGACCGGTTGCTATGATGCGCACTGACCACCAGGGGGCAGACGCGCAAAGCAGGAGATGCCTCATGGTGGTCTGTGTGCTTCCGAGGGGGAGCACTGCTCAGCCAGAGCAGGGCTTGCTGCTCCTCAGCACTGCTGCGAACTTGGGAGCGTCAGTCTGCCAGAAGCCGGGCTCACAACTGGTGAGCACAGTGGCGGTGGCGGGAGCCTCTCCCACCTCTGCTGCGGGCATACGGTAAGGAGCAAGGGGTCCTGGATTGTGAGATCCCCGGACTGCGAGAGGGATGTCTGCCTGCTGGCTTAGACCCGATCAGATGTCTGACTGCCCGCTTAGGCCTGGTCCCCGGGCCTATGCCGGCAGTCAGACATCCCCCGAGGGGTCCTGGACTGAAAGAGGGCACAGGCTGGGCTGAGGAACAAGTGCACAAATTTCGTGCACCGGGCATCTAGTGTAATATATATACACACACACACACACACACACACACACACACACACACACACACACGAGGCCCGGTGCACGAATTTGTGCACAGGTGGAGTCTGGCCGGCCTGCCCCAATTGGCCCCAATCGGGCCTGGGGGAGGGGCCACGGGAGGTTGGTGGGCTGACCCCGCCCCCAATCAGGGTGGGGGGGCCAGTCGGGGCAGGGCTGGCCAGGGGAAGGGGCCATGGGCAGTTGGCCGGCCGGCCCCGCCCCCTGGTTGAACTCCCGGTCGAGGGGACAATTTGCATATTAGCCTTTTATTATATAGGATATATGGAACGGATAACATTAAAAATGAATCTTGTCGTAGAGCAAGCACGTCAAACTCAAAGGCTAACACGGGCCAAGTAAACCAGGCATGCGGCCCTCGGGCCACGAGTTTGACATGCTTATGGCAGAGTGTGTGTTTTTTAAACCCCAAGTTATTGAAATCTGACGGATGAGTTCCTTGAAAGCAGGGGCCTCTCGTGGAGGCTTTTGTACTTCATGTCCAAGACCGCGCCTTGAATGGAGCGGGCACAGGGACAGACTCAAGAACATGAAGCCATTGTATGGACAGATACACGAGGAGATCAAGAAGGCTCAGTCCGAGTGAAAAGTGTAGGCTCAGGAGGACTTTTTTTTTTTAATCACTGGCTGAATAAATATTGAGGACCTACTATGCGCTCGTAGGCATTGCACTACGTTTGTGGAAAGAGAATGCTGAGGTAAGCAAGGACAGACACACTTCCTGCTTTCACAGAACAGGGAGACCAACCTAATGATACATGACAGGCAGACGCCAGGAGAGCTGGCCTGGGGTGCTGGCCTGGGGGTGTCCACCTACTGGCTGCTGGGGGAGATGTCCACCTACTGGCCGCTGGGGGAGGTGTCCAGGGCATTGAGACGGATGCCTGAGTGGAGATGTGCAGGTTGAAGGGGCATTAACTGGGGTCAGAGGACAGGGAGTTCTCAGGCAGGTAAACCTGTATCTTGGGAGGCTCTGTGGCAAGTTATCCCTGGTACTTGCGAGAAATGAAACATGTCCTGTCCTATAGAATAAAAGCCTAATATGCTAAGTGTCCAGTCGTCCGGTCGTCTGTTCAACCAATCAAAGCGTAATAGGCTAATGATATGCTAAGGCCACTCATTCACTCGCTGTGACGTGCATGGACCACCTGGGGGCAGACGCTCCGACCGGTAGGTTAGCTTGCTACTGGGGTCTGGCTGATCGGGACTGAGCGAGATGGGCTGGACATGCCTTGGAGCCCTCCTGTGGTCCCTCCCCAGTTGGCCAACCTCCCACGTCCCTCGCTGGCCCCAACCATGCAGTGGTGGGGTCCCTTGGCCTGGCCTGTGCCCTCTCGCAATCTGAACCCCTTGGGGGATGTCAGAGAGCCGGTTTCAGCCCGATCCCGCAGGCCAGGCCGAGGGACTCCACTGGTGCACGAATTCATGCACCGGGCCTCTAGTGGGATATAAGCATAAGGTCACAAAGGGCATTGTAGGGGGAAAAAGTTAAAGAAGCAAGTAGGGGCCAAGCCATGAAGGGGTTTTGGTAAAGATTTGTGTGTGTATGAAATCCAATAAATTCAATTCAAAAAATTGCAACCTGAAAAATAAAGCACTTGATTTTTCTAGAAAAGAAAGACATACGATAGGAAAGTATAAGAGGATTTTCAGCAGGGAGGCCAAAGGATTCGATTTGCATTTTAAAAAAAGATCATCTTGCCCTGGCCGGTGTGGCTCAGTGGACAGAGTGTCAGCCTGGGGACCGATGGATCCCGGGTTCGATTCTGGTCAAGGGTACGTACCTCAGTTGCAGGATCCTCCCCGGCCCGGGCCCTGGTGGGGGCGCGTGCAGGAGGCAACCCATCGGTGTGTTTCTCTCACATCAATGTTTCTCTCTGTCTTTCCCTCTCCCTTCCACTCTCTCTAAAAATCAATGGAAAAACATCCTCTGATGAGGATTAAAAATAATAACAAAAATAAATAAAAATAAAAAAGATCACTCTGGCAGGCTAAAGTATAGAAAACAGTTCAGAGGAGCCACAGATATAATAGTCAGGAAACTACTACATTCTTCTAGGTCATGGTGACAGCAGAAAACAGGTAAATACAAGGGATGTTAGCAGGTCAAATCATCTCAGTAGAACTTCTATGTCTCAGCTCATTGCCTGTCATTCAAACTCAGTTCTCGTCTTTCTGATTTTTTTCTCACATGATGACCCCACTAGCTTCTTGTTTCTTGGATGGGTTCCAACTTACATCCACCGAGGAGTTCCACTGAAAGAGTTCAACACCTTTATTCAGACCCAGAAGAGCTGGGAGGGAAAGAAGAGAAGCAAAGAGCCGCTCAATATTTACTTAAATGTCGTTATTCCTTCCATTTTACCACCGTGCGCTCGGGCCTCTGGCTTGGGTTTGAGACTCTGGGCTGGAGGGACGTTGCCATACGTGGGATATTTTTCCAAATATTCCGTTGTTGGGCAAAACGCGCCAGAATTTTCATAAATCCCCGTGCTTCCATGTGGACAACGATGTCGCCTGGGCAGACATAAACCAAACAGAAAGATTATTTTCGCCTACAATCACATTTTGTCTGATAATTACATTATAGTTGGAGACCTTCAATAACATTTAAGAGCATCTTTACTCCACAATTTACAATAGCTGAGACCTGGAACCAGCCCAAGTGCCCGTCAGCAGACAAGTGAATAAAAAAGCGGTAGTCCATCTACACCATGGAATACTATGCAGCTGTGAAAAAGGAGGAACTCTTACCCTTTGAGGCAGCATGGAGGGACCCGGAGAGCATCATGCTAAGTGGAATAAGTCAGTCAGAGAAAGACACGTATCCCATGATCTCACTCATATAGGAGCCTAATTAACAAAATAAATTGATGAACAGAGTGGATCCAGGGACATGGAAGCACGGACCAGAGTGCGGAATCTCGGAGGGAAGGGGGTGGAGGGAAGTAATCAACCAAACACCATGCGTGTATGCATAACCCATGGAGGCAGACAGTGGGGCCCTGAGGGCCTGGGATGGGGGTGGGGGATGGGAGCGGGCTGGAGGGGGCCGATGGGGGGGAAAAGGGGACATATGTAATACTTTCAACAATAAAGATTTTTTTAAAAATCGGCTTTACTCAAAACAAAACAAAAAACCTTCCACTGCCTTGGCTCAGTCGGTTGAGATCCATCCTTCAGTGCACCCAAAGGTCTCTAGTTCGGTTCTGGTCAGAGCGCATGCCCAGGTTTCAGATTCATGCCCCACATGTTAACGTACCTTTTAATGTACATCCACTTATCTATCTATCTATATAAAACCCTAATATGCAAATTGACCCAACGGTGGAATGACAGTTCACTATGACACACACTGACCACCAGGGGGCAGACACTCAACGCAGGAGCTGTCCCCATCCAGCAGGCCCCAACTGGCGGCTGCGGGGGCAGGGCCAGCGAGCAGCGGCACTAGCCAACCAATGTAGGTGCCGGTGGGTCCCCCGATGGCCCCGCAGATCGGCCCTGATCACTGGCCAGGCCTAGAGACCCTATCTGTGCATGAATTTCGTGCACCGGGCCTCTAGTTAATTATAAACTAGAGGCCTGGTGCATGAAATTCATGCACAGGGGGGTGAAGTCCCTCAGCCCAACCTGCACCCTCTCCAATCCAGGATCCCTTGGGGGATGTTCGACTGCCAGTGGGATCGGGGCCTAAACCAGCAGTCAGACATCCCTCTCACAATCTGGGACTGCTGGGTCCTAACCGCTTGCCTGCCTGCTTGCCTGATTGCCCCTAACTGCCTCTGCTTGCCTGCCTGATCACTCCCTAACTGGTCCCCTGCTGGCCTAGTTGCCCCCTAACTGGTCCCCCACTGGCCTGGTCGCCCTTAAATGGCCCCCTGCCAGCCTGGCCCCCCTTAACTGCCCCCCTGTCAACCTGATCCCCACAACTGCCCCCCTGATGGTCTGGTCACCCCCTCACTGTTCCGAAGGTAGTCGGGCGTCCAGAAGATGTCCGGTTGACCTGGTCTAATTAACATATTACCTTTTTATTAGTATAGATGTTTATCATAAAATTGGGGGAGGGGACTGCTGTCCATCAACATGCAGGCGATTTCCCTTTGGAGATTACAAAAGAAGGGAGGGGCCTGTTGGTAACACTTACTTAACCAGCATTCTCTAATCCCTGGGTCAACAGGGAAGCCCAGAGGACTGTTGACAGGAGCGAAGGTTGCTAGGCAGGACTCACAGACCAGTCCTGGGTCTCAAGGTGGCCACCACTACCTTTCCGGTCACTCAGCCCCAGGGCAGTGCTGCTTGGGCGGGAAAGGGAATAGGGAGCCTGAAAGAAGCCCAAAATGGGTTAGGAACTCAAGAATTGCAGGCTTTTTGGGGTGGGGGTGGGGGGACTGGGAGGGGCGTGGCTCAGTGGTTGAGCCTCTACCTATGAAGCAGGAGGTCACCCTTTGATTCCCGGTCAGGGTACATGTCCGGGTTACAGACTTGATTCCCCAGTGTGGGGCATGCAGGAGGCATCCGATCCATGATTCTCTGTCATCGTTGATGTTTCTCTCTCTCTCTCCCCCTCTCCCTTCCTCTCTGAAATCAATAAAAATCCTATATAATAAGAGCCTAATATGTAAATCAACCAAACAGCAAAACAACTGGTTGCTATGACACACACTGACCACCAGGGGGCAGATGCTCAACACAGGAGCTGCCCCCTGGTGGTCAGTACCCTCCCACAAGGGGGCACGCTGCTCAGCCAGAAACCTGGCTCAAGCCTCTCCCACCTCCACTGCAGACAGGCAGTAAGGTGCAAGGGGGTCCCAGACTGCAAGAGGGATGGGGGGATCCCGCTGAGGGGGATCGGGCCTAAGCTGGCAGACGACATCTCCCAGGACTGAGAGAGGGCGCAGGCTGGACTGAGGGACAACCCCCCCCCCCCCCCCAGTGCACGAATTTCGTGCACCGAGCCTCTAGTATATTAAGAAAAAAAAAAAAGAATTGTACACCATTCTGTTCTATTCCTTTTCCTTAATCTTTCTTTTCCTTCCCTTTAAATAAAAAAAAATCTGCGGGACATCCAGGCTCCCAGCCTGATCTGATCGCTCCACTTTACAAGCTGTAATCCTGCCACACCTTCACTTCACGCCTATGACCTGCCCGGCGGGATGGCTGGGCAGTGTGCTCCCGGGACAGGGCGCCTACACAGCAGAAACCGGCGGTGTGGCCCGCGGTCCCCGCCCTCCCGCCGCCCGCGCCGCCGCTCACCCGCACGTGCAGATCTGACACAGGCACCAGCTCCGCATGCTCTCCGCCCGCCGGGTCCACTGCGCGGCGCCTCCGAGCAGCCGCTGCCCTAGTTCCGACGCGCCTGCCGTCGCCCCGGCAACGCGGGCGCCCGGGAAACGGACGCGGTGACGTCATCACGCGCGGGTCTGACGTCGCGCGTCCCCCGCCCCGCCCGCGCGCAGGCGCACTGTCCCCGCGGAGCTCTGGACGCCTCGGACGCGCGTGTGCGACCCGGCGAGGGTTCCGAGCAGGTGGGTGCGCCCCCCGCCCCCGCCGCTGGGCTTCGGGGTCCCCGTCGGCCGTCTCCGGGCGGGTGGGGGGCCCGGGCGACGGGAGGGGACGGGCCGCTTCCCCGCCTGGACCCGGTTCCCACGCGCTGAGGAGAAGGGGGCGTAGACTTCGCGGAAGAAGGGGATGCGGGACCCCAGTGCCGCGCGGGGTTCGGAGGGGGGGGGCCCGTGACCCCAAACTTTCGCTCGGGCGCCTTGGGCCGTCCGGGGCCGCGGACGTTTCCGTCGGGAAGCGCGTGCGGGGTGAGTGCGGGGCGGGGAGACGTCGGCGGCGAGGGAAGGGGGGGCTCCGTGCACCCCGCGCCCAGCGCCGCGGGGTCCCTCGCAGCCGGCCCGCGCGGGGGCTTGTGGGGGAGCCGAGCCCGCGCCGGGTCGGGGCAGGTGCGCGCGTCAGGGCGGCGGCTGGACTTTGGCCGCGCGGGTGGGTGGGGGTGTCGCTTCCCCGGGACCTTGTCCCGGGTTCCGGGGTGCGGCACCCGTGAGCTGTCCCGTCGGCAACTTGCCAGCGTTTTTACTTTTTCATTAAAAAGGGATTTGAACGCCCCGCCCCGGAGCCCAGGTGCCCAGGTGCCCCCGGCATCGGTCCCGGCCCCGGAAGCCGGCGGCCATGGGGCCCCACAGTTTGGAGAAGATGGTGCAGCTGCAGAGGAACCCCGCGAACATCAGGAACATCTGCGTGTTGGCGCACGTGGACCACGGTGAGGAGCCGGGACCTGTCCTGTCCTGTCCTGTCCCGTCCCGGGGCTAGGGGTACGGGGGCGGGGCTCCCGGGTGTCAGCGGCGTGAGGGGCGGGACTTCCTGCCTTTGATGTCCCAGACGCGCGCATGCGCGGTGAAACATTGCAAATCAAGGCAGCTGCCCAGTGATTTGCATTCTGGCCTGTTGCCTTGTTTTTTATCTATCTTTCTTTCTTTCTATCTATCTATCTATCTATCTATCTATCTATCTATCTATCTAACTATCTATCTAACTATCTATCTATCTAACTATCTATCTAATCTATCTAATCTGTCTGTCTATCTATTTAAATTTCAGAGAGGAAGAGAGAGGGACAGAGAAAGAAACATCAATGATGAAAGAGAATCACGGACCGGCTGCCTCCTGCACGCCCCACACTGGGGATCGAGCCCACAACCCGGGCCTGTGCCCTGACCGGGAATCGAACCCTGACCTCCTGGTTCATAGGTCCACGCTCAACCACGGAGCCCTGCTGCCCAAAACTGTTGTCTTGTTTTCTAAATGAGAATTTGAGTTTTTAAAACTCGGGAGTTAGTCTGAGCCAGTGTGGCTCAGTGGATAGAGTGTCGGCCTGCGACTGAAAGGTCCCGGGTTCGAATCTGGTCAAGGGCACGGACCTCGGTTGCAGGCTCCTCCCCAGCCCGGGCCCTGGTCGGGGCACGTGCAGGAGGTAACCAATCGATGTGTTTTTCTCACATCGATGTTTCTCTCTGCCTTTCCCTCTCTCTTCCACTCTCCCTAAAAATCAATGGAAAATATCCTGGGGTGAGGATTAAAAAATAATAATAATTATTATTAAAAATAAAAGATAAAAAAGTAAATAGATTAAAATTAATACTGTTATTTTAACAGGCAAAACTACCCTGGCCGACTGCCTCATATCCAGCAATGGAATCATCTCCAGCCGCCTGGCGGGCAAGGTATGTAGTTGCAGGGGATGAACATTTGTTGCGTCTCAGCAAGTAGCAGCCATCTATGGTGTGATGAACATCTGCTGTGTGCTTAGCGATCCTGTAAGCGCCATGCGTCAGGCGATATCCTGGCACAGTTGTGGCCGTTTTCCCAGACGGGTGAGGTGGTTTGAGGGGAAAGCAAAGAAAGCCTCAACCGGGCAGGGTGGGCGGGGCGGGGGGGGGGGCGGAATAACACGGGAAAAGGCTCCTTTGCGAGGTCTGCTTGATGTGAGTGGAAGATTGGCATCTACACCACCAGGAGAGAACACGAACTGGTAGAGGGTGTATCGGATGGTCGCAGACCTTCAAGGCTCAGCGACGTGCCACAGCACGGCTTCTGCAGCCTGTGGGTCTGATGAACATCATGTTTTAGGAAGGAATTCAAGAGATCTTCGTTTCCGGCTGCACTGTGAAAGGACGGGGAATAACTTGCAATACAAAATAGCGATGTTGCCCTGGCCGGTTTGGCTCGCTGGATAGAGCGTCGGCCTGCAGACTCAAGGGTCCCAGGTTCGATTCCGGTCGGGGGCATGTACCTTGGTTGCGGGCGCATCCCCAGTGTGGGGTGTGCGGGAGGCAGCTGATCGATGTTTCTCTCTCATCCATGTTTCTGACTCTCTATCCCTCTCCCTTCCTCTCTGTAAAAAATCAATAAAATGTATTTAAAAAAAACAAAAACAAAAAAACCCAAAATAGCGATGTTCCTCGCCTTAATGAGTTTAGAATATAACCAGCAGGATGCGTCAGGTGACTGGGAACAGAGAGAAGGGGAGATGGAGAAGCAAAATAGAAACAAAAAAGTACACATAGAAGACTGAAAGAAGAAATGTACACATCTATATATATAAAAGCCCAAGCCACCTTTACAACCCGTGGACCAGTAGCTATGACAACACACTGACTACCAGGGGCCAGACACTCAGCACAGGCGCTGCCCCCTGGTGGTCAGTGTACTCCCACAGCCAACCTCCTGCGGTTCCTTCCCCGGCCCGCAGGCCCCGATAAGCCCCAATCGCTGTCCAGGCTGAGGGACCTCACCTGTGCACGAATTTGTGTGCCAGGCCTCTAGTCTATAATAATAAAAGCATAATATGCTAATTAGACCTGATGTCATTCCGGATGACCTTCCAGACGAAGCCGGGGCTTCGAGGGAAGCCTGGGTCCTGGGTGCCTGCCGGTGGCCGGAGGGAGTCCAGTGCTGGCAGCCAGCGGGTGGAAGGCCTACTCTTGCACGGATTTCGTGCATTGGGCCTCTAGTATAGAATAACAAGAGAACGAGACTTTTTGGAGGAAGGCCTGCCTTTCTTTTTAGAAATATATTTTTAATTTCAGAGAGGAAGGGAGAGGGTGATGGAAATGTCAATGATGAGAGAGAATCTCGAATTGGCTGCCTCTTACACACCCCCTACTGGGGGTACAGTCTGCAGCCCAGGTGAGTGCCCTTGACCGGTATTGAACCCGGGACCCATCAGTCTGCAGGCCGACAACGCTCTGTCCACTGAGCCACACTGGCCAGGGCTGGAGGAAGGTCTTTCTGAGAAGTGGGAGAGGTGAAGAGGAGCCAGGAGTGGGACCAGGGAGAGGCAGACAGGAAACCAGGAGATGGGAGATTTTCACGCGTGTGCAGAGTGCACACATGTGCAGAGCTCACACAGGCATCAAAGGTAATTCCTTTAGGTGTGTCTAATGCCCTGACCAAGAAGAGTGAGGGCTGACACGGTTGGTGTGTTTGGCCAGAGGTCATTGGTAGCTTTTAAGCGCTGTTGGAATGTCTGTTCAGACTTTGTCAGTGAGCCTGTGAAGGGGAAAGAGTGGCCGTGTTCTTGGTGAATGGAAGAACGTTCCCCCAGGCTGCCTTCTGTGACGGGCTCAGGACCACCTCATTCACGGCAGGAATCTGAATGAGCAGCCCGCGGGGGAGGCTGTGTGTGGTCTGACTGCATTTGGAAACTAGTTCACGTCTTCCAGTTTGTCTGTGTTCTCTTCCCCATGACAAACTAACATTCTCCGTCCCTCCCCTTAAAAAAGCCCAAAGGGGCTTTTGTTTAAAAGGTAAGCACGTAAGCCCGGCCGCCGTGGCTCAGGGGCTGAGCGTCGGCCTAGGAACCAGGAGGTCAGGGTTCCAATCCCGGTCAAGGTTCCATTCCCGGTCAGGGCACAGGCCCGGGTTGTGGGCTCGATCCCCAGTGGGGCTGTGTGCAGGAGGCAGTCGGTCCATGATTCGCTCTCATCATGGATGTTTCTCTCTCCCTCTCCCCTCCCTTCCTCTCTGACATCAATAAAAATGTATTTTTTTTTTAAAGTAAGCACTTAACGCAAAAGTCCAAATCATTCCACTGGGACGTGACGTTTCCGTTCCGCGGGCAGTAAGGGTGCCTCTGTTTGTTCCCAGTTACGGTACATGGACAGCCGGGAGGACGAGCAGGTCCGGGGCATCACCATGAAGTCCAGCGCCATCTCCCTGCATTACGCACAAGGTAAGGCCGTCTCTATTTTAAAGAAAAGGAGTTCTGGACCTTCCGTTCTCTTCCCAAGTTCATCGCATGCCTCATTTTCTTTCGTTCTACTCCACATACGTCGAAATGACGGAACTTTTTTTTTAATAAATAAATGGGCGATGGCAACGTAACCATGAAACGACGTTCGTCGAGTCCGACGTAACCCGAGGACTCTGTCGTGTCACTGTTGGCAGAAGCCATGGTGTTCAGGTCTGGCAGGAGCTGGGCTCACTGGTTCTCCGACTCCAGGGCCGACCCCAGAGCTTGTAAACCGGCTCCCCAGTCACCTGTCTCGGGCCTCCTCATCCCCGGAAGGCAGATCTGACTCTCCCGTCCTCAGAGCTCCCAGGAATGCTTCCCATGCTCCCCTCCGCCTCAGCTTGGTCTCCAAGAACGTGGCACAACGGGTTCTTCTGGGCCGTCCGCGTAATGACAGGCCACAGACAAAGACGCTCGTAAGATGCCACGTGATGAGTAGCAACCCTACGCTCGTCAGCGGGGGGTGCCGGGCTGCCGTCTCAGCTCCAGAGAGCACCAGGCAGAAACGGTGCTCGCGGTGAAGGCATCTGGGGGTGGATCAGTGTGACCTTCCCAGGACAGCAAGCTGCCCTCACTGCCCCGGCGCACTTGGGGTTCCTTCGCCCAGTGTTGTGCCACCCGCCGCCCGCGGGTCTGGCCTCCCGGGATGAAATGCGTGCCATCCTGAGCAGCGTGGCCGAGCGTGTGGCTTTGGGGTTAGATGGGTCTGAGCTTCCCCGTTGCCGTTCTGCAGTGTTTGATCCCGGGCGGGGAACCTCAGTCGGGTTCTAGCCGCGTGTCCTGCAGAAAAACATTGAACTTTCTGTGTCCTCGTGTTCCGCTCTGTAAACTGGGCCGATGGGAGCGGCCACCACAAAGGGTGGTTGTAGGTCGACAGGGAGGAGCGCCTATAAACCGCTTGGAACTGTGCCAGGCACACACAGGCCGCCGCGGATGCGAGCTCCGGCCTCGGTGGCTGTCTTATCATCATCAGTGGCACCTCGGGCACGAGCCCCGTCATCGGGCTGTTAAAGTCCCCTGGGGAGAGCCCGCGATGCGCCCCATAACTTACCATATTCAACCCCGTGGAGTCTGGAGCCCACAGGTTGAAGGACAGAGTTACAAGAAGGAGGGAAAGTCCAGTATCTATGGGGGTGTTTGAGCATCTGAGTAATTATTTTACCTTTGGAAGAGAATGATGTCACATTAGCAGTAAGTGGGGAATAAGGGTAGAATGCTAACGAGATACCGTTTTTCTTCATGGTTCACTTACGTTTTAAGGTTCAGGCTCTGTAACCTGGGGGCGGGGCCAGTTGCTCCGCTGTGCCCGGGACTGACATCGGCTTAGTGGGATGTGGCACTTCCAGCCGAAACGGCGTGTGTGGTCGCCCTGCTGTACGCGTAACATGCGTGTGGCGTGAGCCTAGAGGGGAGACTCCATGCGAGAGCGCTTAGCACACGGCTAGGCACGGAGCAGTCGGTCCTTAAGTGTTCGTAGAATTGACTCTAACTCTCCCCTGAGCAGATCCGCGCCTGCGCTTTGAGGTTTTGTAGGGGAGTCGTCGGCCAGCTGCTCCGTGTCTGTTGAAGTCGGCATTTCCTGTTTGGACCCCTTTGAACAACCTCCCCTCTCAGGCGTCGGTCCTTTTATGGTCTCAACTTCCTAATCTGTGAAATGGGTATAGCAATATGTACCTAATAGGGTTATTGTAAGGGTTCAATAATGTGATCAGCACATTAAATTCGTTTACTTTGCACAGTGCCCGGCTCACAGGAGGCTAAATAAGTGGTAACTATTAGAATAATAAAGTCTGAATATTTTATTTTATTTTATTTATTTATTTATTTATTTTGGAGGAGGGGGTGAGAGAGAGAGAAACATTGATTGGTTGCCTCCTGAAAGTTGGGCACAGGAGGAACCTGCAGTCCCTCCCCAGCAACTAGCCCCCAACACCCCAATTGGCCCCAATCGCCGGCCAGGCCGAGGGACCCCACCCGTGCACGAATTCATGCACTGGGCCTCTAGTAAAAACCTAGGTATATACCCTAGGCTGGGAATTAACCCACAACCCGCCCCAGCCGGTTTGGCTCAGTGGATAGAGCGTTGGCCTGCGGACTGAAGGGTCCTGGGTTCGATTCCTGGTCAGGGCTCTATCCCCAGTAGGGGGCGTGTAAGAGGCAGCTGATTAATGATTCTCTCTCATTGAGGTTTCTCTCTCTCTCCCTCTCCCTTCCTCTCTGAAATCAATCGTATATACTAGAAGTGTAATATGCTAAGTGTCCAACCATTCCACCAGTTGCTATGATGTGCACTGACCACCAAGGGGCAGATGCTCCAACCAATAGGTTAGCTTGCTGCTGGGGTCCGGCCGATCAGGACTGGGCAAGGCAGACTGGACATGCCCTGGAGCCCTCCTGCGGTCCCTCCCCGGGAGCCAGCCCCCATCACCCGGGTCAGGATTGGGCAAGATGGCCCTGCCAGGCTGAGGGACCCCACCTATGCACGAATTTGTGCACCGGGCCTCTAGTCAAAATGTATTAAAAAAAAATAAAAGTAAACTCAACTTTTCAGTCCCACGGCTGACATTCATAACCACTGAGCAACCCAGCCAGGGCAAGTCCGGATGTTTTATATAGACGCTGTTTGGAATCAGTAGTTTCGTCCACGGGAATTCCAGATGGGACTGACAGCAGCGGGTAGGACCTCTGCCTTCTGTAGCCTGACATCACCTCTGAGCTCTCTGCCTCTGGAACGCCCGAGGCAGCGCGTCGTATACCTGCAGGGCTGACAGCGGCCGTCCTCCCCTCCATTCCAGGTGGCGAGGAGTACCTCATCAACCTCATAGACTCTCCGGGTCACGTGGACTTCTCCTCCGAAGTGTCCACGGCCGTTCGCATTTGTGACGGGTGCATCATCGTGGTCGATGCCGTGGAGGGAGTCTGCCCACAGGTAGGGGGGCTGTGGTGTGGAAATACGTCTCGGGTGCGGGAAGGTGGCGGAGGAGGAACTGACTGCTGATGGCCGTGTGCACTTAGATGTTTCACTGACAGTCACTGGTTTTACATTTGACGTTCGATAACCTTCCAGTCTGTGGCGGAGTTACCTCACCTAAGTTTTCAGGATGACTTTAACTTTAGATTCTTTTTTTTTTTTTTTTTTTAATACATTTTTATTGATGTCAGAGAGGAAGGGAGAGAGAGAGAGAGAGAAACATCAGTGATGAGAGAGAATCATGGATCGGCTGCCTCCTGCACTCCCCACACTGGGGATCCAGCCGGCAACCCGGGGCCTGTGCCCTGACCGGGAATCGAACCCTGACCTCCAGGTTCGTAGGTTGATGCTCAATCGCTGAGCCACACCGGCCGGGCGGGCTCCTCACTGTCTTTTACAGTTTCATTTACCCTCCTTAAGCAAATGGCCAGTTCCACGAAGGTAACCACCTGTGTCTGACTGGCAGAGTCCGAGTTATAAAGGAGTATGGAAATGAGCTGATGATTAGTTCTTTAAAAAGTATATTTGTATTGATTTCAGAGAGAAGGGAGAGGGAGAGAGCAATAGAAACACCTATGATGAGAGTCACTGATTGGCAGCCTCCTGCATGCCCCCTACTGGGGATCGAGCCACAACCCGGGCATGTGCCCTTGACTGTAATCAAACTCTGGACCCTTTAGTCCACAGGTCAGTGCTCTACCCACTGGACCACACCAGCTAGGGCGGAATAAGCTGATTATTAATCAAGATTTCTTAAAGGTGTTTTAATTATTTCAGATCACGAGTTTTCCACTTTCCTTTCTGTTTCCATCAGACACAGGCAGTTCTGCGACAGGCCTGGCTCGAAAACATCCGGCCCGTGCTGGTGATCAATAAGATCGATCGCCTGATCGTGGAGCTGAAGTTCACCCCGCAGGAGGCCTATTCCCACCTCAAGAACATCTTAGAGCAGGTATTGCATTCTTTACTGCGGTCATTTAAAAATCAGGGCTCGAAGAGGAGTTGTAAGTCAAAAAGACCCCTGGGTGGGGTCTGAGGCGCGGCTCTGGAGAATTCACTTCCTTAGAATGTACTCACTTTCCCACTTACGAGTCACACGTGCTGGCATCATCAGACTGCAGCAGAGGCGGCAGCGCACGCCTCCTCTCGGGGTCCCGCCTGCTGGGAGCGTCCTCGCGCGTGAAGCTTGGATAATAGGTTTTAATGCTCTTTAATGTTTGAAATCTTGTAGTTATGGTTCCACAGGGAGGCGATGTTAGGAGGCTGTTTGGTTTTTGTCTTTTGTTTTGTTTTTTAATTTTTTCCCAGAAAGATTGGATAGTTTCTGAGTTGTTTTTTTTTAAAAAAATATATATTTCTTTATTGATTTCAGAAAGGAGGGGGAGAGAGAGAAACATCCACGATGGGAGAGAATCATGGATCGGCTGCCTCCTGCACACCCCACTGGGTCTGGAGCCCACAACCTGGGCATGTGCCCTTGACTGGGAATTGAACCGTGACCTCCTGGTTCATTGGTCGACGCTCAACCATTGAGCCACGCAGGCCGGGCGTGGATTTCTGAATAATAGCTTCCATTGTCTCTCTGAGGTCAGAAATAAGATGACTTGAGAGTGAAAATGGTTGGGAGTTAGAGGTCGGGAAGGGGGCCTGCGGAGAGTGGTGACAAGTTCAAATACATAGCTGATGTGCGAAATGCCTGGGGCTAAGGCTGACTGAGGCTGCAAACTAGGATCGTGGGAGCCCTGAGTTCCCGGGGACGCCAGGCCTCAGTCCTGAAAAACAGGTAAAGGGACGACACATTCGTGTTTGCATTAAAATAGTCATCACAAGAATGACCTGCAGAGCCGTACAGTCTAGCTGTGCTGGGGTCAGAAAGAACCGGTTGATAGCACGGAAGTTATTCATTGTTGTCAATGTCAACCTCACCTGAGCCCAGGCGGTTCCAGGCGTGGCCAGTGCTAGTCACGGGGGCTCCCGCCCCGGCCGCCAAGCCGCCGATTGACCCTCTGCCGTTTCACCCTCTCTCCTAGATTAATGCGCTCACGGGAACTCTTTTTACTTCTAAAGTCCTAGAAGAGAGGGCGGAGAGAGAGAGCGAGTCCCCCGGGACCCCGGGGTCCGACCGGGCGGAGCAGGTGTACGACTGGAGCGCGGGCTTGGAGGACACGGACGACTCCCACCTGTACTTCTCCCCGGACCAGGGCAACGTGGTCTTCGCCAGCGCCATCGACGGCTGGGGCTTCGGGTGAGCCCCTCCCCCAGACCCAGTCTCACTGTGGCTTCCAGACACAGCTGATGTGTATGTTTTATTTTTCACTGATTTCAGAGAAGAAGGGAGAGGGAGAGAGAGAGACATCCATGATGAGAGAGAATCACGGATCGGCTGCCTCCTGCACGCCCCCCGCTGGGGATCAGCCCGCAACCCAGGCCTGTGCCCTGACCGGGAATCGAACCCTGGACCTCCTGGTTCATAGGTCAACGCTCAATCACTGAGCCACGCCGGCCCAGGGCTACACAGCTGATACTTTAAATGGAACTTTGTGTTTTGAGATCATTGTAGATGCACCACAGTTGTAAGAAGGAATACAGATTCTCTTTTTACCTTTCCCTGAAGTAGCAGCCACACAAGGCAACCAATTGATGTTTCTGTCTCGTCTCTCTCTCCTCCCCTCCCTCCCTCGCTCTCTCCCTCCCTCCTTAGTCTCTCTCAATAGAATCCATAAGAACATGTCCTCGGATGAGGATTAAACACAATAAAAGGGACCATGGCACGAATTCTGCTTCATGGGGAGGTAGAGAGACGGGGCAAGACATGGGCTCTGGAGCCAGACTGCGTGGGCTGCTTCCCAGCTTCCCGTGCTCCCGTGTCACGTCTCTGCTCCTTTACCCCTGTCTGTGAAGGGGGGTGGTTAGTGCCTGCCTGGGGAGAGGGAACGATTGCAGTGAGGGACACTCTCGAAGCACTGTGGACAGAACGGTGCCTGCAGGGGACCCGCAGTGTTAACGATGGTCACGCTCACTGATGTCACTAATGGCATGAACACTTGCTTTTTTTTTTTTCCCCAGAATTGAGCGCTTTGCCCAAATCTACAGTCAAAAAATTGGCATAAAAAAGGAAGTTCTTTTGAAAACATTGTGGGGAGACTATTACATAAATATGAAGGCCAAGAAGATCATGAAGGTGGATCAGGTAATGGGCGTATGTCCCTTTTGTTGTTTTGTTGTTTTTTTATTATTGTCGTTTTTAATTCTCACCCGAGGATATTTTTAGGGAGAGTGGAAGGGAGAGGGAGAGACAGAGAGAAACATCGATGTGAGAGAGACACATTGATGGGTTGCCTCCTGCATGAGCCCTGACCGGGGCCTGGGCCGGGCAGGAGCCTGCAACCGAGGTATGTGCCCTTGACCGGAATCGAACCCGGGACCCTTGGGTCTGCAGGCCAACGTTCTATCCTCTGAGCCACACCGGCCAGGGCTCTTGTATTCTTCCTGACTAGATCTCTCCGTCCCTCAGCCGCGATTATACAGTCTGTGTAATGTAGCTCCTTTCTTGCTCGATATTATGAAGCACAAAGCCCCACCCTGTGAGCATCTTCCCTGGGCCATGGCAGGCCTTGAATCAGCAGCGCATTGAAGGGAGCCAGTGCAGGGAGCGGGGAAGCGCGGAGAGCCTGACTGGAGGTTTGCATCTCGGCCCCAGCGCTCACCAGCTGCGCCCTGTGCCTCAGTGTTTCCATCTGTGAAATGGGGGCAGCAGTGCTGGCCTCAGAGGGCGGGTGGGATAACGATACGAAACCATCCGAGAAAAGCCTGGAGACCGTCCTGTCCCCAGTGCCCGGTCATCAGTGTGTGTTGTGAGCGCGGCATCCTTTACATCAGTGGTTCTCAACCTGTGGGTCGCGACCCCTTCGGCGGCCGAACGACCCTTGTACAGGGGTCGCCTGAGGCCGTCCTGCATATCAGATATTCACATGACGATTCATAACAGGAGCAACATGACAGTGACGAAGTAGCAACGAAAATAATGTTATGGTTGGGTCACAACCTGAGGAATTGTATTTAAAGGGCCAGAAGGTTGAGAACCACTGGTTTACATAATCACTCTCCTCAGATCGGACCTAGTGTCTGTTTCTAATTTCCAAATGTTTTTTATAAGTAAGACTCCGGCGGACATCTTTGCATAAATGTTTTGTCTTCGTGATGACTTTTTTTTAACCGAGCACTCACAGGTAACGACTTAATTTCTCACTAACTTGTCACCAGCTCTTCAGAAAGGCCGTCTCGGCTGGTCGTCCGTCTAATTGTGCATGTGAGAGTACCCGTCTCACGGGGCTCTTGCATTATTATGCATAGTTTGATAAAAGAAATGGTAGGTTTTTTTGTTCTTAATTTCCTCTTCCTTGAAGTTGATTGTTTTTCAGGTTAGGAATATCCTTTAGCCCGGCCGGTGTGGCTCCGTGGTTGAATGTCCACCTATGAACCAGGGGGTCACGGTTCAATTCCTGGTCAGGGAACATGGCCTGGGTTGCGGGCATTTAGGAGGCAGCCGATCCATGATTCTCTCTCATCATGGATGTTTCTCTCCCTCTCCCTTCCTTTCTGAAATCAGTAAAATATTAAAAAGTAATGATAATGTTCTTTAGCATGAAGTTCATGGCGAGGCCTGTACATGCAGAGTCACGTGTTCACTCTCCGCTGGGCACTCAGTGGTGTTTTGATGGGCGCAGGGGGGCCGCCGCAGCGACGTGTCCCCCAAACGGCCTCATCATCGTGAAGCCGATAGTTCCCGCTGGGAGAGAGCGGTGGGTTATTGTACCTCCTTCCTCCCCTCTGCGGTTGAGTGAATATCTTCTAGTAGAAATGAGGCGTGTCGATAATAAAACATGTCAAGAATGAGTATTATACCCTAGCCGGTGTGGCTCAGTGGATAGCATGTCGGCCCGAGGACTGACGGGTCCCAGGTTCAGTTCCGGCCAAGGGCACGTACCTCGGTTGCTGGCTCGATCCCTGGCCCTGGTCGAGGTGCCCGTGGGAGGCAGCGAATTGATGGGACTCTCACATCGATGTGTCTCCCTGTCTTTCCCCCTCCCTTCCACGTTCTCTAAAAAAAAAAGGAACAATATCCTCAGGTGCGGATTAACAACAACAAAAACAAAGGATGAGTATTTAAGATCCCTATTAAATACGCAGAAACCGGAGCGTGTTCATTCTCTTTTACAGGCGAAAGGAAGGAAGCCGTTATTCGTGCAGTTAATCCTGGAGAATATATGGAGTTTGTATGACGCTGTCTTGAAAAAGTAAGACTTACAAACCTGGTGACTTTGGGCAGGTAGAATGTGCCTCAGTTTCCAATTGGCTGAGTCCTGCTTGAAGCTGAGAGAGACGGGGCAGTGAGGAGAGAGAGCCCTGACGACGAGTTGGTGACAGGGCTGGGAGGCGATTTCATGGAGCCTGTGCAACCCAAGTCACGCGTAGCAGGAGGGATAGGAGAGAAATGCTTCATAGAGGCCGCGGGGAAGGGATGAGAGGACGGAGGGAAACATTGACCTGTATTTTTTATTGATTTGGGAGAGAGAGAGAGAGAGAAATGTCAATTGGTTGTTCCACTACTTTTTTTAACATATTTTTATTGATCTCAGAGAGAAAGGGAGAGGGAGAGAGAGAGAGAAACATCCATGATGCGAGAGAATCATGGATCGGCTGCCTCCTGCACGCCCCCCACTGGGGTTGGAGCCCACAACCCAGGCATGTGCCCTGACTGGGAATCGAACCTGGGACCCTTCAGCCGATGCTCTATCCACTGAGACAAACCGGCCAGGGCTGGACGTTTATTTTTTAAAAACCCAGTTTGGAATAAAATAGTCATCGTAGCAGAAAGGTGCCTGCTAGCTAGACATTAATATTGGGAACCTTGGGCACACACATGGTTGGGACAAGTGCAAAAGAAAGCTTCCTTGGCGAGTTTATGTCTCGGTTATTCCCGAGATGGGTTCCTGCCCTCTGAGCATGCGTTTGTGACCCTGCTTCCCCCGCTGGCATACTTGGCTTAGGGAGGCTGTGGTCTGGTGCGGCAGGAAAATCTATAATAATAAAAGCGTAATATGCTAATTAGACCGGACAGCCGGACGACCTTCGGGACGAAGCCAGGGCTGCGAGGGCCGAGCCCCTTGCATGGATTTCGTGCACCAGGCCTCTGGTTTTAGAGAAAGGTCCCTTTAGGAGGGGATGGGTGGAGACGGGGCCTCCCGAGCTGTGGCGGGAGCCCCTGCAGTCCTTTTCCGTTGTTGGTAGAAAAGTCATGCATGAGGAATAAACGCTGTCGGATAACGGTGAGGTCCCTGTCCTCGCCGCTCCTTCACGCTGTGTGACCTTCCACCCCGCTCTGTGCTTGCTGCAGGGACAGAGAAAAGATCGATAAAATCGTCACCTCCTTGGGGTTGAAGATCGGGGCCCGGGAGGCGCGGCACTCGGACCCGAAGGTCCAGGTCAGCGCCATCTGCAGCCAGTGGCTGCCCGTCTCCCAGGCTGTGCTCGGTATCCTTTCTGTTCGTGGTGTTTAATGGGATCATTGTTTTGACAGAATGGAGGGGGGGGTTGTTACTGGCCACCAAGAAATCCTCTGGAAATAATGCATTCCGATCCAAACTCAGCTTGCTGTGTTCTTTTCCTAGTGTTCTATGAAACTATCTAACAATTATTATACTCTCCTGGCTGGTGTGGCTCAGTGGATAGAGCATCAGCCTGCGGACCGAAGGGTCCCGGGTTCGATTCCGGTCAAGGGCATGTACCTTGGTTGCAGGCACATCCCCAGTAGGGGGTGTGCAGGAGGCAGCTGATGGATGTTTCTCTCTCATCGATGTTTCTAACTCTCTATCCCTCTCCCTTCCTCTCTGTAAAAAATCAACAATATATTTTTTAAAAATTCTTATACTAATATTAGTATTTATTCTAATACAGTCTAAATATATGTTCTTCTAGGAAGATACTCCTTTTTATTTTTGTTTGGTAATCTAAAAAAGACACTTTTACTAAAATTTATAGATAAGTAGATAATTTAGAAGTTTTAGGTCACTGTTTTTCTTAGTACTATATTTTCTTTAGTGTGTTGATATTCCTCATTATGTTTTTAATTCCCAAAAGACTTCATTATAAAGTGGCATACATTAACTGAAGTAATTTTATAGATGAATTTAATCTCTCTCTCTCTCTCTCTCTCTCTTTTTTTTTTTTTTTTTTTTTGGTGATCCTCGCCCGAGGATATTTTTCCATCAATTTTGAGGGAGAGTGGAAGAGAGAGGGAGAGACAGAGAGAGACATCCATGTGAGAAAGACACATCGATGGGTTGCCTCCTGCACGCGCCCCGACCAGGGGCCGGGCCGGGGAGGAGCCTGCAACCGAGGTACGTGCCCTTGCCTGGAATCGAACCCGGGACCCTTCGGTCTGCAGGCCACCGTTCCAGCTGGCCAGGGCTCATGCGTTGTTGCCGCAGGATTTGGTGCATGTTGTGATCTGGTCCCTGGAGAGTGCACGCATCCGTGTTGGAGTCCTTAACAACAGACCTCAGCTATGGTGTGCCAGAAGCTCCCCAGCCCCCTCGACATCACACCCGAGCGGGTGGAGAAGCTGATGTGCTCGGGCTCACAGACGTTCGACTCGCTTCCGCCGGAAACCCAGGCGCTGAAGGCAGGTGAGGGACAGAGGAATGTGCATGCACCCTCATTTTTAAAAAGAAATACACTTTTTTTAATTTAAGAGAGTGAGAGGGAGAGAGAGAGAAACATCCACGATGAGAGGGAATCATGGATCGGCTGCCTCCTGCACGCCCCCCACTGGGGATGGAGCCTGCAACCCGGGCCTGTGCCCTGACCGGGAATCGAACCCTGACCTCCTGGTTCCTAGGTCGACGCTCAAACACTGAGCCACACTGGTCGGGCATCCGAACTTTTCAAGGCTTCCCCAGGCAAGACTTGTGGACCATGTTCCATTCTGACTTCCGGAATGTTTTTTCTCGTTTGAATTTGACCGGTGGGCTAACTTATGGGTAAAATATTTTGATGTGGGGCGATTTTTTTAAAAAATCACTAACCAATTTTATCCCTCCAGTGTCGGCTAAGGAAAATGGCAACATGTGCTTTGAATTGTGAACAGTTTATAGATGTGGGCCCTGGCCAGGCGGCTCCTCGTTGGAGCCTCGTCCCATACAACCAAAGGTCGCAGGTTTATTCCCAGTCACTAGACCAGGGGTGGGCAAACTTTCTGACTCGAGGGCCACAATGGGTTCTTAAACTGGACCGGAGGCCGGGACAAAAGCATGGATGGAGTGTTTGTGTGAACTAATATAAATTCAAAGTAAACATCGTTACATAAAAGGGTACGGTCTTTTTTTTTTTTTTTTTTTTTTTTTTTTTTTTTTTTTTTTAGTTTTATTCATTTCAAACGGGCCGGATCCGGCCCGCGGGCCATAGTTTGCCCACGGCTGCACTAGGCTGTAGGTTCTAGCCCTGGTTGGGGTGCATACAGGAGGCAGCTGGTCGATGTTTCTCTCTCGCACTGATGTTTCTCCTCTCTCTCTCTCTCTCCCTCTCTCTCCTTCCCCCCCCCCTTTCTGTCCCTCCCTCCCCTCTCCCCCACCATCCTTCCTCTAAACATATCCTTAGATGAGGATTAAAAATTGAAATGTATAAAAGGTTTTGTAGATTCAGGGAAAATTCACATCTTTATAATAATGGACCTTAGTTTATGTCTAAGGTTTTTTCATTGCTGTCATTATAATATTCTATTTTTTATTGATTAAGGTAGCCCTGCGCACGAATCCGAGCGCTTGTAGCCCGCTGCCCCCGCCCTCCTGTAGCTCTGCCACTTGTAGATTGGTCTTGACATTACGGTGTACTGGCTAATTTGCATATTCCTCTATTACTATATTAGATTTTTGGCTGTGTTCTAACTTGTTATTGTGGGGATTGGAAAAGCTATTGATTTTTATTTTATTTACTTATTTATTTATTTTTAAATATATTTTATTGACTTTTTACAGAGAGGAAGGGAGAGGGATAGAGAGTTAGAAACATCGATGAGAGAGAAACATCGATCAGCTGCCTCCTGCACACCCCCCACTGGGGATGTGCCCGCAACCAAGGTGCATGCCCTTGACCAGAATCGAACCTGGGACCCTTCAGTCCGCAGGCCAACGCTCTATCCCCTGAGCCACACCGGTCAGGGCTATTTTTTATTGGTGAAGGTATTACATATGTGTCCTTATCCCCCAGTGCACCCCCGCCCCCGCTCATGCCCTCACCCCCCGGTGTCTGTGTCCATTGGTTAGGCTTATGTGTTTTATCCACAAGCTCCCTGCTGGCTGCTGGCCTCTGCTCGCATCCCTCGATCCTCTTGCTTCTCCACTGGGTCCAGGGAATATTTATTGGGGCTTGTGGCGGGCGGTGAGCTCACTCACTGGCTTCAGTTCCGAATCGGAGTCCCCCAGCCCTCCTCCTGCCCTGTTAATGCTGCTTTTCTTTCCTTGTTTCTGCCAATTCTGCTTGTTCTTTTTCCTCTTTTCCGGCAGTTTTACAGTTTTCCAAATGGACTTTTTATGGTAGTTGTAAAAGGTTACAGGCTGCGTACATATTTAGATGATGCCATAGTGAAAACATCTTAATTGTTCTCCAGAAAAACCTGGATCTTTCATAAAGGAAAAAAAAATACTGACATGCTTGCTTTCTGCTCGCTCAGCTTTTATGAAATGCGGGAGTGACGAGACCGCCCCGGTCATCATCTTTGTGTCCAAAATGTTTGCTGTCGATGCTAAGGCTTTGCCTCAGAATAGGCCCAGGTAAGGACGGGATGGGGGTGGGGGACGGCGTACGCGGCTGGGCGGGAGGATGGTCCCCGCGGGCGTGCGAGCTCTGTGGGCACGTGGGGCCTGCGGGTCAGCTCGTGCGCTCGGTGCCTGGGGCCTGCGCCCTCCGAGGAAGCCTGAGGGGCCTGCTCTCCTGGCGCCGCCGCCGGGGAGGGAACTCGGGGAGCCTTCTGCCCCGAAGGGCCAGGGCCCGTTGTCGACGGTCCTGGCACATGAGTGCTGCTGTTTCCCTGCTCGTGCCGCCCGGAGTTAACGTGCGTGACATCCCACAGGCCTCTCACTCAGGAAGAAATCGTGCAGAGGCGTGAGAAGGCAAGACAGAGGCACGCGGAGAGGCTCGCGGCAGCTCAGGGCCCGGAGCCCGCCGGGCCCACCGCCGAAGGGAGCACCCCTGAAACGAGTCCGGAGGGAGAGGAGCCGAAAGGTACAGCTTCCCCAGTGGGCTTTGGTGCCAAATATTTTTTTTAATGTCAAATGTCTGTACTTGTTTCTTCAATATGTTTTTACTAGAGGCCGAATGCACAAAATTCATGCACGGGCAGGGTCCCTAGGCCCGGCCAGCGATCAGGGCCGATCTGTGGGGTGACTGGTGGGGTGATTGGGGGACCCTGCTGGGACCCGCCTTGGCTGGCCTGCGGGCTGGGGTCAACTCCTGCATTGAGCGTCTGCCCCCTGGTGGTCAGTGTGTGTCATAGTGACTAGTCGTTCCGCCATTTGATCAATTTGCATATTAGGCTTTTATTATATAGGAATGATTTCAGAGAGGAAGGGAGAGGGAGAGAGAGAAACATCCACGATGAGAGAGAATCATGAATCAGCTGCCTCCTGCATGCCCCCCACTGGGGATGGAGCCTACAACCCGGGCATGTGCCCTGACCGGGAATCAAACCCTGACCTCCTGGTTCATAGGCCGACGCTCTATCCACTGAGCCAAACCGGTTAGGGCTATTCTTTTATTCTTGCTGTTTCTGTCCTGGAACTGGGCCAGATGTCCATGGTATTCACTGTCCCTCTGTGCCCCCCGCCCTGGGGAGGACATGCTTGGCGCTCATGACCCCTTTGTTCCTGGCAGGGGGTGAGCCGCAGGTGGGGAGTGTGACCCCTAGGCCCGCGCCGCAGGAAGAAAGCAGCCAGGAGACCAACCAGGAGACGTTCGTGGCGTTTGCGCGCGTGTTCAGCGGCGTGGCCCGCAGAGGGAAGAAAATCTTTGTCTTGGGGCCCAAGTACAGTCCCGTGGAGTTTCTGCAGCGGGTGAGGCCGGAAGCCAAACTCAATATGCTCTTTCAAGGTTCTGATGTCTTTTAAGTTGGCGAGATTGGCAGTCATCTTATTGGTAGATTTCTCGCGTCTAGAAAGGCACATGGAGGTGAATTCTGTGTCTCCTCTCGCGTGGCCTGGGTGACATTCGGTAGACCTGTCTCGCTCGGTAGCATTTAGGGAACGGAACTGGCATGTGAGCCCAGTGTTCTGGCCTTAAAGGTTGTGAGGCCTTTCTCTCCGAGGCCAGAAGAAGGAACGGGGAGGACACAGGGCATGCTTGTGCCAGGGTGAATCTTCGGGAAACGGAGATGCGGAGTCTGGGCAACACGGACAGGCGTGGGCACGCGCAGGGGGCAGCAGCAGGCGCCCGGCGGGCAGTCCCAGGCGCCGCTCAGGAGGGTCTGAGCCGGTGAGCAGTGGCTTCCAGATGTGCCCGAGCCAAAGGCAAAGGCCACCACCAGCTGGAGCCGTGGCGGGACAGGCTTGGTGCGGGAGGCTGAGGGTGCCAGCGCCCCGGGAGCCAGTCGGTCAGCAGGAAGCAGGGAGGCGGAACCTGCTCGTCAGGGTCCATGCCAAGCCCTGCTGAGGCTCTGGGTGGCGTCGCTTTAAATCAGTGCCTATTTGGGTTATTTAATTTATTTACTTTTAAATATTTGTATTGATTTCAGAGAGGAAGGGAGGGGGGAGAGGGAGAGAAGCATCAACGATGAGAGAGAATCATGGCCCGCTGCCTCCTGCACGCCCCCTACTGGGGATCTAGCCCGCATCCGGGGCATGTGCCCTTGGTTAGCATCAAACCTGGGACCCTTCAGTCTGAAGGCCGACGCCCTGTCCACTGAGCCACTCCAGCTAGGGCCAGGGTTTAACTCTTTTTAAAAATGTATATATTTTTATTGACTTTAGAGAGGAAGGGAGAGGGAGGAGAGGGAGAAACATCAATGATGAGAGAGAATCATTGATAGGCTGCCTCCGGCACGTCCCTTGGGGACCGAGCCCACAACCTGGGCATGTGTCCTTGACTGGAATTGAACCCAGGACCCTTCAGTCCACAGGCTGATGCTCTATCCACTGAGCCACACCAGCCAGGGCTATTTTTAAATCCATGAGGCACCATTTCAAATTTGCATGCTTCACACTTACATGAAATGTGACCGCCCCACGTCTCATTTATGAATGAAAATAACTCTGTATGTGTGAACCGATGTTTCCATTTCCTGCTCCCTCACTCACCGGCGCCCATCCTCCCTCTCCCAGGTGCCATCGGGCTTCTCCGCTCCCCTGGACGAGCTGCCCGCGGTCCCCCACATGGCGTGCTGCACGCTGGAGCACCTGTACCTCCTGATGGGGAGGGAGCTGCAGGACCTGGAGGAGGTGCCGCCAGGAAACGTGCTCGGTAGGTGCTGCTGGGCGGGCGTCCGCGTCTCCCGAGAGGCCCCCTGACACCCGCTCACTCGGCGGAGTCTTTGAAGGAGAGATCGGCTCTTCTTCCTGCTGCGTTTAGACTTCACTCAGAGAATCTGAGTCAGGAGCATGTCGGTCAGTACCTCGGTGTGACTTATGGTCATTCTCTTGTTGTTGTTAATCCTCCCCCGAGGATACTTTCCCATTGATTTTTAGAGAGAGTGGGAGAGAGAGAGACAGAGAGAAACATCGATGTGGGAGAGACACATGGATGGGTTGCCTCCTGCACGAGCCCCAACCAGGGCCCGGGGAGGAGCCTGCCACCGAGGTACGTGCCCTTGACCGGAATTGAACCCGGGACCCTTGAGTCCACAGGCCGACGCTCTATCCACTGAGCCACACCGGCCAGGGCTGTGGTAGTTCTTTCAAAAAAAAAAAAAAGTAAGTGCTGCTCACGTCGTCTGTGAAGACTCCGAGCTGGGGCTCTTCCGTCTGCGAGCAGCAGAGTTCCTGCTCACGGCCTTCTCGTTCTGAGCTCCGGGGACTGTCCGGGCCGAGTGTCTTGGGAGAGTTCCCTTCCTGGTGTTCGTCCGGACGACCAGGACGTTTTTAATTGGCTCCTCGGTTTGGCGGGTGACCGGTCCGAGTGGCTCCGTCAGCACACCTGGAGCTCCTTACCCGCCTCACAGCCAGAAGCGCCTTTTCAGGCCCGTTTCCCTGCGTCGTCGTAAAAAGCCGGGCCCTCGGAGCAGGAGCGGCCGGCTCCTCCGCCCCGTGTTCCCTAAGAGCATCTCGTCACAGCTGGGAGTGAGTTCAAGACGGGGCGGGCGGGGGGCCGGGCCGGGGGGCCGGGGGGAAGGCCAGGGTTCCGGCTTGTTACCGCGCGGAAGGCGATCGCCCGAGAGAGAGAGGCGGCCGCAGCCGGGGTAAGGGACGGGGGCTCCAGCCCGCAGGGCGCTCGGCTGCGGTGACCGGGACCAGGTTTGTCAGCACAGCTCCTCATGTATGTGGTTTCTCTGCTGATCCTCCATCACCCGAGGATATTTTCCCATTGATTTTTAGAGAGAGTGGAGGAGAGAGGGAGAGGCAGAGAGAAACATCGATGTGAGAGAGACCCATCGAAGGGTCGCCTCCTGCACGTGTCCCAACCAGGGCCCGGGCCGGGGAGGAGCCTGCAACCCAGGTACTATGAGCCCTGGATCGGAATCGAACCTGGGACCCTTCAGTCCGCAGGCCGACGCTCTGTCCGCTGAGCCAAGCTGGCCAGGGCTGTGTGTTGTGTTTTTAACTTAAGACGGGTTTGTCTTTTGGATGAAAAGCGTAAGCTGGGTGGCTGATGGGGTGGAATAGTCTGCTGCTGCCTGAGGACCCCCGAGGCCCAGTGGCTTCACTGAGGCAGCGTTTACTTCCTCGGGACCTGCAGGCCACGTGGTCTGCTTGGACGGCTCCTCTGTCCCACGTGGCGTCACCTGAGGTGCTCAGAGCCTGGGCACGACAGTTACTCGAAGGCTCTTCACCCCCGTGTCTGGGTGACACTGGTTGTCTGCGGGGCCATCGGATGGGAGTGGGACTGGGGCTGGACCTGTGGCTGTGACTTGTTTTTAACGAATATATGTTTATATATATTTTATTGATCTCGGAGAGGAAGGGAGCGGGAGAGACAGATGGAAACATCCATTATGAGAGAGAATCACGGATCGGCTGCCTCCTGCACGCCCCACACTGGGGATCGAGCCCGAAACCTGGGCCTGTGCCCTGACCGGGAATCGAACCCTGACCTCCTGGTTCATAGGTCGACCCTCAACCACTGAGCCACGCCGGCCGGGCCCGTGTGGCCTTTCCATGTGGCTGCTTGGCCTCCTCACCAGGTGCTGGCTGGTGAGCGTCCCAGTAGGAGAGGAAGGAGGTGTCATGATGGCGCCTCCTGACCCTCGCCCCACTCCTGCCCCATCCCTTCCTCAGACAGAAGTGAGTCGCTGACTGGCCCGGATCCAAAGGTGGGACTCACTCCACCTCTTAAGGGACCGTGTCAGAGAGTTTGTGGACGTGTTTTAAAGGGTCACACCACCAATCCGCGATGACCTCTCGTTTTCTCTTACACGGTAACGGGCCCGTGATAGGGCACAGATTACACATTACAGCACGGAGCGATGTTCGTAGCCTCAGGGCCGGCCTGGAAATGTTATTTCATTTTTTTAGCCTTTTTCGCTCAGGGAGAAAGTTGTCACTCCTTTTCTTAGGAAAATAGTGGAGAGCGATGTGACTGGTGCCATATGCTTCCCATCAGACAGAGTCGGGGTTATCAGATGCAGATGCCATGGTGCTGGAGGCGGAAGTGAGCGCATCGCATGGCATTCCGCGGCAGGTCTCGTTGGCGCTTGGAACATGCAGACCTCACTTTGGAACGAGGCTGTTCCTCACTTGGAGAATTGACGCTGACCCGTCAGCATGGGGCGGATTTCTGCGGCCTGCGAGTAGTTCATTGAGAGTTTAGAATTCTGTAATTCCAACCTGATGTTTGGAAAAGTTGGTGTAGATGAGCCTGGCCAGACCTCCATGCCCGGCACACAATGGCCTCTTGTTCAGTCTCCTCCCGAGAAGGTAAATGTTTGCCGCAGGCCCGGTTCACACGCGAGGGGAAATTGAATTAGGGTTCCAAGTCTGCAGCCCTTTCTTCCTCGCGTCCAGATCTCTTCCATATGGTGAAATCTTTACAATTTCAGGGGCGCACTTTAAGAGGAAATCTGATATTCCCCTTTTTACAGCGTGAGGGAAGCAGTGGGTGCTGCCCAGCCTTTTTCTGAACTGGTTTCAGTTCTGCCAGGGGAGGTTGCTGGGCTGACGGGAAGTCGGTGTGGTTTCAATGAGTGAGTGTGTGTCTCCTTGTCAGGTGGGGAACTGAGGAGTCAGAAGCCTTTGAAGGGTTTTACTGGCAGATTTTTAAAAAATATAATATAGCCGTAACCGGTTTGGCTCAGTGGATAGAGCGTCAGCCTGTGGACTCAAGGGTCCCAGGTTCGATTCCAGTCAGGGGCATGTACCTTGGTTGCGGGCACATCCCCAGTGGGGGGTGTGCAGGAGGCAGCTGATCGATGTTTCTCTCTCATCGATGTTTCTGGCTCTCTGTTCCTCTCCTTACTCTCTGTAAAAAATCAATAAAATATATTTTAAAAAATAATACATTTTTATTGATATCAGAGAGGAAGGGAGGGGGAGAGAGAGAGAGAGAAAGACATCAATGATGAGAGAGAATCATGGATCGGCTGCCTCCTGCACGCCCCCTACTGGGGATCAAGCCTGCAATCCAGGCATGTGCCCTGACCGGGAATCAAACCCGGGACCTCCAGGTTCATCGGTC
This sequence comes from Myotis yumanensis, assembly GCF_028538775.1. NCBI lineage: Eukaryota > Metazoa > Chordata > Mammalia > Chiroptera > Vespertilionidae > Myotis > Myotis yumanensis. The sequence goes on along the minus strand of NW_027223771.1, from coordinate 11,482,462 downwards.
GATGCTTAACCACTGAGCTACACCGGCCAGGCCAGCCTCTCTTCTGTTAACTTCTGGGGAGACCAGCTGCTCTCTCGGTGGCACACGTGAATCCCAGCGTGCCTGGGGACCGCTAATCTAGTCCATTTCCCAGAGCTTTGGGCATTTGGCGAGCCTTTTCCTCTGTTGACATAGCCTTCCCTAATTGTCACCTTTCTTCGGACATTTCACTTGACATTGGGAGGTGGAGGGCGTAGGGGAGGGAGGTGGGCGTATCGATCCATGTGGGATAAACCTTCCTTTCTCAGGATCCAAAGCCGCTTAAAAGAAAAAAAATAAGAGGCATGGTTTTGTACACGTAGCGACGTACTGTTTGCTCTGAAAGGATAAGCCTTTGTTTGTTTAATTTCGTGGCGCAATCGTTCTTCCACTCGTCTTTTGGGCTTCGTCTTGCTTGGTCCTGCGCCTCCCACGTGGTCGGATTCTCACTCGGGCTGCTGGAATCTCCCGGGGTCTCCAGGCCTTTCACAGTGTGGATCGCAGACCAGCCAGAACGCAGCCTCTTGTCTGAGGAGGGCACTGTCCTGGGAACTCCCAGACGCGAGTCTGTGCCGCATACAGTGTGCTGGGTCACGTGATCTCTGTGCCGCATACCGTGGCTGGGTCACGTGATCTCTGTGCCGCATACCGTGGCTGGGTCACGTGATCTCTGTGCCGCATACCGTGGCTGGGTCACGTGATCTCTGTGCCCTCACACAGCGCGCTGGGTCACGTGATCTCTGTGCCCTCACACAGCGCGCTGGGTCATGTGATCTCTGTGCCCGCATACAGTGTGCTGGGTCACGTGATCTCTGTACCCGCATACTGTGCGTTGGGTCACGTGATCTCTGTGGCCCTCCCTCTTCCTTTGGCTGGTTCTCCAGGAACCTCCCCCCTGCCCGTGACCTGGCTTTCCCATCGCCTCTATTGCTTGGCCGTTCTCCATATTGCCTCTGCCCCCCCTCCGTCTGTGGATTGCTCGAGGTGACACCCAGAAAGCCTTCGACAGCCCTGGCCGGTGTGGCTCAGTGGGTAGAGCGTCGGCCTGCGGACCAAAGGGTCCTGGGTTCAATTCCGGTCAAGGGCTGGACTTCGGTTGCAGGCTCCTCCCCGGCCGGGCTGTGATCGGGGCACATGCGGGAGGCAACCCATCGATGTCTCTCTGACATCGATGTCTCTCTCTGTCTCTCCCTCTCTCTTCCACTCTCCCTAAAAATCAATGGGTGAGGATTTAAAAAAAAAAAAAGAAAGAAAGCCTTAAAGGGGTAGGAACTCCACCCCCTGGAGATCTCTCTGTCCTTGGATTCCCGAGGACCTTACGCATGGCTGGGCCTCCGGAGGGCCAGGCGGCGTTCTCTCTCTCGAGCCAGTTCCCCGAAAGCGCAGGCAGAGACCCCCCCCCCCCCCCCCCCCCCCCCCGCGCCCCCGCTTGACTACTGGGCAGAGGCGAGTGGCCGGGTCTGAAGCCTGTGCAGGATGAGGAAAGGCCTGGGCAGCCTGTCCCAGCGCCAGCCAGGGCCGCAGCTGCCCCCGACGGCCACCAGGGGGCAGCCGTGAGCACCGCCCGTCCTGCCTGCAAACAGAACAAAGACCGGGAGTCTGAGCGAGCGAGCCTGTGCAGGAGTCCGCCCCGGGCGGCCCACGTGCGACATCTGTGCCTTCACCTGGGACTCCTGGTGATGAAGACGCCGAGCGGTGGTGGATGGGCTGTGCGTGCTGAGGGCTGTGTGCTCTGTGGACTGAACTCGCGTGAACCAGCGCGGGGTGCGTCTGGGGGCTGTGACCTGCCCCGGCCCAGCCCCGATTCCCGCTCGCGGCCGGAGGGCGGGCGTTTTCGGCGTTTTCATCATCGGGCCTTAGAGACGCCCGAGTCCTGGAGAGAGAGGAGGTGAGAGGCGCGTAGCCTGCCGCTCGGCCTGAGGGAGGACTTCAAAGCCGCATTTACATTTGTGTTGGCCGGTCTCTCCCTCCCGCCCCTCCCGCCTCCCGTCCGAATACTAGCCGCATTGTTCAGGGTGTATATTTTTCCCCTCTGGCTTCCTCTTCATCTTGGAAACGGAGTAACAGCTCCTCGGGTAGTTTCTACTGGAAAAAGCATTCTCATGAAAATATATGCGGCTCCGTGGGCACCGGGACCGCGCGCACCCAGCCCCGCGCAGTTAGCAGTTGTGGCAGGGCTTGCTGCGTGTGCCCCAGGTGACCGGCTGCTCATTTGCGCCAGCTCCACGCCTAATTGTATTGCTGATCGGATTTCAAAGGGTCTGGGCCATTGGTTTCCCTGCTGGCAGTCGCTGTTGATCCTAACCTGGCCCTCTGACCTGGCTCTGTAGTGGGGGGAAGAAATCAGATCCCCTTGCAAAATCAAAGGCCAGCACAGCCCCCTCCCCTGGGAGGCAGTAGGTGGAGAGGACCTCTCCTCTCAGATCTCCACAGAAGCAGCAATTAGTCCGTTTATTGGGGAACAGTTGTTTCTCTTCAAAGCCACACGCCTGCCACTTTTGCCAAAACGACAATGGCAAAATTTCGTTTTCGAAGCAATTTGCACGGTGACTGCGTATCTTTCGTTAGCCGATAGCAAAGGGTGTGACCCTTATATTCACTGGAAGGCAGACACATCCAGCTAGATGCCATCAGCATTCCCGTAGACCTACTGCGTGCCGGGTGTTCGGTCAGTTCTGTGTATGTTTCTCATTGAAGCCTCACCACAAACACGTGTCGTAAACTTACCTTCATTTGCAGTTGAGAAAACTGACACTGAGAAGGGCTTTAGTGTGTGTGTTTAATATATTTTCACTGATTCCAGAGAGGAAGGGAGAGGGAGAGAGGTAGAAGCATCAATGATTAGAGAGAGCATCATGGATCGGCTGCCTCCTGCACACCCCCTACTGGGGATCAAGCCCGCAATCCGGGCATGTGCCCTGACCGGGAATCAAACCCGGGACCTCCGGGTTCATCGGCCGATGCTTAACCACTGAGCCACACCAGCCGGGCAAGGGGCTTTCTCTGGGCGTATCCGTTGTGCTGAGCCCGGGCGTGTCACACAGTGGGTGCACATGGCGAGGACACATGTTGCGGGGTGGGTGTGAGTGAAGGCGCATGACTGTCCTGCCCCCCCCCCCAGGTGTCCCTTTGAGGCACAAAGGACTGGAGCTTTGAGCAGGAGGAAGCGTGTGTGGGGGATCGAGCAGATAGTGTTACAGCTCTGCCCTGGTTTGTGGTGACGAGGGTACAGATGGGGAAATGGAGGCCGCAGATCAGAAAGGCAGGATGGAGGTCCTGCTCGCACGCACCTGAATCTCCAGCCTCTGACCCCGGTCACGTGCTGCTCTGTCACTCCGGTGTCACCGTGTCCGCCAGGCATTCAGCTCCCACGGGCCTCCCTCCGAGTGCAGACGTGGAGGGGAAAGCGAGGCTGGGTGTGCGAGCGCGGCGTGCCTGCGTGTCTTCCACGTGCACATACATTCATCTGTCCAGGCAGAGCCCTGACGAGCTGCAGGAGTTTGCGAGTCATAGAACACGCGTCTTGCCCAGGCAGGCTTTCAGAATCCCGTTTTTTGAGCAACTGTCAGTGTTTCCTAGATTTGTGGGGCCCATAACAGTTCGATTTTCTGCATAAGTGCAATATATCCATCGTGTTTTGGATACTAAATTTGACCATCAATTTACTTTATGAGGTTATACCAGTTTATAACTGAAACCGGGTTATGTTAAACACATGCTAAAATAGGAAATGGTCTTAAAAAAAACCCTAACAAATAGAAGGTTGTATATAAATTGGATTTATTGATTCTGCCTCTAAGTGATATAAAAATATTTCCAAAATTTACATCGCGACCAAATTTAAGTTTATTCTAAGATGTAACAAATCTGTAGATTTGCTTCACAAACATCATAGAATGTTTTGTGTGTTTCCTATTTTGTTTTCTATTTTCTCAAGTATGCCCCATCTGAATACAGGACTGTGGGTTAGTGGAGAGGAAGATGAATATTTAAACCCATTAACTCCATCTTCCTCTTTTAATAAAGTGAGCTATATTATTATATATATACTAGAGGCCGGGTGCACAAAAATTTGTGCACTCGGGGGGGGAAGGTGGCGTCCCTCAGCCCGGCCTGTGCCCTCTCGCAGTCTGGGACCCCTCGGGAGATAACGACCTGCTGGCTTAGGCCTGCTCCTGGGTGGCAGAGGGCAGGCCCAATCCCTAGGTGCAGCCCCTGGTCGGGCTCAGAGCAGGGCCGATTGGGGAGTTGGGGCGCCTCCCCCTGTCATGCACAGAGCAAGGCGGATTGGGAGGTTGCAATGCCACCCTCAGTCACGCTCAGGGTAGGGCTGATTGGGGGGTTGGGGCACCGCCTCCTGTCACACTCAAGGCAGGGTCAATGGGGAGGTTGCGGTGCCACCCTCAGTCACGCTCAGGGTAGGGCTGATTGGGGGGTTGGGGCACCGCCTCCTGTCACACTCAAGGCAGGGTCAATGGGGAGGTTGCGGTGCCACCCCCTGTGATGCACAGAGCAGGGCCAATCAGGGGGTTGGGGCGCTGCCCCTGTCACTCACAGAGCAGGGCCAATCAGGGGGTTGGGGCGCTGCCCCCTGTCACTCACAGAGCAGGGCCCATCAGGGGCGTTGGGGAGCTCCTCCCTGTCACGCACAGAGCAGGGCCGATCAGGGGGTTGAGGAGCTCCCCCCTGTCACTCACAGAGTAGGGCCGATAGGGGAGTTGGGGCACCGCCCCCTGTCACACACAGAGCAGGGCGGATCAGGGGGTTGGGGCGCTGCACCCTGTCACACTCAGGGCAGGGCCAATGGGGAGGTTATGGCTCTACCCTGTCAAACACAGAGCAAGGCCCATGTAGGGGGGTTGGGGCGCCACCCTCTATCACCCACAGAGCAGGGCCGATCAGGGGGATGGGGCACCACCGCTGTCACACTCGGGGCAGGGCTGATGGAGAGGTTATGGCTCTACCCTGTCACACACAGAGCAGGGCCCATGGGGGCAGGGAGGGGGGGTTGGGGCGCCTCACCCTGTCACACACAGAGCAGGGCTGATCAGGGGATTGGGGAGCTCCCCCCTATCAGGCACAGAGCAGGGCCCGTGGAGGGGGGGGGAGAACGCCACACCCTGTCAAGCACAGAGCCCCAGGGCAATCAGGGGATTGGGGAGCTCCCCCCTATCAGGCACAGAGCAGGGCTGATCAGGGGGTTTGGGCACTGCCCCCTGTCACGCTGATCCCGGTGCCGGGAGCCTCACTGCTCCACTGATCCCGGTGCCGGGAGGCATATTACCCTTTTACTATATAGGATAGCGGCCTGGTGCATGGGTGGGGGCCGGCTGGTTTGCCCTGAAGGGTGTCCTGGATCAGGGTGGGGGTCCCCACTGGGGTGCCTGGCCAGTCTGGGTGAGGGGCTGAGGGCTGTTTTCCAGGTGGCGAGTGACTAAAGCTCCCAACCGCTCCTTGTTTTCTTTCTTTTTTTTTTTTTATTTGGGGCCAGCTTTAGCTCTGAGGCCTCGCTGCTGAAAACATGGATACAATGTTTCAGTTTGGCTGGGTTTCAGTCTGCTGGTTTCTGGAGTTTTGTTTATCTTCTTATTTGCAACATAGTACATAGTTGCTTAGAATTGTAGCTCAGAGGCCGGCAAGTGAGGCGGGGAACGTTGGAGTCCGCAGCAAGCAAGCCTCATGTTCGCTTCCAGCTGCCTGGCTTCCGGCTGCCATCTTGGCTGACAGTTGATTTGCATATACTCACTGATTAGCCAATGAAAAGGGTAGCAGTCGTACGCCAATTACCATGTTTCTCTTTTATTAGTGTAGATGTGTGTTTCTTTATTGATTTCAGAGAAGGGAGAGGGAGAGAAAGATAGAAAAACATCAGTGATGAGAGAGAATCATGGATCGGCTGCCTCCTCCACGCCCCATACTTGGGATCAAGCCTGCAACCTGGGCATGTGCCCTTGACTGGACTCGTACCCGGAACCCTTCAGTCCACAGGCCGACGCTCTATCCACTGAGCCACACCGGCCAGGGCTAAAGCGAGCTATCTTTGAACTAAGTGCTCACTGAACGTTTATGGAACGAAACCTGGGAAAGAGCTTGGCCTTAGAGTAGCGGTTCTCAACCTGTGGGTCGCGACCCCTTTGGCGGTCGAACGCCCCTTTCACAGGGGTCGCCTAAGACCATCCTGCATATCAGATATTTACATGACGATTCATCACAGTAGCAACATGACAGTGATGAAGTAGCCACGAAAATAATTTTATGGTTGGGTCCCAACACGAGGAACTGTATTTAAAGGGCCAGAAGGTTGAGAACCACTGCTAGTCTGAGGCTGCTAGAAGGTCCCACAGGTGCAGGGAGCTGGGACGGAGCCCGGCTGAGCCTCCAGGCAGCGCCCACAGCGCCACAGACCACGCCCACTTTTGGAAGAAAGAGCAGCTACCGTGTGCTGTTAGCTAGGGCCTCCCAACAAGGCTTCATGAAACTCCTTTTCAGCAAAGTTCTTTCTCAGGATACTGCTGCTTATGTTTATAAAGGCAAGCGTTTCCGGTGCCCGGGCAGCGAGGGGCAGAGGGGCATGACTTGGCCACCCTGGCCACCAGCAGTGTCAGCGACAGCCGTCTAGAGCTGGAAGCGTGGGGGCCCTGTGGTAGGTGGAGAGACGGGGCGGGGGCGGGGCAGGATCTGGAGCACCGTGGGAGGAGTGGGGAAGTGGACAAACACTTGGTGAGCATGTTCAGTTGACTGAGCCGTGTGTACTTGTTTTGTTTTTCTTTTTAAAATATATTTTCATTGATTTCAGAGAAGAAGGGAGAGGGAGAGAGAGAGAGAAACATCGATGAGAGAGAAGCATCGATCAGCTGCCTCCTGCACACCTCCTACTGGGGATGTGCCCGCAACCCAGGTACATGCCCTTGACCGGAATCGAACCTGGGACCCTTCAGTCTGCAGGCCGACGCTCTATCCACTGAGCCACACTGAGCCAAGCAAAGTAATCTGTGCTTATAGTAAAAATCCACACAACACACCCATGTCAGAAATTAAGAGCCTCACTCGGCCACTCCTTCTGTGATATAACCATTGATAGCAGTCAGCACGTGTCCTTCCATGCGTGTCCTTCATAGAGCACACGCGTGCACACAGTATTTGCCTCCTCCGCTGTTTTATCAAATTAGCTTTGAATATATTATGCGTTTGGCACAGCTCAGCAGCTGTGCTGAGTTCGTGGTCACAGACGTCAGGAGGCCCAATGCAGCCCTGGCCGATGTGGCTCAGTGGATAGAGCGTCGGCCTGTGGACTGAAGGGTCCCAGGTTCGATTGGGGTCAAGGGCACATGGCCAGGTTGTGGGCTCGATCCCCAGTGGGGGGCGTGCAGGAGGCAGCCGGTCCATGATTCTCTCTCATCATGGATGTTTCTCTCTTTCCCTCTCCCTTCCTCTCTGACATCAATAAAAATACATATTTTTTAAAAAGAGACACAGTGCGCGGTGGGTGTGTCTCACCTCCGCCCTTGGGCCAGCTACCACTTTTCTGGGACATATTTTCACCATTGTCGAGCCCTTTATCAACCCGCATGAGGGCCCTCCATTGTCCCGTGTGGCCATGTTATCACCAACACTGAGCTGCAGAGATTTCAACTTGGCCACAGTCATAACACTCTTCTTTGTCTGAAAGACTACACCCACCTCTTGAAAAGTTACTTTTCAGCTGGATCGCACACTTTTCAAACGTCCTTGGGGAGAGCGAGTGGGCTTGAGCGAGAAGCCGTGGCGGCTACCCAGTGTTTCGGAGCCGGGAGGGGCGGAGGGACATCTCAGGAAAGCCGCCTGGCCTGCGAGGGCCCGGGGAGATGGGGGGCTGGGGCTGGGTTAAAGTCTCCCTGTTCGCTGCCTCCCGTCCAAGGTTTAAGGAGGGATCACCGAAATGAATGAGTTTGGGGTTTCACGTCCAAATCCATTTTTAATTCCGCCACCTTATGTTTTTATAGCACCGTGTGCTTTTCCAAATGCTTTCATCCTGGCATGTGATCTCTCCAGCCTGCTTTCAGCGTCTCTATTTCAAAGGCCAGTAATGGCGAGGTTGGAAGTAATACCTGTTAGAAGAGGGACTTAGAGAACTTTCAAATCATTTCCAGGTGTTTTCAGGGACTGATGAAACTTGAACCTTTCTTGCCTATAAAAGGAAATGTTACTGCTTTAAGTAATCTTCTCAGACGTTAACGGCTCCAAAGATTTCAATTTGTTGTTGTTGTTATTGTTTTATAATAAACACTAGAGGCCCAGTGCACGAAATTCGTGCACGGGTAGAATACCTAGTGGCTGCTGGCTGCCAGCCGGGGCCTATCTTCCCCGGCTGCCTGCCTGAGCCTTCGTTCGTTCCGCGCCGCCCCCTGGCGGTCAGTGCATGTCATAGCGAGCGATCGAACTTCCGGTCGGTTGAACTCCCGAGGGGACACTGCATAGTAGGCTTTTATATATGTAGATGCATAATCTACTGAGATGTGGTTAATGAACACCATGTGTAGGGAAAGGTTTGGATGTAGCCAAGCGGAAGAGATGGTATGAAGAAAACTCCCTTTTCCTTCAATGCCTAAGGTGTTGGAAGTGAATCTTAAATAATTTTCATCACAGAAAAAGGCCTCTTTTTAAAAAAAAATCGCAGTAGGGATGCAAACCAGGAAGGGAAAGACGAAGGAAAATGAGAAAATACAGTAATAGCTGTGCAGTGTATATTTTGGAGACTTTATTGGGATTTTGCTCGTGACCTGTATACCTTGTTAAAATGTTCTACAGACATTAAAGATAATTTGTGCACACTCCCCCCCCACTCATAAGTCATTGTTATTACTTACATTACTCAAGACCTGAAACGATAGTACTTTTTAAAAAATATATTTTTATTGATTTGAGAGAGGCAGGGAGAGGGAGAGAGAGAGAGAGAAACATCAGTGATGAGGGAGAATCCTGGATCGGCTGCCTCCTGCATGCCTCCTACTAGGGATCGAGCCTGCAACCTGGGCATGTGCCCTTGACCAGGAATCGAACCCAGGACCCTTTAGTCCACAGGCCGACGCTCTATCCACTGAGCCAAACCGGCCAGGGCTAAACGATATTACTTGAGACAGAAGTAAGCCCCCTGCTCTCGTTCTGCTTGCCAACCCTTTCTTACACAGACAGATGCGTGCGTCACCGCAGCGCCAAAGAACTTTACAGTAGCTCTAAAGCTGCCCCTCCCTTCCTTTTTTCCCCCCTCCCCTCCCTTTTTAGCCAAGTCTCAGGATCGGGCACAGCTCCTCGTCACTCACAAAACAAACTCGGACACTTCCTTCTCCTGGTGCGAATACTGAGGACACATAGAGAGATGCAGCATTTCACAAAACATCACCAGTTTCACCAACAAAAGCAATAGGACTGCCCTAGCCGAGTTGGCTCAGTGGACAGAGCATCGGCCCGCAGAACGAAGGGTCCCGGGTTCGATTCAGTCAAGGGCACCTACTTCAGTTGTAGGCACCTCCCCGACCCAGGCACGTGCAGGAGGCAACCAACTGATGTGTTTCTCTCTGTCTTTCCCTCTCTTTTCCACTCTCTCTAAAAATCAATGGAAAAATATCCTCGAGTGAGGATTAAAAAAAAAAAAGCACCCTGGCTGGTTTGGCTCAGTGGATAGAGCGTTGGCCTGTGTACTGAAGGGTCCTGGGTTCGATTCCCGATCAGGGCACATGACTGGGTTGTGGCCTGATCCCCAGCAGGGGGCGTGCAGGAGGCAGCCGATCAGTGATTCTCTCTCATCATGGATGTTTCTCTCTCTCCCTCTCCCTTCTGCTCTAAAATCAATAAAAATATATATTATAGATATATATATATATATATATATATTTTTTTTTTTTTTTTTTTTTAAAGCACTAGGGCCCTAGCCAGTTTGGCGCAGTGGATAGAGCGTCAGCCTGCGAACTGAAAGGTCCCGGGTTCGATTCTGGCCAAGGGCACATGCCCGGACTGCGGGCTTGGTCCCCCGTGGGGGCCGTGCTGAAGGCAGCCAATCAATGACTCTCTCATCATTGATGTTTCTATCTCTTCCTCCTTCACCCTTCCTCTCTTAAATCAATAAAGAAATATGTTTTTTAAAAAAAGAAAGCACTAGGACTATTTGAAATAGACTTCCTGTAAGAAACCAGCCGCAGGAGCAGGTTTGGGGAGACGGGGGCCCGACCTCCCTCCGCCTACTGACAGGAGGGGGAGAAGTGTTGTAGCCACAGAGGTTCCTGGATGGCCCCGCACCGTGTACTCTGAGCACCGAGGTGCCGGGTCTGCAGGCGGCTTGAAGGTTGGCGCTGGGCGTACAATAGGCCCTTGTGCGATCGATCTGTGAACAGGGGCAGCTGGCAGCCAGCGCCGAGACACACCCGAGTGCAGGGATGCCCGAAAGCTGGACGTCTGCCCGGAGGACAGCGCCAGGCTATCTCACGTCCCCGAGGCACAAGCCAGCCAGCGCTGCGGGTTCCTAATGAAGGGCTCGCCTGGGCGGGTGGCTGGAGCCAGTCACACCTCTGTCCTCCGGGTTCTGGTTTCCTTTCTGCCAGGCTGTGCCCTCCGGGACCTGGGAGGTGAGGAGAGCCCTGAGGCAGGCGGGGGCGGGGCTAAGGAGAGGGACTCCTGCTCATCGCCATCCTTACAGCCAGTGGTTAATGATGCTTCTTCTTTATATGTAGACTAGAGGCCCAGTGCACGAAATTCGTGCAGGGGGCTCGGCTCCCACCGCCACCACGGCAAGGGCCTCTGCCTTGGCGGCCGCCTCTGCCTCAGGCCTCACAGCCCCGGCTTTGTCCGGAAGGTCATCCTGAAGGACATCTGGTCTAATTAGCATATTACACTTTTATTATTGTAGATATTTTTTATTGATTTCAGAGAGGAAGGGAAAACAAGAGAGAGAGAAATGTCAGTGATGAGAGACAATCATGGACCGGCTGCCTCCTGCACGCCCCACACTGGGGATGGAGCCCGAAACCCAGGCCTGTGCCCTGACGGGGAATCGAACCCTGACCTCCTGGTTCCTAGGTCGACGCTTAACCACTGAGCATCACAGGCCCTGCAAAATGATTCTTCTTAATCTAATTATTCTGCCTTTGAGATTGTTGGGAAAGTCACCCTTAAGGTGTCCATCCGGAAAGGTCTCAGCGCTGTATTGCTCTGCAGAAGCTTAGCCGTGGAGACACACAGGATTCCGAGTAGTAACTAATGCCCCGGGGCCCTGGCCAGTGTGGCTCAGTGGATAGAGTGTCACCTTGCAGACTGAAGGGTCCCAGGTTCGAGTCCCGATCAAGGGTGTCCATCCAGGCCCATTTCGGGGTATGTGTGGGAGGCAAACAATCGAGGTGTCTCTCTCACCTCGTTTCTGTCTCCTCCACTCTCTAAAAATCAGTGGGAAAATGTCCTAGGGTGAGGATTAACAAATAAAATAAAATAATTAAATTAAGTTAAATTAAATTAAAATGCTCCTGGTATGCGCAGCACTCAGCAGAGGCGTAAGGAAAATTCAAACTGTAACTATCAACACATATGCACAGCGAGATCAGAAAATGCTAAAGGGCAGCAGTGAACTTGTAAACAGTTATTCTGACGTGGAGAAGACGGGAGGCTGCAGTCAGGTGGGCCTGTGACCCCTAGCTCAGCTTCCTGCTGCAGGTGAGGGTTAGTGACATCTTCGCCCTGAGAAGGAGCCGCCCTCCTCCTGCTCCTTAGTTCACACTTGACTGTCAGTCAGGACCCAGCTAGACCCTCCCCGAGGACCAGCCGCACAGGGAAGCTGAGCCCACAGCTCAAGGCAGGGGAACGGGAACCTGCATCTCCCACCTGCCAGCCACACCCCCACCCTCAGGGCGGCCACTCTCCTGGCTGCTAACATCGATGGGTTTTGCCCGTTGCCAAGTTTTGATAAGCTGAACCATAGGGAATATACTCTCTCTCTCTCTTTTTTTTTTTAATGTATTTTTATTGATGTCAGAGAGGAAGGGAGAGGGAGAGAAATAGAAACATCCATGATGAGAGAGAATCATGGACCGGCTGCCTCCTGCACGCCCCACACTGGGGATGGAGCCTGCAACCTGGGCATGTGCCCTTGACCGGGAAGGAAACCATGACCTCCTGGTTCATAGGTCGACATTCAACCACTGAGTCACGCCCGCCGGACAGATATATTTATTATAGACCAGAGACCCAGTGCTTGAAATTTGTGCACAGGCAGGGTCCCTAGAGGCTGCCGGCTGGGGCCTCCCTTTCCCCAGCCGGGGCGGGGGAGGGGTGGCGGGTGGTTGGCCAGCTGGCCCTGCCCCCTGGTCGAACTCCTGGTCGAGGGGACAATTTGCATATTCGGCTTTGATTATATAGGGTAGTTTCTCCTACTTTATGAGTTGACCTTTATGGCCTCCCTTGATGAACAGCAGTTCTTAATTTTAATGCAGTCTAACATTTTCCCGTTTTTTTTACGATTAGTGGTTTGTGTGTGTGTCCTTTGAAGAAACCTGGTGACTCCAAAGTCACGAGGAATCCCTGCGATCCTAGCACCTTTCTTGCTCTACGTGTGAGATTTAGCCCTGGCATCCACCTGGTTTGGTTTGTGTCAGTGGTGTGAGGTCAGATGGCTTCTTCCATGTGGCCATGATGTTGGTTTAGAGTCGTTGTCACTGCCGCGTCACCTTTGCCGTATGTCGCTCTACATGGCTGACATTCATCTGATTTTTAACGTTTCATTATTTTTAAATGGTCATTTATACTCTCAGCACTAACACTACTACACTTTGTAGTTGTATTCCTCTTATTTTTCATTTGTGTAATTCTATCCACATAAAATTTTATGTCCTGCCTTTCTGTGCCTAAGTAGTCTTCAGAATTCAATTTACCAGTGGCTGTATAGTATGTAATCTAGTTCACCAGTCCTCTGTGATGGGCAGTTAGGATGTTCTTATTAATAAAAACTGCCACATGACAGAAATGTCCTGGCCCGTCATTTACAAGAGGGTAGCAGATGACCACGAGTTAATAACAGTTAGTGTCTCCTTAACCCGACCCTCTGGTACTGAGGCCTCTGTCCTTTCGTAAAGGGGTTTGATCGCTTTACGCCAGTCCTTACCGGCTGTGCTTGTAGAATATTATAAAATTAAGACCCGTCACTGCTGTAGTGTGAAACCTCACTGATATTTACACTGATGTTAACATAAAAATTCAACCTGGAGTTAGTACTTCACTCATCCGGGAAGTGATCAGTCCACAGTACAGAGCTGCTCGGAGCGCTGTGGCCTCCCAGGGAAGTAAGGCTGGCCCCGGGGAAAGTGTTGCCTTGCATTAAAAGGGCCTGTGTCTGCTTAGAACCTGGTTAACATTCTAATATTGTTCCTTTCCCTGCGGGATGGCACCTCCTCAGTAGGATCTAATCTCAACTAGGCTGCGTCTGCGTAGTAACCGCCGCATCAATGTGCAGACACATGGCCGTCCTCCCCCAGACCTCAGGCTCCGGGGCTCAGGGGTTGGAATGTGTTATCAGCAATAATGTGACTGAGTTTGTAAAATGTTTAGCAGGCCCTGGCCGGTGTTGCTCAGTGGATAGAGCGTCAGCCTGCAGACCAAAGGGTCCCGGGTTCCATTCCGGTCAAGGGCACGGACCTCAGTTGCAGGCTCCTCCCTGGCCCAGGCCCTGGTCGGGGCGCATGCAGGAGGCAACCCATCGATGGGTTTCTCTCCCTCTCACTTCCACTCTCTCTAAAAATCAATGGGAAAATATCCTCAGGTGAGGATTAACAACAACAATGTTTAGCAGCACTTACAATAACAACATTCCGGAAAATGGAATATGGGGCCTCAGGCGTCTTCATCTCTGTCTCCTCCATGTGCTCAGCACCAATCTGTAAGCGTCACTCATCGGTGGGTGTTTGGTGACGTAAACCTAAAAAATAAAAAGCTCAGGATCCTTCTCCGATCAGGACCCCTGAGGCTACGCGGTTCTCCAGCCCCTCCCAAGTCTATACTTCCTGGCATGGCCTAGAGGAGAGCGGGAGCCATTGGGGACGTGTTGGTGACAATGGCACAGGACACGGGTGGCGTCGGCTGGCGCAGGGCGCTCTGAGCCAGGTGGCCTGTGAGCGGAGCCAGGGGTGAGGGTGCTTCTGTGGAATAAGATTGAGGGGGCCCTTTACTCCCAGGCTCTCGGCTGCCCACTCCCGGGGCCTCGATTGACCTCAAGAAACATTCCAGCCCCAATCGGACGGGGAATCTGAGACTCCCTCCGCGGCCCGGGCACCGGGGAACCCCGGTCTGCAGCTCAGAGGCGAGAGCACCGTGCCAGTTAGTTTAGGGCCTACGCTGATCCATGCAAATGCAGTGTGTTTACAGCATAAACTACCAGGTGTATCGCCGAGTGATCATTCAGACGGTGCCAGCATTCACGGCACACAGGCCACAGAAAGGCTCTTTTCCACTCTCCGGTTTAAAAACAATTTTTTTTAATAATTATAAAAATAGCACCTATACTAATAAAAGGATAATATGCTAATTAGACCAGGTCAGCCGGTCATCTTCCGGATGTCTGGGTTCCTTCCGGATAAAGCGACGGTGGCTCGGGCTGAGGCAGAGGCAGTTAGAGGTGAGATCAGGCCAGCGCAGGGGAGCAAGCAGTTAGGGGGCGATCAGGCCAGTGCGGGGGAGCAAGCAGTTAGGGGGCGATCAGGCCAGTGCGGGGGAGCAAGCAGTTAGAGGTGAGATCAGGCCAGCGCAGGGGAGCAAGCAGTTAGGGGGCAATCAGGCCAGTGTGGGGCAGCAAGCAGTTAGGGGGCGATCAGGCCAGTGTGGGGCAGCAAGCAGTTAGGGGGCGATCAGGCCAGTGCGGGGGAGCAAGCAGTTAGGGGGCGATCAGGCCGGCAGGGGAGAGCAGCAGCGGTTCTCAACCTGTGGGTCGCGACCCCTTTGGTGGTCGAACGACCCTTTCACAGGGGTCACCTAAGACCATCCTGCACATCAGATATTTACATTACGATTCATAACAGTAGCAACATTACAGTTATGAAGTAGCAACAAAAATAATTTTGTGGTTGGGTCACAACATGAGGAACTGTATTTAAAGGGCCGGAAGGTTGAGAACCACTGAGTTAGGGGGCGATCATGGCGGCAGGGGAGGGCAGTTGGGGGCAGGCAGGCAGGCAGGCAGGCAGGTGAGCGGTTAGGAGCCAGCAGTCCCGGATTGTGAGAGGGATGTCCCAGATTGGAGAGGGTGCAGGCCAGGCTGAGGGACACTCCCCCCCCCCCCCCCCCCAGCACAAATTTCGTGCCACAGGCCTCTAGTATAATATAGTGAACATCCACCTGGAGATGACATTGAAAGGTAATGGACCTGCCGACCTGATTTCAGAGGCCTCAATGCAATACCTTAGCTGTGACATCAAGGACACATGAAAGGAGAGTGATGGACAGTAAAACCAGGTCCATTGCCCTGTGCACATGTTCCGGTTTGACGTCCGGATGGCACGATCGAGTCAGGCTCTCAGTCGCAGCCCCATGAGTGTGGCAGGTACAGATGCAGTTGTTTTTTTTAAGGTTTTTAAATATCCTATATATAAAAGCCTAATGTGCAAATTGTCCCCTCTACCGGGACGGGAATTCGACCGCTCCCTGTGACGTGCGCTGACCACCAGGGGGCGGCGCGGACCATGGTGGGTGTCACAGCGCTGGCAGCGGGCAGCAGTGGAGGCACTGCCAGCTCTGATTGGCCCCGATGAGAGCCGGACTGAGGCAGGATGGTAGAGCAGGTGAACGGGCGGTGCCAGGCCAAGGCGGGTGCAAGCGGGGGGGTGGTGCCAATTGCCCCACCTGATCGCCCCATTGAAGGTGGCAGGGGGCGGGGCCGCCATCCAGCTCTCAGGTGCTGAGGGAGAAAGGGCAAATGGCAATATTAAAATATTTCTTCTAATTATTTTTCCTTTCATTGTGCACGAATCCATGCACCAGGCCACTAGTGTGTGTGTGTGTGTGTGTGTGTGTAATTCAGAGAGGAAACAAGAGGGAGATAGAAACATCGATGATAAGAGAATCATGGATCGGCTGTCTCCTGTACACCCCACACTGGGGATGGAGCCCAAAACCCAGGCACATGCCCTTCACCACAGTCTAACCCTTCCGTTCTCAGCTCTTTCCACTGCTGTGCCACTGCTGATGGCGCACCATTGGCGCGTTGTTGTACTTCTCCTCAGTATGGATTTGAGATGCGCAACCAGAACTCTTCACGGGCGAGCTGCCAGGCCCGGCAGACTATGCTGAACATCGCAAGATAGTTCTCCCACGAGCAGGAACGATTTTTGTTCCATCTCCCACATATGAGTGAGATCATGTGATAGTTGTTTTTCTCCGACTGGCTTATTTCCCTTAGCACAATGCTCTCCAGGTCCATCCATGCTGTTGCAAATGGTAAGAGTTTCTTCTTTGTTAACCGCAGCGTAATATTCCATGATGGACCACAGTTTTCTAATCCACTCGTCTGCTGATGGGCACTTAGGCTGTTTCCAAATCTTAGCTATGGTGAATTGTGCTGCTGTGGAACCTAGGGGTGCATATGTCCTTTCTGATGGGTGTTTCTGGCTTCTTGGGATAGATTCCTAGAAGTGGGATCCCTGGGTCTAATGGGAGTTCCATTTTTAACCATTATAGGAAACTCCACACCCTTCTCCACGGTGGCTGCCCCAGTCTGCACTCCCACCAGCAGTGCACAGGGTTCCTTTACTCCGCATTCTCGCCTGCACCCTGATTCGTTTCCAGTGGAATCGGCGGGAAGACAGAGACAAGGGCATCGGTCAGGAGCAGAGGACACTGGCTTCCTCTCTGCAGCCACAGGGCCGAGAGCAGAAGGTGACCTTCCAGAGCCAAAGGTTGCATTTCTTATTTTTATTTTTTAATATATTTTTATTGACGTCAGAGAGGAAGGGAGAGAGAGAAATAGAAGCATCAATGATGAGAGAGGATCACTGATCGGCTGACTCCTGCCCACCCCCCACTGGGGATTGAGCCCACAACCCGGCCTGTGCCCCGACCGGGAATCGAACCCTGACCTCCTGGTTCATAGGTCGATGCTCAACCACTGAGCCACACCAAAGCCAAGGGTTTTAGATCCCCAGCATCCTGGCGCTGGTACTTAAAAAGAACCAAAACCGTCATACTTGGTGAATCCTCACGACTCTTCCCGAGCAGTGCTCATGCTCTCCCGGCCGGAGGCCTCTAGGTGTTCCTGACAGAACCTCATTCCTGGGGAGGTGTAAGGGGACTCATTAACTCAGCTTACTGCACAGATCACAATGGCCATGCGTCCTGAGTGTGGTGATGTTAAAGTGGGCTTGAAATAAAACTTTGACCTAGCCGGTGTGGCTCAGTGGTTGGGCATCGACCTATGAACCAGGAGGTCACAGGTTCGATTCCCCGTCAGGGCACATGCCCGGGTTGTGGGCTCGATCCCCAGTGGGGGGCGTGCAGGAGGCAGCCAGTCCATGATTCTCTCTCATCACTGATGTTTCTATCTCTTTCTTTCTCTCTGAAATCAATTAAAAAAAAAAAAAAGAATAGCCCTAGCCGGTTTGGCTCAGTGGATAGAGCATCGGCCTGTGGACTGAAGGGTCCTGGGTTCAATTCCAGTCAAGTGCACATGCCTGGATTGCAGACTTGATCCCCAGTGTGGGACGTGCAGGAGGCAGCCGATCCATGATTCTCTCTCATCATGGATGTTTCTCTCCCTCTCGTTTCCTCTCTGACATCAATAAAAATACTTTTTTTTTAAAAAAAGAATAGAAAAAAGTCGTCAGCAGGAGGCCATCCGTCTCTCAGGTCCCACCCGCCGGATCATTAATAGATGATATGTAAATGAGGCTCCTTAAAGGGTAACATTGGGGAGAGCCCAGAAGACATGGTGGCCCGTTTGCAAAATGCTGGTTTTTGGTGAAGAAGCTTTTGAAGGGTGAGGGCCCGGCCGGCCGGGGCCTGTGTGCGCCGAGCGGAGCGGAAGGGTCAGCGTCGGCTCCGTGTCGTCACAAGCTGGAGCACACACGCTTGTGTCTCTCCTTGTACTTGTGTGGGGAGGACGTGGGTCAGGTATCTTCAATCCGACAAGTCACTGGTGTTTGTATAAAAACTCCTTGGTGTTTAGTAAGTTGCTTTCATTCCGTATTTTCGTTTCGCTTATATAAATAAGCCTTATGCCTTTTTTTAAATTAAAGGTCTTAGGAAGAAAACCAATTTTAGTAAGCTTTGAATTCATGACATTGGGATGCTACGTCCATTTTTTATTTAAAAAGAGAGAAAAATGGAAATTATTAAAGTTGCAAAACCCATAGGACAAAAACCAGAAGAAAAAATGTCAGTTCTGCCCTGACCGGTGTGGCTCAGTGGGTAGAGCATCGGCCTGTGGACCGAAGGGTCCCAGGTTCAATTCCAGTCAAGGGAGTGTACCTTGGTTGCGGGCACATCCCCAGGAGGGGGCGTGCAGGAGGCAGCTGATTGATGTTTCTCTCCCATAGATGTTTCTAGCTCTCTATCCCTCTCCCTCTCTGTAAAAAATCAATAAAATACAAAAATAATAATAATAATTTTTTTTAAAAACATCAGTTCTTTCTTAAAGTAGAAGTAGAAAGAAACTCCATCGGTTGATATCACCTCATACAACTTGCATTTCACATCTTATGCCTTTTTTTTAAATAAACATTTTAAAAAATTGCACCCTCTTTAGTCCTTGAAATAAATCAGCGCCACAGTAATTTTAGATTTTTTTTCCCCCCAAACCATCTCTTCTATCTCAGAGATTCTGAAACTGTCCCTGTGATAACATGTCCTTCACCTGCACCCCCAAATCCAGTGGAAAATGCGTCAGCAAATGTACTTACTATGAGGAAGTTTCCTCCTTAATTGCGATCATCGTTCCTAAGGCAATTGGCCTGGAAGTAAACAGATAAATGATGTGGCCGCTGTGTGTGATGTGTAAATGGTGCGTGCCGATAGGGGAGGGAAATATGTCAGAATGAAAGGAGCCACAATTTGAACGGCCGGATTATGGGCGTACTGTTCTCTTTTCAAAATTCCAAAGTGCCGATATTACATTATTTTTAAAACAAAACCTTATTTTAAACTGTATTTTATATAAATACTAGGTTGTACACTTAAGAATTATCTAATAGTTTATCGAGAAATCCTCAAAGTGATTTTATTTTATTTTAAATATATTTTATTGATTTTTTACAGAGAGGAAAGGAGAGGGATAGAAAATTAGAAGCATCAATGAGAGAAAAACGTCGATCAGCTGCCTCCTGCACACTCCCCACTGGGGATGTGCCCTCAACTAAGGTACATGCCCTTGACCGGAATCGAACCCAGGACCCATGAGTCCGCAGGCCAATGCTTTATCCACTGAGCCAAACCGGTTAGGGCTCAAAGTGATTTTTTTAAAAAATATATTTTATTGATTTTTGACAGAGAGGAAGGGAGAGTGATAGAGAGTTAGAAACATTGATGAGAGAGAAATATCGATCAGCTGCCTCCTGCACACCTCCTACTGGGGATGTGCCCGCAACCAAGGCACATGCCCTTGACTGGAATTGAACCTGGGACCTTTCAGTCCACAGGCCGACGCTCTATCCACTGAGCCAAACCAGTTAGGGCTCAAAGTGATTTTAAACTATTGTGATTCGCCCCCAAAAAATCATAAAGGACTCTTTCCTGGATTTTAAACTTATCTATAATAATGAAAGCGTAATATGCTAATTAGACTGGACGTCATTCCGGACAACCTTCCGGACAAAGCCGGGGCTCCAAGGGAAGCTTGGGTCCCAGGTGCCTGCTGGTGGCCAGAGGGAAGCCCGGATCCCAGGTGCCAGAGGGAAGCCGGTGCCGGCAGCCGGGGGAAGGAAGGCCTGCTTTGCACGAATTTCGTGCACCGGGCCGCTAGTATTTTATTAAGATAAGGGAAAATGGTGACAGGTAGTTTCTGACTATCTCTGGAGCATCGCTTTTTCCATAAATACTTCAGCTGCACGGGGAATACTGTGGCGTTGACTTTTCTCTGGTGGTTTTTAGGGGAATTACAGTCATGCTCACAGATCTAGGCACGTGTAGGTAGCAAGAGCAGACTTGGCGGTGTGAAGAGCGAAACGTAAGCCAGAAGTTAAAAGTGACAGCGTTCGGATGGCACCACCATCTGCAGCCCGTTCCCGGGTCACGGAGGAGGCCCGCTCTGCCCTCTCACTGAAACCAGGGGCCGTGTGCGCAGGAAGGAAGCGCCTGCCGGTCCGAGGTCAGAGGCAGGATGGATGCGGGGAGGAAGGATTTACTGCGGGGTTTTCCCGAGCCCCTGACCTCCGGGAGATGCTGTTCCTGGTAGGCTTGGTGGACACCGGGGCACACCCGGGTCTGTCGCATCGCGGTGCCGTGGCCAGGTGTAGCCCTCTCTGTGTGCCGGCCGGAGAGGCACGGCCATGAACTTGGACCCAGAGCCCGGCCGGCGGGGCTCCATGGCTGAGCGTCGACCTAGGAACCAGGAGGTCCCGGTTCGATATCCAGTCAGGGCACGTGCCCAGGTTGCAGCTTGATCCCCAGTGTGGGGCGTGCAAGAGGCAGCCCATCCATGATTCTCTCTTGGATATTTCTCTCTCTTCCTCTCCCTTCCTCTCGGACATCGATAAAAATAATATATTTTTAAATAAATAAATAAGTAAACTCAGATCCTGACCACATCCAGACCCTGGAGGCACAGGGACTGCGTGTAGCTCCTTGGAAACGTGAGTCTGGCCAGGTCTCCTGCCCACGAAAGGCCTGGAAGTGGGAGGGTCTGCGCCCTGTGCCCTGAACTGAGCAGCTGAGGGAGCTAACGAGGTTCAGTGTGAAGCAGGGAAAGGCTCACAGGATCTGGCAGATGCTTTCAGACCCCGAAGGGCCGCTGGTGAGAGTAGCAGCAGCGTGTTCCTGGGGACCTCGGGGGAGCTGGACGGAGAATGGACAGCTGGGGGGCCACAGGCTCCAGCGTAATGCAAGAGGTTTCCTTTGTTTTTTAAAAAAATGTATTTTTTTTATTTCAGAGAGGAAGGGAGAGGGAGAGAGAGAGAAACATCAATGATGAGAATCATGGATCGGCTGCCTCCTGCACCCCCCCCCCCGCCCCCCGCCACTGGGGATGGAGCCCGCAACCCGGGCATGTGCCCCGACCAGGAATGGAACCATGACCTCCTGGTTCATAGGTCAATGCTCAACACCTGAGCCACGCCAGCCGGGCCATAATGTAAGGTTTTCTTACAGTTGGAGCTACCCCCACATGTAGCGAGATGGTGAAT
The DNA here is from genome assembly GCF_028538775.1 of Myotis yumanensis. Lineage (NCBI taxonomy): Eukaryota > Metazoa > Chordata > Mammalia > Chiroptera > Vespertilionidae > Myotis > Myotis yumanensis. The sequence goes on along the minus strand of NW_027223771.1, from coordinate 11,461,112 downwards.
TCTGGGTGCCTGTCCCCCAGCTGGAGGCTCATGGGTGGCACCCACGCCTCTCTCCTTTACGCCCACTTGTCAGCTGAGCCCGAGAGGGGGGAGTGGGTGCTGGTTACACGCCTGTGCCTCTTTCCCCGAAGCAGGTGGCCTCCCCTCCATGCCTGCCTTCATCTTTATCTGAACCCAAAAGCACAGAAAATGGGCTTCATTGGTTCTATAATGTCTGCTCTGCTCTGGGTGTGAGGTTCAGGCACCCCTCCATCTTTCTTTGGGGGGTCCTCTCTGCTCCCATCCCCCGGAGACAGACACGCCCTTTAGCGCAGCGGTCGCCAACCTTTCGGACCTCAGCGACCACACATGGCCCTCAGACCGCCGGTGGCTGGCTGACCGCTGCCTTAGAGTCTGAGGCAGCCACCGGCCAGGAGCCGCATGCAGGTCGATTTGCCAAAGAGATGATTTCATTAGACTCCTCTTCCTCAAATTAATGTTTTAAAAACGACAAGTGATCAGTAGAAATAATTTGTATTTTCAGACCTACGTATCTGGACATGATCATTTCTGCGGTCAGGGTAGGCATGTGTTGGCACGATTTGATGTGACAAGTTTTGTTCATTTAGAAAATGAAACCCAGCAGAATTTCTGTATCTTTAAAAAATAGATTTTTATTGATTCTAGAGAGGAAGATGGAGGGAGAGAGGGGAACATCAATGATGAGGGGGAATGATTAATTGGCTGCTTCCTGCACGCCCCCTCCTGGGGATTGGGTCTGCAACCCGGGCCTGTGCCCTTGACCAGAATCGAACCCGGGACCCTTTAGTCCACAGGCCGACACTCTATCCAATGAGCCACACCGGCCAGGGTGAGTTTCTGGATCTTTCACAGCAATTACACTGTACCCAGGGGTCCAGAGCCTGGGCCTAGTCGGCCTCGTTCCTAGCAGCATTGTCTTAGTGTGTTTCCTGTCACGCGTGTACTGGGTTGATTGATGCTCTCATTTCTCTCGTGTAAATTTGGAATTTATCCCCTTTTACTGACCCACGGATCTCTCCTCCCTGCAGGAATCGGGGGCCTTCAGGACTTCGTGCTGAAATCCGCAACCCTGTGCAGTGTGCCCTCCTGCCCGCCCTTCATCCCACTCGGCTTCGAGGCCACCCCGATCGTGAGGGTCGCTATCGAGCCAAAGCACCCAAGTAAGACGACCTCGTTCTTAAAAGCATGGAGTGTTCCTGCTGCTCTTTATCCATTCACTTATTTATTTACTGGAGGCCCAGTGCATGAAATTCGTGCATGAGGGGGTGGGGGTGGAGGGGGTCCCCTCAGCCCAGCCTGCACCCTCTACAATCCGGGACCCCTTGGGGGATGTGCGACTGCCGGTTTAGGCCCAGGGATCGGACCTAAATCAGCAGTCGGACATCCCTCTCGCAATCCTGGACTGCTGGCTCCTAATCACTCGCCTGCCTGCCTGGTCACTCCTAACTGTGCTGGCCTGATCACCCCTCACTGCCCCTCTGCCGGCCTGGTTGCCCCTAACTACCCCCCTGCCAGCCTGGTCACTCCTAACTGCCCCCCCCATCAGCCTGGTCACCCCTTATTGCCCCCCTGCCAGCCTGGTTGCCCCCCAACTGCCACCCCCACCCCCCACCGGCCTGGTTGCCCCTATCTGCCCCCCACCTCCGATGGCCTGGTCACCCCCAACTGCCCCCCCCCCCCCCCCTGCTGGCCTGGTCGCCCCACACAGGCTGGTCATAGGCAGCCATCTTGTGAGGCTGTGAGGGTTAATTTGCATATTACCTCTTTATTATATAGGATTTTAAAATATATTTTTATTGATTTCAAGAGGAAGGGAGAGAGAGAGTGAGAGAGAGAGAGAGAGAGAGAGAGAGAGGGAAAGAGAAACATCCATGATGAGAGAGAATCACAGATTGGCTGCCTCCTGCACACCCCCTCCTGGGGATCGAGCCCACAACCCGGGCCTGTGCCTGTGCCCTGACCGGGAATCGAACCGCGACCTCCTGGTTCCTAGGTCGACGCTCAGCCCCTGAGCCACGCCCGCCGGGCCAGGGCCTTCTCCTTAGATTGTATTAGTCTTACGTCCTGTAGCTGATCAGCGTGTCATCCTGTCCATCCAGGTGAGATGCCCCAGCTCATCCGAGGGATGAAGCTGCTGAACCAGGCCGACCCCTGTGTCCAGATCTTAATCCAGGAGACGGGGGAGCACGTGCTGGTCACCGCGGGAGAGATCCACCTGCAGCGCTGCCTGGACGACCTGCGGGAAAGGTCAGCTGCCGGCGGGGGGGGGGGGGGGGGGGGGGGGGGGGGGCGCGCAGGCAAGGGCGGCTCCAGGCCCCTGGGCGCTCGGTGCTTCCCGACCATCAAAACAACGAAATTCCCCGAAACATGGCCTGTCACGTGTTATCGGATCGTAGGTTTAGTTTTTAGCACCTGACATTCACTTCCACACTTGAATCATTTTGCATTTTTATTTTTTATTTTATTATTATTTTTAAATCCTCCCCTGAGGATATTTTTTTCTTTGATTGTTAGAGAGTGGAAGAGAGAGGGAGAGACAGAGAAACACCGATGTGAGAAAGACACATCGATGGGTTGCCTCCCGCATGCCCCCGACCAGGACCGGGACCCTGCAACCGAGGTGTGCACGTGCCTTGACGGGAATCGAACCCAGGACCCTTCAGTCCGCAGGCCCACACTCTGTCCACTGAGCCACACCATCTAGGGCTCATGTCTCAAATCTTCTTAAAGCATTTATTTCCCATTCAAAACATTCTTATGGAAATAGGTGGGTTATTTATTTTGAGAATGAACACAACAGTGAAATCCTGCTACAAGAAATGTTCCCATTAGACTTTTCAATTGGAAATGGAAGTGATTTATCTCTCAGAGTAAAAGAATTTTTATGTTTCTGTGTTTTATTGTTTTGGTTTTTTTTTTGCAGAATTTTCATTGTGTGATATTTCCAGGTGGGCGTTTCGATGCTATTTTTGTTACAACCTTCTGTTGTGTTTCTCCTGGATCTGTCTGTAGGTTTGCAAAGATCGAAATCAGTGTCTCCGAACCCATCATCCCCTTCAGAGAAACCATCACAAAACCCCCCCGAGTGGACATGGTCAACGAGGAGATCGGCCGGCAGCAGAAGGTGGCCGTCATCCACCAGGCCAGAGACGACCACAGCAAAATCCCCGAGGGGGTCCAGGTGGACGCCGATGGGCTGGTCACCATGACAACGCCCAACAAACTGGCCACGCTCAGCGTCCGGGCCGTGCCCCTTCCGGAAGAAGTCACGCGGCTTCTGGAAGAAAACCACGACGTGATTCGTTCCATGGAGCAGCTGACGTCGTCTCTGAACGAGGGCAGGAGCGCTCAGCTGACCCAGAAGACGCAGGAGAGAATCCGGGAGTTCAAGGGCAAACTGGAGCAGCACCTGACGGGCAGGAAATGGAGGGACACCGTGGACCAGATCTGGTCGTTCGGCCCCAGGAAATGTGGGCCCAACATCTTGGTGAATAAAAGCGCCGACTTCCGGAACTCCGTGTGGGCAGGCCCCGCGGGCACCGCTGCCCAGGAGGCCAGCAGGTACCGCGACGTGGGCAACAGCATCGTGAGCGGCTTCCAGCTGGCCACGCTCGCCGGCCCCATGTGCGAGGAGCCCCTCATGGGCGTCTGCTTCATCCTGGAGAGATGGGACCAGAGCAAGTTCGAGGAGACGGGAGCCAGCGAGAGTCGGGATCCGGGGGGAGAGGGGCCCGGGGGAGCGGTGAGCTGCACCCCGGGAGACGGGGGCGAAGGGCGGCGAGGCGGCCACCCCGAGCCCGGTGAGAAGAGGACGGTGCCGAAGGCAGAGCCGGCCCTGGCGGACTGCTACGGGCCCCTGTCGGGGCAGCTGATCGCCACCATGAAGGAGGCCTGCCGCTACGCCCCTGCAGGTGAAGCCGCAGCGTCTGATGGCGGCCATGTACACCTGCGACATCATGGCCACCAGCGACGTGCTCGGTAAGGAGGATCATGGGAAGTCTGGGTCAGAAAACGGAATCTCGCTTCATGTTGTCTTTTTAAATACATTTTTATTGGTTTCAGAGAGGAAGGGAGAGAGAGAGAAACATCCATGGTGAGAGAGAATCATGGACCGGCTGCCTTCTGCATGCCCACACTGGGGATGGAGCCCGTAACCCAGGCATGTGTTCTTGACTGGAATCGAACTCAGGACCCTTCAATCCGAAGGTGGAGCTCTGTCCACTGAGCAACACCAGCCAGGGCTTCGTGTGAGCCCTTCCCCGGTTATCCCGATTCTGTCCGAGCGTGTTCCCCTGCCCGCTCCGCGTCCGCTCTGGCTTCGCGCCCGTGCCTTCCGCACCTCGAGGTTGCTGACGCTGAGGACACAGCCGTGAGCAGCACACGGCCTCGTCCCGAGGGCGTCACCCAGCGGGGCCGCCTGCTGGCATCCGATGAGCGTGGCCGGGTCGGTCTGCACGGCCGCCAGCAGCCACACTCCCCGGCCCGGCCCCAGCTCTATCTCACGCCTGTCGGGGCCCGTCTGCATCCTGTCCCCACATTTGCTCCATTTGGCCGTCGACGTAGCCCTCGGCTTTCCGGGCAGCGGGAAGACAGGGTAGTGGGACCTGGCGTGTGAGACCCAGGAGCGCCCACCATTGCTGTGTGTTACCAACAGTAACGGAAACCACAGCGCGGAAGAGAGACGGTCTTCCTCCTTGGGAATCTGCCTTCACTTTCCACCTCCTTTTAGAATTCTTGTCCAGAATAGTCCGTTTTGTGTACGCGCGTTCTCGTGGGGGAAGCAGGCCCGTGTTTTGCTGTTTGCATTTATTACCGATTTTATAAGCACGCTTCTGTCTGGCTGCTCAGTGGTCATGTTCGTTTTTAATCTCCGCGTGATCTCGTGTCAGTTTGAGATGCTGTCAGTGACTTCCTGTCGCCCCCAAATCGGGATCCACATTGTTTCCTGTTTGTTTACTGTTAGAGAAAACGTGGCTGTGCACAGCTGTTTCCTTTCCTAAGCTCTGGGGGAGGGGGACCCCCCATGGCTTTAATTCCCACACTTCCGGCTCTGAAAATGGTGGAACCTGCAGACCGGTCTTCCTGCCTGTGATGGAGGGAGAGGCACGAGTAATCCTGTATAGTAAAGAGCTGATATGCTTATTAGACCGAACAGCAGAAGGACCGTCTGGATGAGCTTCCGGGCGAAGCCGGGCGGCGAGGGCTGAGCCCCTGGCACGAATTCCGTGCACCGGCCTCTTGTGGTCTATGACGCCCGAAGGAGCACAGAGCCTGTGAAGCCCCGATGGTGACGAGATTGCTCTGAGTGTGACTGTCACGGGAGGCGGGGGGCAGTTGGTTTTGAACGGGCTTAGACCATAACGAGGATTCGATTATGGGGACGGCCAGAGAGTTCCAGGCGGCAGAGACTGAGCTCCGAGTGGGGAGCCTGGCGTGGCCTGTGGGCGGGGAGTGGCCGGCCTGAGCGCTGGGTCCTCGCTGGTCTGGGGGTCCCAGGGCTGAAGTAGAGGCTCACAGGGCCTAAGGGCCTCGCGTACCAGCTGAGAGATTGAGGGTGAGACCTTTTTTATTTTATTTTCATTGATCTCAGGACAGGAGAGGGAGAGAGAGAAACATCAGTGATGAGAGAGGATCATGGATCGGCCGCCCCCTGCACGCCCCCTCCTGGGGATCGAGCCCACAACCCGGGCGTGTGCCCCGACCGGGAATCGAACCATGACCTCCTGGTTCATAGGTTGACGCTCAACTTCTGAGCCACGCCGGCCGGGCGTGGTGAAGTCTTTAAAAGGGGAGCCCTGGTCAAAACTGTTTCAATAGACTGACTGTTGTGTTGCCATTTATTCCCCCGTTGGATGTCTCTCCCCTGGTGCCTGGCTTACAGCGGGCACACAGTGAGCCGCCTTCTCTGTGTGCGTGAGGTGTGATGGGACAGATGCCCAGCTGAAGGGGTATCAGAATATTAGCAGTGAGCCCTGGCTGGTGTTGCTCAGTGGATAGAGCGCCGGCCTGTGGACCAAAGGGTCCCGGGTTCAATTCCAGTCAAGGACATGTACCTCGGTGGCAGGCTGCTCCCCGGCCCGGGCCCTGGTCAAGGGCACATTCAAGGAGGCAGCCCATCGATGTGTTTCTCTGTCTCTCCCTCTCTCTTCCACTCTCTCTAAATATCAACGGGGAAATATTGTCGGGGGAGGATTAAAATATACATCTGTTTGCAGTGAGAGGCCACATTGCTTCGGCCTCGCTGATTCCTCCGTGGGCACAGTGGCCGGTTAGCGGCCCCTGGCACAGCCACGCCTCGGCCACACCTGCCCGAGAGCCAGGCACATGGGGGGGGGGGCGGGGTGATTAGCTGCTGCCTTTGTTCCGGGACCACATACATCGCTGCACCCATCTCAGGATTTAGTTTTAGTAGAATTAAAACTGAATGGCTCAAAGCACATGATTGATTACACTTCGCTTCAGTTACAATTACTGATTCAAGCCGGCACCACCCGTGGTGGAAGGGGCGGGGCTGCTGGCCTCTGGCCGGCTCTTCACGGTCCGTTTTCTCCACTTTAGTCATCCTTTCTGCCCGTCCCCTCCACACACACACACTCACACTCACACTCACACACACACTGATGTCCACACACACACACACACACACACTCACACACACACACACTCACACACACTGATGTCCACACACACACACTCACACTCACACACACACACACTGATGTCCACACACACACACTCACACACACACTCACACACACACTCACACTGATGTCCACACACACACACACACACACACTCACACACACACACACACACACACACTGATGTCCACACCCACGCACACTCACACACACACACACTCACACTGATGTCCACACACACACACACTCGCACACACACACACACACACACACTGATGTCCACACACACACACACACACACACACACTGATATCCACACACACGTGCATACACTCTGATGTGTTGTATTTAATCAGCCACCTTAAAACTTTTCTTAGCCTGGCCGGCGTGACTCAGTGGCTGAGCGTCGACCTATGAACCAGGAGGTCACGGTTCGATTCCCGGTCAGGGCACATGCCCGGGTTGTGGGCTCCATCCCCAGTGGGGGGACATACAGGAGGCTGCCGGTCCATGATTCTCTCTCATCATGGATGTTTCTCTCTCTCTCTCTCTTCCTCTCTGAAATAAAATATATATATATATTAAAACGAACAAAAGAATCACTGGAGTCGAGGGGAGAGATTGGCCAGGACAGGGGCCTGGGAAGGGGCTATGTTTGGAGCGTTGTCAGAAGAGGTGATCGGGACCTCCCGAAACCACAGACGAGTCACGGAGAACGCGGGCTAGGAGAGGCATCAGGCCAGGCATGGGGAGATGATGGTGGAGCTTCAGCAGCTTCAACAGCGGGGCGCCTGTGGAGTGAGAGCACACACAGGAAGTGGGGGCCGCCCAGGTGGGAGGGCGGGGCTGCGAGGGAGGGGGTGTGGCCAGGCAGCCCGTGGGATTTTTAACTTGTTCTTAAGCTGAGCCTGGACCTGAGGAAGGCCCATCGCAGGAGCTGTTTCATTTTATTCTCTTTTTTTTTTTTTTTTTAATAGATTTTTACTGATTTCAGAGAGGAAGGGAGAGGGAAAGAGAGAGAGAAACAGCCATGATGAGAGAGAATCATGGGTTGGCTGCCTCCTGCACGCCCCCCACTGGGGATGGAGCCCGCAACCCGGGCCTGTGCCCTGACCGGGAATCAAACCAGTGACCTCCTGGTTCCTAGGTCAATGCTCAACCACTGAGCCACGCCGGCCGGGTCATGCTTTACTTTTTAAATAAACGTTTATAAAGCATCTATGCTTTTGGAAACCAACATTATTATTATTATTACTTTTAATATATATTTTATTGATTTCAGAGAGGAAGGGAGAGAGAGAGAAATACCAGTGATAAGAGAGAATCATGGATCGGCTGCCTCCTGCACGTCCCCTACTGGGGATTGAGCCCACAACCCGGGCCTGTGCCCTGACCGGGAATCGAACCCGGGACCCTTCAGTCCCCAGGCCGCCGCTCCATCCACCGAGCCACACAGGCCGGGGCTGAAACCAGAATGATTGGGAACAGACCTAAGTTCGCTTGTGGATTGTCACCGGGCCCGTGAGGCAGCGCGGCCTCGTGGGCCCATGGAGCTAAGAGACTCGCGGTGTTGCAGGCCGGGTCTACGCTGTCCTGTCCAAGAGGGAAGGCCGCGTGCTGCAGGAGGAGATGAAGGAGGGCACGGACATGTTCATCATCAAGGCCGCGCTGCCCGTGGCCGAGAGCTTCGGCTTCGCTGACGAGATCCGCAAGAGGACCAGCGGCCTGGCCAGCCCGCAGCTGATCTTCAGCCACTGGGAGGTAACAGGGCCCCCCCAACCCCCCCATCCCTTCCTTCCATCTGCGGATGTGCTTCCTGCAGCTGACACCCAGGGCAGCGAGCCCTCCCCCCACCCCACCACTTCCCCACCACACACACACCCCCCGGGCCCTTTGGCCTCCTGATGGCTCTACTGGTCAGTGGGACCGGAGGAAGCAAGCAGATGGTCTGTCCATCCATCCACACTGAGGGGCCTAGACAACATGTGCTTATAGCACACACCCCGTCCTCCGAATCTGATGTGAAATTTAAAACAATATCCCCTCCTTCCTTCCCTCTCAAGATACAGTGTAGGTTTTACAAGGAAGTCAGACTTTTTCTAAAGTAAAGCTTTAAGGAGCTTTCTGAGGAAGAGTATTTTCTAGCCTTGAGAGGGGAATCTGATCCATCATCAAAAAGGAAGACGTCACAGATCCCCATCGCAGGGCGAGGAGAAAGGGTGGGGAACAGGTGGCTTTTAACTTAGGGAGAAATCAACGGGGAGGGGCTGGCAGTCCAGCCTCTTTTTTAAAAATATATTTTTATTTTTTTATTTTTTTTATTTTATTTTTATTTTTAAATATATTTTTATTGATTTTTTACAGAGAGGAAGGGAGAGAGATAGAGAGTTAGAAACATCGACCAGCTGCCTCCTGCACATCTCCCACTGGGGATGTGCCCGCAACCCAGGTACACGCCCTTGACCGGAATCGAACCTGGGACCTTTCAATCCGCAGGCCGACGCTCTATCCACTGAGCCAAACCGGTTTTGGCTATTTTTATTTTTTAAATATATTTTATTGATTTTTTACAGAGAGGGATAGAGAGTTAGAAACATCGATGAGAGAAACATCCATCAGCTGCCTCCTGCACACCCCCCACTGGGGATGTGCCCGTAACCAAGGTACATGCCCTTGACCGGAATCGAACCTGGGACCCTTCAGTCCTCAGGCCGATGCTCTATCCACTGAGCCACACCGGTCAGGGCTTAATATATTTTTATTGATTTCAGAGAGGGAGGGATAGGGAGAGAGAGAGAGAAACATAAATGATGAGAGAGGATCACGGATCGGCTGCCTCCTGCACGCCCCCCACTGGGGATGGAGCCTGCAACCCGGGCCTGTGCCCTGACTGGGAATCAAACCTGTGACCTCCTGGTTCATAGGCCGACACTGAGCCACGCCGGCCGGGCAAGGATTAGCCTGTTAATAAGTAACTTTAGAGGAAAACATAGTGAGGAAGGGTTTGCTCCAGGTGCGTGCTGTCCTTTGCCATCCCTGCCACCTGTCACGCTCCTGTTCCCGAAGCCTCTCATCTCGGGGAGCCCTGAAGGCGACATTGTAATTACCCGTCATTGATCTGGCATTTTCTGCCTCTTTCTGGTCCCCCCGGCGTCAGGCTTAGCAGTAACACAGTGGTTGGGATCTGGCTTCTCCCTCCGCGGCACTTTCCCCACTTGTGTCCCGACACCATGTCATTTACAATCAAGAGCTTTTGAGAGGAAGTGCTTCCAAAACAGCGAGAAAATAAAGCGGCAGGCATTTCCCACGAGGAAACCTGTGCAGTCAGCAATCGCATCGCTTCTCTCTGCATCTTCCCTTCTGAGAAAAGGCGCTAATAACAAGCAAGAGAGAGACGTGTTCCCAGCGGGCTGTTCCCCACGTGGGCCGGCCCCGCCTCAGGATGAGCTGCTCAACACCCCGATCACGCCGAGGGGCGGCCGGAGGTCACGCAGGGCGAGGGGCACGTGGTGACAACAGCAGCGAAGGCGTTCATTTCCCACGTGCAGCTTCCCACCTGCTGGCTGTGATCGTGGTGAAAATTGGGCCAAAAATGAACTAGAGCTCCCGAAGCTCTCTCCTCCTGGGCTCTTATTATTATTACTAGAGGCCCGGTGCACGAACTCGTGCACAGGTGGGATCCCTCTGGGTGGCCTGTGGGATCGGGCTGAAACCGGCTCTCCAATATCCCCCGAGGGGTCCCGGATTGCAAGAGCGTGCAGGCCAGGCTGAGGAACCCTACCAGTGTGCGATCGGGCCAGGGAGGGACAGCAGGAGGGCTCCAGGGCATGTCCAGCCCATCTCACTCAGTCCTGATTGGCTGGACCCCAGCAGCAAGCTAACCTACCAGTCAGAGCATCTGCCCCCTGGTGGTCAGTGCACATCATAGTGACTGGTCGACCAGTTGACTGCCCTCTGGTGGTCAGTGCATGTTATAGCGAGTGGTTGAGCAGCCTTAGCATATCATTAGCATATTATGCTTTGATGGGTTGTCCGGTTCTGCCGCTTGGTCTATTTGCATATTATCCTTTTACTAGAGGCCTGATGCACAAAAATTTGTGCACTTGGGGGGCCGGGGGGGGGGGGGGGGGCGGTCCTCAGCCTGGCCTGTGCCCTCTCGCAGTCTGGGACCTCTCAGGGGATAACCACCTGCTTGCTTAGGCCCGCTCCCCGGAGGATTGGGCATAAGATGGCAGTCAGACATCCCTCTGGCAGCCTGGCAGCCCTCAGGGGATGTCCACTTGCCGGCGGGGAGCAGGCCTAAGCTGCAGTCAGACATCCTTAGCGCTGCTGAGGAGGCGGGAGAGGCTCCCACCACCACCGCTGTACTGGCAGCCATCAGCCTGGCTTGTGGCTGAGCAGAGCTCCTCCATGTGGGAGCGCACTGACCACCAGAGGGCAGCTCCTGCATTGAGTGTCTGCCCCCTGGTGGTCAGTGTGTGTCATAGTGACCAGTCATTCCCAGTCTTTCTGCTGTTAGGGTCAGTTTGCATATTACCCTTTTACTATATAGGATAGAGGCCTGGTGCCCGGGTGGGGGCCACTGGTTTGCCCTGAAGGGTGTCCTGGATCAGGGTGGGGGTCCCACTTGGATGCCTGGCCAGCCTGGTGAGGGACTGATAGCTGTTTGCAGCTGGTCACACCCCCTTCAGGGTGGGGGTCCCCACTGGGGTGCCTGGCCAGTCTGGGTGAGGGGCTGAGGGCGGTTTTCAGGCTGGCCGGTGACTGAAGCTCCCAGCCTCTCGTTTTTTTCTTTTTTTATTCTGGGATTTATTTGCCTTCTATAATTGAAAATTCATTGCTGTCACTGGAGCTGAGAGCCGGCTCCAGCTCCGAGGCCACAGCCTGCTGAAAGCAGGTATCTGGGGTTTGTTTAGCTTCTATAATTGAAACTTTGTTGCTTTCGGAGCTCAGAGCCGGGTCGCGGCAGGCGGGGAACCTTGGCTTCCTCCATCACTGGAGCAAGCAAGCCTCCTGCTTGCTTCAGCTGTGTGGCTGCCAGCCACCATCTTGGTTGGTGGTTAATTTGCATATCACCCTGAATAGCCAATGGGAAGCGTAGCAAAGGTATGGTCAATTACCCTTTTTGTCTTTTATTAGATAGGATTATATAGGATTATTTTTTTATCCAAGCCAACATTCAGCTGGCCCTCAGGTGCCTTCCTTCCTGAGCATTGGGGACAGGCATCAGGTCTGAGCTGCGCCATCCCCCCGGCAGGCAGGTGCCTTCTGGGTGAGCCCATTAGGAAACGCCTTGGTCTCCCAGCTCTCAGCGGGCTCTGCCTTGCAGCCTCCAGGGGCTCCTCTGTCTGTGGCTCAGCCTTCGGGGTCACCTTGTTGGTGGGTCACTCGCTCAGGGAATTCCCACCAGCTTGAGGGGTCCAGGGTGACTCTGGCTTCAAGGTGTCAACCACTGGGCCAAGCCGGACGGCTCTTCCTGTCCGTGGCCATCCCTGCAGGCTTGACTGCTCAGTGTTTAAACTTTATTCCTGAACTAGAGGCCTGGTGCACGAAATTCGTGCAAGGGGCTCGGCCCTCACAGCCCTGGCTTCGTCCGGAAGGACGTCCAGCTGTCCGGTCGAATTAGCATGTTACGCTTCTATTATTATAGCTTGGCCTCTGGAAGGAAAGTAGACTTGGCTGACCCAGCACATGCTGTCGCCTCCTCTCCCCAGGTCATCCCCAGCGACCCCTTCTGGGTGCCGACCACGGAGGAGGAGTACCTGCACTTCGGGGAGAAGGCCGACTCGGAGAACCAGGCCCGCAAGTACATGAACGCGGTGCGCAGGCGCAAGGGCCTCTCCGTGGAGGAGAAGATCGTGGAGCACGCGGAGAAGCAGCGGACCCTCAGCAAGAACAAGTAGCCCGCCGGCGGCCTGTCTCCAATAAACGCTCAGGGGCCGGGCTGCCCAGGAAACCGCTCTGCTGCGTCGTCTGTGTGCGCTCGCTGCCCGTACATAGCCAGACCGCAGGGAAAGGGGGAGAGAACTCGCTTCCTACGGGTTCTCATTGATCAGGTGCAAGGCAAGACGGGAACGCAGTGTCCGGTGACTTACTCCCACCTGTGCCCCGCCTGTCAGCGCCTCACACTCCCGGCACATCATAAACATGTCCCACAGCTCACCATCCAGCCCAGCGCCCAGGATCGTCTGGAGACGCCCACTTTTTCTTTTTTTTAATGTATTTTTATTGATTTCAGGGAGGGAGAGAAAGAGAAACATCCATGATGAGAGGGAATCATGGATGGGCTGCCTCTTGCACGCCCCCCACTGGGGATCGAGCCTGCAACCCGGGCATGTGCCCTTGACCGGAATCAATCCCGGGTCCCTTCAGTCTGCAGGCTGACGCTCTAGCCACTGAGCTAAACCGGCCAGGGCGCTTTATTTAGTTCAGGTCACTGTTGTAGCCGATCCATCTTAAGGTTTGTTTGTCTAGAAAACAATGCCACGTTCACGGGTTAGCCTGTAAACCCATCTTTATATTCCCTCGCAAATCACACCACTCGTATTTACATTCGTGTTCATGAAAGTTAGGCTCCATACCTTTTTCTTTAAAAAAAAGTAAATTTTTATATCGTTCTGGGCCGTTTCTTCTTAGCCCTACTCAGGATATTAGCTAACGTGGCAAGATTACTGCCTTGATTGTAAACCTTTTTTAGAAATCACTTTCCTCGCTCTGAGAGATTTCCATAGAAGGAACAGATGCAATTTAGTGAAAAATGGGTTTTGTAATTTTTGATGTTGCACTGATAGTTTGTGTAGCCACTTAAAGGATTCTTTTTCAAAACGCATAAGATGATCAGACCAGACCTTGTTTTTCAAATGTTTTTAATGGTTTTTAAAAAATAAACTAGATCATTCTTAATACTAGTTGTAGACATTTTAACTTTAATTTTTATTTATTTAATATTTTTATAGATTTCAGAGAGGAAGGGAGATAGAGACAAAAGCATCCATGATGAGAGAGAGTCACCCATCAGCTGCCCTGCACGCCCCACACTGGGAATCGAGCCCGCAACCCGGGCCTGTGCCCTTCAGTCGAACCCAGGACCCTTCAGTCTGCAGGCCGACGCTCTATCCATTGAGCGACACCACACCGGCCAGGGCTCACCTTAATCTTTAGAGCCCTGACGTCGGTGATCCGATCGCCTTGGCCCAGACTTCGGGCGCAGTGATGACTGACTGAGTTGAACGGGTCCTGATATCTGGGCGAATTTAAGGTTCCACACGCGTGGGCTCATCTGATCACGTGGGAAGAGCCAGCACATCGACCTGCAGCCTTTGTAAGGAACACCATTCAGAGTGCAGGTGTGCTGTTACAGTATTCTTAGCCCTGGCCGGTGTGGCTCAGTGGGTAGAGCGTCGGACTGCGGACCACAGGGTCCCGGGTTCGATTCCGGTCAATGGCACGTACCTCTGTTGCAGGCTCCTCCCCGGCCCCGGCCCTGGTCCAGCTGCAACCCGTCAATGTGTTTCTCTCGCATCGGTATTTCTCTCTGTCTTTCCCTCTCTAAAAAAATCAATGGAAAAATATCCTCTAGTTAGGATTTAAATAAATAAAAATTAGAAATTTTTAAAAAATAAAAATTAAATTTAAAAAAGAAGTATCCTTAGGCTCTGCGCTCTGTCAGCAAATGCTGGGCTCAGTGGAGAAGAGGCGGAGCCAGACGGAGGGGCCCGCAGTCCTGGGGCAGATGTGCTGTGGGGGCTGCGGGGGCGGGGCCTGTCACGGTGACAGACGGCCTCTTCCCTCTGCATGTCCAGGGGAGAGTGGGGAGCAGGAACAAGACCCCGAGGAGGCAGGCCCAGGGGGGGTAGCTCAGCTGCCACGGGAGTCACCGGCCCTGCCCTGTGGTCGGTGATGGGACTCCGGGCCCCAGTGGCGCCCCCCCGCCCCCCCCAGGTCCCTGACCAAACCGCTGATTCAGGGACGTGAGCCAGGACGTCCTCATCCCCGGTGAGGGACGGGGCTCCTGTGCTTACAGCAGGGGTGGCTTCTTTTTAAAATATATGTTTTTATTGATTTCAGAGAGGGAGAGAGAAGCATCAATGATGAGATAGAATCGTGGACCGGCTGCCTCCTGCACGCCCCACACTGGGGATCGAGCCCGCAGCCCGGGCCGGTGCCCTGGATGGGAATCGAACCCGTGACCTGCTTCACAGATCGACACTCAACCACTGAGTCTCTAGGAATATCTGGCTTTTTAAACAAGTCTCTTAAGACCGAGAGCGGGGAGTCTCAGCTGGGGGTGATGGGTCCCCAGAGGACGCGTGGCAGAGCCTGAAGACACTCCCGGCATCTTGTGGTGGAGGCCGCGTGGATTCCGGTCAAGGGCACGTCCCTCGGTTACAGGTCCAGCCGTAGCCCATCGATGTGTTTCTCTCACATCGATATTTCTCTCTGTCTTTCCCTCTCTCTAAAAAATCAATGGGAAAATATCCTCTGGTGAGGATTTAAAAAAATAATAATAAAAAATAAAACTGGACTTTGTAATTTTTGATGTTGCGCTAATCATTTGTGTAGCCACTTGAAGAAAGGATTCTTTTTCAAAATGCATCAAATGATCAGACCAGACCTTGTTTTTGAAATGTTTTTAATGTCTTTTTTAAAACAAACTAGATCATTTTATTGATGCGGCCGAACATCCCCCAGCCCCCAGGACGCCCCACAACACAGAATCCCCCCCCCGACCAGATGGGCCGGAGGGAGGGGGAGCGGCAGGCTTCCCCACCCCGTGTGAGTTCCCCTGCGCCCTGCCTGGGACCGGCTCCCTGGCCTGGTGGAGAGGCCTTGGCGGGGTCGGGGGGTGGGGGGGAGTGATGGAGGGTCCCAGGGCCCAGGCTGCACTGAGGGCAGAGGGTTAGCATGTGCCAGGGCGTCTGGGAAGTGTCCTGTGTGTATCAGTCTGTCCAAACCCCGTCGTACAGGGAAGGTGGGGGGAGCTCTGCTTGGGGCGGACCTGCCAGCATCTTCCCCTCGCTGTGGAGCAGGGAACGGGCAGGCGGGGGAGAAGCTGTGCTCCCCCAGGACACGCCCTGGAGCCCTCCCGCGGTTCCTCCCTGACTGGCCAACCTCCCGTGTCCCTCCTTGGCCAGCCGGCCCCGATAGGCCCAGACACATGCATCACTCAGAAACCCGAGAGAAGCATCGGAAGGACACTCGGGAGCCGCTGCTTGGGGGACTGTGGACCAAGGCTCTGCTGTCCCAAGACTATGGGACACCCACCAAACTCCCACCAAGTTCAAAACGGAGCAAACCATGGCCGGCCGGTGTGGCTCAGTGGTTGAGCACTGACCTAGGAACCAGGAGGTCACAGTTCGATTCCCGCTCAGGGCACATGCCTGGGTTGTGGGCTTGATCCCCAGTGTGGGGGATGCAGGAGGCAGCCGATCCATGATTCTCTCTCATCATTGATGTTTCTCTCTCCCTCCCTCTCTGAAGTTAATAAGAATATATTTAGGGGGGTGGGAGTGGCCGGGGAGAGGTCAATGGGGAAAAAAGAAGACATATGTAATACTTAAAACAATAAAGAATTTTAAAAAGATAAAATACAAAAAATATATCTATATATATAAAATAAAAACCTAAGTGGCCGTTACAGCGGAATGACCAGAATGACTGGTCGCTATGATGTGCACTGACCACTGGGGGGCAGACGCTCAACACAGGAGCTGCCCCCTGGTGGTCAGTGCGCTCCCACGGGGGAGCACTGCTCAGCCAGAAGCCGGGCTCACGGCTGGCGAGTGCAGCAGTGGTGGCGGGAGCCTCTCTAGTCTCCACAGCAGCGTTAAGGAGCAGCGAGCAGGCGGGCGGTGAGAAGCGAGGAGTCCCGGACTGTGAGCCAGCAGTCAGATATCCCCCAAGGGGTCTTGGACTGCGAGAGGGCACAGGCCAGGCTGAGGGACCTCCCCCACCTCCAGTGCACAAATTTTGTGCACTGGGCTTCTAATTATATATATATCTCCATATCCTATATCAGTGATCGTGAACCTTTTGAGCTCAGCGTGTCAGCATTTTGAAAAACCCTAACTTAACTCTGGTGCTGTGTCACATACAGAAATTTTTTGATATTTGCAACCATAGTCAAACAAAGACTTATATTTTTGATATTTATTTTAGATATTTAAATGCCATTTAACAAAGAAAAATCAACCAAAAAAATGAGTTCGCGTGTCACCTCTGACACGTGTGTCATAGGTTCACCGTCATCACTGTCCTATATAATAAAAGCCTAATATGCTAAGTGTCCAGTCCTCCGGTGACCATTTGACTGTTCAACCAATCAAAGTGTAATATGCTAATGATATGCTAATGCCGCTCAACCACTCACTGTGATGTGCATTGACCACCAGGGGACAGACAGTCGACCAGTTGACCGGTTGCTATCATGTGCACTGACCACCAGGGGGCAGATGCTCCGACTGGTAGGTTAGTGTGCTGCTGGGGTCCAGCCAATCAGGACTGAGTGAGATGGGCCGGACATGCCCTGGAGCCCTCCCACGGTCCCTCCCCAGCTGGCCAACCTCCCATGTCCCTCCTCGGCCGGCCAGCCCAGATCGGCCCAGGTCGGGAGTGGGCAAGACGGGGCCAGGAACTGATTGGGCGCGAGCCTGCTGCAGGTGCAATGGGCCAGGATGAGTGGGAGTGGCGGGTAGGAGTTGCAGATGGCATTGGACTGCAGGTTTTAGTCTGATCTCTGCAGGCCAGGCAGAGGGACACCACTCGTGCACGAATTCGTGCACCAGGCCTCTCATATATATATTAAAACACAAAATACTCCTCAAGATAAAAGCAAAACATCTTGGCCTGTGGACCAAAGGGTCCTGGATTCTTTTCCAGTCAAGGGCATGTACCTTGGTTGATGTCACCTCGCTCACCCGGGCCCTGGTCGAGGTGCATGCAGGAGGCAACCAATCGATGTGTCTCTCTCACCTCGATGTTTCTCTCTGTCTTTCCCTCTCTCTTTCCCTCTATAAAAATCAATGGAAAAATATCCTTGGGTGAAAATTAACAAAATTTTTTTAAAAATATCCTATATAATAAAAGCCTAATGTGTAAGTTGGCAGAATGACCGGTTGCTATGACATGCACTGGCCACCAGGGGGCAGATGCTCAATGCAGTAGCTGCCTGCAGGGACTAGGCCAGCCAAAGCGGATGCCAGCAGAGGCCCCAGATCACCCCGCTGGTCACCCCACAGATGGCCCTGATCACCGGCCAAGACTAGGGACCCTACCTGTGCTTGAATTTCATGCACCGGGCCTCTAGTATATCCTATATAACAAAAGGCCAATATGCAAATCAACCAAACGGTGGAATGACCGGTCGCTATGATGCGCACTGACCACCAGGGGGCAGACGCTCAATGCAGGAGCAGCCCCCTGGTGGGGTCAGTGCCCTCCCACGGGGGAGCGCCTCTCAGCCAGAAGCCGGGCTCACAGCTGGATGTCCGATTGCTGGCTTAGGCCCACTCCTGCATCAGTCTGACATCCCCCAAGGGCTCCCGGACGGCACCCCCCACCCCCAAGTTCATGCATCTCGAGCACCGGGCCTCTGGTCTATATATTAAAACACAAAATGCCATCAAGATAAAAACAAAACATCCTGGCACAAGCCAAGTCTTGCACAGACCCTCCCCCCAGCTCTACCCCCAAACATTGTGGGGAGAGTCCTGTCCAGCCTGGGGCCTCCCCACCAGCTGCATTGGAGCTGAACCGGAGAAAGTGCTTTGTCCCCCCAAATGGATGACTTCTCGAGGGTTGACCTCGAGGGTTCACCCACGTGGGGCACAGTGGGGACCAGACCTCTACCCCCCCCCCCCCGCATCGCCTCCAGGCCTTCCCGGGGCCGCCCCTTCAGGAGCGGAGGCGGGATTTCTCGGGCCGGCCCGGCGTTCGGGAAGCGAAGCTGCTTTTCCCATGGCTCATCGCCCTCCTCGGGGGCGTGGGCCTGCGCGGCCTCCATGTGGCCGCTGTGGCTCCGGGAATGCCGGCGGCCCCTCATGCAGGTCTGGGCCCTGCGGCCGCCCTTCCTGGACTCGCAGGCCATCCGGGGCCAAGCAGCTTTGAGAAAGGCCTGAGGTTCCCGAAATGCAAGGGGGAGGGGGGGGCGTCTGGTCCCCGCTGTGCCCACGTGGGTGAACATCTGGTCCGAATTAGGACGTTCTGGATGGTTTGCAAAACACGCTGCCCTGTGGGAGGACTCCGCTCGGATCCGGGGCCAGGACTCAGCGTGGAAGGCATCGTGGGGACCATGGGGAACCCCAATAGGCCTGGGTGTTGGGTGATAATAAGAAATTGCCGTTCGCCCGGCCGGCGTGGCTCAGGGGCTGAGTATCAACCTAGGAACCAGGAGGTCAGGGTTCGATTCCCGGTCAGGGCACAGGCCCGGGTTGCAGGCTCCATCCCCAGTATGGGGCGTGCAGGGGGCAGCGGGTCCATGATTCTCTCTCATCATGGATGCTTCTCTCTCTATCCCCCTCCCTTCCTCTCTGAAATCAATAAACACATGTTTAAAAATTTTAAAAAAAGAGTAAATAAATAAAATTACAGCCAAGTAAAATGGCAAATGTTATAAAAGAAAGTATGGAGGGAAGAAAGTGGCTGAGCCCTGAAGCCGAGGTTGAGGGGCGGAGAGAAGGGATGTGCAAAGGCCCTGGGGCCGAGAGGTCCAGGCAGCGCTGGGGGCCTGTGGAGGGAGGGCCAGGGTGGCTGCTGGGAAGGGAGTGAGGGAGGGGCTGGGGCCGGAGAAGAAGGTCGAGGTCCAGGCAGGGCCCCTGCCCCGTGGGCCGCTCCCCCCAGGTGTGGCGTTAACTTAAAGTTTGCTTTCTTGTCGGACTGGGAACCAACTATTGTCCGTGGCCAAGGTGCGCCTAGCCCAGCTCTTCGTGGTGCCTCCGGAGTGTCAGACCCACCTTCCGCCCGACCCAACCCCTGCGGCCTTCCTGGCGGCGTCACTCACCACTTCCCGCGCCCCGTGGGGCTCAGCCCAGGGCCTTCCTCCCGTCTCTGGTCCCCAAGGAGGCTGGGACTTTGAACTCGGGCCTTCTCTCCACCCCACCCCGCGGGGCTTGTCCTATATAATAAAAGCGTAGTGTGCAAACTGTCCCCTCGGCCGGGAGTTCGACCAGAGGGCGGGGCTGGCCGGGGAAGGGAGGGAGGCCTCCGCCTGCAGCCGGCAGCTGCAAGGGACCCTACCCGTGCACGAATAGGGTCCCGAGGCCTGGCTGGCGATCAGGGCTGATCGGGGCCTTCCCGCTGCCGGCCAGGGCCTTCTTCATTCCATGCTGCCCCCTGGTGGTCAGCGCACAACATAGAGAGTGATCCAACTCCCGGTCTCACTCCTGAGGGGACAATTTGCATATTAGGCTTTTATATATATAGATGTTGTTAACTTTCACCTGAGGATATTTCCCCATTGACTTTAGAGAGAGTGGAAGGGAGAGGGAAATGCGGAAACATCAAAGTGAGAGAGACACATCGATGAGTTGCCTCCTGCACGCGCCCCGACCCGGACCCGGGCCGGGGAGGAGCCTGTAACCCAGGCATGTGCTCTTGACCGGAATCCAACCCGGGACCCTTCTGTCCTCAGGCTGACGCTCTATCCACTGGGCCACACCGGCCAGGGCCACAGGGCTCATCCGTACGCTGTGTGGTTGCTTACGTCCAAGTGAAGGGCTCCCTGCAAGGAGCACGCTTCTCAGAGCCCTCGCCCAGGGCAGAGCACAAGTGTGAAACTTGGTAAATGGTCTCCCCGTATCCGCCTTCACTGTCCCCAAAATAAACAACTGAGCAGCGACCACGTGAGCGTGTGCCACCCGAGTGGGCCCGTCCGCCCGACACCTGAGCCCATGGCCCTGGAGGGGAAGCCTCGCCCGGCCTGCCCCCCGTCAGCCGGTCTGCGTCCTGGCCGTCACTGCCCTCGCTTGGGGCCCCCCATGGGCTCGTCTCCTGGGAGGAGGAGCCAGCAGCACCATCACCCACTGTCAGGGCCCTTATTTCGCGATAGCTCCGCACCCCTGAAACGCAGTCGGCCGACTCCTCAGACACGGGCTCCTGCACACAGGCTCTTGGGAGCGTGGCCTGCTGTCCCCCTGCTCCAGGCTGACCATCAGCTGTCGAAGGCAAGCATGTCGAACTCGTGGCCCGCGGGCCACGTGTAGCCCACCATGAATATTTTTGTGGCCCAGCCAATATAACGGTACGTGAGAAACATTTTAATAAAAATTTTGTAACTTGATTTTTACAGCATCCTGTTATACGTAATCCTATATAATAAAAGGCTAATATGCAAATTGTCCCCTCGGGAGTTTGACCCCCCAGGAGTTTGACCGCTCACTATGACGTGCGCTGACCACCAGGGGGTAGTGCGGAATGAAGGAAGGCCCCGATTGGCCCTGATTGTCGGCCAGGACTAGCGACCCTATTCGAGCACTCATTTCATGCACCAGGCCTCTAGTTATTAATATCAAACGACAACGTTCGCTAATGACGGAGGACTGTCATCGTGTTGCATTCACGTCCCTTACGCGCCTCACCCGCAGGCGCACGGTCTCTCCCCACTGATACCGGCAGCGAATGTTCCAGCAGCCGATGGCCACGTCCTTGGTCTGGGACTGACCTGCTTGGTGTGGCAACAGGAACTATCTCATTTCCAGAGAGCTAGAGAAATAGGTTTATCTGCGTGACGCTTATTCATTTGTGCAGTGACTCAGGGTCTGGTGAATCAATGCTCAAGAAAAATGATTAATTTTTATTAAAATGTTCTATTTCTTTATGTGAACGATGACTCGTTTATCTCAGCCCTTTGCATTCAGCACGTCTCCATCGAAACAAACCTGCGTTTCTATGAAAACGGAAGCTCTTGTTTTTTCGTGGCCACATCCACGCAAACCTTGTCTACCTGGCCCGTGTCAGCCTCTGCGTGGGACACGCTTGCCGCATGGTGTGGACTGAGCCGTAAGCTTCTTAATGCTGCCAATCCCCCTAAGGTCTGTAAATTCTGCAGAGAACCCCCATCCTGTTGTCGTCACGATTGAGAAAAATCAGCCACAGAGTCGTCATCTCGTCTTTGCCTTCCTCAGGCTTCCCCGTTTTTGCAGGAAAAGCTGGTGTTTCTTCCTCAACAAGAGGAGCTGCGGCATCGCCCTGCTCTCTGTGCTTCCGGAAACAGGGCCCGAGCCGCCCGGCACGCGGCAGGCAGGGCAGCGGCATCTGGGCTTCTCCCGGCAGATCACACGGACGACGGCGCTCCCACTAGCAAGGCCACGGTCCCCTGGTCCCGCCGGTCGCTGCTCTGGCCACGGGCGCCTCCCGCACTGAAAGGGGCTCCTCAATCTAAGAGACACACTGGCCTCACCCTCACCCGGGTCTCTGCCTTCACACAGTTCCCAGCGCACAGTAGGTGCTCAATAAATGGTAACCAGCAGGGCCCCAGCAGGAGGCCCCTTATCTTGTAAGCTGTAGCTGTTTGCCTTCTTGAAATTCTATTTTTTCTTTTAAGATATTTTTACTGATTTCAGAGAGGAAGGGAGAGGGAGAGAGAGAGAGAGAGAGAAACATCAATGATGAGAGAGACTCATGGATCGGCTGCCTCCTGCATGCCCCACGCTGGGAATTGAGCCCACAACCCAGGCATGTGCCCTGACCAGAAATCGAACCCAGGACCCTTCGGTCTGCAGGCCGACTCTCTATTCACTGAGCCACACTGGCCAGTGCAGTCTGTCGGGATTCTTTAGCTTCTTCAAGATATAACCAGGGCCCGGCCAGCGGGGCTCAGTGGCTGAGCATCGACCTATGAACCAGGAGGTCACAGTTCAATTCCCGGTCAGGGCACAGGCCCGGGTTGCGGGCTCGATCCCCAGTGTGGGGTGTGCAGGAGGCAGCCGACCCGTGATTCTCATCATTGATGTTTCTCTCTCTCCCTCTCCCTTCCTCTCTGAAATCAGTGAACATCTATACTAATTAAAGGGTAATATGCTAATTAGACCAGACGTCTTCCAGATGTCCTTCCGGACAAAGCCACCGTGGCGGGGGCCAAGGCAGAGGTGGTTAGGGGTGATCAGGCTGGCAGGGGAGAGCAGCTAGGGGCCATCAGGCCAGCAGGCAGGTGAGCAGTTAGGAGCCAGTGGTTCCGGATTGTGCGAGGGATGTCCCCCAAGGGGTCCCGGATTAGAGAGAGTGCAGGCCGGGCTGAGGGACACCCCCACCCGTGCACGAATTTTGTGCACCAGGCCTCTAGTATTTAAAAAAAGAAAAAGAAGAAGAAGAGGAGGAGGATGAAGTTTTGGGGAGGAAATTGCCTTCGCTGCCCCTGCAGGACGGGCAGTGGCTGGGGCGGGGCCGCTGTGGCCTCGGGAGGGTCATCCAGGAGCAGCGGCCGGGCCGCGGGCAGTGGCGTGTGCGGCCCAGCAGCGGTCGGGCCAGACGCTCCCGCCTGGCCCCTGGGCTTGTCTGTGACTAGCAGGGAGTTCAGCCATTTCCTCTCTTTCACATCAGAACGCAGCCAGCGGCTGGGTAATTAGAAACCGCCTTTTGCCGCGGCCGGATCACAGGACGGCCCCGGGGCAGCCAGCGCGCCCCCCTTCTTAGCGCCGCTCACTCCCCGGCCGGCTTCCCGCGGCCCCAAGTCCTGCATGTCTGTCTCTGCTTCGCCACCACATGTGGTGGGAAACGGGCCGTCACCCGCGTTTCTTTCTTTTTTCAATCCTCACCCGAGGATATTTTTCCCACTGATTTTTAAATATTTTTTTATTGATTACAGACAGGAAGGGAGAGGGAGAGAGAGAGAGAGAAAAACGTCAATGATGAGAGAGAATCACGGATCGGCTGCCTCCTGCACGCCCCACACTGGGGATCAAGCCCGCAACCCGGGCCTGTGACCTTGACCGGGAATCGAACCCTGGACCCTTCAGTCCTCCGGCCGGCGCTCTATCCACTGAGCCGCACCAGCGAGGCCGGTTTCACATCATTTTATTTAAATTTCCACCATGAGGCTGAGGGGAGGACTTCAGCCCTTCCTACTAACACAGCAGAGCTGGCGTCTGACCAGTCAGCTGGGAGGCGCGGACACGCCTGGCTGCCAGGGGCTTGGCCAGCTTGTAGCTCCTGCACGGGCAGTAGGCAGGGGGCAGCGCCTGGGAAATGGTCATATCACTAGAGGCCTAAGGGGTGGAGGCCATTCCCGAGCAGCCTCGGGCATCCCTCCTGTGAGTACATCTCACCTCCTGCCTCACATTTTGGCTGAAACCCAGGACACAGGCCCGGGTTGTGGGCTCCATCCCCAGTGTGGGGGCGTGGAGGAGGCAGCCGATCCGTGATGCTCTCTCATCATGGATGTCTCTCTCTCTCTCCCTCTCCCTTCCTCTCTGACATCAATAAAAATATCTTTAAAATGAAAAGAAGCAGCAAGGGGTTCAACCAGCAAGACCTGTGACCCAGGTGCGGGCTATTTCGGGGGCCGGTAAGACTGCACCTGGGTTCCCCGCTTGGCTCCCAGAGCCGCACACACTCCCTCTCTCAGCCTCCCCCTGCTCGCCCCACCCCTGCCCTCACCCATCTCCCCTCACCCTGAGGGCGCATCTCCGTCCGCCTCTCCCCCGGGCCTCCCGCCTCCTCCCGGCCTGTCACCCCTGCACCTTGCGTGCTCTAAGGCCCTTCTTCCCCGAACCCTCTGCCACCTTCACGCGGCCACCGAAGACATCTCGCAGCACAGCCCGGGCCGGCTGCTCAGTGGTTAGAGCGTCGGCTGCGGACTGAAGGGACTGAAGGGTCACAGGTTTTTGTTTTTTCCTTTGTCATATATTTTTTATTGATGTCAGAGAGGAAGGGAGAGGGAGCGAGAGAGAGAGAAGCATACACGATGAGAGAGACTCACGGACCGGCTGCCTCCTGCACGCCCTCCACTGGGGATGGAGCCCGCAACCCGGGCCTGTGCCCTCGACCGGGAATCGAACCCTGACCTCCTGGTTCCTAGGCCGAGGCTCAGCCACTGAGCCACGCCGGCCGGGGCCTTTTCTTTGTGTTGACAATTGTCTGCCACACTCAGGGGGTGGAGGTGACCGACGTTGAGCTGACCGTGTCCGCCACAGCTCGGCTTCGCTGGGTTTCAATCACATTGAACACGTGACGGGGAATAAACCCGTGGCCCCACACCGCCCTATGCTTAGGACAGGCGTGTGTATTTATGTGACCATCTCCTATTTGAACGCTCCCGTTTGGGCGATGGTTTCTTTTAAAAGAACTATTTTCTCCCTTTTTATAGAAACAGCTGACTTTGAATTTGTGGTTGATTTTTTTTTTTTTTCTTTTGAAAAGAAGAGACTGCGTTTGGACTTTAAAACTGAAAGATGTCTGATCCGGAGCAACCACATGAACAAGATTTTAAGAAATCCTAAGGGGGGCCCGGCCGGTGTGGCTCAGGGGTTAAGCGTTGACCTAAGAACCAGGAGGTCAGGGTTCGATTCCCGGTCAGGGCACAGGCCCGGGTTGTGGGCTCGATCCCAAGTAGGGGGCGTGCAGGAGGCAGCCGATCCATGATTCTCTCTCATCATGGATGTTTCTCTCTCTCTCCCTCTTCCTTCCTCTCTGAAATCAATAAAAATATATATTTTTTAAAAAAAGGCAATCCTACGAGTCCCTCCCCCCTCCAAAAAAATGGAACAGAGGGGTTGTCGTCTGAGTCGCTCACAGCTAATCGCGCCCTCGCTGCGGCCTGCGGCCCTGACCACAGACACGTGACCAGGGACTCCGATGGGGATGTGGGCTGAGTCAGGCCCTGTGCTTGCCGGGGCCCTGGTGGCACAGTGGGCAGAGCCCACGGAGACGCCCCCTCCCCTCGCTGCCCACCCTGCCCATGTCCCTGCCCCAGGCCAGGGCTGTGCCCAGGGCCAGGCCAGCTCCTGGGCCGACTCCATGGAATCCGCCTCCTGGTGGGGGGAGGACTGGGCGGGGGGGGGGGGGGTGGCGGGGGGAGCAGCTCACAGCGGGGCGCCGTGGGAGTCAGCACCCCGGCTGGTGGGCGTTCAATGCTCCTGGGAGCCCCAATGGTGGGCCAGACCGAGTCTGTCTTTGGCTCTGGAGGGAGGGTGCACTCGGGATTTTTAAAAAGATATATTTCTATTGATTTCAGAGAGGAAGGGAGAGGGAGAGAGAGAGAAACATCCATGAGGAGAGAGAATCACGGATCGGCTGCCTCCCGCACGCCCCACCGTGGGGATGGAGCCCGCAACCCGGGCCTGTGCCCTGACTGGGAATCGAACCCTGACCTCCTGGTTCCCAGGTCGACACTGAGCCACGGAGCCACGCCGGCCGGGCTAAAACCCCCACTGTGATTTACGGTTTAGTGCCTCTGAAACTCTTGGTTTTACTCAAGTCGTGGAGGTGACGCCACGCAATCCGCTCACAGGATCCCGTTGGCAGGGAGCAGGCCCGGGCCGGCAGCTCTGTGCTGGTCAGCCATGGGGGCGGCGGGCTCAGATACGCAAGGCCCTCCCTGGCTCTAGGAAGAAACACATCTGCCTTCCTCGCTGGCTGTCTCGGCAGGAAACCGTAAATCAAAGGCAGGCACAGATCCACACCTGCTTATCAGCCGGTGCAGGGGCCCCCGGGGTGTAACGAGGGGCTTATCGGTGTGTGATTGGGGTCCGTCTCCTCATCAGATTGTAAACTCCCCGACTCACCGACTCACTGGCCGGGACTGCCCTGCGCCCCAGGTCAGGGCAGTGCCTGGCACACAGGGCGCTCGGCTCAGTACTGTGTCACCAGCCCCGGCCGGTGTGGCTCAGTGGATAGAGCGTCGGCCTGCGGACTGAAGGGTCCCGGGTTCGATTCCCGGTCAGGGCACAGGCCCGGGTTGCGGGCTCGATCCCCAGTGGGGGGAGTGCAGGAGGCAGCCCATCCATGATTCTCTCTCATCATTGATGTTTCTATCTCTCTCTCTCTCCCTCTCCCTTCCTCCCTGAAATCAATAAAAATATATTTTAAAAATATATACTGTGTAGCCAGGGAAGGAAGGAGGGAGGAAGGAAGGGAGGGAGGGAGAGGGAGGGAAGATAGAGCAAGGAAGCTGCTGGTGAGAACTGTGGCCAGAGCTCGTTATGACCATCCTGTCCAGTGACAGAGAGGGTCACTCGCCATATCTTCCCACTTAAAACACGGAGCTAATAATAGTGCTGATCTCCACGGCCATTTCATAGCACAAACGGCTACTTTATGTTTTTTAAGTTATTGTGTGTGTGTTAGACAAGAGAGGCCTGCCCTGGGCCCTGTTTATATATATATCTATACTAATAAAAGGGTAATATGCTAATTAGACCAGGTCCACCGGACATCTTCCAGACGTCCAACTTCCTTCTGAACACTTAGGGGGTGACCAGGCTGGCAGGGGACCAGTTAGGGGTGACCAGGCCAGCAGGGGACCAGTTGGGGGCGATCAGGCCAGCAGACAGAAGCAGTTAGGGGACGATCAGGCCGGCCAGCAAGTGGTTAGGGGCGATCGGGCAGGCAGGCGAGTGGTTAGGGGCGATCAGGCAGGCAGGCGAGCGGTTAGGAGCCAGCGGTCCCGGATTGCGAGAGGGAAGTCCGACTGCCAGTTTAGGCCCCTTCCCGCAGAGATCGGGCCTAAACTGGCAGTCGGACATCCCCCGAGGGGTTCTGGATTGGAGAGGGTGCAGGCCAGACTGAGGGACCCCTCCCTCCTCCAGTGCACGAATTTTGTGCACTGGGCCTCTAGTCTATAATAATAAAAGGGTAATATGCTAACTAGACCGGACATCCTTCAGGGCGTCATTCCAGACGTCCTTCCAGACGAAGCCGGGGCTGGAGCGAAGCCCAAGTCCCGAGTGCCTGCTGGCAGCCGAAGGGAAGCCCGGGTCCCGGGTGCCAGAGGGAAGCCGGTGCCAGCAGCCGGGGGAAGGAAGACCTACTCTTGCACAAATGTTTGTGCACCGGGCCTCTAGTATACATATATTTTAATTGATTTCCTAGGTTGATGCTAAACCAGGCTGAATGAATTATTACATCTCATTCTTGGAAAGCACAGCTGAAATGTCCCGTCTCTGGGAAATCTTCCCAGGACCCTACTCTCTGGGCACGTGTCCATCCCCGCCCCCCCCCCCCCCCCCGTGCTACTGGGCGGGGCCATGAGTAGGTTCAAGGGGAGGGACAGCCCCTGCCCCACCTTGCTCCTTTCTGCATGGCCCTCTGTGCCTGTCATGGTCGGTGCAGGTGCTCCATGATGTAGCAACAGCTGACTGAATGAACAGACACGTTTTTCATGAGAATGTGTGTCCTTTCCCAGCTACTTACTCAGCAAAAGTGAGCAAGATGGGTGCGAAAATAGCTTGAGGCCCCTGGAAATGAGGGTAAGGTGGTCCCGTTAATGGTGCTTGTTTTTGCCTTTTCTTCTTTTTAAATACGTTTTTAATAGAGGCCCGGTGCATGAGATTTGTGCACTGGGTGGGGGGGTGGTCCCCAGTTCAGGACTCCTCGGGGGATGTCCACCTGCCGGCTTAGGCCCGATTTCCCAAGGGATTGGGCCTAAGTCAGCACTCAGACATCCCTCTTGCAGTCTGGGGCCCTCACAGTCCAGGACCCCTCA
Source organism: Myotis yumanensis (assembly GCF_028538775.1). Classification (NCBI taxonomy): domain Eukaryota; kingdom Metazoa; phylum Chordata; class Mammalia; order Chiroptera; family Vespertilionidae; genus Myotis; species Myotis yumanensis. The sequence goes on along the minus strand of NW_027223771.1, from coordinate 11,432,816 downwards.
CTCCTTACTGCCTGCCTGCAGCGGAGCTGGGAGAAGCTCCTGCCACTGGCGCTGCGCTGGCCAGCTGTGAGCCCAGCTTCTGGCTGTGGGAGCGCACTGACCACCAGGGGGCAGCTCCTGCATTGAGCGTCTGCCCCCTGGTGGTCAGTGCATGTCATAGCGACCGGTGGGTCCACCGTTCGGTCCATATGCATATTACGCTTTTATTATATAGGATTATTGATTTCAGAGAGGAAAGGAGAGAAAGAGAGAGAGAGAGTCAGAAAGAAACATCAATGATGAGACAGAATCACGGATCGGTTGCCTCCTGCACGCCCCCCACTGGGGATGGAGCTCGCAACCCGGGCCTGTGCCCTGACCGGGAATCGAACTGTGACCTCCTGGTTCCTAGGTAGACGCTCAGCCACGGGGCCACGCCGGCTGGCTTTGCCTTTTCTCACTTTATGATAACTGAAGTTCTCAATGACCAGACTGCACTCTGTCAGCTTCTCTTGTGCTAATAAAAATAAATAACAATAATATGGCCATATCGGGGACGTCCTTGGGGAACGGGTCCTGTGTCAGGAAAAGTCGTTAAACTCCGGGGTCTTAAAGGAGCCTGGGAAAGTCTAACCAGAGGCTCTGCGGTCGGGTGTATCATCTGTTTAAAAACAGCACCGGGCCCTGGCTGGTGTGCCCCAGTGGATAGAGCGTCGGCCTGCAGACTGAAGGGACCCGGGTTCGATTCCCGGTCAGGGCACATGCCCGGGCTGCGTGCAGGAGGCAGCCGATCCATGATTCTCTCTCATCATGGATATTTCTGTCTCTCTCTCCCTCTCCCTTCCTCCCTGAAATCAATAAAAATATATTTAAACAAAACAAAGCAAAACAAAAACAAGCCCTATCCGGTGTGGCTCAGTGGATAGAGCGTCGGCCTGCAGACTGAAGGGTCCCGGGTTCGATTCCGGCCAAGGGCATGTACCTTGGTTGCGGGCACATCCCCAGTGGGAGGTGTGCAGGAGGCGGCTGATTGATGTTTCGCTCTCTTCGATGTTTCTAACTCTCTATTCCCCTCCCCGCCTCTCTGTAAAAAATCAATAAAATATATTTTAAAACAAAACAAAACAGCTTCGGGCTTTGCAAGTTTGATGAAGCCGAGGCTTCTTAAATCCATGAATTGAGGACGAAAACTTCCCCGATTGTTACTTCTGCAATAGCATTCATGTGGGAGCCGGTACTGGACCCCAGAAAGTGACCGTGGCCAAAGCACTAATTTTTAAACAATATTTTAAAAAATTGATTTCAGAGAGGAAGGGAGAAGGAGAGAGATAGAAACATCAGTGATGAGAGAGAATCTTGCATTGGCTGCCTCGCATTCGGGGATGGAGCCTGCAACCCCGGCGTGCGCCCGGACCGGGAACCGAACCGGGACCTCCCAGTTCCCAGGTGGCTGCTTCAGCACTGAGCCACCGTGAATTCACCCCCGTTCGCTTAGGATGGGGACCAGCTCTGTGCGGGCGAGAGTTCCTCCCACCGCAGTCCTCACCCCCCTCGACTCTCAGCAGGGCCTTCTGTTCCTTGGAGGCGTCTGCAGGAAATCCTGCAGATCTTTTATTATTATTTAATTTATTTATATTTTAAAAATATATTTTATTGATTTTTTACAGAGAGGAAGGGAGAGGGAGAGAGAGTTAGAAACATCAATGAGAGAGAAACATCGATCAGCCGCCTCCTGCACACCCCCCACTGGGGATGTGCCCGCAACCAAGGTACATGCCCTTGACCGGAATCGAACCTGGGACCTTTCAGTCCGCAGGCCGGCGCTCTATCCACTGAGCCAAACCGGTTAGGGCTATTTTATTTATTTTTAAAAATATATTTTTATTGATTTCAGAGAGGAAGGGAGAGGGAAAGAGAGAGAGATAGAAACGTCAATGATGAGAGAGAATCATGGATCGGCTGCCTCCTGCACGCCCTACTCTGGGGATCAAGCCCGCAATCCCTACCTGTGCCCCGACCGGGAATCGAACCCTGACCTCCTGGTTCCTAGGTCGATGCTTAACCACTGAGCCACCCGGCCAGGCTAAGATGTGTGACTTCACCGAACACTTGCAGGTCCAGGCAGGTGCGCTTCCTGCCTCCGTGATGGAGTGGGAGAGCAAGGCATCCACATGTCACTTCCCCAGAGTGTGGCTTTCACTTTCCGGGGACAGGACGACCCCAGGACCCCGCGGCCTCTGCGCCATTCGGTCAGGAGGGAATGAAGGGGAAGGGAGGGTGTGTGGCAGGCCTGCTCCCAGCACCAGCAACCCCAGGTGCGGGGGGGGGGGGGGGGGGGGGGGGGGGGCCGTTTACTAAGGAACAATTTTCCCTTCGTCTTGTTACCTGAGAAAAGCAACCTCACTTGGAAACCCCGATCGGAAGACTATTACATTCCTAGAGACAGCCCTGCCGGTGTGGCTCAGTGGATAGAGCGTCGGCCTGCCTGTGGACTGAAGGGTCCCCGGTTCCATTCTGGTCAAGGGCACAGGCCCGGGTTGCGGGCTCCATCCCCAGTGTGGGGTGTGCAGGAGGCAGCCGATCCAGGATTCTCTGTCATCACTGATCTTTCTCTCTCTCTCTTCCTCTCTGAAATTAATAAAAATATATATTTTTAAAAATTCCTAGAAATCAAGAGGCCAGAAAGTAGCCTGTTGGGTTGCCAAGATGCAAATGCTGAGGCCTTGGCGGTGGGGGGGGGTGTCGAGGGGGAAGGTGGGGGGGTTCCTGTCTGCCTCATGCTTCCAGGCCCTGCTGAGTGGAGTGGAGGGAGGGAGGGGCTCAGAGCTGAGCCTCCCCATCAGGACCCCTTACTGGGAGCCCCCACCCCGCAAGAACTCTCAAGGGCACTCCCTCCTCACTCTCAACTTAAGGCTACAGACCAGGTCAAAAAAATACAAAGATTCACCGGCCTGCGTGGCTGAGCGCCCACCTATGAACCAGGAGGTCAGGTTCGATTCCGGGTCAGGGCACATGCCCTGGTTGGGGGCTCGATCCCCAGTGAGGAGCGTGCAGGAGGCAGCCGGTCCATGATTCTCTCTCATCACTGATGCTTCTATCTCCCTCTCCCTCTCCCTGCCTCTCTCAGATCAATAAAAAAAAATATATTAAAAAATACTAAGATTCTGTCCTGGAGATCTGGGTGGTGGGTGGCTCTCTGGGGGGACTGGGGCCCCCCCTCCCCCCCCCCGCCCCCCCCCCCGCATCGAACATCCCCTTTGAAGAAAAACACGCCAGGCTCCTCCAATAAACTTCTCTCGTGCTAATTAAAAATAATAATAATAATATGGCCCATCGGGGACCAGAGAAGGTGACATAAACATCCCCAGGAAATAGGGGCCGGTGGCCGCTGGTCCCTAAGGAAGCCGTCAGCACCTCTTCCCCGAGACAGCGCCGGGCGCGCGGGAGCGGAGGCCACACCTTTGTCTCCCGCAAAGGAAAGGCGTTGGCTCCTGCGTCCACGGAGGACGCTGAGCGCTGTCACCTGCTGTCACTGGTCTCGCTCAGCCGGGCAGGTTCCATCTCCTCCGTGGCGCTCGCTCCCTGGCCCGGGGGCGCGCATTCGGGGAACCCCCGCTCGCCTTCCAGCCCCGCGGTCACCCCGCGGCACCACGCGGCCTCCGAGGGAGCCCGTTCCGCCGCGCCGGCCACATGGCCTCATTGTCTCCGATTGGCAAACCGGGCACAGGGGGCGCAGCCAGCCCGGCAGCGGCGCCGGAACAAAGGGGCGGCGCGCGCGCGGGCACCTCCAGGCCGGCGCGGAGGGGGACCGGGCGGAGAGGGGACCCAGCAGCGCCCCGGCCCCGGCCCGCCCCTCAAAGCCTCCTTTCTTCTCGATCCCTCCAGGATCGGCCGCCGGGACCGCCGGGAGGGGGCGCAGCGAGCGATCCCCGTCCCGGGGTCCCGTCGCACCCTCTCCCCGCCGCCCCCCCACACCCCGAGAAGCGCACAAAGAGCGGGGCCCCGCGAGCGCACGCCTCCCCTCGGGGCGGGGCGGAGGGCGGGGCTGTGCGCTCCCCCGCGCCCGCCTTAAAGGACCCGCCGCTCCTCGCGAGCACTGCGCAGGCCCGACCGCGAGGTGGGGAGGGATGGGGCGCGCACCCCGCGTTCCCGCGAGGGCAGCTCCCCTGCGCGGCTCAGGGCACGCGGGGTCCGGGCCGGCGCGCGGGGCGGATGCGGGACCCGGGCACAGTGCCTTCCGGAGGCGGCCGGCCAGGCCCCCCCCGATGCAGCCCGATTCTGGGTTTCGGATGCACAGTTTCGGGACGATTGGGGCGCAGCGCCGGCCACGGGGACGGAACCGCGGGCGGGCGCGCGCGCGGGTGGGGATGCGGCCGGGCGGATGCCTTTGTGTCGCGTGCGCCTTCGCGCAGGTGGACAGCCCGCGCCCGTGGCCGCTTGGCCCGTGCGCACCGGGACCTCGAGTCCTGCTCTGCGGCCCCCCCCCCCCCTTCCCCCCCCATCGCACCGCCGTGTTCATCGCACAATAGGCCCCGCTCGCAGCTGCACCTTCGGTTCCGGGCGGGGCCGGCTTATTGCTGGGGCTAACGGGACTTGTAGGGACCGCGCTCCCAGCCGAGCCGGCCCGTCATCAGCGGGGGCCGCGCGATCCTTTCTCGCTCGGGCGCGAGCGGGGGGACCTGGGACAGGGACTGTCCACGGCTGGAAGGTCCAGGCCAGTGTCCCGAGCCTGCGGGTCCCGCATTAGACAACAAAGAGAGGCGTTCGCGGCGGCGGGGGCGGGGCGGCCGGGAGGAGGAGGAGGAGGAGGAGGAGGAGGAGGAGGAGGAGGAGGCCGGGCTGCGGCGCGCAGGGTTGGGGGGCGCTCGCGCTCCGCCGGCCCAGCCCGCGGCTCCGCCCGCCCCCCGCCCGGCGCGCGCCAATCGCCTCCCGCAGCGAGAGTGTCAGCGGCATCGTCGTGTCCGCGCCCGCCGGTGACGTCGCGCCTCCCCTCGCTCCCCTCCGGAGCCGTCTGGCCGCGGAGGCTCAGTCCAGAGGCGGGGAGCGGAGAAGGAAAACGCGCCGAGTGAGGGCGGGCGGGCGGGAGGGAGCGGAGGAGCCGGGGAGGGGCCCCCGAAAGGACGCCGCCGGCGCTCGCCCGCTCGCTCGCTCGGCTCGCTCTGCTCCTCTCTCGGCGCTGCGTCCGGCCAGCCGGGCGCCCAGGGGGGACGCGCGCGCGGCCGCCGCTCCAGCTCTGCCCCCCGCCCCGCCCGCCCGCCCGCAGCCCTGGGGTGGGGACCCAGGCGGGGGCTCCCGCAGCCGCCACCGGACGCGCCGCGCACGGAGCGCCCCACTCCTTCCGGCGCCGAGCGGGGAGCCGCGGAGCCCGCTGCAGCCGGCCGGCCTCCCCGGCCCTGAGCGCCCCGCTTCCCCGGCCGCCTTTGTGGACGCAGCTCCGGGGCCGAGGCCGGCGGGGGCGCGGCGCGCACGGCCCGGCGATGCCCAGCTCGCTGTTTGCGGACCTGGAGCGCAACGGCGGCGGCGGCGGCGGAGGGGGCGGCGGCGGCGGGGAGACCCTGGATGACCAACGAGCCCTGCAGCTCGCGCTGGACCAGCTGTCGCTGCTGGGGCTGGACAGTGACGAGGGCGCCTCTCTGTACGACAGCGAGCCGCGCAAGAAGAGCGTGAACATGACCGAGTGCGTGCCGGTGCCCAGCTCGGAGCACGTCGCCGAGATCGTGGGCAGGCAAGGTGGGTCCGGCCGGGGCTGGGGAGCCGGCGGGTGAGACCGGGGTCTCCGGCCACCGCCCCGCGGGGAGGGCGCGGGAGGCACCGGGGCGCGCCGAGCAGCCCGGGGAGCCTCGGGGAGGGAGGGCGAGCCGCGCCGAGGGCCGGCGCCCCAGACAAAGAAAGTGCGGGCAGGCGGCCTCGCAGACCCACGCCGCGGCCACGGCGGGATGCCCGGCTCCTGCTAACACCACCGCCTCCTCCCCGGGCGCCCCCCGCCCCGCCGACCCCCGGGAAAGGCAGTTTCAATAGGAGATGCTTGGGGGAGGGGGGGCCTTCGCCAGTCCATTGGGAGGGGGGAGGAGGAGGAGGGAGAGCAGGGGATGGAGGAGGATTCTGCATTTCTGCAGAACATAATGGAGCCCAGATGAGGAACAATGGGTCTCGGGACTGGCCCCCTTTCCCAGCGAACCCCAGCGCTGGGGGGACCCGGGCTCCGGCTGTCTCCCCGCAACCCCCTCCGCCGCGTCTTCAGGGCGCCCCGCGCGCCCCGCGGGGGCCCGGACGCATCTCCCTCCCCAGCTGACTTTGCTGGGATTCGGGGGTTAGGCTACGGGGCGACTGCAGTCACCAGGGAAGGGCTGGGCCGCCCGAGGGCTATTCCTCGAGCGCTTCGCAGAGGGGGGAACCCGCTTCCCGGCGCGCGGGGTCCGGGCGGGAGCCGCCCCCTTTGTGCCGCAGCCGCCGGAGGGGTCCTGCCGCCGTTCCGCCGTCGTGGACCAGGGACCGTCCCGCGTCCCCTGGCTCATCCCCGGGGGTAATGGGCGTGTCTGTCTGTCTGTCTCTCCCCCTCCCGACCCCCCGGTACCCCCCCCCCCCCAGGTTGTAAAATCAAGGCGCTGCGGGCGAAGACCAACACTTACATCAAGACCCCGGTGCGCGGGGAGGAGCCCGTCTTTGTTGTGACCGGGAGGAAGGAGGACGTGGCCATGGCCCGCAGGGAGATCATCTCGGCGGCCGAGCACTTCTCCATGATCCGCGCGTCCAGGAACAAGAACACGGCGCTCAACGGCGGCGGCGCCGTGCCGGGCCCGCCCAACCTGCCCGGCCAGACCACCATCCAGGTGCGGGTGCCCTACCGCGTGGTGGGGCTGGTGGTGGGGCCCAAGGGCGCCACGATCAAGCGCATCCAGCAGCAGACGCACACGTACATCGTGACGCCCAGCCGCGACAAGGAGCCCGTGTTCGAGGTGACGGGCATGCCCGAGAACGTGGACCGCGCGCGCGAGGAGATAGAGGCGCACATCGCCCTGCGCACCGGCGGCATCATCGAGCTCACGGACGACAACGACTTCCACGCCAACGGCACCGACGTGGGCTTCGACCTGCACCACGGGGCGGGCGGGGCCGGCCCGGGCAGCCTGTGGAGCAAGCCCACCCCCAGCATCACGCCCACCCCGGGCCGCAAGCCCTTCGCCAGCTACCGCAACGACAGCTCCAGCTCCCTCGGCAGCGCCTCCACGGACTCGTATTTCGGCGGCGGGGGGGACCGGCGGCGGCGGGGGGCGGCAGCGCGGCCGCCACCCCGCGCCTGGCCGACTACAGCCCCCCGAGCCCCGCGCTCAGCTTCGCGCACAACGGCAACAACAACAACGGCAACGGATACGCCTACGCCGCGGGGGAGCCCCCCGCGCCTTCTCCCCCCGACGGCTGCGCGGAGCTGCCGCCCGCCTTCGACCCGGCGCCCGCGCCCCCGCCCGGGGCGCCCCTGCTCTGGGCGCAGCAGTTCGAGCGCTCGCCCGGCGGGGGTCCCGGGGCGCCCGCGGCCTCCTCCTGCTCTTCCTCCGCCTCTTCCTCCTCCGCCTCGTCTTCCTCCGTGGTCTTCCCCCCCGGGGGCGGCCCCGGCCCCAGCGCGCCCGCCAACGCCAACCTGGGGCTGTTGGTGCAACGCCGGCTGCACCCGGGCGCCGGCTGCCCGCGCCTGTCCCCGCCGCTGCCCATGGCCCCCGGGGCGGGCGAGCACCACCTGGCCCGTCGGTGGTGCGCAGCGATCCGGGCGGAGGGGGCCTGGCCTACGCGGCCTATGCCAACGGGCTGGGGGCGCAGCTGCCGGGCCTGCCGCCGTCCGACAGCTCGGGCTCGTCCTCGTCCTCCAGCTCCTCCTCCAGCTCCTCCACGTCGTCGTCGTCGGGGCTGCGGCGCAAGGGCAGCCGCGACTGCTCCGTGTGCTTCGAGAGCGAGGTGATCGCCGCGCTCGTGCCCTGCGGCCACAACCTGTTCTGCATGGAGTGTGCCAACCGCATCTGCGAGAAGAGCCAGCCCCAGTGCCCGGTGTGCCACGCCGCCGTCACGCAGGCCATTCGCATCTTCTCCTGAGCGCAGCGCGCGCGCGCCGGGGAGGGGACCCCGGCGTCTCCATCCTCGTCCCCAGCGCCCGCCCCGCTGTCCCCGCGGTGCCCGGTGCCGGACCTTCCTCCCCGCCTCGCTCAAGATCAGAGAGGAGCCCAGGAAGCTGGATTATCCGCACAGTTTTCCATTTTTTTTTTCTTTTTCCAACAAAGGGACTTGCCAGGATTTCTGCAAGGATTCCTGCGTCTCGGGACGCGCCTGTGAAGCACCCGAAAATGCATGCTCTATACATAATAGGAACGGCGACCTTCTAGTGATAGTTGTTACACTGTACTTAATAGCAAGCTTCCGGAAGAAGAAGGGAAAAACGAAAACCCACCAGTTTCTCCATTTTCTTCAAGTAGGAAAACCACGGACAGTCATTCATTAGGACGAAGATGCTGATGATAGTAGTGCTATGGGATGTGTGGCCTGTCTTTAGTGTGTTCCCCCTCCCTGTGGCTGGGTTCCTCCCGAGGCCTGTTCTAGAACACCCGCGGGGGGCCCTTCCGGAATGTTCTAGAACGCCGTGTGTCCTTCCCGAATGTTCTAGAAGGGCCGGGAATTCCGGAGACCCCCCCCTCCCATCCCCCCATACTGCAGCTTTATGAAAGTTAGAGAAAACTGTAACATATCTCTTATATATTAAAAAAAAAAGAAAAACCAGAAAAAAAAACGTTTAAAAGTTTTAAAAGAGAAATCGCATTACTACAGATTGAAGTATTTTATTCTTTTTTGACTTGAAAAATTATATTTCATATTGCAAAGATGTTTACAAGTATTTTAATTTAAGTTCAGTGAACTTTTTTGTAGCTGGGTTAAATCTTTTTTATTTTCTAGTACGGCCTCCTGGCGGAAGAACAAAACACTGTATTCTTTTGATAATCATGCAGTTGTGACGGAATTACAAAAAAAAACCATAAAAATGTGCGACGTTTCGAACAGTATTCTGTTGGGATGGAGAATTTTTTTATAGGTTCAGACGGATCTTCTAGCTCCAGTTCACCCAGCATTTTTCTATTCAGTGATAGAAAACATATTTTATTCTATATTATTACAAAAAACAAACAAACAAAACGGATACAGAAACACATCGGAGCTTTCTAACAGCGTTTGTAACGAGCGGAATGCAGTGCGAAGTTAGGGGATTCTGTTCGCCACTATAGTTTTAGTATTTCTATTTTAATACCTTTGTTTACCACTTGTTTATGTATATGTAGGTGACGTTACTTGAGCTTAAATGTACTTTACTGAGCAAAGTTTAAAAAAAAAATCAAAGTATATTTTATTTTATGATAAAGGGCCTTTAACCTCATGGTCAAATACTAATATTATATTTGCTGACACGAGATTTGAAATTGTATCAAGAGTTTTATTTTTCTGACATTTAAAGTTCTACATAATAAAGGTAAAACTTAAGTCATGGTGCTACTTCATTTTTTAAGTATTTCTATATAAATAAAATATGGAAGAAAATCTAGATGGTGTGGTGACTCTTTTTTTTTTGAGCCTTTTGAGGGACCTTGTGTAAGGAATCATTCTTTTTTTTAAAAAAAATATATATTTTTATTGATTTTTTTACAGAGAGGAAGGGAGAGGGATAGAGAGTTAGAAACATCGATGAGAGAGAAACATCGATCAGCTGCCTCCTGCACACCCTGCACTGGGGATGTGCCTGCAACCCAGGTACATGCCCTTAGCCGGATTCGAACCCGGACCCTTCGGTCCGCAGGCCGACGCTCTATCCACTGAGCCAAACGGCTAGGGTGGTCACAATATTTTTAAAAATTTACAAGATCCTATTGAATCAGGGCTCACTGCTCCGTGGGACAGAGTGGGCACAGAGCCTGGGGCCCATGATCCTCATAGGGTCCAAGGAAAATGTCTCATTTTCTTTTTGAATTCAAAGAAAAAATAATTTCAAAAGGAAATGAAAACATTCAAAGGCAATGATTTCGTTTACAGGCCTACACAAACCTATTAAATTTTGCCTAAACCATTAAGAAAATCCCCAAAGCATTTAAAGTTATATCAAAAATGCATTTTAATATTTTTTTTTTATTGATTTCAGAAAGGAAGGGAGAGGGAGAGAGAGAAACATCCGTGATGAGAGAGAATCAGGGAACAGCTGCCTCCTGCACGCCCCCCACTGGGGATAGAGCCCGCAACCCGGGCCTGTGCCCTGACCGGGAATCGAACCCAGGACCCTTCAGTCCGCAGGCCCACGCTCTATCCACTGAGCCACACCGGCCAGGGCTAAATTTTAATTTTATGACCCGGCCGGCATGGCTCTGAGCTTGAGTGGCAACCTCTGAACCAGGAGGTCAGGGTTCGATTCCATGATTCTCTCTCATCATGGATGTTTCTCTCCCTCTCCCTTCTTCCCTAAAATCAATAAAAATATGTTTTAAAAAAATGATGATGGAGGGAAGGAGCCCAGGAAAGCAGAAAGGCCTGGGATCTGGGAAGGGCAGAGTCCTGCCCAGCCTGCCTGGGCCCCTCAGAGGGAGGGGGCGGCCATGGGGGCTGTGTTTGCTGTGCGTGTCATGAGGGGTCTCTTCCCGGGGGGAGGACTTACCGGATTTGCATGTCTTAATAGACTCCCACAGGCAGCCTTGCTAATCGGTGTTGACAGGGGCTGGTGTGAACTGTTTGTTGTTGTTTGAGAGGAGTTTGTGTTTGCTTTTGGGGGCCTCACCTGCTCCCAGGCCTGGGGCGCTGTGGGGGGCGGGAGGGGCCGCCCGCTGTCCCAGGGCCTGAACCCCGCCTCGCCTGGGGGAGAGTGGTCCTTAGGACTGACCAGACCAAGGAATGGCCAGCCAGCTGCCCGGCCCAGCGGCCCCTGCATGGCCCTGTCTGCCCAGAATGGGGAGGGCTTTTATTTCTATTTATTGTTTATTTTGTTAATCCTCACCCGAGGATATTTTTCCATTGATTTTAATTTAATTTATTTTATTGATGTCAGAGAGGAAGGGAGAGGGAGAGAGAGAAACATCCATGATGAGAGAGAATCATGGACCGGCTGCCTCCTGCACGCCCCTCACTGGGGATGGAGCCCGCAACCCGGGCCTGTGCCCTGAGCGGGAATCGAACCTGGGACCCTTCGGTCCGCAGGCCGACACTCTGTCCACTGAGCCAAACCAGCTAGGGCTCCATTAATTTTTAAAAAATATGTATATTTTTATTGATTTCAGAGAGGAAGAGAGAGAGAGAGATAGAAACATCCATGATGAGAGGGACTCATGGATCGGCTGCCTCCTGCACGCTGGACCGAGCCCTCAACCCAGGCATGTGCCCTTGACTGGAATCGAACCCGGGACCCTTCGGTCCGCAGGCCGACGCTCTACCCACTGAGCCAACCCTGCTAGGGCTTTTCATTGATTTTTTTTTATGGAGAATGCAAGGGAGAGGGAGAGACAGAGAGAAACATGGATGTGAGAGAGACACATCGATGGGTTGCCTCCTGCACGTGCCCCAACCAGGGCCGGGGAGCCTGCGACCGAGGTACCTGCCCTTGAGCAGAATCGAACTCAAGACCCTTCCGGCTGCAGACCGGCACTCTATACACTGAGCCACACCGGCCGGGACTGGCAAGCTTTGTTTTGAATCTGTGCTGGGGGGGGGGGAGGGGGGGGGGAAGGGGGGGAGAGGGGAGGCTGACAGTGAGCAGGTGAGTCCACAGAGGGGCCTATAATATGCACTCGTGGTACCTGCTAACGCCTTGTGTGTTTATCCGTCCGGCGATGTGGTCGCTGCCCTGGCCCAGGCCCGGGACCCCCTGGTCTATTTGGGTTACACGGTGCGTGTGGGCAGGACACAGGCGTCCCGGGTGGGAGGCGGCGACGGCGAGGCCTCGCTCTGGAAATTTCTGGGGTTTCCCTCGACTCTGGAACGTTCCCAGACCCCGTCGTCCCCCTTCTCTTCTCCCTCAAGGATGGAGGTGAGCGAGGCCGGGCCAGGAGCGAGGTTCCGGGCCGTTTCCCCCTTTCCTGGGAACTGTTCCCCCAAAGGCCTAGAACAGAAGCAAGGCTCTCTTTACACTTCTTTTTTTAAAAATATATTTGTATTGATGTCAGAGAGGAAGGGAGAGAGAGAGAGAAACATCCATGTTGAGAGAGAACCATGGATCGGCTGCCTCCTGCAGGCCCCCCACTGGGGATCGAGCCGCAACCGGGGCCTGTGCCCTGACCGGGACTCGAACCCTCACCTCCTGGTTCCTAGGTCAACGCACAACCATTGAGCCACACCGGCCGGGCAGCACTTACCTCTTTGGTAACGTGACTGGCTTGTCTGTTAGCAGAACAATTACAGAGGCGGCGAGGAGACAGCCAGCGCCCGGATTGGTTGCGTTTCTCATCGGCTCTCCCCTGGGGAGGGTTGGGGGGGGATGTGTCGTGGTCCGGGTGCCTTTCGCGGCTTTGGAAAATGAAAAAAGATCAGATATCGAGGCTGCTGGCAAAGCCTCGCATGGCCTATATTCTCCCTTTGTTGACATGCAGTGTGAGGATATATTATTTTTTAAAAATACATTTTTATTGATTTCAGAAAGAAAGGGAGAGGAAGAGGGAGAGGGAGATAGAAACATCCATGATGAGAGAGAACCACGGACCGGCTGCCTCCTGCACACCCCCCACTGGGGATCGAGCCCGCAACCCGGGCCTGTGCCCTGACCGGGAATTGAATCCGGGACCCTTCAGTCTGCAGGCCGACGCTCTATCCACTGAGCGACACCGGCCGGGCCCCTAATTACTGTTCGGTGTTTTTCTCACGGACACTAGTGGTCCTTAGGGGCAGGGGAGGGGGAGGTTGTTTTTGCAAATCCCTCTCCCTCTCCATTGGGCAGTCTCTAGGGAGAGTTTGGGGTGTGACCACTTGGGATCCAGCTACTGGGCTCTCAGGAGTGGAGGCCAGGGATGCTGCTGACCATCCTGCAAGGCTCGAGGCGGACTTACCTACCCGGCGGGACAGACCCGGCCGCGGGCAGCAGGCCCATCTCCCCTGCGGCTCGCTCACGGCCTTGACATTGGTGAGACTGTCCTGACACTCAGATGCATCAAGATGGACCCTCAGGCCCTGGCTGGTGTGGCTCAGCAGATAGAGCGTCAGCCTGTGAACTGAAGGGTCCCAGGTTCGATTCCCGGTCAAGGGCACATGCCCGGGTTGCGGCCTCCATCCCCAGGGGGAGGCAAGGCTGACATCTGAGCACAGGAGGCCAAAATGAAGGGACTCATAGCCCGGCCGGTGTGGCTCCGTGGTTGAGCGTCGACCTAGGAACCAGGAGGCCACGGTTCGATTCCTGGTCGGGCCACATGCCCGGGTTGCGGGCTCCATCCCCAGTGTGGGACGTGCAGGAGGCAGCCAATCCACGATTCTCTCTCATCACTGATGTTTCTCTCTCTCTCCTTCTCCCTTCCTCTCTCTCTCTAATAATCAATATATACATATATATATATCTTTTATTTATTATCTATACCAATAAAAGGGTAATATGCTAATTATACCAGATAGACCGGACATCTTCCGGATGACCTTCCGACATCCTTCCGGACAAAGCCACAGTGGTGGGGCCGAGGCAGAGGTGGTTAGGGGCGATCAGGCAGGCAGGCAGAGCGGTTAGGGGCAATGAGGCCAGCAGGGGAGAGTGGTTAGGGGCGATCAGGCAGGCAGGTGAGCAGTTAGGAGCCAGCGGTCCTGGATTGCGAGAGGGATGTCGACTGCCAGCAGTAGGACAACCCCCGAGGGGTCCCGGATTGGAGACGTGGCCGGGCTGAGGGACCTCCCCTCCCCACCCTGCCTCCGTGTATGGATTTCGTGCACCGGGCCTCTAGTGTATATATAAGAACCAGTCACAGAGCCACTCGTACTCAGACACAAGAGCGAGGTCCGCGGTTTGTGCCTCTCACGCGTCATGGGAAGAGATTCACCCTCAGGCTCCCTCGGGGTGACGTCTGAGGGGGAAAGGGGGGCCTGCGTACAGAGGACACCCAGGAGTAAAGGCTGCCTGGGTGACGCTATCGCTCGCGATCGAGGCTTGCCGAGCAGGCGTCGGACCCGAGGCAGCGCGTTAATTACATGCCGACGCCCCGCGGCTGTCACGGGCCAGCGTCCAGAGGCGTGTGTCCCCAGCAGGGGGTCTCACGTCGCCCCCCGTGTGGGCGCGTGCATCCGCGTGTGGTCGTCATGCCGGCTTCATGTCAGCGGCTCCGCGGTCACTCCCGTGCGTTTAGTCAGGTTCCAGCAATTCCCTCCCAAGAGCAGAAGGGAGGGGATGACACCCCCAGCTGTGTGTCTCCCGTCAGCCAGGACAAGAGCCCCCCGGATGTCACTCACAGGCCGATGAGAAGTGGGGGCCTGAGCGAATGGGGGAAGTGGTGCGATTTAAAAAAAAAACACAACAAAAAAACAACTGTATTTGTATTGGTTTCAGAGAGGCAGGGAGAGGGAGAGAGAGAGAAGCATCAATGAGGAGAGAGAATCACGGATCGGCCGCCCCCTGCACGCCCCACACTGGGGACGGAGCCCCCAACCCGGGCCTGTGCCCTGACCGGGAATCGAACCCTGACCCCCTGGTTCCTAGGTCGCCGCTCAGCCACGGAGCCACGCCGGAACCCTTCAGTCCCAGGGCCCACACGCTATCCACTGAGCCGAACCGGCCAGGGCACGGCTTCTATTTTTACATGAGTCGTCTCCTGACTGAGGGCCTAATCCAGCGGCGGCGAACCCTCTGAGCTCGGCGTGTCAGCGTTTTGGAAAACCCTAACTTCACTCTGGTGCCGTGTCACATAGAGAAGTTTTTGGATCTTTGCAACCACAGTCAAACAAAGACTTCTATTTCTGATATTTATTTTATCGATTTAAATGCCATTTAACAAAGAAAAATCAACCAAGAAAACGAGTTCGCGTGTCGTAGGTTCGCCGTCACTGCCTTTCCCTGACCCTCCATACGGGAGGTTCATCTCAGAGGAGGAATGTGTGGTTTTCCTCAGCGACGTCGGAGGTCACGTCGAGGAAACGCTGACTCTTTAAACCTGAGGCACCTCCCACGGCAAATGTCACTTGAGGGATCGGGAGTGAACCCCTGTTCCCGCGAAGGCCTGGGCCCGATCCCCCGAAGCAGAGCCCCCCGGCCCCCGTCGGGCAGCAGCAGTTACCTGCGGGCTGGGCGCTCACGGGGTTGCCTTTCTCCACAGCCTCGCCTCCCAAGTCCAAGTTCCCGCCATCAGATGGGCCTGGAGGGAAGGCACGTAACTGACCCCTTTACTGGTCTGAAGGCTCTGACGTCGGGTCGGCCCCTCAGCCCAGAGCGGGGCCCGGGGAGCTCAAGGGAAGAAGAGGGTGTGTGCATGCACGTGTATGTACGTGTGCATGCACATGTGTGGTTGTGTGCATGCATGTGTGCGGTCATATGTGCACATGTGTGCACATGTGTGTGGTCACGTGTACACACGTGTGGTTGTGTGCGTGCATGCATGTGTGGTCCTCTGTGCGTGTGTGTGCACGTGCATGCTTGTGTGTACATGTGTGGTTGTGCGTGCTTGTGAGCGCATGCATTTGTGTGTGGTTGTGTGCACACATGTGTGGTTGTATGTATGCGTGCATGTGTGGGGTCGTGTGTATGTGTGCACACATGTGTGGTTGTATGCATGTGCATGTGTGTGGTTGTCTGTGCATATGTGCACGTGAGTGTATGTGTGTGTGTGTGCATGCATGTGTGTGCGCATGTGTGTGTGTCTGTGTGGTTGTCTGTGTGTGCGTGTGGAGGCCTCAGGCATGAGCTTGGTGTGCTGGGCCGCCAGGCAGCGTCAGGGAGCGGGGTGTGTATCAGGAAGGGGAAGGAGGAGGAGAGGAAGCAGACAGGCCCTGGCTGGTTGCTCAGTGGTTAGAGTCAGCCCACATACCCAAGGGTCTCGGGCCCGATTCCCAGTCAAGGGCGCAGATTTGGATCATGGGTTTGCTCCCTGCCCCTGTCGCGGTGCTTGCAGGAGGCAGCCAGTCCCTGCGTCTCTCTCACATCGATGTCTCTCTCTCTCCTCCTCCCTCCTTCTCTTCCACTCTCTCTGAAAAGCTATGGGAAAAATATCCTCAGGTGAGGGGGGGAAAACAAAAACCAAAGCAAGCAGACATTCGAATGAAAGGGCAGGCCCTGGCCGGTGTGGCTCAGTGGATAGAGCGTCGGCCTGCGGACTGAAGGGTCCCGGGTTCGATTCCAGTCAGGGCACAGGCCCGGGTTGTGGGCTCCATCCCCAGTGTGGGGCGTGCAGGAGGCAGCTAATCCGTGATTCTCTCTCATCATTGGCGTCTCTCTCTCTCTCTCTCTCTCTCTTCCTCTCTGAACTCAATAAAAATATATATTTAAAAAGAGAGAAGGGGGAACGGCATAGCAGGGAGCTAGAGGGACGGGGGCCAGGAGCGCTGTGAGGACTGGGACATGGCGATGCCGTGATGAGACATCCCACATCCAAAGGCAGGTAAAGCAATGTTTTTCAATCTTTTTCTTCCTTGATTTTTTGCTTTTGTTTTGCTAATCCTCACTGGGGGATATTTTCCGATTGATTTCAGAGGGAGCGGAAAGGAGGGGAGAGAGGGGAGAGAGAGAAACACCGAGGTGAGAGAGGTCCACCGATTGGTGGCCTCCCACACACACCCCGACCAGCGCGGGAACCTGCAACCACGTATATGCTCTTGCCCGGAATCGAACCCGGGACCCTTCGGTTCTGGGGCTGAGCCAGGCCGGCGATGGCTTCTCCCTTGATTCTCAATCCCTGGGTGCTGGGAGGGTGGAGAGACCCGGGTGGGCAGAGACGAAGAGCCGGAACCTTCCGGACCACAGTCGGCTCACGCCACTGGAGGGAGTGTGATGGGTCGAACTGTGTCCCTTAAAAACACGGGTGTCGTCTCCCCAACCCCAGGGTTTCAGCGTGCGGCCTGATTCGGACGCACGGCCTTCACGGAGGACGTCAGGTTAGAATGACATCATTCGGGTGGGCCCCAACCCAATATCACCGGTGTCCTTATTGAGAGAGAGAGAGAGAGGGAGAGAGAGAGAGAGAGAGAGAGAGAGAGAGAGAGTCCCCAGTCAGACGCTGTATCCACTGAGCCAAACTGGCCAGGGCCAGGATATATATATATATTGGATGCCTGGTGCACAAAATTTGTGCAGTGGGGGGGGGGGGGGGGATCTCAGCCCGGCCTGCAATCCAAGAGCCCTCCAATCCAAGAGCCTTAGGGGGATGTCCGACTGCAAGATTAGGCCCAATCTCTGGGATCGGACCTAAACCGGCAGTCGAACATCCCTCTCAAAATCCTGGACCGCTGGCTCCTATCGCTCACCTGCCAGCCTGATCGCCCATAACTGCCCGCCCCCCTCACTGGCCTGGTCGTAGGTTGCCATCTTGTGAGGGCATGAGGGTCAATTTGCATATTACCTCTTTATTAGGTAGGATATGTTTTTATTGAGTTCAGAGAGGAATAAAGAGGGGGATAGAAACATCCATGATGAGAGAGAATCATGGACCGGCTGCCTCCTGCCCACCCCACACTGGAGATCAAGCCCGCAACCCGGGCCTGTGCCCTGACCAGGAATCGAACCCATGACCTCCTGGCTCATAGGTCGATGCCCAACCACTGAGCCACACGGGCCGGGCAGAAGGATATTCTTGGCTGAATCCTCCAAACCAGGAGGCCCTCCCAGGCCAGGCTAGCCCAGTGGGGAGCTGAGGAGGGGTCCCCCCAAGGCCACCTGCTGGGCCTGGGGGCCTCGAAAGAACAGAGGGGCCCATGCGAGGAGGCAGGGGAAGGAAGCAGGGACCGAGGTGGTACCCAGCGAGGACCCGCGTCCTGGTTCCAGGCCTTGGAGCCCCCAGGGGAAAGCGGTCCTTGTCCAACAGCAGCACCGACCGGAGCCCCGTCTGTTCCCGGAGCCCCGAAGAGGAGACGGAATCGAACCAGCCGCGCTCGGCCCCGAGGCAGAGGGAAAGGCCGGGCTGTGACCCTGATTAGGGAGCCGGTGACCCCTGGGGCTCCTGGGGGCGTGGCCAGTCCTGCAGGAGCGGACGGGGCAGCTGGACGGGCCGGACAAACAGCTGGACGGGCTGCAAAACACAGGAGGCTCAGGAGGAGGAGGAGAAAGGAAGCCCGGCTCCCAGGAGGAGGCCGAGGACGAGGCCTTCCACTCGGGAGGGAATCGGGGAGGGGGGGCGTTTGTGCTGGTCCCCGAGGCTCCCCCAGGCCTGCGACTCTGCCCCCCGCCCACTGCCCGCAGGACCGGCCGGGAGCAGGTGTCCGGGGAGGAAGGACTGTGGAGGGACAGCAGGCCCAGCGAGGAGGGCGGACCGGGGCCTTGTCTGCAAAGTGGAGGCCGGCGCCCAGCATGAGTGCGCTGCTCTGTGGGACAGAGATTTCCCTGGTAATGGGTGCGGGGAGAGGTGCTGGGAGCGGCAGCAATGTGTGTGCATGTACATGTGTGTGTGTGCGCGCAAACATGTGTGCAAACATGTGTGTGCAAACATGTGCATGCACGTGAGAATGTGCATGTGAGCACGTGTGAGCATGTGTGTGCATGTGCAGTGAGTGTGTGCATATGAGCATGTACACGTGTGTGTATGCAAACGTGTGTGCAAACGTGTGTATGCACGTGAGCACGTACATGTGAGCACGTGTGTCTGAGCATGTGTGTGCACGTGCAGTGAGTGTGTGCACATGAGCATGTACACGTGTGTGTATGCAAACATGTGTGTGCAAACATGTGCATGCACGTGAGCATGTGCATGTGAGCACGTGTGTCTGAGCATGTGTGTGCACGTGCAGTGAGCGTGTGCATATGAGCATGTGAATGTGTGTGTGCACATGCATGGGGCATGTGAGCACGGCATATGTGTGTGTGCTTGTTGCATATGTGCATGTACACAATGCAACATGTGTGCATGTGATTGTTGCATATTTGTATGCACGTGCACATGAGTGTGCACATGCCTGTGAGCACGTGTGTGTCCGTGTGCGTGAGTGAGTGTGTGTGTGTAGGGCAGAGAGGCGTATCTATGACACACATGTCAGAGGTGACACTCGAACTCATTTTTTTTGGTTGATTTTTCTTTGTTAAATGGCTTTTAAATATATAAAATAAATACCAAACATATAAGTCTTTGTTTGACGATGGTTGCAAATATCCAAAAATGTCTCTATGTGACACGGCACCAGCGTGAAGTTAGGGTTTTTCAAAATGCTGACACACCGAGCTCAAAAGGTTCGCCGTCGCTGGTGTAGGGCCTGACCTCTGACCCCTCCGAGGGGGAAGCCCAGCTCTGTCCCAGGGGTGTGGGGAGTTGCCGGCAGGAGACCCGGGTCATACCCCTGGTTGGGCCCAGCCCCCCTAAGGCAGCGGAGTCTCTTCCAAAATCCACACCGCGGGCCGGGAGAGCCCGCGACTCACAGAAACATTGGGGTTCAGAGCCCCGGGCTCCGTGGCTTAAGGGGGCTGTTTCCCTCTTAGCTCCCTGCCCACGCCTCCGGGGAGGGCCACCTCCTGGCAGATGCTGTGCCTGCCTGTGCCCTGGGCCCTGTGATGGGCACCACCCCCCCGCCCCCCGACGGTTTCCGCAAAGGGACCGAGCTGAGCAGGCAGGGACCAGGGGCTCCGGGAGGAGGGTCCCCTGGGGTGAGGGCAGGAGGGGGGCTGCCCGAGGCCTCCTGGCCCCAGGGCCCAGCCGGGGACCAGGCACAGAGAGGGCACCAGCAGATGCCTGTGCGAGGTCTGCCGGGCCCTTCATTAGCAGGTAAGTGCCTCTCTGCCAGGGCGCCCGCTCCCGCTGCCTCCCGCGGCCCCAGGTTCCTCTCCCGGAGGACAGGCTGGGCTGGCGGGAGGCGGATGGCCATGGTGCCCGCTCCTGCTCCAGCTCTGTCCTTCCCTCCCCTCCCCTTCCCTCCCTCCCTCCCATCCTCCTCCTCCTCCTCCTCCTCCTCCTCCTCCTCCTCTTCTTCTTCTTCTTCTCTCTCTCTCTCTCTCTTTCTTCTTTTTCTTTTTTTTTTTGTTGTTGTTCATCCTCACCCGAGGATATTTTTTGATTGATTTTTTAGGGAAAGCAGAAGGGAGGGGGAGAGACAGAGAAACATCGATGTGAGAGAGACACGTCGATGGGCTGCCTCCTGCACGCGCCCCGACCAGGGTCCGGGCCGGGGAGGAACCTGCCACCGAGGTCCGTGCCCTGGACCGGAATCGAACCCGGGGCCCCTTGGTCCGCATTGGGCCAGTTCTTTTCTTTTTTAAAGAAATATTTGTATTGATTTCAGAGAGGAAGGGAGAGAGAGAGAGAGAGAGAAACATCCATGATGAGAGAGGATCACTGATCAGCTGCCTCCTGCACGCCCCACACTGGGGATGGAGCCCGTACCCGGGCCTGTGCCCTGACCGGGAATCGAACCCTGACCTCCTGGTTCCTGGGTCGATGCTCAGCCACGGAGCCAGGCTGGCCGGGTGGAACAGATTTTTTTTAAGGACCCATTCTGGTAAGATCCTCAACAATTGTCATTCCCAGCGTTTAAATACAAATCGCGCTGTGTCACACCACCCCTTACTCAGTGGTTCTCAACCTTCTGGCCCTTTAAATACAGCTCCTCATGCTGTGGGGACCCCCAACCATAACATTATTCTCGTGGCTACGTCATCACTGTCATGTTGCTACTGTGATGAATCGTCATGTAAATATCTGATATGCAGGATGGCCTTAGGCCAGAAGCACATGTTCTTTCTATTCAGCCCCGTCGTAGCTTAGAAAAATCGTACAATTATCAATAAAAGCGGAACCCCATTTTGCCCTGGCCGGTGTTGCTCAGTGGATAGGGCATCTGCCTTCGGACCAAAGGGTCCCGGGTTCGATTCCGGTCAAGAGCACGGACCTGGGTGGCAGGCTCCTCCCCGGCCCGGGCCCTGGTCAGGGCGCGTGCAGGAGACGACCAGTCGACGTGTCTCTCTCCCATCGATGTTTCTCTCTGTCTCTCCCTCTCCCTTCCGCTCTCCCTCAAAGTCAATGGAAAATTATCCTCGGAGGAGGATTAACAACAACAAAAAAGCGAAGGCCCATTTGATTCTTCTCTGGGGCAATTAATCGCCATTCCTTCCCCCGCGACAGGACAGTGAGCTGACAGCACCGCCTTCGACAGCCATGGCCGCGTGGGCCTGAGGCGGGAGGTGAAGGAGCCAGCGCCGTCCTCCCGGCTCCGTCTGGCCGAGAAATCTGCCTCCGATTACGTTCCATTAGCGGAGCCTCCTCATCAGCTCCGTCTGCAGAGAGAAGACACCACGTTCCATGCTGTGTGTGCTGGGAGCCGGGGGGCGGCCTCTGAGCGAGGGAGCGGTCTCTGCCCCTCATCGCGCCACCAAGACACAAACCGCTTCCAGTCCTCTCTCCCTCTCTTTCCTCTCTCCGCTCGTTCTAATTCTGGGTAGGGTGGCAGCGCTAGCCTGCTCATGGGCAGGGTTTTTTGTTTGTTTGTTTGTTTTTTAAATATATTTTATTGATTTTTTACAGAGAGGAAGGGAGAGGGACAGAGAGTTAGAAACATCGATGAGAGAGAAACATCAATCAGCTGCCTCCTGCACACCCCCCACTGGGGATGTGCCCACAACCAAGGTACATGCCCTTGACCGGAATCGAACCCGGGACCCTTGAGTCTGCAGGCCGACGCTCTATCCACTGAGCCACACTGGTTAGGGCTGGGCAGGGTTTTTGTTGTTGTTGTTGTTTGTTTGTTTTAAATATAGTTTTATTGATTTCAGAGAGGAAGGGAGAGGGAGAGAGAGAGAGAGAAACATCCATGATGCGAGAGAATCATGGACCGGCCGCCTCCTGCACGGCCCTCCCGGGAATCGAGCCGTGACCTCCTGGTTCCCAGGTCGTCGCTCAGCCACTGAGCCACGCCGTGGCCGGGCCAGCTAACATAACAGTGAGCGTTAGGAGGACAGACGGGGTAAGGTCTGGGCAGCAGGACCTGACAAGGTGCTTGCGTTTCCCGTTGGTCCAGTTTCCCTTTCCGTTCTCACTCCTCCGTTCTCCACGGCGGGAGAGCGTGAGGCTGGGAACACGTTTCCTGCTGCTCGGTGCCGGGAAAGCGACCCGTTTAGAATTGTGTCACAGTTCTCTGGAATTCTCTCTCTCTGGGAAGCCCTACAGTGTAGACTTTCACTATGGTCCATGGACTATCTATACTAATAAAAGGGTAATATGCTAATTAGACCGAACGTCTTCCGGACATCCTTCTCCTCAAAGCCATGGTGGCGGGTGCTGAGGCAGAGGCAGTTAGGGCTGATCAGGCCAGCAGGGGAGAGCAGTAAGTGGTGATCAGGTCAGCAGGGGAGAGTGGTTAGGGGCGATCAGGCAGACAGGCAGGCAGAGTGGTTAGGGGCGATCAGGCAGGCAGGCAGGCAGAGTGGTTAGGGGCGATCAGGCAGGCAGGCAGAGTGGTTAGGGGCGATCAGGCAGGCAGGCAGAGTGGTTAGGGGCAATTAGGCAGCAGGCAGAGTGGTTAGGGGTGATCAGGCAGCAGGCAGAGTGGTTAGGGGTGATCAGGCAGACAGAGTGGTTAGGGGCGATCAGGCAGGCAGGCAGGTAAGCGGTTAGGGGCGATCAGACAGGCAGGCAGAGTGGTTAGGGGCGATCAGGCAGGCAGGCAGGTAAGCGGTTAGGGGCGATCAGACAGGCAGGCAGGTAAGCGGTTAGGGGCGATCAGGCAGGCAGGCAGGTAAGCGGTTAGGGACGATCAGACAGGCAGGCAGGTAAGCGGTTAGGGGCGATCAGGCAGGTAAGCGGTTAGGGGCGATCAGGCAGGCAGACAAGTGAGCGGTTAGGAGCGATCAGGCAGGCAGGCAGAGTGGTTAGGGGTGATCAGGCAGGCAGGCAGGTAAGCGGTTAGGGGCGATCAGGCAGGCAGGTAAGCAGTTAGGAGCCAGCGGTCCTGGATTGCGAGAGGGATGTCCTACTGTCAGACATCCCCTGAGGGGTCCCGGAGTGGAGAGGGTGCAGGCCGGGCTGAGGGACCCTGCCCCCTGTGCACGAATTTCATGCACTGGGCCTCTAGTTATTATTATAAAAACATTGAAGCAATTGTATGAATATATATCCCCAACGACTATATAATTATCTATAATAACAAAAGTGTAATATGCTAATTAGACCGGGCAGCAGAATGACCTTCCGGGCGTCCTTCCGGACGACCTTCTGGACTAAGCTGGGGCTGCGAAGGCCGAGCCCCTTGCACTGATTTCGTGCATCGGGCCTCTAGTATATTAGAAAAGAAAAGTATCATTCTTATTCTTCATCTTCAATTGAAATATAACGACTTAAATAAAAAATAGATTTTAGTGATTAATTTTTGTTTTAATCCTCCCCCAAGGATATTTTTGCATTGATTCTTCAAGAGAGTGGAAGGAAGGGAGAGAGAAACAGAGAAACATCGATGTGAGAGAGACACATCGATTGGTTGCCTCCCGCATGCGCCCCAACCAACCGGGGCTGGGATCGAGCTTGCAACCCAGGTATATGCCTTTGACCAGAATCAAACCCGGGACCCTTCCGTCCGCGGGCCGATACTCTATCCACTGAGCTAACTCGGCCAGGGCAGATTTTACTCATTTTTAAACCCCATCAACAAAAAACTAAAAACCAGTTTACCCATCATGGGACTGCCCTTCAATACAGCTCCTCACGTTGTGGTGACCCCCAATTTCATTGTTACAAATTGAACATCATGAAAGCATAGTGATTCATCACAAGAACAATCTGTAATGATAGATGTGTTTTCCGATGGTCTTAGGCGACCCCTGTGAAAGGGTCGTTCGACCCCCAAAAGAGCCGCGACCCACAGGTTGAGAACCGCTGCTTTCACCGAACCCCACTGGCAGGAGAGCGCTGTGCGCCCACCACGTGCGGATCCCGTGTAGCTTTCCACGGGATGCACGAAACCCATGCAAGGGGCTCGGCCCTCGCAGCCCCAGCTTAGTCCAGCAGGTCGTCCGGAAGGACGCCCGGAAGGTCATTCGGCTGCCCGGTCTAATTAGCATATTACACTTTTGTTATTATAGATAATTATACAGTCGTTGGGGATATATATTCATACAATTGCTTCAATATTTTTGTAACAATAACTAGAGGCTGTGGCTCGGAGCCCAGAGAACAGCCCGTAATTCACGCCCATCACCTTGTTCCCAGCAGTCATAAAAAAAAAAAAATTCTTATTGATTTCAGAGAGGAAGGGAGAGGGGGAGAGAGAGATAGAAACACCCATGATGAGAGAGCATCATGGACCGGCTGCCTCCTGCACGCCCCCCACTGGGGATCGAGCCCGCCACCCGGGCAGGTGTCCTTGACCGGGAATCGAACCCGGGACCCTTCAGTCCGCAGGCCGACGCCCTACCCACTGAGCCACACCGGCCAGGGCCCCGGCACAGTCCGTATGAGGCTTTCAGGGGTCTGGTGTGCAGACCCAGCGGTAATCCTGGGCGGCTAACCTCAGGCCGTGTCCCCGCAGTGACATGATGTCACCCGCAGCTGGCGTTGCCGGGGCAACCTGACAGACTCCCAGGGCTGCTTTTGGCAAAACTTGGGGTCACGTGAGCTCGCTCTGGAGCCGGGCAGACAACCCATAAGGACGACTTGTTTCTCCACCAAAACGAACCCAGACTCGGAGCCCCCTGGGGGTGCGTCGCCCGCCTCACCGTCCTCAGAAACCCCAGTTTGTGTCACGTGGTAATTTTTTTGTTTTTTTTTTAAGAGAGAGGAGGGGAGAAGGAGAGAGAGAGAAACATCCAAGATGAGAGAGAATCATGGACCGGCCGCCTCCTGCACGCCCCCCACTGGGGATCGAGCCCACAACCCGGGCCTGTGCCCCTGACCGGGAATTGAACCCGTGACCTCCTGGTTCCTAGGTCGACGCTCAACCCCTGAGCCACACCGGCCGGGCAGTGGTGACCTTTTCATTGTAAAAAAAAAAAATTTTTTATCGG
This sequence comes from Myotis yumanensis, assembly GCF_028538775.1. Lineage (NCBI taxonomy): Eukaryota > Metazoa > Chordata > Mammalia > Chiroptera > Vespertilionidae > Myotis > Myotis yumanensis. The sequence continues at coordinate 11,407,750 of NW_027223771.1, read as the reverse complement.
AGTATAATGACCATCTTTGTACACTTGAGTGGGTCTGTATTTTGGTGAACTTTGTGTAAAGTGCTATCTTAGCTTGATCTGTTTATTCTTGGTACATTTTTTTAAAAAAATATATTTTATTGATTTTTTACAGAGAGGAAGGGAGAGGGATAGAGAGTTAGAAACATCGATGAGAGAGAAACATCGATCAGCTGCCTCCTGCACACCTCCCACTGGGGATGTGCCCGCAACCCAGGTACATGCCCCTGACCGGAATCGAACCCGGGACCCTCCAGTCCGCAGGCCGACGCTCTATCCACTGAGCCAAACCGGTTTCGGCAAGGTACACTTTTTTAAAAAAAATATATTTTATTGATTTTTTACAGAGAGGAAGGGAGAGGAATAGAGAGTTAGAAACATCGATGAGAGAGAAACATCGATCAGCCGCCTCCTGCACACCCCCCACTGGGGATGTGCCTGCCACCAAGGTCCATGCCCTTGGCCGGAATCGAACCCGGGGCCCTGCAGTCCCCAGGCCGACGCTCTATCCACTGAGCCACACCGGCCAGGGCCTTGGTACACTCTTTGCCCACCCTTCCACCTTCCATCTTCCCCGCTGAATGTCAGGGATGCTTTTTCCAAATAGTACGTTTCACTCCCCATTCCAGGGTCATTCCCGTGTCAAAACGGAGTTTGGCCTAATTTTTTTTTCCTTCTTCACCAGAGTTCAGGGCTTTTAATTTGCCCCATAGCTGCCGAAGCCAAATTATGATAAAACATTCTGGTTTCCTTTATGCCCCAACACACACACACAGAAAACTATTTGTAGGAAAAAATGGTTTCGCACACGGGAAGAAGCAGTGTAAGTTCAAAACTTACAGATAAGGGTGAGCTCCATCACTCATCTCTTTAAAAAGTTTACACAATGCCCTGGCCGGTGTGGCTCAGTGGATAGAGCCTCGGCCTGCGGACGGAAGGGTCCCGGGTTCGATTCCGGTCAAGGGCACAGGCCCGGGTTGCGGGCTCGATCCCCAGTGGGGGGTGTGCAGGAGGCAGCTGATCGATGTTTCTCTCTCATCGATGTTTCTAACTTTCTATCCCTCTCCCTTCGTCTTTGTAAAAAAATCAATAAAGTATATATATTTTTAAAAAAGTTTATACGAATATCCAGTTAAAACCAACAGGGTTTCTTCTTTGAAACGTTATCTAAATGGGTTTCCAAGTCGACCACGGGGCTGTGAGTTTGGCCTAGTTTCAGTCATCCTCATAATTGACAATACCAGGTCTTCACTTTTTATTTTTATTATTTTTTAAAAATATATTTGTGTTGATTTCAGAGAGGAAGGGAGAGGGAGAGAGAGAGAAACATCCATGATGACAGAGAACCATGGATCGGCTGCCTCCTGCACGCCCCACACTGGGGATGGAGCCAGCAACCCGGGCACGTGCCCTTGACTGGAATCGAACCCGGGACCCTTTGGTCCGCAGGCCGACGCTCTATCCACTGAGCCACACTGGCCAGGGCCTGGTCTTAACTTTTTAGGCTCTTTGGTTTTAAGCTTTGCCTCTTTCCTTATTAAATGGCTTCGTTGTTCTTATCTTTGATAGCATTTGAAAAAGTATATATATTTATAGAGCTATGATTTTTATTTCTAAGATGATGTTTAATTTTCAAAAAAACATTTTAACCTGTATTTCAACAGTTACCAGTCCCAAGAAGAAGGAAGGAATATTTGATTTCAGAAACAGAAATTTAAAAGCTTTACCTCAGCACGGCCGGCGTGGCTCCGTGGTTGACCCTCGATCCATGAACCAGGAGGTCAGGGTTCGATTCCCGCTCGGGGCACAGGCCCGGGTTGCGGGCTCCATCCCCAGTGGGGGGCGTGCAGGAGGCAGCCGATCCACGATTCTCTCTCATCATGGATGTTTCCATCTCTTTCCCTCTCCCTTCCTCTCTGACATCAATAAAAATATATTTAAAAATTAAAAATGAATAAAAACTTTACCTCATTCTGTTCTCACTTCGGCTTTCTTTCTATGATCTGAAATTTTGGGTCTTGATTGGCATTATTGCCTTTTATCTACGCTCCGCTTTGCGAGGGAAATCTTTGTTTGCCTTTGATGTTATGATCCGTTGCACGACAAACACTCATCTCAGGTTCAGTGACTTCGGGTTCCCAGCCGGTTTACTTATAACAGGGCTTTTCCACTTCTTGGCTTTCAGTGTTGCCAGTTGGACAATACCTTTGAGGCCCTGGCCGGTGTGGCTCAGTGGATAGAGCATCGGCCTGCGGACCGAAGGGTCCCGGGTTCGATTCCCAGTCAAGGGCACAGGCCCGGGTTGCGGGTTCGATCCCCAGTGTGGGGCGTGCAGGAGGCAGCCGATCCGTGACCCTCTCTCATCACGGATGTTTCTCTCTCTCTCTCCTTCTCCCTTCCTCTCTGACATCATTACAAATATATTTAAAAAAGAAAAGAAAAGAAAAGGCACCTTTGAGTGTGTGCCCCAGGGTGACTGAACTCAAGGGGTTATGCGTCTTGGGGTGCTCTGCTCAGAAAGGACACCCGGTTGTTGCAAAATAGCTTTATTTATTTGCAGCAGGTAGAGGCGTGGGGGTGGGGGAGCCCGGGGGGAGGGGGGGGGGGGCTCAGCCAGGGCTCCCTGTCTGGTCAATTGCATGTTGGTGTCAGCCTCGCAGTGGCTACTTCCATCCTGTTTACGGCGGGTCCGGGGACACCCCGCTACACTGTAACCTTCAGCCCGAAGGAACATTCCGATCGGAGGGCGGTGGTGTGAGCGGCCCCGGGGCCTCGCCCCTGCCGGGGGGTGTGTCTGTCGCCTGGGAGTCTGACCAGGGCGATTCAAGGGCCACCACACTCCCCCCTTAAAACTCTATAGTTGGGCCCCAGCCGGTGTGGCTCAGTGGTTAGAGCGCCGGCCTGCGGACTGAAGGGTCCCGGGTTCGATTCCCGGTCAAGGGCACGTACCTGGGTTGCGGGCACATCCCCAGTAGGGGGCGTGCAGGAGGCAGCTGATCGATGTTTCTAACTCTCTATCCCTCCCCCTTCCTCTCCTTAAAAAGAAATCGATAAAATATGTTTTTAAAAAAAACTCTATAGTTTATTTTTTATTACTCTATTTTCTAATCTTCACCTGAGGATATTTTTTCATTGATTTTTAGAGAGAGTGGAAGGGAGGGTGGGAGTAGAGAGAGAGAGAGAGAGAGAGAGAAACATTGATGTGAGAGAGACCCATCGATTGGCTGCCTCCCAGTTGCACCCCGACCGAGACTGGTTCAGACCTAAATCCAGACACATGTCCTTGACCAGGACTCAAACCTGAGACGCTCTAACCAGTGAGCACACTGGCCAGGGCTCATTTTTTTTTTTAAAAAACATACGTACATTTCTTTTTTGTATTGATTTCAGAGAGGAAGGGAGAGGGAGAGAGAGAGAGAAACATCCATGATGAGAGAGAATCATGGACCGGCTGCCTCCTGCACGCCCCCTACTGGGGATGGAGCCAGCAACCCGGGCCTGTGCCCTGACTGGGAATCGAACCCAGGACCCTTCAGTCCCCAGGCTGACGCTCTATCCACTGCGCCACACCGGTCAGGGCCATAGTTTGTTGGAAAGTCTCCAGGGGGAAGAGGGACTCAGGAGGAGGTGTTGGGGGGAAACATTCTTTTTTTAAAAAATAAATATATTTTTTTGATTTCACAGAGAGGAAGGGAGAGGAATAGAGAGTTAGAAACATGGATGAGAGAGAAACATCGATCAGCTGCCTCCTGCTTCTCACTTTCCTTTCTTTTTTTAAAAAATAAATATTTTATTGATTTCAGAGACGAAGGGAGAGGGAGAGTGAGAGAGAGACATCAATGATGAGAGAATCATGCATCGGCTGCCTCCTGCACGCCCCCTACTGGGGATGGAGCCAGCAACCCGGGCCTGTGCCCTTGACCAGGAATCGAACCCGGGACCCTATGGTCCGCCGGCCGACGCTCTATCCACTGAGCCACACCGGCCAGGGCCAGTTTTATTATGATTTGACCAAACTTGTGTACCAAGCCCTGTCCTCAGTCCTTCCCAGATGGTACCTGATTTCCTTCCTGTGAACAAGATGATAAGGGAGGAGCTATTATCATCCACATTCGGCTGATGAGGAAAAAAGTGAGACACAGGCCCCGGCCGGTGTGGCTCAGTGGACAGAGCGTCGGCCTGCGGACCCAAGGGTCCTGGGTTCGAGTCCGGTCAAGGGCACGGACCTCGGTGGCAGGCTCCTCCCGGACCTGGGCCCTGGTCGGGCGCGTGCAGGAGGCAACCCATGGATGTGTCTCTCTCACATCGATGTTTCTCTCTGTCTCTCCCTCTCTCTTCCGCTCTCTCTAAAAATCAATGGAAAAACATCCTCGGGGGAGGATTAAAAAAATAATAATACAATAAAGTGATCAGCCCAATGAAAAAAAAAGTGAGGCAGAGAGAGGTTAAGTCATTCACCCGAGGCCGCTCAGCTCGTGACCCGCGGAGCCAGCGTTTGAACCTCGGCAGCTCTCTGTGCAGCGCGTGCTGCCCCCCCACCTCCATGGCCTCCCACAGGGGAGCTTTCTTACCAGCATGTGAGCAATAAACGGGAGAGGGCCGCCCTGACCGGTGTGCTCAGTGGATAGCGCGTCGGCCTGCGGACAGAGCGGTCCCGGGTTCGATTCCGGTCAGGGGCATGTACCTTGGTTGCGGGCAAATCCCCAGTGGGGGGTGTGCAGGAGGCAGTTGATCGATGTGTCTCTCTCATCGATGTTTCTAACTCTCTATCCCTCTCCCTTCCTCTCTGTAAAAAATCAATAAAATATATAAAAAGTAAATAAGTAAACGGGAGGGAGGACCTCATCAAATGGGCATCTTAACAGGACCCGTCTCCTTGGGAGGAGGGGGGCATCCGGCCGGGGGGCCATCAGCCCTGGGAAGCACCACGCACATCGCTCGGTAGGGGCTGTTGTTACAGATTTTAAAAAACTGAGGCTCACCCGGCCACCGTGGCTCTGTGGCCGAGCGTCGACCTAGGAACCAAGATGTCCCGGGTTCGATTCCCGGTCAGGGCACAGGCCCCGGTTGTGGGCTCCATCCCCAGTGGGGGCCGTGCAGGAGGCAGCCCATGATTCTCTCTCATCATGGATGGTTCTCCCTCTCTCCCTCTCCCTTCCTCTCTGAAGTCAATGAAAAAATATACATATATTTTAATATATTTTATTGATTTTTTTACAGAGAGGAAGGGAGAGAGATAGAGAGTTAGAAACATCGATCAGCTGCCTCCTGCACGCCTCCTACTGGGGATGCGCCCGCAACCAAGGTACATGCCCTTGACCGGAATCGAACCCGGGACCCCTTCAGTCCGCAGACCGTCGCGCTATCCCCTGAGCCACACCGGCCAGGGCCATAAAAATATATTTAAAAAAATAAAACATTCCACCAAACGCCACACAACCTCTGAGGCGTGTCCCTCACGTGGCAAGGACACATTGCAGCGGGACACCCCCTCCCAGGGCCTGTGATGATGGGGGGTCGCCCACCCCAAACACCCGGTTTGGCTTCGTGGGCGCAGACGGCCAGGCGCGCGCACCCGTGGATGCGCCCTCGGATGGAAAGGATTTTCCGGGGAGACGCGCTGCGGTTCCCGACAGCCTTTCATTAACGCACTTTGTGCGTCTGGGGACCAAACCACACGTTGCCACTTGAGGGCTGTCAGGAGGGGGGAGGGGGTGGGGGGGAGGTAGGAGTGGGGGGTGGGGGGTGGGGGCCGTGCACAAAGCTTCCCGGTGCAGCTTCGCTTCTTTTTGCAGCAGACGCGCCGGGCAGGGCGCGCACTTTGCTACAAAGTGATAGGAATTTCCTGGTACGACGCGTCCCCTTGAATTTGCTACAATCGGGGCGGCCGGGGGTGGGGGTGGGGGTGGGGGGCAGCCTGGGGGCGGGGAGCGCAGCCCGGGGGGGCCCCCTGCAAAAGGCGCATCGCCTGGGAGACCGGGGAGGAAGTGGATACAATTGCTTCTGGGCTTTGGCTCTGGGATCCGGTGACGCGCCAGGGGCGCGCGGGCAGAACTGGGGGCGCGGGGGTTGCCAGTGGCTGCAAAGATGAAGGCGCGGGCATGTGCCTGTCTGAGAAGGTGAACACAGAGGGTTTGTTTTTTTCTGATGGATTTGTACTGATGTCAGAGAAGGAGGGAGCGGGAGAGAGAGAGAAACATCCATGAGAGAGATTCACCGATCGGCTGCCTCCTGCACACCCCACACTGGGGATGGAGCCCGCAACCCGGGCCTGTGCCCTGACGGGCATCGAACTCAGGACTCTTTTTATTTTATTTTAATATATATATATTTAAATATATTTTATTGATTTTTTTACAGAGAGGAAGGGAGAGGGATAGAGTTAGAAACATCGATGAGAGAGAAACATCGATCAGCTGCCTCCTGCACTCTCCCCACTGGGGATGTGCCCGCAACCAAGGTACATGCCCTTGACCAAAATCGAACCCGGGACCCTTGGGTCCGCAGGCCGACGCTCTATCCACTGAGCCACACCGGTTAGGACTCTTTTATTTATTTATTTATTTTTAAAGTTGTTTTTTTAAATTTTTATTATTTTTGTAATCAGAGAGGAAGGGAGAGGGAGAGAGAAACATCCATGATGAGAGAGAATCATGGATCGGCTGCCTCCTGCATGCCCCACACTGGGGATGGAGCCTGCAACCCGGGCCTGTGCCCTTGACTGGAATGGAATCCGCGACTGGTTCAGTCCACAGGCCGATGCTCCATCCACTGAGCCACAGCAGCCAGGGCTCTTTTATTTTTTTAAATATATTTTTATTGATGTCAGAGAGGAAGGGAGAGGGAGAGAGAGAGAAACATCCACCCTGCAGACGTGGAGCCGGCCTTTCTCAGTCACCTTCCCCCCAAGGAGTTAAGGCCAGACTGTGGGTCTCGGGTTTCACAGCATCAGCCCTGGGCGAGGGGCTGTTTTATCCCACCCCCTCCTCCTCCTCCTCCTGCGTTCTAGCTCTAGCGGTTCCAACAGAGAGGGATCGGGCATCCGTGCAAGGCCTGAGGTTTGCTAAACGCCAGGACCACCTGCATCCACGTGGGTTGCCTCGTTTAATTGTCCTGCTACGTTTTCACTAAGGGTCTCTTTTTAAAAAATCCGATATAACAAAAGGCTAATATGCAAATTGTCCCCACGGGCGGGAGTTTGACCGACTGGGAGTTAGACACGTGCTGGCCACCAGGGGGCGGTGTGGAGCGTGGTGGGCGTCGGCAAAGCAGTGCCGGTGGCAGGCGGCGGTGGAGGTGCTGCCGGCCCAGGTGGGCCCTGATGGGAGCGGGACCCGGAGGGATGGTGGAGCAGGTGAGTGGGTGGCACCAGGCCAAGGCGGGTGCACTCGGGGGCCCTAATCACCAGCCAGGCCTAGGGACTCTTCCCGTGCACGAATTTCGTGCACCAGGCCTCTAGTATTATATATTTTTATTGATTCCAGAGAGGAAGGGAGAGGGAGAGAGAGAGAAACATCAGTGATGAGAGAGAATCATGGATCGGCCGCCCACAACCCGGGCCTGTGCCCTTGACCGGGAATCGAACCCTGACCTCCTGGGTCCTAGGTCGACGCTCAGCCACTGAGCCGCGCCAGCCTGCTGGGCCTCACTACAGGGATCTTGATCCTGTTTTTTAGATGAGGAAGTGGCGTCTCAGACAAATTAATGAGCTGTAAGCGCGGGAGCTTGGATTCAAGCTCAGCTCAGTCTCCGTTCCGCTCCCCCTCCCCCTCCTCCTTGGCCGCCCCCTCCCCCCGCCCCCAACCTTGCTCAGCAGCTTGTAGGAAAGGTGTTTAGAAGAGGAGGCATCATGCCCTGGCCGGTGTGGCACAGTGGATAGAGCGTCAGCCTGTGGACTGAAGGGTCCCGGGTTCGATTCCGGTCAAGGGCACAGGCCCGGGTTATAGGCTCGATCCCCAGTGGGGGACGTGCAGGAGGCAGCCGGTCCATGATTCCCTCTCATCATGGATGTTTCTCTCTCTCCCTCTCCCTTCCTCTCTGAAATCAACAAAAATATATTAAAAAAGAACAAGCTGGCCCTGGCTGGTGTGGCTCAGTGGATAGAGCGTAGGCCTGTGGACTGAAGGGTCCTGGGTTCGATTCTGGCCAAGGGCACATGCCTGGGCTGTGGGCTCGATCCCCAGTGGGAGGCGGGCAGGAGACAGCCAATCAATGATTTTCTTTCATCATTGATGTTTCTATCTCTCTCTCCCTCTCCCTTCCTCTCTAAAAATCAATAAAATATATATTTAAAAAAAGAACAAGCTTAATATCTATATATCTATATCTATAATTATCTCTATCTCTATTTATATCTCTATATCTCTATCTCTATATCTCTATATCTATCTCTATCTCTATTTCTATCTCTATATCTCTATATCTATATGTGTATATATGTGTATATGTCTATATGTTTATATGTGTATCTCTATCTCTATATCTGTATATCTATCTCTATCTCTATATATCTATCTCTATCTCTATCTATATTTCTATCTCTATATATGTATATATCTATATATGTATCTCTCTCTCTCTCTATATATATATCGGCTAAAACCCAGTATGGCGGACAGTGGGAAGCTGCCGGATTGCGGAATTCCAGCAGGGACTGGCATCCACCCGTCCATCTGTCCACCCGTGCACGCTCAGAGGGGGCCGTGTAGGAGCCTGTCTGCTTGGGAGAGAGAGAAAAGCACAGAGGACTGAAGTTCTCAGAAGAGCGGAGCAGGGAGACGCCAAGGGAGAGCGTGTGAGGAGAGAGAAGTGTCTTCCCACCTGTGGGCTGAGCTGTCCGCTCACCCCAGTGGCTTCCTTCAATGCCACGCCTCCCAGGCCCCCTGACGGGCGGTGACATGCCATTCCTTCTTTCCTTTTTAAATATATATATATTTTAAAAAATATTTTATTGATTATTTACAGAGAGGAAGGGATAGAGAGTTAGAAACATCGATGAGAGAGAAACATCGATCAGCTGCCTCCTGCACACACACCACTGGGGATGTGCCCGCAATCAAGGTCCATGCCCTTGACTGGAATCGAACCCGGGACCTTTCAGTCCGCAGGCCGACGCTCTATTCATTTAAATATGTTTTTATTTATTTCAGAGAGGAAGGGAGAGGGAGAGAGAGAGAAACATCCATGATGAGAGAGAATCACTGACCGGCTGCCTCCCGCACGCCCCACACTGGGGATCGAGCCCACAACCTGGGCATGTGCCCTGACCGGGAATTGAACCCAGGACCCTTCAGTCTGCAGGCCGACGCCCTATCCACTGAGCCACACCGGCCAGGGCTGTCACTCTGTAACGAGAGTGACTTCTGATCATGTCGCAGCTCCTCAGCGGGGTTCCTCATCCTGTCAGTGTGGACGGTGTGCGAATGCCTGCACCCACAGAGCAGACCTGGGCCTCTCTGATGGGGGGCCGGGCGCCAGCTGCCAGGGGCACGTGCTTTCTCGTTGGGTCGAACGGATGTGAAGAGAGCGGCCAGGGCTCTTGGACACAAGTCGGCCTGCGGACTGAAAGGTCCCGGGTTCGATTCCTGGAGCCTCCCTGGGTGTACGACTCGCTGCTGGACAAAGGAGAGAGACGCCTTCTAGGGTCAGAGCAGGGGCGGGCAACCCCTGGCACGTGTGCCAAACACGGCACGCCAGTAACTTCTGCTGGCACGTGAAACCCTCTCTTAAAATCTTCCATTTACAATTCTTTTCTTAATATCGACCTTTTTTATTTTTCAGACACATTCAGTGTAGGTGCATCTTAGATAAATAAATAGTTTTACATAACAAGTTATCTTAAAGACCGTAGACATGGATGGATGAGAGAGGGGAAGAGCAATTTCTGTGCCTCTGCCTTAACCCTCCCCGCCTTCCTAGGTCCGACCAGTGTTTTGGTCTCATCCACACGCGCTTGTGAATCTTTGTTCTCAGGGATGAACTTTGTTAAGTCTCGTGAGAGGAGCAGCTGACGGATGACAGTCGTAGCGCGTGCATCTCTCTGAAGGTCACGAAGTATAAACCTGATGCAGAATCTCCGTCATCAGCGATGCAGCCGCAAAAGTCCCACTGACACTATCACACGGAGTCACCAAGTTTTCTGTCGGACTCTCAGTGGACATGTATCCATTAAAAATAAATGTGTTTTTCACCATCACAGACTGTGTTTTTGTCGCTCGAGTGAATTTTATTATTTCTTCAAGGTTCTTCACATGCGTCCACCTTAAGAGATATCCAGTAGGCGTAACATGTTCTCAGAAAGTTAGGGTTGGCACGCAGAAGAATTTTGAGCCAGAGATTTTGCTGGTTTTGGCACGCACTCACAAAAAGGTTGCCCACCCTGGTTAGAGCGAACGTGGAGGAGGCTTAGCACGGGGGGGGGGGGGGGGGGCAGGTGGTACAGGAAAGGGGGTGTTGGCTGCTGGGTGGGTGTGAACAGCAGCAGCCAGACCAGAAGGTGTCGGGGACCATGTACCGAGGGACCCCCAGGCCACCCTTGGGGGCCCCGACCCCGGCCCTGTGGGATGCGGGCTCCCCTGTGAATGCTTCCATGTGGCCCTGTGCAGGCGGGGAACCGGGTTGGGGTGTGTCTGTGGCTTTGGTCCCATCGAGGCTGCGGCCCCTGGCCCCCGTTGGTTTGGGGGCATCAGCGAGCGGGGTCCCCTGAGATGCTTCCTCTCGGAGTTTGGTCTTCGCTCCCACACCCACACGTTCTTGTTTTGTGGCCGAAACGTACCAGGAGGCCCTGCGGACACGGGGCAGGTGGGACGGACAAAGGAGCATCTCTCTGGGACACCCTTCTCATTGTGCAGTGACTCACCTCCGCTGTCTTACTCACCTGAGGTCAGCTGTCTATACTAATAGCAGGGTAATGTGCTAATTAGACCGGTCGACCGGACATCTTCTGGACGTCCGACTTCCTTCCGGACAAAGCCACGGTGGCGGGGGCCGAGGCAGAGGCATTTAGGGGCGATCAGGCTGGCAGGGGGGCAGTTAGGGGGCGATCAGGTCAGCAGGGGGGCAGTTAGGGGAGATCCGGTAGGCAGGCAGGTGAATGGTTAGGAGCTAGCGGTCCCGGATTGCGAGAGGGTGCAAGCTGGGCTGAAGGGACTGCCCCCTGTGCCCAAATTTCTTGCATCAGGCCTCTAATCCTATCTAATAAAAGCCTAATATGCTAAGTGTCCGGTCGAAGGGCTGGCCATTCAACCAATGAAAGCATAGTATGCTAATGGTATGCTAAGGCCGATCAACTGCTCACTATGATGTGCACTGACCACCAGGGGGCAGACGCTCCTACTGGTAGGTTAGCTTGCTGCTGGGGTCCGGCCGATCGGGCCTGAGGGAAAAAGGCTGGACACGCCCTAGAGCCCTTCTGCGGTCCCTTCCCCCCTCCCCCGCTGGCCAACCTCCTGCATCCCTCCCCAGCCCTGATTGTGCACCCATGGGTCCCTCGGCCTGGCTTGCACCCACTCACAATCCAGGACCCCTCAGAGAGTGTCCGAGAGCCGGTTTTGGCCTGATCCCGCAGGCCAGGCCCAGGCACAAATTCATGCACCGGGCCTCTAGTTTGAAATAATAGCCCTGGCTGGTTTGCCACCGTGATTAGAGCATCAGCCTGTGGACTGAAAGGTCGCGGGTTCGATTCTGGTCAAGGGCACATACCTGGGTTGCAGGCTCAATTCCGGGCCACCTTTGGGGCACGTGTGGGAGGCAACCCGTCGATGTGTCTCTCTCACATCGATGTTTCTCTCTGTGTCTCCCCTTCCTTCCACTCTCTCTAAAAATCAACGGGAAAATATCCTCGGGTGAGGACTAACCAAAAAAAAAAAAAAAAAGAAAAAGAAATACTAATGGACAGAACCAGCCTTCCCAGGCACTGACAGCCCGTCAGTTTTACATTCTGCAGTCGACGTCACGGGGTTGAAATGTGCTGGGATGCATGTGCCCAACATACTACAGGCCTGCGCTGACGTAGACACACTTCAAGCAATTTATGTGGCCTGGAATGGTACTTCTTGCATTTGCATGAGCCCACATACTTATTTTGGGGAAAAAAGAGGCATGTTGAACTGGGAGGTACATGCTTCGCTCTGAATGCCACACCAGTTTCCTGCATTTTTCTTTTTTTTCTTTTTGTTAATCCTCCCCCAGAGGATATTTTTTCATTGATTCTTAGAGAGAGTGGAAGGGAGAGGGAGAGACAGAGAGAAACATCGATGTGAGAGAGACACATCGATGGGTCGCCTCCTGCACGCGCCTCGACCAGGGCCCGGGCCAGGGAGGAGCCTGCAACCGAGGTCCGTGCCCTTGACCGGAATCGAACCCGGGACCCTTCACTCCGCAGGCCGACGCTCTATCCACTGAGCCACGCTGGCCAGGGCCAACGCATTCTTCCTGAATGTCGCTAATCCTGTAGGTGTCATGTCATCTGATTTACAAAAACGCCCGTCTGCTGAATGAACACAGTAGCTCCTGTGGCCTTACAAAGCCATGTATCCGCCCCGGCCGGTGTGGCTCAGTGGATAGAGCGTCGGCCTGCAGACTGAAGGATCTCGGGTTCGATTCCCGGTCAGGGCACAGGCCCAGGTTGCGGGCTCGACCCCCAGTGTGGGGCGTGCAGGAGGTGGCCGGTCCGTGATCCCCTCTCATCATGGATGTTTCTCTCTCTCGCTCCCTCTCCCTTCCTCTCTGAGATCTATAAAATGTATATATATATTACAAAATAAGTAAATTAGCCCACGCATCTGACCGTGGCCCCTGGCCTAGGGTGTCCACCGTTTGCCAGGCGAAGGCATGTCTAAGCTCATTTGTCCGTCTGTCTAGGCCAGTGATGGCGAACCTACGACATGCGTGTCAGAGGTGACCCGCAAACTCACTTTTTTGGTTGATTTTTCTTTGTTAAGTGGCATTTAAATATATAAAATAAATATCAAAAATATAAGTCTTTGTTTGACGATGGTTGCAAAGATCAAAGCATTTCTCTATGTGACACGGCACCAGTTAAGTTAGGGTTTTTCAAAACGCTGACACGCCGAGCTCGGAAGGTTCGCCGTCACTGGTCCAGGCCAGTGGCCGGCAAACTCATTCGTCAGCAGAGCCAAATGTCAACAGCACGACGATTGAAATTTCCTTAGGGAGCCAAATTTTCTAAACTTAAACACTATAGGTAGGTCCGTTGTGATTAACTTCATGAGGGTCCTCCTCAGGCTGAGGAAGAGCCACACTCACGGGGCCAGAGAGCCGCATGTGGCTCGCGAGCCGCAGTTCGCCGACGGCTGGGACTCTGGGGCTACGGGTCTCGCCGTTCCCTTCTCCCTCACCCGGCCGAGGGACACTGGGCGCTGTTGTGGGCTCCCAGGCGATCGCCCCCGGGGTGCATCTCCGTTTACCTCTTACGGCCTCATAACTCACCCGACAGCCCCCGTGGACTCAGGCCCACAAGATGCCCTTCCAGCTGTGCTTCCCCGCATGACCTCACCCCTCGAAGGCCTGGGATCCCTCAGTTCCCCTTTGAATCTTTGGATTTTCCCCTAAAGCTGTGGGGAGCCGGCCCCTGGCCCCCTGGACGGAGCTGGGGTGCAGGGACGAGCTCAAAATAGTCACGGCCCAACCACAGAAACGCCTGGCAAGCGACTTCGACGGGGGCCCCTCTGCTGTGTGTGGGCCTGATGAGGTGCCGGGGTGAGGGGTGCAGGGTGGAGGGTGGAGGAGAGGGGAGGCTCACACATCCTCTGGGCAAGGCTTCTGGGTTCAAGATAAGAACCTGGAGGCCCCGACGTGAAGGTGATTGGCTCCCGGGCCCCAGGGAGTCCGTGGCCCGTCGGGGCCTGGGCCTCACGTCTCAGAATTCCCAGCTGCGAGGAGACAGGGTGCCCCACCCCCGTGTGAGGAAACTGCGAGGACAGGGTGTCTGCCTGGCCGTCAGATCGCAGGGCGATCACCTCCGTCGCCGGGTGGACCTGGCGCCGTCTCAGCCTGTGTCCTGGGAGCTGACGCATTGCTAACGTGGGAACGCAGACCGGTGCAGCCCGCGAGGAGTTTCCGCAATAAATGAAAGATGGAGCCCTGGCTGGTGTGGCTCAGTGGATAGAGCGTGGCCTGCGGACCGAAGGGTCCCGGGTTCGATTCCAGTCAAGGGCACAGGCCTGGGTTGTGGGCTCGATCCCCCGTGTGGGGCATGCAGGAGGCAGCCGATCCGTGATTCTCTCTCATCATGGATGTTTCTCTCTCTCTCAATCCCTCTTCCTTCTCTGAAATCAAAAAATATATATATTTTAAAAATTTTAATATGGAATTGCCATTTGACGCAGGGACCCCACTTCTGGGAATCTATCCTAAGAAACCCGGAACACCGATCAGAAAGAATGCACGCGGCCCTACGTTCACAGCAGCGCAATGTACAATAGCTAAGATGTGGGAACAGCCCAAGTGCCCATCAGCAGACGAGTGGATAAAAAGCTGTGGGACATTCACACCGTGGAATACTACGCAGCAGTGAAAAAGGAGGATCTCTCACCCTCTGAGACAGCATGGAGGGACCCGGTGAGCATCATGCTAAGTGGAATAAGCCAGTCGGAGAAAGACACGTCTCCCATGATCTCACTCCTATGTGGAACCTAAGGAACAAAATAAACTGATGAACGGCCCTGGCTGGTGTGGCTCAGTGGATAGAGCATCGGCCTGCAGCCTGAAGGGTCCCGGGTTCAATTCCAGTCAAGGGCACATGCCCGGGTTGCGGGGTGAATCCCCAGTAGGGGGCGTGCAGGAGGCAGCCGCTCCATGATTCTCTCTCATCATGGATGTTTCTCTTTTTCCTTTTCTCTCTGAAATCAATGAAAATATATTTTAAAACAACAATAACTGATGAACGGAGTGGATCCAAAGGCATGGAAGCATGGAACAAAGTGCAGAATCTAGGAGGGAAGCGGGGGCAGGGAGAGTGGGTGGGTGGGAGGTGATCAACCCAAGACCTTTATGCATGTATGCATGGCCCATGGACACAGACAATGGGGAGGGGGTGAAGGCGGGGGGCGGGCTGGAGGGTCCCATGGGGGAAAAGGGGGCTTCCTAGTATGTAATGCTTCCAACAATAAAAAATAAATAAACTGTGTGTCATCGTAGAAGATCCTCATAGAGCCGTTATGCCAAATAAAGACATCATCTGTGCCCAGAGATGAATGCAGGGTCTGGTACGGAGTGACTGTCCAGTGGCTGGCGGGCAGCATTCTCATTTTCTTTTCTTTTAAAAAAAAATATATTTCATTGCTTTTTTACAGAGAGGAAGGGAGAGGGATAGAGAGTTAGAAACATCGATGAGAGAGAAACATCCATCAGCTGCCTCCCGCACGCCCCCTACTGGGGATGTGCCCGCAACCCAGGTACATGCCCTTGACCGGAATCGAACCCGGGACCCTTCAGTCCGCAGGCCGATGCTCTATCCACTGAGCCACACCGGCCAGGGCAGCATTCTCATTTTCATGCATTTAGGACGAAGAGTGAATATGTAGGTTCCTTGGGTGAAGGCATATGAAGGAAAAGTCATTTCTTTCCCTAAACAATTGCCTGAGAAAGGAATATTGGGCGTATGTAGGGAAATTGGACCCATTTTTTTTGGTATCATCCTGCTATTTTGTCTTTTTAAAAAAATCTATATCTGGCCGAAACCGGTTTGGCTCGGTGGATAGAGCGTCGGCCTGCGGACTGAAAGGTCCCGGGTTCGATTCCGGTCAAGGGCATGTACCTGGGTTGCGGGCACATCCCCAGTGGGAGATGTGCAGGAGGCAGCTGATCGATGTTTCTCTCCCATCGATGTTTCTAACTATCTATCTCCCTTCCTCTCTGTAAAAAATCAATAAAATATATTTAAAAAAAATCTATATCTATCTATCTATCTACCTATCTATATGTGTGGATATAGATATAGATAGATATAGATATAGATATAGATGATATAGATATAGATATAGATATAGATGATATAGATATAGATATAGATGATATAGATATAGATATAGATATAGATATAGATATAGATTATATAGATATAGATATAGATATAGATATAGATATAGATGATATAGATATAGATATAGATATAGATGATATAGGTATAGATATAGATATAGATATAGATATAGATATAGATATAGATTATATAGATATAGATATAGATATAGATATAGATATAGATATAGATGATATAGATATAGATATAGATATAGACATAGACATAGACATAGATATAGATATAGATATAGATATAGATATAGATATAGATATACACTGAGTGTCCAGAATCTTATGACCACCCCATCAGTACTTCGTTGGGCCACCTTCTGCCTTCAATACTGCGGCAATTCTTCTTGGCATTGACTCCACGGGATGTTAAAAGGTGATGCGAGGAATATGACACCATGCCTGACGAGTAGCACTGTCCAGTTCTGGGGGATGTGATGGTTGTGGAACCAGCTGCCTGATGGCTCTTTTAACTTCGTCCCACAAATGCTCCATTGGATTGAGATCTGGTGATGGTGGGGGCCACCTCAGCAAGGCAAAGTCTCCCTCATGTTCTTGAAACCACTCCAGCACAATACGAGCACCGTGGCATGGCGCCTTGTCTTGTTGGAAGAAGCCATCTCCATTGGGATACGCCATCAACATGATAGGATGAACCTGATCAGCAACGATACTTAGGGATGTTGTGCTATTCAGACGTTTATAATGGTCTGGCCCGCTAGCAACGTCAGCGCGAAATTATAGCTAATTTGCCCACAAACGTCAGGTGGTCATAATAATCTGGCCACTCAGTGTATATTTAAAGGGTGTCCCAAAATTCACGCAAGAAGTAATTTTGAGAGAAAACAAAGGTTTAGAATTAAAAATTGTAAATTTTTTTATTGCTTCATAAAGTAATCAGTATAGGGTTATGTATGGAACAGCCCACCGGGTCAATGGCCTCCACGGCTTTGCTGGCACAGACGCAAAGCCGTGGTCTTCATTGGCCTTCCTTGTCCCTGCTCCTGGGCCATCATTGGTACTTGGTGATGCTTATCCAATGGAAGGGATTGGCATCAAAGGGCAACAGATATTAGAATCTGATTCAATCAACCCAGTAAAACTAGGCTCTTATTTTTTGTTGCTGTTAATGATCATACAAAAATCAAATCTTGCGTGAATTTTGGGACACCCTTTATATATTATTGATTTCAGAGAGGAAGGGAGAGGGAGAGAGAGAGAAACATCCATGATGAGAGAGAATCATGGATCGGCTGCCTCCTGCACGCCACACACTGGGGATGGAGCCCGCAACTCGGGCCTGTGCCCTGACCGGGAATCGAACCTCCGGGTTCATATTCGACGCTTAACCGTGGCCTCACCCTGTATGTAGAATGAGCAACACTGGGAAGTTGCGTCATGTCCGAAACATCTGACCCTGCAATTAGGGCGGGCGGCCACTAGGTGGCAGTGGTGCCCCAGCCACGGCTCTGTGATTTCAGCCACCAAAGGGGTGATTTCAGGAGAGGCCATTGGAGCGTTTTCCTGTTCGTAACCATGTAAGAGTAACCTTCCTTCTCACCGCCACACCCCCCGTAAGACCGTGAAATGGACAGGCCTTGGAAGTCAGACAGTCTTGGGTTCGAAACCCTTCCGCTCTCTAGACGGACTTGGGCAAGCCTTTGGGTAGCGGCCACCCAGACCAAGACACAAGGTACGTATCCTCTATCATAAAAGGCTAATATGCAAATTGACCCGAACGCAGAACAACCGGGAATGACTGGTCATGATGACGTGCACTGACCACCAGGGGGCAGACGCTCAATGCAGGAGCTGCCCCCTGGTGGTCAATGTGCTCCCACAGGGGGAGCTCTGCTCAGTCAGAAGCGGGCTCATGGCTGGCCAGCGCAGCGGCGGTGGCGGGGGCCTCTCCCACCTCCGTGGCAGCGCTAAGAATGTCCGATTAACGGCTTAGGGGAGTGGGCCTAAGCCGTCAGTCGGACATCCCCCGAGGGGTCCCGGATGGGAGAGGCCACAGGTCGGGCTGAGGGACCCCCCACCGAGTGCACGAATTTTCATGCACCAGGCCTCTAGTAACTTATACTTACCCCTCGAGGTAAACGCAACTCTGCCTGCTCTCACCCAGCAGGATTGGCATATTTTAAAACCCATTATAGCCTTAACCGGTTTGGCTCAGTGGATAGAGTGTCAGCCTGCAGACTGAAGGGTCCCAGGTTCGATTCCGGTCAAGGGCATGTACCTTGGTTGCGGGCACATCCCCAGTGGGGGGTGTGCAGGAGGCAGCTGATCAATGATTCTCTCCCATCATGGATGTTTCTATCTCTCTCTCCCTATCTCTTCCTCTCTGACATCAATAAAAACATATTTAAAAAACAAACAAACCAAAAAAAAACAAAGAAAGCAGTGAAGATGAGAGTTCTGTGTATCCGATGTGAAGGTGCAATGAAGGCAGTGCTGAGAGGAAGAGCCACAGCTCAAACAATGCAAGTTAAGTGACGGAGACGAGGAATGAATGAAACGGATCAAGGGTTGAATCCGACTTAGCAAAGGCAAGCGAAACCAAAGGAAGGCAGGAGGAAAGAGCAATAGGAAGTCCAAAATGAACAATTAGGAGAAAAATACACTGGAAATTATATAGAAATCAATGTCTGGCCCGGCCGGCGTGGCTCCGCGCTTGAGCGTCGACCTATGAACCAGGAGGTCACGGTTCCGTTCCCGGTTCAAGGGCACTTGCCTGGGTTGTGGGCTTGATCCCCAGTGGGGGGTGTGCAGGGGGCAGCCCATCAAGATCAATGATTCCCTCCCTAACTGGTTTGGCTCAGTGGATAGAGCCTCAGACTGCAGACTGAAGGGTCCCGGGTTTGATTCCCGGTCAGGGCACAGGCCCTGGTTGTGGGCTCGATCCCCAGTGGGGGGCGTGCAGGAGGCAGCGGACCCATGATTCTCTCTCATCATGGATGTTTCTCTCTCCCTCTCCCTTCTTCTCTGAAATCAATAAAAAATATATTTAAAAAAAGAAAAGAAACTTGAATATCGCAACAGACAGACTGATTGCAAGGAAAAGGTACCTATAAAGGTTTACGTAGAGGTGGAAAATCTTGGAAGGATGGAGTAACTGGATGCATTTCCACAGATGCCGAAATTTCCACTTAAAAATAGACATGCGGCTGGAATAGGTGGTTGTATTGGTTACATTCATTCAAATGTACTACAAACAGGAGGGAAACATATGCAAAGCTTCCTTATTCGTCCTCTATAATCAAAGGCTAATATGCAAATTGTCCCCTCGGGAGTTCGAGCCACCGGGAGTTGCACTGACCAGGTGTTTGACTGACTGGGTGTTCCACTGACCGGTTGTTCGACTGCTCGCTATGACACTTGCTGGCCACTAGGGGGCGGCATGGAACGAAGGAAGGGCCCGGCTAGAGCTGGCAGCTGGGGAGAAGGTAGGCCCAGCCAGCAGCTGGAAGGCCCTGATTGGCCCTGGGGATTGAAGGGTCGCGGGTTCGATTCCCGGTCAAGGGCACAGGCCCGGGTTTCGGGCTCCATCCCCAATGGGGGGCGTGCAGGGGGCAGCCGATCCATGGTTCTCTCTCATCATGGATGTTTCTCTCTCTCTCTCCCTCTCCCTTCCTCTCCGGAATCAATAAAAATATATTTTTTAAAAATCTGACTTCTTAAACATCCAGTGGGCCAATTCCTGCAAATTAAGTTATTTAAAAAAATATATATTCTATTGATTTTTTACAGAGAGAAAGGGAGAGGGATAGAGGGTTAGAAACATCGATCAGCTGTCTCCTGTACACCCCCCACTGGGGATGTGCCTGCAACCAAGATACATGCCCTTGACCAGAATCGAACCCGGGACCCTTCAGTCCACAGGCCGACGCTCTATCCACTGAGCCACCCTGGTAAGAGCTGTTTTTTTTTTCTTAAATATATTTTATTGATTTTTTACAGAGAGGAAGGGAGAGGGATAGAGAGTTAGAAACATTGATCAGCTGCCTCCTGCACACCCCCTCTGGGGATGTGCCCGCAACCCAGGTACATGCCCTTGACCGGAATCGAACCCGGGACCCTTCAGTCCGCAGGCCGATGCTCTACCCACTGAGCAACACCGGTTAGGGCTGTTTTTTTTTTTTTCAAAGGAGTGGCTTGCACCCTTGGGTGAGCGAGCTCGCCCCCTCTCTGCCCGCATCTGCCCTGCCCCCTGTGGAGAGGGGAGGCGTGGCTCCCAGGCTCTCTGCTCCGAGCTCAGCCAGGTTAGCTCCGGAGAAGCCGGGAGAAGGTTTTCAGACTCCAGGCAGCTCTAAGAGGGTCCCACCTGGTAAAACCCAATTACTGCCTGGAGGGAGCGGCGGTGGTAAATACAGCCGCTCCTGCACAGGAGACAGAACACATCCCTTCATGGGGCTGAATGCCGGCTCCCAGGAACGCGTCTTGATGAGCCGGAGAGGAAGGCAAGTGAAATCGATTTCCTTAGATCAGTGGTTCTCAACCTTGGCTGCACATGAGAATCCCCTGGGCATCTTTTTAAAATCCCGATTTCTGGGCCTCATCCTCCGGAAATTCTGTGTCTTTGTTACGCATGTTGTGGCCCCACCCCTTAACCAAGAAAGAGAATTTCCGGAGGATGAGGCCCAGAAATCAGGATTTTAAAAAGATTCCCAGGGGATTCTCATGTGCAGCCAAGGTTGAGAACCACAGCTTCAGTCTGTTGCTAAATATGTATGTATGTATATACATAGCTGAGCACACGCACACACACACACACACGCACACGGCCACATCTCTATGTGTCATTTCTGTGGGTCAGAGAAGGAATGCTTCTGAGGGTGCTACCTCAGCTGCTTCTGGGTATTTTTTTTTAATTTTATTTAATTTTTTAAAAATTTTAAAAATATATCTTTATTGATTTCAGAGAGGAAGGGAGAAGGGAGAGAGAGAGAGAAATAATGAGAGAGAATCATGGATCGGCTGCCTCCTGCACGCCCCCTACTGGGGATGGAGCCCGCAACCCGGGCACGTGCCCTTGACCAGAATCGAACCCGGGACCCCTCAGTCCACAGGCCGACGCTCTATCCATTGAGCCACACCAGCTATAGGGCTAATTTTTTTTTTTTTTTATTTCAGAGAGGAAGGGAGAGGGGAAGAGAGAGAGAAGCATCAATGATGAGAGAATCATGGATCGGCTGCCTCCTGCACGCCCCACACTGGGGATCGAGCCTGCAACCCAGGCATGTGCCCTGACCGGAATCGAACCCGGGACTTTTCAGTCCACAGGCCGACGCTCTATCCACGGAGCCACACCGGCCGGGGCTAACAGTGTATTTTTAATTTCCAAACATCCCCAGTCATATGCAGCCACATTTTAAAAAAGGGGCACTGTGTTTCCCAGTCTAAGAAAGGGGTGAGCAGGAGCCGAAAGCAGTTTGACTCAGTGGATAGAGCGTCGGCCTGCGGACTGAAGGGTCCCAGGTTCGATTCCGGTCAAGGGCAGGTACCTTGGTTGCGGGCACATCCCCATTGAGGGGTTGTGCTGGAGGCAGCTGATCGATGTTTCTCTCTCATCGATGTTTCTAACTCTCTATCTCTCTCCCTTCCTCTCTGTAAAAAACCAATAAAATATATTAAAAAAGAAAGAAAAGGGTGAGCAGGGGACAGAGGGGGTCCAGTCCCTGAGCCTCTGGAGGTGGGACAGAACCTGAGTTTTGTAGAAAACGGGTTCCGTCTGGCCGGCGTGGCTTCGTGGTTGAAACATCGATGGGAGAGAGACACAGCCATGGGTCGCCTCCTGCACGCGCCCCGACCAGGGCCCGGGCCGGGGAGGAGCCTGTGACCGAGGTACCACGTGCCCTTGATCCAAATCGAACCCGGGACCCTGCGGTCCACAGGGCGACGCTCTATCCATTGAGCCACACCAGCCGGGGCCAGAAGCTTCTTTGAATGCCGACGCCTGCTAAGGTGTGAGGGCCACTGAACTGGTCCCACCCCTTCATCTTAGAGGCATTGTCAAGGTCATTCATTTGTCGGCGGTAGCCATGGGGTTGGAGACGGACCCGGCTGGGGTCACCTGAATTCTGGGATAAACATTTAAAGTATAGATTCTTGCCCTGGCCGGTGTTGCTCAGTGGATAGAGCATCGGCCTGCGGGCTGAAGGGTCCTGGGTTCGATTCCGGTCAAGGGCACAGACCTTGGTTGCAGGTTCCCGGGCCCCAGTCGGGGTGCGTGCAGGAGGCAACCCATCGAGGTGTTTCTCTCTCACATCGATGTTTCTCTGTTTCTCCCTCTCCCTCCCACTCTCTCTAAAAATCAATGGAAAAATATCCCTGAGTGAGGATTAACAACAACAAAATAATAATAATAATAATGAAAACGAAGTCTAGATTCTTCCCAAGCGTGCACGTGGAAAGGGATGTTGCATTTTCAACCAGCATCAGGGGCACGCACCTCATTAAAGAGTTGTAATCCTAAATAATAAAAGGCTAATATGCTAAGTGTCTGGTCGTCGTCCGTTCAGCCAATCAAAGCGTACTATGCTAATGATATGCTAAGGCTGCTTAACCGGTCGCTATGACGTGCACTGACCACCAGGGGGCAGAATCTCAGACTGGTAGGTGAGCTTGCTGCTGGGGTCTGGAAGATCAGGACTGAGTGAGACGGGCCGGACACACCCTGGAGCCCTCCTGCCGCCCCTCCCCAGCGGTGGGGTCCCTTAGCATGGACTATGCTCTCTCACAATCTGGGCTGAGGGACACCCCCCGCCCCAGTGCACGAATGGCATGCACCAGGCCTCTAGTATAATAATAATCATCCCATGTGCAGGGCTCGGTTACTCTCTGGCAATAGGTCATCCGGTGCCCAAGCAGCCCAGCCAGGCCTGTGCCATGGCCTCTGCCTCGCAGGGGCCCGCGTGCAGGGAGGGAGGCTAGACAGGTGCTCGGCCCTCCAGCCGGTGAGCTGAGAGCCATCCCCGTGCGGGTGGGAGGACCGGGCAGGTGAGCAGGTGGATGTGCGTCTGAGCCGGCCTCGTCCCTCCCAGGCCCAGAGCTGCTGCCTGGCATGTGTGGGGCTGGGCTGACCCCCTCCCTGGGCGCAGTGGCTGTTCCTGGTCTCTGTTCGTGGACACTCCTGGGCCACAGGGAGCTGGCCTGGCCGACTGGAGAGGGGAGGAGAGGGTGAGCCGTAACGGCCGTGAAATCGCCGCCCGCACCCGGCCAGCTGTTGTCCATCAGCCGATCCCCAGCCGGAGCGCCCCTGGGGCTGGTGCTGGGGCAGCTGGGGGGGGATGAGGGCGCGGTGCCAGGGCCTGTCTGGGCGCCTCCCCCTGAGGCCGGCCTCCCTGGGGACGGAGCTGGCACGGGTGACGGGAGGGACCGGGGTGACCCTGTGGCCCAGAGGTTTACAAACCCTGCAACACGGTGGAGACCTGTTTCCCAATGAAATTGCAGGCGAAACCCATCCAGCCCTGGCCGGTGTGGCTCAGTGGATAGAGCGTCAGCCTGTGACTGAAGGGTCCCGGGTTCGATTCCCGGTCAGGGCACGTGCCCGGGTTGCAGGCTCCATCCCCAGTGTGGGGCGTGCAGGAGGCAGCCGATCCATGATGCTCTCTCATCGTTGATGTTTCTCTCTCTCTCCCTCTCCTTTCCTCTCTGAAATCAATAAAAAATATATATAAAAAAACAACCATTGGAGAAAAAGTAAAAGTGTTTTTAACTCACTCAGATTCAGAGCCTGGAGGATTCGTTGCTGAATCCTGGAATCCGTGGCGGTCTTATTATTATTGTTTTTTGAATCCTCGCCTGAGGATATGTTTCCATTGATTTTTAGAGAGAAAGGGAGGGAGAGGGAGAGACAGAGAGAAACAGCGATGGGTGGCCTCCTGCACGCGCCCCGACCAGGGGAGGAACCTGCCACCGAGGTCCGTGCCCTCGACCGGAATCGAACGCGGGACCCTGCGGTCTGCGGGCCGGCGCTCTATCCATTGAGCCACACCGGCCAGGACTCACTTAGCTCCTTAAGTGACCCCAGCCTGTTGCTGTAACAGAGGGCTTATCAGCTTCACACCAATTGCTACATCTCCCAAGTTGCCCGGACTGGCGCCCCTGCAGGCACAATTTTTTTAAAAAAATATATTTTATTGATTTTTTACAGAGAAGAAGGGAGGGAGAGAGAGTTAGAAACATCGATGAGAGAGAAACATCCATCAGCTGCCTCCTGCACACCCCCCACTGGGGATGTGCCCGCAACCAAGGTACATGCCCCTGACTGGAATGGAACCTGGGACCCTTCGGTTCGCAGGCTGACGCTCTATCCACTGAGCCACACCAGCCAGGGCCTTAAAAATTCTTATAAAATGGCCCTGGCCGGTGTTTGAAGGACTGGGTCCCCTACTCTCAGTCATGGCTCCTCCCACCTTGACAAATGCTCACAGGGACTCTGAGCCGGGACCGGCGGTTCCCGGGCCCTGCCCACTCGGGCCCTCGCGGGCCACGCTCGACGAGGGGTTCCTTCGTTCCATTGGGCTCGGACATGGTCCCCCTGGGCCCTGGCCACGTAGCTCAGTGGGTTCGAGCGCCATCCCTTATACATCCAGGTTGTGGGTTCGATCCCCGGTCAGGGCACAGGCTCGACTCCACCGTCGAATGCGTGCGTAAGAGGAACAACAAATCGATGCTTCTCTCTCTCTCCCTTCAGCTCTCTAAAATCAATCAACCTATACCAATAAAGGCCTAGGTGGTCCTCACGCCCTCGCGCGCGACGTCATCACAAGATGGCCACCACAAGGTAGCCGCACACACAGCGGAGGCGGGGCCCAGTGGCCGCTCCACACGGTGAGGCCTGGGGGTCCCATGGCTCAGCATGGCACGGAGGAGGCGGGTCCTGGCGGACAAGGCGGGTTGTGGCAGGGGAGGGCAGTTGGGGGCGATCAGGCCGGCTGGGGAGGGCAGTTGGGGGCGATCAGGCCGGCTGGGGAGGGCAGTTGGGGGCGATCAGGCCGGCAGGGGAGGGCAGTTGGGGGCGATCAGGCCGGCAGGGGAGCGTTTAGGGCAGCGGTTCTCAACCTGTGGGTCGCGACCCCTTTGGCGGTCGAACGACCCTTGCACAGGGGTCGCCTAAGACCATCCTGCATATCAGATATTTACATGACGATTCATCCCAGTAGCAACACGACAGTGATGAAGTAGCCACGAAAATAATTGTATGGTTGGGGGTCACCACATGAGGAACTGTATTTAAAGGCCCAGAAGGTTGAGAACCACTGGTTTAGGGGGCGATCAGGCCGGCAGGCAGGTGAGCGGTTAGGAGCCAGTGGTCCTGGATTGTGAGAGGGACATCCGACTGCCGGTTTAGGCCCGATCCCCCAGTCGGACATGCCCCGAGGGGTCCCAGATTGGAGAGGGTGCAGGCCGGGCTGAGGGACAGCCCCTACCATGCACGGATTTTGTGCACCATGCCTCTAGTTAATAATAATAATAATAATAATAATAATAATAGTAATAACGAAAAGAAACGGGAAATCTGCAACCGGGATGGTTTGGTAAAGGCAGGGGGGCTGTGGACAGGCGTCGCAGCGTTTCGAGATCAGCGGTACGACGCGGCCCGCGTAGAAGAATCCGAGTTTGCAGAAATGCGAACAAAAGACTCTGGGCGCAAATTACAGCTTTTATACGCACAGCAGAGACTTTCCAGCTGAATCCTGTCACTGTGACAAGGGAACATTTCCCCGTGCACAAAATCAGCTAGAACGGGATATTTCCAATTAGGACGGGGACTGGGGAGCACAGCCTGGGTGCACGGAGTTAAAAAAAAAAGGTGGCAGATAAATAACACTTCATACCGTGCGTTGACACGAGAACTAAAACATTAACCGCACCGTGTCACGCATCAAGGCGGCACGCGCTAATTTTCGGCCTTTTCATTAAAAATGGCTGTAATTTTTGACTCCGTCTTGGCAAGCGCCAACTTGAAAATATATAACATGCTCCTATGCTTAGGATTGGAAATTAGAATATGCTCAACTGACTCCTGTACGGTAGCAACGGCCAAACTGTAAGGAGCTATTAACGTGGAAATTGAACCAATTACTGATTTTTTCCCCCTGCCGCTGTGGCATGAAATACTTGAGGAGACCATTTTCTGTTATTGTAGGTACTAGAGGCCCGGTGCACGAAATTCGTGCACGGCTACAGCCCCGAGGCCTGGCCAGCGATCAGGGCCAATCTGTGGGGTGACAGGTGGGGTGGTCGGGGGCCCTCCTGCTGGCACCCGCCTTGGCTGGCCTGGGGCCTGTGGGCTGGGGGCAGCTCCTGCATTGAATGCCTGCCCCCTGGTGGTCAGTGTGCGTCATAGCAACCGGTCGTTCTGCTGTTCGGTCGATTTGCATATTAGGCTTTCATTATATGGGATCGCCAAAGAAGTGCTTCTGGCCCGGCCTGCGTGGCTCAGTGGTTGAGCATCGACCTGTGAACCAGGAGGTCAGGGTTCGATTCCCGGTCAGGGCACAGGCTCGGGTTGCAGGCTCCATCCCTAGTCGGGGGCGTGCAGGAGGCAGCCGATCAGTGATTCTCTTTCATCATGGATGTTTCTCTCTCTCTCTCCCTCTCCCTTCCTCTCTGAAATCAATAAAAATATATTAAAAAATAAAAATAAAAAGTCCTTCTGTCCATACACTGCAGCCACACATTACAGAGTCGCTGCGATATTACAGGTTCTATGTTATGTCTGCTTTTTTTTCTGGCTGATATCTGGCGGGAACCCGGAAGTCTCTCTACTGTTTACCTAGACCAGAAGTTTTTTAAAAAATATATATTTTATTGATTGTTTGCAGAGAGGAAGAGAGAGGGATAGAGAGTTAGAAACATCGATGAGAGAGAAACATCGATCAGCTGCCTCCTGCACGCCCCCTACTGGGGATGTGCCCACAACCAAGGTACATGCCCTTGACCGGAATCGAACCTGGGACCCTTGAGTCTGCAGGCCGACGCTCTATCCACTGAGCCAAACTGGTTCTGGCTGTTGTTTGTTTTTTAATCCTCACCTGAGGATATTTTCCCATTGATTTTTAGAGAGAGTAGAAGGGAGAGAGAGAGACAGAGAGAGAGAAACATCGATTAGTTGCCTCCTGCACGTACCCCGATCAGGGCCCAGACTGGGGAGCAGCCTGCATCGGAGGCACATGCCCTTGACCGGACTCAAACCCGGGACCCTTAGGTCCACAGGCCGACGCTCTATCCACTGAGCCACACCGGCCAGGGCTGGACCCGAAGTTTTTAAAAAACATGTGTTTGTGGTGTATTTGGCAGCGGCGGCCTGACGCAGAACGCGGGGGTCCGGCCGAGGCGGCTGCGGGATGGGGTCCCCTTCGGTTTGCGCGTTCGCTTGGTGGCTTCTTATCTCTGCGAGGCTTAGCAACATCCGGCCTCCCTCTGCCCCTCTGTGGCCGGAAGGACACTCCTGCCTTGCGTTGGAGCCACTTTCCCCTGTGAAATGGGGACGGACATTGGGACTTTGCCCCCCGGGTTGTGGCCAGGACGGAAGGGGTCACGTCGCCATGCCTGGCACATGTGCACACAGTAGGACCACAGGCCACCACAGGCCACCACCCGCGTCCGCCTTCCCCAGCGGCCACCGCGCCCCGATTTCTTTACTCTCCACCTGTAACCCATTGACCAGAACTGATTTCAGCTTCCCCAGAACCCGCTCCCTCCGTGGGGGCCCCGCTAGTCCCCTGGGCGCCCGTGGGTGCTGCCCGCCCGGCATTGAGCCCATCGCTGGCCACCATGGCTCCACACTTTCTTTGTCTTAATGGGATCGCCAAGCGAGGAGCCCTGGCCAGCAGGTGGCATCGGACCCAAGGGGCCGATTAGCGCTCTGCCGGGTGGCTCAGGGGTTAGCGTCAACCTAGGAACCAGGAGGCGAGGGTTTGATTCCCGGTCGGGGCGCCTGCCCCGGTCGTGGGCTCGATCCACGATTTTTCTCTCTCCCTCTCCTGTCCTCTCGGAAATCAATACAGATCTATTTTTAAAAATCTTGGAGGAGGGCAGAGCGAATTTATTCAGACGAGGGCCCTGCCGCTGAGTGCCTAGGAGGGCGTCTGTAGACGGAGGCTGTCTCCCCCCACCTGGCCTTCCTCCCCCCATCACCTGGCCTTCCTTCCTCCCCCGCCCCCACCCCGCACTGGCCTATCTTCCCCCTCCCCTTGGCCATCCTCCCATCTGGCCTGTCCCCCCGCCCACTGGCCTGTCTTCCCCCCGACCCTCTCCGGCCTTCCTCTCCCACCTGGCCTGTCCCCCCCACCCTCCGGCCTTCCTCCTCCACCTGGCTTTTCTCACCCCCCTGGCCTTCCCCACCCTCCCGCCCCCCACCCGGCCTTCTTCCCACCTGTCCTGTCCCCCTCCACCTGGCCTGCCCCCCACACACTGGTCTGTCTCACCCCCCCGCCGACCTGGACTTCCTCCCCCACCTGGCTTGTCCCCCCGCCTCTGGTCTGTCTCCCTCCCCCCCTCCGGCCTTCCTCCTCCACCTGGCCTTCTTCCCACCTGGCCTTTCACACCCACCTGTCCAGGCCAAAGACTTGACAAGCCAGCGGGAGGTGGGACTGTCCCTGGTTCAGAGCGTGACCACCCTCATCCAGAAAGAAGCTGTTATTCCCCCTTTTAATTTATGTATTTAAATATATTTTTATTGATTTCAGAGAGGAAGACGGGAGAGAGAGAAACATCCATGAGGAGAGAGAATCACGGATCGGCCGCCTCCTGCACGCCCCGCACTGGGGATGGAGCCCGCGACCCGGGCCTGTGCCCTGACCGGGAATCGAACCCTGACCTCCTGGTTCCTAGGTTGACGCTAACCCCTGAGCAACACCGGCCGGGCGGATCACCTTCTCTGTTTAAATGAGATGCCGCGTGTCCGGCTCACGCGACGGTGAAGTGCCTCTCGGGCTCCTGCCCCGGCCGGCTCCGCCCCTCCTCCACCCGGAGAGGCCGGGCGGCGTTCCTGGCACAAGCGGCCGGGAAGGGAACATTAATTTGTGTGAGTGGATGAGTTTCAAAGTCACTTTGGGAAAAAAAAAAAGAAAAAGAAAAAGAAGGCTTGTTTTGGCCTCTCCTGTCATAGGAAGCACACAGCCGGTGGTGTTAGGGCGATTTCAGACAACACTTTCTATTTCTCTTGAAATATTAACCTTTTTGTGGCTTGCTTAAAGTCAGGAATGAAGCCCTGGACGGTTTGGCTCAGTGGATAGAGCGTCAGCCTGCGGACTGAGGGGTCCCGGGTTCGATTCCAGCCAAGGGCACGTGCCCGGGTTGCGGGCTCGATCCCCAGTAGGGGCCGTGAGGGAGGCAGCCGATCCATGATTCTCATCATTGATATTCCTATCTCTCTCTTCTTCCTTCCTCTCTGAAAATCAATAAAGAGATATATTTTTAAAAAACCAGTAATGAGAATATCTGTGACAGCGAAAGGATGCCAATCATCAGAGCCGTTTCCGGAAGACGCCGTGGATCAATCACCACCAATTGGCAGTCGACTGTGAAGGAACCATTCATTGGTGATGATCAGGTTCACAAAGGATGAGGGGCCATAGACCCCAGAAGGAGGGACTCAGAAGATACGTGGGAAATGCTCGTTCCGGTGTGGGGCAGAATAACACAGCAGCCCCGGCCGGTGTGGCTCAGTGGATAGGGCGCCGGCCTGTGGACTGAAGGGTCCCAGGTTCGATTCTGGTCCAGGGCACGGCTCAATCCCCTGTCTGGGGCGTGCAGGAGGCAGCCCATCCATGATTCTCTCTCATCATGGATGTTTCTCTCTCTCTCCCTCTCCCTTCCTCTCTGAAATCAACAAAAATATATTTTAAAAAAACCAAACACACACACACAAAAAACAGCAGGCTACAGAAATGTTTCGCCTGTAGGTTTGTAGAAGACACTACAGACTGGTTATCCCAAACAACCTTCAGCCCTAGCTGGTGTGGCTCAGCGGATGGAGCGTCGGTCTGTTCGATTCCCGGTCAGGGCACAGGCCCGGGTTGCGGGCTTGATCCCCAGTGTGGGGCGTGCAGGAGGCAGCCGATCCATGATTCCCTCTCATCATGGATGTTTCTCTCTCTTTCTCCCTCTCCTTTCCTCTCTGAAATCAATAATAATAAAATAATAAAAACAACTACCTATGAACTTTGTTTACCCGCCTCTTTCTCTACTCACGAGGCTGTCAGGGTAAAACATTTCCCAGACACCCTTGCAGCTAAGGGTGGCACGTGACCCATCTTGGCCACTGAGAGATCTTTTGCTGGGCTGTTCTAATTTTAATTTTTTAAATTAAATCTTTATTGTTCAGATTATTACATTTGTTCCTCTTTTTTCCCCCCATAACTCCCCTCCTTCCAGCTCCCACCCCACCCTCCACCCTCACTCCCCACCCACTGTTTTCATCCATAGGTGCATGATTTTTGTCCAGTCACTTCCCGCATCTCCCACACCCCTTTTTCCCCCAAGAATAGTCAGTCTATTCCCTTTCTATGTCCCTGATTCATTATAATCACCAGTTCATTCTGTACAT
The DNA here is from genome assembly GCF_028538775.1 of Myotis yumanensis. Taxonomy (NCBI): domain Eukaryota; kingdom Metazoa; phylum Chordata; class Mammalia; order Chiroptera; family Vespertilionidae; genus Myotis; species Myotis yumanensis. Next base: position 11,377,119 of record NW_027223771.1, on the reverse strand, counting down.
CAGGTTATTTATTCACTTGATTCTTAGATTCATTTGTTGATAGATGCATGTTTGTTGTTCATAATTTGTATCTTTACCTTTTTCTTCTTCTTCCTCTTCTTAAAGGATACCTTTCAGCATTTCATATAATACTGGTTTGGCGGTGGTGAACTCCTTTAGCTTTTCCTTATCTGTGAAGCTCTTTATCTGACCTTCAATTCTGAGTGATAGCTTTGCTGGATAAAGTAATCTTGGTTGTAGGTTCTTGGTATTCAGCACTTTGAATATTTCTTGCCACTCCCTTCTGGCCTGCAAAGTTTCTGTTGAGAAATCAGCTGACAGTCGTATGGGTTTTCCCTTGTAGGTAATTGAGCCTCTTTCTCTTGCTGCTTTTAAGATTTTCTCTTTGTCTTTTGCTCTTGGCATTTTAATGATGATGTGTCTTGGTGTGGTCCTCTTTGGATTCCTTTTGTTTGGGGTTCTCTGCGCTTCTTGGACCTGTAAGTCCATTTCTTTCTCCAGGTGGGGGAAGTTTTCTGCCATTATTTCTTGAAATAGGTTTTCAATATCTTGCTGTCTCTCATCTTCTGGCACTCCAATGACTCTGATATTAGACCGCTTAAAGCTGTCCCAGAGGCTCCTTACACTATCTTCACACTTTCAGATTCTTTTTTCATTTTGCTTTTCCAATTGGGTGTTTTTTGTCGAATCTTTGGTTTGATTATTGTACTCCTCTGGTCTGCTATTGGGTATAATATTCTTTATTTCAGTCCGTGTATGCTTACTTTCTAATTTCTTTATCGTAGCATCGAGGGTCTCATTAGTTTTCGTGAGGCTCTGCACAAATTTATGGCAAGCCCTCAAAATTGCGATTCTTAGCTCCATATCCTCCATTTCTGTCATGTTTTTTTGTCTCCGCATCTTTTATGCTTTCTTGGTGCCCCCCCTTGTGGTCTCTGTGCGCAGTCTTGTTCTAGCCAAGCCTTAATTGTTGTAGTTAACACTAGAGGGGTTTGACCACCAGGCCGGCTGGCTGTGGAAATCAGCTGTGTGGAAAACGTCTGCCTTCTGGGGAGGCGCTAATCCAGCCTTTGCCTGAGGCGATCGGCAAATGGCTGTGCGCAGGGTTTGGGCGGGGCGGGATCAACAGGGCGGGCGGAGGGAGCAGTTATGGCCACGCTCAGTCCCGTTCCCAGAGGCTCTGCTTCTCAGAACCCCGGCAGCCGCTGCAAACCTCGGAGAGAAAGCTGCCCTCAGGTCCCAACTGATGCCGGATAATCCCGCTTCTCCTGTTTGAGTCTGGGTCCCTAGAGACTCGCCTGGATCTGGTGGGCTGTTCTATTGTTCTTCTGTCTTAAACATGTGTAACTGCTTGCGGAAGCCTTTTTATCACACTTTAATATCTGTGTCAGGGAATTCTTTTTTAAAAAAATATATTTTCACTAGAGGCCCGGTGCACAAAATTCGTGCACGGAGGGGTGTGCCGCAGCCCGGCCTGCACCCTCTCACAATCTGGGGCCCTCGGGGGGTGTCCCTCTTGCAATCCAGGACCCCCGGCTCCTAACCGCTGGCCTGCCTCCCACCCTGATCGCCCCTAATCACCTCTGCCTGCCTGTCTGATCGTCCTTAACACTTGCCTGCCTGCCTGATTGCCCCTAACCGCGCACCTGCCTGCCTGATCGTCTCTAACTGCCTCTGCCTCAGCCCCCACTGCCGTGGCTTTGTCCGGAAGGACATCTGGAATGACATCTGGAAGGCCGTTCGGCTCTCCGGTCTAAGTAGCATATGACGCTTTTATTATTATAGATTGATTTCAGAGAGGAAGGGAGGGGGAGATGGGGAGATAGAAACACCCATGATGAGAGAGAATCATGGATCGGCTGCCTCCTGCACGCCCCCTACTGGGGATCGAGCCCGCCACCCGGGCGTGTGCCCTTGACCAGAATCAAACCTGGGACCCTTCAGTCCACAGGCCGGCGCTCTATCCACTGAGCAACACCGGCCAGGGCCTGGTGCGATGCTTTGGAAAGCTCTTGGCCTGCCAGGATGGCTGGGGAGGGGGGTTGGTCCAGCTTTAACACTCCAGCCAGAGCCCTCCCCCCCTCCCCTGCCCGGTCCCCCTCCTTCCTTCCTTCTCTTTTCACCTCTGCATGTGGATGTGATGACAGTGCCTGGGCCCGGGCTCTGGGCGGAGGGGGGGAGCTGAGGGTGTAATAGAGCGGCCACTGCCTGCCTGTGCGGCCGGCACACATTGGCCATCACACACGGCCCAGCACTGATAGGAGCCGCTGGAGCCTGCTTATTGGGTGTCATGCAACCCTGGGACCCGCGGCCATAAAACTGGGGGTGGCGGGGGGGAGGTTGACACTGGCAGGAGGAACGAAGGCGCCAGGGCCAGGGGTTCGAAACAGCTGAGCTGATCTCAGGCCCCTCCTCCCAGCGCCTGGAAGCGGTTAGTTCTGGAAGCCGGGCTTCTGCGTGGGCCCCGCCTGGGATCTGGGTAGGAGCCCGCGTCCCAAGTGCTTCTCAGGCCCTGACCAGTGTGGCTCAGTGGATAGCGCGTCGGCCTGCGGACGGAAGGGTCCCGGGTTCGATTCCGGTCAAGGGCATGTGCCTGGGTTGCGGGCACATCCCCAGTGGGGGTGTGCAGGAGGCAGCTGATCGATGTTTCTCTCTCATCGATGTTTCTAACTCTATCCCTCTCCCTTCCTCTCTGGAAACAATCAATAAAATATATTTTTAAAAAACCACACAAAAAAGCCAAGTGCTTCTCAGGGGGCGGTCACTGATCCTGTCCCCGTTGCCGGTAGATGATCAGCTGATGAGCCCCGGGGGGAAGGTGACGTGGCGCTGCCCCCCGTTTTGGGGTGCCATGGGGTGGGGCCTGGCACCTGAGGCCAGTGGTTCCCCACATGGGGCACCCGCCCCACAGGGGGGCGATTTGATGTTTCAGGGGGGCAATTTGAGGATGAGTTATTCACAGGGAACCTTTTGCACTTCTTAGGGTTCGAGGGGCCTCCCAGACAGTCTATACATATATATTGTGACGTATTTATGCATTTCAGTTCTCTATGTTTTGAAACTGTATTTGTTATTTTTTCCACATCGCTTCCTATTTTTTTTAACATATTTTCTATTTTTTAAATATATTTTTATGGATTTCAGAGAGGAAGGGAGGGGGAGAGAGAGAAACATCCACGATGAGAGAGAATCACGGATCGGCTGCCTCCTGCACGCTCCCCACTGGGGATGGAGCCCGCAACCCGGGCACGTGTCCTGACCGGGAGTCGAACCCTGACCTCCTGGTTTCTAGGCGCAATCACTGAGCAACACCAGCTGGGCATGTATTATTATTTTTATTATTTTAAAATACATATCATTATTGATTTCAGGGAGGAAGGGAGAGGGAGAGAGAGGTAGAAACATCAATGATGAAAGAGAATCACGGATCGGCTGCCTCCTGCACGACCCGCACTGAGGATCGAGCCCGCAACCTGGGCCTGTGCCCTGACCAGGAATCGAACCCAGGACTTTTCAGTCCGCAGGCTGATGCTCTATCCACTGAGCCACACCAGCCAGGGCTCTCTTCTTCTTCTTCTTCTTCTTCTCCTTCTCCTCCTCCTCCTCCTCCTCCTCCTCCTCCTCCTCATTATTATTATTATTATTATTATTAACAATTTCTTAGCGATTTCTCCCTCAGTCCGTCCACTGTCCTTTCGCTCTTTCCTTTCTCTCTCTCGTGGACGCCATGTTCTTTGGCAGCTTGTTTAGCCCAAGTTCATGGCCTGTTGGGCTTCCTCCACGTGAATAGGAGTTCGCTTTTTGAATAATAAGAATTCTATGACCCTGGCCAGTTTGGGTCAGTGGAGAGAGCGTCAGCCTGCGGACTGAAGGGTCCCAGGTTCGATTCTGGTCAAGGGCACATGCCCTGGTTGTGGGCTCGATCCCCAGTAGGGGGCGTGCAGGAGGCAGCCAATCAGTGATTCTCATTATTGATGTTTCTGTCTCTCTCTCCCTCTCCCTTCCTCTCTGAAATCAATAAAAATATATAAAAAAATAAAAATTCTATGTGTGGGTGGCTGGGAGGAAGGGTCAGGATTTCAGAGATGCTTAGGTGGGGGCGTGGCCAAAAAAGTTGGGGAACCTCTGCTCTAGGCTGTGATTTAATTTTTAATTTTTGTTTTTAATCCTCACCTGAGGATATTTTCCCATTGATTTTTAGAGAGAGCGGAAGGGAGAAGGAGAGGCAGAGAGGAACATCGATGTGGGAGACAGATGGATTGGTTGCCTCCCGCACGCGCCCCGACCATGTGCCCTTGACCGGAATCGAACCCAGGACCCTTCAGTCCGCAGGCAGACGCTCTATCCGCTGAGCCACACCGGCCAGGGCCCTAGGCCGTGATGTAAAGAAAATGGTCTCTTAGGACCAGTGGGAAATTGCAAAGCAAAACCCAGCTCTCTCCCCGCCTGGTGAAGAGGAAGGGGAAAGGGGAAGTTCTCGTTGTCGGTGCCTCGCTAGGGCTGGCTGAAAGGCAGGCCAGTGCGACGTGTCTATTTCCGGTTTTAGACACGTTTGTTCTTCCCACAAGAGGTGTTTTCAATACCTTCAGGACCAAGACGGCAACCCCAAACAATTCATTAAGACCATTTTTTTTAGCCCTGGCCGGTGTGGCTCAGTGGGTAGAGCGTCGGCCTGCGGACCGAAGGGTCCCGGGTTCGATTCCTGGTCCAGGGCACAGGCCCGGGTTGCAGGCTCGATCCCCACAGTTGGGCGTGCAGGAGGCAGCCGATCCATGATTCTCTCTCATCATCGATGTTTCTCTCTCCCTCTCCCTTCCTCTCTGACATCAATTTAAAAACATATTAAAAATTGTGTGTGTGTGTGTGTGCGCCCAGTTTTAAAACAAGAGTTGATGGTGACTGTGGCTGAAAGCAGGGGCTGCTGGGAGCCGCCCAGGGGCGCCCATGGCTGAGAGGCAGGCCCGCCCCCTCTGTCTGGGACTGGGGGGGGGGGAGGGACTGGGGGGGGGGTAGCCCTGCCTGCTGGGGGCCCATGGGCAGGAGGGATTGAGGAGGCTCCTTCGGATGCAAAAGAATCCGATTTAAAGAAGGAGAAACATCTTGGCCGAGTGACAAACGCTGAGTCACCCGAGAGGAAGGGCCGTCTGTGGTTTCACTTAGGCTTGTCTCCCAGCCCAGCCTCCATGCTTTCATCGGGGAGCGCAGGGGCCGGGGGTGGAGGCCTCTGTAAGATTCAAAAGGGCTGGCCCGGCCCGCGTGGCTCAGCGGTTGAGCGTCGACCTAGGAACCAGGAGGTCAGGGTTCGATTCCCGGTCGGGGCACAGGCCCGGGTGGCGGGCTCCATCCCCAGTGGGGGGCGTGCAGGAGGCAGCCGATCCACAATTCTCTCTCATCATGGATGTTTCTCTCTCTCTCCCTCTCCGTTCCTTTCTGAAGTCAATTAAAAAATATATATCCTATATAATAAAAGGCTAATATGCAAATTGACCAAGTGGCAGAACGACCGGTTGTTATGATGCACACTGACCACCAGGGGGCAGACACTCCATGCAGGAGCTGCCCCCTGGTGGTCAGCGCACTCCCCCCTGCTCAGCCAGGAATGGGCCTAAGCCATCAGTCGGACATCCCCCAAGGGCTCCCGGACTGCGAGAGGTCACAGGCTGGGCTGAGGGACCCTCCCTCTGCCACAATACACAAATTTTGTGCACCGGGCCTCTAGTTTAAAAATAAAAGTGCTGGTTCGGGGAAACCTGTGCAGGACATGGGGGCATGAACGGAGGGAGGACCCCTCGTAGGCGCTGGGTGCATTATGGGATGCAGGAGAGGGGCTGTTGCCGGGCGGGAGGGATTGTCCTGAGATGGCCCATAGGGACATGCTGGGTATTCTGAACAATTTCTTTAAAAAATATATTTTTATTGATTTCAGAGAGGAAGGGAGAGGGAGAGAGAGAAACATCAATGATGAGAGAGAATCATGGACTGGCTGCCTCCTGCGTGCCCCGCACTGGGGATCGAGCCCACAACCCGGGCCTGTGCCCTTGACCAGAATCGAACCTGGGACGCTTCAGTCTGCAGGCTGATGCTCTGTCCACTGAGCCAAACCGGCCAGGGCCAGCCCCGCCCTCCTGGACACCAGCCTCTATGGTTACGGCTTCGGCATGGGTTTGCCTGCACCCGGGGACTCCCCCTGGCTGACTGCGGGGGGCGCCCTACCCCCCATGGCTTCTGCCAGAGGCTCACTCCTAAGCAGGAAAAGTCCATCCTTCTCACTTGGGGTCCCCGGGGTCCCCTTTTTTTCCAAGTTTCAGGGGCCTCTCTGCTGTGGAGACTGGATTCACGCGGTCACCTCCTCTCAGCGGGTGGGTGTTGGCCTTGGCCGCGTGGGGAGGGAGCACGTGGAGAGGGGGAGCGTGGAGAGGGGGCGCGTGGAGAGGGCGAGTGTGGAGAGGGGGCGCGTGGAGAGGGGGCGCGTGGAGAGGGGGGAGCGTGGAGAGGGGGCGCGTGGGGAGGGGGGAGCGTGGAGAGGGAGTGCGTGGAGAGGGGGCGCGTGGAGAGGGGGAGCGTGGAGAGGGGGTGCGTGGAGAGGGGGTGCATGGAGAGGGGGAGCGTGGAGAGGGGGGCGTGGTGAGGGGGAGCGTGGGGAGGGGGGCGTGGGGAGGGGGCGTGTGGAGAGGGGGCGCGTGGAGAGGGGGAGTGTGGAGAGGTGGAGAGGGGGCGCGTGGGGAGGGCGCGCGTGGAGAGGGGGGAGTGTGGAGAGGGGGGCGTGGTGAGGGGGAGCGTGGAGAGGGGGGCGTGGTGAGGGGGAGCGTGGAGAGGGGGGCGTGGTGAGGGGGCGCGTGGAGAGGGGGGAGTGTGGAGAGGGGGCGCGTGGGGAGGGGGGAGCGTGGAGAGGGAGTGCGTGGAGAGGGGGCGCGTGGAGAGGGGGAGCGTGGAGAGGGGGGCGTGGTGAGGGGGAGCGTGGGGAGGGGGGCGTGGGGAGGGGGCGTGTGGAGAGGTGGAGAGGGGGCGCGTGGGGAGGGGCGCGCGTGGAGAGGGGGGAGTGTGGAGAGGGGGGCGTGGTGAGGGGGAGCGTGGAGAGGGGGGCGTGGTGAGGGGGCGCGTGGAGAGGGGGGAGTGTGGAGAGGGGGCGCGTGGGGAGGGGGGAGGGTGGAGAGGGAGTGCGTGGAGAGGGGGCGCGTGGAGAGGGGGAGCGTGGGGAGGGGGGCGTGGGGAGGGGGCGTGTGGAGAGGTGGAGAGGGGGCGCGTGGGGAGGGCGCGCGTGGAGAGGGGGGAGTGTGGAGAGGGGGGCGTGGTGAGGGGGAGCGTGGGGAGGGGGGCGTGGGGAGGGGGCGTGTGGAGAGGGGGCGCGTGGAGAGGGGGAGTGTGGAGAGGTGGAGAGGGGGCGCGTGGGGAGGGCGCGCGTGGAGCCGGAGCGCAGCCCTGCGCCCTCCTCGGATGGAAAACAGAAACCGGGCGGAGCAGCCAGCGTCTCCCCCACTTTGCCCTGAACCGGGCATGGAGCCCTCCTCACGCACGGTTTTTACAAATAAACGTCTTGCGTTTTATGGCCGTGGGCTCCCTGCCAGCTGCAGGCATGCCTACCCCGCCGCATGGAAATCCAGTAAAAACAGCAGAAAGGGCGAAAGCGAGGGTGAGAGAGAGCAAGAGCGAGAGCGACAGAGAGAGAGCGCGAGAGAGAGTGAGAGAGAGAGAGAGAGCGAGAGGTGCTATTGCCACACCCCTCCTGTCAGTAGAAAGAAAAGAAAAATCGATCCAGAGGACAATCTCATTTAGCGGAAAGACACCTTTTATAGAAAAGTCTGTATTACAACGATCCGCTCAGTATTATCTTCACAGCGTCGTCTCCTTACATATTTAATTTATCCTTTATGAGATGAAGCAATGTAAGGCTATGGGTGATCCCTTACAATTCGGATTATTCTGTGTAAAATGAAATAGACGACTTTTGCTTAAAAAAAGCACACACACATCGACAGTGTGTTTCAGTGGACATAGAGGCTCCGGAGCCTTCGTTCTAATTGGCCGATGTCCGCCCCCCTCCCCCCTCTCCCTCCCCCTCCCCTCCCCCCCTCCCCCTCCCCTGGGGAAGTTCAGCTCAGTGCATGGCCTCGCCCCTCTGTGCAGGGCCTGTGGCGTCTGCACGGAGCTGGGGGGTGTGTTCCTGCTTCTCTAATGCACCAGGGGGGTTGCCCCGAAATTGCCACAAAAGGAAACACCCCCCGGCCCCCCCCCCCCAGCCAGCGGAGGCGGATGGCGCCAGGCGGCCCTCGCCGGCGTGGCTTTGTGGCAGCGGCCACTTCTTGCTCGTGTGGGAGAATTAGGAGTAGTTTTTTTACCTGTTGGATAAGACACACATATTTCTCTCTGTTTTATTTCTTTATTTACTAGAGGCCCGGTGCACAAATTCGTGCACAGGTGGGGTCCCTCCGCCAGGCCGATCGGGACAGGCCGGCCGGGGGGAGGGACTGCGGGAGGTTGGCTGTGGGAGCGCACTGACCCCCAGGGATTGGCTCCTGTGTTAAGCGTCTGCCCCCTGGGGGTCAGTGCAGGTCATGGCTACCGGCCGGTCGTCTGGTTGTAATGGTCACTGAGGCTTTTATATATAGAGATTTATTTATTTATTTATATTTATTTAAAGGTATTCTTATTGATGTCAGAGAGGGAGAGAGAGAGAGAGAGAAAAAGAGAGAGAGAGAGAGAGACATCCATGATGAGAGAGAATCATGGATCGGCTGCCTCCTGCACGCCCCCCACTGGGGATGGAGCCCACAACCCGGGCCTGTGCCCTGACCGGGAATCAAACCGTGACCTCCTGGTTCCTAGGTCGACGCTCAGCCACGGAGCCACGCCGGCCGGGCTCGCTCTGTGTTAGATGTGATGTTTCTCTCACGGGCACGGGAAAGGTGAAATCGTCCACGTTTGGTGGTTGTTATCTGGAGGAGGCGTCAGAGCTCAGATTGGCCCAAATTTATGGGAAAAGCATGGAATGGGTGAAGGGGAGGGCGGTCAGCGATTCGAACGCGTGGGAAGCGGTTAGCACGGGGATCGGCACGGCGTGCACACACAAGTGAAGCTGTGGTCACTCGCAGCATCCATAACAGCTGCCGAGAGGTGAGGCGGGCCAGGCCCCCGGGAGACGTGACGACCAGGAAGTGTCAGGGCTGAGACTGGGCCGTGGAGTGGTGTGCGTGTAGCATGTGTGCACTGCTCTTAAGAATCTTAGTAGCCCGGCCGGCGTGGCCCAGTGGCTGAGCGTCAACCTATGAACCAGGAGGTCAGGGTTCGATTCCCGCCAAGGGTACAGGCCCGGGTTACAGGCTCCATCCCCAGTGTGGGTCGTGTATGAGGCAGCCGATCCATGATTCTCTCTCATCATTGATGATGTTTCTATTTCTCTCTCCCTCTCCCTTCTTCTCTGAAATCAATACAAATTCTAAACAATGAAAGGCTAATATGCAAATTGAACGAGCAGCAGAAGGACCAGTCGCTATGATGCGCACTGACCACCAGGGGGCAGATGCTCAACGCAGGAGCTGCCCCCTGGTGGTCAGTGCGCCCCCTCAGGGGGAGTGTGGCTCAGCCACAGCCCGGCTCATGGCTGGCGAGCGTAGAGGTGGTGGCAGGACGCCAGCTCCGACTGCTAAAGGGCACAGGCCAGGCTGAGGGATCCCCCCACCCCCTAGTGCACGAATTTGTGCACCAGGCCTCTAGTATTTAATAATAAAAAAAATAAAACCAGTTACCTTTAAAAATAAAAAGACATGACCTGGTGTTGGGGGGTATCTCAGGCCCCGTCACCCTCCGACAGGCCGCGGTTTGGAGCTCTCTGCTTGGAGCACCTTCCCGTCCCCATCCCTTAGCTGTGACGGGGGAGTTCCCCTCCCTGCAGTTTCAGCTTCAAGGTCGTGACCTCCAGGGGATGGCCCTGCCCTGTCCCTAACCCCTCCTGGGCCAGGTGATGAGCCTCACACCGCAGTAGCCGCCAAGCAGCAGCGAGTCCTGCGATCGGTTTTCCCACCTCATATGGGCCTGTGTGACGGCTGGAGTTACCTCCCCGTCCCTGTCTGGCCCAAAGTAGCAGCTTATAAATCCTATATAATAAAAGGGTAATATGCAAATAGACCCAACAGCAGAACTGAACAACCAATCAAAGCGTAATATGCTAATGATATGCTAAGGCTGTTCAACCGCTTGCTATGACATGCACTGACCACCAGGGGGCAGATAGTCCAACCATCAACCAGTTGCTATGTCGTGCACGGACCACCAGGGGGCAGATGCTCTGACCGGTAGGTTAGCTTGCTGCTGGGGTCCGGCCGATCTGGACTGAGATGGGCCGGACATGCCCTGGAGCCCTCCTGCTGTCCCTCCCCAGCCCGATTGCACACTGGTGGGGTCCCTCGATCTGGCCTGTGCCCTCTTGCAATCTGGGACCCCTCAGGGGATGTCGGAGAGCCGGTTTCAGCCCGATCCCACAGGCCACTCCCCTTGGGAGGGCGCCAGACGCAGGGCTCATGGCTGGTGGCGCTGCTGTGACAGCATGAGCCTCTCCTGATTGGGACTGATTGGAAGCAAGCCTGCGGCAGGCACAGTGGGGCCAGGATGAGCGGGGGCAGCAGGTAGGAGCTGCAGGTGGCTTTGGATTACGGGTTTTGGCCCAATCCCTGCAGGCCACCCAGAGGGACCCCACCTGTGCACGAATTCGTGCACCTGGCCTCTAGTATTTTTATAATAGACGGGAGGCCTGGTGCATGAAATTCGTGCACCGGTAGGGTCCCCAGGCCTGGCCGGCAATCATGGCCGATCGGGGCATTCTGGCTGCCCGCTGGGGCCTTCCTTCATTCTGCGCTGCCCCCTGGTGGTCAGCACACGTCATAGCGAGCGGTCAAACTCTTGGTCAGTTGAACTCCCGAGGGAACAATTTGCATATTAGCCTTTTATTATAATGGACAATACATACATGGGTGAAGGAGGGATTAAATGGGTCAAGTGTTTATTTTATTTTTGCATTTAATAGAAACACTCTCCCAGCACTACACACTTATTTTCTTAGCTTCCTGGACCTCAGCTGCACTTTCTTGAATACATTTGTGGGGTAATTTGCATATTCATGAACAAAATACGAAGTATGCAAACCGGGGTAAGCGTCTGTTTGCTGCTCTTCGTCTCCAGTACCTAGTGGGCTAGTTTGGCCTTTCTGTAAAGAAATCACAGCATTCGCCCCGGCCGGTGTGGCTCAGTGGATAGAGCGCCGGCCTGTGAACTGAAGGGTCCCGGGTTCGATTCTGGTCAAAGGCACTTATCTGGGTGGCAGGCTCCTCCCTGGCCCGGGCCCTGGTCAGGGCTCGTGCAGGAGGCAACTCATCGATGTGTCCCTCTCTCATCGATGTTCCTCTCTGTCTCTCTCTCTTTCTCTCTCTCTAACTATCAATGAGAAAATATCTGTGGGTGAGAATTTGCAACAACAACAGAAGTTATAACAGAGATTCCACGTGCCTCTAGGCAGCTGACAAGAAAGATGACATAAACCAATAGTCATTAAAATGATCTAGACCAGGGGTGGGCAAACTTTTTGACTCGAGGGCCACAGTGGGTTCTTAAACTGGCCCGGAGGCCGGGACAAAAGCATGGATGGAGTGTGTGTGTGAACTAATATAAATTCAAAGGAAACATCATTACATAAAAGGGTACGGTCTTTTTTTTTTTTTTTTTTTTTTAGTTTTATTCATTTCAAACGGGCCGGATCTGGCCCGAGGGCTGTAGTTTGCCCACGGCTGATCTAGACAGATTCCTAAATTCATGCCTCCGGGGTCTGCTTGGCAGGGAGGGAATGAGAACTCAGCTGACATCCCCAATCCTGTGCTGAGAATTCCGGCCCCCCCCCCAACCCCCAACCCCGCCTCTAAATCAAGCGCCTCAACTCCAGTTTCAACCAAGATCCAGCCATTATTTTTGTGTGTGTGCGTGTTTGGGTTTTTTTGCTTTTAATCTATATTTTTATTGGCCCTGGCCGGTGTGGCTCAGTGGATAGAGCGTCGGCCTGCGGACTGAAAGGTCCCGGGTTCGATTCCGACCAAGGGCACATGCCCGGTTGTGGGCTCCATCCCCAGTGTGGGGCATGCAGGAGGCAGCTGATCAGTGGTTCTCTCTCATCATGGATGTTTCTATCTCTCTCCCCCTCTCCCTTCCTCTGAAATCAATAAACATATAAAAATATTTTTTAAGTAAAAATGAGGCTGGTAAAGGTCGATTGTAGAAGTCCTCAGCTGGGTGACTTTGCCTCCTACCCCCCACCATCCCCCCCGGGGACCCTGGGCAGCATCTAAAGACATTTGGGGGGCGGGGGGGCGCACTCAGGGCTGCTCCTGGCACATAGCGGGCAGAGGCCGGGGATGGGGCTGAGCACCCACGATGCACAGGGCAGGTCCCCACAACAAAAAGTTATCTGGGCCCTGACCGGTGTGGCTCAGGGGCTGAGCGTCGACCTAGGAACCAGGAGGTCAGGGTTCGATTCCTCGTCAGGGCACAGGCCCGGGTTGTGGGCTCCATCCCCAGTGTGGGACGTGCAGGAGGCGGCCGATCCGTGATTCTCCTTAATCATGGATGTTCCTCTCTCTCTCCCTCTCCTTCCTCTCTGAGATCAATAAAGATATATTTAAAAGTAGAATCTTGACTTTGGAGTCAGACACTGGCTGTGTGACCCCTGGCCTCTGCCTCCCCCCCAACCCCCACCCCCCCAGCATGAACAGGCTGTCCCATGTCTCTAAGACCCCCCCCCCCCCATTTCCACATTTCTGAACCCGGGGGCCTCTCCCGCTGAGGGCAGGCAGAGCCTGTTGGCAGTGACTGTTTCTCAGGCGGACACGTGGAGTAAAGTCCAGGCTGGCGCGTCTGTTGCCCTGTGAAGTGTGGCTATGGCGACGCTCGCTTCCAGGCGTCACGGAGCTAAAGGCTTGGCTGAGCCAGGCTCCCATCCTGGGGAAGCGGAGGGAGACAGCCTGGGCCCGGCCGGGAATCTAGATGCGTCACCCCCATCCCAGCTCAGCCCTCAGCGGCGGGAGGGAACGGGGCCCCACTTCTGTGTGTTAGCTGATCCTTCATACATCCCGGGCTCCACTTCTTTAAAGTGTGTGCGTGCATGCGTGTACACGCATGTGTGTATAGATATATGTGTGTGCATGTGTGTGCATGTGTGTACACATGTGCATGTATGAATATATGTGCACGCGTGTGCACACATGACTTGCACATGCACGTGTGTATGAATATATGTGTACAGATGCATGCACGAACACATGTGCACACATACATGTGCACGCATATGTGTATGAATATATGCTCATGTGTGTATGTGTGTGCGTGCATGAGCATGTGTGTGCACTTGTGTATGAATGCAAGTGCATGTGTGTGCATGCGTGTGAATGCATATGCGTGTGAATATATGTGCATTCACGAGTGTGTATGCATTGTGTATGGTTGTGTGTGCACGTGTGTGCATAAGCATGCATGAATGTATGTGCATGTGTGAGCATCATGCACAAGTGTGTGCATGCCTGTGTGTATGAATGTATGTGGATGTGTGCATGTGCACACGTGTGACTACATGTGCACGCACATGCATGAATGTGCACATGCGTGTATGGTTATATGAGCATGTGTGTGCACTGTGTGTGCATGTGCATATCTATGTGCATGCCTCTGTGTGTGTGTGTGCATGAGCATGTGTGTGCACTGTGTGTGCATGTGCGTATCTATGTGCATGCCTCTGTGTGTGTGTGTGCATGAGCATGTGTGTGCACTGTGTGTGCATGTGCGTATCTATGTGCATGCCTCTGTGTGTGTGTGTGTGTGTGTGTGTGTGCACAGGCACACAGAGCTACTGCAGCAGAACTGGTCCACATCCGAGGAGAAGGCCAGGCTCCCAAGCCCTCCCCCTTGGTCGGGACGGGCCCAGGAGGTGGGCTGTGCCCGGGCTGTACGTGGGCCAAGGCTTTCCTACCGGGTGGAGCTGGGCAGGAGCAGTGCCAACCGGGCCCCGAGCCAGGGCTGTGCCTGTGCCAGGGAGGTGCCGCCCAGGGGGCTGCATTCGATCGGCTGCAGGAGCTCAGGGAGACGGGGAACGCCGGGTGGTGACTGAGGATTCACAGGCCAACGGCTGAGCCGCCTGGTGCTTTTACTCTGAATTTTGATTCGCCTTCTGGACGTGGCCACAGACGTTAACAATAGCCGTGTCCTGCCGGCAACACAGAGATGTCAGCCCGGCCGGCGTGGCTCAGGGGCTGAGCATCCACCTAGGAACCAGGAGGTCAGGGTTCGGGTCCCGCTCAGGGCACAGGCCCGGGTTGTGGGCTCCGTCCCCAGTGGGGGGCGTGCAGGAGGCAGCCGGTCCGTGATGCTCTCTCATCATGGATGTTTCTCTCTCCCTCTCCCTCTCCCTCCCTCTCTGTGAAAAATCAATAAACATAGATTTTAAAGAATGAACTAAAGACGCCAGCGTGGGGCGTGGTTGAGAGAAGGGCACGCGGCCACCTCCTGGGAGAACCTGGGTGAATATCCGAGGAGCAGCGGCCTGGGGGGCTCAGGGCATGGAGCCCGCTCCCCGCCCAGCCCCACTCACAGCTCCCGTTCACGTCTTGGCAACGGGTCTCTGTGAACGTCCTTTGGAAAGAAATACGGGGAGAACTGCTAGGAAGTGGATACATCCTGAGCGGGAGCGTCCAAGCTGCCGGGCACATTTCCCGGCTCCTTACTGCTCCCCCACCCGCTCCACTTCCCCCTCCCCCCACCCCTCCCCCCTCCTGGGCTGGGTTCCCCACTCTTCCCCCCTCCAAGTGCATGTCAGGCATAGGAAAGCCTGAGCAGGTACGTTCACAGGTGCTCAGAACAGTATCCTCATCTTGGGCAAGTTCCTTTTTTAAAAAAAATTTTTTTTTATTGATTTCAGAGAGGAAGGGAGAGGGAGAGAGAGAGAGGCATCAGTGATGAGAGAGAATCATGGATCAGCTGCCTCCTGCACGCCCCCCACTGGGAACGGAGCCCCCAACCCGGGCCTGTGCCCCGACCGGGAATCGAACCCTGACCTCCTGGTTCCTAGGCCGACGCTCAACCCCTGAGACACGCCGGCCGGGCTGGGCAAGTGCTTCCTGGCTCTGCGCCTCAGTGTTTCATCTGTGAAATGGGTGTAACACTCGTGCCTTCCCTCCCAGGGTGGTAAGTAGGGTGGAGAGAATTAATACCTGTAACGCCCTCAGAACAGTGTCTGGCCACAGCAGGTGCTGCACGAATGCTTTTTAAACGCGTTGTTATGATTTTTCAAATCCTCCCCTAAGGATCTTTTTCCCATTGGTTTTTAGAGAGAGCGGGGGAGAGAGGGAGAGACAGAAATACCGATGCGAGAGAGACACATCGACCGGCTGCCTCCTGCCACCGAGGTCCGTGCCCTGGACCGGAATCGAACCCGGGACCCTTCGGTCCGCAGGCTGACGCTCTACCCACTGAGCCACACCGGCCGGGGCGGGACCACACGCCCTCTCTCTCTCCTCTGGTGTCCTCGCTGCCCTGGGCCTCAGTTTCTCCAGGAATAAGTGTCTGGGGCTCCCTCTTTGGAAAGAGCCACCTGGACGATACCCCTGTCCTCCCTGCGCCTGCCTCCCCTCCTCCTCCCTCTCTTATGAGAATAAGGACAGGAATCAACGTTCCTGAGACACCATCCATTCCCTGATGTCTCCGTCTCCTTCCCTCTTTTTCTATCAACAGAGTCGTTAGCCCTGGCCGGTGTGGCTCAGTGGATAGAGCGCCGGCCTGCAGACCGAAGGGTCCCGGGTTCGATTCTGGTCAAGGGCACGGACCTGGCTTGCAGGCTCCTCCCCAGCCTGGGCCCTGGTTGCAGCGCATGCAGGAGGCAGCCCATGGATGTGTCTCTCTCACATCGAGGTTTCTCTGTCTCTCTCTCTCTCTCTCTCTCTCTCTCTCTCTCTCTAAAAATCAGTGGGAAAATACCCTCTGGTGAGGATTAGCAGCAACAACAGAAATAACAGCGCCTTGAAGGTGACCACGGTTAACTTCTCCTGAAAGGATTCCCAGAGGAAACAGATGACAGGCGGATCCATCTCCATTCCCCCTGGGCGGGACGGACACGGCTCCTCCCGGTCACACACGCAGCCAGAGGGGATCGGCCGCGCGCTCACATGTGAGGGTCATGGGAATGGTTCACACATGACATCATGGCCCTCCTGTGCCAGGACCCTGCGGCTCAGACGGAAACCCCGTGTGAGCCTGGGAGGTGGATTAAAACAGAAACAGCCGGAGTGGCTCAGGCCGCGGTTCATGCTCAAGTGGGAGCCCTGAGCCCAGAGGCTGGGGGGCGGGGGAGGCGGTCAGGGCGAAGGGAACCGTCCCGGGACTGAGGCCCCTGCCCTGCCCCGCCCGCCGGCCACTGGGGTCAGGTTTGGGCCCCAGGCTGAGGGGTCTGTCCCCAACAGCCAGGGCCTGAAGGATGAGGGTTTTATTTTTATTTGTTTGTTTATTATCTATATTTTTTTATCGATGTCAGAGAGGAAGGGAGAGGGAGAGAGAGAGAGAAACATCAGTGATGAGAGAGAATCACGGATCTGCCGCCTCCTGCACGCCCCCCACTGGGGATCGAGCCCGCAACCCCGGGCCTGTGCCCTTGACCAGAATCGAACCCGGGACCCTTCATCCCGCAGGCTGACGCTCTATCCAATGAGCAAAACTGGCCAGGGCATCTCTCTCATCATTGATGTGTCTATCTCCCTCTCCCTTTCTCTCTGAAAAAAAAAAAAAAAAATCCTATATCAGTGATGGCGAACCTATGACACGCGTGCCAGAGGGGACACGCGAACTCATTTTTTTGGTTGATTTTTCTTTGTTCAATGGCATTTAAATATATAAAATAAATGTCAAAAATATAAGTCTTTGTTTTACTATGGTTGCAAATATCAAAAAATTTCTATATGTGACACGGCACCAGAGTGAAGTTAGGGTTTTTCAAAATGCTGGCACGCCGGGCTCAGAAGGTTCGCCATCACTGGCCTATATAATAAAGATGTAATATTAATATGCAAACGGTCATCACATAAGGACGGACTGTGTAACGACCGGATCACTGATCAGCAGGAGGGTGGGGCAGAGAGCTATGGGAGGGGGCAGGAAGCTCTGAGGGGGGTGCGGGGGGGGGGCTACAGGAGGGCAGCAGCGAGCCCTGGCACGCTGATTTGTACGCAGGGCTACTATAACAATAAAAGCATAATATGCTACTTAGACCAGAAGTTCTTCTGGACGACCTTCTGGACGATCTTCTGGATGAAGGTCCTTCCGGGGCTGTGAGGGAAGCCTGGGTCCCGGGTGCCGGAGGGGAGCTGGTGCCAGCAGCTGGGGGAAGGAAGGCCTGCTCTTGTGATCGGGCTCACAACCCGGGCCTGTGCCCTGACCGGGAATCGAACCGTGACCTCCTGGTTCCTAGGACGACGCTCAACCACGGAGCCACACCGGCCGGGCAAGACAGGGTATATTATTAAACATTTCACGAACCGTGAAAGGATGGGATTTCACGCATGGGCATGCGTGTGTGTGTGTGTGTGTGTGTGTGAGAGAGTGTGTGTGTGTGTGTGTGTGATATGAACATAGGGATTCATGTACCTATAATAATAAAGAGGTAATATGCTAATTAGACCAAACGTCATTCCGGACGTCCTTCTGGACGAAGCTGGGGCCAGAGCAAAGCCTGGGAAGGAAGGCCTACCCTTGCACGAATTTCGTGCACCGGGCCTCTAGTGTTTCATAAAACAAGATTTGGCTAATGTTGCCTTGGATTTATATCCTGGCTTACATTTCAGCCCTGTGAATTGATCTGTGTTTAATCGTTTCGTCACTGTTTATTTTTATTTTTTAATAAGAAAAGCATCGAGGCGGCCGGTCCTCTGAGCACAGGGTCGGTCGCCCCCTGCTGGTTGAGCTGTGTGATGTTTGCACGGTGCCGTGGCGGCTGCTTTCCAAATAACGTGCAGTTACCACGTGGGTTTTCTCTCAGGGATGGTTTCAGATTTCCAGGCGGTTGCCCGCTCAGTGTTCATTGCTGCGTTTGCTGCATTCTGGGTAGTTTTCCCTGCAGGGAATTTATTGTCCTTTCCCCACTGCCCCAGGGGAGAACTTTCTGATAAATGCTTTACATTTGTTAAAAAGGGACGAATAGACTGTAAGTGGCAAAGTTCATTATTTCCTATAAATAGTACCCTACATCTCATTACTCAATGTTTAAATTTGCTGTGGTGTTATTCTCTAACTGTTAAAAAGAGGAGTTTAGCCCCAGTCAGTGGATAGAGCGTCGGCCTGCGGACTGAAGGGTCCCGGGTTCGATTCCCGGTCAGGGCACAGGCCCGGGTTGTGGGCTCCATCCCCAGTGTGGGGTGTGCAGGAGGCAGCCGATCCGTGATTCTCTCTCATCACTGATGCTTCTCTCTCTCTCCCTCTCCCTTCCTCTCTGAAATCAATAAAAACATATTTTCTTTAAAAAAAGGTATTTATGGCTCCCTTTAGGACTTTCGTTTTACCAGTTTATCTTCACATTTTAACATTTTAAAATGCCATATGCTTCTAGGCCAGTGGTCGGCAAACTCATTCGTCAACAGAGCCAAATATCAACAGGACAACGATTGAAATTTCTTTTGAGAGCAAAATTTTTTAAACTTAAACTATATAGGTAGGTACGTTGTTATTCACTTAATGAGGGTCCTCCCAAGGCTTAGGAAGAGCCACACTCAAGGGGCCAAAGAGCCGCATGTGGCTCGAGAGCCGCAGTTTGCCGGCCAGGGTTCTAGGCTATGCTATTCGGTACCTAAACGTTCCAGATCATCGTGTGTTAATTCCCTGCGATATCTACGTTCGGCAGGAAGTAGGCCGCTGTGTCCTGCTCAGAGCTGTGGACAGGAATTCTGTTTGTCTGGTACCCGCCTTTCCCTTGTCCGCTTGCTTTCCCGGCATTATCCCGTGCCCCCCATTCTTGGAGGAAAACAGGCATTTTCCATCTATTCGTGGGCTTATCTGAAATCCAATGTAAATAAATAGGCACTGCATGCACCTGTGAAGACATTCACATAGCGCAGAATTATACAACGAAGAGCCCTCCCCTCCCCTGAATCCTCCGCTCTCTCCCCTGTAGATAACCATCTTACTAGTGACTTTTACTAGTGTGTCCTGCTTTTCCTCAGCTCATGCAGGCGAGCAAGCACACACTGTTATTTTTTAATGAATTAATTTATTTTTTCTTTATTGATTAAGGTATTACATATGTGTCCTTACCCCCCCCATGGCCCCCCCCACTCATGCCCTCACCTCCCTGTCTGTGTCCATTGGTTGGATCTATATGCATGCCTACAAGTCCTTCGGTTGATCTCTCCCCCTGACCCCCACCCTCCCCCGCCTTCCCTCTGAGGTTGGACGGTCTGATCAATGCTTCTCTGTCTCTGGATCTGTTTTTGTTCATCAGTTTATGTTGGTCATTATATTCCACACATGAGTGAGAGCATGTGATATTTATCTTTCTCTGACTGGCTTATGTCACTCAGCATCATGCTCTCCACACACTGTTTTTTATTATACATTTTTTTTTTTTTATTGATTTCGGAGAGGAAGGGAGAGGGAGAGAGAGAGAGAAACATCCATGAGGAGAGAGAATCATGGACCGGCTGCCTCCTGCCCGCCCCCCACTGGGGATGGAGCCCGCAACCCGGGCCTGTGCCCTGAGCGGGAATCGAACCCGGACCTCCTGGTTCCTAGGTGGGCGCTTGACCCCTGAGCCACGCCAGCCCGGCGCCACCCCCCTCCTCCCCTGGTGTGTTTCGATAACTGGAGAGCGACTTGAGCCGAGTGGTTTTGTCTGGTTCGATTTCGTAGCCCCAGCTCTGGGCATCTTACCTGGAACACACAGTAGGTGCTTCACGAATGCTTGTCCATCAAAGTCCTGGCCGAGCTGAGTGGTAATACCAGGCACTGCCAGTAGGTGTCGCTGTGACAACAGCCGTTGCCATTGTGGGATTGTTTACTCTGTTGCTAAGTAACTGGGTCTTCCCCGCGAACCCTCCCCACACCCCCCCATCCCGTGGGGGAGGCAATGGGAGCTCAGAGGATCAGGTTGCCCCCCCTCCGCCGCCCCAGGTCGCTCAGCCAGGAGGTCGGGGAGCAGCGTTCAAAGCCAGGGCCCGCTCCTGGCTAAGTCTGTGCTCTCAATATCACGTGCTGCGCCCCAGCCTGAGAAAGGTCAACTCTCAAGGCCATGAACATGTCAATCTGCGACACAAGCGACCAAATCAGGTTGTTAAACAACTTACCAGGCGGCCGGAGAACACGCAGGAGTATTTGGCGATACAGGAAAAACCCATTTATTTTTGGATGTTTCTTTTTTTAAAAAATATATGTATTTTTTTATTGATTTCAGAGAGCAAGCGAGAGGGAGAGCGAGAGAGAAACATCCATGATGAGAGGGAATCATTGATCGGCCGCCTCCTGCACGCCCCCCACTGGGGATGGAGCCCACAACCCGGGCCTGGGCCCATGACCGCAATCGAACCTGGGACCCTTCAGTCCGCAGGCCCACACTCCATCCACTGAGCCACACCGGCCAGGGCCCTATGTTTCCCGTGTACCGGTACAGTGACTCAGGGGAGACGGTTTCTCTCCAAATGCTGAGCAAACCAATACGGAGGAGGCTCTCCCTTTATACCCTTTTGGTTCCTTTGTCCCCCAGATAGGGGTGGGACTTCCGGACCTTTCTCAGGCTCTGCAAAAAGCCCCGTGCTGGGATGGGGGCCGTGAGACCGCACCTGAAGGCCTGGCCTGGGGCCAGCGCTGATGACCCCCCCCCCCCCCCCCCCCCGGGGGTTGTGTATGGTCCATGGTTTATGGCCTCTGTAAATGGGGGTATTTAGGTAAACAGGTGCAAGACCAGATCGTGGAGGAAGGGGGCAGTCACTACACTAGGTTGCTGGCACAGATTCAGATCGCTACCCCCCCCCACCCCCAAATGTCTTATTTTCCCCATCAGCGTATCTAAATGTTGCATTTGTCGGTGGGGTTTCCGGTGCGACAGTCCTTCATAGGTGGGGCTGCTACTGCCCCCAGGTGATAATCACTGGAACCATTTTTTTAAAATAATTTTTTATTCTTGAAAGTATGACAGATGTCCCCCTTTTATTCCCCCCATTGACGCCCTCCAGCCCCCACCCCCCCGCCCCAGGCACTCACCACCCCACTGTCTGTGCCCGTGGGCCATGCCTATGTGCATACAAGGTCTTTGGTGGATCCCCTCCCCCCCACCCTCCCTCCCCCGCCTTCCCTCTGAGGTTCGGCATTCTGTTCCACGCTTCCCTGTCTCGGGATCCACTCTGTGCATCAGTTTATTTTGTTCATTAGGTTCCACAAAGGAGTGAGGCCATGGGACACGTGTCTTTCTCTGACTGGCTTCTGTCACTTAGCACAATGCTCTCCGGGTCCCTCCATGCTGTCTCCACGGGTGAGAGAGCCTCCTTTTTCATGGCTGCGTAGTATTCCTGTGGAACCATGTTTGGTGTCTCGCCCGGGGTTGGGGGCTAGCTGGCATCTACCTGGTAGAGGACAGTGAGGCTGCTTAACATCCTACTGTGCGCAGGCCACACCCACCACCAGGCATGATCCAGCCCACGATAGGGATACGGAATTTTTGGACTAGAACCCGGATTCTTTGTCCGCCGTGATGGGGAAACTAAGACATTTGGGGGGTGCGGGGGGCGCTAACAATCTGAATCTGTGCCAGTAACCTAACGCACATTCCTGTTAGCCTATAATTCAGTCCCTGCCCCTTCCTTAATGATCTGGTCTTGCAAGACCTGTTTACCTAAGTCAGCGGTCCTCAAACTTTTTAAACAGGGGGCCAGTTCACTGTCCCTCAGACGGTTGGAGGGCCGGACTATAGTTTAAAAAAAACAACTATGAACAAATTCCTATGCACACTGCACAGATCTTATTTTGAAGTAAAAAAACAAAACGGGAACAAATACAATATTTGTATCTGCATGTGGCCCGCGGGCCGTAGTTTGAGGACCCCTGACCTAAGTACTACCCCCATTTACAGAGGCCATAAACCATGAACCATACACAACCCCCGGGGGGGGGGGGGTCATCAGCGCTGGCCCCAGGCCAGGCCTTCAGGTGCGGTCTCACGGCCCCCGTCCCAGCACGGGGCTTTTTGCAGAGCCTGAGAAAGGTCCGGAAGTCCCACCCCTATCTGGGGGACAAAGGAACCAAAAGGGTATAAAGGGAGAGCCTCCTCCGTATTGGGTTTGCTCAGGATTTGGAGAGGAACAGTCTCCCCCAAGTCACTATACCGGTACATGCGAAACATCTGAAAATAAATGGTTTCTTTCCAATATCTCCAAGTACTCCTGTGTATTTTTCGGTCGCCTGGTACATTCCGTAACAGCCGGAGTTGAAGAATGAATGCATGTATAGAAGGCGGTATAGCAAGGGTGGAGATTTATGGAAGACCAAGTACAGACTCCCACGTGGGGTGGGGGAAGGGGTCCCACTGAGTTCCTTTTCCCTGCGGCCTATAAAGGCTGCAGATCCTGGTGCCTTGATGTCCCCCCCCCCCCCCCCATCGGTCACTATTCCCTTGGACTGGTTACTATAGTAACTCCTGGGCTCAAAGGTTGAACCTCACAAGGGATTGGATAAAAGGTAAAATGATGGACACACGCTTAGGTGGGAGCAGGGACCATGAACATGACAATGAGGGGATCTGTGGTCTCTGTCCCGGCGCCCAGCGCATCAGGCTGTGCCCCGAGGGGTCCGGGAAAAGGCACGTTACCAGGTACCCAGACACTTCAAGGGTGTGTTACCTCAGAGGCAAAAAGACAGACAGGCTCCGTGGAGGCAAAGGGTGCCCTTGTCAGGGAAGATACCGGCCTAGGAGGTGACTCCCCACCACTGCTTCTCGTTCAAGTTTAACGTCAGACCCTCCTGGGTGGTGACCTTAGGTCTCTGGGTTTGCAAGGCCGCCCGCAGGCCTCCCCTGAGCTGTCAGGTCAGCACGTGGCCCCTTTCGTCCACAACAAGCACACAAGTGTGGGGCCCATGATCCAGGGAAGCATGGTTCATGGAGAGGGCGCTCGTCTTCTGGTACCGACAGTAGCTCTTCTTAGAAGAGCCCCACAGAGCGGTGACGCGGGCGCAGCTGCCAAGGCCCTAACAGTACGCAGGTGAGAACTGTGTGTGGCCTGTGAGTGGCGTCCTGGGTGGACCTGGCTCTCTCACTGCTACTTCTCCTGGACTAATGGCCGAGAGAAGGTCCGTCATGTCAGGGGAACCCTCTGGTTTCCCTTGTGTCCGCCTGGATGACACTCACGGTAAAATGGATGGTCATTGTGCTCAACATGAGAAGGCCTGGGTGTAGGTATTGGGCCCTCAGTCAGAACAAGACGGCCGCTGGACCAGGGACTCACTTCAAAACAGAAGCCATGCCCTGGCCGGTTTGGCTCAGTGGATAGAGTGTGGGCCCTGGGGCTGAAGGGTTCCGGGTTCGATCCCCGTCAAGGGCATATATTAAGTTTGCAGGCTTGGTCCTAGGCCCTAGTTGGGGCATGTGCGGAAGGCAACCAATCGATGTGTTTCTCTCACATCGACGTTTCTCTCTCTCTCTGTCTCTCCCCCTCCCTTCCACTCTCTCTCTAAAAATCAGTGGGAAAAAAAATCCTCAGGTGAGGATTAACCAATAAAAAAAGGAAGAAAGCAAGAAAGGAAGGAAGGAAGGAAGGAAGGAAGGAAGGAAGGAAGGAAGAAAGAAAGAAAGAATTCAGCCCTGGCTGGTTTGGCTCAGTGGTTGAACGTCGACCTATGAACCAGGAGGTCCTGGGTTCGATTCCAGGTCAAGGGCACAGGCCTGGGTTTTGAGCTCCATCCCCAGTGTGGGGCCTGCAGGAGGCAGCCGATCTGCGATTCTCTCTCATCATTGATATTTCTCTCTCTCCCTCTCCCTTCCTCTCTTAAATCAATAAAATAAATAAAAATAAAAAAGCCAGAAGATATTTTAAACAAACAAACAAAAAACTAGAAATCAGTGTTTGCACAGCAACTCTGAGGCTCCCTCTGGGCCCTGAAGCCGACAGCCAGCGAGCACCTGGCTCAGGGCTCCGGCGAGGATGAATGGAGGGAACTCAGTGGTCGCCCAGGCGTGGCCACAGCTCACGGTCCCGGGGGCACCCTGCCTGCCACCGAGGCTGCAGTGACAGACCAGCCTGCGGCCACAGGCTCAGCAAGATGTATGACGTAATCGGCCGAGCCGGGGGAGTGGGCAGGTGGGGGTACAGCTGCCAGGAGACCCGCTGCCCGCGGGAGGCAGGCTGTGCACACAGACTCCCAGCACACAGGCATTGGCTCCTGCAATACCAGGCAATGTGCTGCGCTAGCCGGTGTGGCTCAGTGGATAGAGCGTCGGCCTGCAGACTGAAGGGTCCCGGGTTCCATTCAGGCACAGGCCCGGGTTGTGGGCTCGATCCCCAGTGTGGGGCGTGCAGGTGGCAGCCGATCTGTGATTCTCTCTCATCATGGGTGTTTCTCTCTCTCTCCCTCTCCCTTCCTCTCTGAAATCAATAAAAATGTTTTTAAAAACCACAATAAAAAAAAAAAAACAGGCAACGTGCCCAAATGTTAATGCTCAAAACCCAATTAGGCAACATTCAATTCATCCAGGAACCGCCTCGTTAACTTACCGTGTTTCTCATCAGCGGCAGCTTAAAAGCTTTCGTGGGACTTTTCCCAGCGTCGGCCCAGGCGCTCATTTCCGGGGCGCGATCGCATGACCAGGTTTTCTAATTATGAACCGATCCAGCTGGAGAGCACGTTCTAGAGCAGTGACGGCGAACCCACGACACGCGTGTCAGAGGGGACACGCGAACTCATTCTTTTGGTTGATTTTTCTTTGTTAAATGGCATTTAAATCTATAAAATAAATATCAAAAATATATGTCTTTGTCTGACTGTGGTTGCAAATATCAAAAAATTTCTATGTGTGACACGGCACCAGGGTTAAGTTAGGGTTTTTTAAAATGCTGGCACGCCGAGCTCAGAAGGTTCGCCGTCACTGTAGAAGGTTGGCCAAAGAGAAGTCACAACACAGGAACGGTTTGCATAGGACAGCGGTTCTCAACCTTCCTGACGCCGCGACCCGTTAATACAGCTCCTCATGCTGTGGGGACCCCCAACCATAACATTATTCTCGTGGCTACGTCATCACTGTCATGTTGCTACTGTGATGAGTCGTCATATAAATATCTGATATGCAGGAAGTATTTTCATTGTTACAAATTGAACATAATTAAAGCATCGTGATTAATCACAAAACAATATGTCATTATATATGTGTTTTCGGATGGTCTTAGGCGACCCCTGTGAAAGGGTCGTTTGACCCTCGAAGGGGTCGCGACCCACAGGTTGAGAACCGCTGGCCTAGGATTTACTGTTTTTCTGTAGCTCAGACTTCTGTATTGTCAATGTACCGAGATCTGAGTTACCTCTGTCTCCTTCCTGATGCCTTTGAATGCATTTTTCTATTTTTAAAAGCTTTCACCCTGGCTGGTGTGGCCCAGTGGATAGAGCGTCCAACCACGGATTGAAGGGTCCTGGGTTTGATTACGTACAAAGGCACAGGCCCGGGTTGTGGGTTCGATCCCCAGTGGGGGGCGTGCAGGAGGCAGCCGATGCATGATTCTCTCTCATCATGGATGTTTCTCTCTCTTTCCCTCTCCCTTCCTCTCTGACATCAATAAAATTATATTTTTGAAAAACTTTCATAAGTATTGGTTTGCTAATCCCTCAAATCAGCCTTCTGTACATTTCTAGCAATTAAGTTTTTTTTAAAGTTTTTTTTTATTGATTTCAGAGAGAAAGGGAAAGGGAGAGAGAGATAGAAACATCAATGACTAGAGAGAATCATTGATTGGCTGCCTCCCGCACACCCCCTACTGGGGATCGAGCCCTAAACCCGGGCATGTGCCCTTGACCGGGAATCGAACCTGGTACCCTTCAGTCTGTAGTCCGATGCTCTATCCACTGAGCCAAACCGGCTAGGGCTCTAGTAATTAACTTTTTTAAAGGCAAACTAAATGAAAAACTGCTGAAAACACGTTCCTAAAAATGTTGAAATGCTCGTTTGTTATTAAGGAACAATTTGGATATGCTGACTTGTTAATCGTTTGCAGAAAATTAGACATGAAAAGTTAAAGCCATTCAAATCAGGCCAAAATTCCACATCCGTTCACTACACATATGAAATTGTGGAAGTAGAAATAAAAATCCCTCAACTGCGAAAAGGTTTTACAAAAACAAGGAGACACTTAAAAAGATTTAAAAATTGATTCTAAAAACATCAGTATTAACAGAAAAAGCTATATATATAAAACCCTAACATGCAAATAGACCGAACGGCAGAACAACCAGTCGCTATGACGTGCGCTGACCACCAGGGGGCGCGTGCAGAACATGGCTGGCGTCGGCAGCAGGCGGCAGAGCGTGGAACATGGCGGGATGGTGGAGCAGGTGAGCAGGGACGCCAGAGCAAGGCAGAGCGCGGGTCACTGTCATTGGGGCGAGCCTCTGGTGGTTACTGAAAATTCTTTCTCCCACGGTCTGTGGGCGCCTGCACCTGCTGCCTGTGCCGGAGCTGCGGTTTGCACCCGCTGCCGGCACCCGGTGCCAGACCCGTTCACTTGGCGCTGTCAGTGGGTGCAAGCGGCTCCTGCCAGCCCTGATCACCCCTCAGGGCTTCTCCACCTCCCCCTGCTCCTGAGGGACGATCAGCTTGCACCCACTGCTAGGGCCGGCCCCAGCCGCTCCGTGCCATTGGCGGGTGCCAGTGGAGCCGATGCTGTCAGCACGTGTGAGTGGCGGCAGTGGGAGCAGGGCGGCTGGCAACGGGGGACCAGGGGCCACGGCAGGAGGGGCCGGGCGGGGGCGCGGAGGATGGGCCGAGACCCACCCCTGTGCCCACCGCAGCCTCGCGGCCCACAGTTCCTTTTAAGGTGCACGAATTCGTGCACTGGGCCCCTAGTTCTCCTATAAAAGGCTTAAGTTTCGGTCTTTGGTAATGAAATGTTTCATTTTTAGAAAATTACACATTTCATTATGAAGAATAGTCATTATTAATTTTTTAAAAGAGTATATTTTTATTGATTTCAGAGAGGAAGGGAGAGATAGAAACATCCTATGTACTAAAAGCCTAATATGCTAAGTGTCCAGTCGTCCATTCAACCAATCAAAGAGTAATATGCTAATGATATGCTAAGGCCGCTCAACCGCTCGCTATGACGTGCACTGAACACCAGGGGGCAGACGCTCTGACTGGTAGGTTAGCTTGCTGCTGGGGTCTGGCTGATTAGGACAGAGTGAGACGGGGCGGACATGCTCTGGAGCCCTCCTGTACCCCTCCCCGGCCCTGATCGTGCACCAGTGGGGTCCCTCGGCCTGGCCTGTGCCCTCTTGCAACCCGGGCTGAGGAACCACCACCACCCCCTCAGTGCACAAATTTCGTGCACCAGGCCTCTAGTCAATGATGAGAGAGAATCATGGACCGGCTGCCTCCTGCACGCCCCACACTGGGGATCGAGCCCACAACCCAGGTTCATGCCCTTGACCAGAATCGAACCCAGGACCCCTCAGTCCGCAGGCTGACGCTCTATCTACTCAGCCACACTGGCCGGGGCAAGACTGTCCATCTTAGTCATTCTCCCTCCCCGAACACAATCCCCTGGGAAGTGATTCCCGGGAGGCCATGCCAATGTGCCTGTAAGCCTAACAGATTGCTCCGCCACTTGAAACCGGGGGGAAAATGGAGAAATAAAGCTGCCCTTTGTATGTCCTGCTCCAAAAAGCACTGAGATTTTCCCGGGGCTGTTTCATAGGAGATTATTCATTCGGGCATTTCTCTCTCCGTCTTTGTGGCTTTGCCAAATGACACATTTACACTGGATGTGGGCATGGGGGGTAATGACCGTAAAATGAGTGTATTTGAGGCACTATTTTAGGATTTTATTAATCCTCCCCCGGGGATATTTTTTCATTGGTTTTTAGGGAGCGTGGAAGGGAGAGGGAGAGACGGAGAGAAACATCGATGGGAGAGAGACACGTCGATGGGTTGCCTCCTGCACGCGCCCCGACCAGGGCCCAGGCCGGGGAGGAGCCTGCCACCGAGGTCCGTGCCCTTGACCGGAATCGAACCCGGGACCCTTCGGTCTGCAGGCGGATGCTCTACCCACTGAGCCACAGCAGCCAGGGCTGGGCCCTGTTTTCCTGGAATCCGGTCCCACGTGGAACCTGAAGGCTGGTCCTTCCTGCTCTACCCACTGAGCACACCAGCCAGGAGGACTCACCAACTTTATGTATTTATTTAATATATATATATTTTTATTGATTTCAGGGAAGAATGGGAGAGAGAAACATCCATGAGGAGAGAGAATCCTGGACCGGCTGCCTCCTGCACGCCCCACACTGGGGATGGAGCCCGCAACCCGGGCCTGGGTCCTGAGCGGGAATCGAACCCGGGACCCTTCAGTCCGCAGGTCGGCGCTCCTCCCACTGAGCCACACCGGCCGGGGGATTCAGCCGCTTTAAACTCCCGTAGGCATGCAGCCCGGTCCTCTGGAATCTAACTTCCCCGCTTCCGCCCCCTGCAGTTTTCGGGGCGCCCGCCTCCCGCGGTCCCGGGTGAACCCGGAGGCCGGGCTGCTCAGTGGGCAGGGCGGGAAAGCTGTTGTTGCCGAAATTCAATTTCACGGTTTTCCCCTTTCCAGGGAAGGTCGGGGCGCCGAGAAGATGTGGGTCATGTTTCCAATTATAAACCAGGAGCGAAGCTATTTTTCCTCCCGAAGGAATAAAAATAGAACAAGCGAGGGAAGCCGAGCCGGGGGTGGAGTCCTCATCCCCATCAGGGCTGCAACCGCCGCTGGTCACCAGAAGCCGGACCCGCTCGCATCCCGAGGCCAGAGGCCTGGCAGCCAGGGGCGCTGGGTGGCACCATCACTAAGAAAGGATAACAAGTCCGGCCGGTGTGGCTCAGTGGTTGAGCATCGACCTGTGAACCAGGAGGTCAGGGTTCGATTCCCGCTCAGGACCCAGGCCCGGGTGGCGGGCTCCATCCCCAGTGGGGAGCGTGCAGGAGGCAGCCGGTCCAGGATTCTCTCTCATCATGGATGTTTCTCTCTCTCCCTCTCCGAACGCATTCCTGCAGCCAGAACCAAGTGTTTTTGTAAGCTTCAGCTATGTGGTTGCATGTGCCCTTAGGAAAGGTCCTTATTCTGTCCTCTCAGGACCTGTGATTTATGATTTTCTGTAAGGATGTTCTACTTCAGGCAAAAGTTCAAAATGATTCCATTCTCAGCATCTAAAGGAAAAAAGAAGGCCCGGCCGGTGTGGCTCAGTGGTTGAGCATCGGCCTAGGAACCAGGAGGTCAGGGTTCGATTCCCGGTCAGGGCACAGGCCCGGGTTGCAGGCTCGATCCCCAGTGTGGGGCGTGCAGGAGGCGGCCGATCCATGATTCTCTCTCATCATTGATGCTTCTATCTCTCTCTCCCTCTCCCTTCCTCTCTGAAATCAATGAAAATATATTTAAAAAGAAAAGAAAACTATTCTTTTCACAGCAGTCACCCGTGGGCCACCTCTTGTTCCTCGTCTCGGCCTCCCTCCCTCCCTGACCGCTCTCACCCCTGGATTGGTGTCTCGCAGCCTCAGCCCTTCTTCTCCAGCTGGACCCTGGGCTGTGATAATCCACAGCCAGCGTCGCCCCAAAAGCGGGGGTGTTCATTCTAGACCCAGAGCGACCACTCCTTCCTCCAGACCAGCGCCGGCCTGTCTCTCCCGCCCCGCCCCCGCCCCCGCCTGTGCTCTGTGCGGGTTTTGCTTGTCTGTCTGTTCGCCTGCCCCTGAGCCGAGTGCCTGCGAGGTTCCATGGGTGGACCGGTAGCATCATGCCTGGGACATGCCTGCCTGGGACATGTGTGACCTGGGACATGCCTGCCTGGGACATGTGTGACCTGGGACATGTGTGACCTGGGACATGTGTGACCTGGGACATGCCTGCCTGGGACATGCCTGCCTGGGACATGTGTGACCTGGGACATGTGTGACCTGGGACATGCCTGCCTGTGACATGTGTGACCTGGGACATGCCTGCCTGGGACATGTGTGACCTGGGACATGTGTGACCTGGGACATGTGTGACCTGGGACATGCCTGCCTGGGACATGCCTGCCTGGGACATGTGTGACCTGGGACATGTGTGACCTGGGACATGCCTGCCTGTGACATGTGTGACCTGGGACATGTGTGACCTGGGACATGCCTGCCTGGGACATGTGTGACCTGGGACATGCCTGCCTGGGACATGCCTGCCGGGGACATGCCTGCCTGGGACATGCCTGCCGGGGACATGCCTGCCTGGGACATGTGTGACCTGGGACATGCCTGCCTGGGACATGCCTGCCTCAGACATGTGTGACCTGGGACATGCCTGCCTCGAACATGCGTGACCTGGGACATGCGTGACCTGGGACATGCCTGCCCGGGACATGTGTGACCCGGGACATGTGTGACCTGGGACATGCCTGCCTGGGACATGCCTGCCTGGGACATGCGTGACCTGGGACATGCCTGCTTGGGACATGCCTGCCTGGGACATGCGTGACCTGGGACATGCCTGCCTCGGACATGCGTGACCTGGGACATGCGTGACCTGGGACATGCGTGACCTGGGACATGCGTGACATGGGACATGTGTGACCTGTGACATGTGTGACCTGGGACATGTGTGACCTGGGACATGTGTGACCCGGGGCATGCATGACCTGGGACATGTGTGGCCTGGGGCATGCCTGCCTGGGACATGCCTGCCTGGGACATATGTGGCCTGGGACATGCCTGCCTGGGACATGCCTGCCTGGGACATGTGTGGCCTGGGACATGCCTGCCTCAGACATGTGTGACCTGGGACATGCCTGCCTCGGACATGCGTGACCTGGGACATGTGTGACCCAGGACATGCCTGCCTGGGACATGTGTGACCTGGGACATGTGTGACCTGGGACATGTGTGACCTGGGACATGCATGACCTGGGATATGTGTGGCCTGGGACATGCCTGCCTGGGACATGCGTGACCTGGGACATGTGTGGCCTGGGGCATGCCTGCCTGGGACATGCCTGCCTGGGACATGCCTGCCTGGGACATGTGTGGTCTGGGACATGCGTGCCTGGGAGGTTTGCCCTCAGGCCTGTGCCCACATGCTGAGCAGGACCTGCTCACGACCGTCCCTGCCCTTTGTCACTGGGCCGGCAGCCGGGGCTCAGATGGCACCTTCTGCTGCTTCTCGCGCCTCAGGCAGAGGCCGTGCGAGCCGGTCGGGCTGCTGCTCCTGGCCCAGCGCCTCTGAGAGCCCGCTCGCCGGCCAGCGCCTGGCAGGAGCCTGGCCCAGAAGTCCCGGCTGCCCGGGCACCAGTGCCGGCTCCAGGGGCGGTGCCAGCTGGCATCTCTGGGCGGCGTCCGGGGAGGGACTCTCCGCCGGGAAAGGGGATCTGAATGCAGAGGCTTCTCCCTTCAGTGCCCACCTCCTCGCACCTGCACCCCCTGCACCTGCCCCCCCCGCACCTGCCCCCCCCGCACCTGCCCCCCCCGCACCTGCACCCCCCGCACCTGCCCCCCCGCACCTGCCCCCCCCCGCACCTGCCCCCCCGCACCTGCCCCCCCGCACCTGCACCCCCCGCACCTGCCCCCCCGCACCTGCACCCCCCACACCTGACCCCCCACACCTGCACCCCCTGCACCTGCACCCCCCGCACCTGACCCCCCACACCTGCACCCCCCGCACCTGCACCCCCCGCACCTGCCCCCCCCCGCACCTGCACCCCCCGCACCTGCCCCCCCCGCACCTGCCCCCCCCCGCACCTGACCCCCTGCACCTGCACCCCCAACACCTGACCCCCCACACCTGCACCCCCCGCACCTGCACCCCCCACACCTGCACCCCCGCACCTGACCCCCCACACCTGCACCCCCCGCACCTGCACCCCCCGCACCTGCCCCCCCTGCACCTGCACCCCCCGCACCTGCCCCCCCCGCACCTGCACCCCCCGCACCTGACCCCCCGCACCTGCACACCCCGCACCTGCCCCCCCTGCACCTGCACCCCCCGCACCTGCCCCCCCGCACCTGCCCCCCCCGCACCTGACCCCCTGCACCTGCACCCCCAACACCTGACCCCCCACACCTGCACCCCCCGCACCTGCACCCCCCGCACCTGCACCCCCGCACCTGACCCCCCACACCTGCACCCCCCCACACCTGCCCCCCCGCACCTGCACCCCCCGCACCTGACCCCCCACACCTGCACCCCCGCACCTGCCCTCCCCCCACCTGCACCCCCACACCTGCACCCCCACACCTGCACCCCCGCACCTGCATCCCCCGCACTTGCCCCCCCCCGCACCTCCCCCCCACGCACTTGCCCCGCACCTGAATCGAACCCGGGACCCTTCAGTCCTCAGGCCGACACTCTAGCCACTAAGCCACACTGGCCAGGGCAGCTTCTTTTTCCTTTGATCCCAGCCCCTGGGGCATAGTCAGAGCCTCTCTCTCTCTCTGTGGCCTCTGCATGTGAGCCCAGAGCTAGTTTCTTTTTTTTTTTTTATAACTTTTATAAAAAAAATTCTTCATTGTTGAAAGAATTACATGTGTCTAGGGTGACCTTCCCCCCCCGCCCAATGGCCTCTCCCCAGCCACCCCCGCCCCCCAGCACAGGCTCGCCGCCCTGGTGTCCGTGTCCATCCCTTAGGCCTATATGCAAACAAGTCCTTTGGTTGATCTCTCCCCCCGCCCCTGCCCCTGGCCTTCCCTCTGAGGTTCGATGCTTCTCTGTCTCTGGATCTGTTTTTGTTCATCAGTTTCTGTTGGTCACTATATTCCACACATGAGTGAGATCGTGTGGTATTTATCTTTCTCCGACTGGCTTATTTCGCTTAGCACAATGCCCTCCAGCTCCATCCATGCTGTTGCGAATGGTAGGAGTTCCTTCTTTTTCACAGCAGCGTAGTATTCCATTGTGTAGATGGACCACAGTTTTTAAAAAATATATATTTTATTGATTTCAGAGAGGAAGGAAGAGGGAGAGAGAGAGAGAAACATCCATGATGAGAGAGAATCATGGATCGACTGCCTCCTGCATGCCCCCCACTGGGGATCGAGCCCGAAACCTAGGCCTGTGCCCTTGACCAGAATCGAACCCGGGACCCTTCAGTCCGCAGGCCGACGCTCTATCCACTGAGCCAAACCAGCCAGGGCTGGACCACAGTTTTCTAATCCACTCGTCCGGGGATGGGCACTTAGGCTGTTTCCAGATCTTCGCCGTGGTGAATTGTGCTGCTGTGAACCTAGGGGTGCGTATGTTCTTTCTGATGGGAGTTTCTGGTTTCTTGGGATAGATTCCCAGAAGTGGGGGCCCTGGGTCCAATGGGAGTTCCACGTTCAGTTTCTGGAGGAAAATCCATGCAGTTTTCCACGGCGGCTGCACCCGTCTGCATTCCCTCCACCCACAGCCCATTTCTCCCCGACGGTGGCCTTGCCCTGGCTGCTGGCTGCCTGTGCCACCCTCCGCCACCCCCACCCCCAGACTCAAGGAGCTGCCTGCTTTGCCCTCCCCAGCGCTGCCACCTCAGCTCTCCCAGCTGCTTTCTATGCCAGTCCCAGAATTAGCTCCGGAGCGTGTGTCCCAGGCAAGCCCGGGCCAAAGAAAAAACCGCAGCGGTTCTTGTAACGGAGACAATTGAATAGAAAGCGTCGCTCATTCGTGTTAAAGAGCCGAAAGGGCCCAAGGAACCCGCTCCCGTGTGAGGACGGAGCGGCTGTGGATGGAGGAGCCGCCAGCCCAAGGCCCCGAGGAGAGGGAGACGCTGAAATGATCGGAGTTGCAGCTGAGACCTCTGAGCAGGGGGCGCCGGCCGCTGGTGCTGGCACCGCGGAGGCTGGTTCCGTAAGGAAGGGTTCCACAGCCCCGGCCGGTGTGGCTCAGTGGCTAGAGCGTCGGCCGGCGGACTGAAGGGTCCCGGGTTCCATTCCGGTCAAGGGCACCTTCTGGTCTGGACACAGGCCCAGGGCACGTGCAGGAGGCAACCCATCAATGTGTCTCTCTCCTTGATGTGTCTCTCCGTCTTTCCCTCTCTCTTCTTCTCTCCCTAAAAATCAATGGAGCCCGGCCAGCCAGCGTGGCTCAGTGGTTGAGCGTCGACCTCGGAACCAGGAGGTCAGGGCTCGATTCCCAGTCAGGGCACAGGCCCGGGTTTCGGGCTCGATCCCCAGTGTGGGGCGTGCAGGAGGCAGCCGGTCCATGATTCTCTCTCATCATGGATGTTTCTCTCTCTCTCCCTCTCCTTTCCTCTCTGACATCAATAAAAGTATATCTTTTTTTAAAAAAATCAATGGGCCCTGACTGGTGTGGCTCAGTGGATAGAGCATCGGCCTGCGGACTGAAGGGTCCCGGGTTACGATTCCGGCCAAGGGGCATGTACCTTGGTTGCGGGCACATCCCCAGTAGGAGATGTGCAGGAGGCAGCTGATCGATGTTTCTCTCTCATCCATGTTTCTAACTCTCTCTCCCTCTCCCCTTCCTCTCTGTAAAAAAATCAATAATATATATATATTTTTTTCATTTTCAGCATTAAAATTTTATTTGTTCAATAACGATCTGCTTTTTCGTGGTGCTCTGGAAGGCATTGTAGAGAATAAGTATGAAGTGATCTAACAGGCCTTTAATAATGCCATAATAACTCATAACTATTTCATTGTTAATTATGCTGTGAATATGCTTGTCATTGACTATCCATTGTCAAAATGCCTCTAAAGTCATGTTTTTATGCAAAAAAAAACAGTCAAAAAGTACTTGGGTAAGATCAGTGTACTGGTGGTTGCCCAACAAAATGATTATTTGGCTAATGGCTAATACATGCCTTAAATTTGTAATTAAAACATGTTTTTAAATAACATCGATGGGAAGCTATCCTCGGGTGAGGTTGAACAACCAGGATGACAGTCACGGGCAGGTACCTGGGCTGCGGGCACATCCCCAGTGGGGGGTGTGCAGGAGGCAGCTGATGGATGTTTCTCTCTCATCGATGTTTCTGGCTCTCTCTCCCTCTCCCTTCCTCTCTGTAAAAAATCAATAAAATGTATTTAAAACCAAACCAAACCCTCTGTGAACAAATGCAAACGCCCCAGGACCCTGACTCGGGGGCCGATGCCGCAGATCTGACCGGCCTCCCGCCTCCATCAGCTACACGGGCGCCCGGGGACCCTTTGTCTGAGCCAAGTCTGGGCGTGTTGGGTCGCTTGGCTCCAGGCTGCACCCAACCCCCTTCTCTCTCTCTCTCCCTTCTAGATGGTTCCTTTTGTGGCCCGAGGGTCCGGGCCTGGCCCGGTCGGACACCCACCCACACGCTGGGAGCTCACATTTCACTCCCGCGCTGGCCCTGCTCAGTCTGGGGCCAGGAGGGGAACACACTCCCTACACTCGATATTCTTGTTTACGGAGAAGCGGGCTTTGGGGGTCATTGTGTTTCCCTGATTGCACAGCCCGGGGTGGGTCGCCCCGAGCCCCCAAATGACCCAGAGGGTCCCCCGGGGGGGAGTCGATCTGTGGGCTTTTCACGTCCGCCTCTCTGACGGTGAAAGATACGTGGTCATGGCAGAAAGCTCAGGGGAAAGACAAAACCATCCTCATGAAACCCGTCACCCAGGGAGGCAGGCCCGTGTGAACTCTGGAAGGGAGCTTCCCAGGTCTGTCACGAATTCTGCGCACAAAGCCCGTTCGTGTGTCGCCCACAGACACTTCTGCTGGGATTTTATTTCTTTAAAAAAAAAAAAATCGTGTGGAGCCCTGGCCGGTGTCGCTCAGTGGGTAGAGCGTCAGTTTGTAGACTGAAGGGTCCCGGGTTCGATTCCCGGTCAAGGGCACAGGCCCGGGTTGTGGGCTCCATCCCCAGTGTGGGGCGTGCAGGAGGCAGCCGGTCCATGAGTCTCTCTCATCATGGATGTTTCTTTCTCTCTCTCCCTCTCCCTTCCTCTCCGACATCAATAAAAATATATTTTTAAAAAATTTAAAAATCGTGTATAGCCCTGGCCGGTGTGGCTCAGTGGATGGACCATCGGCCTGCGGACCGAAGGGTCCGGGTTCGATTCCGGTCCAGGGCACGGACCTCGGTGGCAGGCTCCTCCCCGGCCCGGGCCCTGGTCGGGGCGCACGCAGGAGGCAACCCTTCGGTGTGTCTCTCTCACATCCATGTTTCTCTCTGTCTCTCCCTCTCCCTCCCGCTTTCCCTAAGAATCACTGGGAAAATATCCTCGGGGAGGATTAGCCACAACGAAAGCAGAGAGAAGCCGGTAAAGCCGGCTCAGCACACCCCCTGGCTCCTCTTCTCGTGTTTATCTGCCCCTCGCACGCCCTGTCAGCGCGTCTCATCTGTCCTTCCTGAGAGCACTGCGAGTGATGGTTAAGGAAGCACCTGGAGCTGACTAGGAACAGCCACGAAACCACCACAGGCCCGGCCGGCGTGGCTCCGTGGCTGAGCATCGGCCTATGAACCAGGAGGTCAGGGTTCGATTCCCGCTCAGGGCACAGGCCCGGGTTGTGGGCTCGATCCCCAGTGCGGGGGGTGCAGGAGGCGGCCGATCCATGATCCTCTCTCATCATCGATGTTTCTCTCTCTCCCTCCGTCCTCTCTGACATCAATAAACGTATTTAAAACAAAAACAAAACACCCCATTGCTCTGACCTTAACATTTACCCGACAAAGAGACAGGACATGAGTGAGTCTCCCCAAACCTGTATCCCAGGACGGAGCGGCCTGAGCTCACGGCGGTTGTGAACACGGGTCCCTGCGGAGCGCCCTGCGTGAAGAGCCAGTGCCTGTCTGGGTGGACCGAGCGAGGAATCAGGGTCCGCGGGCCCCCCCCACGCCTGGCCGCCCGCTCCCCCGGGCTCAGAGTCCCCGCCTGTGAGGGGGGACAGAGAGCAAGGGTGGAGGACAGTGGTCCCCCTGAGCTCAGACACTTAGCGTGAGGCTCACTCGTGTCAATAAGCACAACACACTCGCGCCGGCCGGTGTGGCTCAGTGGATAGAGCGTCGGCCTGCAGACGGAAGGGTCCCGGGTTCGATTCCGGTCAAGGGCACGGACCTCGGTTGCGGGCTCCCAGCCCTGGTTTGGGTCATGCGGGGAACAACCCATCGATGTGTTTCTCTCACGTCGATGTTTTTCTCTGTCTCTCCCCTCTCCCTCCCGCTCTCTCTAAATCAACGGAAAATATCCTCGGGTGAGGATTCACAACAACAAAAATAATAAAATAATAATAACTGGAAGAAATTGGCAGCCTGGTGGATTAGAAAAGGGTTAAAAATGTAGCAAATAGCATGGGGACAGAGGCCCTGAGAGGAAGTCCCCAGAGCCGCCGGATCTCCTAGCCCTGCTCTCCCTTCTCCATCAGGGGTCGGTCTCTTGTTACTTTATTTATTTCTGACTCGAGGCCCGGTGCACGAAATTCGTGCAAGAGCAGGCCTTCCTTCCCCTGGCTGCCGGCACCCGGCTTCCCTCTGGCAGCCGGGACCCGGGTGTCCCTCACAGCCCCAGCTTTGTCTGGAAGGTCATCGGGAAGGATGTCCGGAAGGACGTCCGGTCTAATTAGCATATTACGCTTTTGTTGTTATAGATTGTTTTCAGAGAGGAAGGGAGAGGGAGAGATAGAAACACCTATGATGAGAGAGAATCATGGACCGGCTGCCTCCCGCAACGCCCCGCACTGGGGACTGAGCCCGCAACCCGGGCAACGTGCCCTTGACCAGAAATCGAACCCGTGACCCTCCAGTCTGCAGGCCGCGCTCTATCCACTGAGCCACACCGGCCAGGGCCAGGGGGGCCGGTTTCGATGTCCCCCACAAAGGGCTCAGCCAGGGCTGCACGCGTCTGAGATCATGTCCCACGTGTGGGTAGCCGGGCTCCTGCCAGCAGAGCCGGCGCCATCTGCCCGTCACCTCCCGCCGGCCTCGCAGCGTCACGGGAACAGACGTGTGCCTCCCCGCCCGGGGCTGCGGTGGCACATCCGTGCACACCGCGTGTCATTTCCAGTCCCCAGCTCCGCTCCCTGCAGCCACGCCTCTGTCTGCGTCCTCATGGCACTGGCCCGGAGAAGCAGGAGCTGTCTTGGGGGGGGGGGGGCAGCCCCTTCCCCTCCTCTCACCCCCTGCGCCTGGTGCCAGCGCCCAGCCACCGTGGGACCCTCGCTTCGTCCCCCTGGGTTGAGCTGCTGGGAGGTGGTCCCACGCCTGTGCCATCCCCCGCCTCGGGGACCTGATGTCCCGCTGACGAGTGACACCTCCAGGTGGGAGACGCCTGGCGCCGGGGGGACCACAGAGACCCTCCCGTCTACGAAGGCCCCGCCGCTCGCTCAGGCCCGGGGCCCAGCGTTGCCTTCGCTCCAGTGTTCAAGGGCAGCCAGACCTGCTGGCTTCTGCACGAAGTCTCTGAGTTTTTATGCACCAACACCTTCCAAGACTTCTCTTTTTTTTAAAAAAAATGTTTTTATGATTTCAGGGGCAAAGGGAGAGGGAGAGAGAGAAGCATCAATGATGAGAGAGAATCATGGATCGGCCGCCTCCTGCACGCCCCACACTGGGGATCTAGCCCACAACCCGGGCATGTGCCCCTTGACCGGGATCGAACCTGGGACCCTTCAGTCCGCAGGCTGATGCTCTATGCACTGAGCCACACCAGCCAGTGCGGGGAATGCTGACCTTTTAATGCTCCTGTGACCGAGCGAAGGGGCTAAGGATGGGAATGCTCACTGCCCAGCATCTACTGCCGGCGTGAGACAGCTAGTGCGGAGAGAGAAAATTCTTGCCCGGCCAGCGTGTTCAGTGGTTGAGCATTGACCTAGGAATCAGGAAGTCACGGTTCGATTCCCGGTCAGGGCACAGGCCCGGGTTGCAGGCTCGATCCCCAGTGAGGGGGCGTGCAGGAGGCAGCCGATCCGTGATTCTCTCTCATCAGCGATGTTTCCCTCTCTCTATCCCTCTCTCTTTCTCTCTAAAACCAATAAAAATATCTATAATAATAAAAGCGTAATATGCTAATTAGACAGGACAGCTGAACAACCTTCCGGACGTCATTCTGGATGTCCTTCCTGACAAAGCCGTGGTGGCGAGGGCCAAGGCAGAGGCAGTTAGGGGAGATCAGGCAGGCAGGCAGGCAGGTGAGCGGTTAGGGGAAATCAGGCAGGCGAGTGTTTAGGGGCGATCAGGCAGGTGAGTGGTTAGGGGCGATCAGGCAGGCGAGTGTTTAGGGGCGATCAGGCAGGCAGGCAGGTGAGTGGTTAGGGGCGATCAGGCAGGAAGGGAGAGTGGTTAGGGGCGATCAGGCAGGCAGGCAGGTGAGTGGTTAGGGGTGATCAGGCAGGCAGGTGAGTGGTTAGGGGCGATCAAGCAGGCAGACAAGTGGTTAGGAGCCAGCGATCCCAGATTGCAAGAGGGTGCAGACCAGGCTAAGGGATGCCCCTCCCCCGTGAATGAATTTCGTGCACCGGGACTCCAGTATATATATATATATATATATATTTATTTAAATGCCACAGCGGGGAGGTCTCTGCCGTGCTGATGGGTCCCCATTAGCTGCCCCCCGACGGAGCCCTGGACTCCTCGGGACAGTGAGATCGCCCCCCGCAGGCGCCGTGCTTCTGTCCGTAGCCGGTGCTTGCGATGCGGGAGCAGATTTGTGAGTTTGGACCCCGGGTGGCCTTGCCGTGTTCACCCGGGCTGGTTTTCTCAGGGTTTCCATCTCCTGATCTGTGTGGCCAGCCAAGCGGCTTCTTGTTTCTGTGGAAAGAAAGGGTCTGTCCTC